>NC_044397.1:82983589-84415063 GCF_006542625.1 Nomascus leucogenys
TAAATTGTTCTTATTATAAAAATACATGCACATGTATGTTCACTGTGGCACTATTCACAATAGCAAAGACATGGAATCAACCCAAATGCCCATCAGTGATAGACTGGATAAAGAAAATGTGGTACATATACACCATAGGATACTATGCCACCATAAAAAGGAACGAGATCATGTCCTTTGCAGGGACATGCATGGAGGTGGAAGCCGTTATCCTCAGCAAACTAATGCAGGAACAGAAAACAAAACACTGCATGTTCTCAGTTATAAGTGGGAGGCAAATGATGAGAACATATGGACACAGGGGAGGGAACAGCACACACTGGAACCTGTCAGGGGGGCAGGGGAAAGGAGAGCATCAGGAAGAATAGCTAACGAATGCTGGGCTTAATGCTTGGGCAATGGGATTATCCATGCAGCAAACCACCATGGCACACATTTACCTATGTAGCAAAACTGCAATTCCTGCACATGCACCCCGGAACTTAAAATAAAAGTTGATTTAAGAAAAAAGAATTTAAACAAGAGACACACAGCGAAAGATATGCAGCACAGAGTAATCTATTGCAAAAGAATACTTTGAAAGTTAAGTGCAGAAGAGACAGTACACCCTAAGAGAGAGAGGTCGGGGTGGGTGGCTCATGAGGATGAGACAGCGTTGTGTTTTGCTGGAGAAACCTCATTTCTGGCAGACTTACATGATTATTCATAAGGTGGGAAAAGGTGTTACTAATAAGCATGTTCTGGGTGGTCCTCTGGGTGCACGTGCACAGTAGCTGTACATGCTTGTTCATGCATCATATGTCTCATTAGCATCTTAAATCTCCTCCCAGAGATGTGTTTTTTACTGTTATAATGAGCAACAGGTCTGCTTGAGGACAGATAAAATAAAAATGCACCTTCTCTCTAGAAAGGAAATCCTCTACTGAAGAGAGCTTTGCTTGAATGAGCTCTATTACAATGTGAACGCTGAGGCTTACTGTGTTGATTGCATGGCCACCAAGGTTGCTGCATCCCAAGAACATGGCCACTTCCTTGACTACCTGTCTTGCCTTAAGATTATCACATGGATTTCCTCAAGCAAATAGTATTTATGGGACTAGGATGTGGACATCAGAAGACATCCAGGAAGTATTTGGAAAAAGTTTTCTCCTTGTTTCTACAGACACGCCGATTGTGCTAGATGCCTTGGGGTCAATAAAGACCCATGTAGCTCTTGGTCATCTGAGCAGAGTTAAATTAGGAAATCAGGACTAGCTTTTCAGGTAAAAGAAGTGGGTACTTACAGCTTGATTGGATTTCCCAGGTCCCCATTTAATTATTGTAATAAAAGCTCAGGCTCATTCACTCCCTCATTTAATGTCTCAGCTCATAAGATGAATATCTAAGGTATGGCAATGGTCTGCAATAAACAGAATGCTAGTGTCCCCCCAAATTTATATTGAAATTATAACCCCCCACCCAATGTCATCGCACTAAGAGGTAGGGTCTTAGGGTGGTGATTAGCTCATGAGGGTGGGATCCTCATGAATGAGATTAGTGCCCTTCTGAAAAGTACTCCACAGAGCTCTCTCGCCCTCTCTCTACCATGTGAGGATACAACAAGGAATCAGCAGCCTGCAACCTGGAAGAGGCCTTTCAGCAGAAGCCAGCCATGCTGGCACCCAGATCTCAGACCTCCAGCCTCCAGAACTGTGAGAAATAAATTCCTGTTGTTTATAAGACACTGAGTCTGTGGTATGATGTTGTAACAACCTGAATTGACAAAGACATAGTCTAAGTAAGAAATAGTTATAAGACAACTTTATGTCTTGGAGAGGCATCACTGGACAGACAGTCTGTCTTACTAAGTATTAGGACACAGTTTCTTTTCCAAGGCTGGAAATGGATGGAGCCTGAAAATGTCTCTGATGCATCCTCTCCCACCGCTAGAGGGCAGCATCCTAAGAATCCGTTTCCAAAGGACTGGAATTGAGTTTTTAGAGGTCAGAGACCCTTTTGGTAAACAAATAAATGCTGTGGACTCCTAATTTTTAGAGTATATTGTCATGTTTACAGGTTCTTCTATATTCAGAATTTTAAAATATCATTCTCACCAAGAATCGAAACTTACTGAAAAAGAAGGGAGTGAAAGAATTTCTGAGTCCGTGGGAAGCCTGGCCATGCACTGCAGTGTAATGAAAACTGGGACTCCAGGGGGCAAATGAGGGTAAATGCTGTTCCTAAAGCGGGGATCAATTAAAAGAGGTCAATCACTGCCTCAGGTGAAAGGTTGGTGAGTTTAGCCCATGAGATAATATATGTGCTTCTCTTTTGGGGTCTCAGCCTCCCAAAGTGCTGGGATTACAGGCATGAACCACCGCGCCCAGTCTCTTACGGATTTTTTTTAAATCAAGAATTCTCTGGAAAGAACATTTTCTTTTCCAGAAGGGGCCACGTATACGCTATCTTGAGAAGAAGGCAGGTTATATTTGAGAAGAATCAGAATTTAATGTCAGATGCAACAATGAGGTTTCATGTTTAGCAAATCTGAGTCTGATTGTTGAACTATTACATGGACAACATAATGTCACAGTGGGAATCTAGTGAAAATTGGCTCAATATGTCTTCAGAAGCCACTAGGGGAAGCCAAACACTACGTAACCAAAAAAATCAAATTTGGGCTAGGAAAACAGAATTAGCTACCAAGGAAAATAATGTCCCACGTGTTCTCACCTTTTTCTTCTTAAATTGAAGTTTGAAGCATTTTGCGGCTCAACTCCTAACCGCAAAAGAGAAGCACACATATTATCTCATGGGCTAAATTCACCAACCTTCCACCTAAGGTAGTGATCGTCCTCTCTTAATTACGCCCCCCTTCAAGAGCAGCGCTTACCCTCATTTGCCCCCTGGAGTCCTAGTTTTCATTCCACTGCACTACATGGCCAGGCTTCCCACTGGCTCAGAAATTCTTTCACTCCCTTCTTTCTCAGTAAGTTCCAATTTCTGATGAGGATGATATTTAAAAATTCTGAATATAGAAGAACCCGTAAACATGAGAAAATGCCCTAAAAATTAGGAGTCCATAGCATTTATTTGTTTACCAAAAGGGTCTGTGACCTCTAAAAACTCAATTCCAGCCCTTTGGAAACGAATTCCCAAAATGCTGCCCTCTAGCGGTGGAAGAGGATGCATCAGCGATATTTTGACCAGCCTGGCCAACAGGGCGAAACCTTTTCTCTATCAAAAATGCAAAAATTAGTCCGGGCGCGGTGGCTCACGCCTGTAATCCTAGCACTTTGGGAGGCTGAGGCGGGTGGATCACGAGGTCAGGAGATCGAGACCACGGTGAAACCCCGTCCCTACTAAAAATACAAAAAATTAGCCGGGCGCGGTGGCGGGCGTCTGTAGTCCCAGCTGCTCCGGAGGCTGAGACAGGAGAATGGCGTGAACCCGGGAGGCGGAGCTTGCAGTGAGCCGAGATCGCGCCACTGCACTCCAGCCTGGGTGACAGAGGCTCCGTCTCAAAAAAAGAAAAAAAAAATGCAAAAATTAGCTGAGCGTGTTGGTGTGCACCTGTAATCCCAGCCATTCAGGAGGCTGAGGTAGGAGAGTCGCTTGAACCTAGAGGCGGAAATTTGCGGTAAGCGGCGATCACGCCACTCTGCACTCCAGCCTGCGGGACAGAGTGAGACTCCCCTTAAAATAAAATAAAAAAAAAAAGGACGTGGAATGCATGTTTACAACAGCAGAATTTGAAATTGCAAAGATACGGAACCAACCTATGCCTCCATTGACCAACGAGTGAGTAAAGATAATGTGGTATATATGCACCATCGAATACTACGCAGCCATAAAAAGGAATGAAATCATGTTGTTTTGCAGCAACTTGGATAGAGCTGGAGGCCATTATTCTAAGTGAAGTAACTCAGGAACGGAAAACCAAATATTGCATGTACTCGCTTATAAGTAGGAGCTAAGCTATGGGTACACAAAGGCGTATATAGTGATATAATGGACTTTGGGGTCTCAGGGGGTGGGGGACTTGGGAGAGGGGTGAGGGATAAAAGACTACATATTGGGCTGGGGATGGTGGCTCACGCCTGCAATCCCAGCACTGGGAAGCCGAGGCAGGTCACCTGAGGTCAGCAGTTTGAGGCCAGCCTGGCTAACATGTGAAACCCCATCTCTACTTAAAAAAAATACAAAAATTAGCCAGGCGTGGTGGTGGGCGCCTGTAGTCCCAGCTACTCAGGAGACTGAGGCGGGAGAATCACTTGAACCCGGGAGGCAGAGATCGCAGTAAGCTGAGATCGCACCACTGCACTCCAGCCTGGGCAACAGAGTTAGACTCTGTCTCAAAAAAAAAAAAAAAAAAAAAAAAAAAGACTAAAAGACTACATTATTGGGTACAGCGTACACTGCTCGGGTGATGGGAGCACTAAAATCTCAGAATTCACCACTAAAGAACTCATCTATGTAACCAAAAACCACGTGTACCCCCAAAACTATTGAAATTTAGAAAACATTATAAAAATGAATAAAATAAAATACCAGTTAAGACATGTGATGTATGTACTCGTATGTACAGCAATAGCACACGCGCATCCAGGAGACCACCCGCAGCATGCTTAACAATAATACACCTTTCCACGCCCTCATGAATAATGGAAGACTCCCATAAAGGGAGTTTCCCAGTGCGAGTCTGGTGTGTCTCATTCTCAAGCTGCCGCCTCCGACCCAGCTTTCAGAGTGCACTTTCACTCTGCAATAAACTCCTTTGCTGACTTTTACTCTGCACTTGGCTCTCAAATTCTTTTGTGCGGTGAAGTCAAGAACCTGAACTGGCCAGCCAACAACAATAGCAGCATCAGGCTCCACAAGTTAAAGGGCTCAGACTCACATAATTGCTGCCACTTCAGGTGGCAGTCACAAGGTCTCAACCGCCACCTGCACTTCTGACCAACTGGCTATAAGTTGGGGAGTTCCCATGACCCTCTCCAAAGGTTGAATAATTTGCTAAAATGGTTGCAGAACTCAGAAAACACTTTACTTAGATTTGTTGAATTATCATAAAGGATACGGCTTAGGACAGCCAAATGAAAGAGATGTATAGAGGAAGAAATGGGGGCTGGGTGGATGGTGCAGAACTCTCAGGCCCTGAGTGTGCCATGCTCCCAGCACCTTAAAGTGTTAGCCCACCTGGAAACTCACTGACAGGTTTTATTCCTTAGGCATAATTGATTAAATCACTGGTCATGGGTGATTAACTCAATCTACAGTCCCTCTTTAGTGCTCCCATCACCCGAGCAGTGTACGCTGTACCCAATAATGTAGTCTTTTAGTCTTTTTTTTTTTTTTTTTGCAGACAATCTGCAGTCCCTGGAGGTCGGGGTGGAGCTAAAAATTCCAACCCTCTAATCATGTCTTGATCTTTCCAATGACCAGCCCTCATCCTGAAGCTACCTAGGGGCCCCCAGCCGCCAGCCATCTCATTCGCATGCAAAAGACACTCCTTACTCCGGAGAATCCAAGGAGTTTGGAGCTGTGTGCCAGGAACCTGGACAAAGACCAAGTCTTTATTTTTGGTTTGGTCACAACAGGCAATATAGTCTTCTGGTTAACAGCCCAGGCTCTGGAGACACACTGCCTGGGTGCAATTCCATGTCATCTTCTGAAATGTGCCCTCGGCAAGTTATTTCTTAACATATTCATGCTAATTCCTCATCTGTAAAATGGGGATAATACCAACTACCTCTTAGTTATGTTATGAAATTACATAAGTTGATTTTTTATTCTTCAAAAAAGACCATGTACATGTCTTTCGTTAATAAAATAAATTGAATGTCATTAATTGTTTTCTTGTCCAGATTAGAATTTCATATCTGAGCTTTATCCACCCTCTTCTCTCCATAATGCTGAATTTTACAACCTATACAACGGATATAACTACAGCTCCAGGAAATGCAGAAAAAGGGTGGGACTGCTCTAACCTCAGCTGCTGATGGCCTCTTGGTAGATTGTCTTAGCTGATGCCTTTGCTCTGGAAGATGGCACCGTTTCTCATTCCGTTTCCAGGAAAGGAAGATCCAATAGAAATTTACCCATCCTCTTGCCCTTGATGGCTAGAGCCTGAAAATGTCTCCAATGCATGTGACCTCACTCCTAGAGGGTCGCGTTTTGAGAATGCATAAAAGCTCACTTTGGGACGCCGAGGCAGGCGGATCACGAGGTCAGGAGATCGAGACCATCCTGGCTAACATGGTGAAACCCTGTCTCTACTAAAAATACAAGGCATGGTGGCGGGCACCTGTAGTCCCAGCTACTCAGGAGGCTGAGGCAGGAGAATGGCGTGAACCCGGGAGGCGGAGCTTGCAGTGAGGCGAGATTGGGCCATGGTACTCCAGCTTGGGTGAGACTACATCTCAAAAAAAAAAAAAAAAGAAGCTCGAAGCTATTCTTTGTGGGCCGATGATGGATATAATAACCCCCTCAAACTTACTCTCAGATCCACAGGAAATTTAAGCGACTCCCTATGTTCTGGTATTTTCTAAATACAGTGTGCTGCATTCCTTTTGACTTCCCCAAGCCCAAACGTTCCAGAGAATTTTACAGAAATTCTATTTTTAATCTGAATTTGGGGGCCTGCACATGAGACTTTCTCCCAAATTACCCTGTTTTGTCCAGAAATCCCTTATATTTCATGTCCTTGGGACTCCGTTAAAGGGAAGAAGGAGGAAAGTCCTCCTTACTGTTTCTCATGCCTTCTTGAGCTCTGTGTCCTGCATCTGTAGTGCATGCTATTAACTTTCCTCCCAGATCTTCTTACCCATCAGGGCACTCATCCCTCAGATGCTGTCACGAGAAGCTGGCTCCCCCCACTCTGGAGAGTTGTCCTTGGTCAAACAGAAGTCACTTCACTTCGGAGGTATTCCAGGCCACCTCTGTTGCAAATCCCTTCAGTCTCTCACTCAGGGCATTGCTTTTGAATTTCAATGCTAAATCAGATGTATCTTTCTTCAATATTCTGTATATGAAGGTTCACAGGGAAGAAACTCATACAGATCATTTGATAATGTCAAGCAAAAGTTGTAGAAGGCCATTGTTTTGGACTGAGTTCCTATACTGGACCCAACAGACCAGACCAAACCAAAATAGAGTCACTCATGCTAAATGCCACATTATCCAACTGAAATTTTACCATGGCAGAAAAATCCCCAAACAGATCAGTTTTTCCTGACAATGGGAGATCCCACTTTACCTCAGTCAGGGTAAGAAGGACGTCCCCTCTGCTTTAACCCTTCTTTTAAAAGTAACCGGAAGTAATCTGACGTGAACCAATCAGCTTTTTTTCCTATTTTTCTGTTTCCTTTTTCCCAGCTTACAAAATTAACTGTTCTGCCACTGGCCAGTGGCAGCTCTCATTCTATTTCGTAGAATGAAGGATGAATAAAAGGATTCATGAATTACGAATAAAAGCCAATTAGATCTTTATCTAAAGGTGCTATAATTTTGTCTTTCAACATTATTTGCCTTAAATTGATACTCCTCACACTTATTTTCATCCACATACAACTTCTTATCATATCTTATCCTAAAGTATCTTATCCTAAAGTATAATGAATACCACAGACTGGACAATTTATAGTGAAAAGAAACTTACTGCTTATAGCTATGGAGGCTGGGAAGTACAAGGTCAAGGGGCTCACATATAGGGAGGGCCTTCTTGCTGCATCAGCCCATGATAGAAGGCAGAAGGAAGGGAAGGAAGGAGAGAGAGAAAGAGAGAGAGAGAGAGACACTCGATGTTCTAACAAACTCACCCCCGAGATCCTGAGATAATGACATCAATCCATTAATCCAGTCAGGCAAGCCGAGCTCTCCTAACCTAATCACCTTTGATTAGGCCCCATCTCCCAACACCGTTGCATTAGGGATTAACTTTTCAACACATCAACTTTGGAGAACATATTCAAAGCATAACAAGAAGGGAAAACTAGTTTACTTTTTAAATACATGTTGATGCATGTAGCACACATCTGGACACCAGGCAACATTTTTCTAAGAAGCCTCCTACTCATCAATTCTTCTCTACCCCACCCATGACAAACATATTGCCACTTTCTGTAAGTGGCATTAATAGGAATGTGAATTATGAGTGCAGAGGTAACCGGCAAGTCTAAATGGAAGGACCATGACATACATCAATAAGAACAAGATAGAACGACAACCTGGCTTAACAGGATGCCATGACTTTATAAACCTATAGTAATTTAAGGCATATGAGATGTACAAGTCTTAAGCTCAGAGGAGAGGCTGATGACAATTACACCACTACAGTTAAAGACTGCAAACTGTAGCCGGGTGCGGTGGCTCACGCCTGTAATCACAGCACTTTGGGAGGCCGAGGCGGGCAGATCATGAGGTCAGGAGTTCGAGACCATCCTGGCTAATATGGTGAAACCCTGTCTCTACTGAAAATACAAAAATTAGCCAGGCGTGGTGGCGGGCGCCTGTAGTCCCAGCTACTTGTTAGATTGAGGCAGAAGAATCTCTTGAACCTGGGAGGCGGAGGCTACAGTGAGTTGAGATCACACCATTGCACTCCAGCCTGGGCAACAGACTGACACTCTGTCTCAAAAAAAAAAAAAAAAAAAAAAAAAAAAAAAAGACTGCAAACTTTGGCATCAGGCTGGCTGGATTCAAAGCCTGATTTTGCCACTTGTTAGCCCATGAATAGTAACAAGATGCTTAAATTCTCTGTGCTTTAAAGTTTTCATCTGTAAACTAGAGATAATATTAGGACTTGCATCACAGGATTTCTGTGAAGATCAAAAGAAATAATATGTGAAAAGCACCTTAGCCTTAGAACTGTGCCCAGTAAATATTAACTCTCATTATAGAAGAGTGTGTGTTATCTCCTCAACTAGATAAAATAATCATAGAATGATGGTTTCAGAGTTTTGAGGCCGTTGAATGCAATTAGATTTTACAAATCCAATCCGTACAAGTAGACTTGTGAAATAAATCTGGAATGCCTGCTAAATTTTATTGAAGACAGTCATTGTGTCTGCATGTTTAATGGTGCATAATATATGCAAAGTACAAGACATTATCTGCTTCTAGAGTGGGTTAACATTTCAGGCAGTGAGAATGGGGGTCTATTAGTTTAAATAGGGATTAAGTTGATTAGATTCAGAGTTTAGTTGATTTAAGTACTGATTGGTACACCTGTTCATGTAGGGTACAGTCCTTTCAGCACTCCAACTAAAAGTGTAACACAGGAGCTAAGCTATGAAGATGCAAAAGGATAAGGATGATACAATGGACTTTGGGGACTTGGAGGAAAAGGCAGGAGGAGGATGAGGGTTAAAAGACTACACATTGGGTACGGTGTACACTGCTGCAGCGATGGGTGCACCAAAATCTCAGAAATCACCACTAAAGAACTTATTCATGTAACAAAAAAACACCTGCTCCCCAAAAACCTATTGAAACAAATATTTAAAAATAAATGAATAGGCCAGGCACGGTGGCTCACACCTGTAATCACAGCACTTTGGGAGGCTGAGGTGGGTGGATCACCTGAGGTCAGGAGTTCACTACCAGCCTGGCCAACATGGCGAAACCCCATCTCTACTAAAAACACAAAAAACTAGCTGGGTGTCATGGCAGACACCTGTAATCCTAGCTACTTGGGGGGCTGAGGCAGGAAAATCTCTTGAACCCAGAAGGTGGAGGTTGCAGTGAGCCAAGATCATGCCACTTTACTCCAGCCTGGGTGAAAGAGCGAAACTCCACCTCAAAAAAATTTTAATTAATTGAATAAATACATACATAGACTTTGAATAATCATCATCCAAAAATAAAATAAAATTAAAAGGATTTCCCTTTAAGGGAGCTATCTATGAAAGGAAATTGCTTAATATAGGTGAGCACAAAAAGAGAAAGCACCCTCTTATTTCATCTTTTATTTTTCAATTTGTTAAAGATTATATTTTCGAGCTACTCTCCTAAACTAGAAACCCACCAGCTCTAACTTAGTATTCTTCTCCAAGACAAAGGGTATCATTTGTAAGGAATGACAAGATCTACAGGGAATGCTAAAATGATAAATTTAATACATCAGTGTGACTTAGGTAAAGCAAAATCTTCCAGAGTCTCAAACTTTGCGTGTTATTTTCTGGTAGCTCCTGAAAGCAGTCTGAGAAGAATACAACAGAAAAGATGAAGAATTGTTTTAAAACAAAAATTCAAAGTAATAATAATAGATAAAAGCCTGACATTCCCTCTCCCACTTGGCAGGCACCAACCTACCATTTTTGTACATTCAGCTCCACAAGACTGATAGAGGTTCTACTCTGCCATCACTTAAAAGTTAGCATCTAATTCACAGTACTATTTAAATTTCCCCAGTTGTCCAAAAGCATGTCCTTTATAGCTGTTTTAAAATCCATCATCCAATCAGATTTCATGCCTTTCATTGCTATGCTTCTTTAGTCTCTTTTGTCACCATGCCTAGAGACTCAGGGGCTGAGGTGGGAGGTTTGCTTGAGCCCAGGAGGTCAAAGCTGCAGTGAGCTGAGATGGTGCCACTGCACTCCAGCATGGGCGACAGAGTGAGACCCTGTCTCAAAAAAATAAAAACACTCTGTATTCTATAAAGATAATTTGTACAATTATTCCATGTCAATTAAAAATCAAAGAGAAAAAAGAGTCTTCACTGTATAATCCATGTATATGAAGTTCAAAAGCTGGCATTACTGATCTGTGATGACATAGTCAGGGAAGTTGGTACCATTGCATACGCAGAGATGGAAAGAAGCTTGTGGGATGCTGGAAATATTCTGTTTCTGGATCTGGGTGCTGGCTACATGGGGGGTTTAAAATCGCAGATGTTAAACTAATCACTCGTCAACTTTTCTGCAGGTATGTGCAACTTAGAATAAGAAAATGGAATTGCGGTTCACATGCTAGGCATGCCTGGAGAAGGCTAGTGGACAGCATCCTCTACCACCCCGTCCCATCCTAAGTGATGTAGAAACATGTTCCTAATACTTCAGTGCATGCCAAAATAGGCAAACATTTGATCTGCATTCGAAATCTCACAGTAGCAAGGTCAACTACAGCCACTTTCCCCCAGGGAGAGTCCAATATTTTATTCATGTCTCCTAAACTCTTATAATGAGCAACTACCATGGGCCAGGTCCTGTGCAGGGCTCTGAGGATCACAGGGAAAGATCCACATCCTCCCTCATGGAGACCAACATTCCCAGAAAACCCACGCAAATAATCATAGCAAAGTATGGTGAAGTTCAGGGAGCGTTGCAGCACCACACAGAAGTTCTGACCTGGCCTGGGGGGATCAGAGAAGCCTTTGATGAGAAAGTAGGGAATGAGTCCCCCAAAAGTAAGGGGAGGGTGTGCTCAAAACAAATACAACAGCAAGAGAAAATCTTGAGAAACTGTAACTGCAAACTCTTCTCAGCCTCATGCCTCCATGGAACCTGCCTGTCAGGTGGGCACCTGGAATCTCAAGCAACTTTCTCAAGGTGAGGCTATTTTTTTCTTTCATTTCTCAAGTAGCTTGTGGTAAGAAAAGTGAACTGAGGCTGGGTGCAGTGGCTCATTCCTGTAGTCCCAGCTGCTTGGGAGGCTGAGGAGGGAGGATTGCTTGAGCCTGGGAGGTGGAGGTTGCACTGAGCCGAGATTGCACCACTGCCTGGGTGATAGAGCGAGACCCCATCTCAAAAAAAGAAAAAAAAAAGGGAAAGAAAAGTGAACTGAGTGTTCTGGGTCTCCCAAGTCCCCTTGAATGGCTTTGTCCTTCACTTGGAATAAAATTCAAACTTCTTCGCCTTGCTCTGACCTCGGTTGGCCTTTTCAGTTTGAGCTTTTCCCTATATTCCTCTCCTACAATACGCCTCAACTACAGTGGCCTCTTATCTGCACCTCAGACATGAAAAGGTTTTTCATGTCTCTGGGCCTTTGCATTTGATGTTCCCTTTGCTGAGAACACTCTTCCCTCTCCTTCAGTGAAAATGATACTTCCTCAGAGATATCTTACCTTACCTTAAAACTACTGCACATCCTCTGAATCAGTGCTGTTGGTGGCATTCGTAACACCAGTAGTATCATAATCAGAACTGTCTATTGTCTTGTTTCCTTTTTTATTTCCTGCTTCCCTCCCTAGAATGCCAGCATTTGGGAAGGCGGTGGTGAGTTCTATTTTTGTAAATCCCAATTTCCTATTCACTGGAACAAATCTTAGCAGAGCAGGCATTCAAATAATTAAGCAAGCAAATGAAGAAGTGTCAGAGGTGTTTTAACGTTAAGTTCTGCAAAATTCCCTGCTATTGGGGAAGTCATACCCTTTGACTATATCACTCTCTTTCCATCCTCATCAGTGCCACAGGGAAACTCCAGGGACTCATTCTAAAATTTATAAGGAAAATTTGAGGCCCACTTTATCCTTTCCAATAGGATTTGGGAGTTTCTACCCTTGACCGTGTTAGAAGTTTCCTGAATTTTATTCCTGCAAAAGACATAGATGGGGCCAGGTGCAATGGCTCGCTAGCACTTTGGCAGGCCAAGGCTGGACAATCTCTTGAGCCCAGGAGTTGAAGGCTGCAGTGAGCTATGACGGCACCACTGCACTCTAGTCTGGGCAACAGAGTGAGACCCTAAAACAGAACGTAAAAAGACACAGATGGGTCCTTCAATCATTTGGCCTTCAGTCTACCTGCAATGTTCCCAGAGCCAGGGTTCTTTCGCTTGTCCAAGACTTCTCCAAACCAACCTGGTGGGGGTGTGGAGGTTGCGGGAGAGGACAGAGTTGGGGGGTAGTATAAGATGGGCCAAGACCAGCGTCCCATCTGTGCTTCAGAAAGCTTGGGTCCACATTGAGTGTGGGGAGGCCATATCTCATGGATAGAGACTAGATCTGTCTCATCCACCAAATTACACTCACCCCACAAATAAGACCCATCATGGAGAAGAACATTAGGGGGAGGAATAAATAAACGAGTTAATAGGGTGCCTGAAAGGTGGAGTAAATGAGTAACAGAGGGACAGAGAGAGGGATGCTCAGAGGAAAGAAAGAAGCATGATTTTTTTAATGCAATTTATATTTTAAGTTTCCTTGCTGAAAACTCATTATGGGCTCCCCAGCTGCCCCCAAATCCATACTCAAAAGAAGATACAGGATCCCCTATGGTTTAGGCTCTGCCAAGTTCTTCACCGTCATCCATTGCTGTCTCGACTGGAAGAGGTTGGACCGAGATGGGTGGGTGAAGGGCTTAACCTCCCATCATCCCAAACTCCTAGCAGGATGCCTCCTGCTGCACTCTGGGTCTCACTGGAAGCCGTCCACACACAGGGCACCTCCTTCACCTTCCAAGTTTGAGTCATCTTACCAACTTATTTTTCTCTCAGCACCTTGTTTATTTACTCATTGATCCCAAGTGACATTTTTGAACATTTTATCCATTTTCTGTTCACTCCACTTTCCTTTGTTTTCTTCCACTCTCTGGAGTCAAGGATTAGTCTTAAATCATCGTTTTATTCCCAGTGGCCTACACAGCATCAGGCATAGAATAGGTTCTCAATAAACAGATACTGAATGGATTATTGGAGGGCGTGATATTAGGGTAGGACAGGGTGGGGACATGATTACATTAAAATTCTGCTTAAATAAGCGGGTCTTTTAGCCCAGCAGTCACACAGAGTCAGCTCAGTAGCTCTGCGGCACACAGCTGATCGAACCCACTCATTTCTAGAAGACACCATGTTGGGTGAGTTGGGCGAAGGCAAGAGGCTGGGGTTTCAGTGATTGGGTTGCAGACAAATCAAGTGAGAGGTGTGGGACCTTGTGGTGGCTTCTGGGCTTTGTCAACCCTAGGTAGAAACCACTGGGTTTAGAAACCACTGGGTAAATTTAGAAACCACCGGGTTATACCAACAAGGATTGTTTGAAAAACAATTTGCAAGGGATTGTAGTAACTTAGGAGTTTGTTTCTCCACATCTCTTTTTCAAGGGGTCTTGGTATGTTGCCCAGGCTGGCCTCAAGCTCCTAGGCCCTAATGATCCTCCCACCTCACCCTCAGGAGTAGCTGGGACTTATAAGTGTGTGCCACCATGTCCAGCTAATTTTTAAATTTTTTGTAGACAGGATCTCACTCTGTTGCCTAAGCTCTTCTTGAACTCACATCCTTTTTAATGCCTGGTAACTTTCATACTTTTTAAATGTCAGTCCGTTGATGGGTATAAAATAGTATGTGATCTTTAATTCCCATTTCTTTACTAACCGGTGTGATTGAATCTGTTCACTCTATTTTAAAGGCCATTCTGTTTTTCCCTTATGCTAATTTTTATATTTCTATCATTTCCCAGTTTTTAGTATGCTTTTTTTTCTTGAGGCTTAGTAGAATATTTTTGTTGTCTTCTAGACACTAATAATTTATCTCTTATATGTGTTGCAAATATATTCTCCCAGCCTGGCTTGTGTTTTTCAATATACTTATGAGTACTGTTGTACAAATATTCTAAAAGTTGTTGTTGTGAAATTTATCAACATTTTCCTTTTATAATTGTACTTGTAAGACGTAGTTTAGAAGTGTATTACTGGCTGGGCGTGGTGGCTCATGCCTGCCAAGGCGGGCGGATCGCTTGAGGCCAGGAGTTCGAGACCAGCCTGGACAACATGGCAAAACCCTGTCACTACTAAAAATACAAAAATTAGCCAGGCATGGTGGCATGTGCCTTTGTTCCCAGCTACTTGGGAGGCTGAGACACAAGAATTGCTTGAACCTGGGAGGCAGAGGTTGCAGTAATCTGAGATTGTACCACTTCACTCCAGCTTGGGCAACAGAGTAAGACTCTGTCTCAAAAAAAAAGAAGTGTATTTCCTGGCTGGGGACATAAATGTAATTTTAGTTATATTTTATTTTAACTTCTTAAAATGATTTGATTCTAATAGAAAAATTATGCATCAACAAGCTGACTTATCAAAACTTGTACCTGGCTCTTCTAATACGTTTTCCTGTTGTTTAATACTAAACATACAAAAATACTAATTAGTTGATTTTACATATTGACCTCTCAGCTTGGTAGACGATTTTAAACTCAAAGCCACATCCTTCCTCGATTTTACCTCCTATAACTTATCAATGTGCAGTGTTGCTTTTCTAAAGACCAGTAGAATTCTAATTACCATTCCTTTGAAGGGAAATTCTACTTCCCTTTAGAAGCTTCTGGAAATTTCTATGTATTCCTGGTATTCTGATATTTTTGCAACAATGATCCTGTTGTTCATTTATTGTGCTCATCGTGGAACGGCTTCAATCTGGAAACCCCTGTGCCTCATCTCTTAAATCTTGATTTTTTTAAATAAATATTTTCATGATACTCTCTGAAACATTTTTTAGTCAGAGATATTTTTAGTCACATAAATATTGCTAGTGCTGGACATCCTGAGCTGAGACCTTATTTTTTTCTGATCTTTTCACTCTTTTTGTCCACTTTTGTATATTTTTTCTACTTCCTGGAATAGCTTTGTCTTCCAACTCTTCTATTATTGCCTAAGGGTTTCTTTCTAGCTATTGATTTCAAAGAACATTTGTCTTATCAGACTTTCCTTTCTTTTCAAGACTTTCTTGATGTATGAGTGCAATATCTTTTATCTGAGAATATTAATTTTAATATTTATAGATATTCTTTTTTTTGGTAATTTTTTTCTAATTTTTTAATATTTTTAGTAGAGATGGGGTTTCACCATGTTGGCCGGGCTGCTTTTGAACTCCTGATCTCAAGTGATTCACCCTCCCTGGCCTCCCAAAGTGCTAGGATTACAGGCATGAGCCACCATGCCCAGCCTTATTTCTTTTCTTAAGAAAAAATGTGTTTATTTGCTGCTTTCCTCCTCTTCCTCCTCTTCTTTCTTTTTCTCTTCCACCTTCCCTTTCTTTTTTCTCTCTTTGTCTCTGTCTCTCCCTCCCTCCCTTTCTTGCTGTCCCCTTTCTGTTTGAGAATTTTTCTTCAATGTCCTGTAAATTTTTGTTCTGCCTTTGTGTCTAAACAAATGCTGAGAAGCTAAGAAAAATCCGTGTGCTTGATCACTTATCTTCACTGTGCGATGACTGGGCAGCATGTTGGCTTTTTTTTCCCATGTATTTGCACAAGGAATAAGAGCATCCTGAAAATATAAACTTTCCTATAAAATAGATGACCATGAGAATCAGATTTTGCTAGATGATGAGGTCTTATTTATATTCTAAACCATAGTAAAAACTCCCATTCTGCACTAATACAGTTTGCATATTTGTCCCCTCCAAATCTCATGTTGAAATGTGATCCCCAATGTTGGAGGTGGGCCTGGTGGGAGGGGTTTGGATCATGAGAGTAGATCCTTCTTAATGGCTTAGTGCCATCCTCATGGTAATGAGTGAGTTCTCTACCTCTAAGTTCACCTGAGATCTGGTTGTTTGAAAGAGTCTGGGACTTTCCCCTGCTGTCTCTTGCTCCCACTCTCACCATGTAACACCTTGGCTCCCCTTCGCCTTCTGTCATGGGTGGAAGCTTCCTAAGGCCCTCACCAGAAGCAGATGCCAGCACTATGCTTTGTGTATAGCCTGCAGAGCTGTGAGCCAATTAATTCCTCTTTTCTAATTTACCCAGTTTTAGGTATTCCTTTATAAATGCAAAATGGACTAACACATGCACCAAGCCTGTAATTAACAGACTGGCTTCTTTGGTTACTCACATCTTCCCTAAAGGAGTGAACTTTCTGGGACCATGTTACTGTTAAAGATACGGAGGCAAACAGTAGAAGTGTACTGAGGCTGCCAAAGTCACAGAGCTAGTAAATGAGAGAATCGACATTCGTTCTCAGGTCACTAAGCTTCATATCTGCTTCCCTACTGACCCAATTAATAAATGGCCAAACCAATAGCTTCAGGGTCTCAAAAGCCAACCAACACAGACAGCAGTGCCACTGAGTCTATGACCAGTTAGGATAATAGGGCCTCAAATACTCTGAATCTTATAGACTCATATAAACCTGGTATCAATATCATGCCACCATTCTATTCTATCTCAATAAGGACTCACCCAAATCTCATCTTGAATTGTAGCTCCCATAATTCCCATGCGTTGTGGGAGGGACCCGGTGGGAGATAACTGAATCATGGGGCGGTTTCCTCCATACTGTGCTCATGGTAATGAATAAGTCTCATAAGATCTGATGGTTTTATAAGAGGTTTCCCCTTTTGCTTAGCTCTCATTCCCTCTCTTGCTTGCCACCATGTAAGATGTGGCTTTGCTCCTCCTTGCCTTCCACCATGATTGTGAGGCCTCCCCAGCCATATGGAACTGTGAGTCCATTAAACTTCTTTCCTTTATAAATTACCCAGTTTCAGGTATGTCTTTATTAGCAGCATGAGAAAGAGAAAGACGTCCCCAAGTTGCTAGGAAAACATATTGGTGCCCAACGTCATGAAGAGGTTGATGTTCCTCCTCCAGGGGGCTGTAGGATGAGGCCACAGAAATAAGCTTATCCCATCTGTGGCTAAAAAAACGTGTCCTGCTCAGTGGAAGTTGGCACTGATTTTCTAGGAATGCAGAACATTCCCAGCAAGAGGGTGAGGAGTGGGTCTTGTGAGTCAAATGTTTAGCCTAAGCTCTTGATTCATAGGTCAAGCTCAGGAAAGAAGCTTACCTTTGGAATATGTATATTTGCATTCTAATAAAACATTTTTAAATTTTTTTGTATTTTCATAGGCTATTGGGGAACAAGTGGTGTTTGGTTACATGAGTAAGTTCTTTAGTGGTGATTTGTGAGATTTTGGTGCACCCATCAATCGAGCAGTATACACTGCACCATATTTGTAGTCTTTTATCCATCACCCCTTTCCCCCGAGTCCCCAAAGTCCATTGTGTCATTCTTATGCCCTTGCATCCTCATAGCTTAGCTCCCGCTTATGAGTGAGAACATATGATATTTGGTTTTCCATTCCTGAGTTACTTCACTTAGAATAATGGTCTCCAATCTAATCCAGGTTATTACAAATATCATGAATTCATTTTTATGGCTGAGTAGCATTCCATCATATAATTTACATATATAATATATATAAATTATAATATTTGTATTATATATAATTATATATTGTATATAATTATGTGTAATTATATACAATATAATTTATATATATTATACATGAATTATATATATATACGCACACACACACACACACACCACAGTTTATCCACTCAATGGACATTTGGGTTGGTTCCACATTTTTACAATTCGAATTGTGCTGCTATAAACATACATGTGCAAGTATCTTTTTTGTATAATGACTTATTTTCCCTCTGGGTAGATAGCCAGTAGTTGGATTGCTGGATCAAATGGTAGTTCTACTTATAGTTCTTGAAGGAATCTTTACACTGTTTTCCACAGTGGCTGTACTAGTTTACATTCCTACCAGCAGTGTAGAAGTGTTGCCTGTTCACTGCATCCACGCCAACATCTATGTTTTTAAATTTTTTTATTATGGCCATTCTTGTGGTTTTGATTTGCATTTCCCTAATCATTTGCGATGTTGAGCATTTTTTCATATGTTTGTTGGCCATTTGTATATCTTTTGAGAATTATCTATTCATGTCCTTAGCCCACTTTTTGATGGAATTGTTTGGTTTTTTCTTGCTAATTTGTTTGAGTTCGTTGCAGATTCTGGATATTAGTCCTTTGTCAAATGTATAGATTGTGAAGATTTTCTTCTAGACTGTGGGTTGTCTGTCTACTCTGCTGACTCTGTCTACTCCGCTACTCTGTTCCTTTTGCCATGCAAAATCTCTTTTAATTAAATCCTAGCTACTTATCTTTGTTTTTATTGCATTTGCTTTTGGGTTCTTGGTCATTGTGTTGCTGTCTATCTCATTTCTTAGGTCTAGTAGATAAAAGAGCGTCCATTGTCTCCTAAAGTTTTGATTATTTTTTATTTATGCTCTCTATTTCACTGAAGATTTCTCCCTTCATTTCTTATATCATTTTTTTTAAATTTCCTTAAATTGGGCTTCACTTTTCTCTGGTGCCTCCTTGATTAGCTTAATAACTGACCTTCAGAATTCTTTTTCAGGTATATCACGGATTTCTTCTTGGTTTGGATCCATTGCTGATGAACTAATGTGATTTTTGGGGGATGTTAAAGAACCTTGTGTTGTCGTATTACCAGATTTGGTTTTCTGGTTCATTCTCATTTGTGTAGGCTCTGTCAGAGGGAAGGTCTAGGGCTCAAGGCTGTTGTTCAGATTCTTTTGTCCCACAGGTGTTCCCTTGATGTAGTACTCTCCTCATTTTCCTCTGAATTTTTTTTAATGAAAGCCTTTTATCTCTTCCCTCTGCAGAAGGGCCAAGGCGTGGTCGTCGGCCACGCACAAGATTTCTCTCCAAACAACTCGCAGCATTGAGAGAATTGCTTGAAAAGACCATGCACCCGAGTTTGGCTACAATGGGGAAACTGGCTTCAAAGCTACAACTTGATCTATGCGTAGTAAAGGTCTGTTCCCAAGTGTGTCTGTAGGTAGCACGCCTAACCCAGAGCTTCACACACACTTTTGATCATTGTTATAACAGTTCCTATTTATTGGCAATTGCTATGTGTAAAGACAAATGTTAAGCACTTTATATTTTTATTGTCATGAGCACCCACTTTATTGAGGAACACTAAAGCTCACATAGAAGAGCTGTCTTCCAAGCATTATAAACACAAGAGTTGGAATTTGAACCTAGACCTTTCCAACTCCAGACCCACCATGCTACACAGGACTCTTTGAGGCTGGATCTCAGATACTCCCATTTGGGTCTGTTCCTGTGTATTCAGGATGGGTTCTGCTTAATCAGGACGATCACAGTCATCCAGATGCCTGTCACTAAGTTCCCACAAAGTATTCATGGGAGAACACCTGGATGAACCCTAAAGACAACCCAAGATAAACTCTCACCCCATACTCTGACTTTAAAATACTTTCTCTGGGCACCAGGCATGGTGGCTCACACTTGTAATCCCAGCACTTTGGGAGGCGGAGGCAGGAGGATCGCTTGAGCCCAGTTTAAGACCAGCCTGGGCAACATAGCAAGACCATGTCTCTATAAAAAAAAATTTAAAATTAACCAGACAAGGAGGCACATGGCTGTAGTCCCAGCTACTTGGGAGACTGAGATAGGAGGATTGCTTAAGCCCAGGAGTTCAAGACTGCAGTGAGCTATGATTGCACCACCGCACTGCAGGCTGGGTGACAGAGTGGTACCTTGTCTCAAAAAAAAAAAAAAAAATACACCACTAATACAAACACCCTTCTATTTAATACATCATGATCTAGGTCATATTCCACCCATTGCTAGTACAATCCTACACCCACTTTTCCCTTGAAACCCAGGACAGCAGCAGCTAGAAGGAGCTTCCCTTGTTCCAACAAATGTGAGACTCTCTCTCACACCAAAAAACCGAATTCCTGAGGAACAAGAGGATGCCCCTTTATACTCAACCTCCATTATTAACCTCCCCCCTCCTCCCTCCCTAGACTTGGTTCAAGAACCAGCGTGCCAAATGGAACAGGCAGCGGCGACAGCAAGTGAAGCCATGGCCACCACTAGGACCAGCAAACCAGACCATTTCAGTGAAGAAGGAGGAGACTCCCTCAGCCATAACTACCGCAAACATTCATCCAATAAGTCCTGGAATCTCTGATGCAAATGACCGTGATCTATATGAGCCTTCTGGTATCAAGAATCCTGGAGGAGCCGGCGCCTCTCTGAGGGATTCATCCTGGGATTCTCAGTCATATGACATTGAACAGCTATGTCTGGGGGCTTCAAATCCTCCTTGGGCCTCCACTCTCTATGAAATAGATGAATTTGTAAAGATCTATGACTTGCCAGGGGAAGATGACACCAGCAGCCTAAATCAATATCTTTTTCCAGTATGCCTTGAGTATGACCAGCTTCAATCTTCAGTGTAACTTCTTACACACCGCTTCTAGGGGAGGTTTGGATCTGACCCACTGAGACATATTTCCAAACATCTTTAATGGTTTGACCCCAGTCCAAGTAGATCAGGGGCTGGGAATTTATCTTTTTCTGTAGAAAAAACAATAAAGGAACTCCCCTACCTTTCATCATTGCCTGCATTTTCTGAACTCCATTTGAGTGCCTCCTCTCCCAAATTTCAGCATTAAAGAGCGCATTCAGAGAAGTGACGCCAGGAACACAGTGACATAGGAGGTTCCTGACTCTGATGCACTGAATAAACATCTATGCCTGGATCAGTTCTCTCTGGAAGAAAGTCAGAAGTGAGTTGAGAGACTCCTACACACCAGGCAACTAAGAAAATGTCTTAGCAGGCCAGGCGCGGTGGCTCACGCCTGTAATCCCAGCACTTTGGGAGGCCGAGATGGGCAGATCACAAGGTCAGGAGTTCAAGACCAGCCTGACCAACATGATGAAACCCTGTCTCTACTCAAAAAAAAAAAAAAAAAAAAAAAAAACTAGCCAGCTGTAGTGGCATGCGCCTGTAGTCCCAGCTACTCGGGAGGCTGAGGCAGAAGAACCACTTGAACCCAGGAGGCAGAGGTTGCAGTGAGCCAAGATCATGCCACTGCACTACAGCCTGGGTGGCAGAGCGAGACTCTGTCTCAAAAAAAAAAAAAAAAATGTCTAGCTTGATTTTAAAGGAATGAATGATTCCCTAAGAGAACTTAGGGAGGGCTGGAGGCCTTGAGTTCCACCAGCCAATCCCAGGAGTTAGCTGTAAAAGTCACTACTCACCTTTGCAAAATTCAACTTGATCAGGGACCTCTCCTTTAGTTTCAGGAAGAAGAAGCAAGAACCTTTAAATAATTAATAAGTAAGTGACTGATGTGAAGAAACGCTGAGGCTCTAAAGCTGGATGGAACAGAGACTGGACTATTCTCTGAACATCTAAGTCTATGCAGCTATAAACAAGAAGAAGGTAAAGCTGCAGGGGCTGACCTGGAGGCCGCAAGATGTATTGATAAACCAGGATGGTAGCAGCTGCGGAACTGTGAGGTGCAGCGGTCCCCAACGTTTTTGGCACCAGGAACCGGTTTCGTGGAAGAAAATTTTTCCACAGACTGCAGCAGTGGAGTGGGTGGGTTGGGGTGGGGATTTGTTTGGGGATAATTGAAGCATAATACATTTATTGTGCACTTTATTTCTATTATTATTACATTATAATATATCATCAAATAATTATACAACTCACCGTAATGTCAAATCTAATGGGAGCCCTGAACTTGTTTTCCTGCAACTAGACGGTCCCATCTGGGGGTGATGGGAGACGGTGACAGATCATCAGGCATTCAATTCTCATAAGGAGCATGCAACCTAGATCCCTCGAATGCGCAGTTCACAATAAAGTTTGCGCTCCTGTGAGAATCTAGTGCCCCAGCTCACCTGACAGGAGGCGGAGCTCAGGCTGCAATGCCAGCGATGGGGAGTGGCTGCAAATATAGATGAAGTTTTGCTGGCTGGCCCGCTGCTTACCTCCTGCTGTGGCGGTCTGGTTCCTAACAGGCCACCATGGGTACCGGTCTGTGGGGGTGGGGAGCGGGGGTGTTGGGGACCCCTGGTATAGAGTGCTCTCTTGAAACTCACCCATCCCCTGAGTGCAGATTTGCAAACACAACCACGTTCTCTAGAAGGGACCTATGAGCTGGAGGATAAGACCACAGCCTGGAGTTTTGCTTTTGACTTCCGTAATGTTTAGGCATTTTTTTACTTGTGAAATTTAATAAACGACTGTATTAAGCGGTGAAATAGTGAGTACACGGTTGTTTACTTTGTTATTCTGTTTGCATGAACATTTAAGAAAAATAAAACATTGAGAATTGGTGGTGGCAGGCGTGGTGGGAGCTTTTTTGAAAAACAACAATAAAACCTGTTCCCTGCATGTAACAGGGATGTCTGTCTTCGGAGGAATTGGTGAGCTGCATCTCACCCCGCGGTAAAGCAAGGGGTCGTGGTGGTGGAACGTGACTGGGAAGTGGGAACTGAGCCTGGGGGGCAATTCTAGAAGCGTGGGACTAAGCCATGTCCTGAGAGTTTGGGAAATGAATGTATTAAGTAGCCCAGATGCCTAACTCCAGGGTCACCACCAGCCTTTGAGCTCTAGAGGGCGCTCCGCGAACATCACATGAAAGTGCGCGGGGCGCTTGGGATGATGTTTGCAGGGGAACTGAGCCAGGCTGTGGTCCTCTGTGCCATCTCCGGCCGGTGGGCAGCACTCCTGTTGTGCACAGGGACCCCTGTTTCCTAGGTCCACAAACTGGTCGAGAAACACGAGTTGACCCGGCAGTCCCAACTTGCTTTCTAACAAGAGGTTCTGTCCAAGTTCCCCGCTCGACTTTCAATATATCACTCAGCGCATAAGCCTCGCCCCTTATCCTTGATGCCCAATCAGGAGCGAGGGTTGGATCCCCAGAGGCCTGGGGAGGCAGAGGGTTCTTTTTTTTTTTAAACCTAAAAAATTAAATGAAGATGAAAATGGGAGATTCTTCATGGAAGTTTTAATGACAACAATTAGTCTACGAAAAAATAGGAAGTCTGAATGGACCAATAACCAAAGAAGAACTTGCAAAGGAAGTAAAAGATCTAAGAAAGTCCTAGAAGGTTTTATGGGCAAATTCTGCTATACATTCCGACAAATCGTAATTGTACTGTCTCCTTAATTTTTCTGTAAATCTAAAACCATTCTAAAATAAAAAAAACTATTTTAAAAATGTATCCAATCCCCCTCGTCCAAACCTTTGAAATGCTAAAGTTTTCTTTAAAAACCCTCAATATCTCTGATTATTTTGTAAAGGTTTTTGTTTAAGACTATCTATTGAAGGCAGGGCGTGGTGGCTCACGCCTGTAATTCCAGCACTTTGGGAGGCCAAGGCAGGCGGATCACCTGAGGTCAGGAGTTCGACACCAGTCTGGCCAACATGGTGAAACCCTGTCTCTACTAAAAATACAAAAATTAGCCAGGCGTGGCGGCCCTCGCCTGTAATACCAGCTCAGCTACTCAGGGGGCTGAAGTGGGAGAATCGCTTGAACCTGGGAGGCGGAGGTTGCAGTAAGCCGAGATCGCACCACTGTACTCCGGCTTAGGCGAGAGAGGGAGACTGTCTCAAAAAAAAAAAAAAAAAAAAAGAGAGAGAGAGCATCTATTGAAGCGTGAGTTTTCTTACAATGTCCAAAGCAACTGTCTCCTTCTTTCCCTGGCCCTCTCCATGTCTGTATTCACATAGAATCTACATAATGGGCAAATTGTGATTAACAACTTTGTCTCCTGCCTTTAAAAAAAAATCCTAAAATCCTGTCATACTCCAGGCTGTCTCCACGTCTGCTTAATGAACCGTCTTAATTTTTTTTTTTTTTTTTTTTTTTTTAGACAGCGTGATCTTGGCTCACTGCGACCTGCACCTCCCGGGTTCAAGCGATTCTCCCACCTCGGCCTCACGCCCAGCTAATTTTTGTATTTTTGGTAGAGACAGGGTTTCACCATGTTGGCAGGATGGTCTCTATCCCCTGACCTCGTGATCCACCCGCCTTTGCCTCCCAAAGTGCTGGGATTAACAGGCACGAGTCACTGCGCCCGGCCGAGCTGTCTTAATTTTTAAGAGTAGGTTTATTACACTGCTTGACGGACAAAAAAATTGGGCACTCTTCTAAAGCTCGGGGGAAAGGGTGCCAAGAGAGGAGTCCCAGGGAAGAGATGTTCAGAGAACATCATACCACCCCACCTGCTCTCTCTTTTTTTTTTCTTCAGGAAATGAGGGTCTCATTATGTTTCTCAAGCTGGCCTCGAACTCCTGGCTGCAAGCCATCCTCCCTCCTCAGCCTCCTGCGTAGCTGGGATTCCAGCTGTGACCCACCATGCCTGGCTTGACTTTTATCATGTGTTCTCCTTTGACAGTTTGCAGCCTCTTGGCTAAAGCGAGGGGGACCTGGAGGGTGACTTCAGTGGGAAGCGGGAAGAGTGACTGGAAACTGGTCCTTTCTGCTTCATGTCTCAGTGGAAGTGTCAAGAGGTGCTGGGGTAATGTTAGCCACTTCCTCTCTGCAACCAGCCGCTAGGCGCTTCACTTCTCTCTTTCCTCCACCTGAGATGACACAGTTGTGGTTAAGGGCCTGGACCGTGGGGTTAGCCTAAATGAGAGTCCCATCTCTGCAACTTCTACCTGGATGAATTTGAGCAAGTGATTCACCTCTCTGAGCTTCAGTTTCCTCATCTGGGAAATTGAGATAATAACAGTTAATGTCTACATCATGAAGTTGTCGTGATAACTAAATAAAAATGTCATGATAATTAAATAAATTAAAATGTATGCAGCCCTTAGAATGGTGCCTGACACACATAGAGCACTGTATAAATACTTTTATTTATATTATTTTCCTTTTTTTTTTTCTTTTGAGACAGTTTCACTCTGTCACCCAGGCTGAAGTGCAGTGGAGCAATAATCTCAGCTCACTGCAACCTCTGCCTCCCAGGTTCAAGTGATTCTCCTGCCTCAGCCTCCCAAGTAGCTGGGATTACAGGCACTCACAACCATGGCCAGCTATATTTATATTATTTTTCGATATACATGAGGTTCTGTGCATTAATTTTTTTTTTCCTGATGAGACTTCTTTTTTTAAAAAAAAGGGTTGGGGGAAGTTTTGCTTTTTGTTTTATATTCTTCAGTACTTAAAAACTTTGTCATTTTCAGGCCAGGCATGGTGGCTCATGCCTGTAATCCCAACAATTTGGGAGGCCGAGGCGGGCAGATCACCTGAAGTCAAGAGTTCGAGAGCAGCCGGGTCAACATGGTGAAATCCCGTCTCTACTAAAAATACAAAAATTAGCCGGGCATGGTGTAATCCCAGCTACTTGTGAGGCTGAGGCCGGAGAATTGCTTGAACCTGGGAGGCGGAGGTTGCAGTGAGCCAAGATCACATCACTGCACTCCAGCCTGGGCAACAAAGCGAGGCTCCGTCTCAAAAAAAAGAAAAAAAAAAAAAAAAACCTTGTCACTTTAATGTTTTACTTTATTGGAAAGATATTGTTAAGGATTCCAGCTAGTTGTTTCTGGATAGCGGAAATAACTAGCCTTCTTGGAACAGATCTTCTGTCTTCTGAAAAAGTCACTAGAATAACTCTTCAGTCACCCACATGTAAAGCAAGTGTTTACCCCGATTGCTAAGGAACCAGGAAGGGAAAATCTTCTTAAGGGATGTGGGTATTCTGGGAGGAAACAGATTGACAGCCACACTCCTTCATTTTGAGATACAAAAGTTCTAAAACATTTCTATTAAACCAGAGTGGTCAGCTGTCATGAGAGGATCTAGGAATTGCTACAGGAAAACTCACCATAATGGTAAGGGGTGTGTGTGTTAGTAGCTCAGACACACAGGTAGCTTAGAGAGCTAGTATTAGCTGGGACAGACTACTGACTGGTGAGTTGAATTTGTATCCCCTGTGGTAAATAGGCGTAACAAGCTGATTTCTAATTTAAGGGTAGAAAGTGATTGTGTTAGCTTGGGGTTGCTGCAATTACAGGACCACAAGCTGGGTGGTTTAAACTAACAGAAGTTTATTGTCTTGCAAATCTGGAGGGGAGGGTAGAAGTCAGGAATCAAGGTGTTGGCAGGGCTGCACCCCCTCTAAAGGCTCTAGGAGAGGATCCTTTCTTGCCTCCCCCAGTGCCTGGTGGCTCCACGTGTTCCTTGGTCTAAAATTGATCATGGTGATTGTTGCCTGTATCTGTGAATATATGAAAAACTATTGAATTGTATACTAAATGGGTAAATGTTATGGTCTGTGACTTGTATCTCAATGAATTTGTTTTTTAAAATGACACAAACTTGAGATAAGAGCCCAACTTTATTCTTTTGTATGTGGCCATCCAGTTGTCCCAGAACCATTCGTTAACAGGACTATTGCTTCTCCATTGAGTAATCTTGGCAACCTAGTGGAAAGTCAGTTGCCCGTAGACACGTGGTTTTATTTCTAGATTCTACTTCTATTCTTTTGATCTATATGTCTGTCTTCATGTCTGTACCACACTGTCTTGATTACTTTTGCCTTAGGTTAGTACAAAAGTAATTTCAGTAAATTTTGAAGTTGGGAAGTGCCAGTCCTACTTTGTTTTTCCTTTTCAAGATTATATTGGTTATTCTGGGTCCCTTGCAATTCCACATGAATTGTACATTCAGCTTGCCAATTTCTACAAAGTCAGCTGAGATTCTGACAGGGATTCCACTGAACCTGTAGACGAATTTAGGGAGTATTGCCATTTTAACAATGCAAGGCTTCTGATCCATATACAAGAGAGATTTTTTCCATTTATTTAGATCCTCTTTCATTTCTTTCAACAAAATCTCACCATTTTTAGGTATAAGTTTTGCATTTCTTTTGCTAAATTTATTCCGAATTTTTTTTATTGGTATTGATGCTATTGTAAATGGAATTGTTTTCTTGATTTCGTTTTCAGATTATTTGTTGCAAGCATATGGAAATACAATTGATTTTTATATATTGACCTGGTATCCTGCAACCTTGCTGAACTTGTTCAATAGTTCTAATAGTTATTTGCTGGACTTCTTAGGATTTTTCTATATACAAGATCATGTCATCTGCAAAGAGTTTACTTCTTCCTTTCATTCTGGATGGATGCTTTTTTTTTCTTTCTTTCTTGCCTATCCTGACTAGAACCTCCAGTACAATGGTGAAGTGGTGGAAGAAGATACCTTTGCCTTGTTCCTGATCTTTGGGGGAAAGCATCCAGTCTTTTTTCACTAAGTATGATGTTAGATGTGCTCTGTAGAGGCCCCAGTGTCAGGTTGGAGAAGTTCTCTTCTATTGTTAACTTCCTAAGAGCTTTTGCCATGAATAGGATTTTGCTAAATGCTTGTTTTGTATCTATTGAGATGATCATGTGGTTTTTGTTTTGTATTCAATTGATAAGATATACTATATTAATTGATTTGGGGATGTAAAACCAATCTTGCATTCATCCTGTGATAAATCTCGTTTTTCATGGTATGTACTTCTTTTTATACATTACTGAATTCCATTTGCTAGTATTTATTTGAGGATTTTTGCATCTGTATTGGTAAAAAGATATTGGGCTGTAGTTTTCCTGTGATGTCTTTGCCTGGTTTTGGTATCAGGGTAATACTGGCCTTATGGAATGAGTTGGGCAGTGTTCCCTAGATTATTGGAAACCTCTGTGAAGAATCGATACTAATTCTTCTTCAAATGTTTGGTAGAGTCAGTGGTGAAGGGCCTAGGGTTTTCTTTGTGGGTAGTTTTTAGATTATTCATTCACTCTCTTTGCTTGCCATAGATTTATGTAAATGTCCTATTTCTCTTAGACTCAGTTTCAGTAGTTTGTGTCTTTCTAGAAATTTGTTTTTCATCTCAAGTATCTAGTTTATTAGCAAATAGTTGCTCATAGCATTTATTTCTATAAGGTTGGTAGTAATGTCTCCTCTTTCATTTCTTTTTCTAAAAATTTAAATTTTATTTTAATTGAAAAAATAATAATTGTATATATTTATGGGGTACAATGTGATGTTTTGCTATGTTTATATTGTTAAATGATTACATAAAACTAATAAATCTGTCACCTCGCATACTTATCATTTTTCGTGATGACATTTATGATAAGTGAAATAAGCCAGGCACAGAAAGACAAATAGACTCCATATATACGTGGGATACATGGAATCTAAAAAAGTCAAACTCACAGAAGTGGAGAGTAGAATGGTGATTACCAGAGGCTGGGGAGGAAGATGGATGGGGAAGGGGAAACTGTTGATCAAAAGGTACAGTTTCAGTTAGACAGGAAGAATAAACTTTAGTAATCTATTGCACAAAATGGTAATTATAATAAATAATAATTTATTGTATATTTCGAAGTCCCTTTTTCATTTCTGATTCTAGTAATTCAGTCTGCTATTTTTTCCTGGTATATCTAGCTAATGTTTTCCCAATATTTTGGTTTGTAAAAGAGTCAACTCTTGGTTTGGTTGATTTTCTCTATTTTTCTATTCTCTATTTCACTTATTTTTGCTCTAATCTTTTATTATTTTCTTTTTCTACTTGCTTTATGTGTAGCTTGCTCTTCTTTTTCAGTGTCTTAAGGTGAAAATTTAGGTTATTTTCAATCACTTCCTTAATATAGGCATATACATCTAACAAATTACTTTTAAGCACTGTTTTTGCTGTATCCCACAAGTTATAAAGTATATTATGTCTTCATTTTCATTTATATCAAAGTATTTTCTAATGTCCCTTTTAATTTCTTCTTTGACCTATTGGTTATTTAAAAGTGCATTGTTTATGAGAATACATGGACACAGGGAGGGGAACAACACACACTGGGGCCTGGGGGTGTGGAAGAGAGAGCATCAGGATGGATAGCAAATGTAATGCATGCGGAGCTTAATACCTAGGTGATGGGTTAACAGGTGCAGCAAACCACCTTGGCACAGGTTTACCTAGGTAAAAAACCTGCACATCCTGCACATGTATCCCAGAACTTAAAATAAAATTAAATTAAAATTTAAAAGAGAGTGCATTGTTTAATTTCCACATACTTGTGAGTTCCCCAAATTTCTTTCGTTTATTTATATCTAATTTCATTATGTTGTTATCAGAAAGTATGCATTGTATTTCTACTCCTTTAAATTTATCAAGGCTTATGGCCTAGCATGTGGTTTATCCTGGAGAGTGTTCCATGTGCACTTGAGAAGAGTACAAATTCTGCTGTTCTACAGATACCTGCTAGATCTAGTTGGTTTATAGTGTTGCTCAAGTGTTTTATTTCCTTATTGATTTTCTGCCCAATCGTTCTATTCATTATTTTTTTCCTGAATTGAGGTATAACTGACAAATAAAAATTGTATATATTTAAGATGTACAATGTGATGTTTTGATATACATTGCGAAATGATTACCACAACTAAGCTAATTAACATATTCATCATCTCATATAGTTACAACATTTTTTAAAAGTTGGGTATCAAAATCTCCAAATATTATTGCTTATTGTGTATTTCTTCATTTTTGTCAGTATTTATTTAATGCATGTTGGGGCTCTGTTGTTGGATGCCTATGTGTTTATAATTGTTACATCTTCCAGATACAGTGACCTGTAGATCATAACATGTTCCTTATGTCTGGTAACGTTTTTTAAAGTCTATTTTGCATTATTAGTATAGCTGTTCCAGCTTCCTTGTGGTTGCTGTTTGCATGATATATCTTTTTTCTTTCTGTTACTTTCAATCTGTTTGTATCTTTGAATCTAAAGTTTGTCTTCTGTAGACAGAATATCATTGGATATTGTTTTTTAATACAGTCTGAAAGTCTCTGCCTTTTGATTGAGTTATTCAATCCATTCACTTTTAATGTTATTAATGATATAGTTAGATTTACATCTGCCATTTCACTTTTTCTCTTCTATGTCTTATGTCTTTTTTGCTCTTCTATTCCTCCTTTATGTTTTCTTTTATATTAAGTGAAAGTTTTCTAATAGAGCATTTTAATTTCTTTACTGATTTTTTCACTAATTTTTGAATTATTTCCTCAGTGGTTGCCCTAGGGCTTATCATATACATCTTACCAAAATGAGCTTCAGATTTATACTAACTTAATCCTAGTGAGATATAGAAACGTTGTTCCTATGAAGCTCTATTGCCTTTTCCCACTTTTTGTTGGATGTTATACATATTGCATTAAACATTATAAACCCAGGAATGCACTGTTACAATTATTATTTTATACAATTTTTTTTTGAGACCGAGTTTCACTTTTGTTGCCCAGGCTGGAGTGCAATGGCACGATTTCAGCTCAGTGCAGCCTCTGCCTCCCAAGTTCAAGCGATTCTCCTGCCTCAGCCTCCCTAGTAGCTGGGATTACAGGCATGCACCACCACGCCCAGCTAATTTTGTATTTTTAGTAGAGACGGGTTTTCTCCATGTTGGTCAGGCTGGTCTCAAACTCCCGACCTCAGGTGATCTGCCTGCTTCAGCCTCCCAAAGTGCCAGGATTACAGGCGTGTTAATTTTACCACGAGAAGAAGCTGTTAATCTTACTGGGGGTTCCCTTGTAAGTGACAAGGCATTTTCCTTTTTCTGCTTTCAATTTTTTTTTCCTTGTCCTTGGCTTTCAGTATTCTTACCAAGATGTGTCTGTGTGTGTGTGTCTCTGTGTTCATTCTACTTGAAGTTCATTGAGCTTCTTGGATAGGTATTTTATTGTTTTTCAATAAACTTAGGAAGTTTTAAGCCACTATTTATTAGAATAATTTTTCTGCTTCTTTCTCTTTCCTCTCCTTCTGCCACTCCTATTGTTTTGCTTAATGGTGTTCCACATTTCTCTAGGGCTCTATTTATTTTTTTATCTTTGTCCTTTTCCCCCATTCTTTGGATTGCATTATTTCTATTTTCTTTTCTTTTTCTTTTTTTTTTTCCTTTTTTTTTTTTTGAGATGGAGTCTCGCTCTGTCACCCAGGCTAGAGTGCAGTGGTGCAATCTCAGCTCACTGCAACCTTCGTCTCCTGGGTTCAAGCGACTCTCCTGCCTCAGCCTCCCGAGTAGCTGGGACTACACATGTGTGCCACCATGCCTGGCTGAATTTTGTATTTTTAGTAGAGACGGGGTTTCACCATGTTAGCCAGGATGGCCTCGATCTCCTGACCCCATGATCCGCCTGCCTTGGCCTCCCAAAGTGCTGGGATTACAGGCGTGAGCCACTGCACCCAGCCTTATTTCTACTTTCAAGTTCACTAATTCTTTCTTCTGTCAATTCAAATCTACTATTGAGCTTCTCTAGTATATTTTTTCATTTCGGTTATTATACTTTTAGCTCTCGATTTCTATTTGGTTCTATTTTATAATGTCTAACTTTTTAGCGATATTTTTTATTTGACCATACCTTTCCTTTATTTTTTAAAAAAATGGGTTTCCTTTAGTTATTTGAACAGATTTATAATGGCTACTTTGAAGGCTTTGTGTGCTCAATCTGACAACTGGTCGCTTTCACTGGGCGTTTCTGTTGCTCGCTTTTTTTCCAGTGTAAGGGTAATATTTCATTTCTTCCAGAACCCATACCACTTCTCTTTCCTAACTAGCATTGTCCAGTAAAACACCTGTAGTGATAGAAATGTTTATGTCTGCACTGTCCGATGGAATAGCCACTAGCCACTCTGGCTACTGAGCACTTGCAATGTGGCTAGTGTAACTAAGAAAGTGAATTTTAAATTTTATTTCATTTTGATTAAGCATAAATAGCCATATTCAACTTCAAGAAGATAAGTGGCTATCTTCTTGAACAATGCAATTGTAGACCATGCTCAGAGTACCAATTCCTTAGAATTCCCTACTCAAATGTTCCCAAACCTGCTTCCAGCAACTGTTTGGGCCTCTTCCTAGTCCATCTTCTATCTAACACCCAGAACAGATCATGCTGGTATGCACACCCCAAACCCAAGGGGTAGGCAAGAGGCGATGTGGGGTACATGCACCAAGCTCCAATGTGCAGGCTTGGTATCCACATACATGCATGAATAACTCCTTAGGGGTACAGGACATCAACAAGGAAGGCAAGAGAAGGGTGTAGGCTATAGATAGGGCTCCTCCATTTGTACTCTTTGTCCAGGATCCACAAATGCTAGAGAGGTCTTTGACTGGTAATGTCCCATTTCTTAGCTATGTGATGGCTACATGTGTGTTCGCTGTAAAATTTTTTGACCCTATTTATAGGTACAAGTGTGCACATGTGTGTATGTATATAAGTATACACATATATGCTGTATTTCACAATTCTTTAAAATGATTAAAAAATTTTTACCACTATTAGGAAAAAGCCCTAGCTCGTTCCGTGATATACAAAGCCTTGTACAAACCATCTTCTGCCTATCTGGGACCTGATCTCCTGCCAGTCTCCCCCTCTCACTGTCACCTCTAGTCACACTGACCTTTTTGCTCCAGCCAGCAGTGCCAAGTTACAGAGCTGTTTGTTGGAGGATGTTTAATTGGCCCTGCATTTAAAACCATTTGTATTAGCGAGGCAAAGAAAGGCCTGCGATGGGGGCTGCATGAGGACTGGAATGGGCAGCCACAATGTCAGGAGTGATGTGGCAACTGCAGCCTCCCAGAGTTGAGGAGGAAAGACATCTGCTTATATAAGAAAGCTGGAGACAGTTCTGAAGGCTGCCAAAAAAGGAACACTTGCAACTGAAGGAACCATCAATCAGGTGCCCTGAACAGGTGGAGGCTGGGGCTACTCTCAGCGGAAAGCCAGGCTCAGAGCTCCAATTACCAGCCATGGGCAATCCAACTATCAAAACTGATGCCAGAGGGGAGGGAGAGGAGGAGACAGAGGCCTGACTCAGCGGAAAGAGCGATTCCAGAGCACCTGAGGTAACTGACGAACCACCAGAAAGGAGTTGGAGATCAATAACAGAAATATCTAACTCTGGTTCTCAAAGCCAGATCCCCAGACCAGCAGCATCAGCTTGACCAGGGAGCTGGTTAGAAGTGCACGTTCTCAGGCTCCCCTTGGTGAGAATCAGAAACTCTAAGGCACAGGGAGGGACCAGTAATCCATGTTTTAACAAGCCCTCCAAGGTGACTTTTCCAATGTTGGATAAATTCTGAGAGCCATAAATCTAACTTTAATTGAGCGTGGACTACGTACCAGGGGCTATTCTGAGTGTTTGCCTCTATTAACTGAATATTCCACATAACGGCATTATCAAATAGAAGGTGAACCATTTTACAGATGGGAGCTGTGAGACAGGATAATTTATGTAACTTACCTAAAATCAGAGAGCCAGACAGAGGGAGAGATGCAATTTGAACCTCAAGAGCACGCGCTCTTCCTTCACCACTGGGCTCTACTGCAGTGTTGCTCAGACCTTAGCACACAGCTCCTGGGGGGCTTCTGAAAATACTCCTGCTGGAACCCCTTGGTAGAGTCTGTGATTCACTAGAACTGGGGCTGAGAATTTGCATTTCTCACAAGGCCAGATGATTCAGAAGCCCTGGTCCAATTTCACGCTATGAGAACCACTGTGCCCTGTTTTACCACCTTCCCCACCAGAGGATTTAGCCCAGCAAATGGAAATGTCGATTGAGGCTTTTTGAGAAAATCCATGTGCAGAGCCCCTTGCCGGGACTCTTTTGGCTACAAATGACAGAAAACCCTGTTCTAATTGTCTTAAGCAAAAATGGTATCTATAGGCTACTTGAAACAGGCTAAATCTGCCCCTAGGCACAGCTGGACCTAAGGATCCAGGAGGTATTAATAGTTAGGATTCCCTCTTTTGCTCTCCATCTCTCAGCTCAGCTTTCCTCTCTGCCTTCATTCTGTTGTCTTCATTCTCCCCTCACAATGGCCCCCAGCAACTCTGGCCTTAGATTCCACCAGCTGGAAACCCACAAGTACCCCTTCCTATTATCCCATCAGAAGCACACTCTGGCTGTCATTGGCCAGACGTGAATCACAGGCGCATTTCTGAACAATCATTGTGGTCAAGGAAATGCAATGTTCTTATTAGCTAGGCCTGGGTTATGGGCTCATCTCTAAAGAGCCAGAAAGTGGGCTGAGCTGCACTAAAAGCACACAGGTCAAGAGTGGGGTAGAAGAATCGGGTGCTGGGGCCAAAAAAGGAAATGAATGTTGAGCAGGCAAGTATAACCAATGTCCACTACACCATCCTCAAAGGACAAAACACGTTCAACATTAAACTCTCAAAGGAGGGGCCCAAGCACAGAGATCATGATCAAAGGGAAAACCCAGGCCAGGCGCTGTGGCTCACACCTGTAATCCCAGCACTTTGGGAGCCCAAGGTGGGAGGATCACTTGAGGCCAGGAGTTCAAGACCAGCCTGGGCAACATAGTGAGACCCCATCTCTACAAAAAAAAAAAAAGGCCAGGCATGGTGGCTCACACCTGTAATCCCAGCACTTTGGGAGGCTGAGGCAGGTGGGTCATTTGAGGTCGGGAGTTCGAGACCAGCCTAGCCAGCATGGTGAAACCCCATCACTACTAAAAATATAAACAATTAGCTGGGCGTGGTGGCAGGTGCCTATAATCCCAGCTATTCAGGAGGCTGAAGTGGGAGAATCGCTTGAACCTGGGAGACAGAGGTTGCAGTGAGCTGAGATTGTGCTACTGCACTCCAGCCTGGGTCACAAGAATGAAACTCTGTCTCAAAAAAAAAATTTTTTTTTTTTAATTTAGCTGGGTATGGTGGCACATGCCTGTAGTCCCAGCTGCTAGGGAGGCTGAGGTGGGAGGATTGCTTGAGCCAAGGAATTTGAGGCTGCAGTGAGCTATGATAGTGTCACTGCACTTCAGGTTTTCTCTTGGGGTCTCTCGCGTGGCTATAGTCAGATAGTGACTGGAGCTGGGGTCATCTTGAAGGCTTCCTCACTCACGTCTGGCAGTTGATGCTGGCTGCTGGCCAGAATACATTCATGTGAACTATCCATGCAGCCTGGGCTTCCTTCTATACCAATTGGGTTCCAAGGGTGAGCATTCCAAGAAAGAGAACCAGGCAGAAGCTGTGTTGCCTTTTTATGACCTAGCCTCAGAAGTCAGACAGTGTCATTTCCACCATACTCTCTTGGTTGTCTTGATGCCTAGGATCAAGAGGAGTGGTTACAGACTCCAGCTCTGGGAATGGGAGTGGTACATGATCAGAAGAGCAGGGCGAATGGGAGACATCAATTGTCACCGTCATTTTTGTAAAATAATATGCCACAGGGAGGCAATGACTGGAAGGAAGGCATGCGGGGGATTCTGGGGGGCTATTAGTGCTGTGTTTTTTAAATCTGCATGCTGCTCACAGCCAGTTGCTTTTTTTTTTTTTTTTTTTTTTTTGAGACAGGGTCTTGCTCTGTTGCCCAGGCTGGAGTGCAGTGGTGCAATCTCAGCTCACTGCAACATCCGCCTCACAGGTTCAAGCCATTCTTGTGCCTCAGCCTCCCGAGTAGCTGGGACTACAGGCGTGCACCACCACGTCTGGCAAACTTTTGTATTTTTGGTAGAGAGGGCGTTTCACCACGTTGGTCAAGCTGGTCTCGAATTCCTGGCCTCAAGTGATCTGCCCACCTCGGCCTCCCAAAGTATTGGGATTACAGGTGTGAGCCACTGTGCCCAACCCAGTTGCCTAATTTTTAAACTACACCACAATGTCATTTCCAGAGTTCCAGACTTCCATTAATTCCTTCAAATCTTACCTTTACTGTCCTCTCCTTCACAAAACCACTAATGACATCCTACACTCCCTCAATAACCTCTGCTCTCTCAGCTCCATGAGGCCTAGTGATACCTCTATTATAGTAAATATTACCTTAAATTGTCCAGGTTATGTGTCTACCCTCCACCCTAGGCCAGAAGTCCTCAATTTTTTTTTTTTTTTTTTGAGGTGGAGTTTCACTCTTGTTGCCCAGGCTGAAGTGCAATGGCGGATCTCAGCTCACTGCAACCTCCACCTCCCAGGCTCAACCAATTCTCCTGCCTTAGCCTTCCCAAGTAGCTGGGATTACAGGTGCCTGCCACCACACCCGGCCAATTTTTTGTATTTTTAGTAGAGATGGGGTTTCACCATGTTGACCATGGCTGTTCTCGAACTCCTAACGTCAGGTGATCTGCCCGCCTTGGCCTCCCAAAATGCTGGGATTACAGGCATAAGTCACCACGCCCGGCCGTCCTCAAAGATTTTTGACTACATCCATGAGCTGCATCTCCACTGTATGTATGTGTGCATATACATATATATGGATACAGTGGTAATTTACAAACTGTACTGTATTAATAGGCACAATATAAAACATGCGCTAAGACAGAAATGCTTAAAGGATGAGACAAAATTGGTTGTACTCACGCCTGTAATCCCAGCACTTTAGGAGGCTGAGGCAGGCAGATCACGAGGTCAGGAGTTTGAGACCAGCCTGACCAACATGGTGAAACTCCGTCTCTACTAAAAATACAAAAAAAATTAGCCGCGTGTGGTGGCGTGCTCCTGTATTCTCAGCTACTCAGGAGGCTGATGCAGGAGAATCTCTTGAATCCAGGAAGCGGAGGTTGCAGTGAGCCGAGACGGTGCCACTGCACTCCAGCCTGGGCAACAGAGTAAGACTCCATATCAAAAAAAAAAAAAAAACATGGTTGTAAATAGACTTTCTAATATTTTCCTACACCTAAAATGTTTGTCTTGAAAAGCCCCAGAGAATCAGGACCATCTTCAGAGACTATTGCCATGACCACAAATTCCACAAGGACAGGTAACAATCTGTCTTACTCACCTCAGTATCCCAGCCACTGAATGAGATGTGAAAATGTATTCAATTGTACACCAAACATGTATTACAGAATGGGAGAAAATATTTGCAAACTATCCGTCTCACAAGGAATTAATAACAAGAATACAGAAGGAGCTCAAACAACTCAATAAGAAAAAAAAAACTTATAATCTTATTTAAAAACGGCCAAAAGATCTGAATAGACATTTCTCAAAAGAAGACATACAAATGGCCAACAGGCTTCTCAAAAGAAGACATACAAATGGCCAACAGGCACATGAAAAGGTGCTCAACATAACTGATCATCAGAGAAATGCAAATCAAAATTACAATATCATCTCACCCCAAGTAAAATGGCTTTCATCCAAAAGACAAGCAATAACAAATGCTAGTGAGGAGGTGGAGAAAAGGGAACCGTCTTACACGGTGAGAATGTAAACCAGTACAACTACTACGGAGAACAGTATAGACGTTCCTCAGAAAAAGTGAAAATAGCTGGGCATGGTGGCTCATGCCTGTAATCCCAGCACTTTGGGAGGCTGAGGCGGGTGGATTGCCTGAGGTCAGGAGTTTAAGACCAGTCTGACCAACATGGTGAAACCCCGTCTCTACTAAAAACACAAAAAAATTAGCTGGGCGTGGTGGTGTGTGCCTGTAATCCCAGCTACTCCGGAGGCTGAGGCAGGGGAATTGCTTGAACCATGGAGATGGAAGTTGCAGTGAGCAGAGATCGCACCACTGCACTACAGCCGGGCAACAGAGTGAGATTCCATCTCAAAAAGAAAAAAGAAAAGAAAAAGAAAAACTGAAAATAGAACTACCATATGATCCAGGAATCCCACTGCTAGGTATATATCCACAAGAAAGAAAATCAGTATATGGAAGAGACATCTCTACTCCCATGTTTGTTGCATCATTGTTTAAAAGCGCCCAGATATGGAATCAACCTAAGTGTCCATAACAGATGAATGGATAAAGAAAACGTGGTGCATATACACAATGGAGTACTATTCAGCCATAAACAAGAATGAGATCTTGTCATTTGCAAGGACATGGATAGAACTGGAGGACATTGTATTAAGTGACATAAGCCAGGCACAGAAAGGCAAACTTGACTTATTTTCACTCATTTGTGGGAGCTAAAATGTAACAACTGAACTCATGGAGATAGAGAGTAGAAGGATAGCTGCCACAGGCTGGGAAAGGTAGTGGAGGGGAGAGGAAGTGGAGATAGTTAATGGGTACAAAAATACAGTTCGACAAAATGAATATCTAGTATTTGATAACACAGCAGGGTGACTACAGTCAGAACTGATTTGTTGTACATTTTAGAATAACTGAGGGAGTACAATTGGAGTGTTCATAACGCAAAGAAACGATGAATGCTTGAGGTGACGGATGCCCCATGTACCCTGATGTGATTATTACACACACACCTATATCAAAATATCTCCTGGACCCCATAAATAAGTACACCTACTATGTACCCACAAAAATGGAAAAATTAATAATAATTTTTAAAAGCTTACTTAAGAAAAAACAGGTAAAATTTTCAAAGCTAGAGGACATCAGAGAAAAAGTTAGGATATAGTAAAAAAACATGAAACTTAAGCCACTTCTGGCCCTCCCATCAGAAGGCTTGATGCCAGACGAAGATTGCGGCCAAGAGCCCTGGAGAGGGGGTGGCACTGTGGAGAGAAAGGGAAGCAATAAAAGAAGGGGTTGGTGCTAGGTAGTTCTTGGTGATGAGTCATAACTGACTGTAAAAAGTCAATGGTCAACGTAAATAGACACTTGGTGAAGGCCAGGCGCGGTGGCTCACGCCTCTAATCCCAGCACTTTGGGAGGCTGCGGCAGGCGGATCACCTGAGGTCAGGAGTTCGAGGCCAGCCTGACCAACGTGGTAAAACCCTGTCTCTACTAAAAATACAAAAATTAGCTGGGTGTGGTGGCGGGCGCCTGTAATCCCAGCTACTTGGGAGGCTGAGACATGAGAATCGCTTGAACCTGGGAGGTGGAGGTTGCAGTGACTGTTTCAAAAAAAATAAATAAATCCCTGGTGGGGCACACATATTGCTCCTCCCATCAAGGGATGGTTGGCATACCTTGGCTTGAATCCAGGTTGCCCTTAGTGACTTACTTGACCAATATAATTCAGAGGAAGTGGCATTCTGGGACTTCTGAGGCTAGAGCATAAGATGTGTGGCTTCTGATTGGGCTTTTTGGAAAGCTCAGTCTTGAAATGCTCCCTCTCGGAACCCAGTCATCATACTGTGAGAGGCCCAAGTCACCTGGAGAAGTTATGTCTGGCATTCCAGGCCACAGCCAGCATCAGCTTCCAGCCACGTGAGCGAGCCATCTTGACCTTCAGAGTGGGGCCTTTAGATGACTGTGGTCCCAGCTGATACCCAACTGCAATGGCATGAGAACCTCCCAGCTGAGCCTAGTCAACCTAGATAACCATGAGTGATAATAATTAAGTTGTTTTCAACAGCAAAACTTGGTGTAGCAGTAGATAACTTAAACCGTGGGCTGCCTCCAACAGCTTCTGTAAATATAGAAAACTATCTCCTGATCTTAAATGTGTGACTGCAATGTTGGAAATCTCTTAAAAGTGATGGGTGGACACAGCAGTGTGTCTAGGCCCAGAAAGCTTCCAATGGATGGCAAGACCAAGCATGATAAACTATGGTCTCTTTTAGAGCCCACTCGGTAAAATGGGGGACGTGGAACCAACCTCACAGGGATTCTGTAAGGATTCATGCAGTTAAAGCCTGCGACGCAGGTCCTGATGCATAGTAGGTGCCTCCTAAAATGTTAATTTTAACGTGTGTATCATGTGGATCACTAGTTAACATATGTTTGACTGCAGCTAAATGGCCCCAAATCAGCAGTGCAGTGGCTCACACCTGTAATCCCAACACTCTGGGAGGCCGAGGTGGGTGGATCACCTGAGGTCAGGAGTTCAAGACCAGCTTGGCCAACATGAGGAAACCCCGTCCCTACTAAAAAAAAAAAAAAAAAAAAAATACAAAAATTAGCCAGGCATGGTGTTGCACACCTGTAATCCCAGCTACTCGGGAGGCTGAGGCAGGAGAATCGCTTGAACCCAGGAGGCAGAGGTTGCAGTGAGCCGAGATCATGCCACTGCACTCCAGCCTGGGCAACAAGAGCAAAACTCCATCTCAAAAACAAACAAACAAACAAACAAACAAACAAAAACAAAACCAAAACCAAAAGGGGTTGAAACAAAGGAACTGCATTGTTTCACATAGCAAGAAATGCAGAAGTGGGTTCCAGGGTTGTTAAATTCATTAATTTATCTATTCAAACATTTTAGTTCCACTTCAGTAAAAATTTTATTTAAAAATACATGAGTACCAACCGATTGTCAGGCACTGTTCCAGGATCTGGAGACACAGCATAGAAGAAAGCAAAGTCTCTTAGGTGGTTCGGTGACATTATCAAGAACTTAGGTCCTTTGTCTTTTCTGCACTGCCATCTTCAGCATGACACCTGCATCACCAGATGGTGGCAACCGCCCCAGCATCACCTCCTTACACAGCATTTCCAGGGACAGAACAGGGAGTCTGCTCTAGCCTCTCTCTTTGTGATTCAACTTTATTGAGATATAATTGACATGCAATAAAATATACCCACTTTAAGTATAAAATGCAATAAATCCCAAAAGTTTCCCTCATCCCTTGTGATTTTAAGATACAGTTTTATCACATATTTTTGTATGCTTAAGATGTTTCCTTTTGCTTGGCTTTGAGATTTATAAGTAGTATCATCCTATGTGGAGTCTTTTGTTTTATTCACGTTTTGTTTCTGTAATTTTTTTTTTTTTTTTGATACAGACTCTCACTCTGTTGCCCAGGCTGGAGTGCAGTGTCCAGGATCATAGCTCACTGCATCCTCCACCTCCTGGGCTCAAGCAACCCTCCCACTTCAGCCTCCCGAGTAGTTGGAGCTACAGGCACACGCCACTGAGCCCAGCTCATTTTTGCATTTTTTGTAGAAATAGGGTTTCACCATGTTCCCCAGGCTGGTCTTGAACTTCTGGCCTCAAGCAATCCTCCCGTCTCAGCCTCCCAAAGTGCTGGGATTACAAGCGCGAGCCACCATGCCCAGCTTAAATCCATCTTTTTCTTGTACATCTGTTGTTCCTTCATTTTCACTGCTGTGTAATCGTCCGCCATGTGAGATATACTAAAATTTATCAATTCTCCTTTAAATGGACATCAGGTGTGTTTCTTTTTGCTATCAGATAAATGCCTTACAAAAGCATACAAAAGTAGACAAATGAACTTTGTATACTTGATCTTAGCCAAAGGCTTAGAAGAGATACTATGAACTTTAACATCTCAATCGATGCACGTGGTCAAGTATCTCTTCTTGGGTAAGGACCTAGGAATGCTGAGCATATGGGATTCAGATTTTCAATTTGGTTCAATTTTTCAAAATAACAACAAACTACTTCCCAGAGGGTTGTACTAATTTGAACTCCCATCAACAACATATGAGATGTCCTGTGAATCCCCATCCTCAACTACAGCCATCTTAACTTTTGTCAATTTGAGGGTGTGAAACAGAATTTTAGTGTGGCCTTTTTTCTTTAGATGTTCATATAATTAGGGGCTGGCTTTTAGTCAGATGGGTAGGACCAAAAGATTGAGGAGGAAGGGAATTTAGAGGGTGACTGTAATGATGAATCTATAATTGGTAGGGGACAGTGGGCAGGGTGGGATGGAAAAAGGAGGGCCATGGACAGGGAGAGTGTGGGAACGTGGCCTGGAGGTTGCACTAGAAGCAGAGGTGGTACTTGAACAAGCAAGCTGGAATGAGAGGAAGTGGATTTCAGTTTCCTGATCTTTGTCTTGCCCTGATTAGTGATGAGTTGGAACATCTTTTCATGTCAATTACAAAACTACTGAAGCAACCAAGAATCTCAAAGGAAAAGACCGACAGACTATTTTTAAAATTACTTTATTTAAAGCAATGTTTCCATGCAATTTAAATAAGGGAAATCTCTGGAGAAAAAAAAATCTCTTTATCACAATCTATGTTGTACCCAAAACTGACATAAATTAACAAAAAGACCAAGCCCCCATTCAGAAATGCGCCATTGGTAAAGGGCTCAGAGACAGGTGGGCAGAGCGATTCTACAGAAGGCAGACGTGATCCATAGCATGGCTACTGCATGCCCAGCACGAGTCGAAGCAGCAGGAGATGCTGCGCCGGTGGCTGGACCATCAAAATGAGGCCTCCGAGGCTGGCTTCACAGTCCAGTTGCGAAACGTGCACGACCCACAGCTCACGTGTCATTTATTAATGTAGTATATTCACTATGTGCCAGGCTCTGGAGATAATGTGGCAACCAAGATAGACTCTGCCCCCATGCTCATGGATTTATCGTCCAAAGATGAGACAGACGCAGAGATGCTGACATCACAGCTGGTCAAGGTGGGATAGGGGAGAGGCAGACAGATGGGTCAAGGCTGGGATGGGAGAAACCCCAGGAGCTGTGGAAGCCCAGAATGGGCCCCTGACCCACCCTGGGGGACCAAGGGGGCTTCCTAAAGGAGACATCTTTACTGAGACCTGAACAGTATATGGAATTAGTTGTGGGGAGGTAGGTGAGAGAAAGAGGGGTGCTCCAAAAACAGGGAGAAGCATGTACAAATGCTCACAGGTGACGGGGATTCTGGAGTGTTCTAGACCAGCATGATCCAACAGAAAAGTAACACGAGCCATACATGTGAGCTGCAAATGTAATTAAACATTTTCTAATAGCCCAGTTAAAAAAAACCATAAAATTAATTTTAATTTTAATAATATATTTTATTTAACTCAATATATCCAAAATATTACCATATCAGTATGTGATCAATATAAAACATTTTTTTGTACCAAGTCTTTAAATCTGGTGGGTATTTTATTCTTAAAATATATCTCAAGTCACACGAGCCACATTTCAAGTGCCCAGGAGCCACATGTGGCTAGTGGCTCCTGTACTGAACAGTAGGCCAACACCTTTGCTACTCAAAGCCTTGGCATCATTTGGGAGCTTGAAATGCAGAATCTCAGGCCCCTTCCTCAACCCACTGAAGCGGAATCTACATTCAAAATTCCAGATGCACATCAGAGTTTGAGAGAAATGGGTCCAGTTCTGCCTAAAATACTTCTGTGGCTTCCTACTGCCCTCATGATAAATGTCCAGCTATTGAGCTTGGCAATTGTTCATTCACTCCTTCATTTACTCATTCATTCAGTGCATGGTTACTGAGCACCTACTGCGTGCCAGGCCCTGTGCTGGGTGATGCTGGGGACTCACCGACAGTACAGACAGACCTGATTCTGACCCTGCTGGAACTCCCAGACAGTTAATAAATGAGTAGCCAAATCACTGTTTCATTTGCACTATGTGAAACATAATATGCTTCATGTGAATTTGTAGTGTACAAGGAGTGTCAGGGGAGGTCTGACCTGATTTGAGTGGAAAGGGATCCAGAAAAATAATCCAAATAAGGGAAGAGGCCACCATCATGGCGAAAGGCCACAAGCAGATTAAATGTCCTATTGCAGACGACAGGATTGCCAAGCTACTCCAGCCCATTCATGGTCATTAAGAAGGATCGTTTTCAGGCTTCAGAGAAATGTGGAGAAACACCTGGAGTATAGGGTTACAGAAAATGAGCCAGGGACAGAGCTGGTGCGGTGATATCGCCCCATGCACAGACTTGTCTGAATTTGGAAAATGAGGAGAAAGGAGGGGATCAGAGAATCAGGAAGGTGGGCAATCTGTCAGTAGGGAATGACTTGGGGCAAGAAATTGCAGGTTATCTTTTCTTAGGAAAATTTAAAAGTCCCTTAACAAAACATATCTAGATTTGCTTTAAAAATAATTGAGGCTGGGCGCGGTGGCTCACGCCTATAATCCCAGCACTTTGGGAGGCTGAGGCGGGTGGATCATGAGGTCAGGAGTTCAAGACTAGTCTAGCCAACATAGTGAAACTCTGTCTCTACTAAAAATACAAAAAATTAGCCAGGTGTGGTGGTATGCGCCTGTAATCCCAGCTACTCAGGAGGCAGGAGAATTGCGTGAACCTGGGAGGCGGAGGTTGCAGTGAGCAGAGATCGTGCCATTGCACTCCAGCCTGGGCAACAGTGTGAGACTCTGTCTATAAATAAATAAATAAATAAATAAATAAATAAATAAATAAAACTGAGCAGCAGAAAAAGATGTGCAAGGTATGGATTAAGCAACAGTGGCCATATGCTGGTAACTGTAGAAGCTAGTGATGAGAACGTGGGAGTTCATCAGCCTCTTCTCTATGCTCTTATGTATGTTTGAAATTTTCCCTTAAAATAAGTTAAAAGTGTTTTACTTTTTCTTCTTCTTCTTTTTAGAGATAGAGTCTTGCTCTGTCACTCAGGCTGGAATTCAGTGGCACAATCACTGCCTAGTTCACTGCAGCTTCGACCTCCTGGGCTTAAGCGATCCTCCTGCCTCAGCCTCCCAAGTAGCTGGGACAACAGGCTTGCACCACCACGCCCAGCAATTTTTTTAGTTATTGTAGAGAAAGGGGTCTCACTATGCTGCCCAGGCCGGTCTTAACTCCCGGCCCCAAGCAATCCTTCTGCCCTGGCCTCCCAAAGTGCTGGGATTCCAGGAATGAGCCATAGTGCCCAGCATTTTAAAAATGTTTCTCTTTACAAATAATTGGTGATGTTGAAAGGTTTCTAGTCGCTGGAGAAGACAGTAATTTAAGCTTCTCTTCCAAAGGAAGAAACTATAAGATCAGAAATATGAGTTTCTCCTTTCAGAATAGAGTCAAGGAGGAAGGTGGTTAAAGGCACGCATGATAGAACTGAGACTCCTAGGTTCAAATTCTGGTGCAGGCACTTACTAGCTATGGAACCTGAAGTAACTGATTTAAACTCCAAATGCCTCAATGAAAACCTGGGATAATAACAGTAGCTACCTCCTAAGGGGTATGTGAGGATTACTGGATTTATGCATGTTCGGGGTTTAGAACAGTGCCTGGCATGAAGAAGGCATCATACAAACGTGGGCAGTTACTGTGAAAGCCTACACTAGCCAGGTTTAAAACTGCAAAATGTCCCAAAGCACATCCACTAATAGTCTCTCTCTCTCTCTTTTTTTTTTTTTTGGTAGAGACAGAGTCTCGCTGTCACCCAGGCTGGAGTGCTGGAGTGCAGTGGCGCGATCTCGGCTCGCTGCAACCTCCACCTCCTGAGTTTAAGCAATTCTCCTGCCTCAGCCTCCCGAGTAGCTGGGACTACAGATACACGCCACCACGCCCGGCTAATTTCTTTTGTATTTTAGTAGAGACGGGGTTTCACCATGTTGCCCAGGCTGGTCTCAAACTCCTGAGCTCAGGCAATCCGCCTGCCTCGGCCTCCCAAAGTGCTAGGATTACAGGCATGAGCCACTGTGCCCAGCCCACTAATAGTCTCTTTACTGAACTCACTGTGCCAACAGCCACTGATATCAGAGTGGAAGAATTCTCCCAATGCCAATATTAATAATCTAGTTAACTTCCCTCTTGCACATACAAAATCCTTTTATACAATTCAGTTGTTCTAAATGCTTGTGAGACATTGTTTAGATACCTTGTAAGTCATGTTTATAAGGATAATTGTGAAAATTAATACAGAAAATTATCTTAATCAATGTGACTCAAAAGGAAGCTTATAAGTGCTCCCTAAAATTTCATTCTGGTGTGACAACCATAGTGTAAAGAGAAATGGGCCTCAGTTTTCTTCCTACTGCTGTAGACTTTTCAAAGTAATAAAGTGATTCCTGAAAGTTGTTTTCATCTTAAGCTGACACACAATGTGATTTATTTTCCTGTTTACTTTTCCCCCTACAACAGGTTTAATTGGGCTAAACGGTGAGATGGGAGGCCAGGAGCCCAGGGAGGAGGCCAGGCAGAGGCAAGGTAGGAGAGGACCGGGTTAGACCAAGGCAGAGTGGAAAATGGGAGAAGGGAGAAGATGTGAGAGATGTCCAGCAGTCCCAGAGGACAAGCCCTGGAAGCTGATGGGCTGGACGGGGGGCAGGGATGGGAGGGAGGCATTTAGAATGAGGCCCATGGCTCTCTCTGGGAACCTAGAGCCCGGAGGAGCCACCCCTGAGACAAAGGCTGAGAGAGCAGGTTTGGAATCTGGGACATGGTGAGTGTTGGGGCCCAAGGATTGCCCAGTTGGGGCTGGGGGATTGTCCATGAGGCCTCCGGATCCTCCAGGTCTAGGGCTCAGAGTAGAGGTCAGGGCTAAGGACAGAGTGTGTCATCTGCACAGAGATAGGAAACAGACCATAAAAGAGGGTAAGGTGGCCCCAAGGTGAGAAGAGAGAACATAGCCCCACCACATTTAAAAGACTGGTGAAAACAGAGGAGCCCGCAAGGAAGCAAAACGTAGAGGAAATGTCAGGGGATAGCAGACTCACAGAAACCAAGGGGAGGGTGTGCTCACAAAAGGCAGGCAGGGGCACCACAGCCGATTTTTGCCAAGATGACCAATAAGATGAGCACAAAAAGAGCCCACTGAGCCAGGCCTCTCACTGGCAGAGGAAGGAGTTATAAAGAAAGCAAGGGGGGATGGTGAGAATGAACCCTCTGGTACTAGATTAGTGTCAGAGGTATCAGTATGAACTCATGCTTATTTTTACACACCATTCTCCAATGAAAAGAACCAGTGACTCTGGAGGAACAGCCAATTCTAGGGCTGGTGCAGGGAAAATACATGAGCCTGGAATATCTTGCAGTACCAGAAAGTAAGAAGGCATTGGAGAAAAAAAGAGTAAAGAATACAGGAGCCAATCTGAAAGATGAACGCTGATGGCCAAGGCTAGAACAACTTGAGCAAAAAAAAGTTGATTACAATAATGTTGGGTGATGCCCAACTAATAAATATTCATGAGTCCACACGGAAATAAACTAATGATCGTATAAATAAAATAAGTGAAGTATAATAGAAGGGACAAATCTTCCATATGGAAATCTAAATAGTAAATGTAAAGAAATGAGGGAAACAGAAAGTCGTCATCATAATACCACGGTAATACCTGCTACAGGCCAGGTCCACTGATGAATGCTAAAATGCGTGGGTAAACTTGAAGGAGAAATGGGGTATTTGTGCAGCCTCCAAGTATCTTCCTATTTCCCTCCAGGAATCAGAGCTTAGCTCTCCACTGAGTGTGGGCTGGATTTAGTGACTTGCTTCTAACAAATGAGTAAAGGGAAAATAGTGGTATTATAATTGGGAAATCTGCAGACACCACTTTCATGAAGTGATCAAGGTTAACCTCACCTCAGTGAGCATTCTTCCCAAAGCCTAAAATCCCAGTCTAACCACGAGCAAAATGTCAGACAACCCCAGACTGAGGGCCATTCTACAAAAACATCTCACCAGTACTCCTCAAAACTGTCAAGGTCATGAAAAACAAGGAAGGACTGAGAAACTGTCACAGTGTGGAGGAGGCCAACGACAAATGACCAATAAATGCAACATGGTATCCTGGATTGGATCCTGGAACAGAAAAAGAACATTAGTGGAAAAACAGGAGAAATAGGATTCAAGTTTGGAGTTTAACAGAATACTAAGCCATGTTAACTTCTCAGTTTTGACAAATATACAATAATTATGTAAGATGCTAACACTAGGGGGAAGTTGGGTGTAGGTATAGGGAAGTCCCTGTATCATCTTTGCAACTTGTCTGTAAATCTAAAATTGTTAAATTTTAAAACGTTCACAAAACTTTAAGTGTCCTCTGCAATATGGCTTGAGGTGGTCCTCAGCGGAGTTCCAAAGCACGCTTTGTTTGACTCATCCTTCAGATCTCATCTTACATGCCCCCCATGCCAGGAAGTCCCACCTGACACCGCAGACTGGGTCAGGAGCTGCCTCTGGCTCCCACAGTCCCCGTGGCTCCGCTATCCTGGCCCCAACCCCTCTGCCTCCCCACCCCAGCCCTGGTCACTGTCTGCCATTGGGGTTGTCTTCCCCACTGGACTGTGAGCTTTGCGAGGGCAAGGTGGAGGCTGTCTCAGCCATCGCTGTGTCTCTCTTGAGTTCAGAGTAATGGGTGTCTCCCTGACTCCTCTGGGAATACGCATGAACAGGCAGAAGCTGCGCCTGAATCCTCCCAAATGACCCTTAACGCTTCACAGCCCAAGGCCTGCCAGATCCACCTTCCTGGTATCCCCTTTCCTGTTTGCCCAATCCAGGACACATCTGAGGCAATATAAATGGTCTGTCCCACCCATCAGCCAAAAGAGGGTCAAATCATCTCCAACCCCTGCCACACCCACCCACCCACATGTCCACCCTGTACACCAAGTGTCAGAAACACATGGTCACTGTGAATGTTTGGGGGGCCTGCCCAGTCCACAGCCCTTCTGAGCAGACAGTCATCACTATAGGAATCCTCCAGCTCCAGTGAGTTGAGCAGGGTTGGATACCCGACCCTGGAAACCCCATTCCTATCTGGGAAATTTGGAATGAAGACTGAGCGGCTGTGGATAACTGAGCTGGAAGGTCACATAGAGTTGGGGCAAGAGTCCACCCAGGGCCTACCCAGCTGCCTGAGAACAGGAAGCAGCCAATGCAAGGAGAAGCAGAGACCACAGGGCCCAGTGGAAAGGAAGAATGTCAAACCACTGTCTCTCTTCTGCTTCTATTCTCTTCTCATGAAGCCCTTGTTGGCTTCTTTCCATCACTACCCACAACCAATCACAGTGAGTTCTGCCTTCAAAATGCACCCAGACTCCAATGACTACTCACTCCTGCCCCTGCCCTGGTACAGGCCACTGTCATATCACCTAGATTATTGCAGCAACCTCCTCATGGGCCTCCCTGCTCTCATTCTCAGACCACACTTCCATCTATACACCCTCCCTTAGTGATCCCATCCTGGGCTTTAATACCATAAACATGCCAACTACTCCCAGCCCAGATCTCACCCTTCAATGCCAGTCTCGTATAAGCTCTTGCTTGGCCAGTGAGTCCACTCAGAGGCTAAACATGCCCACACTCTCTCTCAGTCTTGTCCATACAGTTAATGGCACTCCCTCCTTCCTCTGTGCAGGCTAAACGCCGTAGTGTGGTCCTTGACTCTTCTTACCCTACATACCTGATTCTCCCTTCAAATTATATGCAAAATCTGACCACATCTCCCCACCTCCCCGTTAGCACCCTGGCCAAGCCACAGTCATCTCAGCTGGACTATATAGTGGCCTTCTCACTGGCATCCTGCTTCCGCCCTAGTAGCCATGTGGGAGCCAGAGGAACCCTCTTACCATGGTAGATCACATCGCCTCAGCTCACCATGCTCTCACTGCCACACATCTCATCAGCATCAAATTCAAGTCCTTCCCATGGCCTCCTGGTCCCACCTGACCTTGCCTTGGTCTCCTTCCCTCCCACCGTGTCCAGTCAGGTCCAGTTCACTCCTTTCTGCTCCTCCAGCACACCAAGCATGCCTCGGGGCCTTTGAATTTGCTGTTTTTTTCTACCTGGAATGTCCTTCTTCCCAGAATATACACCCAGCTGGTGTCCTCCCTTTCTGTGAGGTCCATTAACGTTTTTCTCAAAGAGGTGTTCTTTAACCCCTCTATCTAAAATAGCACCTCTTCCCACTCTCTAGTCCTCCAACCCTCAACTTCCACAGCTCTGTTCACTAATATTAGCATTCATCTTGCCCACTGGAATGCAGGCTTCAGGAGGACAGGGCTTTTGGGGGTCTTGTTTGCTACTGTTAATAATACCACCACCTAAAAATGCTTGGCATGTAGTAAATAGCCAGCATCTGATGACTCAACAAATAAGTAAAGAAAACCCTGGAATCAGTTAGGATATTGTTGGTTCTAAGTAATAGAAAACTCAATTCAACAATATAGTTGGCATAAACGATAGAGATATGTTGAATTCCCTAATGAGAAAGTCTGGAGGTAACTCACTCCAAGTGAGGCCTGATCCAGCACTTCAAAAACATCACCAAAGACTCGATGTCTTTCCATCTCTCTACTAGTCCTTCCAAGAAAATGGCTAAAATCACATCGCTAAGAAGTGGGTTGGCTGGACACAGTGGTTCACACCTGTAATCTCAGCACTGGGAGGCCAAGGTAGGTGGATCACTTGAGCCCAGGAGTTCGAGAGCACTCTAGGAAACATGGTGAAACCCCATCTCTACAAAAAATACAAAAATTAGCCAGGTGTGGTGGTGCATGCCTGTGGTCCCAAGTACTCAGGAGACTGAGGCAGGAGGATCACCTGAGTCCAAGAGGTCAAGGCTGCAGTGACTCCAGCCAGGGTGACAGAGTCAGGCCCTGTTTAAAAAAAAAAAAAAGAAGAGGAAAAAGAAGTGGAAGTGGGTTACTAATGTGTTTATTCATCTGACTGCCACTTCTTCAACAATTGTGAAAATTGTAATGCTGATGAACATGATGCTGATAATAATAGCTATCACATATTCAGTGCTTTGTGCCAGGCACCTTACTAGTACTTTATTAGCTTCTGTGTGCCTTCATTTCCTCATTTGTAAAATGGGAACAGTAATAGCACCACATACAGTGACTGAAGATTAAATGAGCTAATACATAAAATGGTAAGATCTCAAAAAAATATTAACTTGTTTCAGTTAGCTATTGCTGTGTAACAAAGCATCCTAAGCCACAGGGGCATAAAATAGCAACCATTTCTTTGCTCATGATCCTGCAATTTGGACAAGGCTCAAAGGGTGAGGGGATTTGAGATGGTTCATCCCTACTCCAAGTGGTGTCAACTGGAATGGGGGTGAGGCCATCCCAAGATGGCATCACTTGCACGCCTGGCACATCAGCTAGAAGTTGGAACAGCCACGGGCTGGGGGCAGATCTATAGAAAGGGCAGGGCTCCAAGAGTAGAAGCAGAATCTGCCAGGTCTCTTAAGGCCTAGCCCTCCATTTAGTACAACATCACTTTCATTGTATTCTTTTTTTTTTTTTTTTTTTTTTTTTTTGAGACAGAGTCTCACTCTGTCACCCAGGCTGGAGTGCAGTGGTATGATCTTGGTTCACTGCAACCTCCACCTCCCGGGTTCAAGTGATTTCCTGCCTCAGCCTCCAGAGTAGCTGGGACTACAGGAGTGCACCACCACACCTGGCTAATTTTTTTTATTTTAATTTTATTTTTAGTAGAGATGGGGTTTCTCCATGTTGGTCAAGCTGGTCTCGAACTCCTTTCCTCAAGTGATTCACCTGCCTCAGCCTCCCAAAGTGCTGGGATTACAGGCATGAGCCACCGCACCCAGCCTGCTTTCATTGTATTCTGTTGGTCAAAACAAATCTCAGGGCCAGCTCAGATATACAGAGAAGGAAGGAGACTCCACCTCTTGATAGGAAAAACAGCAAAGAATGTGTGGCTGTCTTTAATCACAGCTATTTTAATCTCACAGTAACAGCCTTGTCACTGGTCTCCCTACTTCAATCCTTAATGCCTTATAGTCAATTCCCCACAGACAAGCCAGAGGAGTCTTTTAAAGTACACTTTAGTATGAAGACTTTTAGAGGGAAACACACACACACACACACACACACACACACACACACACACACACACCTGACCACGCTCCCATCCCCAGCTGAAAATTCTACAACTTCCCACTACATGTGGGGTAAACACCCAAACTCCTTATGGCATACACAAGGTCTGATCTCTTGCTCTGCATCAGCCTCTAGGCTCCAACCATCACAAACTCTTATCTCTTAAAGGAGTTAATGCCTACTCCTTCATCACCTCAAACCTCATTTCCTAGGATCCGGATTTGATTTCCTATCAAGTGTTCTTATAATACTCTCTACCTTTCTTGGTAATTTCACGCGTGTGATTATTTGATAGTCTAAATTACCATCCCTATTACTGTAGGTTCTATGGGGGTAGGGAAATATTTTGTTCTCTGCTGTGTTCCCAATGCTGAGTAGAAAGAAGAGGCAAGGTGAAATACTTGTTGAATGTCTTGAGCCCTCAGAAAACTTTAAGGCAGCCCCTTCGAGTTCTGTAGAAAGGGGATCAGCAGAGTCTCCAGCATGCTGGGATCCAGATGTGTGCTCTTCAATAGTTTATTTGATAAGTAGTTACTGAGCCCTAACTGTGTGCCAAGCACTTTTCTATGTGTTGCAGATAACGGAGGAAGTAGACAAAAGCCCCTTCCCTCACGAAGTCAGCAGTCTCCTAGAGGTAAGGGTCAGAGGAGACAGACCATAAACATAGATAAATTCTATAGAGTGTTACACAGTAATATGATTAATGCTAAGGATAAAGTTAAAGAAGCAAAGATAGATGTGACTATAAGTGGTACAATTTTAGAAGGGTGGTGAGGGAAGATCTCGGGAAGGCGGTGACATCTCAGGGGAGACCTAAAGAGGAAGGAACGAGTCTGGGCTATTTGGTAGATGAGTTCTTTAGGCAAAGAAAAGAGCAAGCGCAAAGGCCCTCGGGCCAGTGTGGCTGGAGCACAGGGAGTAAGGAGAGTAGATGATGTCAGAGAGGTGATGAGGGCAGACAATGCAGGGCCTTGCAGAGGACTCTGGGTTTTACCCCGAGCGAGATGGAGCCTTGGAAGTGTTCCGAGCAGGGGAGGGATATGACCTGATACAGGTGCTCACAGCATCCCTCCAGCTGCATGTGAGGAACACTCTGGGGGCAGGGGTGAGAGCAGAGAGATCACTGAGGAGCCTGCTATAATGGTCTGGGAAGGAGATAAGGGTGGACAGGAGTGAAGGTGGGGAGAAGTGGTCAGGTATATTAGCTGACAGACATGGATATAAGACAGAAAGAGGAGTAAAGGACAATTCCAGTGGTTTGGGCCTGGAGAGGATGGAGGGAGCATTTATTGAAATGAACATGGGGGGGAATAAATTTTGGGGAAAGGAGCAGGAGCTCAATTTGATCAAAATTACTCTGGAGATACCTCTAGATTACCAACAGGTATGAGGTAGGCAGCCAGTCTGGAGCTCAGGGGAGAGATTCTGGGATAGACATAGAAATGTGACGTATAATGGGAGGCCAAGGCAGGCAGATCACAAGGTCAAGAGATCGAGACCAATCTGGCCAACATGGTGAAATCCAGTCACTACTAAAAATACAAAAATTAGCTGGGCATGGTGGCGTGTGCCTGTAGTCCCAGCTACTCGGGAGGCTGAGGCAGGAGAATCGCTTGAACCCGGGAGGCGGAGGTTGCAGTGAGCCGAGATCACGCCACTGCACTATAGCCTGGCAACAGATTGAGACTCCGTCTCAAAAAAAAAAAAAAAAAAAGTGACATATACATTTCCATGCCTCTCCCAAATTCCTCACAAGACCTACGTGATCTGGCCCTGCTGATGTCTCCTTGGTAAGTTAATGGTACACACACACACACACACACACACACACATCCTGGGCCCTCCCCTTTCTAGCTATTGATAATGGTCAAGTTACCTAACCTTTTCTGTCCGAGGTATCATTTACAAATGGGAGATCACATCAGCACCTGCCTCCTAGGATTGTTCATTCAAGACATTAGCTACTGAGCATCTGCTCTATGCGCTGGAGGTATCCCTTCCGCACTCCTCTCTGCCTCCCCCTCCCACACAGCCTGTCAATCTTCTGGACGTCTCTCCATCCCCTCTTGCCCTCCCTACGGTGGCCCCTGCCCTGATCCATTCCCAACACCTCTTGCCTAGGAATCTGTCACATCTGCCACCTTGGGTTTCCTGACCCCAGTCACCTTCCCGTTAATCTATTCTCACGTCACAGCAAACTGGGCCGTACCCCTTCCCTACTAAAAATCCTCCCATGGCTCATTGCCCTCAGGACAAAATCCAAGTTTCCTAAATGATCAAGAAAATCTTCCACATCTCATTCATACAGAATTCTCAGTATGATCACCAACACCAGATCACCTGCAGTCCATGTCCACACAACAGACTGTTTCTCTCTGCCTTTGCGCAAGTCATTCCACCACACCGCCCCCGACCCCCAAAACATCCTTCCGTCTTCAGGTTTCAGCTCAGACAGCTCCTAGTCTTCCGGGATGATTTTCCTACCAGGGTCTCCTCAGGTTCCCACCGCGTTCCATGCCGCCTCCATTAGTGAACATACATAGGTCCACAACGGGGTCCTTGCCTGTCTCTCCCACTAAGCGGGGCTTCCCGCAAGCCGGGCCAGGTACAGCGGCCAGTGACGTCCGCGTGCTGGGGCCCCTTCAGGCCTCGGCGTCTACTGCCCGCTCCGGAACTGTGAGCGACAACCCGCACGCTCTCCCGGGACGGCGCCGCGCCCACCTTCTGCACACCTCGAAGACCTCAACACCTGCGCCAAAGCCACCCAATCACAGCCTTTTCTCCACCTCCTAAACACCATGAACATCCAGGCCCCCCGGCTACCTCAGACTGCTCATTGGCCGCCTGAAAACCCATCCCCAAGCCTGAGAGAAAAGAACTCTGGTTGTTGTAGTTCCCCAACGAACACCGCAGAAAGCTATTGCTAAGTGGAACTCCATTTCCCAGAAGGCGCCGCGCCCCAATGGTTGCAGACGGTACCCTTTGAACTGGGCTCTTGATTGGCCGGCTGTGAGACGTACATTTCCAAATTACCATGGAAACAGAACCACTTACCTGGAACCCCGGGAAAATCTTTTTGTCTCAGAATCTCAAAACACTTTGTTTCGCGATGATTCCAAAGGGCTGGACAGTACACGTGAGGGCAGAGTCTGTACCTATTGTCTGCCTATTCCCCAGACGGCGCCAACAAAGCCTGCTAAGTGTACTCAGCGGCTACTGGACACCTGCTTGGCATGAGCAGCCACTCCTGTGCTGACTCTGCGGACGCCCGGGCTTATTAGGGAACCTGTTTCCCAGAGACAGGCCAGAGCTGAGCCTTTACCCTTTCAGGGTCTATTTACCCAGGAAAAGGCAAATGTAGGCCAGGATCCTATCCACGATCTATCTAGAATGCTGGTGCCCCAGACTTTCAGCCCCATGCCTGCAACAAGAGCCACAGCTTCCCCACAAGAGACGTCTCCACACCAGTGCTCCTCCAGCACCCCCTCCCCCACCATGACTCTGAGGGTCGGGTGAGGAGAGCCGAGGCCCTGCAAACGCTCAGGCAGGCATGTGAGAAAGCTCTTTACTGGGGGTACAGCGAGGAGGAGCAAGGCCATCTCCCCCTACCTGCCCCCACCCCCTCCTAGGGTCCTGGGGTGAGGGGGGGTCTTCCCTCCACCGGACCACCACTGTCTTTGGTACAATAAATAGAAAAAAAGGGGGAGAGGGGCCCAAGGGTCCAGTCCTTAGTGGGGAGGGAGCGGCCAAACCCCTCTCCTTGACCCCCCTGCCCCAGGCCCCAGTCAGTGCAGGCCTCACCCACCCCAGCTGGGTAGCAGCAATTCCAGTCAAGGAGAGAGATGAGGATGGGAGCCCAGGGCCCCCAGATGGGGGAGGGTATGGCTTCAGGAGGGGCCCCAGGGAGGGGGCAGGGTCATGAGCTGGCTGCCGTGCTCTGGGGTACACCACGGAGGCCCAGGTGAGGCCCCAGAGTGGCAGGGTCATCAGGAGGCGGGAGGGGTGGACGACCTCCAGTCATCCGAGTCCGGAGGGCTGAGGCAGCCGGGTGCTGGGGGGCAGGCGCTGGGTGAGGTGGGGAGCAGTCAGCGGGGCCGCCCACCAGGCTCACATCCATCAGCTCCGGGGGTGGTGGTGAGGTTGGTGATGGGGGACGACCAAGGTATCGGGGCTGGGGGGGTAACTGGGCCCCGGTCCCAGGCAGTGACGAGGCAGAGGCGGAGGCAGGGGCTTGATGTGTCTTGTGGGGCACATCACCCCCTGCCCAGGGCCGCAGCGGCTGGGAGGGTGGGACCTAAAAAGGCAAAGGAGCCATGGGTGATGGAGACCCCAGTCTTTAAGCCCCAGGCACCACCACCCACCTCCAAAGCCCCCAAAGCCCCATTACCTGGGGGCTGTTCATCTCACAGTCTGTGATAGGGGGCCCAGGGCCCCCACAATATCGGTTGCTGTAGCGGTAGGTCCGGTTGTCACTGGAGGAGCCACTGGAGCCTCCTGGAAGTGCCAGGGAGGAGAGGTGAAGGGGCACAAGGTGAGATAAGGTAGCAAGTGGGTTTTGGGATGGCTGAGTAAAGTTCATGGCCCAGGCTCAGGTTCAGGCTTCAAGATCAGAGCCCATCTGAAGAACCAGGCCCAATTTTGAGATTTTGGGTTGGAATTCAGTTTTGGGTTTTAGAGTCAGAACCAGTTTCAGGGATCTGAGCCCAAGCCCAATTTCAGAGATTGTGTCAGGGCCAGTTGGAGCTCTCCCATCCCACACGTCATCTTAGAGTTCAGGATCAGACAGTTTCGGAGCTCTTGTGTGAAGACCCAGTAACCAGGTCCCCCAGGACAGGCCAAACCTGAGCAGCCCCCACCCCTATTGTACCCCCTTTGGGCACCTGGGCACCCACCAGAACTGGAGATGGAGCTGGCGGTGCTGGAAGAGGGGCAGGTGTCGAGGGGCGCGGGCGAGGTGGAGGCACTGCTGCCTGCCGGGCCCGTGTTGGTGGCCTCGTCGGCCGTGCGGCGGAAGAAGCCGTGCTGCAGAGCCCCCAGGGGGCTGATGCGGGCGGCGGGCTCATACTCCAGCATGCGCAGCACCAGGTCCTGGAAGCGGAGGTAGTCGGCGGGGCTGTGGCCCGGCTCCCCCGCCCGCCGGCCCCCGGGCCCGCCCGTCTGCACGCCCAGCACCTCCTGCAGCCGCCGTGTCCCGGGGCCCTGGTAATCCTGGCAGGGAGGGGGTGGGAGGGGGGGCAAGAGAGTGGCCGTCAGTGGGCAGGAGGGGCAGGGAGACACACACGGGGAAACAGAGGCACAAGAGAGAAAGTGGAAAGAGAAGCTAAGAAGAGTTGTGGGGTGGGAAGGAGAGATGGGAGATGGGGTGGGCAGGGGAGGAAGGAAAGGACAGACAAGGGGGAGTGGAAGGAAGGGAAAGACACAAGGGAGAGGGAGCAGGGGGAGAGAGCCCCAAGTGTGAGTGAGGGGCCACGGGGTGGGAGGAGTGGCGTGGGGCAGGGGCCGCACCTTCCTGAGTTCTTTTGTCCTTCGTAGGGTCCAGCCACCCCCAGGCAGCCGTTCAAAGTACTTGCGAGCCTTGGGCGCCTGGTCCAGCATGGCGGCCGGCGGGATGCCCAGCACCTCCACGATGCGGTTCATCTGGTCGACCTGTGAGCAGGCAGGGGTCAGGGTCATCAGGCCGGCCAGGCTCCACCCCCTCCACCTCCAGCACACCCCTTCCTGGGGGCACACCTCATTGGAGCCACTGAAGAGGGGCTCTCCGGTGTGCATCTCCACAAGGATGCAGCCCAGGGACCACATGTCAATGGCCAGGTCGTAGGGTGTGCCCAGGAGCACCTCAGGTGAGCGGTAGAAGCGGCTCTGGATATACTGGTAGATCTGGGAAAAGGGTAATCGTCAAGGGTCCCAGCCTCCCCTACTGGTCCCACTGACACCCTCAAAGCTAAGAGGACCCAACTGAGGACAGGCTTCTTGCTGACAAAATGGGGACTGAGGCTCCAAATCCTGCCATTATCAGCACCAATTTTCTGGGAGCCACTGGTGCCATCTTGTTTATCAATCTGGGGAGTCTGCTGGCCTAGACAGACCCTGATCTCCACCCCCAACCCTGATCCTGGGCCCTTCTGGGTCACCAGGCAGAGGCTGACATTCCACAAGCCCTATACCATTGTCACTTTTAGTGGCAGCTCACACAGAGATGCAAAGTTGAAGCCTTCCACCTCCATCCCCAGCTTTAAGAACAGAGAATACAAAAACTTATCGAGGCAGCACCCCTGGCTCAAACCCAACCCAACTTCACCCTGTTCACATCTGGCAGCTTCCAAATGGGCCCTGCCCCTCAGACTTCACCCTTCCCATCCTAGTGGGCAGTATATCCACACCCCCACCCCAAGCATTATCCCTCAGTTCCCACGGCTCCTAATAATCCCATCCCAGCCAAGCCCCGCCCCTAAGCCTCCCGTTGGCTCTGCCCCACCCAAACTACTAGCCCTGCTCCCAGGACCAGGCCGCCCCCTACCCTCTGGCCAAGCTGGCAGGAGCTGCCGAAGTCCACGATCTTGATGGCGCTGCGCTTGGGGTTGCACAGCAAGATGTTTTCGGGCTTGAGGTCGCAGTGAATGATGCTGAGCTCAGGCGTGGCCAGAAAGAGCAGTGCCGTGCAGAGCTGCTGCGCCAGCTTCCGGGTCAGGTTTAGCGAGACGCCGCGGAAGTGGGTGTTGCGCAGGAGGTCGTATAGGTTGTAGGACAGCAGCTCAAACACCAAGCACAGGTGGTTCCGGAACATGAAGTGCCGCTTCAGGTGTACTGCGGGGGAGGGGAAGAAATGGGCCAGAGAAGAAACGGCTCAGAGAGGGCAGGTGGTGGCCTGGGGTCACACAGTGCTCTTTGATTACTAGCCACATTGTGCTGTGCCGACGGGCACCATCTGCTAGTCAAAATCTTTTTATCTAACAAACAACTAGATTCACACAAGAAGTTAATGCTCTTTCCAAGTCTCTCAAACCCTCCAATTAAACCAAAGAGAAAGTTTCATTAGTTTACTAGCTCTAACACATTCTACACTTCCTCGTTTAATTTCATAACACTGCTTTCATCTCCCTTGTATTCATTTTTGTGGCAAAGGACACTGGTTTTCCATTTACTTTAAGGATGTACATTTTCCTTTCAAACGAAACCATTTTAAAATCCACTTGCTGTTTATGATTATGTTGTGATGTTTATGTCTATGAGGAGGAGTCAGTTTAAGGGAGGAGAAAGACTGGCACAGATGCTAAGAGTAACAGCTCTGGAGTCCATGACCTCATCAAATTATAACACAATTAGTATAAACTGCCACTTCATGCAAGTGACAGCACTTGAATGCTTGGGTTTCTTTTTTCCTTTCTTCTTTGTTTTTTTTGGTTGTTGTTGTTATTTGGTTGTTTGGTTTTTTGTTTTGGGTTTTGTTTTTTTTTTTTTTTTTGAGATGGAGTCTCGCTCTGTCACCAGGCTGGAGTGCAGTGGCGTGGTCCCAGCTCACTGCAACCTCCACCTCCCAGGTTCAAGCGATTCTCCTGCCTCAGCCTCCTGAATAGCTGGGACTACAGGCACGCACCACCACATCAAGCTAATTTTTTCACATTGTTAGTAGAGACAGGGTTTCACCATGTTGGCCAGGATGGTCTTGATCTCTTGACTTCATGATCTGCCCACCTCAGCCTCCCAAAGTGCTGGGATTACAGGCATGAGCCACCGCGCCCAGCCTGTTTTGTTTGTTTTATTGAAGAAGAAACTAGGATGGAAGCCCGGGTGTCTTATCTTCAAGATGTTGGTAATAATGCCCTTCCCCTTATGGGCTGTGGTGAGTTAACTTCCAAGTGCTTCCAAGAGAGCCTGGCCCTTGGTGAGCACTCAGTAACCTCTGACCATTACCAAGTAAATAGGACAAAAATCATAAAAGCAGCAGGAGAATCACTGATGTCAGTGAAGCACAGACCAAACCCTGCTCTGAGGACATCAGCCTCCTCCTGAGGGTAGGGCGCGGGTGTGACCCATCCCTACTGGCTCCAGCTCCCGCTATCCCAGGTGCCCAGAGCCCTGCCAGTCCCAGGCCTCACCTATATAGTACTTCATCTCCGTGTCATGCTGGTTCATCAGCTCCAACAGCCGCAGCTCAATCTGGGCCTGGTTCAGGAAGGCCTTTTTGTTCTTGATGATCTTGATGGCCACAAGCTCCTGGGTCTGATGATCATAGGCTTTCACCACCTGTTGGGGCAGGGCATGTCACGAAGAAAGGGGTGGGAGCAGGGCAGAGCCAGGCACCATTCTTCTCCCTCCAGGCAAGGAGACCCACCAAGAACACTATGCATACTTCGCAGCTGAGTGTGCACCATTAGTCAGGCACTGGTGTAAACGCTGGACATGAAATAACATAACGACCTTGAGTCTTGTTATTTAAACTATTTTACAGAAAAGGCAACTGAGGCACAGGGAAACTAAGTGGGCTAGGGGGAGTGGCCCAGCATGGGACGTGAAGCCACTGAACCACCGGGTGTGTGGTCAATGTTAGCGGGGCCCTGGATCAGGGTGGGAGGGGGGTGTCCCACACCTGGCCAAAGGAGCCTTTGCCAATGAGCGAGTCAATCTCGTAGCGCTCCAGCCAGCGCTCGCCACTGCGCACGATGTAGTCATGGTTGTCGTCATCATAACCATGGTTCAGGACCTTCTTCTCCTTCTTGTTGCTCGAATCCTGGGGTGGCGCCTGCTGGGCCCGCCGCTTCTTCTTCGCATAGTATACCTGCCCAGCCAGCCAGCCAGGAGATGGGGACTGGTGAGTGACTCATGCCAGCAGCCAAGACCCTCGGCACCCAGCCCAGGATCCCCCAGCCCCTGCCCACCTCATTGATGTGCTTGTAGGTCTTGATGAGGTCCACAGAGAGCTTACGCAGCGGGGCTGAGGTTGCATCCCGGAAGGCCAGGGGCAGCCTCCGAGGCAGTAGCCGCACATCAGGCAATACCTGCAGGGCAGGGTGAGGGGTGGGCATGAGGACGGGCCTTCACCTCTGACCTCAAGAGGAAGAACTGTAAGGGCTGCTGGCACATCATGTATTTGGTTGCTGTCTGTATTTGGTTGCTGTCTGTATTTGTTCCACCTCTCTAGGAAAGAAACTCCCCCAGGGCTGAGACTTTCTCTTGTTCTTACTGTACCTCCAGTGCCTACAGCAGGGCCTGTCACACAATGGATGCTCTTAGAGATCTGTGGTGTGAATGACTGAACTCTGACCTTTCACCCCTCACCTTTACTCCTTTCTGAACCTCAGAGGAAGAGATCATACGGAAAACCTGGGCTCTGTTCCTCCCCATTCTTCATTTTGAAGCCAGCCATTTTGGGTATCCTCTGAGTACCGCTATCTCAATTTACCCTCATCCCTTGGGCCTCAACCCATACCCCCATCAACTCTTTGCACAGTTCTTTCACCCCAAGGCTCTTGGATCTGGATCTGGCCCCTGGCCCTCCCACTCCATCCTGCTTCAAGCTCTGCATGTCACTGCCTTCACTGCCTCTAGCCTTGGAGAGCTTTGCCCTCACCACCCATGCCTGTTGGCCTCAAGACCCTTTAGACTCAACACCCCTCCCCATTCACCTTCACCCCCTCCAGATCTTTCACTCTGAACTTTTCTTAGTGAGCATTTATTGGGTATTTACTATGTGCCAGGCACCATTCTAAGTGTTTTACATGCATACCATTAACTCATTTAATCCTCACAACAACCCTGTGAGGTAGGTATCATTATTGGCCCTATTTCACAGAATAGAAAACTCAAGTATGGAGAACCTACGTAATTTAACCACTGGGTCAGGATTTGAACCCAGCCTCTCCAAACCCTGACTCTGCCTGAAAACTCCTCTGTTATTTTCCAATCCCATGGGACCCATTATGTGCCCAGGAGACTGTCTTCGGCAACCACACTACCTTTTGGTCTGGAGACCCTTCTATCCCTAGCCTCCCCCTACCACCACGCAGGTGAGGAGCCAGCTGAATGCATACCTGCGTGTGCTCCTGGGGCCCTGGGAAGCCAGAGAAGGGACCATGGCCCGGTGGGACGGCCATGGTGGGCTCAGAGGGCCGCAGGGGAGCGAGGCCTGGAGCGGGAGCCCGGCCGGGGGGCGCCTTCTTGCATCCTGCACCTCGGCTGCCACCGCCGCTGAGACCTGAGAGTAGACAGGAGGTGGGAAAACAACATGGAACAAGGGGATATGTGAATAGTGCCAGGTGGGGAAGAGGTGGGCATGAGAAAGGCAGGGCACAGAGAGAAGAGGGAAAGGGCACAGTGGAGCAACAAACAGCAATGAAGAGAAGCGGCAGAGAAGTGGCAGCCAGGTGGGGGGGGGAGGGGGGTGGAACAGCAGTCCCTCAACAAATAATGATCAAGTAAATGATTAAGGCAGCACAAAGAGAACACATAAAAGACAATGATTGGGGGCCAGGCAGGGGTCGATATGAGCCATCACAGGGAAAGGAGGACAGGAAGACACCAATAATTCGGAGGAGGAAAAGAAAAAAGATAGAAACCACAGACAGTATGCAGAGGAGTAGGCTTCATTCTTTTCTCACTACTCGTGGCCCTCCCCAGGGCCCCTAACACAATCCCACCTTCTGTAGTCTTCCCTGAACATCAGGATCTCAGCCCGTCGCACAGCAAGGGCCACTACTTCAAGATCTATCCTTCTCAGTGGATTCCCTCAACCCAGAGAACTCTAGGATTCCCAAACCACATGAGTCTTCCTCTCCCAAACCACAGCAGAGTCCTCTGCAACCCTAAAACCACATTAGCGTCCTTGGGGACCTCCCAACCACACCAAAGTTATCTGAGAACCTCTACAGAACACAGTCCTATCTCTACAGCATTCTCATCCACCAGGGCACGACTTTCCTAGGGGACCCTCTCCATATCATGCCAAGACCGCTTCCCTGTATCAGGTCCTCCATATTAGGAACCAGCCTTCCAGGTGGTCTCCCTGTACCATATCCCAATTCCCCCTACCACAACAGGGTTCTTCCCCATATTACTCCAATACCCCATCCCAATCAAGGCCCACTCCTCCTGATGGGAGGGGGAGGTGTCTCTTCCCACAGTTTAGAGTGATCATCCTTTTCTCCCCTATACTGCTTCCTTGTCCCCCTACACACACACACACACACACACACACACACACACACACACACCCTAATATTCCTACCAGAGACCTTTCTCCAGGCACCCGTCTTTATACCAGGCTCATTCCACAACTGTGCCGACTCCTAGAGGGCCTCAAAGCCAAATCCCCAAGTATCACATAGGGTTCTCTCCTCCCAGAGTTGTCAGCTACAGCAAAAATCTTCTCCCCATGGGCCACTCTCTCCCCCACGTCAAATCCCTTTCTCCTATTCCATGCCTTGCCACTCCACGACTCCTCCACCCTTGGAGCTTCCCCCCAAAACCACCTCTTCTCCGGGGCCCTCCCACACCAGGACCATCTCTCCCAGCCCCCACCCCCTACCCGGGTCAGGGCTGGCGCGGGGCCCACGGGGGGCTGGGGCGCGGTGGGGCCCCCAGTGGGGTGGGCGAGCGGCCAGCATGGCGGCGGTGGCGGCGCTGAAAAGGCGACCGCCTGTCCCTGGCCCGGCCGGCCCCGCGGCGGGGAGGGCAAGCGGGACAGGAGGCCCGGTGGGTGACAACAGCAGCCGCCGCTGCCACCGGGGGCGGGGAGAGGAGGGGACAAGGGTCAGCCCGGGTACGCGGGGGAAGAGCAGAGCAGGTGGACGGGGGAGGGGCGACACGCCCCACCCTGAGTGGCCACCAGCCCCTAGGGACCCAGCGTCCCGCCCCCCCACCCAGGAGGCCCTCCTGGGCCTGCCGAGACCAGAAGGCGGGGCCCGACTGAGCTTGGCAATCGGCACCTGCCATGGCAACAACTGTGCCATTGGTCGCTGGTGCCAAGAGCTCAGCCAATCACAGCCTAGGGCAGCTGTTGCTAGGCGACGAAGAAGCGGCCCGCGGAGCCGAGCCCAAACAAAGGGCGGGAGTGGGGCCCGGCTACCCCCTCCCAGCCTCCCTCCTGCAACTGCTCCCTCGGGCTTGGCTGATTCCAGGAATTCAACTATGAATAGCCCAGCAGGGCCCGCACCTGCCCGCCACCCCCCTCCTCTCCTCCCCTGGCCTCGTGCTAAGTCTCAAGGCGACGCGGACAGGGCGGATCCCGTCCTGCCCACCTCCCTGCGACCGCGTGCCGCCCCACCCGTCCCCGCGCCGTTACCTGAAGGAGCGGGCAAGGGGACTCAAACTGCTCGGGAAGCCCGAGCTCAGACCTGCCCACTGGCTGAGGGTATCCGGCGGACGCGGCAAGCCAGGGCCCCGATTACCCAGTAATGCAACCAGCAAAATGGCGACCACAACAAACCGGCCCCCCCATGCCCTGGACTCCGCCCCCATCCCTCCCTCTCCGCTCCCCTCACGTGACCCACACTGACACTCCGCCTGCGCAAGATGGCTGCTTACCTGCACGCATGCGCAGCGAGCTACCAATCCCACCCAAGAATCGAAATCCAGGCTGCCGCTGCGCAAAAGGCAGCTAGAAACGGAGCATGCGCTCTGTGACCGAGTGAGAATTTACCCCACAACCCCGCAAAATTGATCAAGGGGTGCGTGCGCCCTGTGTCAGCAGGTCAAGGGGAGGAATGAGCAGCAGACATGGGAGACGGATGAGTCTTTTAATAGAAAAACACACGTGCAACAGTATCAACACACATCTCTCGCAATCCTGACAGCGCTGAACTTCAGTTCTTCACCTTGGGGGGTGGCCTGTGAGAGGAAGATAGGTTATGAAGGAGGGTCCCCAGGATGATGGCACTCGAGGTGCAAGGGATAGAGACGTCTGTCTTGGTGTACTGCTGGGCCCCTGCTCACCTGTACACTCCCACGACCACGGCATGGTCTCTTTCGTATGGCTCAAGGGTCAACTGCTCCTGCGGCTTCATATTCTCCTGTTGCATCTTTTTCACTTCGGAGGCAAACACGGCCTCGGCTGAGGCTGTGGAGTCAATGCAGTTGGCCTAAAGAGGAGAAAGGACTAATGTCTACAACAGGGCTTTGGGCTGTTTTCCTCTTGTGTGCTCTTTAAACCAGATGTTTTCATTATTAATTCAAGTAAAACTCAGTGCTGTGGTTCTAATGTGTCCCCCAAAGTTCATGTGTTGGAAACTTAACCCTTAAATGCAACAGAGTTGAGAGGTGGGACCTTTGAGAGATGATTCAGGTCATGAGGGCTCTGCCTTCCTGAATAGAGTAATGCTATTATCACAAGAGTGGGTTCCTGATTAAAAGGATGATTATGCCTCCTTTCTATCTTGCTCTCACCCTTCTGCCAATGGATGACAGCAAGAAGGCCCTTGCCAAGATCAGACCTCCAATCTTGGACTTTCCAGCCTTTGGAACTGGGAGCCAAATAAATTTCCATTCATTATAAATTACCCAGTCTAAGGCTGGGCATGGTGGCTCACGCCTGTAATCCCAGCACTTTGGGAGGCCGAGGTGGGTCAATCACGAAATCAGGAGATGGAGACCATCCTGGCCAACACAGTGAAACCCTATCTCTACTAAAAATACAAAAATTAGCCGGGTGTGGTGGTGCACACCTGTAGTCCCAGCTACTCAGGAAGCTGACGCAGGAGAATCGCTTGAACCCAGGAAGTGGAGGTTGCAGTGAGCCAAGATCGCACCACTGCACTCCAATCTGGTGACAGAGTAAGACTCCATCTCAAAAAAATAAAAATAAAAATAAAAATAAATAAATTACCCAGTCTATAGCATTCTGTGATAGCTGCATAAAATGGGCTAAGACACTTGGGTTTAGGAAATGTGATGAAAGGCTTAATTAAAGAAGTTTTTGGCTGGGTGCAGTGGCTCGTGCCTGTAATCCTAGCACTTTGGGAGGCTGAGGCAGGCAGATTGCCTGAGCTCAGGAGCTCCAGACCAGCCTGAGCAACATGGCGAAACCCCGTCTCCACTAAAAATATAAAAGTTAACCAGGTGTGGTGGCACACACCTGTAGTCCCAGCTACTTAGGAGGCTGAGGCATAAGAACTGCTTGAACCTGGGAGGCAGAGGTTGCAGTGAGCTGAGATTGCACCACTTCACGCCAGCCTTGGTGACAAAGCGAGACTCTGTCTCAAATTAAAAAAAAAAAAAAAAAAAAAGTTTTTAGTTTGTTTTGGATTTGAAGCAGGAGGCCTTAAACAGTCCTATTTATCTAAAAGCCAGTGCTTAAATTTTATACCCAGGAATTGTTTGGTTTATTTCTAGTTCCTCTTCTTTAATAATAGTAATAATGCAGTTGAGAATAATAAAACAAATGTAGCAAAAGGCTAACAAATGGTGAACCTTGTGAAGGGTGTATGGGAGAGTTCTCCATTATTTCCAAATAAAACATTGTGAAAGATGCACCTAGCTTTTATCTAGTATCTATTCTATGCCAGGATCTTTTCTAAACACTTCATATATATTGACTAATTTGATCCTGTCATCCACCCTGAAAAAGACTAGACTAATATTTCTATTTCATAAGTGAGGAAACTGAGGCATATAGGTTAAGTAACTTGCTCAGTCACAAAGCAGGCTGGAATTAAACTCAGGTGGTCAGACTCAATTTTGCACTTGACCACTGCACTCTTCTGCCTCTTTAAATCCAAAGCTATAGTTTTGCAGACTCAGCCCCTCTGTTTTGGGTGACTATTTGACAGATACAGATAGAGAAGATACCACCCTAGAACACTGCCACTCCATCTTAGACTCTTCCAAACCCCGCACCTTAATGGAAATCACAAAGTGTCCTCCATTACGCAGGAAGGTGTGGGCATTCAGGGCCACAATCCGGGTCTGGTCTGGCTGGGCCACATCAGCAAAGATCACATCCACCATTGCTAAAGAGAAAGAGCAGCAGTTAAAAGTTGGAGTCACAGGGATCACCCCAGATCCTCCCATGGGGCCTATGCCCATCACCAGCAGATTCCTGGGAGATTCTCCCTGCCTCCAGTTTCACTCCCCACCTCCACTGGTCCCCCTCCCTCCAGTGTCCCAAGATGAGTCCAAAACCCACAGTCACATCATTCATCCACTCTTCTTGTAAACCATGGTTGCCACCTACTCTGTGGCCAGCCCTGGGCCGGGCGTGGGGGACATAGAGACGAGTCAGACCCGGACCCTGCCCTCGAGACGCTCCCGGGTCTGGTGGGGAGACAGACACGTCATCAAAAAGACAAGTAAGAGTGAGTGAGCACTTATAGGCAAGAGTGTCCGCAGGACTGTGAAATGAAAACAAGTTGCTGAACAAAGGGGATGGTATGAGTGCATGGGAAAAATAAAACACAGAAAGAAAAATGAGCAGAATGAAAAATAATATTTTTAAGGCAGTGTGACTTTTCAAAAATGAAAAGGTGGTATAATGAAAACTGATTATTTAAAACCTGGGAAAAGCAGACATCAAATTGTTCTCATCAGTTACTTCTGGGGGTGGTTTATAAGGCTTTTCAGCTTTTATATTATACCTTTGAATGTTTTTTTAAACAAAGTAATTAGTATTCACAGTGGGCCCCTCCAGGTCAAGCCATGCTTAGTTTTCTGGGCTATGCTCTCACCAGACAATAAGGACCCCCAAAAGGAGGCTTTTTATGCAGGGGCAGTGTAATAAATACAGGAAGTACAGGAGACCTAGGAGATGGGGAGGAGACTGAAGGAGAGGAGGTTGGCCCTCCAAGGGTGGCTTCCAAGACTCTGAAGCCAAGCTGCCACCTCCACAACCTCACCTAGCTCCCCTTACCCCTTTCTATTCCTGCAGACTCAAGAGGTCTGCTCATCCACTCCAACTCCATCCGTATCAGAGGTCCACTGGCTTCTTCCAGGAAGCCTGCGGTGGCCTGTCCTACCCCACCGAGCCACCCCCAGACCCCTCACCGATGAGCATGCGGTATTTGTGCGGGTGTCGAGCATCCTCGATCACAGGAATGATGTTGGTCCTCTTCTTGGCCAAGTTAATAAGGTCACGACCAGAGCGGTGGGAGAACTCGACTGCATAGACTAGGCCATCCTAAAATAAATTAAAAATTAATGAACAATGATGCTATTTCTCATGCATGGAGAGCCTACTTTAGGCCCATACGCTATACACAGCATCTCTTCCAATCCCCAAATCAAAACCCTACCATATAATGACTATTGTTATCATGTCCATTTTTCACATGAATAAACTGAGGTCCAGACAAAGTCACTGGCCAAGGGTTATTCAGCAAGTAGGAAAAGTACCCAATCCCATCTGCCTGAGAGCCCAGGCTCCCAACAGAGGCTTAAAACCAGGAAGCCAAGGCACAGAGATGATGTAACAATGGGCCAACCACTGCTCTAAGCACCTTTCAGAAATTAACTCATTTAATCTTCACAAGTCTATGTTCCAGACAGGTAAACTGAGGCTTGGATGGGTTAGGTAACTTGCCTGATTAAAGCCTGAGGGTTGGTTTTTTTTTTTTGAGTCTCGCTCTGTTACCCAGGCTGGAGTGCAGTTGTGTGATCTCAGCTTAGTGCAACGTCCGCCTCCCAGGTTCAAGCAATTCTCCTGTCTCAGTCTCCCAAGTGGGTGGGACTACAGGCACACGCCACCACACCCAGCTAATTTTTGTATTTTTAGTAGAGACGGGGTTTTACCATGTTAGTCAGGCTGGTCTCGAACTCCTGACCTCAGGTGATCCACCTGCCTCGGCCTCCCAAAGTGTTGGGATTAAAGGCATGAGCCACCTTGTTTGGCCAAAGCCTGAGGTTTTAAGGCACTACACTTAACAGCTTATAAACACGTAAAGTAACAAAGGGTAACAGAGTGGGACATGTGGGTGCCAGGGACCCTCCAAATGGGAAGCCTACACAGGCTCAGAAACCATGAGATCTCCTGGTTCTTTCTAAAGAAACCAGAAGAGCAGGTTTTAGCAGCATAAAATTTTAAAGAGGCCCATCAAATTGAATAATCTGGTATCTGTACTCCCAGCTGTCTCTCTAAGGTTGGTCACCCCAAACCCACGTCTCTTCCCTTGAGGCCAAGAACCCAGAAGCAACGTTGAATGACATTATCTGGCTCAAGCCACTCCTTTTACTCACAGACACTGTGACAAAAAAGGGCCTGGCCCTAAGTCACACAGCACAGGAAAGCAGTCAAACCCTGATATTCCAGGTTGGCAGAGGGGAGGCAGCCTTTACCTCCTGCCTGACTCTCCATCTACTCACTCACCGGACCAACGATGTCAGAGACGTGGGAGACGGTGGTGCCTGAGGCAGCCCCGAGGTAGAGAACCTTAGCCCCCGGTTTGATGTGGATCTGGTCCACACCACCCAGGATTGCTGCTGCCAGCTTGGAGCGGAAGGGGTTCCAGGCTCGGTACTCGATTTTGTCATCTCCTTCCTAGATGAGAGATGGGGACGGAAGTCAGTGCTAGGCTCTTCTGCAGGACCTCACTGCCTTTAACCCTAGGACCCTTGAAAGGAACTGGGCCGTCCTGTCACTGCACAAGAACTCAACATGAGTAAAGAGCAGTGACCATGCACATGCCGTTGCTGCCCTCTCATGGAGGTGACTGACTCAAAGGGCAGCAACAGAGAATAAACACAAAGAGTAACAGTAAAACCAGCACTCGTTCAACAAACATGCACTGTGCCAGCACCTACTGTGTGCCAGACCCTGCTCTAGGCGCTGGGGATACAAAACAAGGATCCCTGCCCAGTAAAGTATAAGTATTCACCGAACTAACTAAATATAACATGGCATATGAGATGGTGACAGGTGTTAAGGAGAGAAGACAAAGCCAGGAGAGAAGATACGAAGTTTGGGAAGCAGGGCAAGGAGCAGGTGAAAATGGGAAAAAGGGCCAGGGAGGGGCTGAAAGGCAGATTCCAAATCAGACCTGAAGGAGGCGAGGGGCCATTCAAGTTATCTGAGGAAGGACATTCCCACCAGAGGGAGAGTGATTAGGAAGTCCCCAAGGCAGGCACGCCCTGGCCTCAAAGAAAATGACACAGGATAACAGGACAGGGGAGGGCAGTGAGGGATGCCTTGACCAGCAAAGTAGTGTGAGGCAGCCTGGAGAAGCAGACGATAAGGACGCAGCCTCCCACGGAGCTGGGAGTGTGAATAGCAAGGCCAGGGTGGCTGGAGGACACTTGGTCAGAGGGTTAGTGAAGGAGACAAAGCCGGGGGCAGGGAGGGGGAACTAGAATGCACAGGGTCTTGGAGGCCACAGTGAAGATTCAGGAGTCTAACCTGAAGGCAGTGGGGAGTCACAGAAGGCGGATGAGGGAGTAAAGAGTGTGGTTTACATATTATGACAATCCTCCAGCTGTCACGTGCAGGACACATGGTGAGGGCAGACACAGACTACTGACTACACCCTCAGCTGCGACCCTGGTGGCTTGGACAGGGGCCCAGTTCTCACCGAAATCGAGACTCTCTTCTCTCCATAAACTGATTCCCCAGGGACCAGGTTCTTGGTGACCAGTGCATCTTCCTTTCCTCGACAAATGAAGACACCTGGGTGAGGGGATCAGAGCAGGAATGAGGATCCCTGGCCTCTCCCTGCCCCAAAGCTCAGCCGGCTCCCTGCCTTCCTCACTCACCCTCATGCCGATGCGGCTCCACCATCACATTCTTCCCTGACTGGTTTCCTCTTTTTCCTCCCCGACCACGACCCCGGTTGCCACCAGAATGGAAGCCTCCACCTATAAAGGAGAGGTACAACAGGAGAGAAAGATCCTAAATCTCCGCCCTCCCCACTCCCCGCCTCAGGAAGGCCTCCTCCATAACCCCGAGCCACCCTTACTCACCACCTCTTCCTCCTCCTCCACCGCCGCCGCCGCCACCTCCTCCTCGTCCACGACCTCTAAAGCCTCCGCCTCGACCTCGGCCCCCGCCAAAGCCCCCTCGGCCTCCGCGACCACCGCGGTCACCAAAGCCCCCTCGGCCGCCAAAGCCACCCCCACGGGGACTGAAACCTGTGGTGGAAACAAAATAGGAAACAGGGCAATGAAGCTTAAAAGGTTAAACCACCTTGTACCCAGCAATACCTCTCAGGCGAGAAACCTGAAATACATGTGCCCGTGTACAGCAGGACACACTTCCAAGAATGTCCACAGGAAAAGAAAAGTGAAGACTAACCCAAATGTCCATCAATAGAATGGACAAATAAAATAGAAGATATTCACAATCAAGATCACGAAAATGACGTTCAGTTATACACAACAGACTAATAAATGTTAAAATCATAATAATTTTTTTTGCTTAGTGCTTTTTTTTTGAGACAGGGTCTCGCTGTGCTGCCCAGGTTGGAGAGCAATGGCACAATTATAGCTCACCGCAGCCTCGAACTCCTGGGCTCAAGAAATTCTCCTGCCTTGGTCTCTGAAGTAGCTAGATTACAGGTGTGTGCCACTACTCCCGTAGTGTAGAGACGGGGGTCTCACTATGTTGTCCAGGCTAGTCTCCAGCTCCTGGCTCAAGTGATCCTCCTGCCTTGGCCTCCTGAAGTACTGGGATTACAGGTGTCAGGCACCACACCCAGCCACAATCATATTGCCCAAGAAAAGGAGCAAGGGAATGAGAAATGTAAAACTCATGTTATTGGTGAATGGGAAGGAGATATTAATATGGGGTTGGGACAGGGGAGGAGTACATGAATAGATGTAGGTTACTGTTAATATCCTGGTTTCCTTGGTTGCATAGCAGACTCACAGAATTCATTCCATGTCAATATTAATTACTGTGAAGAGTGAGCCCTGCATACGAGCACATGCTGTGACAATAGGGCCCCCTAGACTCTGCAAACGTCTTCATACTCTCCCACTCCTGACCTTGGAGCTGGAAGAAAAGTTTCAACCCCAGCCCCAAAACAGACGGGAATACACGATGATGTCAGCCCTAACTCATCTCCCTGCTTCCAAGCTTAAAGAAGTCCCTCTCAGCTCAGGGGAAAAACAAGAAAAAGCAGAACAAAGTGTCATTTAAGGATAGGCTGCACTTTACAAGTAGTTTGTGGCTTGTCAATAAGATCAAAATGTTTAAGAAATAAACAGGCTTTATTCTTACCAGTTCAGGACAGCAAACACCAGTAGCACAAAACAATGTTTAAAACAGAACTCTGGTGCTAACAGATTCAATATTTTCTGTGATTTGGTTTCAAAAACTCAGAAGTACTAAATCACACAAGTTAAAAAAAATAGTTGGAAAACTAGTGGTTTAAAATTATCTCACATTCTCACATGATGTAATCTATTCAATCATAAGCTTGCTTTATTTTTTATTTTTTTGAGATGGAGTCTCACTCTGTCACCCAGGCTGGAATGCAGTGATGCCATCTCGGCTCACTGCAAGCTCCACCTCCCAGGTTCACACCATTCTCCTGCCTCAGCCTCCCGAGTAGCTGGGACTACAGGCGCCCACCACCACGCCCGGCTAATTTTTTTGTATTTTTAGTAGAGACGGGGTTTCACCGTGTTAGCCAGGAAGGTCTCCATCTCCTGACCTCTTGATCTGCCCGCCTCAGCCTCCCAAAGTGCTGGGATTACAGGCGTGAGCCAGCGCGCCCGGCCTTGCTCATGTTTTTTGTAAAGATACACTATGATCTCGTCCTACAAACCCTTCATGCACCTTAATGGTATTAAAGATAAAAAAAATGTGTCTTTTAACAGCCATTCCTAATTTAATCTTTAAAAATGAACGGTTTCATTTTCAAAACTCCCAAACATAACCAAAAGTTGTTTACTTTTAATCTTCTACTCCCTCTACAGTCCACTTTTCACACAGCAGCTAATACATGCTATTTTTAAAACAGCAAGTAAGATCTCATCATGCCCTTGCCTAAATCCCTCCAGTGGTTTTCCACCACATCCAAAATGAAATAAAAATTCCTTTCCCTGGCTTACAAAGCCTGAAATCAAAGCCTAAAATCTTTAGGCTTTAAATTCTGATTTCATTGTTCTGGGCGCAAGGTCTTCCCCTAAAGCTCTCCAGGTGACTCCAAGGTGCAGCCCACATTGAGAATCATCATCCTAAGGATCTGGCCTGTGCTGACTTCCCTGACTTCATTCTCTCTACGCTGGGCCCCATGCTTTTCCCCACCAAGCATACACAGTCCAGCTTCTAAATCTTTACCACGTGCTGTTCCCACTGCCTGGCTCCCGCAGACGTGTGCATGGCTCACTCGCTCCTTCACTGCATTCTGGTCTCTGATAAAATGTTAGTTCCCCAGAAGGGCCTACTTTGGCCACAGTACCCTTACCCCGCTTTATTTCCCTTCAAATCAATGATCACCCATGGCATTTTTTTTTTTTTTTTTTTTTTTTTTTTTGAGACGGAGTCCCGCTCTGTCACCCAGGCTGGAGTGCAGTGGCGCAATCTCGGCTCACTGCAAGCTCCGCCTCCCGGGTTCACGCCATTCTCCTGCCTCAGCCTCTCCGAGTAGCTGGGACTACAGGCGCCCGCCACCACGTCCAGCTAATTTTTTGTATTTTTAGTAGAGACGGGGTTTCACCGTGGTCTCGATCTCCTGACCTCGTGATCCGCCCGCCTCGGCCTCCCAAAGTGCTGGGATTACAAGCGTGAGCCACCGCGCCTGGCCCACACATGGCATTTTTAATATTACTACCGCCTGCCTCCCCCACTAAGATCAAGCTCCAAATGGGCAGGGATTTTTAACTGTTTTGGTCACCACCGCATCCCCAAAACCTTGCACAACATCTGGCACAAAGTATGGGCTCAATAAATGTTAAATGAGAACTGAACTGATGATTCCTAAACCCTGGGCCCTGCCTCAAGGAGAAAGCACCCTCTGTTTGTTCAGAAAGCACACGATCCATCAGATGGTGACCAGGGAAGTGCCGGTCACTCCCCTCAAGTATCCCATATGGAGAGATAGGCAATGTTGTTGCCACTCTCGACCCTAGTAAGGAAGGTTCATAGGGGTCTTGAAAACTTCATCTGTAAGACATGGAGCCAATACAGTGCCAGGCCAGGTGCCGGGGCTCATGCCTGTAATCCCAGCACTTTGGGAGACCCAGGCAGGCGGACAGTTTGAGGCCAGGAGTTCAAGACCAGCCTGGCCAACATAGTGAAACCCTGTCTCTACTAAAAATACAAAAAATTAGCTGGGCGTGGTGGCGCATGCCTGTAATCCCAGCTACTCCGAAGGCTGAGGCACAAGCATCAATTGAACACAGGAGGTGGAGGTTGCAGTGAGCTGAGATGGTGCCACTGCACTCCAGCCTGGGTGACAAAGAGAGATTCTGTATCAAAAAAATAAAAATAAAAAAAATGCAGTGCTCATCCTATAGGGTTGTAAAGACTAAATGACTTGTACACACAGAGCACTTCACATATATACTATCTGGCACCTACTTTGAACATCATCATTCAAACTCAGGGGAACGCGTCTCCTCTTCCCTCCTCATGTACCAAATGTACCAAAATTACCCACTCTTCAGAAAAAACACAAGTTCACACAAACTTTTCCAGTAAGTTCTTCTTTCATCTTTCTATTAAAGATGAAAATGTAACTTTTAATAGCTACTCCTAATTTGATCTTTTAAAATGAACAGTTTCCTCTTCAAAACTCTAGAACATAACTAAGAGTCGTTCACTTTTTATCTTCTACTCCCCCTACAGTCCACTTTCCACACAGCAACTAATAAGTGCTGTTTTTGAAGCAGCAACTCAGATCTCATCATTTTCTTGCCCAAGCCCTCCAACAGTTTGCCAAAGCCAGGACCTTCATTTAGGGGAGATGCCACAGCTAGGCTTATGAAAGTCTCAACCCAGGCCTAACAGAAAGGAAGTATTGGCATGTGCTTGGGGCAGAGTGGGCATGAGTGTAAACTTTCAATCCCAGATACTCAAAACATCTCAATCCATTTCAGGTCCTGGAGCTTTTGGGGAAAAATGTACCCACTCCTCAGAAAAAACACATGTTCACACAAACTTTTCCAGTAAGTTCTTTTTTTGGGGGGAAGGGGGTCCACAAACCCCCTGATTTAAAATCTGCTCTCCTTCCACAGCCTTCTCCATCTCAAAAATGGCAATTCCATCCTTCCAGTTACACACCCCCAAACCCTTAGTTATCCTTGACTCCGCTCACACACCCACATACAATCTGTTGGTTCTGTCTTCAAAAGCATGTAAAACTGTCAGCATGTCCACTGCTCCCATCCTGGTCCACCACACCATCTCCTAGATTACAGCAACAAGCTTCCCACCAATGTGCCTGCTTCCACTTTTACCACCCTGAGGTCTTTCACACATCGAAGCAAGAAGAATCCCTTTTAAAAATGTCAGACTGCACCACGCCCCTGCTCAGAATCTCCCAAAGGGTTCTTTGCTCACTCAGGCTAAAATCCTTACTAAAGAGCTAACACCTGACAACTTTTACAACTTCACATTCTACCACACAATGGAGGAAGGTTGGAAGAAGGGGTTTCCTCCATTTATGAGGGAATCACAGACCAGAATGCCTGCAGGCAAGCCAGGATCTCAGCATACCTGGCCTACAATACCCCACCCCACTTCATCAAGAGATCCCCAAACACGGAAGAGAAAGGGAACTTGGCAGAAGGGCACGGATCCACAAATCTCCTGCCAGGTGACCCCCATCTCTCCACACAAACACACACACAAAAGAAAAAGAAAGCCTGTACTAGGAAAACAGACCCTTTGGGCCATGGTGGAAATTCTCCAAACTCAATGAAGCAAGTTCTCACAGATGAGTGGGGGTTCGGCAGGCCAGATGGAGGAAGTGCTCAGACACCACCGAGAAGGATTCTAATTTTGTTCTCTTTGAGAAAGATAAAGGTAACAATTAGAGCCAATACTATTATACGTGAAGCACTGTGCTATTTTTTTTAACGTCGCTTAATCCTAACTGGCGCCATTTTATTGATGAGAAAACAGAGGCTCAGAGAGGTAAAACCACTTGCCCAAGATCACACAGCAGGCTAAGAAGCTGGGCAAGAACTGAAACACTGAACTGAGGCCCTTCCGCTGTCAAAGCGAGGACCCCCTCATCATTCCACCATTAAGGGAGTGGGTTCATCAGAATCTAGTGGAAAATCGAAAGAATAAAACTACTTACCTCCTGTGACAACCACCCGCCCCACCAACCCAGTCTAATGCCGAGCTTGTTAAATCTCGCCCAGGAGGTGTAAATCTTAATCCCCAAATCTCCACTCCATCCCCGGGGATCCGCCTCCCTGTAAGTGCAGAAGGCGGGAAAGTGAACCGTAGAGCGCCGCACACGGCCAACCGGGGAGTCCTCATCCACTCCGGCCCACTCGGAAAAGCTGGGTTGCGGGATAAGGGGATGGTGGTGGTAGCAGCGACAGGGGAGGCAAATGGGGGCTTCCCATACACAGCTCCAGGACCCAAGGTCAGGAACTCTCCATCTCCGACCCAAGCCTGATTCCCAAAACACGCCCAGCGATCCAAGACTCCAGATGCCTGGATCCAGACTAGTCCAAGACCCTTGAGTGCTGCCTCCTGCCCAATATCCAAAATCCCTATTAGACGGCCTCAGTGAGACGAACCCCACGTCAAGACCCCCAATGCCAGGCCCACGGCCTTCTTCGACTCACGACCGTGACCTCTGAAGCCAGTCACAAACCCCTAGACCTGCTGGAATCAGAATCCCCGTTCCCACATGAGACTGGAACCCCTGCCCCCAGGCCAAGGCCCCACTCCTCCGATTCTGGCCTGGCACCCGGATTCCCGCCCGGCCTCCGTCCCTGACCCCGGACCCTCACCCCAGCCTGACCTGGCTTCATGGCGAGCCCTGGTTTGTGCGGCTCCGGAGTCCGCGGCGTTCACAACTCCACGAGTCCGGGGCTTCCGCACGTGGAAAAGAGCGCAGGCGCGCGGCGACGTGCGCCGCGTGACGCAACCACGTAGCCCCGCCCCCGGGCCCCTTCCCCGCCCGGAGCTCGGTGCACGCGCAATGGGCGTGGATTCTCCAGCCTATCGAAACGCCGCCCGCTGCCCTCGCTCTCTGCCTTCCCAGCCTTTGCCTGTGCAGCGGTCGCCCTAAACTCGCTTCCGGTTCCCTCTTCCCCAATGCGAGCATTCCAATAATCAGGGCTCATAGCGAGGCCTTCGCACGGGCTGTGCCCTCTTTTGTATTCCTAGCTAAATCTCTCTGGCCCCTGTACACCCAAAAAGGCTTCCCCGTTACATTTCCAGCCCCAAGAACAGTGACCGACTCTGGGCTTCCATTCATACATCTGAAAAACATTTACAGTTCACCTCGTGTGTACCAGGCGCTGTTCTAGGAGCTGGGAATACAGCGGTGTACAAGACAAAAATCTCCACTCTCCTGGAGTTCATCTTTTTAGTGGAGGAAATAGACACCAAACATGTTGAATGTTAGAAGGCGATAAGTGCTTTGGAGAAAATAACAGCAGGGAAAGGGGATAGAGATTTTGGAGGGCAAATGATTTTTGTTTTTATGGCATGGTGGTCAAGGAATGCATCAGGAGACTTGAGCTAAAGAGCTGAAGGAAGTGAGGAGTGAGGCATGCACCTATCTAGAGGAAGAGAGTTCCAGGCAGGGAAGAGATCTGCAGATGCAGAGGCCCTGAGGAAGGAAAGATATGGGAAGTTGGAGAGACAATGAGGAGGGTGGGTGGGGCAAAGTGAGCAAAGTGGAGAGTAAGAGGAGATAAGGGCGGGTAGCTAACAAGGGCATATTGTGCGGAGCTTTGTGGGACATAGTGAGGACTTAGGCAGTAAGATGGAACCATGGAAGGGTTCCAAGCAGAGAAGAAATGTGATCTGACGCAGGTCCCTCTGGCTGCATGTGGGAAGCAGACTGCAGGTGTGAGGGTGGAAGCAGGAAAACCAAGGACTGGCTGCTGCCGTGAATCAGAAGAAGACAAGGATGGACAAGATCAGAGTGGGAGCAGAGAGCGGCGTCAGGGGTCAACAGATTCTGCTTAAGTATTAAGAATTTTGTGCTTTGTAGTTGTATAATATCAATATCCATCCCTATATTCATTCTGCAAAGCAAGACAACTGCTGTTATGAGAAGTTACTGAAAAACTCCAGAAGAACCTACCAGTCCAGAGCCTAGATGTTGACTCTGTTCCATTCACTGCTGTATCACTCTAGGCCTACGACAGGCCTCTGGGTGCCCAGTAAATGTTTGTTGAATGAATGGATGGCCTCATACTGTTGTGAGTTCTCTGTGTACAGTGTTCCAGCTGTGGAATGCCACCAATTCGCACAGAAACATTCCTGAAAAATTGTTTAGATATTATGATGGAAAATCTGCTTAAACTTTTCAGAACTGGTCGGGGCAGTGGCTCACGCCTGTAATCCAGGCACTTTGGGAGGCCGAGGCAGGAGGATCGCTTGAGCCCAAGAGCTTAAGGCCAGCCTGGGCTACAGAGTGAGACCTTATTTTTACAAAAAATAAAAAATTAGCTGGGCATGGTTGCTTGCACCTGTAGTCCCAGCTACTCAAGAGGCTGAGGCAGGAGGATCCTTTGAGCCCAGTAGGTCGAGGCTGAAATGAGCCATGACTGCACCACTACACCCCAGCCTGGGTCACAGAGTGACACCCCTGTCTCAAAACAAAAACAAAACACAAACAAAAAACCTTTTTAAAAACTATGAGATGAAATAGTTGAGTCTATTCTGGATTTCTAGATGTGCAATGATTCCAGTGGGTCCAATTCCGGATAATGTTACCTATTTCACATGGATTTTACTATTTGCCTTCTAATTAATACTTTTTTTTCTAAAGGACAAAAGTACTCAGAGTGCAGTGCAGATTTAGGGGATTCCAGCCCTATTTCTTGGAATCCCGGCACCATCTCCTGCTTCCGAGATACTTTGCCTGCCAGCTTGCTCTGAAGACCTGAAATTGGCTCTATCGGTGAGTAATTAGTGGTGGAGGTGCCTGCTGGTCTTGTGCTGGGGACACAATGGTGGCTAAAACAGACCCGGGTCCCGTCCTCCTAGAGCTGCCAGTCCAATAGGAGAGACAGACAGGTTCCCAGACAGTGTAGGCCCAGAGGGGTCAGGGCTGGGACAGGCAGAGGGGTAGGAGGGCGATGGGGGAGGCCCAGGCAGAAAGGTGGGAGGTGGATGGAGGAGACACTGGCAGGCAGGGCAGGGCAGGGCAGGGATAGCGAAGCCCTTGAGGGCTTTACCCAATATTCCCCATTTCCTCAACTCCCTCTGAACCTTCCTGTGACCTTCTTGCTCTAAGCAGAACTTTGCCCTGAAGACCTCCCTTTCCAAGCAGGGCTGTTTTCTCCTTCTCGGCCCTCATGTCCACTGGATCTGTAGATGGGAGAAGAGCGTCGTTGCTCCTCACTGGCACTTCTAAACCATTGTCTCTGCCTGCTCCCTGAACCCCTAGGTCTGAAACTTACACAGTCACACTGTAGCACCTGCTCCCCTTTGTGCTGCTAGACCCGTTGACTCCCAAGTCACCTCTGCTCACCTTGTCATTTAGCTCCAGGCTCACTGTCACCCACACCACTCCCATCATTATTCTTGGTGATTTTCAAATTCGGGTAAATGATCCTTTTACCACTCTGGCCTCTTGGCGCTTTGACCTCCTCTCCCCTACTGCTCTTGTCCTCCACCCAACCCTTCTTTCCCATGATCACACCTAGACCTTGTGCTGGGAACACACAACAACACATAACTGTGACAGTCCCAGAGGTCCCAGCCTGGTGGGGGAGAAAGACCCATTCTAGATGGCAACAGCCGCATAACCACAGCCCCTACAGAATCTCAGCTCCATGCATCTCATGTTCTGCCCGTCACCTCCTATCTCTCCAGCTCACTCCTTCTAAAGATTGCACCAGTGAGCCTTCAGCCCTAACCATCCATTAAGCTGTCTGACTTTTTGCTATCCCTCCCCCCATCATGGCCACACCACTCTCACTACCCAGCCAGATTCCCCACCATCATTATCACCACACCTTTGCACACCTCCAAACTATGAATTGAATTCAACCCTCCACTTATTCTGTACCTGCACCCCTGGCAGCTGAATGTGGATGGAGAAAAATACAGAATAACCCTGGCTGGTCTCAGTTTTGATTCATGACTACAAACCCAAATGCTTAATGCTGGCCAGCAATCCTATCACTTGCCCCTTGTCTATTCATTCTCCATTTTTTCCCACCCTGCTAATGGTATAGATAACACATTGCCATGGGCTGAATCGTGTCTCCCCACACATTCACTTGTTGAAGTTCTCACCCCCATTGTTATGGTATTTGGAAGTGACAACATTGGGAGGGATTAGGGTTGGAGGAGGTCATGAGTGTAGAACCCTCATTATGGGATTAGTGACTTTATTATTATTATTATTTTTGAGACGGAGTTTTGCTCTTGTTGCCCAGGCTGGAGTGCAATGACATGATCTCGTCTCACGGCAACCTCCACCTCCCAGGTTTAAGCGATTCTCCTGCCTCAGCCTCTGGAGTAGCTGGGATTGCAGGCCTGAGCCACCATGCCTGGCTAATTTTGTATTTTTAGTAGAGACATGGCTTCTCCATGTTGGTCAGGCTGGTCTCGAACTCCTGACCTCAGGTGATCCACCCACCTTGGCCTCCCAAAGTGCTGGGATTATAGGTGTGAGCCACCATGCCTGGCCAGGATTAGTGACTTTTTAAGAGGGAGACAGGGAGAGATGCAAGCCAGGAAGAGGGCCCTCACAGAGAATCACATCAATCAGCACATTGATCTTGGACTTTCCAGCCTCCAGAGCTGTAAGAAATAAATCTCTGTTATCGGAACCATTCAGTGTATGGTATTTGAAGACAGCCCACACAAACAAACACACATGTATTAATTTTTTAAACTTTATTAAGGTATAATTTACATACCATAAAATTCACCCATTTTGGCTTGGTGAGGTGGCTCACGCCTGTAATCCCAACACTTTGGGAGGCCGAGGCAGGCGGATCACGAAGTCAGCAGTTTGAGACCATCCTGGCCAACATGGTGAAACCCCGTCTCTACTAAAAATACAAAAATTATCGGGTGTGATTGTGCATGTCTGTAGTCCCAGCTACTCAGAGGCTGAGGCAGGAGACTCGTTTGAACCCGGGAGGCAGAGGTTGCAGTGAGCCAAGATCGCGCCACTGCACTCCAGCCTGGCGACAGAGTGAGACTCCGTCTCAAAAAAAAAAAAAAAAAAAAAATTCACCCATTTTAATTCTATTATTCATTTAATTCTGGTAAATTTACAGTTGGGCACCCATCACCACAATCCAATTTCAGAAAACTGCCAACACCTCATTTCATACAAATGGAATCATACAATATGCAGCCTTTTTTTTCATTAGCATAATGTTCCACATTGTTGCAAATTTCTTTTTTATGCCTGAGTATTTCATTCTCTGGAATTTCACTGGTCTGTTCACCTGTTGATGGGCTTTTGAGTTGTTTCCAGTTTGGGCTATTATGAATAATGCTGCCATGAACATTCACGTACAAATATTTGTGCAGATTTACTCTAATTTTTCTTGGGACAAGCCCTAGGAGTAAAACGGCTGAGTCATATGCTGAGCATGTTTACCTTTTGAAGACATGGGAACACTTTTTTCCAAAGTGATTGGACCTATTTTATTTCTTTTAATTTCTTTTTTTTATTTTTTGAGACAGGGTCTTGCTCTGTCATCCAGGCTGGAGTGCAGCAGCATGATCATAGCTCACTGCAGCCTTGATATCTGAGGCTCAAGCAATCCTCCTGCCTCAGCTTCCCGAGTAGCTAGGACTACAGGTGCGCGCCACCAGGCCTGGCTAATTTTTGTGTTCTTTCTAGAGACGGGTGTCTCACTATGTTGCCCAGCTGGTCTCAAACTCCTGAGCTCAAGCAATCTGTCTGCCTCTGCCTCCCAAAGTGCTGGGATTACAGACGTGCACCGCTGCACCCAGCCCAGACCCATTTTTATTAAGAATTATTTTACACTTTCTCCTCTTTCTTCAAACCTTAAAACTTTCGTCCCTTCTCACTCTTTGTTGTTGACCTTGCTTCCAAGGAGATAGAAGCAATGACAAGAGAACACCAACATCCTTCTATCCCAATACCTATCAGCCGCCCCACACCTGTTACCATGTATGCTGGCTTCCCATGTGTGACTGTGGATGACCCTCTGTTACCCATCACAGTGCCTAGCTGTGTGCAGGTTTGTTATATAGGTAAATCTGCACACGTACCCCTTATATAGGTAAATTGTGTGTCATGGGTTTGATACACAGACTATTTTGTCACCCAGGCAATAGGCATAGTACCTGATAGATCGGTTTTCTTTTCTTTTCTTTTTTCGAGACGGAGTCTTACTCTGTCACCCAGGCTGGAATGCAGTGGCATGATCTCGGCTCACTGCAGCCTCCGCCTCATGGGTTCAAGTGATTCTCCTACCTCAGCCTCCCGAGTAGCTAGGACCACAGGCACATGCCACCACGCCTGGCTAATTTTTAAAATGTTTTTGTAGCAGTGGAGTCTCACTATGTTGCCCAGGCTGGTCTTTAACTCCTGGCCTCAGCCTCCCGAAGTGCCACATTATAGGCATGAGCCACCACTCCCAGCCATAACATTCTGTATTTTGGCAGAGCTTTGGGTTCATTTCAAAACAACAAATGTTATTCTTTAGAGGTGTACATTTCACTGTATGTGAATTTTACCCCCAAAAAGGAACTGTACACAAACTTGAGCTCCAGTTAATGCCGTGCATGCTGAAGTATTTAGAAGGAAGCGTAATGATGTCTGCAACTTATTTTGAAGTGTGTGTGTGCATATATATAAATATATATACATATACAAATATATATACATGTATAAATGTACATATACATATATAAATATATACACACACATACACATATATATATTATATATATATATATATATATATATTTTTTTTTTTTTTTTAGGTGGAGTTTCACTCTTGTCGCCCAGGCAGGAGTGCAATGCTGAGATCTCAGCTCACTGCAACCTCTGCCTCCCAGGTTCAAGCAATACTCCTGCCTCAGCCTCCTGAGTAGCTAGGATTACAGGCGCCTGCCACCACACCCAGCTAATGTTTGTATTTTTAGTAGAGATGGTGTTTCACCATGTTGGCCAGGCTGGTCTCGAAAACCTGGCCTCAGGTGATCCGCCTGCCTCGGCCTCCCAACGTGCTGCGATTACAGGCGTGAGTCACCACACCTGGCATGAAATGTGTATTTTAAAAGAGGGATCAAAGGCTGCAGGAAGAGATGGATCAATGGATGGATACATAATAAAACCAGTATAGCAAAATGTTAATTACAGACTCTACATGGTGGCTAGATGGGTTGTCTCCATTTGTTTTGTGCTGCCATAACAGAATTCCTGAGAGTGGGTGATTTATAAGGAAGAGAAATTTATTTCTCACAGTTCTGGAGATTGGGAAGCCTAAGACGAAGGCACCAGCATCTGGTGTTGGGTGAGGCCCTTCTTGCTGTGTCCTTACATGGCGGCAGGCAGAAGGGCAAGCAGGGAGGAATGCTGTGTCACCTCATGGCAGAAGATCAGAAGAGAGCAAATCCAATCCCAAGGATTACAGCAGTGTTAATCCACTCATAAGGCTGCAGCCTGAGCCCTCATGACTTAAACACCTCCTATTAGGCCCCACCTCCCAACAATGTTGCACTGGGGTTAAGTTTCCAACACGTGAATTTTGAGGGACACTTTCAGACCATACCAGGAGTGCTGACTGTATATTTCTTTAAACTTTCTGCATGTTTGAAAAGGGAGGAAAGGGCCGGGCATAGTGGCTCACACCTGTAATCCCAGCCCTTTGGGAGGCTGAGGCGGGTGGATCATGAGGTCAGGAGATTGAGACCATCCCGGCTAACACGGTGAAACCCCGTCTCCACTAAAAATGCAGAAAATTAGCCGGGCGTGGTGGCATGTGCCTGTAGTCCCAGCTACTCAGGAGGCTGAGGCAAGAGAATCACTTGAACCCGGGAGGCGGAGGTTGCAGTGAGCCGAGATTGTGCCACTGCACTCCAGCCTGGGCAACAGAGTGAGACTCCATCTCAAAAAAAAAAAAGAAAAAAGAAAAAGAAAAGGGAGGAGAGGGATTTAATTAGGTGCAACACAGAGAACTTTTAGGGCATTGAAGACATTCTAGATGTCACTCTAATAAAGCATGCATATCATGACACAGAATATGCACCACCAAGAGTGAACCCTAATGTAAGCTATGGACTTTGGGTGATGAAGACTGTCAATGTGGGTTCATTGATGATAACAAAGGTGACACTCTGGTGCTTGATATTGATCGCGGGGAGGCTGTGCATGGGTGTATAGTATGGGGCAGGAGATCTAGGGGAACTCTCCATATGTTCCACTCACTTTTGTTGTGAACACAAAGTTGCTCTTTAAAAAAGTTTATTTTAAAAATTGGCCAGGTGTGACAGCTCATGCCTGTAATCCCAGCACTTTGGGAGGCCAGGAGAGGAGGATCGCTTAAGCCCAGGAGTCCAAGACCAGCCTGGGCAACATATCAAGACAGGAATAATCTCCCTGTCTCTACAAAAATACAAAAATTAGCTGGCATTGTAGCACATACCTGTAGTCCCAGCAACTCGGGAGGCTGAGGTAGGAGGATTGATTGAGCCCAGGAAGTTGAGGCTGCAGTGAGCCAAGACTGCACCACTGCACTCCAGACTGGGCAACAGAGTGAGATCATGTCTCAAAAATATAAATAAATAAAAATTTTAAAAATAAAAATTTACCTTCAAGGCCAGGGATGATGACTCCCACCTGTAATCCCAGCACTTTGGATGACCAGTGACCGAGGCGGGAGGATTGCTTGAGCCCAGGAGTTTGAGGCTGCAGTGACCTGTGATAGCACCACTGCACTCCAACCTGGACAACAGAATGAGACCTTGTCTCAAGAAAAAAAAAAAAATACATTAAAATCCACTGGAAAACAACAAGAACAACTTCTCTTGATTTCACATTCTCCTCTAGCCATCACCTCCATCTCTCTGGGTTCTTTTCTTTTGTTTTTTTTTTTTGTTTTTGTTTTTTTTTGAGACAGTCTTGCTCTGTCACCCAGGCTGGAGTGCAGTAGCACGATCTTGGCTCACTGCAACCTCCACCTCCTGGATGCAAGCAATTCTGCCTCAGCCTCCTGAGTAGCTAGGATTACAGATGCCTGCCACCATGCACCACACCCGGCTAATTTTTGTATTTTTAGTTGAGACGGGGTTTCACCATGTTGGCCAGGCTGGTCTCGAACTCCTGGCCTTAGGTAATCCACCTGCCTTGGCCTCCCAAAGTGCTGGGATTACAGATGTGAGCCCCCGCACCCGGCCTCTCTGGGTTCTCCATAACTAAACTCTTTGAAAGAATTTTCTGTACTTACTGTCTTCACTTCTCTTCATCTTTTCTCTTGGACCCATTCCAATCAGGCTTTCTTCTCCATCGCTCCACCAAAATAGCTTTTCTCAAGGTCACCAAGGTCCTCCATATTGCTAAAGCCGGTGATCAATTTCTTATCCTCATCTTCCTTGACCATCAGTGGCATTTCACACTGCCTCCTGCTTAATATGCTTTTTCCACTTAGCTTTCAGGACTCCCACTTTTTCCTAGAGCCCTCCCACCTCACTAGCCACCCTCTCTATTTCTTCACTAGCTCCCCTCATCTTCCCGGTCTTGTTCCCTTAGGGTGCCCCAGGGCTCATGCTTCAGCCTCCTTCTCTTTTCTATCCATACTGCTCCTCTGATGATCCAACCATTTTTTTCATTGTATTAAAAACTGGCAACTCCCACATTTATCTCTCCAGCCTACACTTCTTCCTTGAACTCCAGACTCACATGTCCAACTGCCTAATTGACATTTCTACTCTGATGTAGACATGCATTAACAAATGCATGTAGGCCAGGTGCGGTGGCTCATGCCTGTAATCCCAGCACTTTGGGAGGCCGAGGCGGGTGGATCCTCTGAGGTCAGGAGTTTGAGACCAGGCTGGCCAACATGGTGAAACCCCATCTCTACAAAAATACAAAAATTAGCCAGGCACCATGACGGGTGCCTGTAATCCCAGCTACTCGGAAGGCTGAGGCGGGAGAATCGCTTGAACCTGGGAGGCAAAGATTGCAGTGAGCCAAGATCACGCCATTGCACTCCAGCCTAGGCGACAGAGCAAGACTCCATCTCAAAAAAACAAAACAAAACAAAAAAATGAATGTAATTTGCATGCACTTGGTAGTTTAAACCACAAATTTGCTGTCTTAAACCAACAGAAATTTATTCTCTCAAAGTTGTGGAAGTAAGAAGTCCAAAGTCAAGGTCAAGGCAGCGAGGCCCTGCCTCACTGCCTTCAAAAGCTCGAAATGGACTTCAAAAGTCCATTTCTGTCCTTTTCCAGCTCTTAGGGACTGCTGACATTCCTTGGTTTGTGGCGGCATCACTCCAATCTCTGTCTCCATCTTCACTTCGCCTTCTCTGTGCTTGCTTCCCTCTTACAAGGATACACGAAATTGGCCAGACACAGTGGCTCACGCCTGCAATCCCAGCATTTTGGGAGTCCAAGGCGGTTGGATCACCTAAAGTGATCCCAGCTACGCAGAAGGCTGAGGCAGGAGAATCGTTTGAACCCAGGAGGTGGAGGTTGCAGTGATCGCACCATTGCCGTCCAGCCTGGGTGACAAGAGCTAAACTCCATCTCCAAAAAAAAAAAAAAAAGAAAAAGGATACAAGTAATTACATTTAGGGCTCACCCAGATAATCCAATCCAGGATAATCTCCCTGTCTCAAGAGCCTTAACTTTTTTTTTTTTCTTTGGAGACGGAGTCTTGCTCTGTCGCCCAGGCTGGAGTGCAGTGGCGCAATCTCGGCTCACTGCAAGCTCCGCCTTCCGGGTTCACGCCATTCTCCTGCCTCAGCCTCTCCGAGTAGCTGGGACTATAGGCGCCCGCCACCACGCCCGGCTAATTTTTTGTATTTTTAGTAGAGACGGGGTTTCACCGTGGTCTGGATCTCCTGACCTCGTGATCCGCCGGCCTCGGCCTCCCAAAGTGCTGGGATTACAAGCGTGAGCCACCGCGCCCGGCCAAGAGCCTTAACTTAATCACACCTGCAAAGACCACTTACCCACATAAGGCAATATTTGCAGGTTCGAGAGATTAGGATCTGATATCTTTGCGGGGGTGGGGACATTTTTCAACCTACCACAAAACATCTCAAGCTTAATAGTAGGTGCTCAAACACATTTATTTATTCATTGATTTATTTTATTTTTTATTTTGTAGAGATGTTGTCCAGGCTGGTCTCAAACTCCCGGACTCAAGCGATCCTCCCACCTCATCCTCCCAAAGTGCTGGGATTATGGTGTGAGCCATCGTGCCTGGCAGAAACACATGTATTGAATGAATGAAGGAATGTCCACAGCAGGGTCATAAGAGCTAGCATTGAGTACACCTGTCAGCAAAAAATCAAATTAGAACCAAGTGTGCAAAACTTTGCAGAGGCCGTTATGACTAGGACCTTGATGACTTGATGAATTTTCTTTTTAACGTATATAACAAAATTTTAAACTTTTCACAAAAAGTAGAGAATATGAGAAGTCCCCATTTATTCGCCACCTGGCCTCAACAACTATTAACATGTAAAACAGCCTTGTTTTATCTTTTGCCCCATCTTTTTATTTTTTTCTGGAGTATTTTAGAGCAAACCTCGATAATATGCCATTTCACTTCCAGGTACTTAAGTACGCATCTCTTAAGAAAAAGAAGAGAACATTTTCTTCCATTATCACACCTAACAAAATTAACAAGAAGTCCTTTTTATAATCTAGTAGCCAGTCTATATCCATATTCCCTCAATGGTTTAAAGTATGTGATTTAGGCTGGGCACGGTGGCTTACACCTGTAATCCCAGCACTCTGGGAGGCTGATGGGGGAATGGATCACCTGAGGTCAGGCGTTTGAGACCAGCTGGGCCAACGTGGTTAAATCCCGTTTCTACTAAAAATACAAAAATAAGCTGGGCATCGTGGCAGGCATCTGTAATCCCAGCTACTCGGGAGGCTGAGGCAGCAGAATCGCTTGAACCTGGGAGGCAGAGGTTGCAGTGAGCCAAGATCGCACCATTGCACTCCAGCCTGTGCGAAAAGAGCAAAATTCCATCTCAAAAAAAAAAAAAAAAGAAACAGTGATTTAAAAAATTACTGCTGGCTAGGCATGGTGGCTCTCATGCCTATAATCCCAGCACTTTGGGAGGCCAAGGCAGGTAGATCACTTGAGATCAGGAGTTCGAGACCAGGCTGGCCGACATGGTGAAACCCCATCTCTACTAAAAATACAAAAATTAGCCAGGTGTGGTGGCTCACACCTATAGTCCCAGCTACTCTGGAGGTTGGGGCATGAGAATCACTTTAACCTGGGAGGCAGAGTTTGCAGTGAGCCGAGATCACACCATTGCACTCTAGCCTGGGTGACAGAGTGAGACTCCATCTCACAAATAAATAAATAAATAAATAAAAAATTACTGCTTGTTTAAATCAGGATCAAAACAAAGTCCCTTCATTTGGTGTGTGTTCTCTCTCTTGCATGCACACATACATATAAGCTTTTTAGCCAAGAGTCTTCAGAGATTATAATTTATTTATTTGTTACATAGAGACAGGGTCTCACTATGTTGCCTAGGCTGGTCTTGAACTCCTGGCCTCAAGCAATGCAACCTGGCCTCCCAAAGCACTGGGAATACAGACAGGCATGAGAAATGCCAGGCTATAATTTATTTACTTTAGATCTTTTTTGGGGGGAGTACAACATGCTAAGAGAAAAGTACATGTAACTATGGTTTTATGAAGTATCAAAAAGGGAAGAAACCACATAACTGCCACTCAGGTCAATAAAGAGAACATGACCAGTACCCCCAAATTCCCCTTTTGGCTCTACTCTTAGGGGTCTTTTCATGTGTACACTGTTCTAACCTTGCTTCTTTCACTTCATAATATATTATGAAGATCACCCCAGAACAGTTTATAGAGATCTTTCTTATATTTCCTTTATCTGGATAGTAGTCTGCTGTGTAGATGAAACGTCGTTTAGTCAGCCAGTCTACCAACAGCAAATTGACTTGGTTGTTTCCAGTCTTTTTTCCTTACAAACAGTGTTGCAGTGAGCAATCTGGGCTCATTACCTGTGGAAGGTGTCCAGGTTCTGGGCGTTTTGAACAAAGAATTGGACAAAACGCACCAACGAAGCAACCAACAAAAGAATGAAGCAAAGAAAGCATACATTTATTGAAATAAAAAGTACACTCCACAGGGTGGGAGCAGGCTGAACAGACACACTCCACAGACCGGGAAGCAACCAATCAGAGGCTGAAGTGAAGGTACAAAGTTACACTCTGTGCAAACATCTGATGGGTCCCGGGAGGGGACCAATCAGAGGCTGAAGTGAAGTTACAGAGTTACATCCCTATGCAAATGAAGACTTAGGCCCATGACCAGTCTGACTGGTTGTGGGAGACTACCAATCAGAGGCACTTTCCATCTTTCATCGGCCACACGGGGAGGGGAGGGGAATCCCGCCGGTGTTGGGGGTTGCAAAGGGAGTAGCTTCTGATCCTTTTGTTACTTGGGTGTGGAAAGTTGGGATTTTCCTTTTGATTCTGTTCTAGGAAGTCAGTGCAAATCAGCCTTAGGTTTCCTGCCTCTAGACTCTATTCTCCTGCCTCATCTTACATCCTTTTATTGCCAATGTATCTTTAAGTTGGATTCATAGTGGTGAGATCACTGGATCAAAAGATAAATGTAGACGAGCGGGGGGCTGCTCACACCTGTAATCCCGGCACTTTGGGAGGCTGAGGCAGGTGGATCACTTGAGGTCAGAAGTTGAAGACCAGCCTGGCCAACACGGTGAAACCCCATCTCTATTAAAAATACAAAATTAGCTGGGCATGATGGTGCACGTCTGTAATCCCAGGTATTTGGGAGGCTGAGGCAGGAGAATCGCTTGAACCCGGGAGGCAGAAGTTGCAGTGAGCCAGGATTGTGCCGCTGCACTCCAGCCTGGCGACAGAGCGAGACTCCATCTCAAAAAAAAAAAAAAAAAAAAAAAGAATAATTCCCCTATTTTCTTGCTGCTGAACTTACTGGGTGGTAATCGTGCTATTTAAGGAGGTAGGGAAAACCCTCATGGGAAGGGGACAGATTTGAAAGGAAACCAAGACTTCAGTGTTTTACTTGTTGGTTGCATTAACACTTTAAATCTTCACTCCAGCTCTATAAGTACTATCGTTAGTACTTTATCATTAACTCTACTTTAAAGATGAGAAAACTGATCCAGAGAGAAATTAAGTAACTTGCTAGGGTTATACATGATAAAGCCAGAATCTATTGATCTCTCTCCATTTTCCACTCCTTCCCTCCATCCAATCATTTTCTTCTCTTTTTATTGAGACAGGGTCTCACTCTGTTGACCAGGCTGAAGTGCAGTGGAATGATCATGGCTCACTGCAGCCTCCACCTCTCAGGCTCCAGTGATCCTCCCACCTCAGCCTCCCAAGTAGTTGGGAATACAGGCACGTGCCACCACGCCCAGCTAATTTTTATATTTTTTGTAGAGATGGGTCTCACTATGTTGCCCAGGCTGATCTCAAACCCCTAGGCTCAAGCAATCCTCCTGCCCCAGCCTCCCAAAGTGCTGGGATTACAAGCGTGAGCCACTATGCCTGGCCATTTATCTTCTCATCCATCCACTCTTCTAATCACCTATTGCCTCATCTTCCTAGTTCCCCACAAACCATTTTCTCAATTCACCCATCCATCTCTTCATCTACCCATGCAATCATCCATCCATCCTCCCAGCCCCCAATAAATACTCATCACGTGCCAAATTCCCCAGGCACCTAATACCTGCTGTGCAGGAGGAAAGTCAGGGATGAGAAGCCATGAGACAGACACAATGACATGCAGCTTAGCTTAAGATATTTATTCAACGCTGTCACATGTGGCCTCTGTGACCCAGAAAAGCGATAGAGCAGGGTAGGAGCACATGATGCATCCTTCAGCCACTGCAACCTCCAGAGGGATCAGGTCTTCTTCAGGAAGTCTTCATTCCTGGTGGATGACTGATCAGCCATAACTGCAAGAGACAGACATTTAGCACCTCCACTTGCAGACTAAACACCCACCCTGACTGCCCTCATCCCATGAGGATCCAGGTGCCTTTGCCCCAAGAAGCCTGGTTTCCATACTACATCCCTCACCATGGGGAGAAGTCCTGCGCTCTCCATTTCTCCATCGCTGGCTTCTCCTGGGAGTCATGCCAATCATTGGTCTGGTCCCCGTCAAAGTTTCCACAGGCCCCACACAGTTTCCCAGCATGGTCATCGCTGACAATCACAGCCACCTTCCCATTGGCTCCAAGCCACACCTGGACCCCTGCCTTCTGGCGGACCAGCAGGGAGCCATCAGGTGTACGACTCACAGACACAGATGCTAACTTCTCAGCTGGGAGATCCACTTGGAGACCATTCACCTGGTGGGGGATGCCCAGCAAACACAGAGGTGAGGCCACAGCCATAGAATAGCTGGGTGTTACCAGGATGGAGGATGGAGACCCCAAACAAGATAAGTTCATGGAGCTAAATCAAAGAGGCAGGTGCTGAAAGAGATGAAGACCTGGACGTTTGCACTATTTGGAGCAATGGATACATGAGAAGATAGCTGGAGATTTGGATAGATGGATAAAAGGATGGAGAGTGGAGGGATGGAGAGATGGACCTCGGGATCTACACAACACCCCAAAGTCGGTGGGGGAAGCACTTTATACCAGACAGATAGGCAAACAAACAGACAGACAATCAAACCCCAGGGTCACCCTTATGGTTCTAGTTTTTTCTTTCCTTTTTTTTTTTTTTTTTTAAGATAGGGTTTTGCTTTGTCATCCCAGCTGGAGTGCAGTGGTGCAATCACAGCTCACTGCAGCCCTGACCTCCTAAACTCAATCAATCCTCCCACCTCAGCCTTCTGAGTAGCTGAGACTACAGGACTACAGGTGTGTGCCACCACACCCGGCTAATTTTTGTACTTTTTTGTAAAGATGGGGTCTCACTATGTTGTCTAGGCTGGTCTTGAACTCCTGGATTCAGGTGATCTGCCTACCTCAGCCTGGTTCTGGTTTGCAAAATAAAACAAACTTTGAGCACATCCTGTAAGTTATTGGTTCCCTAACCAAAACAACGTTATCCTTTATTTTTGCAATGCTGATGTCTGAAGATAAGTAATGACTTTAGCAAATATAATAATCATGTGAGAAAATTACTTTTTCTTCATCATAGGCTGCAGATCCAGTAATTTTGTGAGTTTTTTCCTTTACGTAACTGTTGTCTATGTTAGTTGGTGAATTAACCCTTCTAAAGTTAGATTCCCTAGAGAAACTTCCTTAAAAGACTTCTGTCTCTTTTTTGTTGTTGTTGTAAATCCTTCTTTTTTTTTTTTTTTTGTTGTTGTTGTTTTGTTTTTTGGTTTTTGTTTTGTTTTTTTTTTTTGAGATAGAGTCTTGCTCTGTCGCCCAGGCTGGAGTGCAATAGCGCGATCTCAGTTCACTGCAACCTCTGCCTCCCGGGTTCAAGCGATTCTCCTGCCTTAGCTGGGACTACAAGCATGTGCCACCATGCTCGGCTAATTTTTGTATTTTTAGTAGTGACAGGGTTTTGCCATGTTGGCCAGGTTGGTCTCTAACTCCTGACTTCAAGTGATCTGTCTGCCTCGGCCTCCCAAAGAGCTGGGATTACAGACATGAGCCACCATGCCCAGCCCTCTAAATGCTTTTGTATCTGAGTTTTCCTCTGCTAGATGATTGGAGAGATAGGTACATAGATCTGAAAAGACAGATGGGTGGGTGGATGGATGGACGGATGGATTGGTGGGTGGATGGATGGATGGACAGATGGGTGGGTGGATGGAAGAAAGAAGGAAGGGAAGAAGACTAGAAGGAAGGAAATAGGAAAAAGAGAAAGCGGGGTAGAATAGATGCTGGAAGGAAGGAGGGGGAAAGGGAGGATGGGTGTAGTGAAGGACAGATGAAGACTAGTGGACGGAAAGTCTCAGTAGGGTGCAAGCTTTCCAAGTATAACGACTGAGTCCGAGTCATCTCTGTTACCCAGCACATGGCCTGGCACAAAAGGAGCAGGGCTGAGTTTATTCACAAAACCAACCTTTTACTGAGTACCCTCTAGGTGCCACGCCCTGATCTGGGTACTGGGAACAAACTGGTGACCAAGATGGACAGGATTCCTGCCTACCTGTGGCTTATAGTCCAGTGATGAACAAAGATGCTGAGCGTCTTCTGGGAGTTTCCTTCTAGGAGTCTGGAATTTTGGTAGGTGGATACCAAAACCCCAGGCACTGAGACTCTAATGAACTTCCCTGGCAGATGACATTTCATGTTTCATCACAACTTTGTTGCTGGAGGAATTAAGCACATCCTGTGTGACTCTACCTAGAAAGGACTCTTGGAAGCTTGCACCCGATTTCCCCTGGACTTTGTGTGATGCACCTTTTCCCTGTGTCAGTTTCACTTCGTATCTTTTCCCTATGATACATCTTAGCCCTGAGTACAACTATATGCTGAGTCCTGTGAGTCCTAGTGAATCACTGAACCTGGGGGTGGTTATGGGAAACCCTGACACATTATGTGACCCCCACCCCCAGCCTTGACCAATCACAGAACTTCCTCCCTAAAGTCAAGTGATTGGCTCCAGGGATGGGCATGTGACCCAAACTGGCCCAGTGAGATATAATCCTGGGTCTTTTATTGAACCATTTTCTGTTAAGGTAGATAAGCTGGTGGGGTGTAGGCCTGGACAGCTGGGCGGGGGTCGTCTTTACCCCTGTAAGTGGAAAGCCTGTTCGAGAATAAAGCTGATTTGGCAAACAGCAAGTCTCAAAGATGGAAGTACAAATTTCTGATGATACTGCCAGGGCGCCTAGATCCAGCCATTTCTGAGGCTCTATCCTGGGATTTTCTAGCTACATGGACTAATAAATTCAATTTTGCTTAAGGCAGTTTGAATTTGGCTTTAAGTCACTTGTAACCCATGGAGTCTCGACTCATACTAATGTCAAAACTATTAAGTTACTTGAGTATGTTTTTGCTCCTCTAGAACTCAGCCAGAACAGAGGGACCAAGTTTGAAATATTGAGATAAATACAAATCCAGAGACTAAACCGCAGAGATCTGGATAAAGAAAACAGATCACAAGACAGAAGGAGGCCAGGAATGTGGGGACACTGTAATCAGAAGAGCAAAAGCCCAGGGGAGACATTCCCTACCCCCTACTCACAAACTTACCCACACACCCTTGTTTGGAGTCAACGTCACCATCCCATCCTGGAAGAAGATGTGGACCTGGCCTGCAGCCTCAGTTTTGCCACGGCAGATCTGGACTTCAGCAACTACACGGTACCAGGGGATGGTATTCTGTAGTCCTGGGCAGCGGGAAGAGAGCTCATAGACACCAGGAGAGGTGGTGGCACCACGGGCCCCATCAAAGGTGGTGAGGTTGGCACCCACAGACAGGACACAGAGACCACGGGTGGCCCAGCAGTTCCGGGCTTCAGACTTGACCTCACATACACGGCCTGGTGGGCAGCCAGCTGCCTGGCATGTCAGGCTGGAGCTTGAGGAACAGGAACAGCGCTCGCTGCAGTCTGAGGTCAGCAGGGAGGAGTTTACCTGTGCACAGAAAGGGGCCAGGTTATGGTGGTGGGATGGATCGCAAAAATGGCCACACTCCTTGAACCCTCTGTATCCATGCAGAGTGACTTTACAGACTCCCATTAAGAAATAGAGTTTAGGCCGGGCACGGTGGCTCACGCTTGTAATCCCAGCACTTTGGGAGGCCGAGGTGGGCGGATCATGAGCTCAGGAGATCGAGACCATGGTGAAACCCTGTCTCTACTAAAAAATACAAAAAATTAGCTGGGCGTGGTGGCGGGCACCTGTAGTCTCAGCTACTCGGAGAGGCTGAGGCAGGAGAATGGCGTGAACCCGGGAGGCGGAGCTTGCAGTGAGCCGAGATTGCGCCACTGCACTCCAGCCTGGGCGATAGAGCGAGACTCCGTCTCAAAAAAAAAAAAAGAAATAGAGTTTATTTCCCCCTCCCTATGAATCTGGGTTGGCCGTAAGACTATATTTAGGTCAATGAAACACAGAAGAAGCAATGTTGTAACAGGTTTAAGCCTAGACCTCAAGAGACCTTACAGCTTCTCTTTCCTTCTCTCTCTCTCACATACACAGAATCCTGCCCAGCCACCAAGAGAACAAGCCCGGGCTAGTTCCCTAGAAGATAAGTGACCCCATGGAACATAGATAACTCTTCCAGCTCAGGCCACCCTAGACCAGGCAGCCTTCAGCTGACCCACCAGGCGACTACAGATATTATACATGAGTAAGCCCAGAGGATAGCAGAAGAACCGCCCAGCCAAGTCCAGCCTAAACTGCAGTCACAAAATTGCAAACTAAATGAATAATTGTTTTAAGCCGCAACATTTTGGAGTGATCTGTAACCCAGCAAAAGCTAACTGATACATGTAAGAAACGAAGAAATGTAATTAACAAAATAAATGCCATCTCTACAATGATGATTTCCACATCTGTAGGCCAGACCTCTCCCATGAAGGCCAGACTCACAAATCCAAGACTTCTGGCATAGGCAGAGGGGTCAGGGCAGAGATGGGGAAGCATAGGGAGCTGAGGGGTTCAGAGGAGGCACCTAACCCAGCCTAGGGATCAAGGATGTCTTCCAGTAGGCAGTGAGACCTCAGGGAAAGAGCAAAATTTGGTTCCATTTGCAAGCAATGCAAGTTAGTGCTGCATGTTAATGGCTAGCCTTGGGCTGACTTCTCTATGTCACAATTTCTTCATCTGTAAAATGGGGAAAATAGTCATAGTATCTATTGCATAGGATTGTTGTGATTATCAAATGAATTAACATCCAGAACATGGCCGGGAGAGGTGGCTCATCCCTGTAATCCCAGCACTTTAGGAGGCCAAGGCAAGAGGATTGCTTGAGCCCAGGAATCTGAGACCAGCCTGGACAACATAGCGAGATCCCATTTCTACAAAAAAATTAAATAGTTAGCCAGGGATGGCAGTGTGAGCCTGTGGTCCCAGCTACTCAGGAAGCTGAGGCAGAAAGATTGCTTGAGCCCAGGAGTTTGAGGCTGTAGTAAGCTGTGATCATGCCACTGTACTCCCGCCTGAGAGACAGAGGGTGCAATCCTATCTCAATAAATAAATAAATAATAACACCCATAACAAGCATGGTGCGTAGTAAGAGCTCAAAAAAAATTATTAACAAGAATAAATCAATTCTTCAATTTAATTCATATTATTAAACAATTATTAGCTGGGCTATCTATTTGCACTGTTGTAAACTGCTATTTTTTTTTCTTTTTGACATGGAGTCTCGGTCTGTTGCTCATGCTAGAGTACAGTGGCACAATCTCGGCTCACTGCAACTTCCACCTCCCAGGTTCAAGGGATTCTCCTGCCTCAGCCTCCCATGTAGCTAGGACTCACAGGCGTCCGCCACCACGCCCAGCTAATTTTTGTATTTTTAGTAGAGACAGGGTTTCACCATATTGGCCAGGCTGGTCTCGAACTCCTGACCTTTTGATCCACCGGCCTTGGCCTCCTAAAGTGCTGGGATTACAGGTGTGAGCCACCGTGCCTCGCTGTAAACTGCTCTTTCTTTTTACTGAGTGTGATGAACATTCAGGGCAAGGCCCAGTGCTCAGTGGTTATCTTTCCTGTATAATCGGGCCTGATCCTCAGACACCTATGGTACAAAGATGGTTATTAGCCCCATTTTACAGGTGAAGAAAATGAGGTTCAAGGAGGGGCCAAATGATGCCCCCGCCCCAAGATATCAGGTCCTAATCCCTGTAATGAGTAAATGTCACCTTATATGGGAAAAGTGTGTTTGCAGATGTGATTGAATTAAGGATCTTAAGATGGAAAATTTCTCCTGGATTATCTGAGTGAGCCTTAAATGCAATCACGTGTATCCTTATAAGAGGGAAGCAGAGGGAGATGTTATGACACACTCAAAAGAGGAGGCAGAGGTTGGCGTGATGTGGCCACAACCAAAGAAAACCTGCAGCAACCAGCAACTGGAAGAGGCAATGAACAGATTTTCCCCTAGATTTCTTTTTTCTTTTTTTTTTTTTTTTTCTTGACATGGAGTCTCGGTCTGTCACCCAGGCTGGAGTGCAGTGGCACGATCTCGGCTCACTGCCACCTCCACCTCCCAAATTCAAGTGATTCTCCTGCCTCAGCCTCCCGAGTAGCTGGGATTACAGGCATGCACCACCACACCTAGCTAATTTCTGTATTTTTAGTAGAGACAGGATTTCACCATGTTGGTCAGGCTGGTCTTGAACGTCTGACGTCGTGATCCGCCTGCCTCAGCCTCCCAAAGTGCTGGGATTACAGGTGTGAGCCACCGTGCCTGGCTCTTTTCCTTTTTTCTTTAGAGGTAAGGTCTTGCTCTGTCACCCAGGCTGGAGTGCAGCAGCGTGATCATAGCTCACTGCAGCCTCCAACTCCTGGGCTCACGCCATTGTCCCACCTCAGCCTCTTAAGTAGCTGGGACTATGGGTGTGCACCACCATGCCCAGCTAATTAAAAAAAAAAACTGTAGAGATGGGGTCTCATTATGTTGCCCAAGCTGGTTTTGAATTCCTGGGCTCAAGTGATCCTCCCGCCTTGGCCTCCCAAAGGGCTGGGACTGCAAGTATGAGCCACTGGGCATGGCCTCCCCTAGATTTCTCTGGAGGGAATGCCACCTTGCCAACACCTTGATGTCAGCCTAGTATTCCTGATTTCTGACTTTTGGACTTCAGAACTGTGGGAGAATGAATTTCTCCTGTTTAAGCTGCCATGTCTGCGGTAATTGGTTACAGAAGCTGCAGGAAACTAATAGGGGGAGGTTGCCTGCATCAAGTCACACAGCTGGGATATGGTGGTACGTCCTCTGTCCCCAGCCTTGAAGAGGTCAGCACAGAAGCTCTGGGTCTCTCTCAAGCTCTTCTACCCTCTCTGCCCACCCCAAGCCCCTACTCACCGGCAAGTATCGGCCATTATGGGTGCAGCCACAATCTTGGACAGGAATGCAGACACCCTGGGAAAGCAGGAAGCGGTCGTCGCACTCACAGCCCTCAAAACAGCGGGTAGTGCAGCCCGTGAGGCCGGAGAGAGCTGCACAGGAGCCCTGGCAGGTGCGAGTGCAGATGGAGTAGTGGCTGTGGGTGGGGCACTGGAGCGCTGCAGAGAGAGGAGGCAGGGCCGAGTCACACCTCCAAAGGGTCCTGGATAACCAGTGGGGCCTACTGCACACCCAGCCCTGTTTTAGGCGGTGCTGAGGACACAAATATTGAGAAAAGCCTCAACCCCAGTCCTACAGAGCTCACTTCCAGTGGGACAGATAGGAATAGCCCAAAGTGAACATGCTGCATCAGGGAGTGTAGACAGAGGGGTCAGGGCAGGGATGGGGAGGCACAGGCAGAGAGGTCAGGGCCAGGGTGGGGAGGCATAGGCAGAGGGATCAAGGCCGAGGTCAGGGGGCACAGGCAGAGGGGTCAGGGTAGGGAGGGCGGGTACAGGCAGAGAGGTCAGGGCAGGGATAGGGGGGCACAGGCAGAGAGGTCAGGGCAGGCATGGGGAGGCACAGGCAGAGGGGTCAGGGCCAGGGTAGGGGGCTACAGACAGAAGGGTCAGGGCTGGGATGGGGAGGGCACAGACAGAGGGATGGGGTCAGGGGCCCAAGCAAAGGGGTCGGGGCTGGGGTGGGGGGGCAAAGGCAGAGGGGTCAGGGCCGGGATGGGGAGGCCACACACAGAGGGTTGAGGGTCAGGGTAGGGGGCACAGGCAGAGGGGTCAGGGCCGGGTGGGGGGCACAGGCAGAGCGGTCAGGGCCAGGGTGTGGGGGGCACAGGCAAAGGGGTGAGGGCTGGGATAGGGGGGCACAGGCAGATGGGTCAGAGTTGGGACAGGGGCTGTATGGACCCAAGGGAAATATCTGTGGTAAGTCCCTGGTCTCTGGCTAAGCAATTGGTGGATGGTGTGGCTGTTCTGCAATGCCCACCAGGTTTGGGGAAGGAGCATCAGGCTGGGGGTGAAATGCTGATTTTATTTGGGAACACAGCAGGTAAGAGGGACTGTAAGGACACCAGGGGAAGGTGTCCTGGACACCCTAACAATTACCACAGACTTTGTAGCTTAAACAGGAGAAATTAATTCTCCCACAGTTCTGAAGGCCAGAAGTCAGAAATCAGGATCACTGGGCTGACAGTCAGGAGAGAGTTCAGGGCTTGAGACAGACAGACCAGGCCCATGGTCAACAATGAGAAGAAATCTAAGGCCGCGGGTGTGGACGACGGCCCTGGGTATAGGTCCTGCCCAGGGGAGACCTGGCTCTGACCTGGGGCCGGAGGGGCCATTGCGTTTTCCTGAGAGACTCAGGTGATGTCCGTCCCCTGGGGATTTGAATGAGCGGTACAGTCCTAGTTTAGGGGGGTGTCTAATAGCTTACAGCCTTGTCTTGGGGGGATCTGACAGGATATGGTCTTGTCAGGGGGTAGAAGGAGGGTCTGTGTGAGCCATAGATCTCCCAACCCATCCAACTCTCCTTTCAGGTCAGTGCAGGAAGAGTCCAGGATAGAGCACTAAGGAAGAAGTGAATTTGAGTTTTGAGAAGAGTGGGCCCACGCAGGAGGCTGAGAAGGAACAGTCAGAGAGGTAGCAGGAAAGCCAGTGGACTATGCAATGGGAGAAAGAGTTGTGTGGGCGTGGGGTGGGAGGGGGTGGGGAGGGAGCGCTTTTATAGGGAGAAACCACTCCGACATGCAAATAGAAGGAGTGGGCCAGGAGGGGCCCCTACACCTGGTCTAGAGTCCTCTGAGGGACCCCTGGACACTCACGGCAGAAGCTGTCTGTCCTCCAGGGCTTCACGGCCACGCCGGCTGCCTGACAGGCCGCCGTGTAGGCTGCCAGGCTGTGGCACAGGAAGGCTTTGTCGCCCTTTTGCGCGCACAGGTCATATACACATTGGCGGAAGTACTCAGAGGGACTCAGCACGGCCTGGCAGGTCGCGAAGGGGCCCTGGGGGTTCCGGAGCTGCCCGCAGGCCTCGTTGCTCTCATAGGGTGCAGTCTCCTCTGCCAAGCACACCGGGCAGCCTTGGGGCCCGCAGCCCTCGCCACAGCCCTTGGAGGAGCCGGGCGCCCGCCATGCAGCCCCGAAGATCTCCACACTGGACGCTGCCGAGCCATTGGGCAGGACAAAGTCGTCACTCCAGTTGCCATTGAAGTTCCCACAGAGGCCACAGAGCCGTCCACGGAAGGGGCTGGGGATGGACATGAGGAGGTGGGCATTGCCATCAAAGAGAAGCCGCAGCCCCTTGGTTGTCTGCAGAACCATGTTTCGGCCCTCGGCGGTCACCCGCACGTGGCCCACAGCCACAGGCAGGGCCACAGCCTCGCCGTCCACAGTGACCTGGGTGGAAGGGTCAGGTAGGTCAGGAACTCACAGAACCACAGGCAAGGCTGTCCTGTCCCACTCCCAGGGCAGAGCTGCATCTCCCTCAGTCCCATTAACGTCAGGTCATGTTTCCCTTAAACTTCTTGGGCCCCAGGCCTGGTGTGGTGACTCACACCTGTAATCCCAGCACTTTGGGAGGCCCAGGCAGGTGGATCACTTGAGCCCAGGAGTTGGAGACCAGCCTGGCCATCACAGCAAGACCTCATCTCTACCAAAAATAAAAAATTAGCTAGGCATGGGAGACTGAGGTGGGAGGATTGCTTGAGCCCAGCAGGTTGAGCCTGCAGTGAGCTGTGATCACGCCAATACACTCCAGCCTGGGTGACAGAACAAGACCTTGTCACAAAACAAAACAAAAATCTCCCAGGGTGGGACCATTCACCAGACCTTCCAGGGTAGGGCTCAGAGTTCCCAGGTTGGAGGAATGTCCCTCTCATACCTACAGGGTGGGGTCGTATCTCCCTCAGAACTCCCTAGATGGGGCTGTGTTGCCTTCAGACCCCCAGGGCAGGCTCACATGGACTCACCTGCTGTCCCCGAGCTAGGCTCACAACCTGGCCAGCCACAGTAACCAGGAGGCGTTGGAGATCTCCAGTTGCATTCTTCTCAAGCACGATGGAAAAGTCCTCGTCCCCAGGCTGTGGGTGGCAGACTTGGGCCAAGACATAGGAGCAGGTGCCATGCAGGTCATAGACACGGCCGTCCAGGGTGATGTAGTGGATGCCCCCATTGGCCAGGCAGCGGCCACAGCCTGTGGCATGACAGGCCTGGACACCATCCTCTAACCGGCACTCCTCATGGGGCCCACAGGCTGCGCCCTCCTGGCAGGTGACATGGCCACCTGGCCCACACTCACAGCGCCGCTCACACTCAGGGCCCGGGTAGAAGACCTCGCCCAGTGGGTAGTAGCGGCCATCATGGAGGCAGCCACACTGGCCCACGGGTACGCAGGTGTCACCACTGAGCACGAAGCCAGCATCGCAGACACAGCCTTCACGGCAGGCCGACTCACAGCCCTCGGGTGCTGAGAGGCTCGGGCAGCTCACGGGGCAGGAGTCACCGCAGAGCTCGTAGTGGCTGTGGGCAGGGCACTTCAAGGCTGTGGGGACAAGGTGGGCATGAGCCAGGTAGGTGTTTGAGTCGGGGTCTGGGGAGGCCCTGAGTGGGAAAACTGCTCAGGCCAACTTGAGTGTCTCTGGGTATGCACATGTGATCCAGGACATCTAACTGGGGGACTCAGCATGGGACCTGGAATTGGAGGGGACATGCCCTGGTCTCTCTGACCAGGTTATGTGTTAGCCTGACCAAATATTTCTAAAGATCAAATGACTCCGCTTGCCTGATTTTTATTTATTTATTTATTTTATTATTATTATTATTTTTGAGACAGGCTCTCACTCTATCTCACGCAGGCTGGAGTGCAGAGGCGCGCTTACTGCAGCCTCCATCTCCTGGGCTCAAGCGATCATCCTGCCTCAGCCTCCCGAGTATCTGGGACTACAGGCATGAGCCACCACATCCGGCTAATTTATTAGTAGTATTCTGTAGAGATGGGGTCTCACTATGTAAGCCAGGCTTACCTGGGTGAAATGGATCACTTATATCTGTTTGGGATATTCAAGATCAGAACGGACGATGGTTATCTCAGGGTGTGAATGTGACTGCGGTATGGGGCCACATGTATCTCAGGTATGACTCTGCCTGAGGACACCCAGCTGTGGGTGTCTGACCTGGAGCATCTCCCAGAGTCCTTCTGACATGGGCTGTCTAAGGGTGTGCCTGGGTGAAGTTGGCAGGATACCTGTGACCAGAAGACCTGCCTCAAGGGAACCGCTTAGGACTATCTAACTATGCATCTGTGTGGATCTGCCCGGGGCTATGTCAGGGTCCTGATTCTATCTGAGTGTACCTAACCAGTTAGTCTCAGTATAAAATCTGAGCAGATACCACTGAAGGTATGTGACTTATTCTGTGTGACTAGGTGTATTTCAGTGTGTGTAACAGACCAAGAGCCTCTGACCAGCTGTAACTCACTAGGTCTTCCTAACCAGGGGAACCTTGCTATGTGACTGAGGCAGGGTCAGCCATCTCAATCTACATGCCTTGGATACCTGAGAGCATGGATCACCAGTCCCCAAGAGTGTCCTGGACCCCAGGTTTCTGACTAGGTGTTTCTTTTCTTTTTTCTTTCTTTTTTTTTTTTTTTTTTTGAGATGGTGTCTCACTCTGTTGCCCAGGCTGGAATGCAGTGTCAACATCATGGCTCACTGCAATCTCTGCCTCTTGGGTTCAAGTGCCTCAGCCTCCTGATTAGCTCGGATTACAGGTGACCACCACCACGCCCAGATAATTTTTGTAGTTTTAGTAGGGACAGGGGTATCACCATGTTGACCGGGCTAGTCTCAACTTCCTGACCTCAGGTGATCCGCCCGCCTCGGCCTCCCAAAGTGCTGGGATTACAGACGTGAGCCACCGCGCCCACACTCTGACTAGGTGTTTCTAACTCTCTCTCACTGCAGTACCTGACTTGGGGCATTTCAGTGTGTGAGTGCCAAGGTGTTTCCTGACAGGACATACCGAGCTCAGAGGAAGGAAGGTGGCCCCTGAGCCCCATGGAGGAGGAAGGGGCTGCTGTCCTACAGTCCTGGGAAGGACAGGGAGAGACCCTACTATGTGGACCATGCATGGAGCAGTACTCACGACAGAAGTCCGGCCGCCTCCACTCGCCGAGCTGGGCCCCAGCGGCCTGACAGGCTGCCACGTAGGCGGCCACTGCAGGACAGAGGCCTCCAGGATGGCCCTGAACTTGACAGGCGTCCAGCAAGCAGCCCTGGAAGTACTGCGCGGGCGGCACAAGGCCGTGGCAGGGCGCCAGCGGGCCGTCGGTGGCGGAGATCACGCCGCAGGCGTCCGGGCCGCCGAAGGACTCCTGCTGCTCTGGGGTGCACGGCGACGGGCATGGCCCGGACACACATTCTCCGCAGCCCTGGGCGCCGCCCACCTGCCATCCGGCGGGCTTCCCGCCCACAGCCTTCAGGTCGTCTGCGGGGTCCTGGTTGTAGTTTCCGCATAAGCCACAGAGGGCGCCCGCGTACGCCGCCGGCACGCGCAGGCGCACGAAGCTGTCCCCATCGAAAGCCAGCGAGAGCCCTGAGGTTGTGGTCACCACCACGTCGGTGCCGCTCAGGTGTGCGTGCAGGAGAGAGTCCAGCTGGAAGGGCAGCGCCACGAACACGCCGTCGACCTGCGGGCGGGGGATGGCGGCGGGGGGTGGGGCGCGGTGAGTGGAGAGAACACGGGTTTGAATCCTGGCCCCACCACCCACTAGCTGTGGGACCCTGAGCATGTCACCTCCCCTCGGAAAATAATAATGAGCATCTGTAGGCCGGGCCTGGTGGCACAGCCTGCAATCACAGTACTTTGGGAGGACAAGATGGGAGGATCACGAGGCCAGAAGTTCAGACCAGCCTGGGCAACATAGTGAGACCCCCATCTCTACAAAAAAAATGAAAAATTAGCCAGCGTGGTGGCGCGCGCCTTCAGTCCTGGTCACTCGAGAGGCGGAGGCCAAGGCGGGAGGATCCATTCAGCCCAGGAGTTCCAGGCTGTAGTGAGCCCTAATCCTGTCACTGCACTCCAGCCTGGGCAACAGTCAGGCTAAGAAAAAAGAGAAAGAAAGAAAAAAAGAAAAGAAAAACAAAGAGCCTCTATAGGCTCATGTCACTGACTCCTCATCCTTCTCTAAAACAGGTACTTTTCTTAGACCAGTTTACAGACGAACACACTAGGCTCAGAGAGGAAGAAGCCGCTGTGCCAAGCCATCAGGCTCCTAGGCCTATACTCTGACCCTTCCATCATGCCCCAGCTAAGCTGTGAAAGGTGCCCAGGGGAATGGTGAAGCCCTTACCATCTCAGGCAACCCCAGAGCTGGCACCTGCTCCCTTCTGGCCCACAGCCCTCCTCACCTGTAGCTGCCGGGGCCAGCGGGCACTCAGTGTCAGGCTGTGGTTGTAGATTTGCAGGGTGACACTGCGGGTATAGCTGACAGCCTGGCTGCCCCGGTGCTCATTGGCTACAGTGACAGTGAAGTTCTCAGCCCCCAAGGGTGGTCCGTGGCAGGGTGCACTCAGCAGGTACTCGCAGGTGCCTTGGAAATCGAATCGGTGCCCATCCAGAGTGACGTAATGGGGGTCACCCCATGCCTGGCACTCAGCTGTGCTGACGGGCTGGCAGCCGTGCTGGCCGGATGGCAGGAGGCCACACACTTCACCCAGCCCGCAGCTGGCAGGTGTGCAGACCAGCGAGCCACCCCCAGGCCCGCAGCGGCACCTCTGGGAGCAGGTGCCATCAGCCCAAAACTCACTGCCCGCCTCGTGGTAGGTGCCATTGGCCCAGCAGCCGCAGCCGTTGTTTAGGGGAACGCAGCGGTCAGCGCTTAGCACGAAACCCGCGTCGCACTGGCAGCCCTCCACACAGGGGCCCTCGCATACGGCTGGGGTCGTAAGCGGTGCAGGGGACGGACAGCTGGCCGGGCAGGGTGGGCCACAGACCTCATAGTGGCTGTTTTCTGGGCAGGTGATCTCTGTGGGCAGATGAAGGAGCAGGAAGGAGACAAACAGAGAGAAGGGTGTCAGGGGTGGGGTCCCAGGACAGGGTGGGAGGAGACAGAGACAGACACTAGGGAGCAGACAGGGAAAGGGGGAGACAGAGAACAAGACACAGAGAGAGGACACAGAGAAAGACATGGGAGAAAGCGAGACACCAGGAGACCCAAGCAGCAACTGAGGGAGATAGAGAATGAGAAACAGACAGATAGAGACAAGCAAAGCGAGGCCCAGGGATGAGCACCAAGAGACAGAGAGACAAACAGAGAGAAAAGAAAACAGAGACCCAGAAGGACCAGAGTGAAACCAAAGCAGCCCCAAAGAGACGGGACCCCGCCCCCAGCCCCGCCTCTGCTCCCCCAACACTCACCACAGCCGACCTGTGCCCGCCAGTCTTCGATGACAACCCCAGCAGCCTGGCAGGCGGCCACGTAGGAAGCCAGCGCCTTGCAAAGAATGTCATGGGCCCCACCACCCATGCAGACGTCCAGAACACAGCCCTTGAAGAAGCTCTCAGGTGGCACATGAGCATGGCAGGTGGTGAAGGGGCCCCCTGTGCCAGGGGCCAGGGGTCCACAGAAGCCAGCACCCTCGTACTGCTCCAACCGGTCCTCAGGGCACGTTGGGCAGGACCCCTGACATTCGTCCCAACACAGTGGGTCCCAGCCTGGAGCTCGCCAGCTGCCACCCCAGATGGGTATGGAGGGAGCCAGTGTGCCATTAGGGAAGACCTGGTCATTGTTGGGGTTGCGGTCCATGTTACCACAGAGCCCGCACACTGCGCCATGATAGCTGCTGGGCAGTGTCACGTCTACCCGCCAGTTCCAGTCATAGCTGACTTGCAGTCCAAAGTCAGCCACCAGCAGTGCCTTCGATGCACCCTGGGTGACTGAAATCTGCCCGTCGGCCACGGAGACAGGCAAGGCTGTCAGCACACCGTTCACCTGGGGGAAGGAGGGAAGGCAAACGGGTCACTGGAGGTGTTACGGCCCCAGCTCTGGCCCTCTGCCTCCCTCTCTCTCATCCTACCGTGGCCTGGGAGAGGCCAAGGCCTTCTCCCGATAGTTGGATTGTCATCTGACACAGTGTGGACAGTTGTTCTAGCCCAGGTCTTGGGGAATGAAACCTCACTTTACTTTTTCTAGATCTTCTCCCTTGATCTCTATCTCTCTCCCCTGTCTCTGTCTCTCTGTCTCTCTGTGTCTCTCTCCCTCGGTCTTCACCTAAGTCTATATCACTTGGTCTTCTCGCTCTCTCTCTCTCTGTGTCTCTGTCTGTCTCTCCCTCCTCTTCCCTTCCTCCCTTCCCCCCTCCTTCATTCTCTGTGTGTCTCTTCTACTCAGTCACCATCATTTATCCAGTGTCTACTCTGTTCCATCCCTCATTTTCTCTCTGTGAGCTACCATTAAGCTCTATCTCCATTTCCCTGGGCAGAAAGGATAGCCCATCTGTCTCCTCTGACCTCCCTACATATCTCCCTCCCTCCCTCCCTCCCTTTCTTCCTTTCTCCTTCTCTTTTTCTCCTTCTTTCCTTTCTCTTTCTTTCTTTCTTTCTCTTTTCTTTCCTTTTTTTTTTTGAGACAGATCCTCGCTCTGTCACCCAGGCTGGAGTACAGTGTCGAAATCTTGGTTCTTGCAACCTCCACCTCCGGGTTCAAGTGATTCTCCTGCCTCAGCCTCCAGAGTAGCTGGGATTACAGTAGCACCACCACACCCAGCTAATTTTTGTATTTTTAGTAGAGATGGGGGTTTCACCATATCGGCCAGGCTGGTCTCCAACTACCGACCTCAGGTGATCCACCTGCATCAGCCTCCCAGAGTGCTGGGATTACAGGCGTGAGCCACCACGCCCAGCCCGATCTCCCTGTATTTCTCTCCGTGTCCTGGTCTCTGGGCCTCTCACTTGTTCCCTCACAGACACTCAAACGACTGTTCACCTGGACTAGACTCTGAGCTCAGCATGTGACATGCACCACCTTGCTGTGGGACAGGCCCTGATACGATGCCCACTTCACAGATGAGGAAACTGAGGCCTACCCAGTGAACTGCCCAGCATCACACACCTCATAAGGAGGAGAGGCTGGATTCAAACCCAGGTCTATACAAAAGGCAAATGCTGAGGTCCTATGTTAAAGCCCTTAGCAAGGGGCTAGGCTCATCTAATTCCCAGTAACAGGGTGATATTTTTGCTGTAATTATTCTTTTTGTTGACAGTTTGTTTCAGGCCCAGGTGAAGACAAAGAGCCTTGAGCTGCTAACTGTGGTCGTCAGGATCCCTCCCGCCCTCCCGGGGACCTCAGGGGACCATCCTGCCACACATACCCGGACTTTGCCGATCTCGTCCTTGTGGATGGAGATGTTGGTGCCGAGGGCAGCCACAGTGACGAGTCTCACGTAGGACACAGCAGGGTTGCCCCGGTTCTCGTTCTTGGTGGTGACGGTGAAGGGGGTCAGGCCCTGGGTGCTGACCTCCGGGCAGCCAGTTGTTGCCAGCACATAGTTACAGGTGCCCTGGAAGTCAAACTTCCGGCCATCGAAGGAGTGGTAGTGTGGGTCGCCCCACAGCCAGCACGTGGCCTCATAGTTGGGCAGGCACACGCCCTGGCCACCCTGCTCCTTGCACGTCTCCTGTGGCCGGCATGTCACGCCGTGGCAGGGGTCTGGGGACAGAAGAGGGAGGAGGACCTTGAGGGGCTGCCCCTTGTAAAGGATGGCTGCTCCCTCCACATCTACCTCAGTCTGTGCCAGGGATCTGAGGGTTACCGCAGGCAAGACCAGATTCCAGAGTCCTCATGTCTAGGACCCACTTCCTATAGTTTGCTTTTTTATTTTCTTTTGTTTTGTTGGTTTTTTGAGATGGAGTCTCTCTGTCACCCAGGCTGGAGAGCAATGGTGCAATCTCGCCTCACTGCAACCTCTGCCTCCTGGCCTCAAGCGATTCTCCTAACTCAGCCTCCTGAGTGGCTGGGATTACAGGCGCCCACCAGCATGCTTGGCTGATTTTTGTATTTTTAGTAGAGACAGGGTTTCACCATGTTGGCCAGGCTGGTCTCGTACTCCTGACATCAAGTGATCAGTCAACCTTGGCCTCCCAGAGTGTTGGAATTACAGGCGTGAGCCACCATGCCCAGCCTGCTACTTTCAAGACCGGCCCCTGGGAGTCCCACACGTCTGACACTGAGGCCCCATGGTGGACTGTGTCTAAGTTCGGCTGTGAAAGGTCCCATACCTGAGACCTGGGCCCCAGAGGCCCCTACAGCCAAGACCCAGTACCTAGAGTCCCGCTACCTCTGAGACTGAGGCCCTGCCATTTGCTGTGTGAGACTGAGGTCGTGGAGTCCATGCACCTAAGACCAAGGCAAGGACCAAGGCTCTGGGTCCGTGTTTAAGGTGCAGTTTCCATGGTGCCCTTGCTTGAGAGTTCAGCCTGTTCTTGTATTTTAAGCTTTATAGGAACCTCACCCTCTTCACTTACATAGTCTACGGCTGCTTTCACACTACAATGGCAGAGGGAGTAGTTGTGATCCAGAAGGTATAGCCTGCAAGCTTAAACAGTTACCATCTAGCCCTTTAGAGAAAAGATGCACTTGACTCAAGTTGAGATCTGTGCCCCGGGGTCCTTGTGTCTGCAATGCCAGCCCTGAGATTATTCATGTCTGAGATCCCAGCCCCAGAGTTCTCTGTGTTCAAGACCTGGGCCCCAGGCCAGGTGTGGTGGCTCAGGCCTATAACCCCAGCACTTTAAGAGGCTGAGGTGTGAGGATCGCTTGAGCCCTGGAGTTTGAGACCAGCCTGGGCAACATAGCAAGACCCCATTTCTACAGAAAAATTAATAAATGAGCCAGGCATGGTGGTGTGTGCCTGTAGTTCCCCGCCACTCGGGAGGCTGAGGCGGGAGGATTGTTTGAGCCCAGGAAATCAAGGCTACAGTAAGCTACACTACACTCCAGCCTGGGCCACAGAGTGAGACCTTATCTCAAAAAAAAAAAAAAAAAAAAAAAAAAAAGATCTAGGCCTCAGGGACCCACATGCCTGAGACCTCAGTCCCCTGGACGTCTTCATATTTGATAGAAATTGGTCTCCAATTTCTCTAGGTCCTGGGGGCCTCTGTGCCCAAGACTAGGGCCCTGGGTGATCTTCTGGCAAGAGTCCAGTGCCAGGGTCTCAGCATGATTTGAAACGTTTGAGACCCTAACTAGCTAAGTCTCATGGCCTGGGTCTCCCTCAGTGCAAGACTCCATCCCGGAAGCTTGCTACATTCAAGACAGTAGCCTTGAGGGTGTCTCACTGCTGAGGCCCTGTCTTGGAGGGCTTCTGTGTCAGAGACCCTGTTCCTACGGTTACTATATCTATGACCCCAGCTTGTGGAACCGCTGTGTGGGAGAGGCAAGTCTTCAAATGTCTCCTTCCTCCTGTGTCCATTATCTATGTATGGCCTGTCAGCTTCAAATACACCCACGGAGTTAAGCTTTGTCAACAGAGGGCGCCGGAGAGTTACTGCAGGAGGGAGGGGCTCCGGGTCTGGCTTCCAGCCAGTTTGGCCCTTCCAGCTCTGGCCAGGGTGTGGGGCCACACTCAGCGAGTTCCACTGGCCCCAGCTGGCTTCTCAGGGAGCAGTTTCCTTCTTGCCAACTCCAGCCTGCAGAAACCTTTGTGCCACCCAGTGGGCTACAGCTACAGTGAGACTGGACTCAGCCTTGGGGCTGATTCTCCCCTCCTTGAAGAGGAGGGGCCCATTTCTCCCTTCCTTGAGGCCTCTACCTTAGCCCTAGAGTTGGGGCTACTTCCTGTGTGTGCTTTGGTGGTATTCTTTAGTGTTCACTTTATTGTTTCTTATTTCTATTTATTTATTGGTTTGTTTGTTTGTAAAGAGACAAGGTCTTGCTGTCTTGCCCAGGCTGGAGGACAGTGGTGCAATCATAGCTCACTGCAGCCTCGAACTACTGGGCTCAAGTGATCCTCCCAACTCAGCCTCCTGAATAGCTGGGACCGCAGGTGTGCATTACCAGGCCTGGCAAATTTTAAATTTTTTGTGGAGACAGGGGTCTCGCTATGTTGCCCAGGCTGGTCTCGAACTCCTGACCTCAAGCAATCCTCCCAAAGTGCTGGGTGTGTGAGCCACGGCACCAGGCCATCTTTACCCTTTAATAGTTAATCTCCTATTAATAAGTAAATGATTGTTTAATTAAACTTTCCTCATTCAAAGGGCTGTGTGCTTTCTGTCTCTCGACTGGATGCTGAGCGATATACCCCCCATTCCTGGGAGTCCCTGTTATCCTGCTCATCAGCCCATAGGGTCTCAACCTCTACCCCTTGGTGCTGGAGGTCCCATTCTCTTATCCTTGCGGGGAGGAGGGTTCTCTGCTCTTCACCCTAAGAAATGAGCCCTGGGGGTGGCTCTGTGTCCCACATTTAGTCTGGGGGGGTTCCCACATCGGAGACTATACCCCTAGAAATCCTGATCTTCCACTTGAGATGGGTCCCCATATCCAATGTCCTGCCTTGGTGGGGTCTCTGTGCCTGAGACTCAGAACTCTGCTCTCTGTCCCTGCCCCTGGGATCCCAGTCTCTCCCCTGCCCTTTGGTGCTAGTGTCTGAACCCCACACCTAATCCCACACATCAGTGTTCAGCTCACGATGGCCCCCTAGGCTGCTGCTGTTGTATTCTGAAGTCTCACAGGAGCCTCACCTCTTCACTTACATAGTCTACAGCTGCTTTCATGCCACAATGGCAGAGTGAGTAGTTGGAAGGAGACCATGCACCCTGCGAGCTTAAACATTTACCACGTAGCCCATTAGAGCAAAGGTGTGCCTGTCCCTGCCTTATAGCAAGGGCCTCTGACATCCACCCTGAGAAACCTCTGAGGGTCCCCACAGCCTGGATTTTCCCTAAGGGTCCCTAAGTCTCACAGTAGGTGGCCTTGGCCCTGTGAAACCTGGCCTAGGGGTCCCAGGTCTGCGACCTCAATCTTTAGTACTGTGCACCTCCCGCCATGGACACCCCAGTCACACTACCCTCAGCCCGAGTCCCCGTCCTCCATCCCTAATCCCATCAGCCCCAGTCCCAGCCCAGCCCAGCACCTTTGGTGACGCAGCTCAGGATGCCTCCGGAGGGCTGGCACACCTGCCCTGGCTTGCAGCTGTGTTCCTGGCACACCACACCTTTACCCGCATGGCACGTGCACTGCTGCCGACAGTTGTCAATGAGGACTGTCTGCTCCGGCTGTGGGGAGAGAGGGCACGGCCATCAGGGACATCATGGGTGGGAGCTGACTCTCACATCTCTGGCGTTCTGGGCACAGAGGGGTCTGGCAGACATCACAGACAAGTGGCATCTCTCAGCAGGATGGCCCCTTGTCTGTGAAGCTGAGGCACAGCATGGCTTTGGGGCCGTTATTCATTTGTTCATTCACTCTTATTCACTTACTCATTCATTCCAAAATACCCGCTCAACGTCTGCTGTAGGAGAAATGGTGTGACATAGTAACTAAGAGCAGATCGCCTGGGCTTGAAGCCTGTTTCTGCTGTTTCCAAACTGTGTGACTGGGCAAGTTACTTCACCTCTTTATGGCTCAGTTTCATGACCTGCAAATTGCAGATGATAGTAGCGCCTGCCTTTGGAAGTATAACCGAGTTATATTCAGATAATAACCAAGTTATATTCAGACATGTAAAATTCAGATAAAATGAAAAGGGTAGGCTGGGCACGGTGCCTCACGCTTGTAATCCCAGCACTTTGGGAAGCTGAGGCAGGTGGATCACGAGGTCAGGAGATTGAGACCATCCTGGCTAACATGGTGAAACCCTGTCTCTACTAAAAATACAAAAAATTAGCTGGGCGTGGTGGCGGGCGCCTGTAGTCCCAGCTACTCGGGAGGCTGAGACAGAAGAATGCCATGGACTCGGGAGGCGGAGCTTGCAGTGAGCCAAAACCGCGCCACTGCACTCCAGCCTGAGTGACAGAGCGAGACTCCATCTCCAGAAAAAGAAAAAAAAAAAAAACAGAAAAGGGTTTCCTTTAAAACATTCAGATAGGAGAGATACGTGGGGTAGACATCAAACAAGATTGGGAGAATGTGGCTTATTTCTGAAGCTAAGTGATGGGTAAGAATGTGGACAGTCATTCCACTATTCTCTTAATGTTTGCATGTTTGAAAGTTTTCGGAAGAAAAAGTTTTTAGATATGTAATGCATAAAAATATGCACACATAGCACTTAAAACAGTACCAGATACATAGTAAGCACTATCTACACATTTTCTATTATTATTAATATTATTCATGTGAGGAGAACAACAGAGAGAGGGTGCCACCCCTAGGAGAGCTCACAGTCCCTCAAGGGAGATGGACATTAGACAAATACATGCTCCAGTCAAAGAAAAAGGACCAACAGGGAAAGAGTGGGAGAAGGAAGCAGAGGGTGTTAGCAGCTGGTATAACAGACGAAAATCTTGTCTTTGTGGTCAAAAAGGCTCCCTTCGTCCAGACCTGGAAGGCAAAGCCACAACTTGACCTGGGGAGTCAGGGGAGGGTTTAAAGCTTCAGAGCCCTTGGTCATATTTAGAAAGATCTTTACCACTGCCACGTGGAGGGTGGACCAGAGGGAGCAGAGGTAGGAGCTGGGAGGGACCCAGGTGGGAGAGGACCAGCTGGGCCAAGGGAGGGCCATGGGGACGGGGAAAGGAGTGGGTACAAGAGACATTCAAGAGACTGAGTGGACTAGCTGCAGTGGCTCATGCCTGTAATGCTCGCACTTTGGGAGGCCAAGGCAGGAGGATCACTTGAAGTCAGGAGTTCGAGAGCAGCCTGGCTAATATGGCAAAACTCCATCTCTACCAAAACACAAAAAGTTAGCCAGGCGTGGTGGCACCCGCCTGTACTCCTAGCTACTTGGGAGGCTGAGACAAGAGAATTCCTTCAACCTGGGAGGCTGAGGTTGCCGTGAGCTTGAATCTGAGAGGCGGAGGTTGCGCTCCAGCCTGGGCAACAGAGCAAGACTATGTCTTAAAAAAAAAAAAGAGGCTCAGTGGGTCGGGCATGGTGGTTCATGCCATTAATCCCAGCACTTTGGGTGGCCAAGGTGGGAGGATGGCTTGAGGCCTGGAGTCCACGACCAGCCTGAGCAACAGGCTCAGTGAGACGCCCCCATCTCTATGTCTCCACAAGAAAATTAAACATTCGCTGGGCCTGGTGGTGCATGCCTATAGTCCCAGGTACTTGGCAGGTGAGGGGAAGGATTGCTTGAGCCAAGGAATTCTGGGCTGTGGTGAACTATGATCGTACCACTGCACTCCAGCCTGGGTGACAAGAGTGAGACCCTGACTCTAAAAGAAATAAATAAGAGGCCAAGTAGGCTGTGGGGCTGATGAGCAGTGGGAGGGGTGAGGCCCCATATTCTGCCCCAAATGAATAGGTTCCTACCTCATAGTAGACGCCATTGTGGTAGCAGCCGCATTGCTGGATGGGCACACAGGCTTGGCCGTTGTAGAGGAAGCCAGAGTCACACTGGCAGCCCTCAGCACACCCATCTGGGCACTGCAGAGGGGCACTGAGAGCCGAGCAGCCCAGGGAGCAGGTGTCCGCACAGAGCTCGTAGTGACTGTTCGGAGGGCACTTCATGGCTGCAAGGAGGGGGTGCCGATCAGAGCCCATGGGGAGGGAGGGGCTGCAAGGCCCAGGGTCTACCCCTTCTGTGCCTCAAGCTCTCCCCTCCCTTTCCCTCTGGCTCTCCCTCACTCACGACAGAAAGTTTCAGTCCTCCAGGGCTCCACGTGGCCTCCAGCCGCCTGGCAAGCACTCACATAGGCATGGATGTTGCTGCAGAGAATGCTCAGGTTCCCGCCACCCAGGCAGAGATCAAAGACACAATCTTCCAAGGGACCCTGGGGATCCACCAGCTTGTGGCAGGAGGCCAGTGGCCCTGTGGGGCTGGAGAGGAGCCCACAGAACTCCTCCTTCTGATACTTCTTCTCCAGCTCGGGAGGACACTCGCCGCTGGGGTTGCAGCCCTCGCTCCCTGGCGGGCAGGGGGTCGGCGGCAGGCAGGGAGAGCCGGGCACCACCTCCTCCCAGGAGTTGCCGAACTCATTGGCGTTGCCTGCCTGCGAGCCGTTGGGTTTCTGGAAGTCATCCTTGGGGTCGCCGTTGTAGTTCCCACACAGGCCACACAGCAGCTGGTAGTAGTTTCCAGGGACGGTGACCCGCACATAGTACACAAGGTCGTAGGCCACACGCAGGCCGAAGTCGGTCTCAATCACAGCATCTGAACCATGCTGGGACGCACGGATCTGGCCGTTGGCCAGCACCACGGGCAGTTTCATGTCCACACCGTTCACCTGGGAGGCGAAAGAGGCAGGCCACGCTTCAGAAAGTAAACTTCGAGTGGGGGTTGGACCCTAGTTCAAGCCCACGCCTGATGCTGACCTTTGTGACCTCGCCTCTTAGGCCCTTAGTTTCCTATTTATGAAATGGATGTAATAATAGGGCCTGATAGTGGATTGAATGGTGGTCCCCAAAAGACATATTCACCCAGAATCCCATAACGTGAGCTTACTTGGAATAAAGTTCTTTGCAGATGTAATCAGGGTAATAATCTCAACATGAGATTATCCTGGATTAAACTGGGCCCTAAATCCAATGACTAGTGTCCTTATAAGAGCCAGAAAGGAAAAGACCCAGAGACACACAGAAAAGGCCAGATGAAGATGAAGGCAGGATTAGAATGGTATTGTCACAAGCCCGGGAATCTGGAGCCTCCAGAGCTGGAAAGGGAAAGGAAGATGCCCCAACCAGTGTCTTTGGAGGGGGTGCAGCCCTGCCGACACCTTGATGTTGAACTCGCACCCAGGACTGTGGAACGTACATTTCTATTGTTTTAAGTCACAAAGCTCGTGGTAATTTGTTATGGCAGCCACGGGAAACGAATACAGGTCTCGATGATGTAAGAAGTCTCCAGCTATCCTTTATGTACCACTTGATGCAGTCATTAATAAGCAATGATCGCCCCCAGAGCCACTTGCCCGAGTTCAAACAGTTTCCCCCTTACCCTCTTTGTGACCTTGGGCAAGTGAGTCACCTCTCCCTGTTTCTGTTTCCTCATCTATCAGGCGGGAATAAGCTGTTTGCCCCACGGAACTGTTGTCAGGATCAGAAAAATTAATATTTGTAAAGTGCTGAGAAACGTGGCTGGCATAGCATGCATGCTTTAGGAGCATTTGCTGTTATTAGCAGCTATGAGTGGAGGTTTTTCTTTTGAAGAGTAAACAGACACCACAGGTTTTTGCTCTAAAGCATCAGCGAGTGGAAAGTTAGGCTAAATTCTTAGGGAAATGAACTTAAACCTATGAGCTGAGGACCAGTGGTTTCAGTTTAAGGTTTACTAGGCACCAACAAAGCCTCGTAAATCGACCCCTGGACGGGGCACAGTGGCTCATGTCTATAATCCCAGCACTTTGAGAGGCCAAGGTGGGAAGATCACTTGAGCCCAGGAGTTCAAGGTCATCCTAAGTAATATATTGAGATCCTGTCTCTACAAAATAAAAAAGAAAACAAATTAACTGGGCATGGTGGTGCATGCCTGTAGTCCTAGCCACTCAGGAGGCTGAAGAGGTAGGATTGCTTCAGAGCAGGAGTTCGAGGCTGTAGTGAGCTGGGATCACAGCACGGCACTCCAGCCTCGGTGACAGAGCAAGACCCTGTCTCTAAAAAATAAATACATACATCAACCCCTGATTAACATGCTTTCTCACCCTTCCTTATCACAGACAGTGCACACTGGATTCCTCTGGAAATGTGAAGAATCAGAGGAGAAGGCAAGAGAAAGACATGCTCCTGGCTGAGTCTCCTAAAGAGATGGTCAACTGCCACACTTCCCAAGCAGGGCTGGGCGGTGGGTAAGGGCAACTGACTTACTCTTGCCTCAGTTTCCTCAGCTGTAAACTGGGGGGTAATAAGAGCTCCCACATTTGTAGGGAAGCTGGGGGATTCAGTAAGAAGCAACTAACAAGAACATCAACAACTCCTATGTATTTAGGCGCTGTATGTCAGGGGCTATTCTAGGAGCTTGGGAAACATTAGGGAATATATTTAATTAAGTCCTGCATGTCAGCCGGGCACAGTGGCTCATGCCTCTATTCCCAGCACTTTGGGAGGCTGAGGCCGGCAGATCATTGAGCTCAGGAGTTTGAGACCAGCCTGGCCAACATGGCGAAATCCCGTCTCCACTAAAAATACAAACATTTGCTGGATGTAGTGTTGCACACCTGTAATCTCAGCTACTCTGGAGGCTGAGGCAGGAGAATCACTTGAACCCGGGAGGCAGAGGTTGCAGTGAGCCGAGATCGCGCCACTGCACTCTAGCCTGGGTGACAAAGCGAGACTCTGTGTCAAAAAAAAAAAAAGTCACGCCTGTCCAGTTCACCAGATTAAGTCAGTAATTGATCAGCACCTTCGCCAATACAGCTACTAGAAAAACAGCTGCGTGTCTGTGTTTCAGTGGGATCTCGGGGGAAACCCCTCCACTGTAACTGAGATGCCAATCTCCACATGAGACCAAATCTTCTCAGTAAGAAAAGCTCTGCAGAGCAGCATGGGATTCAAGCTCCACCTTTGCTGGGGGACTATGGGCCAGTGATGGGCCATCCCACTCTGAAAAATAAAGCAAGTCATAGTGCCTGCAGCTCCTGTTGGAAGCATAGAGACACCATGGACATGAAGTGCCTGGCAGCCGAAAGGTCTGCAGTCAGCTGTATAGAAACTATAGCTGCTGCTGTTGTTGTTAAGGGGGTGATAGTGTCACCCACAGATTGTCCTTTGTCCATGAAGCTTCTCCAGACTTGGACTTTCTCAACCTCTGATGGCGCCACGTCCTGCCAATGAGTGGCAGACTAGGGAGGTGAGTAGGGCGGAATCCAGGATTGAGGTGGGGAGAGGATGGAGTGGGAGGGAGGAGAGGGTGGGAGAAATTTGGAGAGAAAAGTCAATGCGTGGAGGTGAAGAGAGGGTGGAGACTGAGGGACAGAGTAGGGGGAGCAGCCCCCAAGTCCCTGATGACACCTCCCTCAATGGCTTCCCACTCTGGGTTCTGATTGGCATCTTCTGTCCTCAGGGACCCCAGGCCTCGCACATGCACTCTCATCTCTGTGCCCCCAACTCCTGGGCTGAGCGCTGCCTGTGCCTCACCCACCCACAAGCCCCTCGCCCCCTGCTCCCCATCTGCTCTCACCGTGACCTTCCACTGTCTCTGCTCCAGCCGCAGGGTGAAGTTTGCCACCTGGACCGTGATCACCCTGGTCACACTGACTCGCCCATTACCCCAGGCCACGTTCTCCTGCAGGACGGCAAACCGATGCAGGCCAGGCCGGGTGCCACAGGTCTGAGCCAGCACATACACGCAGGTGCCCATGAAGTCGAAGCGGCGGCCATCGAAGGTGGTGTAGTGAGGATCTCCCGACGCCTGGCAGGTGGTAGAGCCCACAGCCACGCAGCCCAAGCTGCCACCGGATGGCCGGCAGGTCTCATGCGGGCCGCAGCTGGAGGGCTCACAGGACACCTCGCCGCCTTCCCAGCAGTGGCAAAGGGAATCACACCCAGGGCCAGGGTAGAAGGTCTGGTCCAGCGGGTAGTAGCGGTCATCGTGGAGGCAGCCACACTGGCCCACAGGTACACAGGTGTCACCACTGAGCACGAAGCCAGCATCGCAGACACAGCCTTCACGGCAGGCCGACTCACAGCCCTCGGGTGCCGAGAGGCTCGGGCAGCTCACGGGGCAGGAGTCACCGCAGAGCTGATAGTGGCTGTGGGCAGGGCACTGCAAGGCTGTGGGGACAAGGTGGGCATGAGCCAGGTAGGTGTTTGAGTCGGGGTCTGGGGAGGCCCTGAGTGGGAAAACTGCTCAGGCCAACTTGGGTGTCTCTGGATATGCACATGTGATCCAGGACATCTAACTGGAGGACTCAGGGTGGGACCTGGAATGGGAGGGGACATGCCCAGGTCTCTCTGACCAAATATTTCTAAAGATCAAATGACTCTGCTCGGCTGATATATATTTTTTTTTTTTGAGACAGGCTCTCAATCTATCTCACCCAGTCTGGAGTGCAGAGGTGCAATCACAGCTCGCTGCAGCCTCCACCTCCACCCCAAGTGATCCTCCGGCCTCAGCCTCCTGATTAGCTGGGACTACAGGAGTCAGCCATCACGTCTGGCTGATTTATTATTATTTTTTGTAGAGGTGGGGTCTCACTATGTAAGCCAGGCTTACCTGGGTGAAATGGATCACTTATATCTATTCAGGGTATGCAAGATCAGAACTGACTATGGGTATCTCAGGGTGTGAATGTGACTGGAGTATGGGGCCACATGTATCTTAGGGTATGACTCTGCCTGAGGGCACCCAGCTGTGGGTGTCTGACCTGGAGCATCTCCCAGAGTCCTTCTGACATGGTCTGTCTAAGGGTGTGCCTGGGTAAAGTTGGCAGGATACCTGCGACCAGGAGACCTGCCTCAAGGGAACCACCTAGGACTGTCTAACTATGCATCTGTGTGGATCTGCCCAGGGCTATGTCAGGATCTTGATTCTTTCTGAGTGTATCTGACCAGTTAGCATAAAATCTAAGCAGATACCACTGATGGTATGCGACTAATTCTATGTGACTAGGTGTATTTCAGTGTGTGCAACAGAACTGGGCCCTCTGACCAGCTGACACTCACTAGGTCTTCGTAACCAGGGGAACCTTGCTGTGTGACTGAGGCAGGGTCAGCCATCTCAATCTACATGCCTTGGATACCTGAGAGCATGGATCACCAATCCCCAAGACTGTCCTGGGCCCAGGTTTCTGACTAGGTTTTTCTTTTCTTTCTTTTTTTCCTTTTTCTTTCTTTCTTTTTTTTTTTTTTTTCTGTTGTTTGTTGTTTGTTTGTTTTTTGTTTTTGAGATGGAGTCTCTGTCGCCCAGGCTGAAGGGCAGTGGTACGATCTCAGCTCGCTGCAACATCTGCCTCCCAGGTTCAAGTGATTCTCCTGCCTCAGCCTCCTGATTAGCTGAGATTACAGGTGCTCGCCACCACGCCCGGATAATTTTTGTAGTTTTAGTAGAGGTGGGGTTTCACCATGCTGGCCAGGCTAGTCTCAACTTCCTGACCTCAGGTGATCCGCCCACCTCAGCCTCCCAAAAGCCTGGGATTACAGGCGTGAGCCACCGCGCCCACACTCTGACTAGGTGTTTCTAACTCTCTCTCACTGCAGTACCTGACTTGGGGCATTTCAGTGTGTGAGTGCCAAGGTGTTTCCTGACAGGACATACCGAGCTCAGAGGAAGGAAGGTGGCCCCTGAGCCCCATGGAGGAGGAAGGGGCTGCTGTCCTACAGTCCTGGGAAGGACAGGGAGAGACCCTACTATGTGGACCATGCATGGAGCAGTACTCACGACAGAAGTCCGGCCGCCTCCACTCGCCGAGCTGGGCCCCAGCGGCCTGACAGGCTGCCACGTAGGCGGCCACTGCAGGACAGAGGCCTCCAGGATGGCCCTGAACTTGACAGGCGTCCAGCAAGCAGCCCTGGAAGTACTGCGCGGGCGGCACAAGGCCGTGGCAGGGCGCCAGCGGGCCGTCGGTGGCGGAGATCACGCCGCAGGCGTCCGGGCCGCCGAAGGACTCCTGCTGCTCTGGGGTGCACGGCGACGGGCATGGCCCAGACACACATTCTCCGCAGCCCTGGGCGCCGCCCACCTGCCATCCGGCGGGCTTCCCGCCCACAGCCTTCAGGTCGTCTGCGGGGTCCTGGTTGTAGTTTCCGCATAAGCCACAGAGGGCGCCCGCGTACGCCGCCGGCACGCGCAGGCGCACGAAGCTGTCCCCATCGAAAGCCAGCGAGAGCCCTGAGGTTGTGGTCACCACCACGTCGGTGCCGCTCAGGTGTGCGTGCAGGAGAGAGTCCAGCTGGAAGGGCAGCGCCACGAACACGCCGTCGACCTGCCGGCGGGGGGTGGGGCGCGGTGAGTGGAGAGAACACGGGTTTGAATCCTGGCCCCACCACCTACTAGCTGTGGGACCCTGAGCATGTCACCTCCCCTCGGAAAATAATAATGAGCATCTGTAGGCCGGGCCTGGTGGCACAGCCTGCAATCACAGTACTTTGGGAGGACGAGATGGGAGGATCACGAGGCCAGAAGTTCAGACCAGCCTGGGCAACATAGTGAGACCCCCATCTCTACAAAAAAAATGAAAAATTAGCCAGCGTGGTGGCGCGCGCCTTCAGTCCCGGCCACTCGAGAGGCGGAGGCCAAGGCGGGAGGATCCATTCAGCCCAGGAGTTCCAGGCTGTAGTGAGCCCTAATCCTGTCACTGCACTCCAGCCTGGGCAACAGTCAGGCTAAGAAAAAGAGAAAGAAAGAAAAAAAGAAAAGAAAAACAAAGAGCCTCTATAGGTTCATGTCACTGACTCCTCATCCTTCTCTAAAACAGGTACCTTTCTTAGACCAGTTTACAGAGGAACACACTAGGCTCAGAGAGGAAGAAGCCGCTGTGCCAAGCCATCAGGCTCCTAGGCCTATACTCTGACCCTTCCATCATGCCCCAGCTAAGCTGTGAAAGGTGCCCAGGGGAATGGTGAAGCCCTTACCATCTCAGGCAACCCCAGAGCTGGCACCTGCTCCCTTCTGGCCCACAGCCCTCCTCACCTGTAGCTGCCGGGGCCAGCGGGCACTCAGTGTCAGGCTGTGGTTGTAGATTTGCAGGGTGACACTGCGGGTATAGCTGACAGCCTGGCTGCCCCGGTGCTCATTGGCTACAGTGACAGTGAAGTTCTCAGCCCCCAAGGGTGGTCCGTGGCAGGGTGCACTCAGCAGGTACTCGCAGGTGCCTTGGAAATCGAATCGGTGCCCATCCAGAGTGACGTAATGGGGGTCACCCCACGCCTGGCACTCAGCTGTGCTGACGGGCTGGCAGCCGTGCTGGCCGGATGGCAGGAGGCCACACACTTCACCCAGCCCGCAGCTGGCAGGTGTGCAGAGCAGCGAGCCACCCCCAGGCCCGCAGCGGCACCTCTGGGAGCAGGTGCCATCAGCCCAAAACTCACTGCCCGCCTCGTGGTAGGTGCCATTGGCCCAGCAGCCGCAGCCGTTGTTTAGGGCAACGCAGCGGTCGGCGCTTAGCACGAAACCCGCGTCGCACTGGCAGCCCTCCACACAGGGGCCCTCGCATACGGCTGGGGTCGTAAGGGGTGCAGGGGACGGACAGCTGGCCGGGCAGGGTGGGCCACAGACCTCATAGTGGCTGTTTTCTGGGCAGGTGATCTCTGTGGGCAGATGAAGGAGCAGGAAGGAGACAAACAGAGAGAAGGGTGTCAGGGGTGGGGTCCCAGGACAGGGTGGGAGGAGACAGAGAGAGACACTAGGGAGCAGACAGGGAAAGGGGGAGACAGAGAACAAGACAGCGAGAGAGGACACAGAGAAAGACATGGGAGAAAGCGAGACACCAGGAGACCCAAGCAGCAACTGAGGGAGATAGAGAATGAGAAACAGACAGATAGAGACAAGCAAAGCGAGGCCCAGACGAGCACCAAGAGACAGAGAGACAAACAGAGAGAAAAGAAAACAGCACCAAGAGACAGAGAGACAAACAGAGAGAAAAGAAAACAGAGACCCAGAAGGACCAGAGTGAAACCAAAGCAGCCCCAAAGAGACGGGACCCCGCCCCCAGCCCCGCCTCTGCTCCCCCAACACTCACCACAGCCGACCTGTGCCCGCCAGTCTTCGATGACAACCCCAGCAGCCTGGCAGGCGGCCACGTAGGAAGCCAGCGCCTTGCAAAGAATGTCATGGGCCCCACCACCCATGCAGACGTCCAGAACACAGCCCTTGAAGAAGCTCTCAGGTGGCACATGAGCATGGCAGGTGGTGAAGGGGCCCCCTGTGCCAGGGGCCAGGGGTCCACAGAAGCCAGTGCCCTCGTACTGCTCCAACCGGTCCTCAGGGCACGTTGGGCAGGACCCCTGACATTCGTCCCAACACAGTGGGTCCCAGCCTGGAGCTCGCCAGCTGCCACCCCAGATGGGTATGGAGGGAGCCAGTGTGCCATTAGGGAAGACCTGGTCATTGTTGGGGTTGCGGTCCATGTTACCGCAGAGCCCGCACACTGCGCCATGATAGCTGCTGGGCAGTGTCACGTCTACCCGCCAGTTCCAGTCATAGCTGACTTGCAGTCCAAAGTCAGCCACCAGCAGTGCCTTCGATGCACCCTGGGTGACTGAAATCTGCCCGTCGGCCACGGAGACAGGCAAGGCTGTCAGCACACCGTTCACCTGGGGGAAGGAGGGAAGGCAAACGGGTCACTGGAGGTGTTACGGCCCCAGCTCTGGCCCTCTGCCTCCCTCTCTCTCATCCTGCCGTGGCCTGGGAGAGGCCAAGGCCTTCTCCCGATAGTTGGATTGTCATCTGACACAGTGTGGACAGTTGTTCTAGCCCAGGTCTTGGGGAATGAAACCTCACTTTACTTTTTCTAGATCTTCTCCCTTGATCTCTATCTCTCTCCCCTGTCTCTGTCTCTCTGTCTCTCTGTGTCTCTCTCCCTCGGTCTTCACCTAAGTCTATATCACTTGGTCTTCTCGCTCTCTCTCTCTCTGTGTCTCTGTCTGTCTCTCCCTCCTCTTCCCTTCCTCCCTTCCCCCCTCCTTCATTCTCTGTGTGTCTCTTCTACTCAGTCACCATCATTTATCCAGTGTCTACTCTGTTCCATCCCTCATTTTCTCTCTGTGAGCTACCATTAAGCTCTATCTCCATTTCCCTGGGCAGAAAGGATAGCCCATCTGTCTCCTCTGACCTCCCTACATATCTCCCTCCCTCCCCCTCTCCCTCCCTCCCTCCCTCCCTCCCTTTCTTCCTTTCTCCTTCTCTTTCTTTCTTCCTTTCTCCTTCTCTTTCTTTTTCTTTCTTTCTTTCTTTATTTCTTTCTTTCTTTCTTTCTTTTCTTTCCTTTTTTTTTTTTTTTTTTTTTGAGACAGATCCTCGCTCTGTCACCCAGGCTGGAGTACAGTATCGAAATCTTGGTTCTTGCAACCTCCACCTCCGGGTTCAAGTGATTCTCCTGCCTCAGCCTCCAGAGTAGCTGGGATTACAGTAGCACCACCACACCCAGCTAATTTTTGTATTTTTAGTAGAGATGGGGGTTTCACCATATCGGCCAGGCTGGTCTCCAACTACCGACCTCAGGTGATCCACCTGCATCAGCCTCCCAGAGTGCTGGGATTACAGGCGTGAGCCACCACGCCCAGCCCGATCTCCCTGTATTTCTCTCCGTGTCCTGGTCTCTGGGCCTCTCACTTGTTCCCTCACAGACACTCAAACGACTGTTCACCTGGACTAGACTCTGAGCTCAGCATGTGACATGCACCACCTTGCTGTGGGACAGGCCCCGATACGATGCCCACTTCACAGATGAGGAAACTGAGGCCTACCCAGTGAACTGCCCAGCATCACACACCTCATAAGGAGGAGAGGCTGGATTCAAACCCAGGTCTATACAAAAGGCAAATGCTGAGGTCCTATGTTAAAGCCCTTAGCAAGGGGCTAGGCTCATCTAATTCCCAGTAACAGGGTGATATTTTTGCTGTAATTATTCTTTTTGTTGACAGTTTGTTTCAGGCCCAGGTGAAGACAAAGAGCCTTGAGCTGCTAACTGTGGTCGTCAGGATCCCTCCCGCCCTCCCGGGGACCTCAGGGGACCATCCTGCCACACATACCCGGACTTTGCCGATCTCGTCCTTGTGGATGGAGATGTTGGTGCCGAGGGCAGCCACAGTGACGAGTCTCACGTAGGACACAGCAGGGTTGCCCCGGTTCTCGTTCTTGGTGGTGACGGTGAAGGGGGTCAGGCCCTGGGTGCTGACCTCCGGGCAGCCAGTTGTTGCCAGCACATAGTTACAGGTGCCCTGGAAGTCAAACTTCCGGCCATCGAAGGAGTGGTAGTGTGGGTCGCCCCACAGCCAGCACGTGGCCTCATAGTTGGGCAGGCACATGCCCTGGCCACCCTGCTCCTTGCACGTCTCCTGTGGCCGGCATGTCACGCCGTGGCAGGGGTCTGGGGACAGAAGAGGGAGGAGGACCTTGAGGGGCTGCCCCTTGTAAAGGATGGCTGCTCCCTCCACATCTACCCCAGTCTGTGTCAGGGATCTGAGGGTTACCGCAGGCAAGACCAGATTCCAGAGTCCTCATGTCTAGGACCCAGGTCCTATAGTTTGCTTTTTTATTTTCTTTTGTTTTGTTGGTTTTTTGAGATGGAGTCTTTCTCTATCACCCAGGCTGGAGAGCAATGGTGCAATCTTGGCTCACTGCAACCTCTGCCTCCCGGGCTCAAGCAATTGTCCTGACTCAGCCTACTGAGTAACTAGGATTACAGGTGCCCACCAGCATGCTTGGCTGATTTTTGTATTTTTAGTAGAGACAGGGTTTCACCATGTTGGCCAGGCTGGTCTCGAGCTCCTGACCTCAAGTGATCTGCCCACCTCGGCTTCCCAGAATGCTGGGATTACAGGCATGAGCCACTACGCCCAGCCTGCTATTTCCACGACCAGCCCTTGGGAGTCCTGCACATCTGACACTGAGGCATCCTGGTGGACTGTGTCTATGTCTCAGGTGTCAAAGTTCCCATATCTGACACCCGGGTCCCAGAGGTCCCTACAGCCAAGACTCAGGCCCTAGAGTCCCCCTGCCTCTGAGACTGAGGCCCTGCCATTTGTTGTGTGAGACTGAGGTCCTGGAGCCCCTGCACCTGAGACCCAGGCTCTGAGGTCCCCATGTTTGAGACGCTGGTCCTGCAGATTTCTGTTTTTAAGTTACAGTTTCCATGGTGCCCTCGCTTGAGAGTTCAGCCTGTTCTTATATTCTAAAGCTTTATAGGAACCTTATCGTCTTCACTTACATAGTCTACGGCTGCTTTCACACTACAATGGCAGAGGGAGTAGTTGTGATCCAGAAGGTATAGCCTGCAAGCTTAAACAGTTACCATCTAGCCCTTTAGAGAGAAGGTGCACTTAACCCCAGTTGAGATCTGTGCCCCAGGGGTCCTTGTGTCTGCGATGCCAGTCCTGAGATTATTCATGTCTGAGATCCCAGACCCAGAGTTCTCTGTGTTCAAGACCTGGGCCCCAGGCCAGGTGTGGTGGCTCAGGCCTATAACCCCAGCACTTTAAGAGGCTGAGGTGGGAGGATCACTTGAGCCCTGGAGTTTGAGACCAGCCTGGGCAACATAGCAAGACTTCATTTCTACAAAAAACTTAATAAATGAGCCAGGCATGGTGGTGTGTGCCTGTAGTCCCCCCAGTACTCGGGAGGCTGAGGTGGGAGAATTGTTTGAGCCCAGGAGATGGAGGCTGCAGTTAGCTATGATTGCATCACTACACTCCAGCCTGGGCCACAGAGTGAGACCTTATCTCAAAAAAGAAAAAAAAAGATCTTGGCCTCAGGGTCCCCCATGCCTGAGACCTCAGTCCCCTGGATGTCTCCACATTTGATAGAAATTGGCCTCCAATTTCTCCAAGTCCTAGAGGCCTCTGTGCCCAAGACTAGGGCCCTGGGTGATCTTCTGGCAAGAGCCCAGTGCCAGGGTCTCAGCATGATTTGAAACGTTTGAGACCCTAACTAGCTAAGTCTCATGGCCTGGGTCTCCCTCAGTGCAAGACACCATCCCTGAGGGTTGCTGTATTAAGGACAGTAGCCTTGAGGGTTTCTCACTGCTGAGGCCCTGTCCTGGAGGGCTTCTGTGTCCAAGACCCTGTTCGTACAGTTACTACATCTGTGACCCCAGCTTGTGGAACTCCTGTGTGTGAGAGGCCAGTCTTCAAACGTCTCCTTCCTCCTGTGCCTGTTATCAATGTACCGCCTCTCAGCTTCAGATACACCCACAGAGTTAAGCTTTGTGAATACCAGGTGCTGGAGAGTCACTGCAGGAGGGAGGGGCTCCTGGTCTGGCTTCCAGCCAGTTTGGCCCTTCCAGCTCTGGCCAGGGTGTGGGGCCACACTCAGCGAGTTCCACTGGCCCCAGCTGGCTTCCCAGTGAGGGGTTTCCTTCTTGCCAACTCCAGCCTGCAGAAACTCACCCAGTGGGCTACAGCTGCAGTGAGACTGGACTCAGCCTTGGGGCTGATTCTCCCCTTCTTGAAGAGGAGGGGCCAATTTCTCCCTTCCATGAGGCCTCTACCTTAGCCCTAGAGTGGGGGCTACTTCGTATGTCTGCTTTGGTGGTATTCTTTAGTGTTCTCTTTACCATTTCTTATTTCTATTTATTTATTTATTTGTAAAGAGACAAGGTCTTGCTGTCTTGCCCAGGCTGGAGGGCAGTGGTGCAATCATAGCTCACTGCAGCCTCGAACTCCTGGGGTCAAGTGATCCTCCTACCTCAGCCTCCTGAATAGCTGGGACCGCAGGTGTGCATCACCAGGCCTGGCTAATTTTAAATTTTTTGTGGAGACAGGGGTCTCGCTATGTTGCCCAGGCTGGTCTCAAACTCCTGACCTCAAGCAATCCTCCCAAAGTGCTGGGTGTGTGAGCCACGGCACCAGGCCCTCTTTACCCTTAATATTTAATCTCCTATTAATAAGTAAATGATTCTTTAATTAAACTTCCCTCATTCAAATGGCCATGTGCTTTCTGTCTCTCAGCTGGATGCTCAGCGATATACCCCCCATTCCTGGGAGTCCCCATTATTCTGCTCATCAGACCTGAGAGTCTTAGCCCCCACCCCTTCGTGCTGGAGCTGCCATTCTCTTATTCTTGTGGGGAGGAGGGTTCTCTGCTCTTCACCCTAAGAAATGAGCCCTGGGGGTGGCTCTGCGTCCCACATTTAGTCTGGGGATTCCCACATCTAAGGCTATACCCCTAGAAATCCTGATCTTCCACTTGAGATGGGTCCCCATATCCAACGTCCTGCCTTGGTGGGGTCTCTGTGCCTGAGACTCAGAACTCTGCTCTCTGTCCCTGCCCCTGGGATCCCAGTCTCTCCCCTGCCCTGTGCTGCTAGTGTCTGAACCCCAAGCCTAATCCCACACACCAGTTGTCAGCTCACGATGGCCCCCTAGGCTGTTGCTCCATTCTAAAGTCTTACAGGAGCCTCACCTCTTCACTTACATAGTCTATGGCTGCTTTCATGCCACAATGGCAGAGTGAGTAGTTGGAAGGAGAATGTACAGCCTGGGAGCTTAAACATTTACCAGGTAGCCCTTTAGAGCAAAGGCGCGCCTGTCCCTGCCTTATACTGAGGGCCTCTGACATCCACCCTGAGAAACCTACCTCTGAGGGTCCGCACAGCCTGGATTCCCCTTAAGGGTCCCTGACTCCCACAGTAGATAACCCTGGCCCTATGAAACCCAGCCCGGGGTCCCTAGGTCTGCAACCTCAATCTTTAGTCCTGTGCACCTCCCGCCATGGACACCCCAGTCACACCACCCTCAGCCCCAGAGTCCCCATCCTCCATCCCTAGTTGCATCAGCCCCTGACCCAACCCCAGCTCAGCACCTTTGGTGACGCAGCTCAGGATGCCTCCGGAGGGCTGGCACACCTGCCCCGGCTTGCAGCTGTGTTCCTGGCACACCACACCTTTACCTGCATGGCACGTGCACTGCTGCCGACAGTTGTCAATGAGGACTGTCTGCTCCGGCTGTGGGGAGAGAGGGCACGGCCATCAGGGACACCATGGGTGGGAGCAGACTCTCACATCTCTCGTGTTCTGGGCACAGAGGTGTTTGGCAGACATCACAGAGAAGTGGCATCTCTCAGCAGGATGGCCCCTTGTCTGTGAAGCTGAGGCACAGCATGGCTTTGGGGCCATTATTCATTTGTACATTTGTTCATTCACTTTTATTCATTAACTCGTTCATTCCAAAATATCCGGTCAATGTCTGCTGTAGGAGTGACATAGTAACTAAGGGCAGATTGCCTGGGCTTGAAGCCCGTTTCTGCTGTTTCCAAACTGTGTGACTCTGGGCAAGTTACTTCACCTCTTGCTGGCTCAGTTTCCTGATTTGCAAATTGCAGATAATAGTAGCACCTGCCTATGGAAGTATAACTGAGTTAATAACACATGTAAAGTGCAGATGAAAGGAAAAGGGTTTCCCTTAAATCATTCAGATAGGAGAGATAAGTGGGGTAGACATGAAACAATATCGGGAGAATGTGGCTTATTTTTGAAGCTAAGTGATGGGTAAGTACATGGACAGTCATTTCACTATTCTCTTAATTTTTGCATGTTTGAAAATTTTCAGAATACAAAGATTTTAGGTATGTAATGTATATATAAAAATATGCACACATAGCACTTAAAATGGAACCAGATACATAGTAAGCACTAGCTACACATTTTCTATTATTATTAATATTATTCATGTGAGGAGAACAAAAGAGAGAGGGTTCCACCCCTAGGAGAGCTCACAGTCCCTCAAGGGAGACGGACATTAGACAAATACATGCTCCAGTCAAAGAAAAAGGACCAATGGGGAGAGAGTGGGAGAGGGAAAGAGAGGGTGTTAGCAGCTGGTATAACAGACAAAAATCTTGTCTTCGTGGTCAGAAAGGCTCCCTTCGTCCAGACCCGGAAGGCAAACCCACACTTGACCTGGGGAGTCAGGGGAGGGTTTAAAGCTTCAGAGCCCTTGGTCATATTTAGAAAAATCTTTACCACTGCCACGTGGAGGGTGGACCAGAGGGAGCAGAGGTAGGAGCTGGGAGAGAGTCAGGTAGGAGAGGACCAGCCGGACCAAGGGAGGGCCATGGGGACGGGGAAAGGAGTGGATACAAGAGACATTCAAGAGACTGAGTGGACTAGCTGCAGTGGCTCACGCCTGTAATCCCCGCAGTTTGGGAGGCCAAGGCAGGAGGATCACTTGAAGTCAGGAGTTCGAGAGCAGCCTGGCCAATATGGCAAAACTCCATCTCTACCAAAACTACAAAAATTAACTGTGTGTGGTGGCACATGCCTATAGTCCTAGCTTCTTGGGAGGCTGAGGCAGGAGAATTACTTGAACCTGGGAGGCTGAGGTTGCAGTGAGCTTGAACCCAGGCAGCAGAGGTTGTACTCCAGCCTGGGCACAGAGCAAGATTCTGTCTCAAAAAAAAAAAAAAAAAAAAAAAAACACAGAGAAAGAGAAAGGCTGAGTGGCCCAGGCATGGTGGTTCATGCCATTAATCCCAGCACTTGGGGAGGCCAAGGTGGGAGGATGGCTTGAGGCCTGGAGTTCAAGACCAGCCTGAGCTACATAGTGAGACGCCCCCATCTCTATGTCTCCGCAAGAAAATTAAAAATTCGCTGGGCATGGTGGTGCATGCCTGTAGTCCCAGATACTTGGCAGGTGATGTGGAAGGATTGCTTAAGCCAAGGAATTCGGGGCTGCAGTGAGCTATGATGCTACCCTTGCCCTCCAGCCTGGGTGACAGAGTGAGATCCTGACTCTAAAAGAAATAAATAAGAGGCCAAGTAGACAGGCTGTGGGGCTGATGGGCAGTGGGAGGGGTGAGGCCCCATATTCTGCCCCAGATGACTAGGTTCCTACCTCATAGTAGACGCCATTGTGGTAGCAGCCGCATTGCTGGATGGGCACACAGGCTTGGCCATTATAGAGGAAGCCAGAGTCACACTGGCAGCCCTCAGCACACCCATCCTGGCACTGTGGAGGGGCACTGAGAGCCGAGCAGCCCAGGGAGCAGGTGTCCGCACAGAGCTCGTAGTGACTGTTCGGAGGACACTTCATGGCTGCAAGGAAGGGGTGCCGATCAGAGCCCATGGGGAGGGAGGGGCTGCAAGGCCCAGGGTCTACCCCTTCTGTGCCTCAAGCTCTCCCCTCCCTTTCCCTCTGGCTCTCCCTCACTCACGACAGAAAGTTTCAGTCCTCCAGGGCTCCACGTGGCCTCCAGCCGCCTGGCAAGCACTCACATAGGCATGGATGTTGCTGCAGAGAATGCTCAGGTTCCCGCCACCCAGGCAGAGATCAAAAACACAATCTTCCAAGGGACCCTGGGGATCCACCAGCTTGTGGCAGGAGGCCAGTGGCCCTGTGGGGCTGGAGAGGAGCCCACAGAACTCCTCCTTCTGATACTTCTTCTCCAGCTCGGGAGGACACTCGCCGCTGGGGTTGCAGCCCTCGCTCCCTGGCGGACAGGGGGTCAGCGGCAGGCAGGGAGAGCCGGGCACCACCTCCTCCCAGGAGTTGCCGAACTCATTGGCGTTGCCTGCCTGCGAGCCGTTGGGTTTCTGGAAGTCATCCTTGGGGTCGCCGTTGTAGTTCCCACACAGGCCACACAGCAGCTGGTAGTAGTTTCCAGGGACGGTGACCCGCACATAGTACACAAGGTCGTAGGCCACACGCAGGCCGAAGTCGGTCTCAATCACAGCATCTGAACCATGCTGGGACGCACGGATCTGGCCGTTGGCCAGCACCACGGGCAGTTTCATGTCCACACCGTTCACCTGGGAGGCGAAAGAGGCAGGCCACGCTTCAGAAAGTAAACTTTGAGTGGGGGTTGGACCCTAGTTCAAGCCCACGCCTGATGCTGACCTTTGTGACCTCGCCTCTTAGGCCCTTAGTTTCCTATTTATGAAATGGATGTAATAATAGGGCCTGATAGTGGATTGAATGGTGGTCCCCAAAAGACATATTCACCCAGAATCCCATAACGTGAGCTTACTTGGAATAAAGTTCTTTGCAGATGTAATCAGGGTAATAATCTCAACATGAGATTATCCTGGATTAAACTGGGCCCTAAATCCAATGACTAGTGTCCTTATAAGAGCCAGAAAGGAAAAGACCCAGAGACACACAGAAAAGGCCAGATGAAGATGAAGGCAGGATTAGAATGGTATTGTCACAAGCCCAGAGAACCTAGAGTCTGCAGAGCTGGAAAGGGAAAGGAAGATGCCCCAACCAGTGTCTTTGGAAGGGATGCAGCCCTGCCGACACCTTGATGTTGAACTCTGGCACCCAGGACTGTGGAACGTACATTTCTATTGTTTTAAGCCACCAAGCTCGTGGTAATTTGTTATGGCAGCCACGGGAAACGGATACAGGTCTCGATGACATAAGAAGCCTCCAGCTATCCTTTATGTACCACTTGCTGCAGTCATTAATAAGCAATGATCGCCCCCAGAGCCATTTGCCCAAGTTCAGTTTCCCCCTTACCCTCTTTGTGACCTTGGGCAAGTGAGTCACCTCTCCCTGTTTCTGTTTCCTCATCTATCAGGTGGGAATAAGGCATTTGCCCCACGGAACTGTTGTCAGGATCAGATAAATTAGTATCTGTAAAGTGCTGAGAAACGTGGCTGGCATAGCATGCATGCTTCAGGAGCATTTGCTGTTACTAGCAGCTATGAGTGGAGGCTTTTCTTTTGAAGAGTAAATGGGCACCACAGGTTTTTGCTTTAAAACATCAGTGGGTGGAAAGTTAGGCTAAATTCTTGGAGAAATGAAATCAAACCTATGAGCTGAGGACCAGTGGTTTCAGTTTAAGGTTTACTAGGCACCAACAAAGCCTCTTAAATCCACCCCTGGGCTGGGCACAGTGGCTTATATCTATAATCCCAGCACTTTGAGAGGCTAAGGTGGGAAGATCACTTGAGCCCAGGAGTTCAAGGTCAGCCTGAGCAACATATGGAGATCCTGACAAAGTAAAAAAATAAAAAAAAATTGGTCAGGAGCAGTGGTTCACAACTGTAATTCCAGCACTTTGGGAGGCCAAGGTGGAAGGGTCTCTTGAGCCCAGGAGTTTGAGACCAGCCTGGGCAACATAGCAAGACCCCTCTCTATACAAAAAAAAATTGGCCAGGTGTAGTGGGTCACGCCTGTAATCCCAGCACTTTGGGAGGCCAAAGCGGGTGGATCCCGAGATCAGGAGATTGAGACCATCCTGGCCAACATGGTGAAACCCCCGTCTCTACTAAAAATACAATCAAGTAACTGGACATGGTGGCGGGTGCTTGTAGCTGAGGCAGGAGAATCAGTTGAATCCGGGAGACAGAGGATGCAGTGAGTCGAGATCACGCCACTGCACTCTAGCCTGGGTGACAAAGTGAGACTCTGTCTCAAAAAAAAAAAGTCACGCCTGTCCAGTTCACCAGATTAAGTCAGTAATTGATCAGCACCTTCGCCAATACTGCTACTAGAAAAACAGCTGCGTGTCTGTGTTTCAGTGGGATCTCCGGGGAACCCCTCCACTGTAACTGAGATGCCAATCTCCACATGAGACTAAATCTTCTCGGTAAGAAAAGCTCTGCAGAGCAGCATGGGGTTCAAGCTCCACCTTTGCTGGGGGACTATGGGCGAGTGATGGGCCATCCCACTCTGAAAAATAAAGTCATAGTGCCTGCAGCTCCTGTTGCAAGGATACAGACACCATGGACATGAAGTGCCTGGCAGCCGAAAGGTGTGCAGTCAGCTGTATAGTAACTATAGCTGCTGTTGTTGTAGTTAAGGGGGTGATAGTGTCACCCACAGATTGTCCTCTGTCTATGAAGCTTCTCCAGACTTGATCTTTCCCAACCTCTGATGGCACCGCGTCCTGCCAATGCGTGGCAGACTAGGGAGGTGGGTAGGGCAGAATCCAGGATTGAGGTGAGGAGAGGATGGAGTGGGAGGGAAGAGAGAGTGGGAGAGATTTGGAGAGAAAAGTCAATGCGGCCAGGCGCAGTGGCTCACGCCTGTAATTCTGGCGCTTTGGGAGGCAGAGGCGGGTGGATCACAAGGTCAGGCGTTCAAGACCAGCCTGGCCAACATGGCGAAACCCTGTCTCTACTAAATACAAAAATTAGCCAGGTGTTGTGGTGGGCGCCTGTAATCCCAGCTACTTGGGAGGCTGAGGCAGGAGAATCCATTGAACCCAGGAGGCGGAGGTTGTAGTGAGCGCAGATTGCACCACTGCATTGCAGCCTGGGTGACAGAGCGATACTCCATCTCAAAAAAAAAAGAAAAGAAAAAAAGGAAAAAGAAAAAAAGAAAAGTCAATGCGTGGAGGTGAAGAGAGGGTGGAGACTGAGGGACAGAGTAGGGGGAGCAGCCCCCAAGTCCCTGATGACACCTCCCTCAATGGCTTCCCACTCTGGGTTCTGATTGGCATCTTCTGTCCTCAGGGACCCCAGGCCTCGCACATGCACTCTCATCTCTGTGCCCCCAACTCCTGGGCTGAGCGCTGCCTGTGTCCCACCCACCCACAGGCCCCTCGCCCCCTGCTCCCCATCTGCTCTCACCGTGACCTTCCACTGTCTCTGCTCCAGCCGCAGGGTGAAGTTTGCCACCTGGACCGTGATCACCCTGGTCACACTGACTCGCCCATTACCCCAGGCCACGTTCTCCTGCAGGACGGCAAACGGATGCAGGCCAGGCCGGGTGCCGCAGGTCTGAGCCAGCACATACACGCAGGTGCCCATGAAGTCGAAGCGGCGGCCATCAAAGGTGGTGTAGTGAGGATCTCCCGACGCCTGGCAGGTGGTAGAGCCCACAGCCACGCAGCCCAAGCTGCCACCGGATGGCTGGCAGGCCTCGTGCGGGCCACAGCTGGAGGACTCACAGGACACCAGGCCGCCCTCCTGGCAGTGGCAAAGGGAATCACACCCGGGGCCAGGGTAGAAGGTCTGGCCTGGTGGGTGGTAGGTGCCCTGGTGTATGCAGCCACAGGAGGCCAGGGGCAGGCAGGACTCACCACTGAGCGCAAAGCCCTCATCGCACACACAGCCCTCATGGCATTCTGAGCCACAGCCCCCGGGCACTGGGAGGTCTCCACAGGACAGCGGGCAGCCGTAGGAACACGCCTCATAGTGGCTGTGGGGTGGGCAGCTCAGTGCTGCAGGGAGAGGAGACATCAAGATCAAGAATTCCTGCTCCCAGGTCAGGAGTTCGAGACACTCACACACAAGCAGTCCCCCAACACATTCGTAGGCACACACATGCTCAAACACACTCACACACAAGCGGTCCCCCAACACATTCGTATGCACACACAGATGCTCTAAGACACTCATACACAAGCGGTCCCATTGCAGGGAGCTTGGGGAACACATTACATCGCAGTTAATCTGATCCTGATAATTAAGATTCTTTCCCAATTTAACTGTGGTTTGGAGTTATCTATTATGCTTTTTTTTTTTTTTTTGAGATAGGGGTTGCTCTGTTATTCAGGCTGGAGCACAGTGGTGCTTACTATCACGGCTCACTGCAGCTTTGACCTCCTGGGCTCAAGCAATCCTCCCACTTCAGCCTCCTGAGTAGCTGGGACTATAGGCATGCACCATCATGCCTGGCTAACTTTTCAAATTTTTTATAGAGATGCGGTCACGCTATGTTGCCCAGACTGGCCTCAACCTCCTGGGCTCAAGCATTCCACCTGCCTCAGCCTCCCGAAGTGCTGGGATTACAGGAATGAGCCACCACACCCGGCCTTCTATTATGTCTTTAATGACCTTATTCAAGTTGGATACATGGTGTTGATATGTGGCATATATTTTAAACATGCATATGCATATATTTGTGTGTGTTTGTATAATCTGTGCAGTATTTGTGAATGCAATACTTTTAGCTTCTTCCTTCTACAGCAGTAATTAAATTAAAATATTTAGCCAGTGTTATAAAGAAAAAAAAAAACCTCCCTGCTCCCCTCCCCAAACTCCAGTCACTCCATAAATAGCAAATCTAAGTGACTAAAACTAAACCACATTAAATCTCTATCTGTGCTGTCAAATACAGTAGCCACTAGCCACTTGTGACCATTTAGATGTAAGTTAATTAAAATGAAACAAAATTGAAGATTTAGCTCCTCAGTCACAACAGCCTCATTGCAAGTGCTCAGCAGCCATATGTGACCTGTGGCGACCCGGTATGTATTCGAACAGCTCAAATATGGAGCTGTCATCATTGAAGTTCTGCTGGGTGGTGCTGTTCTGAAGCTAACATCCAGCTTACAGGAGAATCATGGGGACATAGGGACAAGTTCAATAACACTCCAAAATAGCAACTAGCCAGATCCTGAAAGTATGAAATTCTGCAGGATAAATAACCTATCTTTCCCAGTAAATAAGTGACATAAACAAAAGGAAGAGCTGGATGGAGGGATAGCTATGTGATAAGGCAAATGAGTGAATTAGAATTAGAGTGTAGAGGCCGGGCGCGGTGGCTCACACCTGTAACCCCAGCATTTTTGGAAGCCGAGGTGGGAGGATCACTTGAGGTCAGGAGTTCGAGATCAGCCTGGCCAACATGGTAAAACCCGTTTCTACTAAAAATACAAAAATTAGCTGGGCATGATGGCACACATCTGTAATCCCAGCTACGTGGGAGGCTGAGGTGGGAGAATGGCCTGAACCCGGGAGGCGGAGGTTGCAGTGAGCTGAGATCGCGCCACTGCACTCCAGATTAGGCGACAGAGTGAGACTCCATCTCAAAAAAGAAAAAAAAGAAAGAAAGAAAGAAAAAAGAAAAGAAAAAGAATTAGAGTGTAGAGTCCAGGTGGTAGGTTTATGGGTCTTCACTGTAAAATTCTTTCAACTTTTTTGTATATTTGACAATTTTCATAACACTATGTTGGGAGGAACAAAGGAAGGAAATTCTGACAGCGTAAAAGCAAAGAGGTAGATCAATCCAGTGGAGTATGTGTATTTGGTTTGGTTCTGAGCCAAACAAAATAGAAAAAAACCTTTTTTTTTTTTTTTTTAGACAATTGGGAAAATTTGAACCCAGATTGGGCTTTACATGGTGTTAGGGAATATTTTTGTTACTGATAATTACCACATGCCCTCATATTTCTTTTTTTTTTATTTTTTTTTATTTTTTTTTATTTTTTTTTTTTTTTTTGAGACGGAGTCTTGCTCTGTCACCCAGGCTGGAGTGCAGTGGCGCGATCTCGGCTCACTGCAAGCTCTGTCTCCCGGGTTCACGCCATTCTCCTGCCTCAGCCTCCGGAGTAGCTGGGACTACAGGCGCCCGCCACTGCGCCTGGCTAATTTTTTGTATTTTTAGTAGAGACGGGGTTTCGCCATGGTCTCGATCTCCTGACCTCGTGATCCGCCCGCCTCGGCCTCCCAAAGTGCTGGGATTACAGGCGTGAGCCACCGCGCCCGGCCCCATATTTCTTTCTTTCTTTCTTCCTTTTTTTTTTTTTAGAGACAGGGCCTCACTGGAGTGCAGTGGCACAGTCTCGGCTCACTGCCACCTCCACCTCCTGGGCTGAAGATATTCTCCCACCTTAGCCTCCTGAGTAGCTGAAATGATAGGCACTAGTCACCATGCCTGGCTTATTCTTTATTTTTATTTTTGTAGAGACTGGGTTTTGCTATGTTGCCCAGGCTGGTCTTGAACTCCTGGCCTCCAGCGATCCTTCCACCTAGGCCTCCCAAAGTGCTGGGATTACAGGCATGAAAAGCAAAGTCCTGTGCCTTAAAAGTCCTTTTTTGTTGCTGAATAGCAGACGTTTACTGAAGTAGTTAGAGGAGAACTCATCTGCCTAGAATTTGATCTAAAATATTCTACCAAAAAAGAGGGGGTGGAGTGAGAGGTAGAGGAACTAAGAATGGCAAAATACCAATAATTGTTCAAGCTGGGTCAGGCCTCCATCTGCATATCTAAGACCTCATGATCCAGTCTTCTAGAACTTCCAGGGGGTACAAAGAAAAGAGTAGTTTTAAGGAAACAAGAGATTCTCAATTTCCACAGAGGCCACAGAGTCTGATAATTAACAGCACAAAATCAGAAGCCAGCCTGTTCCAATCACCCCACCGGCAGTGTGACCTCAGGCTAGTTCCTTAACATCCCTGTGGTTCAGTTTCCTCGTCTTGTAAAATAGGAATAAGAGCAATTCCGCCTCACGGGGTGGTTGTGAGGATTCAATGAGAAACCCTTAGAACAGGACCTGCCCAGTGGGATGCGTGTCACACAACTGCTAGCTGGAATTATACGTGTCCTCCCTAAAAGGACAGCCCAAGAATGCTCTGTTAGAGGAGCATTCCCACTTCCCATTGTCCACCTGTCCCCTTCACAAGCATGCTTCCTCCACTTTACAGAAGAGAACAGTGCAGTCCCCCACCCATCCTGAATCTTTTTTTTTTTTTGTGAGACAGAGTCTCTATCTGTGGGCAAGTCTGGAGTGCAGTGGTGTGATCTCGGCTCACTGCAATCTCTGCCTCCCAGGTTTAAGCAAAGATTCTTCTGCCTCAGCCTCCCAAGTAGCTGGGATTATAGGCGCTCACCACCAGGCCTAGCTAACTTTTGTATTTTTTGTGGAGACAGGGTTTTGCCATATTGGCCAGGCTGGTCTCGAACTCCTCATCTCAAGTGATCTGCCCGTCTCAGCCTCCCAAAGTGCTGGGATTACAGGCATGAGCGACCACAGCCGGCCCCATCCTGAATCTTAACACATGGCACACTGCCCTGGGGTGTGAAACCTCTGAGGACATAAACGGACAATTTCAAATATTGCTATCGCTATGAACACAATGAATGCTGAATGATTATTCAGTAATAAATCAAAAGGAGGGCCTAATAGAATTGGCTGCTCACAGATAATAAAAAATAAATTTGTGGTGTCTCACTGTGTGCCTTCCCTATGACTCAGAAGGGGTTCAGAGCATGGAGTGATGTTACTCCACCTGCACTCCGTCCACTCCCACCCACTTATTAATATCATGTAAGCCAGGAGCTGTGGCTCAAGTCTGTAATCTCAGCACTTTTGGAGGCCAAGGCAGGAGGATGGCTTGAGCCCAGGAGTTTGAGACCAGCCTGGACAACATAGTGAGATCTTGTGTCTACAAAAAATAAAAAATTAGCCAGGCATGGTAGTGTGCACCTGTAGTCCCAGCTACTCAGGAGGCTGACATAGGAGGACTACTTGAGCCCAAAGATTGAGGCTACAGGAAGTTGTGATCACACCACTGGACTCCAGCCTTGGTGACAGGATAATACCTTATCTCAAAAATAAATAAATATCATATCTACAAAAATAAAAGGATTAGAATTGATGCTGATAGATTGATGATGATGTCTCATTCTAACAATATATGTGAAATACTGGGTGGGGGTAAGCTCGCTGAGCGATGCCATTACAATGGCCATTACAATTTACTTCTGTTTAATATTTTTATCAATTGTGCACAAACAATACTTGCAGTGATATCTTACTCCATTAAAAAAACCACTTAGAGTCTTAGAGTTTCAGGAATTTCTAAAACTTCTTATATCTTTTATAAGAAGGCTGTTTTGTCCTGGGAGGTTTCACACCCCAGGGCAACACGCCACATGTTAAGATTTGGGATGGGTGGAGCCTGCACTTTTTTATTTTATTTTATTTTATTTTATTTATTTTATTTTATTTTTTGAGACAGAGTCTCGCTCTGTTGCCCAGGCTGGAGTGCAGTAGCTTGATCTCGGCTCGCTGCAACCTCTGCCTCCTGGGTTCAAGCGATTCTTCTGCCTCAGCCTCCCGAGTAGCTGGGATTACAGGCACCTGCCACCACACCCAGCTAATTTTTAGTATTTTTAGTAGTGACGGGGTTTCACCATGTTGGCCAGGCTGGTCTCAAACTCCTGGCCTCAGATGATCTGCCCACCTCGGCCTCCCAAAGTGCTGGGATTACAGGTGTGAGCCACAGCACCCAGCCTGCACTGTTTTTCAGAAACAGGCTCTTACTATGTTGCCCAGCCTGGTCTCTAACTCCTAGCCTCTAGGGATCCTCCCACCTCAGCATCCTGAGTAGCTAGGATTATAAAAATTCTGAAATCTTAGTCATATATGTGTATGTTTGTGGCAGAGAAGTGTGATGGGGACCGTGACACAGGCTGCCAATGGTCACGTCTTGACTCTGGGCATGACCATGGCGCTTGCTTTGGCCAATGGGACATTGGCAACCATGATACCAAGTACAGCCTTGGAAAGTGCTTGCACACTGGGGCTTGTGTGCTCTTAGGAATCTTGAGAGCACCTTGGGAAGAAGCCTCGGCTCACCTGCTGGAAGATGAGGCCAAGTGGAGCAGAGACAAGAAGTCCCAGCTGAGGGCCCCCCAAACCAACCAGCTTGACAACTGCCAGGTGTGTAAAATCACCCTAGATTACCCGGCCTCGGCTGAGCCTCCAACAGACTGCAGAGATCAACCAAGCTGGCCCAGGCTGGGAGAACAGCTCAGCAGCCCCCAGAATCAAGAGAAAGAATAAATACTTGGCCGGGAGTGGTGGCTCACGCCTGTAATCCCAGCACTTTGGGAGGCTGAGGCGGGCAGATCACCTGAAGTCAGGAGTTCGAGACCAGCCTGGCTAACATGGTGAAACCCCCATCTCTTCTAAAAATACAAAAAATTAGCTGGGCATAGTGGCACATGCCTGTAATTCCAGCTACTTGGGAAGCTGAGACAGAAGAATCACTTGAACCCAGGAGGCGGAGGTTGCAATGAGCCGAGATCACGCCATTGCACTCCAGCCTGGGCAACAGAGTGAGACTCCATGTCAATAAATAAATAAATGAATGAAAATAAACTCTTGTTTTAATGCACTCAGCCACTAAGCCTTGGGTTGTTGGTTATGCAGCAAAAGCCAAGTGATACAGTGATTTTAACAAAAGACTTCCATGCATTCAAGTGTGTTACATTAGGTTAAATTCTAGAACTAAAAACCATTAGAAAATCAGTTCAGAAAGGCAAGGATTTGTTTTCTTATTCTCTCCCCCATTGTGTCTGGAGTGTTTAGAATACTGCCTGGAATACAGAAGGTATTTTTGAATGTTTTGAATATTTGTTGAATGAATGAATGTAAGTTGAAGGAGAAAAAGGAATGATGTATTTATCCTGTATTTTTCAGTGGACAATGATGTGTACCACTATGTGCTATGTATCTGTTGAATACATTTAAAAGAGGAGCATAAGTCAAGTAATAGTTTCATTTTGAAATATCAATATTATGTTGATAATTGTGGAAACTAAATGATGAATATATGCTGGCTCACTATCCTAGTTTACTTTGGGTATGTTTAAAATTTTCCCTAATAAAAAGGTTCCTAAGGCCATGTGCAGTGGCTCACGCCTGTAATTCTAACACTTTGGGAGACCGAGCTGGGTGGATCACTTGAGGTCAGGAGTTCGAAACCAGCCTGGCCAACATGGTGAAACCCCGTCTCTACTAAAAATACCAAAAAAATTAGCCAAGCATGGTGGCGGGCGTCTGTAGTCCCAGCTACTTGGGAGGCTGAGGCAGAATTTGAACCCAGGAGGAGGAGGTTGCAGTGAGCTGAGATTGTGCCACTGCACTCCAGCCTGGGTGACAGAGTGAGACTCCATCTCAAAAAAAAAAAGAAAGGTTCTTAAAAGTCAGAAGTTGCCATTTGTTAGAAATTATACGTTTTATGATTATTTCAGGTGAAAAACTAGACATGAATGCTTCTATTAATTCCAAAATTCAAAAACTTTAGAAGTCAGAATAGTGGTTACCTCTTGGGGTTGGGAACCTGGATTTTTTTTTTTTTCTTGAATTTGGGACAGTTCACACAGATTTGTTCTCTTGGTGAAAACTGATCAAGCTGTTAGCTTATGATAGGTACATATTTTTAAATATCTGTATTATATTTCAATAATAAATTTTTAAAATTAAAAATCAGGTGAGAGGAAACTGGTATGATGGCTCCACCTGTAATCCTAGTATTTTGAGAGGCCGAGGCAGGAGGATTGCTTGAGCCCAGGAGCTCAAGACCAGCCTGGACAAAATATCAAAACTCTGTCTCTAAAAAAATATTTTAAAAATTAGCTGGGGATGGTGGTGCAAGCCTGCCGTTTCAGCTACTCAGGAGGCTGAGGCAGGAGAATCACTTGAGCCCAGGAGTTTCAGGCTGCAGTAAGCTATGATTGCACCATTGCACTCCAGCCTAGGCAACAGAGCAAGACCCCATCTTAAAAAAAAATCAGGTGAGAGGATGCATGGCTCTTCAAACTTCTTTCATAGGCAAGCAAAGGTGTTGGAAAACCATTCATGCACCCACCTCTGAAACAAGGCTCTCAAACTGACTGCCCAAGGGGTCAGGCAGATGTAAATAAGTGAGGTAGGATCGATGGGGACCAAAAAGAACCAGAGAGGGGATGAGACTCCTAATGACAATACTGTTGCTCATATCTCAATGACAGCTCTTACGTGGGAATCAGACCCTGGGCCACCAGGTGTACTCAGTCATTTTACAAATACCAACTGCCGCTGGGCACGGTGGCTCATGCCTGTAATCCAGCACTTTGGGAGGCTGAGGTGGGCGGATCACGTGGTCAGGAAATCGAGACCATCTTGGCCAACGTGGTGAAACCCCATCTCTACTAAAAATACAAAACTTAGCTGGGCGTGGTGGCACATGCCTGTAATCCCAGCTACTCTGGAGGCTGAGGCAGGAGAACAGCTTGAACCGGAGAGTCAGAGGTTGCAGTGAGCCGAGATCGCACCACTGCACTCCAGCCTGGTGACAGAGCAAGACTCCATCTAAAAAAAAAAAATACCAACTGCATGCCCACCATCTGTGATTTTCTAGCTGTCATGATCCCAGGTGTGTAACTGAACCTTTCTGAACCTCAATTTCTTCATCTGATAAATGGGTATAACCACAATCCCTACCTCATAGGGCTATTATAAGGATTAAATGAATTAATGATATGTATACATTAACGGAATATATATATATAAGGCTGAGTCCCCCAGTTGCCACTTCCGGTACTCACGGCAAAGTTCTTTACTCCTCCAGGGGTGCACTGTGGCTCCAGCAGCCTGGCATGCAGCAGCGTAGGTGGCCAGTGCGTCACACAGTGGCCCAGACTGGCCTGGCAGCAGGCAGCGGTCATAGACACAGTCGCGCATGGCACCCTGGGGGTCCAGCTTGCTGTGGCACTCCCGGAAGGGCCCCTTGGGGTCGGCAAGGATTCCACACTCATTCTTGCTCTGCAGCTGCTGGGCCACCAGGGAGTCCAGCTTGGGACAGTCACCCGGTTCAGTTGCTCCACAGCCGGGCCTCGTCTCTTCTTGCCAGCTGTTCCCAAAGGCCAGTGCATTGGCAGCTTGACCCCCGCCCCGCAGAGCCAGGTCGTCAGCTGGGTCCCCATTGAAGTTCCCACAGAGTCCACACAGGGCCTCAGCATAGCTGCTGGGCACCTTGGCAGTCACTCGTGCATTCCAGTCATAGGTGACGGTCAGGCCAAAGTCCGTGCGCACGACGGCGTCCCTGCCCTGGCGGAACACCTGCACCTGCCCATCTGCTGCTTGGAAGGGCAGGTACTGAAGGACGTCATCCACCTGGGTGGAGATGCAAGAGGGCCACCTGGTCAGGGTATTCACAGCTCTGTGGCCCACCCTTCAATTCACTCACCTCCAGCTACCCTGACCTCCTTGCTATTCTCTTGGACATAGTACGCTCAGTCCCACCTCAAGGCCTTTGCGCTTGCTGTTCCCTCTGCCTGGCTCACCATTCACCCGTCTTCATTCCTAAAGCACCAGCTTAAATCCAAATGCCTCACCCACGGCCTTCAAAACCTACATGATCTGTCCATCTCCCCACTACCTCCCTCGCCTCACCTCTTCTCACTGTCCCTCTCACTCAAGCTGCTGCAACCATACTAGCTTCCTTTTTTTTTTTTTTTTGACAGGGTCTCACTCTGTTGCCCAGGCTGGAGTGCAGCGGCGCAGTCTTGGCTCACTACAACCTCTGCCTCCTGGGTTCAAGCGATTCTCCCTCAGCCTCCCTAGTAGCTGGGATTACAGGTGTGAGCCACTGCACCTGGCTAATTTTTTTTTCTATTTTTAGTAGAGAGGGGGTTTCACCATGTTGGCCAGGATGGTCTCAAACCTCAGATGATCTACCCACCTCGGCCTCCCAAAATGCTGGGATTACAGGCATGAGCCACGGCGCCCAGCCACTAGCTTCCTTTTTAAAATAGAGACGCGGGTCTCACTCTGTCACCCAGGCCAGAGTGGAGTGGCACGATCATAGCTCACTTCCTAGCACTTCGGGAAGCTGAGGCGGGAGGGTCACTTGAGCCCAGGAGCTGGAGACCGGCCTGGGCAACTTAGTGCGACTCCGTTCTCCACAAAAAGGAAAAAGGAAAACGAAAAAAATAAAATCTTCTAACAGGCCTCCCCCACCCCCAGGCCCACCCAGAATTCCAAGTCTTCAGAGGGTATTTCCTGCCCCGTCACCCAGCCCTGGGCGCCACATCGCTCACCAGAACTTGCCCGGGGTACTCCCGGCGCACGGCCACCTTCACCCCGCGGGCCTCCACCCGCACGGCGCGCGTGTAGCTCACAGTCTGGCTGCCCCGATGCTCGTTTTCCACCAGCACCCGGAAGGCGGGCAGCGCTGCGTTCTGGCCGCATGAGCCGACCAGCAGGTACGTGCAGGTGCCCATGAAGTCGAAGCGCCGGCCGTCCAAGCTCACATAGTGTGGGTCCCCGGACCCCTGGCAGGTCCCGAAGCGATCGGGGTAGCAGCCTAGGAGGCCGTTCTGGACGCTGCAGCGCTCACCCGCCGGGCAGCCCTGCGTGTCGCGGCAGGTCACCTGATGGGTGGCGCCGTTGCAGGTGCAGCGGGTTTGGCACAACTCGTCCGCCCACACCTCCTGGCCCGGAGCGAGCTGGAGACCCTGGAAGGTGCAGCCGCACGACGAGGCCGGCACGCAGGCGCCGCCGCTGGCCACGAAGCCTGGGAGGCACACGCAGCCCTCCACGCAGGGGCGCCCGGAGCAGTTGGACGGCGCCGCAGCCCCGTTGCAGGAGGCCGGGCAAGCAGGGCCGCAGAGCTCATAGCGGCTGTTGGCTGGGCAGGACAGGGCTGCGGGGAGATCAGAGAGGGTGGATCAGGCCCGCATAGCAGGAGCTGTCAAAGGGCGCCCTGTCGGGGACAACGCCCAGGAATTCCCTCCCCAAACCCTGCTTCTCTCTCAGAGCTCGCCATCTCAGATAATGGCACTGCCATCCTTCTGGGTGCTCCTGCGCCACACCCCAGCGATGCAGTTAATCTCCACCCCGCCAACCCCCTAACGCTCACTGGACAACCAATCTGTCAGCAAGTCCTGTGAGCTCCATATTCAAAATCTACCCAGATTGGCCCGGAGTGGTGGTGCAGGCCTGTAATCCGAGCTACTCAGGAGGCTGAGGCAGGAGAACTGCTTGAACCCGGAAGGCAGAGGTTGCAGTGAGCGGAGAGGGCACCACTGCACTCCAGCCTGGGCGCAGAGCAAGACTTTGTCTCACACACACACAAAAATCCACCCAGTTACAGAATCTGCCTCTGGTCCTATCCACTGCAGCAGCCTCCTGCCTGGGCTCCCTCCTGCCCCCACAGCCTGTTCCTCACACCAGCCCGAGGAATCTGGGAACGTCTGGGTCAGATCAGGTCCCTCCCCATCTCAGAGCACTCCTGTGGCTTCCTCTCACTCAGGGTAAATGCCAGAGTCCTCCCCATGCCCCAGGAGGCCCTGTACCATCTGTTCCTCTCACCTCTCAGCCCTCACCTCTTCTCCCTCTCCCTCGGGCTCACTGTGCCCCAGCCCCAGCTGCCTCCTCCTCCTGGGTCCTCACGCTCCTACCTCAGGGCCTTTGCATTGGCTGTTCCCTCTGCCTTCCCTTTCCGCAGAAAGCCCACTGGGGCCCAGGTGGCCTGGGTTCAAATCCCAGATCTCTTCTTCTCGGCCACCGACTCCAATCTCCCCGTGCCTCAGTTTCCCCATCAGTAAGATGGGGTAATGTAGTCGAGACCTCACAGGGTTGTTGTGGGGATTAAATGAGTTGATCTATGGGGAAACATTCTGTGGACATCACTGTTAGTTAGTACTTAGCTGACTCCATTGCCTGACCCTGGTCTCAGCTCCAATGTTACCTGCCCAGAAAGGCCTTCCCTGATCACCCTCTTCACGAGCCTCACAGTCACTGTCATTGAATGAAGTGGTTTCTTTGCCTCTCTGAAGATACTTCCTAGTTCATCTGCTCACTGTCTGTGTCCCTCCCCTCCTGCTAAGAGATAAGTTCTACGGGAGTGGGGACCTGATCTGTCTCAATCACTGCTGAGTCCCCAGCACCAAGGACAGGGCCTGGTGCACAGCAGGTACTCAGGAAATACTGCAGAAATGAATGGGAGAATAAATGAACTCTCTGATTCCTATTTTGTGCCAGGCATGGGGTTGGGGGGGGGTGCTTACTGGGCAGTGGGGACACAGCACTGGCCAAGACAAACACCTAGTGGCCTCTATGTCTGCCCCGTACTTACTCCCCTCCCTCTGGGCCTGGGCCTGGATGCCACTTCCTCCCTCCCACCTGTCCTTTCTGCCTCTGGGACATGTCTCTAGGAGCCTCACTCACAAGGGCAGGAACAGATTTATGCTGGTCCTCACTGTGTCTTCAATATCATTAGCATGCACAGGGGGCAGGCAGGGGTTCAAGGAATGCTTGTGGAATGAATGAGTGAATGATTAAGCAGACGGACACCTGGCTAAAGAGCCTGGACTTTATCTAGAGGGCAACGGGAGTCATGGGAGGGCTATAGGCAAAGCAAGAGATGTCACGTCTCTGTGTTGGGATTCTGCAGACAAGAATTCCCGTTCTGCCAAGCCTTTGAGCATGCTGTTCTCTGGGCCTGCAACTCACTTCCTCCTCTTTCTCTTGGCAACTTCCAGCCCCTCTTATGGGTTTCAAATTGGACATCCCTTTTTCTAGAAAACCCTCCCTGACCACCCCTGCTCCCCAGGCGGGGCCGGAAACCTCCTCTGATTTCCCATAGCCCCACTGACTTCCTCCATCCTGGCCCCGACCCCTCTGCCTGTGTTCCCCGCAATCCCAGCCCTGACTCATCTGCCTGTCTCTCTCCCATCCTGGCCCCAACCCCTCCGAGTGGGCCTCCCCATCCTGCCTGGACCCTTCTAGACTGTCAATGTCTAGTGAAACGTCTCTCCAACCTTAGGCTCTTTGTGGACAGAGCTGGCTGTCTTGGCCATCACTAGGCCCCTGGCATTGCCCAGCACCAGGCTGAACCACAATAACTTCTCAGATATTGAGCAGATGCTAGGGATCTCCTGCCCCTCACTGTATGCTCCCAGCCCCCACCCAGGGCATCACTCACGGCAGTTGGCTGGTGATCTCCAGTCCCCAACCGAGATGCCAAGCTCCAGACAGGCCTGGGCATAGGCGCTGAGGCCACGGCACAGGCTGAGCCGTTCCCCACCGACCACACACAGGTCATATACACACTGCTCCAGGAAGGGCCTGGGGTCCAGGGTGTCATGGCAGACAGCGAAGGGGCCATCGAGCTTGGTCAGCAAGCCACAGAGTCGGTCGCCCTCATAGTGTTGGGCCTGGCCCGGGGTGCAGGCGGGACAGTTGTTCTGGCAGCCGTCCTCACACAGGTAGTCCCCATCATCCAGCTTCCAGCTACTTGCGAACTCCACGGCGTCAGGAGCCAGAGCCCCGTCAGGCATGAGGAAATCGTCTGCTGGGTCACCATTATAGTTGCCACACAGCCCGCACACCTGGTCTTGGAAGCGTGCGGGCAGGCTGAGTGCCAGCTGGCAGTCCCAGTCATAAGTGACCACCAGCCCAAAGACCAGCTCCACCACGGCCCGTGGTCCGCTCTGGTACACACGCAGGCGACCCTCACTCAGGGAGACTGGCAGGCGCGAGCGCTGGTTGTCAACCTGCAGAGCGGGTGAAGAGAGGTGGTCAGGCCCCTGTGCCATCTGGCCTCCAGCCCTCATCTCTGGGCCTCCCACCTGCTCCCCTGCTCTGGCTGCATTGGGACTCATTATTTCTGCTACTGCCACCATCAGAGACCTTGCCCCTTGCAGTACCTGTGGCCTGAAATGTTCTTTCTGCAGACGCGCATGTGACTCACTCCCGTACCTCCTATAAAATATTTGCTCAGCGAGGTGCCCCTCTGCCTGGTCACTGCACCATCTGGGAAGTGAGGAGCGCCTCTGCCTGGCCGTCCCACCATCTGGGAAGTGAGGAGGGCCTCTGCCCAGCCGCCCTACCGTCTGGGAAGTGAGTAGCGCCTCTGCCCGGCTGCTGTGTGACCCTCCAAGTGTGAAGTGACAGCCTTGTGTGTGGTCTTTCTGCCCTCCCCAAGTTTGCATTTTCGACATTAAAGTCTACTTTTTAATTAAAAGTTTTAAATTGGAGAATATAGAAAAAGAGTATTTGCTCAAATGTCACTGACTCAAGCCTTCCCTGACCGCCCTATTTTATGATTTTATTTTATGGTTTGTTTGTTTTGTTTTGTTTTGTTTTATAGAGATAAAGTCTTGCTATGTTGCCCAGGCTGATCTCAACTCTTGGCCTCAAGCAATCCTCCTGCCTCAGCCTTCCAAAGTGCTGGAATTACAGGCATGACTCATGGGACCCAGCCTATACCCCTTTTTAAATGGCAGCGTTGGGCCGGGCGCAGTGGCTCACGCCTGTAATCCCAGTACTTTGGAAGGCGGAGTTGGGTGGATCACTTGATGTCAGGAGTTCGAGACCAGCCTGGTCAACATGGTGAAACCCTGTCTCTACTAAACATATAAAAATTAGCTGGGTGTGGTGAGGCACGCCTGTAATCCCAGCTACTCAGGTGGCTGGGGCAGGAGAATTGCTTTAACCCAGGAGGTGGAGGCTGCAGTGAGCCAAGATGGTGCCAGAGTGAGACTCTGTCTTAAAAAAAAAAAAAAAGGCAGCCTCTCCCTACTCCATATCCTCCTTCCCTGCTTTCCTTTTTTTTCTATAGCATCTGGCCTTCTGAAATATAATTCACAAATTGACCATGTTTATCATCTGTCTTACTCTATCAGAATGGCAGCTCCACAAAGACAAGGGTTTGGGTCTGCTTTGATCACTGCTTTATCCCCAGTGCATAGAACAGGGCCTGGTAGAATCCCAGGCACTCACCAAGTGAAATGAGTCACTGCTGCATTTAATAAACATTCACTGGGCACTCATTCTGTGCCTGGCCTTGGGCTGGGAGATCCTGGGAATACGAAGGTGGTGGAGACAGCCCCAGGCCCTACCCTCATGTGGCTCCCAGTCCACTGGGAGAAACAGACACATCACCAGACAGTGAGAGCTCAGAGGGGTCAGGGCAGAGATGCGAGAAGCACAGGCAGAAAAGTCAAGGCCAGGATCAGAAAGGCCCAGGAGGAGGGGTCAAGGATGGGATAGGGGAGGTACAGGCTGAGGGCTCAGAGCTGGGATAGTGGGGAGATAGGAGGCTGTGAAAACCTAGAAAAATGGCCAGATCTAACCTTGCTGGTCAGGGAAGGCTTCCCAGAGGAAAGAATAGTTGTGCTGAGCCTTGAAGGACCAGTAAGAGAGAGAGAGCCAGGAAAATCGGGAGGGAGTAGGATATTCCCATTCAAATGTCCTAAGTGGACAGAGATCCTGGCCAGTCCATCTGGCTTGGTGTTATGGACTCAATATCTGTGTCTCCTGCAAAGCCCACATGTTGAAATCTTAACACCCAACATGATGGTATTAAGAGTGGGGGGAGGCCTTTGGGAGGTGATTAGGTCCTGAGGGTGGCACCCTCATGAATGGGATTAGTGCCCTTACGACAGAGGCCTCAGAGAGCTCTCGGGTCTGCTTTCCACTGTGTGAGGATACAAGGAGAAGTAGGCCATCTGCAACCTGGAAGAGCACCCTCAGCTGAACCTGGCAGTGCTGGTAACCTCATCTTGGACTTCCAGCCTCCAGAACAGAGAGACAAGGTTGTGTTGTTTATAAGCCTCCCAGGCTCTGGTGTTATAGAAGCCTGAAGTCTGACTAAGAACCAGGAGATAAGAACTATGTCTCTCTGTGCCCGGGGGCATCATTTTTTTTTTTTTTTTGAGATAGAATCTTGCTCTGTCACCAAGGCTGGGCTGCAGTGGCACGATCTCGGTTCACTGCAACCTCTGCCTCCCAGGTTCAAGTGATTCTCCCACCTGGGATGAAAGGCACGTGCCACCACGCCCAGCTAATTTTTGTATTTTTAGTAGAGATAGGGTTTCGCCATGTTGGCCAGACTGGTCTTGAACTCCTGATCTCAAATGATCTGCCCACCCCTGTTCAGCCTCCCAAAGTGCTGGGATTACAGGCATGAGCCACCGTGCCCAGCTTCTTTTTTTTTTAATTAATAAAAAAAATTTTTTAAATTAGAGATGGGGTCTCACTATGTTGTTCAGGCTGGTCTGGAGCTCCTGGCTCAAGCAAGCCTCCCACCTCGGCCTCCCAAAGTGCTGGGATTATAGGTGTGAGCCCACCACACCCAGCCTGGGCATCTCTTTCTTACTCTTTCCTTACACATTCTCTGAGCTGTGCCAGAGCTGAGACTCGAAGTGGAGAAAGTCTTAGCCAAGAGGATGGAATATGAAAAAAGGAGCAACAGGAGAGAGGACAGCATGAGCAATGGCCCAGAAGGAAGACAGAGCATTCACTCATTCCGGCTCCCAGCAAAGCTTCTGTGAGTCCCACTGCGTGGCCTGCCCTGTGCCAGCTGGTGCTTTAGACGCTGCAGTGATGGAGACAGGCCATGGCCCCATGCTCAGAGCTCTCAGTCCAGGATGGCTGCTCAAATCTGTCTCTCCCCTAAGTCCAGTGATCTCCATTTTAATTTTTCTATTTTTTTATTTACGTATTTTTTGGAGACAGTTTTGCTCTGTCGCCCAGTCTGCAGTGTCGTAGCAGCATCATAGCTCACTGCAGCCTCAACCTCCTGGGCTCAAGCCATCTTCCTGCCTCAGCCTCCCAAGTAGCTGGGACCATAGGCAGGCGCCACCACACCAGCTATTTTTTTTTTTTTTTTGGTAGAGATAGGGTCTCCCTATGTTGCCCGGGCTGGTCTCAAATTTCTGGGCTCAAGTAATCTTCCAGCCTCAGCCTCCCAAAGTACTGGGATCACAGGTGTAAGCTACCATGCCTGGCCAATCTCCATTTTTAAATGACACAAATAATATTAGTTCATTACAGAAAACAGAAAATGCACATGAGCAAAAATGAGAAAAAATCACCCTGTAGGCACACACATACAAATGTATAAATCCTGTTGAGTTTTTTCCTACCTTTAGATATATTTACACTTAGAAAGAAAAGACCATGCTGAAGTCACTATTTCATTAACTCCTCTCCTAACAATGTCTTGTGAGTATCCTACTACGATTCTGACAGTAGCTCTACACCTTTGTCAAGTCACTGACCTCTGTGAGGACCTGACAAAAAAAAAAGTAAGGCCGGGTGCGGTGGCTCATGCCTTTAATCCCAACACTTTGGGAGGCCGACGTGGGCGGATCACAAGGTCAGGAGATCAAGACCATCCTGGCTAACACAATGAAACCCCAGCTCTACTAAAAATACAAAAAATTAGCTGGGTGTGGTGGCGTGTGCCTGTAGTCCCAGCTACTTGGGAGGCTGAGGCAGGAGAATCGCTTGAACCCAGGAGGCGGAGGTTGCACTGAGCCGAGATCATGCCACTGCACTCCAGCCTGGGCAACAGAGCGAGACTCTTGTCTCAAAAAAATATATAATAAAAAGTAGTTTTTCAGAGAGAGGTATAAAATTCTGTATATAATTTCAAGGGATATGAAGTCTGCCTGAATTTGCGCTCAACCCCTCCAGGGCTGAAGAACACCTACTTTCACCAACTGATTATTAATCGCAGAGATCTACCTGCACGCTCACAAAATCAGGGAGGTACAAGAATATTTATTGCAGGTCAGATACAGGGGCTGACGCCTCTAATCCCAGAACTTTGGGAGGCCAAGGTGGGAGGATCACTTGAGACCAGGAGTTCGAGACTAGCCTGGGCAACATAGCGAGACCTTATCGCTACTAAAAATAAAAATACTTAGCCCAGTATAGTGGCATGAGACTGTAGTCCCAGCTACTTGGAAGGCCAAGGCTGGAGGATTGCTTGAGCCCAGGAGTTTGAGGTTGAAGTGAGCTATAATCACACCACTGCACTTCAGCCTGGGCAACAGGGCAAGACCTTGTCTCAAAAAAAAAAAAAAAGTCAAAAAAATATTCATTGCAGTATTGTTTGTAATAGTGAACAATGTGTCCATCCATAGGGGACTGGTTGAATGAACTATGGTGTTCATATCCATATAAAGAATTGTGCAGATGTTAAAAAAAAATAGAGGCTCCCTCTGCATTGATAGAGAAACTGTTCCAGAATGTACTGTTAAGTGCAAAAAGCACAAAGTAGAGAACACAACATATATATATACATATATATGTATATATGTGTGTGTATATATGTATATATGTACAAAAGTATATACTCCTCTCTCTCTCTCTCTCTCTATATATATATATATATATATTTTTTTTTTTTTTTTTTTTGAGACAGAGTCTCACTCTGTCACCCAGGCTGGAGTGCAGTGGTGCAATCTTGGCTCACTACAACCTCCGCCTCCTAGATTCAAGCGATTCTCCTGCCTTAGCCTCCCGAGTAGCTGGAATTACAGGCATGCACCACCACGCCCAGCTAATTTTTGTACTCTTACTAGAGATGGGGTTTCGCCATGTTGGCCAGGCTGGTCTCTAACTCCCGACCTCAAGTGATCCACCTGCCTAGGCCTCCCAAAGTGCTGGGATTATAGGCATGAGCCACTGGGCCCGGTCCTGAAGTTATTGAACAGGCAAAACTAATCTATGCTGGAAGAAAAAAAAATCAGAACTGTGATCATTTCCAGGACTGTTTGGTAAGGCACATGAAGGAATTTTCCCAGGTAAAAAAAAATTCTGTATCTTAATGGGCAATTTGGTTACACATTTGCCAAAGGTGAATTATACAGTTAAGATTTATGATTTTTGTTATATATAAATTTCACCTCCAAAATCAGCCAAAAGAAGTGTGAAAATATTGTATTCTAGTTAATGACGTGGTGAAGTCTTCTGGGTGATATGTACTCATGTTTGGAACTTTGAAGTGCATAAAAAATAAGAGAGATTGTGGAATGGACAGAGTGATGAACCGATGGATCAGTGTGTGATCAATCAAGAAGAGTACAGTGTTTAGAATCTAGATGATTGGCACCTGTAATCTCAGCACTTTGGGAGGCTGAGGCAGGCTGATCAGTTGAGGCCAGGAGTTCCAGACCAGCCTGGCCAACATAGTGAAACCTCTCTCTACAAAAATACAAAAATCAGCCAGACATGGTGGCACATGCCTGTCATCCCAGCTACTCAGGAGGCTGAGGCAGGAGAATCGCTTGAACCTGATCCTGCGGCTGCACACTCCATTCTGGGTGACAGAGTGAGACTCTGTCTCAAAAAAAAAAAAAAGAAAGAAAGAAAGAAAGAAAGAAAGAAAGAAAAAAGAAAGAAAAATCTAGGCGATTGGCATATGAGCATTCACTGTATAAGAATTTCAACTTTGGACATTTTAACTTTTTCATAACAACATGGTGAGAAAAAAGGAAGTAATTGCTCTAGACTGCTGTTATTCGTATGAACTGAGTAGAAATGCATTTACCAGAGTCAGGACAGCTGAGGGATTAAGAACAGGGACTCCAGAGCCAGCATGCCTGTGCCCTTAGCTCCACCTCTTACTAGCTCTGAGCCCTGGGGAAGTCACTAGCCTATCTCAACCTCAGTTTCCCAATCTGAACATGTTCATAATAATAATGCCTCCTGCACAGAGTTTGTGAGCGTTAAATTCATTAAGATGAGAAAAGTGCTAAGAAACATATCTGGTGCATAGCAGGTGCTCATTAAATTTAGTTATTTGGTCAACGTAAATCCCCCATTGCTGGATAACTGTTTGTTTGTTTGTTTTTGTTTTATGCTATTATAAACCATGTTGGCATTTCCCCTCCCCCCCAGTCTCTGTCTCTGAATATCCTTTAAATTTCTAGACGTGGGATGGCTGGAGGGCAGGGTTCTAAGATCCTGCTACTGATTTTCAAATCTGCCTCCCCACCCTCCAACCCCATGGCCCACCTCTCTGCACCCCGGTTTGAGTTCGGCCATTGGGCTTTGCCTCCGCCTTCGGACCCGCAGCTCATGGATGTTAACGCCCCGAAGCCTCCAGGTACTCACCAGGACGAAGCCAACTTCCCCGCGGGTCAGCGACACGGAGTGGCTGTAGGCGCGCACAGTGACGAGACCCACGTAGGAGACGCGGCGGCTGCCCCGGTGCTCGTTCTTGGCCTCCACGCTGAAGGCGGGCAGGGTTTCGTCCTCGCTGCACAGCTCCGCCATCGTGTACGAACATGTGCCCATCATGTCATAGCGACGGCCGTCGAAGGTGGTGTAATGGGGGTCGCCCTGGGCGCGGCAGACCGCGGTGGACTCCGCCACACACTCGGCCTTCCCGCCTACCACCTGGCAGCGCTGCCCGGCTGCGCACTGCACGCCTTCGCAGGAGGGCTCCACTGGGGACAGTACAGCTGGGGAGGGAAGGGAACGGTGAAAAGAGAGAAACAGAAGTGTCCACGGGGTTGTAATCCCGGCACTTTGGGAGGCCGAGGCGGGCAGATCACTTGAGGTCAGGAGTTCGAGACCAGCCTGCCCAACATAGTGAAACCCCGTCTCCATTAAAAATACAAAAATTAGCAGAGTGTGGTGGCGCATGCCTGTAATCCCAGCTACTCGGGAGGCTGAGGCAGGAGAATCGCTCGAACCCAGGAGGGGAAGGTTGCAGTGAGCTGAGATGGCACCACTGCACTCCAGCCTGCATGACAAAGCGAGACTATTTCACAATAAAAGGAAGAAGAAAGAAGAAAAGAAAAAGAAGAAGAAAGAAGAAGAGGAAGAGGAAGAAGAAAAGAAGAAAAAGAAGAAGAAAAAGAAGAAAAGAAGAAGAAGAAGAAGAAGAAGAAGAAGAAGAAGAAGAAGAGGAGGAGGAGAAGGAGGAAGAAGAGGAGGGAGGGGGGAGGAGGAGGAGTGGGGAAGAAGAAGGAAGAAGGAAGAAACTGCCTCAGGCCTCAGAGGGAGGCATCCTGGAGCCCACCTTGCCTGGGAAGCTTGAGCAATTCGCTCACAAATGCCCATTTTTGCCCATTTTTGCCCATTTTAAAGGTGGAGAAACCAAGGTCTGGAACCCCACAGGGAGAGAGTTGCTCAGGCCTCTCTGAAAGCCCCAGGTTTTCTGATTCTCCAGTTTAACACAGGGCAGCCTAGAAGAAGGGAAGATAGTAAATAAGAAAAGGCAGAAACAGTCATTAAAATGTTAATTTGTGTTTTTCTTTCCCCTTTTTCCCCTCTTCCCTACCTTCCCTCCAGGGTCAAAAAGAGCTAAGGGATTTTTTTTAAGGACAGAAAATGGAAGACAGGCTTTAGCAGGATGAAAAGGACTACGGACTCAGGCCGCCTAGGTAGGAATCCTGGCTCAACCAACTGGCTCTGAGACACTGGGCAAGTGGTCTTAAACTCCCTCTGCCTCAGTTTCCTCATTTGTAACATGGGGGGTGATAATAATACCTCCTTCGTAGGGATCTTGGTGAGGGGTGTTAGGATTAAATAAGCTAAAACTCGAGAAAGCTTTAGAACTGAACCTAGGTGTTAAATGGAGTGTTACCCATTATAATTAATCACCCACTGATCTCTCATTCTATTTCTCAAGCCCAAAGTGGCTCCTTAAAGTTGGGTGGCTTCCATGCCTTGGAGGGTAAGGGACCAGGAACGCCACAGTCTTAGCGTGGCAGGGACTACATGGGAAGAAACAGCCTTTCCTCCATCTGCCTCCCAGTCTTCAAAAGTTTTTGCAGCTGGGTGTGGTGGCTCGGGCCTGTAATTCCAGCCCTTTGAGAGGCTGAGGCAGGAGGATCGCTTGAGCTCAGGAGTTTGAGACCAGCCTGGGCAACATGGCAAGACCCTATCTCTACAAAATATAAATTAAAAATTAGCTGGGTGTGGTGGTGCATACCTACAGTCTCAGCTACTTGGGAGGCTGAGGGAGGATTGCTTTAGTCCAAGAGTTCGAGGCTACAGTGAGCTGTGATCACACCACTGCACTCCAGCCCGAGTGACAGAGTGACACCCTGTCTCTAAGACAAAAAAAGTTTTGAGGGAGAAGCAGTTATCCCCATTTTACAGATGTGGAAACTGAAGCCCAGAGAGATGAAGTCACTTATCCAAAATCACACAGTAGAGCTGGGATTTGAACCCTGGGACCCTGCACTACACTGACAGCATCTCATGGGCTGAGCCTGAGGTCACACAAACTGCCAGGTCGTATACATTAACTGTGTCAAAAACACGTTAAACACCTAGAAAGATTGCAAGATACTCCCCCTCCCCAACACGTAGTCATCTTATTATCATACATTTAGACCTCCTAAGTTTGGGTATCAACATTCCTACATGAGGTGTGGAGAGTGGCTTAGCAACTGGTGTGGCTATGTCAGTTGCTAAAATATCAAAATATTTCCAAACTGGTTGGTAAGAAGCTGCTGACCTGACTGTCCCCCGCAACCCCAAAGATCCCTCCTTCTCAGCACCCTGGCTCTCCCCTAGGGCCCTTTCCAGAACAAACCAACAGACAGGGGCTGATGCCAGCATCATGGGGGCTTCAGGACCCTGTCACAGTGCTCTGGCTGCTGTCTCTTCTGACTGGTAGTGCCCCAGCTCTCCCTGGTTGCTAAATATTTAGAATATTGTTTCTGGGAGGATGGGAGGGGCTGAGAAGACTTGAGGAAGGATGTCGCAGAGAAGGGAAGTGAGGGGAGGACAACTAGGATCCCGAAAGCCACAGAGGAGTAGGTGGGTAGAAAAGCGGTCACCAGGTGGACAGGACCAGGGGACATTTTCCATTACTCACTCCGGCCACAATCAGCTGCTGTTGCGTAGCCTATAGCCTTGGCCAGCCCGAAGGTGAGCAGCCCGAAGTTGGTGGTGGCCTCGGCCGTGTGGATCGTGTCAGCTGTGCCGAGCTCCACTTCAGCATATGAGAACTCACTGCCTGGCACAGCCTCCCAGGTGAGCTTGGCCCCCACTGCATGCCCATCTATGGTCAGCCCGCTGATAGCCTTCGTCTGTGCCACCGCCAGGGCCACGCCCTCAGAGCCTGGTACACTCTTGACCACATAGGCAGGGCAGTAGGCTGCCACATCTGGGATCAGGACCAGGTAGGGGTCATAAGTCACTTCATTCCTTATGGCACCTGTGCCAAACAGCAGGACCTGGATGCCCACATTTGCAGACAGGTAGAGTGGCCGGGATGGCCGGACCTCAAACTCTACCACATCACCTGCCTGGAGCCCACGGGAGCCAGTGATACCCCCATGGTTGTAGGTCAGCTTTGTGGCCTGGCTGGCCACAACGAAGGCCAAATCATAGCGAGCCTGAGAGGCCAGCGTGGGCACTACATAGTGGGTGCCCCAGGCAGATGTGGGTAGCAGCTGCTCGACCACATGGTTGCAGGTCGTATGTTTCTGGGCACAGCTGTGGCCAGAGAGCACAGCCACGGGGCTACTAGCTGTGACCTTTGACCCCGAGAGATCCATTGAGCTCTGTAGCTGGGCCACATTGTAGGGCTGTAGAGTCACTCTTAGGACACTGCCTGCTGGATAGAAGTTGCCATTGAATGTCACTGACCCCTTCAGCGTGACACTGACCGAGGCACCTGAGGCACCAGCCACCACGGCAAACTCCTTGACATTCCTGGCTGAGGTGCCGGGGGGTGTGAGCACAAAGTACTCGGTGCCTAGGGCCTGGATGGGTCGCAGCAGTGTCAGCTCCGCTGTGTCAGGCTTGGCATTTAGTGCCTGCACAGAGATGGCGTGGTCAGAATGGATCACCACCGCATGCTGGAAGATCTTGCTGCCTATCATCTCAGCCTTGGCACTGATGTTGACCATGACCGACTCCCCGGGCCTCACTGTGACATTCTTTGAGGTGTTGTCTGCCTGGCTGAGGATGGAGACTGAAGCGGGGCTCTCTGACAGACTGGAGATAAAGAGGCAGGGGTAGGCCTTGCTGTAGGCCAGCTGATAGTTCTGCAGGAAGGCTGTGAGGAATTCCTCCCTGCCAGTGTTCTTGAGGTCCACTGAAGCCTCCTGGGTCAATCCTGTTTGGGAAAATACAGTTGTGGGTCCACTTATCCAATCCTCCCCACTTTTGCTCTACACCCAGAAACATGTTGAAGTATTAACTTGGGCTTTTCCCCACCACCCTTCTCTTTGCTTTTTTCTGATTCATGCAGCTTTCGTCTACAAGCCTTCCTGGATTTTGTTTTTCAAAAATCTAAACACCTTAGACAGGGCTCTCAAACTCAAATGCTGATGGGGCCAGGCAAGAAATATAAATGTGTGAAACAGTCCTGGAGGGGGCGACTGTGGAACTGAAGCATTCCTACACCATCTAAAGTGGGTTGTTGCTTATGGAAATCAATCAGTGTGATACATCTTATCAACAGAATAAAGGACAAAAACTATATGATCACTTCAATTGATGTCAGAAAAGCATTTGATAAAATTTAACATGCTTTCATGGTAAAAACTCTCAAGAAAGTAGATACGGAAGGAACACACCCCAACATGATGAAAGCCATGTACAACAGACCCACAGCTGGTATCATACTGAATGGGGAAAAACTGAAAGCCTTTGCTCTAAGATCTAGAACACAGCAAGGATGTCCACTTTCACCACTATTCTTCAACATATTATTATTAGTCCTAGCTAAACCACTTAGACAATAGAAAAAAATAAAGGGCATCCAAAATGGAAAAAGAGAGGTCAAATTATCTTTGTTTGCAGATGATAAAATCTTATATTTAGAAAAACCTAAAGACAGCTGGGCTTGGTAGCTCACGCCTATAATCCCAGCACTTTAGGAGGCCAAGGTGGGTGGATCACCTGAGGTCAGGAGTTCAAAACCAGCCTGGCCAACATGGTGAAACCCAATCTCTACTAAAAAAAAAATACAAAAATTAGCTGGGTGTAGTTGCACGCACCTGTGGTCCCAGCTACTCGGGAGGCTGGGGCAAGAGAACCGCTTGAACCCAGGAGGTGGAGGTTGCAGTGAGCCAAGATCATGCCACCGCACTCCAGCCTGGATGACAGAGCAAGACTCTGTCTCAAAAAAAAAAACAACTTTGGCTGGGTGCAGTGGCTCAAGCCTGTAATCCCAGCACTTTGGGAGGCCGAGGTGGGCAGATCAAGAGGTCAAGAGATTGAGACCATCCTGGCCAACATGGTGAAAACTGTCCCTATTAAAAATACAAAAAAAAAAAAATTAGACTGGCATGGTGGCAGACACCTGTAATCCCAGCTACTCGGGAGGTTGAAGCAGGAGAATTGCTTGAACCTGGGAGGTGGAGAAGGTAGGGAGCCAAGATGGCACCATTGCACTCCAGCCTGGGCAACAAGAGCAAAACTCCATCTCAAAAAAAAAAAAAAAGAAAACCTAAAGACTCCTAAAGACTTCATCAAGAAGTTGTTAGAACTGATAAACAAATTCACTAAACTTGCAGGATACAAAATCAGCATACAAAAATCGTAGCATTTCTATATGATAACAGCAAACAATCTGAAAAAAAAAAGGAAAGTAATCCCATTTACAATAGCCACAAATAAAATAAAACACCTAGGAATAAACCAAATAAATGAAAGATCTCTACAATGAAAACTATAAAGCAGTAATGAAACAAATGGAAGAGGATACACACCAAAAAAAAATGGAAAGATATTCCATGTTCATGGATTGGAAGACACAATATTGTTAAAATGTCCATACTAGCCAAAGCAATCTACCGATTCAGTGCAATCTCTATAAAAATGCCAGTGACATTCTTCACAGAAATAGAAGACTAATCCCAAAATTTATGTGGAAACACAAAATACCCAGAATAGCCAACGCCATCCTGAGCATAAAGAACAAAACTGGAGGAATCACATTACCTGACTTCACATTATACTGCAAAACTATAGTAACCAAAACAGTGTGGTACTTGCATAAAAACAAACACATGGACCAGTGGAACAGAATATAGAACCCAGAAACAAAGCCACCTGCAGTGAATTCATTTTTGACAAAGATCCCAAGAACATACACTGCATTTACTGAAGATAAATGGTGCTGGGAAAACTGGATATCCATGTGCAGAAGAGTGAAACTAGACCCCTATCTCTCACCATATACAAAAATCAAATCAGAATGGATTAAAGACTTAAATCTAAGACCTCAGACTATGAAACTACTATAAGAAGACATTTAGGAAACTCTCCAGTTCATTGGTCTGGGCAAAAATTTATTAAGTAATACATCAAAGGCACAGGCAACCAAAGAAAAATGGACAAATGGGATCACATCAACCTAAAAAGCTTCTGCTCAGCAAAGGAAACTGAAAGGGGCTGGGCGGAGACCAAACTACACCGGTCGCCGTCAAGAGATCTTTATTGGAGGTATCGAGCGGCACCACGCAAGGAGAAGGAAGAGAAGAGAGAGAGGGCTGCTGGTGTGCTGGGTTTTATATCCCTTGGGCCTACGTGGATTGGGCTAGGGGCGGGCCCAAGGGAAGGCGGGAGATGCTTCTTTCTGATTGGCCCTTCTTTGGCGGGTTCAGACAGTGCCCGGTCAAGGAGGGGAGAAGAACCTGGAACCGGCCCCATCTTAAGGTATGGCGCCATTTTAAGGTACCCCATGTTACCTAACAGAAACAATCCACAAAGTGAAGACACAACTGACAGAATGGGAGAAAATATTTACAACCCATCTAGCTAAAGCAATTAGACAAGAGAAAGAAATAAAGGTATCCAAATTGGAAAAAAAAAAAAAAGTCAAATTATCCTTGTTTGCAGATGATATAATCTTATATTTTAAAAAAAGCCCAAAGACTCCATCAAAAAGCTATTAGAACTGATAAACAAATTCACTAAATTTGCAGGATACAAAATCAACATACAAAAATCAGTAGCATTTCTAGATGGTACTGACAAGGGATTAATAACTAGAATAAAAAAGGAGCTCAAACAACTCAATAGGAAAAAAATCAAATAATCTGATCTGTGTGTGTTTGTGTGTGTGTGTGTGTGTGTGTGTGTGTTTGAGATAGAGTCTTGCTCTGTCACCCAGGCTGGACTGCAGTGGCACGATCTCACCTCACTGCAACCTCTGCCTCCTGGGTTCAAGTGATTCTCTTGCCTCAGCCTTCCAAGTAGCTGGGATTACAGGCATGCGCCACCATGCCCGGCTAATTTTTGTATTTTTAATAGAGACAGGGTTTCACCATGCTGGCCAGGTTGGTCTCGAACTCCTGACCTCAAGTGATCTGCCTGCCTCTGCCTCCCAAAGTGCTGGGATTAGAGGCATGAGCCACCACGCCCAGATTAATCTGATTTTAAAGTGGGCAAAAGATCTGAATAGACATTTCTCAAAGAAGACATACACATGGCCAGCAGGTATATAAAAAAATGCTCAACATCACTAATCATCAGAAAAATGCAAATTAAAACCACAATGAGATATCATCTCACTCGAGTTAAAATGGCTTTCATCCTAAAGAAAGGCAATAATGAATGCTGGTGAGCATGTGGAGAAAAGGGAACCCTTTTACGCTGTTGGTAGGACTGTAAATCAGTACAATCACTATCGATAATAGTATGAAGGTTTCTCAGAAAACTAAAACTAGAACTACTGTATGATCCAGCAATTCCTTTCCTTCCAAGACAGGAAGTCAGTATATGCAAGAGACATCTGCTCTCCCATGTTTATTGCAGCACTATTCCTAATAGCCAAGATACGGAATCACCCTAAGTGTCCATCAACAGATGAGTGGATAAAGGAAATTTGGTATGTACAAACAATGGAGAATTATCCACCATAAAAAAAGAATGAGATCGCCCGGCACAGTGGCTCACACCTATAATCCCAGCACTTTGGGAGGCCAAGGCAGGTGGATCACTTGAGGTCAGGAATTCGAGAGCAGCCTGGCCAACATGGTGAAACACCGTCTCTACTAAAAATACAAAAATTAGCCAGGAGTGGTGGCATGTACCTGTAATCCCAGCTACTCGGGAGGCTGAGGCACGAGAATCGCTTGAACCTGGGAGGCGGAGGTTGCAGTGAGCCAAGATCGCGTCACTGTACTCCAGCCTGGGCAACAGAGTGAGACTCGGTCACAAAAAAAAGGAATGAGATCCTGTCATTCGCAACAACATGGATGGAACTGGAGGACATGATGTTAAGTGAAATAAGCCAGTACAGAAAGACAAATTTCACATGTTCTCACTCATATATGGGAGTTTAAAATTTTTAACTGATGAACTCATAGAATTAGAGAGTAAAATGATGGTTATGATGATTACCAGAGGCTGGAAAAGATAGTGGGGACGGGGGGATAAGTAGATATGGTTAATGGGTACAAAAATACAGTTAAACAGTTAGATAAAATGGATAAAATCTAGTATTTCGTAGCAGAACAGGATGACTATTGTTGACAATAATTTATGGCATATTTTAAAATAACTGACAGTGGAATTGGAATGTTCCTAACACAAAGAAATGACAAATGCTTGAAGTGAGGGATGCACTAGTTACCCTGATTTTATCATTACACACTGTATGCCTGTATCAAAATATCACAGGTACCCCATAAATGCAGACAACTGCTATGTACCCATAAAAATAAAAAAATTTAAAAATATATAAACTAGTAAAAAAAAATAAAGTGTGGCCAGGCGCGGTGGCTCACGCTTGTAATCCCAGCACTTTGGGAGGCCGAGGCGGGCGGATCACGAGGTCAGGAGATCGAGACCACGGTGAAACCCTGTCTCTACTAAAAATACAAAAAATTAGCCGGGCGTGGTGGCGGGCGCCTGTAGTCCCAGCTACTTGGAGAGGCTGAGGCAGGAGAATGGCGTGAACCCAGGAGGCGGAGCTTGCAGTGAGCCGAGATCGCGCCACTGCACTCCAGCCTGGGCGACAGAGCGAGACTCCGTCTCAAAAAAAAAAAAAATAAATAAAGTGGATTGTTGGTACTAGCTTTCACCTGTTATAATGAAAGAATGTGAGCTTTTTTAAATTGTAAGACCTTCCTGTTTTTCTTTTCTTTTTTTTCTTTTGAGACGGAGTCTCGCTCTGTCACCCAGGCTGGAGTGCAGTGGCGCAATCTCAGCTCACCACAACCTCCGCCTCTCAGGTTCGAGTGATTCTACTGCCTCAGCCTCCCGCGTACTGGGACTACAGGTGTGTACCACCACACACAGCTAACTTTTGTATTTTTTCTTTTTTTTCTTTTGAGATGGAGTCTCACTCTGTCACCCAGGCTAGAGTGCAGTGGCGCGATCTTGGGTCACTGCAACCTCCACCTCCCGGTTTCCATGCCCAGCTAATTTCTGTATTTTTAGTAGAGACAGGGTTTCACCATGTTGGCCAGGCTGGTCTCAAATTCCTGACCTCAGGTGATCCACCTGCCTCGGTCTCCCAAAGTGCTGGGATTACAGGCGTGAGCCACCACACCTGGCCGTTCTTTCTGCTTTTAAAGAGAAACTGGCTATCTGAATTTTCATGTGAAATCTCCAACCCACAATTGTTTTAAGCACTTTGGGGCTCAAGGTGGATATATTCTGCTGCCAGTGTATGATTTCCATCTTTTTACAAACTGGAGTGCAGTGGCTTAAACACAACACACTGCAGCCTCAACCTCCTGGGCTCAAGGCATCCTCCTGTCTCAGCTTCTGGTATAGCTGGGACCACAGGCACGCACTATGTGCCTGGCTTATTTTTTTATTTTTTTCTAGAGGCAGGGTCTCACTTTGTTGCCCAAGCTGGTCTTGAACTCCTGGGCTCAAGTGATCCTCCTGCATCAGCCTCCCGAAGTGCTGGGATTACAGACGTGACCCACTGGTTTTTGTCTTAATAGGACTTGTGGGGGCCAGGCGCGGTGGCTCTCGCCTGTAATCCCAGCACTTTGGGAGGTCAACGAGGGTGGATCACTTGAGGTCAGGAGTTCGTAAGCAGACTGACTGACATGGTGAAATTCCATCTCTACTAAAAATACAAAATTAGCCAGACATGGTGGCATGGGGCACCTGTAATCCCAGCTACTAGGGAGGCTGAGGCAGGAGAATCGCTTGAACCCGGGAGGTGGAGGTTGCAATTAGCTGAGATTGCACCATTGCACTCCAGTCCAGGCAACAAGAGTGAAACTCCATCTCAAATAATAATAATAATAATAATAATGGGACTTGGGGGTTTGTGAAAAGGAGATAAAGAGAAGAGGATTATGGAAGGGTGGATGAATTGTCTCCTAGAAACAGATGGCAGTGGGGGCTTCTGACCACCCCCAACTAGGAAGAGCGTCCCTGGAGCTGAGGAAAGAGAGAGAGGTCTAAGGAATCTTGAAGAGAGTGTGGGGGCTATGGAATGACCACCTTCCATATAAAGGGGGCCTTGAAGGATATCCCAGGGGGCCAGGGGATCAGGGACAATGGACATTTCAAAAGTAACCTAGATGGATGCTGACTGGTGATGAGAGGGCCCTCATATCCCATCCTCACCCCAGTACTTTGGCTTTATCTAAAATTTTAGTTCTGGACACATCCCTGGGAGAACTGGGGACAACACCCTCCAAGAATGACTTTCGTGAAATTTTCCATCAACTCAGCCGAATGAGGCTCAGAGTCAAAACCTTAGTTGAGTTGCAGAAAATCAAGAAAGTTCTTGCACACTTGAGTTTGGGGACTAAGGTTTTTACCTGTGCTCCCATCCAGAAAAGGGTGAGAATTGGTGAATTCTACCACATCCCTCTGCAGAGCCTAAGGGCCTCCCTCCTGTCTCAGCTAGCCTGGGGTGACATGTGGAGGAGGCACACATGGAAGGCGTGGACCCACGCAGAGCTCCCCAGATTGGAACAAGGACATGGAGAGGGTCTTGGTCTGACTTACCCCACAGGAGGGTTGCTCCAGCCCAGAGTATCCACCAGCTCCACAGGGCACCCATGGCTGCAGTAGGAAAAGAGAAAGGATCATAGAAGGCTGATCCACCACCTCTGCTGAAGACTGTCCTGGGCAGAAGGGCCCACTCTCATGACAAGGGCCACCTGGGACCATGAAGGCTGAGGTAGGGAAAGAAGTCAGGCAGATTGGGCCAGGGGGGTATGGATCCAAGGACCAGTGTGTGTGTATAGGGGAGGCTGGCTGTCCAGTTGGTCTGGAGGTGGGGTGGGGAGGGCAGAAGCCAGGGACGGGTGGAGAGTTGGCTGTCTTGTGGGTCTAGGGGTAGGATGAGAAGGCCTACAGCCAGGGGCAAGAGTAGGGGACCTGCCGTCCCACTTCCAAAGGGGACCCCAGCCCTTCTCACCTGCAGGTCCCTGGAGCTGCAGGGCCAGCCCTGTGGCAGCGCTATATAGTGGAGTTTCTGGGCCCCTCAGGCCACACCCTGGGCCACGTGCCAGGCAGATGATGCCAACTTCCTGGAGGAGGCTGCGGTACTCAGGGCCAGATGAAACGGGAAACTGTGAAGGTCTGGGAAGGAGGGACGGTGATTCTGGATGCCTGGGTTCCAAGAAGGGAGTGAGGACAGCTGGTGGCCACTCCCTGGAAGCCTTCTGGAAAGTTTGGTCCTGGAAAGGTGGGGTCCCTGAGGGAGACAGCTGGGGAGCAGGCAGCTGAGCGCCTGGATCCCTAGGTGGAGGTGGGGTGGAGTGGGGGTGTGGGCAGCAAGGGCGGGAGGTGGCATGTGGTCATATTTGCTGGTTTAGTGGCTAGATTCCTTCCTTTGGCTCCTGCCAGGAACAACAATGAGGGACCCATATCCGGGTCCTGGTTCCTCCTCAGTCCCCACAGGCTGGGGAGTCCCTAGCCACCCACATCCTGCTTCCAGACACCACTAGAGGCAGGTGTCTGGGATGGGCAGGAGTCTGAGGCTATGGAGTGGGACACAAGACCTCCACCGCAGCCCAGCGGGGCCTCTGCGGTTTCTCATCTGCAAAACGGGAACACCAAAACCAGCCTCTCTGGGCATCTTTACGTCCCAGAGATGTAAAGAAATTCTCAACGACTGTAGAGCTGGGGGCAGACTCTTCTGGTGTGGGCGCAGGCCAGGATGCAGGTGGGCATTGGGACTGAAGCGGTGTGTGAAGAAGGGACGATGGGCTCTGTTTCCTGGTTCCACACAGACACCCGGATTCTACTTCTGATCCCAGACACCTGCCCCTCAGTGGTGCTGGAAACAGGATATAGGTGGCCAGGGACTTCCCAGCCTGTGGGGACTGAGGAAGAGCCAGGACCTGTTGGTTCTGGAGTTTTTTGTGTGTGTAGGGAGGGTTTGCTCTTAGCAAGGGCTAGCTGAACAGGTTTAGGGGACTCTGTGCCTCTCCATCACCCCAGAATTTGCCGGAGATGGGAGGTAGAGGTCTAGGTTGCACACAAGGAGCAGAAGAATGAGCTGAAAGTTGGGCTTTCTCAGCTGGAGTCAGCTCCTCTGAGGGGCTGGCCTGACCCAGGCCCTGCCTGCCTTCTCCCTGACCTGGGATCTCATTGTTTGCTGAGGGCGTCTCCCCTGGGACCAGCAGCTGCAAAGCCTGGGTGCCCTCTTGGACCAACACCCTAGCAGCTGCTTCGCTGGGGCTCCTCCCGTCTTATCACAGGAGCCTGGGCCTCTGGGAGGCCAAAGTGGATGCGGGGGCTTCTCTCTCCCTGGAGCTCTGACCAATCCCCACGCCCACCCAAGGCACATTCCCAGAGGGAAAGATAAAGGCTCAGAGTTGACTGGACATAAAGTCAACCAGGAAAATGAAGTGAGTAAACAGGAGACTGGCTAAAAGCCAGAGATAACAAGAAACAAGCAGGGGCAGGAGACCCACAGGAAGTGGAAGCTTTGGGAAAAGGATGCCTGGGTCCCTGAGGGGTCTAAAAGTTGGTGGAAGGGGCTGCTGGGTCCCTGAGAGAGATAAGGACTGGGAGCAGGAGACGTCAGGATTCCTAGGAGGAAACAGCAATTGCAAACCAAGATGTGAAAATTCTCTGAGGCCAGGCGCAGTGGCTCAGCTTATAATTCCAGTATTTTGGGAGGCTGAGGCAGGAGGATTGCTTAAGGCCACGAGTTTGAGACCAGCCTGGTTCAAGACCAACATAGTGAGACCCTGTATCTACAAAAAAATACAAAAATTAGCCAGGCACCATGGTGCACACTTGTAGTCCCAGCTACTTGGGAGGCTGAGGCAGGAGGATCACTTGAGGCCACAAGGTCAAGACCAGCCTGGGCAACATAGTGAGACCCTTTCTCTACAAAAAATACAAAAATAAACTGAGTGTGGTGGTGTGCACCTGTAGTCTCCACCATTCAGGAGGCTAAGGTGGGAGGATTGCTTGATCCTAGGAGTCTGAGGCCGCAGCGAGCCGTGATCATGCCACTGCACTCTGGCCTGGGGAGAAAAAGAAAAAAGAAAATCAAATCCTCGTGTGCGATACCCCTCTTGTAGTTTGAGGTACTCAGAGACAAATGGGAGGTGAAGGGAAAGAATCAGGGTGAGTTTCATGGGTGTTTCTGGCCCTCAATTCTCTCTAAGCCTTGGGGTTTCCCCTGGTTGATCACAGAAAGAAGCTTCCTGCCTTCAAAATTCATCATCGCTCTCCACAGCCAGAGTCCTCAGAAATGGGGTGGTTGTGGTGGGAGATCTCACAAATTAATACTCTGTATGTGACAATCCCCTTGGGTCTTCTTTCTCACTCCTCTTAAGACCCAAGTGGTGTGTGTGTGTGTGCGTGTGTGTGTGTGTGTACACACCCCTGTGCCTTACCCTGTATTATATCAACTCTCAGGAAACCCTTTGGTGACCCAGGAAATAAACTCTGGGGACACTTCCTTATGGTCAGAGAAATCACATCCATCCCTCCACTGGCAGCCCTGCTCTGAGCCCAAACAAGGGTATTTGTGTATCTGAGCCTTTCGGCCTCTCCCTGCTTATCTGCCTCTGTCTCCCTGCAGCATGTGCACTGGCTACACCATCCCAGACCCCTGGGCCCCTCTGACTAGTCTTGGCTTTATAGACCGGAGCACAGTGGGAGAGAATTTACTCTCTCCAGCTAAATTCAGGCTTGCGGGCAATTTCTAACTTAATTCCTTTATGCTCTGGATCCCACAATCCGACTTCCATAGGCACTGAACGTTTTGCTAAACTCTCCAATGACCCATTATTTGCCACTTGCCTCTAGTTCCTTCCCTGTAACATTCGACATTCACACTTCCTCTCTGCCTATAATTGAAATTCTATAGGAGATGTTCTCTGATCATAATGGAATCAGCTTGAAATGAATAACAGAAAAACAGGAAAATCTCCACTCACAAGGATATTGAGCAACTCACTTCTAAATAATCCATGGGCCAAAGAGGAAGTAACGAAAATACATAGAATTAAATGAAAATGAAAAGAAGATATTTCAAAATATGTGGGAAGAAGATATTTCAAAATATGTGGGATATAGCTAAAGGGAAATTTATGGCATTAAATATTTACATTAGGAAAGAGGAAAGTTCTCAAACCAATATTCTAAGCTCTTCTTACACAAGAAAGTAGTAAAAGACCAAAACAAACACAAAGCAGAAGAAAAGAAATAATAAAGAGCAGAAATTAATAAAACTGAACATGAGAAAATCAACGAAACAAAAGTACTTTGTTGTTGTTGTTGCTAACAAAAGCAAGGCTTTGAATTTCCCAAATGTATTTGTGGATTTGTCTATTGTTGAATAGAGCATTCTATAAATATCAATTAGATCCTGTTGACTGATGCTGTTATTCAGTTCTTTGATATTCTCACATATTTTATCCCTGGTAGTTCTATCAATTTGGTGAGAGTGAGGTTTTTAATTCTCCAACTATATTTGTGGACTTTTCTGTTTCACCTTTCAGCTCTATCAGTTTTTGCTTCATGTACTTGAATCTCTGTTGTTTCGTACATATACCTTAGGATTGCAATGTCTTGGCAGAATGATCCTTTGTTTTTAGCAATGTTTTTCGCTCTGAAGGAAAGTATTTTCGTATTCATATACTACTTCCTTCCTTTTAAAAATTTATATTTAAAATTATATATATATATATATATATATATATTTTTTAGACAGAGTCTTGCTCTGTTGCCCAAGCTGGAGTGCAAGGGCATGATCTCGGCTCACTGCAGCCTCTGCCTCCCAGGTTCACGCAATTCTCCTACTTCAGCTTCCCAAGTAGCTGGGATTACAGGCACTTGTGATCACGCCTGGCTAATTTTTGTATTTTTAGTAGATACAGAGTTTCACCATGTTGACCATGCTGGTCTTGAACTCCTGACCTCAAGTGATCTACCTGCCTTGGCCTCCCAAAGTGCTGGGATTACAGGGGTGAGCCACTGTGCCCAGCCTAAAATTTATATTTATAATAATATAAATTAATAAAATTAATATCTTTTTCTATTCTTTTATTTTCAACCTACTTATGTTGTTATATATGGAGTAAAGTTTTTTGGAGACAGTATCTAGTTGGATCATTTTTTAAATCCACTCTACCAGTCTCTGGCCTTTTATTTCATGTAAGCAGATAGACTATTTACATTTAAAGTAGTTATTGATATGTTTGGACTTAAGTTTAACATTTTAATATTCATCTTCCATTTGTTCCATTTCTCGTTCTTATTTTTCTTGCATTCCTGTGAGTTACATGAGCATTTTTTAGCATTCCATTTTGATTTATATTATTTTTGAATACATAATTTGTAGAATTTTCTTAGCACTTGCTCTAGTACTACAATATACATATGTAACTGATTATAGTCCAACTTATGAATCTTTTACCACTTTGATTGAAGTGTTGAAACTTTACATCCATATAGATCCTTTTACCCTCCCACTTATACATATGTGTGTGTGTATATACATATAACTATTTTAAGTATTGTCTCTTCCTATAGACTATATAGGAATTACAGATAATACTATAATTTTTTCTTCAACCAACTACGATTTTTAAAAACTCATGAGAAGGGTAATCTGCTATATTTATCACTATTTTTGTCCATTCTTCTATTCTTCCTTCCTTTCTAAAGTTCTGAGCCTTTTCCCATAATCATTTGGAGTTTGGAGAACTTCCTTTAATCATTCTCTAAAAATAATTCTGCTGATGGCAAAGTCTTGTAGTCTTCCTTCGTCTAAAAGCTTTTTATTTCTTCTTCATACCCTGTAGATAGTTTTGCTGGATATAAGATTCTTGGCTGGGCACAGTGGCTCATGCCTGTAATCCTAGCACTTTGGGGGGCTGACGTGGGCAGATCACAAGGTCAGGAGTTCCAGACCAGCCTGGCCAACATGGTGAAACCCTGTCTCTAATAAAAGTACAAAAATTAGCCGGGCGTGGTGGCAGGTGCCTGTAGTCACAGCTACTTGGGAGGCTGAGGCAGGAGAATCACTGGGAGGTGGAGGTTGCAGTGAGCCAAGAGCATACCACTGCACTCCAGCCTGGAGGACAGAGGGAGACTGTCTTAAAAAAAAAAAAAAGATTCTCAGCAGATAGTTATTTTCTTTCAGCACTTGAAGAGTATTGCTCCAGGCTTTCTTCTCCATGGTTTTTGATAAGAATTTTTTTGTCATTTGATCAGTGTTCCCTATAGACAATTTATAATTCCTCTCTAGCTGCTTCCAAGATAGTTTCATTGTTTGTTTGCCTTTGTTTTCATAAGTTAGTTATACTGTGTTTTGGCATGGAATCCCTCAGATTTATTCTGTTTAGCTTCTTGCATCTGTAGGTTTATGTCTTTTGCCAAATTTGGGAAGGTTTGGTCATTATTCTTCAAATATTTTTCAGCCCCACTTTCTTTTCTCCTTCTGTTAATCTGATAATACGAATGTTAGCTATTTTATAATTGTCCTGCAGGTTCTCTGAGCCCCTGTTAGTCATTTTCTGTTTCTCTTTTTTAAAGTTGATTGTTTCTCTGTTTTTTTGGATTGGGTAATTTTTATCGTTCTATCTTCAAGTTCACTTCTTATTTCCTTTGTCATAGTTACTCTGCTCTTGAGCCTTTCCAGTGAGTTTTTATTTTAGTTATTGTATTTTTCAGTTTTATCATTTTCATTTGGTTCTTCAAGAACATATTTTCCATTTATTTGGTGAGATTTTCTTTTCTTTCCCATCTTTGCAAGGAATTTCTACTTGCCTGGTGAAACATTTTTACGATGGCTACTTTAGATCTTTGTCAGATAATTCCAAAATCTGATTCATCTCAGTGTTAGATTGTTGATTGGCTTTTCTCATTCAAGTTGTGATTTTTCTGATTGTTCATATTATGTGTGATTTTTTAAATTATATCCTGGACATTTCTGATATTATGAGAGGAGATCCTGGATCCTATTTAACTCTTCCATTTTAGCAGTCACTCTTTTTAGGTTAGCATGCAGGTCCTGGCCTACTTTTTTGTGTTGTGATTCCAATGACAATTTAGTTTTCAGAGCCCTTGCATTATTATTCTTGTCTATTTCATTTGCCTGGTGCTGGTTGAGCTCACACCCAATTCCTGTTAGGAGTTAAATGGAGGTTAAAAGCATTTTCTTGGGGCCTGTTTGTGCTGCTAGGTTAGGAGTAGCAGACACTGGCACAAAAGGATGGAGAGTACTTCCCTGGGCTGTGTGGTGCCAGCAGGGCTCTTCCTTCATCTCTGCCATCCACCAGGGTGGGGAAAGCACCTACCTGGGTGCTTTCTGCTGCTGGATAGGGGGCTGGGGAAGACGCTGGATCTAGACCACCTCCTGTCATTGGGTGAGAAATTGAGAGATGCTGGGCCACTGAGATGTTTCTCGAGTTCTAAGGCCCCTTGTCAGTTTTCCTTCTTTTTATCTTTTCAGAGTCCTCTTAAGAATGTCTGTTACATTATTCCAGGGTTTTTAGCAGAGAGGAGCCAGGAAAAATAAATCTATGTCATCTTGACAGAGATGTTACCATCACTCTGGCTTCTTGTAGTCTCCTAAGATAGAAATCAAGTGAGATTACCAGACACAGTATTAAAGAGAAAAAAAGAAAGTTTATTTCAGTTTGTGCACAACGGAGGTCAGCACCGTGAAAGGAAAAGGGTAGGCTGCTCCCCACAGGGGGCAAGTGGATCTGTCTTGTAGGGGTCCAGATGCCGTGATGTACCTGTCATCATGTGTTAACAAGGGATTTCTGGGCACCTGCACAATGGTTCAACATGCTTTTTCATACATTGCATGTAACATTGGCATTTTAAATCTCTACCTCTGAGCATGATTTTTAGCGTTGAAATAAGGAAAATAACACTATAAGTTGAAACTTAAGCTGTTCCTGTGGCTCCCTGGGGAAGTCCCTAACCCCCTAAAGCAGGAACTTGAGGTTAATAGCTTCTTGGGCCTCTGATGCTGACTGGCTGGAGATTAGGTATAGAACAGGAATTAAAAGAAATAAAGAATGTGTAAGCAAAGCTTAGTTGTATGTAAGAAAACCCAATTCCCCCTGAGGAAGAGAAAGAGCTGGAGTCCTTTAAAATTAACTGCCTGTTTTTCTGTGGCTAGTGAGCTTTATCTCTCCCTTTCCCAGGCATTGTGAAGACTCTGTTTCTCTAGCTGTGCAACTGCAAGATCACTAGACAGATAATCTCAAGTCGTAAAACATGCTGTTCCTTGAAAAGAAATGATATAATGCATGTCTCAATTGAATAACTGTCTTTGTTGCTCACTTCTGTGATATGCTTCCCCCTGCACAGATCTCCCCCGGCCCCACGAAATGCTTAAAAGGTAGCTTGACTCTTTGTTCAGGGTTCAGTCCTTTGGATGTTAATCTGACTGGGTCAGTGCACCTGAATAATTAAATAATTCCTCCTCAACCCCACAGTCTTTTTTTTTTTTTTCTTGAGACGGAGTCTTGCTGTGTCGCCCAGGCTGGAGTGCAGTGGCGTGATCTCGGTTCACTGCAAGCTGCGCCTTCCGGGTTCACACTATTCTCCTGCCTCAGCCTCTTCGAGTAACTGGGACTACAGGCGCCCGCCACCACGCCCGGCTAATTTTTTGTATTTTTAGTAGAGATGGGGTTTCACCGTGGTCTTGATCTCCTGGCCTCGTGATCCGCCCACCTTGGCCTCCCAAAGTGCTGGGATTACAAGCGTGAGCCACCGCGCCTGGCCAACCCCACAGTCTTTCTGATTCCTTAATTATCCTGCTGCAGATAAGCTACAGCTTGAGTAAGGGGCTTTTGTTCTTTTTCACTAAACTACCTCAAAATAGGAAGCCAGCCAGCTGTCTCATTCCCAGCCAAGAGATTTCATTCTCCTTATTCTTAAGGGGCAAAGGTCTCTTCTGGAACTACTTCCTGCTAAGCATGGACATAGTCCCTACATCTGTTTCCGGGAGGAGTGGAAATTTCTTGTGGCTTGCTGAAGGGGCTGATACGGCTCTGGGCTAGTGGTCTCTGAAACAGGCTGGAAGCCTGGCAAGACCATTAACTTGGCATGCAAGCGTTACAGTCTGAAAGACATGAATTTTACCAGCAGGTTAAACAAGCATGGTTTAAAAATTAAAAATTTAAAGATTAAAAACTTTAAATATTAACAGAAGAAAGGTGGCCAATAAGGGCTTAAGAAAGGGAGGAACCAAGTTACAAGCCTTACAAGGGTAAGGTTGATCTGACAGCATTCTACACTAAGTTGACTTCCTTTACCAAAAGAGTGTAATGAATTTCCTGATTGTAAATTGCCTGGGTGTTAACCTCTACTTGCCCAGTAGTATTTATTCAAGTGCAGCAGGAGGTTTGGTGACTGTACAAACATCTCCCTGTTCAGCTAATAAGTAATCTAGAAGTCTTGCATGACGATTAACTTGACACGAAACTATTGCAGTCCGAAAGACACAAATTTTACCAGCAGGTTAAAGAAGCATGGTTTAAAGATTAAAAGATGAAAGATAGATAATAAGGGCTTAAGAAAGGAAGGAACCAAGTTATGGAGGGTAAGGCCAACATCACATTAGCAAGAGAATTGAGGGAGGTTTTTAGCCTTTCCAGGGCCTGCCTCGTCTGGTCCACTATATGCCTAGGGCTATTGTGACTCCAGGTACCCTGCACCCAGACTAAAAGGAAGAGGTTACAGTGAGATAGAAGAGGGTACAGTGGCCGGGCGCGGTGGCTCACGCCTGTAATCCCAGCACTTTGGGAGGCCGAGGCAGGCGGATCACGAGGTCAGGAGATTGAGACCATCCTGGCTAACACAGTGAAACCCCCATCTCTAAAATACAAAAAATTAGCCAGGCGTGGTAGCATGCACCTGTAGTCCCAGCTACTTGAGAGGCTGAGGCAGGAGAATCCCTTGAACCCAGGAGGTGGAGGTTGCAGTGAGCCGAGATCCTGTCACTGCCCTCCAGTCTGGGCGACAGAATGAGACTCCGTCTAAAAAAAAAAAAAAAAAAAAGAAGAGGGTACAGTGGGAGCATGATTCATGCCAGGCCCTCACCATGTCTTGAGTATGACCTGTGCACCTGAGCCAACAGGGAGATGATCGAAAACCATCTTACCCAGCTGGGGTAATATTTTATTATTATATTGTCTGCTAAATTTTCCCAAGTTGATAATGTATTTTAAAGCCTGATTTAAGTCTTCATCTATTAGAAAGTTTGTCTTGAGAAAGGACTGCTCCAATAGGTCATTTAAAAAGGGCTGAGCTTTAAGTTCCCCTTTGGGGTAGATCTTAGTAAGGCAATAGGGAGGCAATTAATCCATGATTTCTGGGCTTCTTGGCATAGTGTAGCCAAGGTTCTTTTTAAGGGTTTGATTCATTCTCTTAACTTTCCCGGAAGATTGAGGATGCCAGGCAGAGTGAAGTTTGTATTGGATGCTAAGACTGCTAAACAGCCCTTTGGTGACCTAGATGATAAAAGACAGCCTGTTGTCACTTTGTAGAGAGGCTGGAAGCCCAAACCTAGGAATTCCTTGTTTAAGCAGCCATTTACTTTTTGTTTGTCTGGTTTGGTGTGGTTTGGTTTTTAATTTTTTTTTGACAGAGTCTCGTTCTTGTTGCCCAGGTTGGAATGCAGTGGCACGATCACAGTTCACTGCAACCTCCATCTCCAGGGTTCAGGTGATTCTCCTGCTTCAGCCTTCCTAGTAGCTGGGATTACAGGTGCCCCGTGCCACCACGCCCAGCTAATTTTTTTTTTTTTTTTTTTTTTTTGAGGTGGAGCCTCGCTCTGTCACCCAGGCTGGAATGCAGTGGTGTGATCTCAGCTCCCTGCAAGCTCCGCCTCTCGGGTTCATGCCATTCTCCTGCCTCAGCCTCCCAAGTAGCTGGGACTACAGGCGCCTGCCACCACGCGCGGCTAATTTTTTGTACTTTTAGTAGAGACGGGTTTTCACCATGTTAACCAGGATGGTCTCGATCTCCTGATTGTGATCCGCCCGTCTCGGCCTCCCAAAGTGCAGGGATTACAGGTGTGAGCCACCGCACCTGGCCTTAATTTTTGTATTTTTAGTAGAGATGGGGTTTCACCATGTTGGTCAGGCTGGTCTCGAACTCCTGACCTCAAGTGATCCGCCCGCTTCAGCCTCCCAAACTGCTGGGATTACAGGTGTGAGCCACTGCACCCGGCCTTTAAGCAGTCATTTACAAACTTCAATTGTCATTCACAAACTTTTTTTTTCTGTTTGTGTGGGGAAAGCTTCCACCCAGCCTGTGAAAGTGTCTATAAAAATCAGAATATATTTGAATTCCCCTTTAGGGGTATCTGTGTAATTTGCCAATCTTCTCCAGGATAGGTCCCCTTATGCTGCACTGGGGCAGAGCCAGTGGATGAGCTCAGGAATTATTTTTAAGACAAACTTCACATGCTTGAGTTACAGGGTCCACTGTGGCTTTTTTATTTTTATTTTTTGAGACTGAGTCTCACTCTGTCACCCAGGCTGGAGTGCCTGGTTGTTTACTTGGCTGATTAAAGAATTGTCTTTTTGTTGCCCTTTACAGGACATAACAGCTATTTGGGCAGGGAGCTTAATATGGTTTGGCTCTGTGTCCCCACCCAAATCTCATCTCGAATTGTAATCTCCTCATGTCAAGGGAAGTACTTGGTGGGAGGTGATTGGATCATGGGGGCAGTTTCCCCAGTGCTGTTTTCACAATAGTACATGAGTTCTCATGAGATCTGATAGCTGAAAAGTGTGTGGCTTCCTTCACCCACTCTCCTGCTGCCATGCAAGGTGTGCCTTGCTTCCCCTTCACCTTCCGCCATGTTTGTAAGTTTCCTGAAGCCTCCCAGCCATGCAAAACTGTGAGTCAATTAAACTTCCTTTGTTTATAAATTACCCAGTCTCAGGTATCTCTTTATAGCAGTGTAAGAACGGACTAATATAGAGATGAACTGCCTCAAGGAGAAATAAAATCGCTTCATTGTGTTTTGTCGGGGTACTCCTGGCAGTTAGCGTTCTCCTCTTTCCAGACAGCTGCATGAGTATGGAGCATTAGGAATCTATACTTAGAATCAGTATATATATTAAGTCTCTTCCCTTCTTCAAGCTGAAGAGCCCTTAACTAAGGCTTGGAGCTCTGCTTCCTGAGCTGAAGTGCTTGGGGGAAGTAATTTTGCCTCTCTGGTCCAGCATAGGTTGACAATAGCATGTTTTGCCTTCCGGGCTCCATTTTATTTAATTTAATTAATTTATTTATTTTTTATTTTTTATTTTTTTTTTAGATGGAGTCTCGCTCTGTCACCCAGGCTGGAGTGCAATGGCGTGATCTTGGCTCACCGCAACGGCGTGATCTTGGCTCACTGCAACCTCCGCCTCCCAGGTTCAAGCGATTCTCCTGTCTCAGCCTCCTGAGTAGCTGGGATTACAGGCACATCACGAGCCCAGGACTTTGAGACCAGCCTGGACAACATGGTGAAACCTGTCTCTGCTAAAATACAAAAAATTAGCTGGGTGTGGTGGCGTGCCACCATGCCTGGCCTGCAGGCTCCATTTTCTACAAAACAACTCCCATCTGTAAACCATTCTTCATCTGGATTCTCTCAAGGGGTCTCCCGTAAATCTATCCAACTAGAATAGATCTGCTCTAAAGTTTCCACATAGGTGTGTTCCAGTGTCCCCAAGGTGGGCAAGGGAAGGAGGGTGGCAGGATTCAAGGACTCACATATCTTTAAGGTCAAGTCTGGGGTGTCTAACAGTGGGGCCTGATTTTGAGTTAACCTTCCCTGAGTTAGCCAGTGGCTCCCTTTGATTTCCAACACATTCTGGACCTGGTAAGGAGTATAAACCTCAAGGGATTGGCCTAGCATGAGTCTGGAGATCTCCCTGACCAGGAGGCTGGTGGCTGCCACCACCCTAAGATAGCCAGGCCACCCCTGGGCTACTGGGTCCAGTTGGTTTAAAAAATAAGTCACTGGCCTTTGGACAGGCCCTAGCTTCTGAATTAGGACTTCCAGGGCTTGCCCAGAGAGGTGGAGGCTATCTGGAAACCCCTGGGGCAGCACTGTCCAAGTACTTTGGGGAGTTTCCTGAGTCTCTGGATCCTTCCATTCAAAGGCAAAAATGTAGGGTGTAGTCAGGATGCAGCATATATTAAAGACAACATCCTTTAGATCCAGCACAGTGTAAAACTGTGTGCACCCAGGGATTTGAGAGCAGAGTGTGTATGAATTAGGGACTGAAGGATGCGTGGGAACAACTGAGTCATTCACTACTCTAAAGTGTGGAACAAAGTGGTATTCCCCATTTGGTTTCTTCACAGGCAGGACTGGAGTATTACAAGGGGACTGCAGGGCTGAATTAGTCTGTTCTGTATCAATGTTTCCAGGAGGGGCCATATCCCTTGTAGGGCTTCTGGCCTCAAATGGTATTTTGGCTTGCATGGGTAGGGTAGGCCTGGCTTAAGCTTTATTTTAATATTCTCCTCATTGATGACCTGTCCTGAAATATTGGTATCCCACACAGACTTTTCCACTCAAATCAATATATTTTCTAGGACTGGGGGTAGCTTCTGATCTTGGGGAGACAAAAGGGCCAGTAAATGGATTCCTTTCTCAGGGGGCACTGAGACTTGTATGGCATTCCCCTGGAGGGAAACTGAGGCTCCCAACTTAGATAATAAGTCATGAACCATTAAAGGAAGGGGACACTCAGGGACATATAGGAAGGAATGAGTGATAGCCTTAGATCCAATTTTACAAGTCAAAGGAAAGGTAAATTGTCTTACCTTGGGTTGACCATCTGTTTCTGTCACTGTACAACTGGCACTGAACAGAGATCCAACAGGATGGGTCAGGACAGAGTAGGGGGCTCTGGTGTCCATAAGGAATTCAGTTTTCCTACCTGTCATATGGAGGGTGACCCAAGGCTCCACAGTGGTGATGGTGATGGAACTCTTCAGGACTGGAGGCAGATAAGCATTTGAGAACACCTCATTCAGAGGGGGTGGCCTTCTTATCTGAGAGGCCAGCAACAAGAGGAGTGGGCTGGGAAGGTCCACTCCATCCTGGCTTCCTAGAAAAGAATGGACAGTCCTTTCTCCAGTGCCTCTTCTTACAGTAAGCACACTGGTTGCATCCCATTTCCACGGACATTGGGTGGGGTTTAATTCCCCCACCCCGCCATTCAGGTTTCTCTGTTACCTAAGGTCACCTCAAGGTGGGCCTGTGATTACAGCAGCCAAAATGTGTGTCTTCCTTTTTATTCTCTCATTTTTCTACACCTTCTCTGCCTGGTCCCAATTGTTAAAAATGTTGAAGACCTCTGCTACCAATGTTGCTTGAGGGGTCTAAGGGTCAGCTTCCAGCTTTTGAAGCTTTTCCCAGATGTCTGCCACAGCATGGGTTATAAAATGCATGGCCAGAAGTGTTAGGCCTTCATTGGTCTTTGGGTCTATGTTACTATACTTTCTGAAAGCCTCAGAGAGCCTATTAAGGTATCCAGCTGGATTTTCATCCACTTCCTGAGCAATTATTTTACTTTATTATACTTTACTGATTTTGTCTGACACCCTCTGATATACAATTAAGGAAGTGATTGATCCTTAACCAGTCCCTGTCATCTGTATAAATCCATTGTGCGTTCTGCTCTGGGACTGCCTCACCAGATACCCAGTAAATGACATGGCCAGGATTATATCTGGCCATCTCCTTTGCATATTTCTTACCCTTTCCAAGATTCGAGTTTTTTCACCAGGAGTACAACAATGAGTTAGGACTACAAGAACATCTTGTCAAGTCAAAGGAAAGGTTAGACTAAACTTAATAAATTCATCACTAAACCTATCTGGATTGTTCAAGAACTGGCCAAACCAATCCTTGCCTTGACTTATGTCTGACATTGGTAAGGTTCCATGTACCTGAACTGTCCCTCTAGTTCCATCCATTACCTCCCAGGGGGAAAGCAGCCCTGGTATGGTGGGGAAGTGAAGGAGGGTGCTGACTTGCAGCCCAGTTGGAGCCACACTGGGGACAGCACTGAGGGTTGTTGAGGAGTAGAAGGGGAGAGCCTTCCTGACCCAGCATGGTATGGAGGAGGCTCCAGACAGAAGGAGAAAGGATCCACAGTAGCAGAGGGGCCTGCTTCCCACCCTGCCCTTAGAAAGGTAGTGAGAGAATTGAGCCCTAGGGGTTAAAATCTGAGACAGGACTTGGCTCATCTCTCAGCTGTTGCTTGAGAGGTGCCATATAAACCTGGCAGGAGTCCTAGAGTTTGAGATCCTGATATAATTTCCTGAAGGCCTGCATGTATGGAATCTCAAGCTATTTATTAGAATTTTTTACAGTATATATCCAATTGGAAAATGGTGTTGTAACTGAAGGATCCCATTCTCAGGTCATTTCTCTTGGTACCCCAGGGGATACTGAGGCCAAGCAATATCATAGAGGAACACAAGCTTCTTTTTCTTTGTAATCTCTCATTTAAACTGATCCCAATTACAGAGGATGCATCCAAGGCGGGGGAATCTTTTGGAACGTCTGTAGTGTTTCCCATGGTAGAGCTGGTGTCCTGTCATCAAGAGGTCTGGTGAGGGATGCAGCCTCTGACTCTGACAATCTTCACAATTGCAGCACACATCCTGGTCTAACTCATCCCAGACCTTCAAATCCCTGGCAAGAACTAAGCCAGCCAAAGAGGACAGAGGGAGGAGAGCAGAACGAGGGGGCTTGAGAGCCTTTAGCTCTTGGATTTGCCAGCTTCAACCCACAAAGTCTAGCAAGTAGTAGATTTTACATCAGCTCCAAGTAGAACTTACTCTACACCCACATTTATTAACATGGACTCTAACAAGAAACGAGATGATGTGCTAGACAAACAGAGGAAAAATTTCATTTGGCCTAATGAGTAGGGCTTCCTTCCAAGAATCCTGGAGGGTGGCTTCACCCATGCAACAAGGACCAGAAACGAGAACACATTTCCATTTAGACAACTGACAAAACAGATTATAAACGTCCAGGCTCCACAAAGAAGAATACGGTCAGGGAAAATACTGAGTGGTTTCAGTATTTGAAACAAAAGAGAATTCCAGATTGCCGGCTGGTACCTAGCCCACACATGTCTGGGACAGTTCCCTAGACCAATCTCAGAAGAGCCACCCAGAATCACTCCAACTGCCCACGCAAGTTTCCCAGAAGGGCTAACTGGAATCACCCCAACTTCCCACCCAAATTTCCAAAAATGAGGGAGAGAAGGCGAGACAAAAGAAAGAAAGCGGCCCTTATCAATGTCAGACATAAGTCAAGGCAAGGATTGGTTTGGCCGGTTCTTGAACAATCCAGATAGGTTTAGTGATTAATGTATTAAGTTTAGTCTAACCTTTCCTTTGGCTTGACAAGATGTTCTAGTAGTCCTAACTCATTGTACTCCTGGTGAAAGGTTCAAATCTTGGAAAGGGTAAGAAATACGCAGAGGAGATGGCCAGATATAATCCTGGTCATGTTATTTACTGGGCATCTGGTGAGCGAGAGAGAGAGAGAGAGAGAAGAAGAAGAAGAGCAGACTCACCTAGGGTCCAGACTTGACTCTCCAAAGCACCAACACCAAAGCAATGGTCCAGAGTGGCCACCTTTGTTACCACCTGGTCAGTTGCCTCTGTCCTCCAGGAAGTCTTGCTAACTCCTGTGGGGACCTAGAATGAGGGTCCCATCGGGGGTACCAGGAGATGTTACAATCATCCTCGGTTCTTGTAATCTCCCAGGATAGAAATCAAGTGAGATTGCTGGGCGTGGTGGCTCACCCCTGTAATCCCAGCAATTTGGGAGGCTGAGGCAGGTGGATTGCTTGAGCCCAGGAGTTCAAGACCAGCCTGGGCAACATGGTGAAAACCCATTTCTACTAAAAATACAAAAAAACAGCTGGGTGTGGTGGTGCACGCCTGTAATCCCAGCTACTTGGGAGGCTGAGGCAGGAGAATTGCTTGAACCTGGATGGCAGAGGTTGCAGTGAGCCGAGATTATGCCATTGCACTCCAGCCTGGGCGACAGAACAAGACTCCATCTCAAAAAAAAAAAAAAAAAGAAAGAAAGAAAAAGAGAATGTTTATTTTAGCCTGTGCACAAGAAAGGTCAGCACTGCAAAAGGAAAAGGGTGGGCTGCACCCCAAAGGGAGCAGGTTGATCTGTCTTATAGGGGCCTAGCTGCTGTGACGTGCCTGTTATCGAATGTTTAGGAGGGATTTCTTTGGCGCCTGCACAGTGGTTCAACACGCTATTTCATACATTGTATGTAATATTAGCATTTTAAATCACCTCTGGGCATGATTTTTAGCATTAAAATAAGGAAAAGTTGAAACAAGCCTAGCTGTACTTGTAGGTCCCTGGGGAAGTCCCTAGCCCCCTAAAGCAGGAACTTGTGGTTAATAGCTTCTTGGGCCTTTGATGCTGATTGGCTGGAGATTAGGTAAGCTACAGCTTGAGTAAGGGGCTTTTCTTCTTTTTGTCTGGACCACATCAAAACAGGAAGTCAGCCAGCTTGCCTGTCACAAAACCAGGAGTCAATAAATAAAATGATTTATTATTTGAATAATGTATTTGTAGGTTCTTTTGGGTTCTCTACACATACAATCATATTGCTTATGAATTAGTTTAATTCCTTCCATTCTCATCTTTATAACTGTTCTTTAGGCTTTCCAATAGATAATTGAATAAAAGATATGATAGGGGCATCCTAGTCTTGCTTCTGATCACAAAGAAAATACTTTCAATTGGTTTTTGTTGTTGTTTGAGAGGGAGTCTCGCTCTGTCACGCAGGCTGGAGTTCAGTGGCACAATCTAAGCTCACTGCAACCTTTGCCTCCTGGGCTCAAGCGATCCTTCCATCTTAGCCTCCCAAGTAGTAGGGACTACAGGCACATGCCACCACGCCCAGCTGATTTTTGTATTTTTTTGTAAAGATAGGGTTTTTGCTTAGGCTGGTCTCGAACTCCTGGGCTCCAGTGATCCACCTCCCTCAGCCTCCCAAAGTGCTGGGATTACATGCATCAGCCACCAGACCCAGCCTGTTTTCAATATTTTGCCATTAAGTATGATGCTTACCGTAGCATTTTTGAAAGTATACATTATTGTATTAAAGAAGTTTCCTTCTACTTTTAATTGTTTAATCATAAATCGATATTTAACTTTATCAACTGATTTTTCTGCATCTGTCTCAATGATATTAATATCCACTGTTGATCATTACCTTGATATAGAGTTGCTAACTAAGAAACAAGACCTCCAGTTTAATTTGAATTTCAGGTAACTATTAATTTTTAGTATAAATATGTCCCATGCCATTTATTGGCTAAATCTGGAAACCTGTCTAGTTCCATTATTTCACCAGCGCTTTGCAAAATGGGGATTTTTAATGTATTATTTTCTCTTCATTTATTAACTACAATGCAATTATACAAAGAAGTATCCCCTCATTAATTCTCTGGTTACCCTAAATTGTAGTTAATACAGAAAAAGCAACTTAAATGCTTCAATTTTCAGTTTTAGTAAGTTCTCTCTAAAGGTAACCAAAACGTGTGTGTGTGTGTGTGTGTGTGCATCCATGTGTGTGTGAGTGTATGTAAAATCCTTATGAATGCATGGATTTTTAACATTTGAAGTGGTCAAACCTTAGACCAATGGGAGCTGTCTTGGTTTATGGTGTATTTCCTACCCAGAACCGCAATCATCCATTTCTAAAAGAGCCACAATTCCTATGATTACCAAATTGTATTTATTTATTTATTTTGAGACAAAGTCCTGCTCTATTGCCCAGGCTGGAGTACAGTGGCATGATCATGGCTCATTGCAGCCTTGACCTCCTGGGCTCAAGCAATCCTCCCGCCTCGGCCTCCCAATTAGCTGGGACTACAGATGTGCATCACTACACCCAGCTAATTTTTAAACTGTCTGTAGAGACGAGGTCTCCCTACATTACCCAGGCTGCTCTCGAACTCCTGGGCTCAAGTGATTCTCCTGCCTTGGACTCTCAAAGTGCTGGGATTATAAGTGTGGGCCACGTGCCTGGCCCCAAATTGAATTTAGAGACCATAATTTGAGCACTAGGGGAGGAACTGCCTTTGTTTAATATTTTTAATTTTGTAAAACATTTGCACAGTTCCAGAGCCAAAACTTGACAATAAGTTATCTTCACAGAACTTTAGCTGCCATCCCTGTCCTCTCCATATTTCCTCCCTTCTCCTGTGAGTAACCATTTTTATGAGGTTTTCATTCAACTTTCGATCATTGCTTTTTGAAAATATATGCAAAGATATACATATACAAGTGTGCATGTCTGTGCATTTCCCTTTCCTTCTTTTGCAAAAGGTAGCATATTATAGCATATCATACACACTGTGTTTTCTTCTTTTTGTTTTGTTTTTTTGAGACGGAGTCTCACTCGGCCACCCAGGCTGGAGTGCAGTGTCGTGATCTCAGCTCACTGTAACCTCCACCTCCCAGGTTCAAGCGATTCTCCTGCTTCAGCCACTCAAGTACCTGGGATTACAGGTGTGCGCCACCATGCCCGGCTAACTTTTGTATTTTTTAGTAGAGACGGGTTTCACCATGTTGGCCAGGCTGGTCTTGAACTCCTGACCTCAGGTGATCCTCCCACCTCAGCCTCCCAAAGTATTGACATCACAGGCGTGAGCCACTGCGCCCAGCTTACACTGTTCTTTATTTTACTTTTTTTACTTGACTTTTTTTTTTTTTTTTTTTTTTTTTTTTGAGACAGAGTTTCACTCTTGTTGCCCAGGCTGGAGTACAATGGCATGATCTCGGCTCACCACAACCTCTGCCTCCTGGGTTCAAGTGATTCTCCTGCCTCAGCCTCCCGAGTAGCTGAGACTACAGGCATGTGCCATCACACCCGGCTAATTTTGCATTTTTAGTAGAGACGGAGTTTCTCCATGTTGGTCAGGATGGTTTCGAACTCCCGATCTCAGGTGATCCGCCCGCCTCAACCTCCCAAAGCGCTGGGATTACAGGCATGAGCAATGAGCCACCGTGCCCGGCAGGCATGTACTATTTTTCATTCCCACTAGCAATGTAAGAGTACCAATTTTCCCACAACCTCAGCAACAGAGTATGTTAGCAATCTCATAGGTGAGAAATGGTATCTCAGTACAGTTTTATTTTGCATTCGTAGTATTATAAATGAGATAAATCATTTGTTCATTTAAGGGTTTGCATTTTCTATGAATTCTGTTCTTTTGTTTTCCTACCTTGTTCATTGTGTTTTTGTCATGACTAAAATTTTAATTATTATGTAGTCAAATGTATCAGTCCTTTCTTTTATTGCCTCTGTAATTTGAATCAGGTAGCAAAAAAAATTTGACCGCTGCCAGGTTATAAAGAAATTCATCGGCTGGGCACAGTGGCTCATGCCTGTAATCCCAGCACTTTGGGAAGTCAAGGCAGGAGGATCACTTGAGCCCAGGAGTTCGAGAAGAGCCTGGGTAAAATGGGGAAGTCCTATCTCTACCAAAGAATTACAAAAATTAGCCAGGCGTGGTGTGGCGTGTGCCTGCAGTCCCAGCTATTCAGGAGGCTGAGGTAGGAGAATTGCTTGAACCAAAGGGGCAGAGGTTGCAGTGAGCCGAGATCATGCCACTACACTCCAGCCTGGATGGCAGAGCCAGTTGAGACAGATCTCAACTTAAAACATAAATGAATAAATTCATTCACATTTAATAGTTACACGGTTTCATGTTTTAAAATTTAGATCTCTGACCCTTTTACATTTGTCCTGCTGTGTGGTTTGAGGAATGGGTTTAATTTTATATTCTTCCATAGAGTTGTCAGCTTAGTACAGCATCACTTATTAAAAAGTCCTTCTTGTCTTCAATGATTTGAGATGCAACCTTTATCATATACTAAATATCTATATGCATTTGGGTCTGCTCTGGATTCTTTATTCTGTTCCTTTGGCCTGCCCATTCATGTGCTAATACTACACTGTTTTCATTAGAGGTTTTCTGTTTTTATATCTAGTCAGGTCGGCCAGGCGCAGTGGCTCATGCCTGTAATCCCAGCACTTTGGGAGGCTAAGGCGGGTGGATCATGAAGTCAGGAGTTCAAGACCAGCCTGGCCAACATGGTGAAACCCCGTCTCTACTAAAAATACAAAAATTAGCTGGGTGTGGTGGCACATGTCTGTAATTCCAGCTACTTGGAATTACAAAAAACAAGAACAGCTAAGAAAGTTCTGAAAAACTCATGAGGCTAAGTAAGGCAGGAGAATCACTTGAACCCGGGAGGCAGAGGTTGCAGTGAGCCGAGATTGTGCCACTGCACTCCAGCCTGGCGATATATATATATATGTAGTCAGGTCAGTGGTGCCTCCCTACTCTGGTCTTTTTCAGAGTTTTCTTAGCTGTTGTTTTTCTCATTCTTCCAAATAAGTTTTAGAATAATTTCTCTAATTCTAGATAAAAACCTGATATTTTTGGAAGGATTGCATTACATTTTTAAACTAACTTTTTGAGAGAATGGACATTTTTATTATGTGAGTCTCCTATCCGAAACCATTACCCTTCTATGTATATATATTTTCATGTTTACCTTTGTGAATAATAGAAAAGCAAACAGTATTCACATGTTTATCTTCTTTAAAAAAAAAAAAAAGCAAAATAGGCCAGGTGTGGTGGCTCACGCCTGTAATCCCAGCACTTTGGGAGCCTGAGGCAGGAGAATTACTTGAGTCCAAGAGTTCAAGAACAGCCTAGGCAGCATGGTGAAACCCCATCTCTACAAAAAATCAGCTAGGCATGGTGGTATGCACCTGTAGTTCCAGCTACTCGGGAGGCTGAGGTGGGAGGATCACTTGAGCCTGGGAGGTGGAGGTTGCAGTGAGCTGAGATTGTGCCACTGCACGCCAGTCTGGGCGACAGAGTGACATCCTGTCTCAAAAAAAAAAAAAAAACAGTAAAATTGATATGTATAGATTTGTGTAACCACCTCCACAATCAAGACACAGTTTCATCACCCCAAAACGTCTCTCATGCTATCCTTTTGTAGTAACCCTCCCGGCCAACCCCTGGAAACCAGTGACCTCTTCTCTGTTCCTTTAATCTTGTGTTTTCAAGAATGTCACACAAATGGAATCAGAAAGTATGTCACCTCCAGTCTCATGTACCCATTTGACTATGGAAAATTTCCACTCAAATGTCCCACAGGTACCTTAACTCAACCTCATTGCTCTCCTTCCAATATGCCCCTCCTCCTATGTCTAGATTCTAGTCAAACACTATGCCATCATCCAGCAGTCCAAGCTAGGAGTGTCATCCTGGGTTCCTCTTTTTTCCTTTCACAACCTCTTTCTAATTTTTTTTTTTTTTTTTTTTTTTGAGACAGAGTTTCGCTCTTGTTGCACAGGCTGGAGTGTAATGGCACGATCTTGGCTCGCCACAACCTCTGCCTCCTGAGTTCAAGTGATTCTCCTGCCTCAGCCTCCAGAGTAGCTAGGATTACAGGCATTCACCACCATGCCCAGCTAATTTTGTATTTTTAGTAGAGACGGGATTTCTCCATGTTGGTCAGGCTGGTCTCAAACTCCCTACCTCAGGTGATCTGCCTGCCTCGGCCTCCCAAAGTGCTGGGATTACAGACGTGAGCCACTGCACCCGGCTCTAATTACTCTCTTAATCTCACTGCTTATATGTTCTTTATATCTCTCAAAACAATCTAATTATTTCTAAATCCACAACCATTTTACCAGTGATTCTGGCAATCACCTCTCAACTGGATTATTCCAACAGCTTTCTAGGTTTTTTGCTGAGTCTTATCCTTTTGAGTCCCTATCTACACTACAGTAAGCACGATCATCCTAAACAAACACAAACCTTGTCAAGTCATTCCCCCAACCTACCACTCCCTGAAACTTAAAACCCTTCAGGGGTTGTCCCTTGCCCTCAGGATAAATTGTAAGCTCCTTAGCTGACATTCAAGACTTCTGTAATTCAAGCCTTCCTCTCCTATCTCAACCCAAAACTCCTGTTCTCACCCTACATGTCTCCCACACATACTCCCACTTGCGTTGCTTTTTTAAAGTCTGGAATGTCTTTCTCCTCCCCTTTCTTTTTTTTTTTTTTTTTTTTTGAGTCGGAGTCTCACTCTGTCGCCCAGGCTGGAGTGCAGTGGCACAATCTCAGCTCACTGCAACCTCTGCCTCCTGGGTTCAAGCAATTCTTCTGCTTCAGCCTCCTGCGAAGCTGGGATTACAGGGGCACGCCAGCATGCCCAGCTAATTTTTTGAATTTTTAGTAGAGACGGGGGTTTTACCATGCTGGCCAGAATGGTCTTGTAATCCGCTCACCTCAGCCTCCCAAAATGCTGGTATTACAGGCATGAGCCACTGCGCCTGGCTCTCCTCACCTTTCTTAGCTAATTACTACTTGTCCTTCAGGTCTCACCTTGGCTCTAACCTCCTGGCGGGATCAATGCTCTACCTTTCTAATTCCTGCAGGAAAACACTGGACTTTTCTCTTTTTCCTTAGTAGAGAAGTTTTCAAAGTGGGACTGCAGACGCCTGCATGTCCCTGATCCCTTCAGAGGGTCCCTGAGGTCAAAATTATTTTTATAATAATACTAAGATGTTATTCAAATTTTTCACTCTTAATATTTGCACTGATAGTGCAAAAACAATGGTAAGTAAGACTACTGGCCCTTGCCCCAAATCAATTTAGCTAATAGTCATCAGATTAATGGAATCTTCTTGTTTTAATATTACACCAAAACTCTACAAGTGGAAGTATCTTAAAGGTTAGTTGCAATACGGCATCTGAAACCATATCAGTGAATTATTTCCATGCTATTACAGTAAAATCCTTTGGTCTATATTGCACTTTGCATGGATCTTTTACCCATTCATAGTTTTATAGCATCATGCAACAGGAATTTGGAAAATATTGGTGCAGTGAGTTATACAGCTTTCCAAATGTTGAAACATTTGTTATAAAATACTGAAAAATTATAGTCATAGATATCCACATTATTCCAATCTGAAAGGCAATAAGTGTTTGGGAAGCTGTCAAGCTCATGGTGGCAGATTAAATATACCTCCATATTACTACTACTTATATATGTGTGGCTACATTTTTTTTGGTATATATTAACCGAAACAAACTATCACAGCACGTTGAATGCAAAAGCAGACACTGGCCAGGCGCAGTGGCTCACGCCTGTAATCCCAGCACTTCGGGAGGCTGAGGCAGGAGGACTACCTGAAGTCAGGAGTTCAAGACCAGCCCGGCCAAGATGGCGAAACTCCTTCTCCACTAAAAATACAAAACACTAGCCGGGCGCAGTGGCTTGCGCCGGTAATTGCAGCTACTCGGGAGGCTGAGGCAGGAGAATCACTTGAACCCGAGAAGCAGAGGTTGCAGCAAGCCAAGATTGTGCCATTGCACTCCAGCCTGGGGGACAGAGTGAGACTGTCTCAAAAAAAAAAAAAAAGCAGAAAAAAAAGCAGGCATTAAGATCCAGTTGTTTTCCATCAAGCTGGCCATTAAAGAGATTTGCAAAAATGCAACAAAACAATGCTACTCTTCTCTGACCATAATAGAATTAAAGTAGAAACCAATAACAGAAAGATGTCTAGGAGATCCCCAAATATTTGGAAATTAATCACTCACTTCTAAATAATCCATGAGTCAACGAAGAAATATTAAGAAGAAATAGAAAATATTTTTCACTTAATGAAAATAAAATATAACAAAATGTATGTAAGCAATTAAGGCAGTTTTTAGGGGGTAAATTTATATTAGCAAACATATATGTCATGAAAGAAAATCTCAAATCTAACCCTCCACATTAACATTGTAAAGAAAGAAAAGTAAATGAAATCCAAAGCACTGAAGGAAAAAAAAAATGAAGAGCAGAAATCAATGAAATTAAAAACAACAAAAAAAGGAAAAATAAATGAAATAAAAAATTGTCCTTATGAAAGGTCAATACAACTAATAAACCTCTAAGCAGATTAACCAAGAAAAAAACAGAGAAGACAAAAATTACCTATATTAGGAATGATAGAAGAGATATCACTACAGTATCTATAAATTTTACAACTTACATGTAACAGATCAGTTCCTTGAAAGATACAAACTACCACAAATCACCAAAGATGAACAAGATAAAGAGGTCTTACAACTATTAAAGAAATTAAATTTATAGTTAAATATCTTCCCCCGAAAATCTCCAGGCACAGTTTTATTGGAGAATGTTATCAAGTATTATTGAAAGAAATAACATGAATTCTAAAAAATTCTCTTTCAGAAAATATAAGAGGAGAAATACTTTCCAATTTGTTTTATGAGGCTAGCATTACCTTGCTACCAGAAGCCAAAGACATTACAATGAAAGAACACTATAAATCAGTATCCCTCATATTAGCAAATTGAATCTAGCAATATAAAAAGGACAATTCATCATGGCCAAGCAGGGCTTATCCTGGGAATACAAGGTCTGTTCAAAATTTTCTTGACAAAAGTGAACATCTGGCAGGGCATGGTGGCACACACCTGTAATCCCAGCACTTTCGGAGGCTGAGGCAGGCAGATCACCTGAGGTCAGGAGTTTGAGACCAGCCTGGCTAACATTGTGTAACCCTGTCTCTACTAAAAATACAAAACTAGCCGGGTGTGGTAGGAGGCGCCTGTAATCCCAGCTACTCAGAAGGCTGAGGCAGGAGAATTGCTTGAACCCAGGAGGCGAAGGTTGCAGTGAGCCAAGATTGCACCACTGTACTCCATCCTAGGTGACAGAGCAAGGGTTCATTTCAAAAAAAAAAAAGTGAACATCCATTCAGGGTTTAAAAAAAAAACAACCAACTCAGCAAACTAAGAATAGAAAGAAACTTCCTTAATCTGCTAAAAGGGCATTTTGAAAGACACAATGTTAAAAGTCTAAATGCTTTCCACCAAAGATTGAGAACAAAGAAAAGAATGTTTGCATTCACCACTCCTAGTCGATATTGTACTGAAAGTCCTGGACGATGTAATAGGTAGGTAGAGGAAACAAAAGTAATGTCGATTGAAAAGGAAGAAAAATAAAACTGTCTTTATTCACTAATGACATAGTTGTCACAAAAAAAAGTCCAGGAAATCTACAGAAACTCCTAAAACTAATAAATGATTTTTACAAGATCACAGAATAATGTGCAAAAGTCAATCATATTTTTAAGCATAAGGAAACAAAAATCAGAAATTTAAAAATTTTTAACATTTATAATATCATAAAATATGAAATACATTGGGATAACCTGACAAAAGATGTACAAGACCTATACATTGAAAACTAAAAAACATTGCTGGTAGAAGTTAAGGAATGACTAAGTAAATTGGGAGATATACCAGGTTCACAGATTATAAGATTTAATGCTGTTAAAGTATCAATTTCCCCAAATTAATCTGTAAGTCTAATGTATTCCTAACTATAATCCTGTCAGGCTTTTTTTTTTTTTTTTTTTTGGAAAACATTGTAAAGCTGATTCCAAAATTCTTATGGAAATGTTAAGTACCTAGAATAGTCAAAATAACTTTGAAAAAGAATAAAATTGGAGGATTTCCACTACCTAACTTTAAGACTTATTATAAAGCTATGGTAATAAAGATAATGTGGTATTGGTGTCCAGATAGAAAATTAGATTAACAGGGCCAGGTGCACTGGCTCACACCTGTAATCCCAGCACTTTGGGAGGCTCAGGTGCAGGGATCACGAGGTCAGGAGATCAAGATCATCCTAGCCAACAGGCCTAGCCAGCATGGTGAAACCCCATCTCTATTAAAAATACCAAAATTAGCCAGGTGTGGTGGCGCGTGCCTGTAGTCTCAGCTACTCGGGAGGCTGAGACAGGAGAATCGAACCTGGGAGGCAGAGGTTGCAGTGAGCCGAGATTGCGCCACTGCACTCCAGCCTGACGACAGAGTGAGACTCCATCTTAAAAAAAAAAAAAAGAAAAAAGAAAGAAAATTAGATCAACAGAACAGAATCAAGAGTCCACAGATAGATGTACACATGCATAGTCAACTGATTTTTGACAAAGCTGCAGGGCATTTCAGTGGGAAAAGATAATATTTTCAGTAAATGGTACTGGAGTGACAGGGTATTCACATGCAAAAAGATGAAACTTCGGCCGGGCGCAGTGGTTCATACCTATAATCCCAGCACTTTGGGAAGCCGAGGCAGGTAGGTGGATCACCTGAAGTCAGGTGTTCGAGACCAGCCTGGCCAACATGGTGAAACTCCATCTCTACTAAAAATACAAAAATTAGCCGAGTGTGGTGGCAGGCACCTGTAATCCCAGCTACTCCAGAGGCTGAGGCAGGAGAATTGCTTGAACCTTGGAGGCAGAGGTGCAGTGGGCCGAGATCACATCACTGCACTCCAGCCTGGGCGGTCAAATGAGACTCTGTCTCAAAAACAACAACAAACTCGAAATGGAACATAGATCTAAATGTGAAATATCAAGCTATAGAACTTCTTTTTCCCCCCCCTCAATGTGCTGGGAATACAGATGTGAGCCACCACACCCAGCCAATTGAACTAACAAACTTCTGAAGAAACATTTAAAAAAACTTTGTGAGGCCGGGCGCGGTGGCTCACGCTTGTAATCCCAGCACTTTGGGAGGCCGAGGCGGGCGGATCACGAGGTCAGGAGATCGAGACCACGGTGAAACCCCATCTCTACTAAAAATACAAAAAAAAAAATTAGCTGGGCATGGTGGCGGGCGCCTGTAGTCCCAACTACTCGGAGAGGCTGAGGCAGGAGAATGGCGTGAACTCGGGAGGCGGTGCTTGCAGTGAGCCGAGATCGCGCCACTGCACTCCAGCCTGGGTGACAAAGCGAGACTCTGTCTCAAAAAAAAAAAAAAAAAAAAACTTTGTGAGTTTTCACCGGGCTAAGGTTTTTAAAAATACAACACCAACAGCATGACTCATAAAAGAAAATATTGATAAATTGGACTTAGAATCCACAGTGGTACATGCCACCATGTCAGGCTAATTTTTGTATTTTTTTTTTTTTTTTTTTTTTTGAGACAGAGTCTTGCTGTCGCCCAGGCTGGAGTGCAATGGCGCGATCCCGGCTCACTGCAGGCTCCGCCCCCCAGGGTTCACGCCATTCTCCTGCCTCAGCCTCCCGAGTAACTGGGACTACAGGCGCCCGCCACCTGGCCCGGCTACTTTTTTGTATCTTTGGTAGAGACGGGGTTTCACTGTGTTAGCCAGGACGGTCTCGATCTCCTGACCTCGTGATCCGCCCGCTTCAGCCTCCCAAAGTGCTGGGATTACAGGCGTGAGCCACCGCGCCCGGCCAATTTTTGTATTTTTAATAGAGACGGGGTTTCACCATGTTGGCCGGGCTGGTCTCGAACTCCAGACCTCAAGTGAACCACCTGCCTCAGCCTCCCAAAGTACTGGGATTACAGACGTGAGCCATTACACCTGGCCTTTTTTTTTTTTTCCAATTTCTAAGAAAAGAGATTTTTTTTTTTTTTTTGAGACAGGAGTCTCGCTCTGTCTCCAGGCTGGAGTGCAATGGCGCCATCTTGGCTCACTGTAACCTCCGCCTCCCAGGTTCCAGCGATTCTTCTGCCTCAGCCTCCCGAGTAGCTGGGATTACAGGCACAAGCCACCACGCCTGGCTAATTTTTTGTATTTTTTAGTACAGACAGTGTTTTACCATGCTGGCCAGACTGGTCTCGAACTCCTGACTGCAGGTGATCCACTCACCTAGGCCTCCTAAAATGCTGGGATTACAAGAGTGAGCCACCGCACCTGGCCCAAATCACTGTATTTTGGGAAAGATAAGTTCAAAAATTAGCCGGGCGTTGTGTCAGACACCTGTAATCCCAGCTACTTGGGAGGCTGAGGCAGGATAATCACTGGAACCCAGGAGGCGGAGGTTGCAGTGAGCCGAGATTGCGTATTGCCCTCCAGCCTGGGTGACAGAGGGAGACTCAGTCTCAAAAAAAAAGAAAAGAAAAGTTCATTGATCCTAGCCCTTGCCTCTGCCTGTGCGTATGAAAATATTGAACAGGATTAATGATTATCTGTCACACCCAAACCTTGATGAGATTTTGCTCTCATGTAACTTCTGAGAACATCTAATGTAACTTCTGAGCACATGAGCTGCAGCCACCTGTACAAAAACTGCAGGCTGAAACCCTTCGGAGCAGTCCAGTGGTTACTCTGAAAGACTCTCCCAGGTTGTGATCCTCAGTAAGACTTCTGAATAAAACTAACTTTAATTATCTAAAAGTACGTTTTTCTCTTTCCTTTTTTTTTTTTTTTTTTTGAGATAGGGTCTCACTCTGTCGCCCATGCTGGAGTGCAGTGGCACAATCTTGGCTCACTGCAGCCTTGACCTCTTGGGCTCAAGTGATTCTCCACCTGAGCTTCCTGAGTAGCTGGAACTACGGGCGCACGACCATGCTGGGTTAATTTTTAAACACTTTTTGGTCTCACTATGTTGCCGAGGGTGGTCTTGAGCTCCTGGGCTCAAGGAGCCCTCCTGCCTGCACCTCCCAAAGTGCTGAGATTATGGGAGCAGGAATGAGCACTTGGCCTGATTTTTGTTTTAGTTGACAATAGTCAGTGTTCAGGAAATAGTTATTTATGATTATTATCCATAAAAATTCCAAAGGGATACACGGATTTGTCATTACGAAAGGGGCCAGAGAGAACCTGGCAATTATTTGGGCTTAGGGGAATAAAGGCAAAGCTCTCAGATGAGTTTCAGTCTGAAGCCTGGAAACAGGGAGGACAGGAGGCCAGGGGCAAGATGATGGATTCCATTTTAAGTAACAGATTCTAAGTCTCAAGTAAAAATCCAGGTTGCCTTTTGGGTGTAAGGTAGGAACCTGGGATACAGAATTAAGAGTTGCCCAAGTTAGGCACGGTGGCTCACGCCTGTAATCCCATCACTTTGGGAGGCTTGGGAGGGTAGATCACTTGAGGTTAGGAGTTTGAGACTAGCCTGGCCAGCATGGCGAAACTCCGTCTCTACTAAAAATACAAAAAATTACCCAGGTGTGGTGGCCCACGCCTGTAGTCCCAGCTGCTCCAGACACTGAGGCATGAGAATCACTTGAACCTGGGAGGCAGAGGTTGCAGGGAGCCAAGACTGTGCCACTGCACTCCAGCCTGGGCGCCAGAGCAAGGCTCTGTCTCAAAAAACAAACAAACAAACAAACAAACAAAAAAACTTACAGAATTAAGAGTTGCTCATGCAGAGGAAAAAAAAGATTTATTGTCATTGTCGTTTTCCTTTTTTTTGTGGAAACACAGACACTAGGACCTTAAGAAAGGCAGGAGCCAGATCTAATGAATCTCTGGGTTCTCCCAGCAGAGTGATCCTCCCTACTCAGTGATCTCCACTGAGCAGGAGCCACCAATTCTCTTTGTAATTTAAGGGAAGTGGCTTTCCCCGTCTGCACCTCAGTTTCATTTGTAAAATGAGGAAAAGCAAACCTACCTCTGAGGGCTGTTATGAGATCATGGTTTGGAATTTTCCTGGCCAAAAGTAAATGCACAAGTGGTGTCTAGCGTGACAACCCATGATCCATCCACCAAATAGAAAACAATGTTCAAACACACAAAATATCAAAAGTATACATACAAATGGTGGGAGTGTAAGTTAATATAGTCTGACAGTGTCTACTAAAGCTAAACACATACCTGCCCTATGACCAGCAATTCCACACTTGGGTCTATTTTGTTTTTGTTTTTCTTTGGTGGGGGGGGATCTATTTTCAGAAGAAATGAATACATAAGTTTGCCCAAAGAAATGTACTAGAATATTCATCGTGAGAGACAGGACTAGCTGGATTCCCTAGGCCGACTAAGAATCCCTAAGCCAACTGGGAAGGTGACCGCATCCACCTTTAAACAACCCGACCAATCAGGTAGTAAATCAGGTAGTAAAGAGAGCTCACTAAAATGCGAATTAGGCAAAAACAGAAGGTAAAGAAATAGCCGCCAATCATCTAACGCCTGAGAGCACAAGGGGAGGGACAACGATTGGGATATAACCCAGGCACTGGAACCCGCAACGGCAATCCCCTTTGAGTCTCCGCCTATTTTGTGGGAGCTCTGTTTTCACTCTTAAATTTTGCAACTGCACACTCTTCTGGTCCGTGATTGTTACGGCTCGAGCTGAGCTTTCGCTCACTGTCCACGGCTGCTGTCTGCTGCCATGGCAGCCGTGGCAGACCTGCCGCTGACTTCCACCCCTCCGGATCCGGGTGTCCACTGCACTTCTGATCCAGCGAGGCGGCACCCATTGCCGCTCCCAGTTGGGCTAGAGGCTCGCCATTTTTCTTGCGCGGGCTAAGTGCCCGGGGTTCCTCCTAATCAAGCTGAATAGAGCTATAACACTCACCGCATGGCCCAAGATTCCATTCCTTGGAATCCCTGAGGCCAAGAACCCCAGGTCAGAGGACAAGAGACTTGCCGCCATCTTGGAAGCGGCCCACGACCATCTTGGGAGCTCTAAGAACAAGGACCCCCGGTAACAATAGCACCATAACAGCCCTAAACTGGAAAATATCCAGTCTGAGGTATAGGGCATAGTCATAAAATGGAAACCATCCAGAATGAAAATGAAAGAACTATTTCTACACATGGTATGCATGAATCTCACAAAAATAACATTAACTAAAAGAAGCCAAACACAGTACACAGAGTACTGGTCTAGAGAGAAAGAGAATTCAAAACAAACAAAAGTAACCCAGCTGTTACAAGTCAGGGTGAGTCCAGCCAGGCACAGTGGCTCATGTCTGTAATCCCAGCACTTTGGAAGGCTGAAGTGGGAGGATCATCTGAGTCCAGGAGTTCATGACCAGCCTGGGCAACATAGCGAAACCCTATCTCTACAAAAAACATTTTAAAATTAGCGAGGCGTGGTGGCACACGCCTGTAGTCCCAGGTGCTTGGGAGGCTGAGGTATAGGATCGCTTGAGTCTGGGAGGTTGAACCTGGAGTGAGTAGTGATCTCACCACTGCACTCCAGCCTGGGCAACAAGAGCAAGAACCTGTTTCAAAAGATATATTTTTAAAGGCTACATGGGGTGGGTCATGCCTGTAATCCCAGTGCTTTCAGAGGCTTAGGAGAGAGGATAGCTTGAGGCCAGGAGTTGGAGACTCTAGTGAGCTATGATCGTGCCACTGCACTCCAGCCTGGGCGACAGAGACTCTATCTCTTAAAAAAAAAAAAAAAAAAAAACAGATGAGTGATAACCTTTAGAAGGGATCGGGGAGGCCGGGTGTGGTGGCTCACGCCTATAATCCCGGCACTTTGGGAGGCCAAGGATCACTTGAGGTCGGGAGTTTGTGATCGGCCTGGCCAACATGGTGAAACCCTGTCTCTACTAAAAATACAAATATTAGCCTGGGCTACAGAGTGAGACTCCGTCTCGAGGCGGGGGGTGGAGGGGGGGAGAAGAAGGGATGCGGGAAAAAGGAGCACATGAGGCTTCTACTGTTTGGTTTTGCGATCTGGATTCAGGTTGTATGGGCATGTTCACTTTGTGTGATTTCGTCGAGCTGTAATGATTTGTGCTCTTTTTATTTAACTTCAGTAAAAGGTTTACTTAACAAAAATTGTAGCTGGTGTGAAGGGTAGCAGTGTATCCCTGGGGCCAAGAGTACAGGCTTTGGGGACAGACAGACCTGGGTCCCAATCTATGCTTTGTCCCTTCGGCACGTTGTGACTGTGGCTGGTGGCTTCGTGGCTCTGAGGTAGGTTTGCTTTTCCTCATTTCCTTCTCTATAAATGAGGAAACATAATACCTGCTACGATGATGCCTGTAAAGCTTAAGCACAGGACCTGGCATAGATCTGTAAGGCGGAAACCTGGGATACACAATTAAGGTCTATGGATCTCCTGTGCAACCCAACTTCTGGGCACTCGCTGCCTCCTTTTCCCAGCCCAGACGCGTGGGTTCTACTTGATTTGTTGCTCACTGCGGGCTCGGGGCTCCTCACTCCCGGGGTAAAGCCCGGTATGAAGGGTCACCTTCACGGGCAGCTCGGATCTTCCCACGCCCGCGCGGCGCACAATCTTGGGATCAGCCCCACGTGGAGACCCTACCTGCCCGTACGATCCCTTCTGTGGAACCCAGCTCAAGGACCCAACAGCCCAGACACTAGAAAGCGAAGAGCAGTTGGCCGCCAGACTGTCCGTGCCAGAGCTCGGCGAACTTACTCCATTGAAAGAGCAACGGGGCTGCGCCACCTCCCGGAGAGAACCCCCAGCCCTGCACTGCAGGGAGAGATGGCGCCGTCGCGTGATACTGGGCACGCGCACAGCTCCGGTCCCGCCCTCGCGCCTGCGGGTACTGACAGCGCCTGAGCTTATGTTGCGGGCGGAACCCAGACCAGCCCTTCATCCTATCCTGCCCTTCCAACCCCTCTCAGCGGTAACTTAAACTACGCTTCCCAGAAGCCTCCTCAGCCAGGGACTTCCGTTGTCGTCAGCGGAAGCGGTGACAGATCATCCCAGGCTACACAGAGGCCGGCTTGGTCACTATGGAGGAGATAGGCATCTTGGTGGAGAAGGCTCAGGTACAGTGGGGACTTGGGCTTTTTAGTCCGGGCCAGGCTCGCGGGGAGAGGGTGAAGCCAGACCTGAGCGGGGGATGAATGGCTTCCAGGACCTCAGCCCAGGTTGGGGTGATTTCAGAGGCCTCCTTGGAGAGCTTTGTGCCGTTCGAAGGCCTGTCTGGGTGGCCGAGTGATGGTAGCAGGTAAGACTCAGAAAGCGGGGCAGGGGGATTGAGTGACGTTAGTGGGTCTTTGAGACGGATTGATTTCGAACCCTGGCCGGTAGTGCTTAGTGACGTCGGTGGCCCGGCGTTGGGATTGGGTCAGGCGGTGAGTGATGTATAGGATTCCGCCATGCGGCCGAGTGATCCCCGGGGCTAGGCTGCGGGGCTGACTGATGTTCAGGGCTTTGCTGATGGGGGTAATGGGGCGGGTGGTTAAGTATTATCTGTGGCTTGGCTGAGTGATGTTTAGGTCTAAGGTGAGTTAGGAGACTGTGACATAAGGGATCTTTGAGGGGAAACTGGGGAATGTTGGGACTCGTTGAAGACGCAGGCACTTTAACAGCCTATCTAGAAGAGCCTTGTGACATTAGGAACCTCTTGAAGGGGATTGGTTGGCATTTGGGTCTGATAAGGAGTTGATGTGATATTTAGATCCTAGTTGGGGGTTGTGTGACACTGGGGACATGTTATGAGTGCTATATGATAACGTAAGATCTGTTTGAGGGGCAAGTTGACATAAAGAGCTTGTTTAGGGGGCCAAAAGGTTTCCAGGATCTATTTAGAGGGTCTTATGATATCAGGGGTCTGTTAGGGGCTAAGTGACTTCAGGGTGAAGTGTGGAGGGGAACAAACATTAGTGAAGTTGAAATGCTTTCACGAGAGGACCGTCTTCTTCCAATGTAAGTTATCCCCTTTGGTCTAGGATGAGATCCCAGCACTGTCCGTGTCCCGGCCCCAAACCGGCCTGTCCTTCCTGGGCCCTGAGCCTGAGGACCTGGAGGACCTGTACAGCCGCTACAAGGTACATTCAACCCCTAACCCAGAACTTGCACAGGACCTGGCATCTCATACTCTCCCCACTTTCCACCACTCTCTGGATCAGCAAGGGCTGGAGCCATCCCCTTCTGTCCCTCTCTGCTCACAGAAGCTGCAGCAAGAGCTGGAGTTCCTGGAGGTGCAGGAGGAATACATCAAGGATGAGCAAAAGAACCTGAAAAAGGAATTTCTCCATGCCCAGGAGGAGGTGAAGCGAATCCAAAGCATCCCGCTGGTCATCGGACAATTTCTGGAGGCTGTGGATCAGAATACAGCCATTGTGGGCTCTACCACAGGTGTGCTAAGGACACCTCATTCATTCATTTGTCCACTTCACAACTATTTCCTACCATGTGCTAGGCAGCAGCAAACAAGGCAGGGCAGTGCGGTGTTCTTCAGAGTATTTTGACTGATCAAAAGGTAGAAATACATACATACATACATACATATATATATATATATATATATATATATTTTTTTTTTTTTTTTTTTTTTTTTTTTGAGACAGAGTTTTGCTCTTGTCATCCAGGCTGGAGTGCAGTGGCACGATCTCGGCTCACTGCAACCTCTGCCTCCCAGGTTCACGCGATTCTCCTGTCTCAGCCTCCCAAGTAGCTGGGATTACAGGCATGGACCACCACGCCTGGCTAATCTTTGTATTATTAGTAGAGACAGGGTTTCACCATGTTGGCCAGTCTGGTCTTGAACTCCTGACCTCAGGTGATCCACCCGCCTCACCCTCTGAAGGTGCTGGGATTACAGGCGTGAGCCCCACTGTGCCCGGCCAGAAATATATTTTACATTGTGAATATCTGTCTCTGTCTCTTAACTTTTTAGACAGATGTATAAAACATAAGTTTCAGCATGAAATATTTAGCCTTACTAGGTGTGGTATATGCTGATGTTTTCTATCCTATTCTAGTCTGTTTTGCTTTAAACACAGTTCTGGTCATGACCTTCCAAACTGATATCACAACTACTACTGGCTTGGGGCCTGCAGTTTGAAACAATGAGTAGGAGCGTTAAGAGATTGGGCTCTGAGGCCAGGCATGGTGCCTCACGTATAATCCCAGCACTTTGGGAGACTCAGGTGGGCAGATCACTTGAGGCCAGAAATTTGAGACCAGGCTGGGCAACAAGGTGAAACCCCATCGCTAGTAAAAATATAAAAATTAGCCGGGTGTGGTGGCACACACTTGCCATCCCAGCTACTTGGGTGGTTGAGGCACAGGAATCTGTTGAACCCGGGAGGTGGGGGTTGCAGTGAGCTGAGATCGTGACACTGTACTACAGCCTGGGGCGACAGAGCAACACTCTGTCTAAAAAAAAAAAAAAAAATACTGGTCCCTGATAGGGACTCAGAGTCCTTATCAGAGTATATTGTAGCTGCTGCTGTTTATATAGGTCCAGGCCTTGCCCTCTTGATAGTCATTGTCACTGGCATCTTATCTGTTTTTTCGTTTCTGGGCTCTGTTCCTCTGGACGAAGCCATGTTCTTGTAAAGGTTCTGGAGAAAGGTGTGCGACTGTGCCTAGAATTGGACTGGTGGGCTATGAGAAAGTGAGGGGAGGGTGGTATCCAGGATGAGGCCTCTATCTTTGACCTGTAGGAGTTGGGATAGTGTGGCTTTCCCTGAGATCGCACCACGGGTAGAGGAGTAGGTTCGTGGGAAGGCAGGGAGGGCAGTCCAGAGCATCATGGAAGGTGTCCAGGAGGCTGCTGGGCATCCAGGTCTGACAGTCAGAAGAGAGACTGAGCCTGGAAAGAGAAGTGTGCCTCACTAGTATGAGATGCAGGGGGAGGCCTACTGGACAGCCAGGGCTGGAGCTCAAGAGAGAATCAGGGCGGTAGACAAGGAGTTCGTGTGAATGTTGGGGACGGACAGCAGGAGGGAAGGCTGGAGGCCGAGAGGGGACCCCTCAGGATCTGAGCCAGAGATGTTGGCAGCATGGAGATTAGGAGGAAGGAAGTGGGGAAGGGGCAGTTTCCAGGCTGACACTTCTTGTTTTCCTCTCTCCCTTCTCGCAGGCTCCAACTATTATGTGCGCATCCTGAGCACCATTGATCGGGAGCTGCTCAAGCCCAACGCCTCGGTGGCCCTCCACAAGCACAGCAATGCACTGGTGGATGTGCTGCCCCCCGAAGCCGACAGCAGCATCATGATGCTCACCTCAGGTAACGGGGGAGCCTGCAGCTGGGAGGGCCCCATGGGGACCTTGAGGACCCGGCCAGGGGCCCCAGCTCTGCTCTCCCACCAGACCAGAAGCCAGATGTGATGTACGCAGACATTGGAGGCATGGACATCCAGAAGCAGGAGGTGCGGGAGGCCGTGGAGCTCCCGCTCACGCATTTCGAGCTCTACAAGCAGGTGAGGCGGTACAGGTGGCAGGGAAGGGAGAGGCCCCATTGGGTCTGGGGTTGGAGGTGGAACCCCTGACTCCCACTTCTCTTCCTTCTTCTGGGTTTCAGATCGGCATTGATCCCCCCAGAGGCGTCCTCATGTATGGCCCTCCTGGCTGCGGGAAAACCATGTTGGCAAAGGCGGTGGCACATCACACCACAGGTGAGCCCTTCTGCCCTTGCCCCGAACTCTCATCTTCTGGCCTTTCCGCCTTGCTCCCTGCTCGCTCACTGGCACTGCACAGTGATTAGAAACATAGACTCTGGGGTCACAGCCCACGTGTGCATGTTACTGGCTGTAGTGACTTCACCTCCTTGGGCCTTTCCTAGTAGTAAAAGACTCATTTCACCCAGTGATCGTGAGCAGTTAATGAAGTAATGCAGTGTTTTCCTACAATGGGTTGTGACGTATTAGTAATTATGAATTTCAATTTGTGGGTTGCAGCCAGTATTTTGAAACATGAAATAGAAAGCGCCAGAGAACATCCACATGGTATTTATACCATGGTACAAGTATATATGGTGCAAGTTCGTCTGTTTCATGACACTTGTTTCATACACATGTGCACACTCATGTATACTTGTGGTTCTTCAAAAATGTATATATATTTTTTTCTTAGATTTTTTCATAGAGATAGGGTCTCTGTTGCCCAGGCTGGTCTTGAACTCCTGGGCTCAAGGGATCCTCCCACCTCTGCCTCCCAAAGTGCTGGGATTACAGGCATGAACCATGTGCCTGGCCCCAAAAATGTATTTCTTATTGTAGGTGCCAGACAAAAATGTCTGAAAGTCACTCACTCTGTAACTCTTTTTTTTTTTTTTAAAGCCCTAAAATCTTAAGCATATGTTCAGATCTTAATACATGTGAGCCAGGGAGCAGTAGGAGGTAGTAGTTAAGCAGTATGTTTTCGGGGCTAGACTGCCTGGCTTTGAAATCTTACTCCCCCACCAACTTCTTTTGTGATCCTGAGTAAGTTAACCTCTCTGTGACTCAGTTTCCTTAACTGTCAGATGGAAACAATCATAGTACCTATTTTTCTGGGGGTGTTCAGAAGAGCAAATTGATACAAAGCATCTGGAATGGGCAATAAATGTTAGCTGTTGTCATTGTTACTCATTTGCTTGGCACTTTATTGAACTTTTACTCTGTACCAAGCCTTGTGCTGGAATGCAAAGATGACAATCAGAGATGTCCCTTGCCTTGACTGGGAAAAAAGAAACAGACACCTAGAACTCAGTCATTCAGTGACTGTTTATTGAACACCTACTATGTGCCAGGATGTGTTGTAGATGCTAGAGACGTGGGCCAGGCACAGTGGCTCACGCCTGTGATCCCAGCACTTTGGGAGGCCGAGGCAGGAGGATCACGAGGTCAGGAGATCGAGACCACGGTGAAACCCCGTCTCTACTAAAAATACGAAAAAATTCCCCAGGCGTGGTTGCGGGTGCCTGTAGTCCCAGCTACTTGGGAGGCTGAGGCAGGAGAATGGCGTGAACCCGGGAGGCGGAGCTTGCAGTGAGCCCAGATCACGCCACTGTACTCTAGCCTGGGTGACAGGGCGAGACTCCATCTCAAAAAAAAAAAAAAAATTAGCCAGGTGTGGTGGCGGGCGCCTGTAGTCCTAGCTACTTGGGAGGCTGAGGCAGAATGGCGTGAACTCGGAAGGCGGAGCTTGTAGTGAGCCGAGATGGCGCCACTGCACTCCAGCCTGGGTGACAGAGTGAGACTCCGTCTTAAAAAAAAAAAAAAAAAGGATAGAGACGTGGCAGTAAACAGAACACCTCCTTATGGAGGTGATGTCTTAGTTGGAAAAACAGGCAGATAATGTGGCCCAACACAGATTCGTCAAGTTTCTTTTTTTTTTTTGTTTTTTTTTTTTTTTGAGACGGAGTCTTGCTCTGTCGTCCAGGCCGGAGTGCAGTGGCGCGATCTCGGCTCACTGCAAGCTCTGCCTCCGAGGTTCACACCATTCTCCTGCCTCAGCCTCCCGAGTAGCTGGGACTACAGGTGCCCGCCACCATGCCTAGCTAATTTTTTGTATTTTTTAGTAGAGACGGGGTTTCACGGTGTTAGCCAGGATGGTCTAGATCTCCTGACCTCATGATCCACCCGCCTCGGCCTTCCAAAGTGCTGGGATTACAGGTGTGAGCCACCGCGCCCAGCCCATAAACTTTCTTAAAACATTATGAGATGTTTTTGTGTGATTTTTTTTTTTTTTTTTGAGACAAGAGTCTCACTCTGTAGCCCAGGCTGGAGTGCAGTGGTGCTATCTTGGTTCACTGCAACCTCCACCTTCTGGATTCAAGCGATTCTCCTACCTCAGCCTCCCGAGTGGCTGGAATTACAGGTACATGCCACCATGCCTGGCTAATTTTTTTTGTACTTTTGGTAGAAATGGGGTTGCACCATGTTGCCCAGGCTGGTCTTGAACTCCTGGCCTCAGGTGATCCAACCACCTTGGCCTCCCAAAATTCTGGGATTACAGGCGTAAGCCACCGCACCCGGCTGTGATTTTTTTTTTAAGCTCATTACCTATCATTAGTGTTAGTGTATTTTATGTGTGGCCCAAGACAATTCTTCCAGTGTGGCCCTGTGTACCCTTCACCCAGATTCCCTAATGTTATTATCTTATGTAACCACAGTACAATTAGGAAAACCAGGAAATTAACAATGCCACAATACAATGAACTAAAGTTTAGACCTCCTTCAAATTTTACCAGCTTTTCCCACTAGAGACCCTCACTTCAGGTTCTGTCATTTTTCTGAGTGAATTGGGGTGGTTTGTCACTGGCAGAGGAAGGGAAGAGAGAAGGTGTAGAACGGATGTAGGAATGGGAAAAGCTGCTGACTGGGGTTGAGTTTTGTTTTGTTTTCTAGAGACAGGGTTATGTCTGGCCAGGCGCAGTGGCTCACGTCTATAATCTCAGCACTTCGGGAGGCCGAGGTGGGCGGATCACGAGGTCAGGAGTTCGAGACCAGCCTGGCAAACATAGTGAAACCCCATCTCTACTAAAAATACAAAAAAATTAGCCAGGCATGGTGGTGGGCGCCTGTAATCCCAGCTACTCGGGAGGCTGAGGCAGGAGAATCGCTTGAACCCGGGAGGCCGAGGTTGCAGTGAGCCAAGATCACACCATTGCATTCCAGGCCGGGCAATAGTGCGAGATTCCGTTTCCAAAAAAAAAAAAGACAGGTTCTTGTTCTGTCACCCAGGCTGGAGTGCAGTGGTGTGATCATAGCCCACTGCAACCTCAATCTCCTGGGCTCAAGCAATCCTCTCCATCTCGGTCTCTCCTAAGTAGCTGTGCCACCATGCCCAACTAATTTTTGTGTCTTTATTGTATCTTCATTTTCAGTAGAGGCAGGGTCTTGCTATGTTGCCCAGGCTGGTCTTGAACTCCTGGGCTCAAGCCATCCTCCTGCCTCAGCTTCCCAAAGTGTTGGGATCACAGGTGTGAGCCTTTTTTCCCTCTCGTTTTTCTGGGGGAATTCATCTATTTGTTCCGGTGACAGCACAGCTTACTAAGAGTGAGTAACTGAAGCAGGAGCCCATTCCAGGGTAGGTGGAAGGAGTAGTAGAGCCCACAGGGGGCTGAGAGATTGGGAGGACAGGGAAGGTCGGGGTAGGAAGGGGACTGTAGTGATTGAGTAGGAAAGGCTGACAGACAGGCTGGGTCAGATAAGGCAATTCCAGGGATGGGGGTTTCATGTAGAACTGGTTGAACATTTGCAGAACAGCCAAGTAAATGTGTGGCCAAAGTCAGGTGGTCAAGGTGTGTTTAGAGCAGAAAAAGTCAGAAATCTTGAGGTTAGGATGCTGAATGAGCCCCCAGCTGATGCAAGTACCAAGAAAGAGGGACCCCTTGAGCCAGGTATAAAGTCTGGATCTTAGGGAGTGAACAGGGCAGGGCTGAAGCTTTGAACAGTTCCTAGTTTATGACATAAAACCACTCAGTCTATCTATGGACTGCATGTCTCCCTTCTCTGGTGGCTGGAAGGAGAGTCCTGGGGGTATGCTTCGTACAACACAAAGCATCTGATCCTTAAGAAACAAGCGTAACTTTAAGAAACAAGGCCAGGGTCAAGCATAGGGTGGCTCATGCCTATAATCCCAGCACTTTGGAAGGCTAAGCCAGGGGAATCGCTTGAGGCCAGGGGTTTGAGACCAGCCTGGGCAATATAGCAAGACCCCATCTCCTCAAAAATTTTTAAAAAGCTAGGTGTGGGTACATGCCTATAGTCCTAGCTACTCGGGAGGCTGAAGAGGGAGGATTGCTTGAGCCCAGGAGATTGAGGCTGCAGTAAGCTATGATCATACCACTGTACTCCAAGTCCAAAGGGAGGGCCCAGAACAAATCTGTCTTCAACCTCATTGCCAATTGTCAGTTATATCAGAACATGCCCGTGGTCCCTGATCTTTTTCAGGAAATTAAAAAGCTGGTCCTTATAGCAAACAGGAACTCAGAGCTCTTGGCGAGGCAGTATAATGTCTTAGTGTATGGGCAGCATGTCTGTTTTCTTGCTGATTTTGCAAGTGCTCCAGAAATCTAGACTGTCTTTTTTCTTTCTTTTTTTAGTATTTCATATCCTGATTTTTAAATGTTGGGCCAAAAAAATGACACATCTGGCTAGGCATGGCGGCTCATGCCTGTAATCCCAGAACTTTGGGAGGTCAAGGCGGGTGGATCACTTGAGGTCAAGAGTTCAAGACCAGCTTGGCCAACATGGTGAAACCTCGTCTCTACTAAAAATACAAAAATTAGCTTGGCATGGCAGTGCACGCCTGTAATTCCAGCTACCCGGGAGGCTGAAGCAGGAGAATCACTTGAACCCTGAAGGCAGAAGTTGCAGTGAGCCGAGATTGTGCTACTGCACTCCAGCCTGGGCGACAGAGCAAGACTGTGTCTCAAAAAAAAAAAAAAAAGTGACATGTTTGTGAGGAGAATTCATGATTTAGGCCACTGGGTCACTGTGGGGTACAAGTAGATGGCTATTCCTCAGGGCTGGATGTGGGACCCACCCTTGGGCATGAGAGAATGACACAACTACTAGGTATGGGTATCCAAGGAAAAGGATGTCTTCAAGGAATTCGCAGTTTCTGTTAAAGCAGAATGGGCCCCTCAGGAGGCTCATTCCCACCTAACCCTTGTCATCCTGTCATCAGCTGCATTCATCCGGGTCGTGGGCTCGGAGTTTGTACAGAAGTATCTGGGTGAGGGCCCCCGCATGGTCCGGGATGTGTTCCGCCTGGCCAAGGAGAATGCACCTGCCATCATCTTCATAGACGAGATTGATGCCATCGCCACCAAGAGATTCGATGCTCAGACGGGGGGTAAGTGATGCCAAAACAAGGCCCAGATTCTTGGACAAGCTTGTCACATGGGATGCCTGGGACTGACCATGCTGTGCACCCTCAGCCGACAGGGAGGTTCAGAGGATCCTGCTGGAGCTGCTGAATCAGATGGATGGATTTGATCAGAATGTCAATGTCAAGGTTTGGGGTTTGGGATGGACAAGGGGAGGTGTGGTGTAGGAACTGGGGAAAGGTGGGGGCTGGCACCTAAGGGGCGGTTATCATGACAGGAAGGAGGTAGGAGTGCAGAGATCTGAGCTGGCCTGCCCCCCAATGTCAGGTAATCATGGCCACAAACAGAGCAGACACCCTGGATCCGGCCCTGCTACGGCCAGGACGGCTGGACCGTAAAATTGAATTTCCACTTCCTGACCGCCGCCAGAAGAGATTGATTTTCTCCACTATCACTAGCAAGATGAACCTCTCTGAGGAGGTTGACTTGGAAGATTGTATCCTGCTCCAGAAGTCAGGGAGGGGCCCTAGTTGGGAATGGGGATTAGATCTTCAGCTCCACTTCTGCCATCACCACAGCCCAGACTGTGCAGGTGGGACCAAGGTCCAGGGAGGAAGGGAGGTGACAGAGATGGCCAAAGATGACTTCCAGCCCCAGGCATTTACCCCATCACACAAGGAATAGTTTCCTTAACTCACTGCAGATGTGGCCCGGCCAGATAAGATTTCGGGAGCTGATATCAACTCCATCTGTCAGGAGGTAAGTGGTGGTTTCTCTCTGGATCCAGGCAGCGGGTGTGTGAGGACCCTTCTTCTCTGAACCACTGCTGCAGTCCTGTCCCCTCATGGCTGCCCTGGGTCATGGGCGCCATTTCTCTCTTCCTCTACCATCACTAGGGGTGGATAGTACAGGGGTAGTGTTTTTTGTATTTTACTTTGAGACAGGGACTCACTCTGTCGCCCAGGCTGGAGTGCAGTGGGGCAATCATGACTCACTGCAGTGATCCTCCCACCTCAGCCTCCCAAGTAGCTGGGATTACAGGCGATCCTCCCACCTCAGCCTCCCAAGTAGCTGGGATTACAGGCGCCCACCACCACGTCTGGCTAATTTTTGTATTTTTTGTAGAGACAGGGTTTCACCATGTTGCCCAGGCTGGTCTCGAACTCCTGGGCTCAAGTGATCTGTATACCCCAGCCTCCCAAAGTGTCGGGATTACAGGCGTGAGCCACTGTGCCCTGCCACAGGAAGTAGATTTTAACTCTCATCCTTCAACAGAGTGGAATGTTGGCTGTCCGTGAAAACCGCTACATTGTCCTGGCCAAGGACTTCGAGAAAGCATACAAGACTGTCATCAAGAAGGACGAACAGGAGCATGAGTTTTACAAGTGACCCCTCCCTTCCCTCCACCACACCAGTCGGGCTGGGGCTTCTTTCGCCCCCGCCAGCACCTCTGTCCCAAAACCTCAATCCCTTTTTTCTTTACCCAAGATTGGTTTCTTCAATAAATAGATAAGATCGAATCCATTTAATTTCTTCTTAGAAGTTTAACTCCTTTGGAGAATGTGGGCCTTGAATAGGATCCTCTGGGTCCCTCTTAATCTGACAGATGAGCAGATGAGGTGCATGGCCTGGGTTGCAGCTTGAGAGAACCAAAGAATTCAAACCAGATGACTTCCGAAATGTGGGGAAAGGGATAGAAAATGAACCTGAGATGGTAGTCCTTAATAACGGGATAAAGCCCTGTGCATCTCCCTCATTTCCTACAGGTAAAAGACAGTAAAGAAATTCAGGTCACAGGCCTTGGGAGTTCATAGGAAGGAGATGTCCAGTGCTGTCCAATAGAACTTTCCACAATGATGGATATGTTCTATGTTCTCCAATATGGTAGCTGCTCACCACATGTGGCTAATAAGTACCTGAAATATGGCTAGCATGACTGAGAAACTGAACTTTTTTTTTTTTTTTTTTTGAGATGGAGTCTTGCTTTGTCACCCAGGCTGGAGTGCAGTGGTGAGATCTCGGCTCACTGCAGCCTCTGCCTCCCGGGTTCAAGTGATTCTCCTGCCTCAGCTTCCCGAGTAGCTGGGACCACAGGCACCTGCCACCACACCCGGCTAAATTTTGTATTTCTAGTAGAGACAGGGTTTCACTATATTGGCTAGGCTGGTCTCGAACTCCTGACCTCAAATGATCTGCCTGCCTTGGCCTCCCTAAGTGTTGGGATTACAGGCGTGAGCCACTGTGCCTGGTCAAGAAATGGAACTCTTACACACTGCTGGTGGGAATGTGAAATGGTAAGCCACTTTGGAAAACAGTTTGACAATTTCTTATGCTAAATACACACCTATCAGATGATTTAGCCACTTCTAGGTATTTACTTAAGAAAAAATAAGGCATACATCCATATGAAGACTTGTAAATAAATGTTCTCATTATTTTTATTTGAAATAGCTAAAACTGGAAACAACCCAAATATCCATCAGCAAGTGAATGGATAAACAAATTGTAATATTTGTATGCAATATAACACCACTCAGTAATATGAAAATGAACTACTGATACATGCAAAAACATGAAATTCAAAATAATTATGGTGAGTGACAGAATCCAGACAACAAATAATACATACTGTATTATTCTATTTACATAAAGTTTTAGAAACTCCAAACTAATCTTAAGTGACAAAGCATACCAATGGTATCTGGGGCTTGGGACGAGTGGGACGGATTATAGAGAAAAAAGTAGGAGGTGATAGACATACTTAGTTTTTTTGCTTGTTTGTTTGTTTTTACTGTGGTAATGGTTTTTCAAGTGTGTATGTCAAAACTTATCAAATTGTACCTAATTTATTGTAGTTTTATTGATACCTCAATAAAACTAATAGTTATATACATAAATGTACTTGAAGTTCCACCTAGCACAATAAGGTTAGAAAAAAAGTTAAGGCATGGGACTGGAAAAGAAATGAAACTCTTCATTATTCACAAATGTCATGATTGCATATATGGAAAATCTAAGTCTACACAAAACCTATTAAAATTAAATAGTGAATTTAGCAATGTGGTTAAAAATAGGTCAATATAAAATATCAAATATAAGCCAGGCATGGTGACATGCATCCACAGTCCCAGCTACTCAGGAGGTGGAGGCAGGAGAATTGCTTGAGCCCAGGAGTTCAAGTCCAGCCTGGGCAATGCAGCAAGACCCACTGTCTGAAAAAAAATCAAATATATCAGCAATAAATAGGAAATTCAATTTTAAATTATAACATTTATCAAATAAATTCTTAAGTGCCAAGAATAAATTTAAAATATATATGGATATAAATAGTTAAAATTACAAAATATTGACAGAAATCAAGACAAATAAATGTTGGGATACAGCATGTTAATGTATTGGAAGGTTATGAGTAAAAATATTAATTCTCCACAAATTGATCTATAAACAACGCAGTGCCAATCAGAATCCCAGCAGTTTTGTTCTGCTAGAAATTGACAAACTGATTCTGAAATATATATAAGTAAATGAAAGGCTCAGAAATAGCTAAGAGAATATTTGAAGAAAAAAGCAAAGCTGGAAGACTTACAATGCCAAATATCCAGACTGATGGTAAAGCTGTTGTAACTAATACAGTGTGGTATGGCCTTACCAATGGACAAATCAATGGAATAAAATACAGAGTCCAAAAAGAAAATCATACTTATATACTCACTTGATTTCTTACAAAGTTAATCCTGTGGTGCACTGGAGCATGAGTGATCTTTTATTAAATGTTGCCTTGTCAACTCCATGTAGATAAAATAAATCTGTGTTACCAGATGAAGAGTTTTTAATTGGGTTGTTCAGGTTATTGCCATGTTGAACAAAGAACTGAACAAAATGCACAGACAAAAAGCAACAAAAGCAGAGATTTATTGAAGTGAAAGTACACTCCACAGAGTTAGAGAAGGCTCAAACAAGTGGCTCAAGAGTCCAGATTATAATGTTCCTTGGGGATTTTATTAAACTAAAAGAGCATAGTAACACGCCTAAACATCCTTCAGAAGCCTCTAATAGGTCATACTCTACAGGAATGAAGAATTCTGCCCAGGACCAATCAGAGGCACCCTGCAAATGAGGGATTCAGAATGAACCAATCACAGACATTCCCATTTGTGACATAGGGGAGGGGAGGTTCAGAGAAGGAGGGCCTTTGGCCTCCTTATTTGGTCATGGAGAGGTGGAGTTTTCCTCTTAGTCCAATTCCAAGAAGTCAGCAGGGGTTGGCCTTAGGTTCCCTGTCTCCAGACCCTATCCTCCTGCCTCATTTGGACCCCTACAATCTAATTGTGAATGTAAAAGGTAAAAAAAGTTTCAAATAATTACATAGAAGGATAGCTTCATGACCTTTGGTTTGGCAATATTAATCATTTTTTTAAATAGTTTTTTTGTTTGTTTGTTTTTGAAACAGTCTCGCTCTGTCGCCCAGGCTGGAGTGCAGTGGTGCAGTCTCGGCTCACTGCAACCTCCGCCTCCCAGGTTCAAGCAATTCTCCTGCCTCAGCCTCCTAAGTAGCTGGGATAACTGGCACGTGCTACCACACCCAGCTAATTTTTGTATTTTTAGTAGAGATGGGGTTTCACCATGTTGGCCAGGCTGGTCTTGAACTCCTGACATCATGATCCGACTGCCTTGGCCTCCCAAAGTGCTGGGATTACAGGCATAAGCCACTGCACCCGGCCGGTGGCACACATTCTTTTTTTTTTTTTTTTTTTTTTTTTTAAAGACTGAGTTTCACTCTTATTGCCCAGGCTGGAGTGTAATGGCACGATCTCGGCTCACTACAACCTCCGCCTCCTGGGTTCAAGTTATTTGCCTCAACCTCCTGAGTAGCTGGGATTTACAGGCAGGTGCCACCATGCCCAACTAATTTTGTATTTTTAGTAGAGAGAGGGTTTCTCCATGTTGGTCAGGCCTGTCTCCAGCTCCCAATCTCAGGTGATTCACCTGCCTCAGCCTTCCGAAGTGCTGGGATTACAGGCATTAGCCACCGTGCCCAGCCACACATTCTTAAACAAACAGTTTTAACTTGGTTGTAAATATCTCCACTCAAAGGACCTGGCCCATGCAGAAACACAAGACTTGTCTCTCAATATAAATCGTAAGATAGGTGGTGTTTTGTACAGTCTAGAAAACCAGGCCAAGTTGCAGCAAACCCCTAGGTTTTAATGTTAATAAAGTCCTCTTGGACTTCATGGGCCCAAAATTTCCAGTATTGTATTACTTTTGTAAGAAAATTTCAAAATTGTAAAAAAGACAAACAGGTAGTTCTTGGAATACCAAATAAGTAGTGGTTAAACTGGAGGTAAAGGTATCAGTGCATAGCTAAGGCACTAAATTTGTTATAGGTTAGAATCAACTCCCTAAAATTTGATGCTCATAGCCATGAAATAAGGTGGTAGAGCAATGCAGGTTCCCTGATCAAACAGCCTTTCAAAAGGAGTCTTGATCTTATTCAAAGATCATGTCATTTAATTTGCACTATGGCCTTTGCCACACATAAATTATGCAGTAATTCCAGTATTCCACTAAAAATCCATGACCTGAATCTCATTATGGGAATACATCAAACTACAAAATTGAGAGACATTATATAAAGTAACAACTTTTTTCTTCAAAAATGTTGTCATAAGAAACAAAGAAAGGGTAGTAATATCACATGATATCAGAGTAGGGGATTCTTCCGCCCTTCCTCCCACAAGAGTGGACAATTAGCTATCCATGAATAAAAATAGCTGTAGGAGAGCTCTGGAATCCAGTTAAGAAGCTGCAGCAACACAGTGGAGCAAAACACCTAGAATAACCAACACAAGGGGCAGGAAGAACAGTTTCATTTTTAAAAATTGAAATCATATCAACTATCTTCTGAGATCACAATAGAAAAAAAACCCCTAAAAATCAGTAAGAAGCAGAACTTTGGAAACTGTATAAGTACATGGAAATTAAGCTCCTCAATGACCACTGGGTCAAGGAAGAAATAAAGGAGGAAGTAAATTTCTTGAAACAAATGAAAATAGAAACACAACATACCAAAATGTGTGGGATACAGGAAAAGCAGTGCTAAGAAGAAAGTTTATAGAAATAAATGCTTACATCAAAAAAGTAGAAAATTTTAAACTATCAAATCATGCACCTTAAGGAACTACAAAGCAAGAACAAACCACACCCAAATTAGTATAAAGAAAGACATAATAAAGATCAGAGAATTACTAAACAAAATAGAGACTCAAAAAATACAAAGGATTAACAAAATGAAAAGTTGGTTCTTGGAAAAGATAAATAGAATTAAAAAACCACTAGCTAGACTAACCAAGAAAAAATAAAAGAACCAAATAAACAAAACCAGAAGTGTATTACAACTGATACCACAGAAATACCAAAGATCATCAGAGACTACAATGAATAACTATGCACTAACAAACTGGAAAACCTAGAGGAAATGGATAAATTCCTGGATACATATAATTTACCCAGATTAAATCAGGGAGAAATACAAAACCTAAACAGACCAATAATGAGTAAGACCAATAATGATTCAAATATATTGAATCAGTAATTAAAAGTCTCCCAAAAAAGAAAAGTCCAGGACTTGGTGCTTCACTGCAAATTCTACCAAACTTTTGAAGAACTAACACCAATTCTCAAACTATTCCCAAAAATTGAAGAGAAGGGATTCTCCCTAGCTCATTCTAAGAGGCCAGCATTACCTTGAGGCCAAAACCAGACAAGGATGCAACAACTACAAAAAACTAGAGGCCAATATCCCTGATGAACATAGATGCAAAAATTATCAACAAAATACTAGCCAAATCCAACGGCACATCAGAAAGGTAATACACCATGACCAAATGGAATTTATCCCAGGAATGCAAGGATAGTTCAACATATTCAAATCAATAAATGTGATACATCACATAACAGAATGAAGGAAAAAAGCCATATGATCACCTCAATAGATTTTAAAGCACTTGATGAAAATAAACATCCTTTCAAGATAAAAACTCTCATCAAATTAGGCATAGAAGGAACAAACCTCAACAAAGTAAGGGCCATATATGACAAACTGACAGCTAATATACTGAATGAGGAAAAGCCGAAAGGCTTTCCTCTAAGAATTGGAACAAGACAAGGATGCCCACTTTTACCACTCCTATTCAGCACAGTACTGGAAGTCCTAGCCAGATTAATCAGGCAAGATAAGTAAATAAAACACATCCAAATTGGAAAGGAGGAAGTCAAACTGTCCCTCTTTACCAATGATATGCTCTTATTTCTAGGAAAAACTAAAGACTCCACAAAAAACTCTTAGATCTGATGTAGCCAAAAACCAATAGGAAAGCAATCCTGAACAAAAACAACAAAGCTGAAGGCATCACACTACCTGACTTCAAAATATATTACAAGGCTATGATAACCAAAACAGTATGGTGTTGGTATAAAACCAGACACACAGACCAGTGGTACAGAATAGAGAACCCAGAAATGAATCTGTGCATTTACTACCAACTGATTTGCAACAAGGGCACCAAGAACATATACAGGGGAAAGGATGCCCTCCTGAATACATGGTGCTAGGAATATTGGATATGCACATGCAGAAGAATGAAATTGGACCCCTGTCTCCTACCATATACAAAAATCAACTGAAAATGGGTTAAATGGATTAAAAACTTAAATGGCAGACCCAAACTATAAAACTATGAAGAGAAAACAAGGGAAATACTTCAGGACATTGGTCTAGGCAAAAATTTTATGGCTTAGAACTCAAAAGCATAGGCAACAAAAACAAAACTACACAAATGGGACTATATTATGGTAAAAAGCTTGTGCATCACAAAGGAGACAACAGAGTAAAGAGATAACCTGTTGAATGGGAGAAAATATTTGCAAACTATTAATCTGACAAGGGACTGATATCCAGAATAAAAAAGGAACTTACACAACAGTAAAACAAAACAAAACAACCCAACCAAAAAAATCCTATTAAAAAGCAGGCAAAGTACATGAACAGACATTTCTCAAAAGAAGACATAAAAATGGCCAATGGGAATAGAAAAAAAAAGCTCAACATTAATAATCATCAGGAAAATGCAAATCAAAACCAGAATGAGATATCATCTTAGCTCAGTTAGAATGGCCATTACTAAAGAGATGAAAAATAATAGATGCTGGTGAGGATGCAGAGAAGAGGGAATTTTTTTTTTTTTTTGAGATGGAGTCTCGCTCTGTGGCCCATGCTGGAGTTCAGTGGCACGATCTCAGCTCACTGCAACCTCTGTCTCCCATTTCAAGCAATTCTCCTGTATCAGTCTCTCCAGTAGCTAGGACTACAGGCGCACACCACCACGCCCGGCTAATTTTTGTATTTTTAGTAGAGACAGGGTTTCACCACTCTTACACACTCTTGGTGGAGGTTTAAATTAGTACATCTCCTGTGGAAAAGAATGTGGAAGTTTTTCAAAAAACTAAAAACTACCATATGATCCAGCAATACCACTACTGGGTATCTATTCAAAGGAAAAAAGAATCAGTATATTAAAGGGATACCTTAAATCCCATGTTTATTGCAGCCCTATTCACAATAGCAAAATATGGAATCACCCTGCATCCATCAATAGATGAATGGATAAATGAAATGTGATAGCTGGGCGCAGCGGCTCACACCTGTAATCCCAGCACTTTGGGAGGCCGAGGCGGGTGGATCACAAGGTCGGGAGTTCACGACCAGCCTGACCAATATGTTGAAACCCCATCTCTACTAAAATTACAAAACTCAGCCGGGCACAGTGGCAGGTGCCTGTAATCCTAGCTACTCAGGAGGCTGAGGCAGGAGAATCACTTGAACCTGGGGGGCAGAGGTTGCAGTGAGCCACCACTGTACTCCAGCCTGGGTAACAGAGGGAGACTCTGTCTCATAAATAAATAAATAAATAAATAAATAAATAAATAAATAAAATGTGATATATATACACAATGGAATACTATTTGACCATAAAAAAGAATGAAATAATGTTATTTGCAGCAACATGGACGGAACTGGAGGTCATTAAGTGAAATAAGCCAGGCACAGAAAGACACATATCACATATTCTCACTCACATTTGGGAGACGTAAAAAAAAAAGTCACTCGTGGAGGTATACAGTAGAGCAATATACTAGATGCTGGGAGGGGTGTTTGTGAGGGGATGAAGAAAGACTGCGTACAGAACACAGTTAGAAGGAATAAGCTCTAATGTTCAATAGCAGAGTAGAGAGATCACAATTAACAATGTATATTTCAAAAGAGCTAGAAGAGAGGACTTGAAATGTTCCCAACACACAGAAATGATAAATACTCGAGGTGATGGATACCCCAAATACCCGGACTTGATCTTCCCACATTCTATGAATGTAAGAAAATGTCACATCTGGCTGGATGCGGTGGCTCATGCCTGTAATCCCAACACTTTGGGAGGCTGAGCGGGGAGGATCACTTGAGCCCAGGAGTTTGAGACCAGCCTGGGCAACAAAATGAGACCCCCGTCTCTATTTACATTTTTTAAAAAAGAAAATATCACATGTTCCCCATGAATATGTATAAACATTATGTATCAATATAAAAATATTTAAAAAAATTTTAAAGACACATAGGCTAAAAGTGAAGGGATGGAAGAAATTATTCCATGCAACTGGTAACCAAAGAGAGCAGCGTGGCTATAATTATATCAGACAAAATAGACTTTATGTTGAAACTGTTATTAGAGACAGAAAAGGTCATTATATAATAGTAAAAGGGTCTATTCAACAGGAAGATATAAAGATTGTAAATACATATGCACCCAACATCAGAGCACTGAAATATATAAAACAAATATTGACAGAGCTAAAGGGAGAAATTGACAGCAATGCTATCATAGGAGGAAACTTTAACGCCTCAATTTCAATAATGAATAGAGCACTCAAGCAGTAAATCAATTTTTAAAAAACCCAACTTGTGCACTCTAGCCTAATGGACCCCACAAACATATCTATAACTTTCCACCCAGCAGAAGAAGAATTAGCCCATGCAACAAATTCTTTTCAAACACACTTGGAATATCCTCCAGGACAGATCACATGGTGGGTCACAAAACAAGTCTTAAGAATTTAAGAAGATTGAAATCGTACCAATTATCTCCTCAGACCATGTGGAATCAAACTAGAATAACAGCAATAAATAAGGAAAATCCACAAACATGTAGTAACTAAACAATACACTCTTGAACACCAGTTGGGTGAAAGAGGAAATCAAAAAGGAATTTTAAAAATACCTTGAGACAAATGAAAACAAAAATACAACACACCAAAATTTATGGGATGCAGCAAAAGCAGCCCTAAGAGAAAAGTTTATAGGGATAAATGTCTACATTTAAAAAGAAGAAATATCTCAAACAACCTAAGTTTACAACTCGAGAAAGTAGAAAAAAAAAAAAAGAACTAAAAGCAAAGCTAGCAGAATGAAAAAAATAATAAAGATTAGAATGGAAATAAATGGAATAGGCTGGGCAAGGTGGCTCACTCCTGTAATCCCGACACTTTGGGAGGCCAAGGTGGGCAGATCACTTGAGGTCAGGAGTTCAAGACCAGCCTGGCCAACACGGTGAAACTCTGTATTTACTAAAAATACAAAAATTAGCTGGGTGTGGTGGCGGGCGCCTGTAATCCCAGCTACTCAGGAGGCTGAGGCAGAATTGCTTGAACCCAGGAGGCGGAGGTTGCAGTGAGCCAGTCTCACCACTGCACTCCAGCCTGAGTGATAGAGCAAGACTCCATCTCAAAAACAGGAAAAGAAATCGATTAGAGAACAGAAAAACAATAGAGAAAAATCAACAAAACTAACAGTTGTGTTTTTGTTAAAGATAAGCAAAATCAACAATCCCTTATATAGACTAAGAAAAAAATAAGAGAAGACTCAAAGAAAATCAGAAATGAAATAGGAGACATTACCTTGAATGACAAAGAAATACAAATGATCATAAGTGACTATTATAAACAAGTATACATCAACAAATTAGAAAATACAGTACAGTGGTCCCCAACCTTTTTGGCACCAGGGACTGGTTTCATGGAAGACAGTTTTTCCACAGACCAGGGTGATGAGAGGACAGGGGAGGATGGTTTCAGGATGAAACTGTTCCACCTCAGATCATCAGATTCTCATAAGGAGCAGGCAACCTAGATCCCTTGCATGCAGAGTTCACAATAGGGTTCGTGCTCCTGAGAATTTAATGCTGCCACTGATCTGACAGGAAGTGGACAGGAAGTGGAGCTCAGGCAGTAATGTCTGCTGTCCTCCTGCTGTGCAGCCCAGTTCCTAACAGGCCACAGACTAGTACTGGTCCATGGTCTGGGGGTTGTGGACCCAGATATAGGAGAAATAGATAAATTCCTAGAAACATACAACTTTCCAAGATGGAATCAGGAAGAAATAAAAAGTCTTACTTCTCCTGGGACCCCTGGAATCATGGCATATTCTGAACAAGGGGAGAAACATATTGAGCAGAGGCTCTTAGAGGAGAAACCACTGGAATGACTCATGAGAAGATGGCATCTGGAGTAGAGGCTATTACTGGCCCAATGCAGAACACTGTTCACTGGGACTTCCCTTACACCAGCATCCAGTATGCTCCCACCCCCATGCACCCTTTGGAGGTGCATGCTTACCAAGGGGTATAAGAGTACCACTAGCAATACAATGCTTAATCCATCTGGCAGTCATCCTGGCCCTGTGTTTTCCTACATCAGGGCTAAAGGAGGCCAAGGGGTGGCAGAGTGTCAGAACTGATTGATTATTCCAAAGTGCACTTTTGCCTCACTTTTGAGGCATTGAGACTTTGTTGTGGACAGTCTTATACTGTCTCCTCGCAGGGCATGGCTTTCTCTGTGCCTTGTCCTTGTTATGCATCCTCCTATATCCCTCACAAAAGAAGAGATGGAGCTCTTTGCTAATCCACTTTCTTCTTGAGCAGTTCATGTTGTATGAATAACAGCAAAACCTCTAGGTCACATGTGACTTGTTTAAATACTGTACATACATACCTTGGTGTGTGTATGTATATACACACATATACACACACACACACACACACATATATATATATAAATAAAATACACACTTGTACATGAAACTCATAGAACTCTAACCACATCCCATATGGGCTCTGAATATCATAGGCAGTGCTTGGTGCAAGAGAGAAGTTTGTTGGCATATAATTCACCTTATCACCCCTGTCTCTTTGTCAAAATTTTGCTAAATTATTGAGCCTCCGTCACATCCAGTTTCTTATGGACATTCTAGTCTCACTCAGAACTGACTCAAATTTCGACACACACTTTTTTTTAATTCCTCCTAATTGAAACTGTATATCCTTTGACCAACATCTCTCCAACCACCACCACCCCTGCCAGGCCCTGGTAACCACAATTCTACGCTCTACTTCTATGAGTTCAACTTTTTTGGATTCCACATATAAGTGAGATTACACAGTATTTGTGTTTCTATGCCTGGCTTACTTCACTTAACATAATGTCCTCCAGGTTCATCCTTGTTGCAAACAACATGATTTCCTCCTTTTTAAAGTCTGAATACTATTCCATTATATATATCCCATTTCCTTTCTCCATTCGTCCTTTGATGAACACTTAGATTGCTTCCACATCTTGGCTATTGTGAATAGCGCTGCATTAAACATGGGAGCATAGATATCTCTTAAACATATTGATTTTATTTCCTTTGGATATTGATATACTTTAAATGTGTGTCCCTGCCCAAATCTCATATTGAAATGTAATCCCCAATGTTGGAGGTGGGGCCTGGTGGGAGGTGATTGGATCATGAGGGTGGAGTTCTCATGAATGATTTAGCACCATCCCTCTTAGTACCATCCTCCCAATAGTGAGTTCTCATGAGATCTGGTTGTTTAAAAGTGTATAGCCCCTCCCCCTCACTCTCTTGCTCCTGCTTTCGACATATGACATGCCTACTCCCCCTCTGCCTTCCACTATGACTGGAAACTTCCTGAGGCCTCCCCAGAAGCAGGTGCCATTATACTTCCTGTACAGCCTGCAGAATGGTGAGCCAATTAAACCTCTTTACTTAGAAATTGCCTAGTCTCAGGTATTTCTTTATAGCAATTCGAGAATGGACTAACAGAAAATTGGTACTGAGAAGTTGGGCACTGCTATAAAGATGGCTGAAAATGTGGAAGCAGCTTTGGAATTGGATAACAGGCAGAGGATGGAAGAGAGTTGAGTGCTCAGAAGACAGGAAGATGAAGGAAAGTTTGGAGCTTCTTAGAGACTGGTTAAATGGTTGTGACTAAAATGCTGATAGTGATAATGGACAATGAAGTCCAGGCTGCCAAGGTCTCAGATAGAAATTAGGAACTTATTGGGAACTGGAGCAAAGGTCCGTTTTGTTATGCCTTAGCAAAGAGCTTGGCTGCATTGTGTCCATGCCCTAGGGAATCTATGGAAGTTTGAACTTGAGAGTGATGACCTAGGGTATCTGGCAGAAGAAATGCCTAAATAACAAAGCATTCAAGATATGGCCTGGCTGCTTGTAACCACCTATGCTAAGATGTGGGAGCAAAGAAATGACTTAAAGCTGGAACTTATAGGTAAAAGGTAAGCAGAGTGTAAAAGTTTGGAAACTTTGCACTGGCCATGTGGTAGAAGAGAAAAGCTCATTTTCAGAAGAATTCAAGAAGGTTTCTGAGCAATCATTTGCTAGAGAAATTTGCCTAACTAAAAATGAGGCAAGTGTAGATAGCCAAGGAATGGGAAACAGGCCTCTAAGGCGTCTCAGAGATCTAAGAGGCAGCCCCTCCCATCACAAGCCCCGAGGCCTAGGAGGACAGAATGGTTTCATGGGCCAGAAGTGACCTGTGCAGCCTCAGGACATGTCTCCCTGCATCCTGGCTTCTCCAGCTCCAGCTGTGACTTAAAAGGGCCCAGGTACAGCTCCGACTGCAGCTCCAAAGGTTGCAAATAAGTCTTGGTGGCTTCCACATGGTCTTAAGCCTGCAGGTGCACAGAGTGTGAATAAGGCTTGGGAGCCTCCATCTAGATTTCAGAGGATATATGGAAAAGCCAAGGTGTCCAGGCAGAAGCCTGCTGCAGGGGCTAAGCCTTGACAGAGAACCTCTACTAGAGGAGTGCAAAAAGGAAATGTGGGGTTGGAACCCTCACACAGAGTACACACTGGGGCACTGACTAGTGGAGCTATGAGAAGAGGGCCACCATCTTCCAGATCCCAGAATGGTAGATCACAGCAGCCTCTGAGCCTAAACCCTTCAAAGCCACAGGGGAAGAACTACCCAAGGCTGTAAGCCCACCCCTTAAATTGGTGTGCCCTGGACATAGGACATGGAGTCAAAGATTATTCTGGAGCTTTAAGATGTAATGACTGCCCTACTGGGTTTTGATCTTGCATAGGGCCTGTAGCCTCTTTCTTTTAGCCAATTTCTCCCTTTTGGAACAGGAATGTCTATCTAATGCTTGTACCCCCATTGTATCTTGGAAGTAACTAACTTGTTTTTGATTTTACAGGCTCATAGGAGGAAAGAACTTGCCTTGTCTCAGATGAGACTTCAGACTTTGGACTTTTGAGTTAACGCTGGAATTAGTTAAGACTCTGGGGGACTGTCGGGAAGGCAAGATTGTATTTTGAAATGTGAGAAGGCCATGATATTTGAGAGGGGCCAGGGGTAGAATGATATTGTTTAGATGTGTGTCCCAACCTAAATCTCATACTGAAATGTAATCCCTGATATAAGAAGTGGGGACTGGTGGGAGGTGATTGGATCATGGGAGCAGATTCCTCATGAATGGCTTAGCAGCCCTTTGTTTCCATCCTCATAATAGTGAGTTCTCATAAGATCTGGACATTTAAACATGTGTAGCATCTCCCTCCTCACTCTCTTGCTCCTGCTTTCACCATGTGATGTGCCTGCTCCCATTTTGCCTTGCACCATGATTGGAAACTTCCTGAGGCCTGCTCAAAAGCAGATGCCACTATGCTTCCTGTACAGCCTGCAGAACTATGAGCCAATTCAACATCTTTTCTTATAAGTTACCCAGTCTTGGGTTTTCTTTATAGCAATGCAAGAATGGACTGATACAGATATATACCCGGTAGTGGGATGGCTGGGTCATATAGTGGTTATATTTTTGAGAAACCTCCGGATATTTTCTATAATGTTTGTACTAATTTACATTTCCACAAATAGTGTACAAGTGTTCCCTTATATCCATACCCTCACCAACTCTTGTTGTCTTTCATCTCTTTGATTACAGCTATTCTAACACTGTGAGGTGGTATCTCAGTGTGGTTTTAATTTGCATTTCTCTGATGATTAGTAATGTTGAGCATTTTTTCATATGGACACTTAAAAAAAAAAAAAAAAAAAGATGGAGTCTCACTCTGTCGCCCAGGCTGGAGTGCAGTGGCGTGATCTAGGCTCACTGCAACCTCCGCCTCCTGGGTTCAAGCAATTCTCCTGCCTCAGCCTCCTGAGTAGCTGGGATTACAGGCACGCACCACCACACCCAGCTAATTTTTGTATTTTTTTAGTAGAGACAGGGTTTCACCATGTTGGTCAGGCTGGTCTCAAACTCCTGACCTCATGATCCGCCCACCGGCCTCCCAAAGTGCTGGGATTATAGGCATGAGCCACCGTGCCCGGCCTTATATGGACACATTTTTAAGGGATTTGGGGGGGCAGGGGTTCTTTGCAACAACGTAAACATCCAGTCCTTCATCAAACTTTAAATTTTTTTTCACGTACTAATTTATATCAGTTTGGAATTATGATTCCCTCTGTTATTTAATGGGTTTTAATCTATAACTAGCATTATTTATTTTGATGCTCAAACCATGTCAAGTTTGGTCAGTGGAAGTCCCTTCAATCTGGTTTCCATGTCCTTTGAACACGTCCCCACCATTCTTTGAGCACTTCCTTACTTTCAAGCACAAGATGTTCCAAGTTCATTCTGAACTTTCCCTTCCCCAGCTCTGGAATCTGCCATTTCTCCATGGAGCCTTGCTCCTTTCAGTGGAGCATGGTATTTAGGAACCAAGGGCTGACTGCCTAATGTGCTTTCCAAGTATAGTTTCCTCAGTCCATGCTTTTCAAATTGATCTGCCAAAGACCCATTGCCAAAGACCCATTGCCAAAGATCCATTGCCAGAATAGAAGAGTGGAAGGAAATTCTTAATATTTTTTAAAAGTTACTATTATTTTCATCTTTCTCTTTGTAAAAAATTCATTTAATTCAAGATAAAAAAACAAAAATCTTTGGCACATAAATCGCAACTCTCTGATGCAAATCTTTAAATAAAGCTGATACTCCAAGAAGACGCAACATATTCTCTTTATTCCACAGACATATAGGCCTATGGTTGCAAACTTTTATACACACACCGAGTCACAATTCCACTGGCGCCCGTGACGTTCCACATCCAGATTTTCCAAATCACACATTCTCATCTTCACATAGCCTTGCCGGCAACCGTCACACGGTATAGTACCACATTGTTACGTCAAGCACAGCCACAATCTACCACAGAGCCTGTCGTCCCATTGACCAAATTGACAAAAATCACAGCCCCGGGTATTTTCTGTGGTTTTCTCCAGTCAAAGCCCTTCACTCACTACACACCGACTCACACTCAAATTACACACACGCGGAAACACAACCCGCCACAGCCAGAGAGATTCCGTCGGTCCCGCAACCCTCACGGTGCCACATACACGCGCTCACAAGGCAAATACAAATGTCCAGGCACCCATTCTTTACAATACACATATTAAGCGCCTACTTTGTACTACACGCCGGGACTACCTCAAGGGGTGAAAGAGACAAAATCCCGCCTGGCGGAGCTATCGCCCAGTCCCGCACGCACGCACTCGGCCTCAGGGTCGCACTCGGCGGTCCCACGCTCAAGTGGCCTGGCGAGTGGCCCAGAAGCGTCTGTTCTCCTCCTCAGCTTCCTGCGTGGGTTCCTGGTAAGTGAGTCGAAGCCGACGGATGAGCGCGCGCCTGCGCCTCCGCCCAAAAGAACCAGTTTCCGGCTGTGGACTACATTTCCCAGAAGCCCCTTGGGCAGGGTTGCCTGGACCGCAAGGGCCCTTTACGTTGCGTTCTTAACGGTTCAGTCACCTGGGTGCATTATTCACAGGCGGGCAAGGAGTCCGAGCTAGGTAAGGCAGAACGGGACTCTTACGAGTAGGACTGGGAATGGAACTGCCGCCCAAAGTGAGGCGCTCCAGGGCCCAGACCTGGCGTGTCGTGCCGGGTGTGAGGTTGAGACAGGTGCCTGGCTCTCTGGTGTGTGTCACTGACCCTCTACCCCGTCACGGCCTCGGTGTCTGCACAGAGCAGTGCCCCCAAGAGGGAGGTCAGATATTGAGCTCTGGGATGAAGGTTCCCAGCAAGAAAGTACAGACCTGGGTTGGCGATTGGATTTTTGAATTAGAAGTGTCCCTAAAACAGACTCCTGGGACGACAGATTGGAAGACTGCCCAGTTGGAGCCGCTGTGTGGGCAGCTGCATTTTTCAGAACCACTGCATTCCCATACCTTTGATCTAGAAATCTGGTGTGAGTTCAGAGACAGATCCCAGTCTCACTCCCACACAGCTGTTATGTGCGTGAGGTCAGCACAGATGTGGCGCTAGAGGGGATATTCTAGGTCGGTCTGTGCTCTAAGAAAGGCCTGCTGTCTCATGATTTTTTTTCTTCCTCATTCTGCTATTCATCAAAACAAGGATCCTGAAAAGGAGGGAACAAGTGTTGTAGCAGGTCTAAAAGTTCAGATCCAGGTAAGTTTATATTTCCTTTTTATTCATAAAATGGAAATCACACATTCTAATCTTCACACAGCTTTGCCTGCACCCAGTCATACGGCGTGGTACCACACTGCTATGTCAAGCACAGCCACAATCTACCACAGAGCCTGTCACCTCATTGCTCACAGTCACAAAAATCACATCCCCAGGTACTTTCTGTAGCTTTCATTTGCATTTTTCCGTTTGAAAATGTTCATCTGATTCAATCTAAAAAGACTAAATTATTTGTCACATAAATTGCAACTCTCTGGTCTATATCTTTAAATACATCTTTAAATAAATGCATAAAATGTTTTTGTTTTTAGGAAATGGAAACATTGCTTTGCTTTTCCTGAATTGTCCAGTGACCTATCCCAGGCCTTCCTTTCCAGTGAACAATGGACCATGCAGGTGCACCCTCCTCTTCACGGGCCTCCAAATGACTTTCTCATTTTTCAAATCATTCCTCTGCACTCACTTTCTATAATGGTAGAGAAATGCATATCCTGGAGTCTACAGTTAAAACTTTGTTTTATTGAGATTAATGTTTAGGTAGAATCACATCATCCATCTTCTCCAATCTTCTCCAAAGACCTCAGTTTTAAAGTGTGACAGGATTAGAGATGACCTGACTGGTGTCAGTAAGCAAGTGATAATGGTCGTCTGCTTTTAAGGCTTTTAGAAGTGAGAATGTGATTGGAAGTCCAAGCATAGAAATCTGTGTGAACATAAGCAGGAATTTTTTTCCAAGGAATCCAGGAGTTGAGATTTATTTTTATACAGAGTTAGTCATAAGAATAAAAAGTACATATGAGTAAAGTAATAGTCTTAGTGATGAAGAATAATACGCAATTTTTTTTTTTTTTGAGACAGAGTCTCGCCGTGTCACCCAGGCTGGAGTGCAATGGCGTGAACTCGGCTTACTGCAGCCTCCACCTCCTGGGTTCAAGTGATTCTCCTGCCTCAGCCTCCCAGGTAGCTGGGATTACAGGTGCCTGCCACCACGCCCAGCTAATTTTTGTATTTTTAGTAGGGACAGGGTTTCACCATGTTGGCCATGCTTGTCTCGAACTCCTGACCTCAGGTGATCCACTTGCCTTGGCCTCCCAAAGTGCTGGGATTACAGGCATGAACCACTGCACCCGGCCACAAATTTTAAATTTTATATGAATCTCACTAATATTAGGATTTAAACACATTTTACAAGGATTATATCTAAATTAACATTTCAACTGATTATTTGCTGGAGAAGTAGAGGAGAACCAAACACTCTTCTGTCTGCTTTGCTCAAATTTTCTTATTCAGTCTGCAGATGCTGTTCACCTGGCTTGTGTATTCAGAGAAGAATCTTAATAGTGAAAAGGTCTTGTTGAATTGAAGAAGAATGTTCAAGAACTGGCAGGCATTTATTTATAATGGTCATGCTGTTTTCCTATTATTTCCATACATGTCAAACCAATTTGCTTCTGATGTGTTAAAACATTTTATTTTATACTTGGATATAGATTTATTGTATACTTCTGGTTATAGAATTAATATTCACCTTTTATAAATTATTTAGTTACTCAGTTACATTACATAAAGGACTATAAAGAAGAAAGTTAAAATAGCCCCAGCATCACTATTAACACTTTGGGGAGCTATATTTTAGCAAGATTTTTTTTTTTTTTTTGACAGTCTCACTCTGTTGCCCAGGCTGGAATGCAATGGTGCGATCTCGGCTCACTGCAACCTCCATCTCCCAGGTTCAAGCAATTCTCCTGCCTCAGCCTCCCAAGTAGCTGGGAAGGCACCTGCTACCACGCCCAGCTAATTTTTTGTATTTTTAATAGAGACGGGGTTTCGCCATGTTGGCCAGGCTGGTCTCGATCCACCCGCCTCAGCTTCCCAAAGTGCTGGGATTACAGGTGTGAGCCACCATGCCCAACCTATTTTAGCAAGATTTTTCAGCACACTTGTATGTATGTGTGTGTGTGTGCACACGCACCTGCACTTTTCTTCCTGCAGAATAGAAATTGCACTAACTGATTATTCAAAGGACACAAGACTTTCCAACTCCTAGTTAAAAAAACTAATTCTCCCTAACCATGGCTTTCTTATATCTCTGTGCACATAGGGAGAAGTGGAAAACACCAATGAATCCTGCTAAGTTTGATTAACCTTTGAGAAATTTACACCTTTTAGGGTTATATAAACCAATTAAGGATAATTAATATGACACAATTTATCAAATAAGATAGTTCTTCAGGATTATACTCTTTTTTTAGATTTTTAAGGTTGCTTTTACAGGACATAGCAATACTCTATCTTGGCTAGGTTTTATTCAGGGTTCTATTATGCAAATAACATTTTCTAGGACAGATTTATAACAGTAGAAAACAGAATAAGGGTGGGCATGGTGGCTCACGCCTGTAATCCCAGCACTTTGGGAGGCCCAGGCAGGTGGATCACGAGGTCCGGAGTTCAAGACCAGCCTGGATAAGATGGTGGAACCCCTGTCTCTATTAAAAATACAAAAATTAGCCAAGTGTGGTGGCGTGCGCCTGTAATCCCAGCTGCTTGGGAGGCTGAGGCAGAGAATTGCTTGAACCCAGGAGGTTGCAGTGAGCCTAGATAGCACCATTGCCCTCCAGGCTGGGCGACAGAGTAAGACTCCGTCTCCAAAAAAAAAAAAAATAAATAAAAAGAAAACAGAATAAGATGGTAACAGCTATAAATATTCATGTAAATTTTCCATATAGAACAAGAGAACAAGATTGAACCTCGTATTAAAATTATCTGTTGAATGCCTTATTACAGCAGTCCCCAACCTTTTTGGCACCAGGACTGGTTTCATGGAGGACAATTTTTTCACAGACAGAGAGAGGGACATGGTTTCAGGATGATTCAAGCACATTACATTTATCGTGCACTTTATTCCCATTATTATTACATTATAACACGTAATTAAATAATTATACAACTCACCCTAATGTGGAATCAGTGGGAGCCCTGAGCTTCTTTTCCTACAACTAGATGGTCTCATCTGGGGGTGATGGGAGGCAATGACAGATCATCAGGCATTAGATTCTCATAAGGAGCATGCAGCCTAGATCCCTCACATGGTCAGTTCATAATAGGGTTCGCGCTCCTATGAAAATCTAGTGCTGCAGCTGATCTAACAGGAGGCAGAGATCAAGCGGTTAATGCTAGCAATGGGGAGTAGCTGTAAATACAGATGAAGCTTCCCTTGATGGCCTGCTGCTCACCTTCTGCTGTGTGGCCCAGTTCCTAACAAGCTGTGGTCCAGTATCAGTCAGTGACATGGGGGACCCCTGCCTTAATTAGATTATTTTAGCTAGTTTTATGTTGAAGAATGATGTACCCCCTTTGGTAGTTGCAAGAACAAAAGAGGAGATTTTTTTTTTTTAAATGAAGTCTCACTCTGTTGTCCTGGCTGGAGTGCCATGGTGCAATCTCAGTTTACTGCAACCTCCACCTCACAGGTTCAAGCAATTCTTCCCAGCCTCCAGAGTAGCTGGGATTACAGGTGCCCACCACCACATCTGACTAATTTTTGTATTTTTAGTAGAGACGGGGGTTTCACCATGTTGGTCAGGCTGGTCTCGAACTCCTGACCTCAGGTGATCCACCCACATCGGCCTCCCAAAGTGCTGGGATTACAAGTGTGACCCATGCGCCCGACCAAGAAGAGATTTCTTGATTATCTTTCTGGGAGTCTGTTCTACGAATGTTGTTAATTAAAAATAATTGCATCTTCAAGGCTCAGCTCTAAAATACTTAAAATATCATTATTAAAAAATGGGCATGAGACTCAAACTTTACTAGAAAAAATGAAATAATATAAAATAATTTTATTTAATAGCAGTGGAACAAAGGACATAATATCCTCTATTTTAATAATACTGGCTAACTTTTATTACATAATTGTATATCATTAAGTGGGATATATGTATTATCTCAATCTTCATGACAACCCTATGAGATAGGTGCTGTTCTTATCCCTAATTTACCAACAAACTAACTGAAAAGTATGTAGCTGTCAGACTAAGATTCACATTCTGAAAATCTGACAACAGAGTCTGTGTTATTAATGACAATGTTATAACCCTGCCCATAATGGCATATGCTCCTTTAATTTGCCTGTATCAGTCAGTAACTCATCATTGATGTCTTCCTCCAAAAATAAATATGGACCAATATAATTAGTATTAGTGAGGCCTTGGTGTGCCATCATAACTGACCATAGTTTACTTAACCTGCTGCCTACCATAGCTATTAGTATTTTTAATATTTGATTATTATAAGTTGTTATATGATAAATATCTTATGTATATGTCTTAATATGCTTTAATAGCCACTTGCAAGAAAAAAATGCCTAAAAATGGAATTTTAGTCAAATATCAGACATAAGGGCTCACAGTATACTGAATCTTGTGTTAGTAATTAGAGGAATACAAGAACTGAAAACACATAGGTGCTACCGTACAGCAGACAGTCTAAAATCAGAATAGACCGAATAAATATAAGGTAGAAGATAATAAAAAACAGTAAAGAAATTCAGGTCACAGGCCTTGCGAGTTCATAGGAAGGAGATGTCCAGTGCTGTCCAATAGAACTTTCCATGATGATGGATTTGTTCTGTTTTCCAGTATGGTAGCTGCTCACCACATGTGGCTAATAAGCACCTGAAATATGGCTAGTGTGACTGGGAAACTAACTTTTTGTTGTTTTTGTTGTTGAGATAGAGTCTCACTCTGTCGCCGAGGCTGGAGTACAGTGGCGAGATCTCAGCTCACAGCAGCCTCTGCCTCCCAAGTTGAAGCGATTTTCCTGCCTCAGCTTCCTGATTAGCTGGGAGGGACCACAGGCATCCGCCACCACGCCCAGCTAATTTTTGTATTTTTAGTAGAGACAGTGGTTCACTATATTGGCCAGGCTGGTCTCGAACTCCTGACCTCAAATGATCCACCCACCTTGGCCTCCCAAAGTGCTGGGATTGCAGGCATGAGCCGCCGTGCCCAGCCTGAACTTTTAATTTTATTTAAAATTTGATTTAACTTTTTTTTTTTTTTTTTTTTTGAGACAGAGTCTCACTCCGTAGCCCAGGCTGGAGTGCAGTGGCGTGATCTCGGCTCACTGCAAGCTCCACCTCCCGGGTTCACGCCATTCTCCTGCCTCAGCCTCTCCGAGTAGCTGGGACTACAGGCGCCCGCCACCACGCCCGGCTAATTTTTTTGTATTTTTAGTAGAGACGGGGTTTCACCGTGGTCTCAATCTCTTGACCTCGTGATCCGCCCGCCTCGGCCTCCCAAAGTGCTGGGATTACAAGCGTGAGCCACCGCGCCCGGCCAATTGCCTTTTAAATTTATTAAGAGAAGTAAAAGAAATGTGCATTTGTGCTGCCTTTTGTAATTTTAATTATAAATATTAATTTTGTTATTTTTAAAAATGTGGTTTTGAATTTCCATGTGGATTTACTTGCTTTGTTTGAATAACCTTTACAATTTCTTATGTGGTAGGTCTGGGAAGGGCTTTATTTCACCTTCATTTTTGAAAGACAGTGTGTTACTGCTTGACAGAGCTTTTGTCCTTTGAGTACTTTGAATATATCATCCCACTACCTTCATCCCCTCCATTGCTTTGGATAAGAAGTCAGCTGTCAATTGATTGGTGTTCCATTGTAAGTGACACATCATTTTTCTCTTATATTTTTCAACATTTTATTTCACTTGTAGCATTTCTACTATGATAGGTCTGTTCATGGATATCTTTGCATTCAGATTACAGTTTTTTGAGATGCTTGTGGGTATTGATTAATGTTTATTCAACAAATTGTGGATGTATTTAGCCATTATTTCTTTATTTTTTGTGCTCATTTCTCTTTCTCCTTTCCTTCTGGTAGTCTCATTACATGTATGTTCGTGCACTTAAAAGTGTCATATTTCTTCAAGCCTCTGTTCATATTTTCTTTGTTCTATTTTCTCATTCTATTTTACATTTTATTTTCTTATTTTTTCTAGTGGGAAAATGGAATTGAGGTTGCATAATTTCCATTGATCTATTTGAAAGTTTTCTATTTACTCTGCCAATCAAATTTATTTAGCCCTTCTAATGAATTTTTTATTTTGGTTACTGTAGTCTTCAACTCCAGAACTTACATTTGGTTCATTTTGTCATTTCTCCTTATTGATTTTATTTGATGAGACATTATCTTTATATTTTCCTTTACTGCTGTGAATATATAACGGCTACATCGAAGTTTTTGTCTATTAAATATGACATCTGTTCCCTGTCATAGGCCAACCTGTTGCCTGTTTTTTTTGTTGTTTTGTTTTTTTGTTTTGTTTTTTGAGACAGAGTCTTGCTCTGTTGCCCAGGCTGCAGTGTAGTGGCGTGATCTTGGCTCACTACAACCTCTCCCTCCAGAATTCAAGCGATTCTCGTGTCTTGGCCTAGTTATAGGCATGTGCTACCACGCCTGCCTAATTTTTGTATTTTTAGTAGAGATGGGGTTTCATCATGTAGTCCAGGCTGGTCTCAAACTCCTGAGCTCAAGTGATCTGCCAACCTTGGCCTCCAAAAGTGCTGGGATTACATGTGTGACCCACGCACCTGGCCTTCTTGCTGTTCTCCTGTGTATAGGTCCAACTTTCCCATTTGTTTGCATGTCAATTTATTTTTTATTATTTTCCTAATAAGTAGACATTATTAGGAAACATACTGTAGTGATTTGCCTGTCCCCTCTCCAGAGCTTGTTCTTGTTGTTGTTTGCTTGGTTATGTATTTTGTGTTTTGGCTAAGCTATTTTAGTAAAATCGATTTCCCTTTCCCCTTGCAGTGTGAAGTATTTTGTGTTGTTCCTCAGCCTTAAACATATGCACAGTTACCCTGGTGTGACAATGGTTTTAAACAGGAGTCTCTCTGATTATCTTTCCCTATCTCTCTGTTAAGATGACTGCCTCCTTGGTATTATTTCCAGCCCACTAGGCTCTGCTGCCTTCTATCTGGTGACTCCATTGTTTTCAACATTTCCTTGGAGCATAAATTATTAAGCAGTTTAATATAATTTAAGTCAGGCAGGGCTAGTTTTTGAGGCCAGTTTTTAAGGTTTCTTTTGAACTTTGGAGGGCTCCTTAGCTGTCTCTTCCCATGGAATTATCTGATTAACTACTTGGCCTATGGTTTATGTTGTTGTGTTTACTTTAGGGGAGCTATTTGTTTGACACTGTTTCAGATAAATTCCATTCCTTTGGAGAGAGCTTCAGAGCTCTGTTCTTATGGACTGCCACTCCCTCTGGACAAAATCTCTGAACCACCATTCTGGGTAATAGCCTGGGTGGTTGCCATCTTGTTTTTTATGTTATGAAACCTCTGCCTTACAAGCAAGTGGAGGCAAGGGCAATCTGGGTCCAAATCTGAGTTCACTGTGCCTGGGTAGAGTTTCCAAACTGTGGGTGGGGCTGGGGGAAGCAAAGGAGCCTCTTAGTTGCATTCACTAGGAATTTAGCCACTTTAACCAAGAGCTGTTGGGGATAAGAAACCCTGGAGGCATGCCCCTCCTGTTGATATGTGACAAACCTTGATTGACAGCTGCAGCCCCATCATCTTGGCAGCATCCACCCACAGTGAAGCTTCTATCAAATTGAGCTGTGAAGAGTAAAAGGGAGTGGGTTGTGTCTTAAATGCCACAAATTCTCTTACCAAGTTCTTGGTTCTTAACAAGTTTTAGTAGAATTTCTTGATATTTCACTTCCTATATACTCTTTGGAGACTTTCAGACCTCAAATGGCAAGGTTTTTATATATTTTTTTTGCCAGTTTTATTAGAAAATGAGTTTGCAGAGCCCCCCCATCTACCATCCAGAAGTGGAACTACATATAGTCATTTAACAATAGTTTAGCATTTCCTGTCGTCTCATTCTGGAGAATCATAGACGTGGCAGAAATACATATTCTTGAAGAAAAAAATGTCTCCCTTATGGGTACTGTGATTTCAATAGGGTGTGGGATAAGTATATGACAACATGCATGGGATACACACTTTGTTCTCTACAGATCTGTGCTTTTGAGTTAGAGAACATAATATATATAGATGGGTATTACTTTTAACATGTGACAATCTAGTTGTAGTGTTTAAGATTAAATTTGGTTGTGAGTAAAATAGTAAAAGTGCCCCAAATTAAAGTGGATAAAAGATAATAAAGGTTAATTTCTCTGTCATATAATACGGATGTAAGCCTGATATTGTGGCCTTGCTCCAAACCAATCATGAATTTTACCATTCTGACATCAGAATGGAATGAGCACTCAGACTTATACAGAACTTGGAAGAATAGTTAAGTAATTCTGGATATCCTTCACCCAGATTTCTCAAATACTAATATATTAAGCTAATGTGTTTTAAGAGGTTTCCAGAATTGCCAAAATATTCACTTACATCCTCCTTGCCATAAGTTATGTCACATGACAACACCTTGGAGAAATAACTGCAGTCCTTATTCTAGATAGTCATAGCCAAATGTTAATAAAAATTACTGGTTCTGTAATCATGAAAGCAGAGTAGAATGGATATGGGGGCCTAATAAATAACAGATCCTGACCCACTGAGGAATCCATGGAGATGTTTTCACTTTGATCAATTACAAATAAAGACAGTGAATCCCTAGAGACCACAACTTGTGCAGAAGACTCATTGAAATGGAACGGGATTCTGGAAATTAAGACACCCAGGTCTGTTATCCCTCATACCCCAAGCTGGATGATCACAATACCCTGTAAAATGATGACAGAAATCTTGTGTCTACTTTTTCTTCTTTTCTGGGGAGTCTATGAACATTCAAGATAACATCCACTATTGAATATTCTAAAACAAGTTTCTTCACAACACTGCTCAGAAACACAATGACAAATTTGAATCAGAGCAGTATCTCCAAAAATGGGTGGCAGATTAATGTATCATTTGAGCCAGGCCTTAACAGGAGATAAACTCCTCAGCTGTTACCATACATAAAACATAATTCAATAAAATACCAAATGCAAACAAGAGCAGATCACAGAAATGTAAGCTGAGAAAAATCAGAGTGAACTTCTGACCTTATGATGACATTTTCAACTCTGAAAATATTAAAAGAATTCTAACAAAAGCAGCATCTTTTTTTCCATACCTGTAACTGCCATGTGCACCCACAGCAGCCAGATTTTTTGGTCTCTAATGCTTTTTTCCTCTAAAAGGAACCAGGACTCCCTAAAATAAGAGGGCATTAAATCATGAGTTGATTCCACGACTCAGGACAAGAGGCATGGGGGACATGAACCAACAAACAGGATCAGTCGACAATATCTTCTTACGGACTGAAAACAATATTCCTTTAAAACATCAAAAGAAAAAAATAAGAAGAAAAAAAGTAAATGGATTGCTACTGGCCACATTATGTCAATTTGAGCATAAATAATCATAATTACTACAGGTGCTTCTCAACTTATGGTGGGGTTATATCCAAATAAACCCATCATAAGTTGAAAACATCATACACCATATGTGCATTTTTATGACCTACAATATTTTCAAACAATGGGTTTATCTAGACATAGCCCCATTTTAAGTCAAGGAGCATACTCTGAGTATGTCTTGGTCCATTTTGTGTTGCTATAAAGGAATGTCTGAGGTTGGGTAATAAAGAAAGAGGTTTATTTGGCTCACTGTTTTGTAGGATTTACAAGAATCATGGTGCAACATCTGCTTCTGGTAAGGGCCCCAGGCTGCTTCCACTCGTGGCAGAAGATGAAAGGGGGCAGTGTATGCAGACATCACATGGCAAGAGAGGAAGCAAGAGGGTGAGGAAGGAGGTACCAGGCCCTTCTGAACAACCAGCTCTCAAAGGAACTAATAGAGTGATAACTCACCCCCCAATCCAGAGAGGACATTAATTTATTCATGAGGGATCTTCTCCCATGACTCAAACACCTCCAATTAGGCCCCACCTCCAACATAGGGATCAAACTTCAATATGAGATTTGGAGGGGACAAATATCCAAACTATAGCAGCATATCACTTTAGTACTATTATAAAGCTGAAAATTATAAGTCAAACCATTTTAAGTTGGGGATTACAGGCATGACCCACCATGCCTGGCCGTGATTTTTAAATTTGTACATACTTGGTTTGTAACTTTAACAAATATATTAAAGTGTTTTATTATGTTTGCAAAGGGACTCTGACTTCCAACATAGTACTGCCAAGATTGCATGATGATAGTTTCATTGAAAGGCTGCCAGGGATCTTTCTTTTATGACAATTCTTAATGATACTACCGGGATGTGCAATGACCCATAAAGGAGTTGCTCTGGGTTAATACCCAGGGAATCTTTTGATTTCAAAGAAGAAAGTTCAAGAGAATGAACAGAAAAAAGATGAAACTGGAAATAAAAAAATAGGAACATAAGATTTGAAAGCCAAGTTTTATATAATCTTGTTTTATAAGTTATATAACATCATTGCAATATCAATACCTAAAAAATACTTGGAAAATTATAACTTTACTTATGATTATAGAAGCAATTAAATGGTAAAAGATAGAATTAAGTAGTCTATCGAAAGAATAATCACCTGGCCAGGGTATATTCATAAAAAGAAGATAGCTATCAATATAAATTATCACTTCATAGATTTTTTAACATAATGGGATAAAATCACAAAGCATTATTCTTAATCGTAAAACAAAAAATCTAATTCATGATGCCACATTGGTCTCATGTTTTGTTTTGGGGTTTTTTTGAGATGAAGTCTCACTCTGTCACCCAGGCTGGAGTGCAGTGGTGCAATCTCGGCTCACTGCAACCTCCACCTTCCAAGTTCGAGTGATTCTCCTGCCTCAGCCTCCCAAGTAGCTGGGATTACAGGCATGCGCCACCACGTCCAGCTAATTTTTTTATTTTTAGGAGATGGAGTTTCACCATGTTGGCCAGGTTGGTCTCGAACTCCTGACCTCAGGTGATCTGCCCACCTTGGCCTCCCAAAGTGCTGGGATTACAGGTGTGAGTCACTGCTCCTGGCCTAATGGTATCATGTTTTACAGCTTGATTTAAAGGGTTAATTTTTTTTCAAAGTTTATCAACAGCTCATGTACCAGCCATGGTATAGGTGCTGGTGATAAATGCTGAACAAAAAAAAAGGTTCCAGACAATCTTGGCTCCCTACATAATCCGAAGGGTGCCAGTTTTGTACTGAGTATAGTGTCAGCCATATCACACAAGTTGAATTATGTTGACACTTTAATGGCATTCATTTCTCAATAGTCTATTTCAGTTTTCATTTTGTATTCAATCCAGGGCTTAAATACACATGACTATAAATTTTCAGAGATGACAATGTCTCTCCATAGATTACTTACCCACTACAAACTAAATCTTTACAATGAACTTATGGCAGTTACCAGCTTACCCAAATGATCATCCTTAGTTTCACTAATGCAAGGACCTGTACTTAAATGTTTTCTGACAGTACAATATGACATACAAATAACCTACAAAGTATTCTTCCCCAAACGTTTAATCTAGACTTAAGAAAGCCTCTGGACTTACATTCCCTTGTACAGAAAATACAACCAAGAACAAGGCTAAATGACACTATAAAGAAAGAAATCTAAACATATAGCCGACAACATTTCTGAGCTACTCCAATGTCATTTTTTTAAAATGAGAAATTTTCTAGACCAGTGGCTCTCTAACTCTGGTTGGTATCACAGACACAAAACCTGGAGAAATAATAAAAAACAGAGGCCCAGGCTTATAAGCTAGGGCTATACTTCTGTAGGTTTACCAAGTTCCACAGGTGATTCTGATACCCACCATAATTTGAGAGCATACCTTCATGGGGTTTCCATGCTACAATACACTAAAGAGAGATAGCCAAATGCAATGCAGAATCTGCAATGGATACTCCTTAGAAAATGAATAGCTGTAGGCCACGCGTGATGGCTCACGCCTGTAATCCCAGCACTTTGGGAGGCCAAGGCGGGTAGATCATGAGGTCAGGAGATCGAGACCATCCTGGCTAACACAGTGAAACCCTGTCTTTACTAAAAATACAAAATATTAGCCGGGCGTGGTGGCGGGTGCTTTAGTCCCAGCTACTCGGGAGGCTGAGGTGGGAGAATGGCGTGAACCCGGGAGGCGGAACTTGCAGTGAGCCCAGATCACATCACTGCACTCCAGCCTGGGCAACAGAGCGAGACTCCATCTCAAAAAAAAAAAAAAAAAAAGAGAAAATGAATAGCTGTAAAAGATGGTTTGCAGGCCAATGAAGAAATCTGAAGATGGAATGATATACAGAATTATGAATATTTTCCTTAAGGGTAATTATGGTACTATGGTTATATGATATTGTCTTTATGTTTGGGTAATACACATGCTGATGTAACAAGGGGTAAAGTGTCATGATGTCTAAAACTTATTCTCAATGGTCTAAAACTTATTCTCAATGGTACAACAAATATACAAAAAATAAATGTGGCAAATTGTTAACAATTTTGAATCAAGGTGGGGGGGATATGGGTGTATATTTTACTATTCTTTCAAAACCTGCAACAATTATCAACTAGGTTCACCATCTTTTATGGGCAGGATTTGTGGTATCCCCAAACAATTAGACTAGTAACATCAAAAAACACTGGTCACAGATCACCATAACAGATTTAACAATGAAAAAGTTTGAAATATTATGAAAACTAGCAAAGTGTGACACAAAGACATGAAATGTGCACATGCTGTTTGGAAAATGGTGCTCATAGACTTATTCACTGCAAGGTTGCTGCAAACCTTCAATGTGTATAAAATGCAGTAACTGCAATGCACAATTAAGCGAGGTATGCCTGTATCCAGTGAAATATTTCATGGGTAGTAAACTGTGAACATGGCAGCTACTCTACATTCCTCACATCAATAACTTTCTCACCAAAATTATCTTCTCTGAACTCTAAGGCATTTAGTGTGGCTATAAAACATCCCACATTCCTTACACTCAAAGGAGTTCTCAGCAGTATGAATACTCTGATGTTGAGCAAATCCCAGGCCATGATGAAAGTTCTTCACACATTCTTTTATGTTCACAGGATTTCTCATCAATATGAATTCTCTGGTGTTGAGCAAATTTTTCATACACAGTGAAGGCTTGTCTACACTGCTTATATTCATAAAACTTCTAACTATAATGAATTTTCTGATGTTGAGTAAGCAGATCAATCACAGTAAGGGTTTGCTCACATTCTTTACATTCATAGGGTTTCATGCCAGTATGAATTTTGTGATGTGCAGAAAGGACTGAACTAAGTCTAAAGGTCTTCCCACATCCTTTACATTCACAGGGTTGCTCACCAGTATGAATTTTAACATGTTGAACAAGGCTCGAGCTATAAGTAAAGGCCTTTCCACATTCTTTACATTCATACGGTTCATACCAGTATGAATTCTTTGATGTGCAGTAAAGACTAAGCTAAATCCAAAAGTTTTCCACATTCTTTACACTCACAGGGTTTCTCAGCAGTATGGATTCTCAGATGTACAATAAGTTCATAATTACTTCTAAAGGCCTTTTCACATTCCTTACATTCATAGGGCTTCTCATCAGTATGAATTTTAACATGTTTAACAGGTTTGAACTATGACTGAAGGCTTTCCCACATTCTTCACATTGATATGGTTTCTCACCAGTATGAATTCTCTGATGTACTCTAAGGTTTCTACCACTGGTAAAGCATTTCCCACATCCTTGACATTCATAAGGGTTTTCACGAATATGAAATCTATAATGTCCACGAAATTGGTAATGATATTGAAAGGCCTTCCCACATTCCTTACATTCAAAGGTTTTCACCCAAGTATGAATTTTCTGATGTTCAATAAGTTGCTACTGATGTCTGAAGGCTGTCCCACATTTCTTATATTCAAACGGTTTCTCACCTGTACAAGTTTTTGATGCAGAGAAAGTTGTAGGTGAAGTCTAAAAGCCTTCCCACACTCCTTACATTCATAGAGTTTCTCACCAGTATGAATACTCTGAGGTTGAACAAGGTTTGAACCACGATTAAAGGCCTTCCCACACTCCTTACATTTAAATGGCTTCTCACCAGTATGAATGATCTGATGTTGAGCAAGCTGTATCAGAAGACTAAAGGCCTTTCCGCATTCTTTACATTCAAAGGGTTTCTCACCAGTATGAATTTGGTAATGTTCAGTAAGCTGGTAACGATATCTAAAGGTCTTCCTACACTCCTTACATACAAAGGGTTTCTCACTGGAATGAATTTTCTGATGCTGAATAAGGTTTGAACCACGACTAAAGCCTTTCCCACACTCCTTACATTCATATGGTTTTACACCAGCATGAATACTCTGGTGTTGAATAAGGTTTGAACTACGATTAAAGGACTTCCCACATTCTTTACATTCAAATGGTTTTTCACCTGTGTGAATGTTCTTATGGCGATTAAGCTGATTGAGAAGACTAAAGGCCTTCCCGCATTCCCTACATTCAAAGGGCTTCTCACCCATATGAATCTTCTGATGTCGAACAAGCTTTGTCAGAAGAGTAAAGGCCTTTCTGCATTCTTTACATTCAAAGGGTTTCTGGCCAGTATGAATTCGGCAATGTTCAACGAGTTGGTAATGATATCGAAAGGCCATCTCACATTCCCTACATACAAAGGGTTTCTCATTGGAATGAATTTTTTGATGCTGAATAAGATTTGAACCACGATTAAAGGCTTTCCCACACTCCTTACATTGATATGGTTTTACACCAGCATGAATACTTTGATGCTGAGTAAGGTTTGAGCTACGATTAAAAGACTTCCCACATTCCTTACATTCAAACAGTTTCTCACCTGTGTGAATGTTCTTATGGCGATTAAGCTGGGTGGGAAGATTAAAGGCTTTTCCACATTCCTTACATTCAAAAGTTTTCTCACCAGTATGAAATTTCTGATGTCGAGTAAGTTGTATGTGAAGTTGAAAGGCTTTCCCACATTCTTTGCATTTATAGGGTTTCTCTCCAGTATGAATACTCAGATGCTGAATAAGATTTGAACCACGACTAAAGTATTTCCCACATTCCTTACATTCATGTGGTTGATGTGTATTATGAATAAGAGAAGCATGAGTATAAGCAGGCATTTCTTCATAGCTGATGATCTTCTGGTTGATATATCCTTCTTGATGTCCCTGTAGTCCCTCAAATCTACTTCTATATTCTGAGTCATTTCTAAAATAAAAGGCCTCGAGGCCAAGTGTTTTACTTATTTGCTTTATAACATGTTTGGGTAAATTTATTTCAAAAATATCATTTTGTGGAGATATTTTCTCAGGTCCATATTTTGACTCCAAATCTGAAAGAAATGAAGAAAGCAAACATATTTTATTTTCCTATAACATGCATGCATACAAAATTCATTAAACAAATGGCCAAAGTATAAAATATAATACTTTCAAGGAAGGGATCTGAAAAAGGAAAAGGGTGCCAATAATGAAGAAAGTTTATGTAAGATGGTGGTGTGCATAAGGGAACAGGTTAACTTTGTCAAATTTAGGTGTGAATCAAAACCATTTGGTAAGATTAAATATATTGATATTCAAGCAACTCAGATGTACAGAATCAGAATTTTTAGCGAAAAAAGCTTTTTTTTTTTTAGACTGAGTTTCACTCTTGTCGCCCAGGCTGCAGTGCAACGGCACAATCTCAGCTCACTGCAGCCTCTACCTCCTGGGTTCAAGTGATTCTCTTGCCTCAGCCTCAGCCTCCAGAGTAGCTGGGATTACAAGCATCTGCCACCACGCCTGGCTAATTTTGGTATTTTTAGTAGAGACAGGGTTTCACAATGTTGGCCAGGCTGGTCTGGAACGCCTAACATCAGGTGATCCACCCACCCTGGCCTCCCAAAGTGCTGGGATTACAGGTGTGAGCCATTGCGCCCAGCCTGTATTTTTTTTTTTTAAGAGACAGGGTCTCTCTCTGTTGCATAGGCTATAGTGCAATGGCATGATCACAGCTCACTACAACCTCAAGCTCCCAGACTCAAGCTATCCTCCTGCCTAAGCCTCCCAAGTGGCTACACCTACAGGCACATGCCACCATGTCTGGACAACTTTTTTTTTCTTTAGTCTTCCTGCAGTCCAAAGTCTAGCTAATTTTTACTTTATTTTTATTTTTACTTTGTAGAGATGGTGTCCCACCATGTTACCCAAGCTGGTCTTGAACTCCTGGCATCAAGCAATCCTCCTGCCTTGATCTCCAAACATGTTGGGATCACCAGTAGGAGCCATCACACCCAGCCAAAGCTGTATTTTTAATATCTCTACCAGATGATTCTGATTCAGATAAAAGTGTACAGATCATACTTAAAACTGGTTTTGAATGGTTTATCTTTAGTCTTAACACAAAATCCAAAAACTTTAACACAGAGAACAAAACTTCCTATCAGGGCACTGTCCTCCTTTGTGGCTGATCTCTAACCACTCCCTCCTTTTAGCAACCAGAACATGATATAACCTTTCTCTTATCTTCTTGCTTGCTTAGACTGCTTCATCTTCCAAGAATCCTCTGGCCTTGCTCTTTGTAACAAACATCCAACTCATCTTCTTTTTTTTTCTGTTTATATATATATATTTTTTTAATTTTATTATTATTATACTTTAAGTTCTAGGGTACATGTGCACAATGTGCAGGTTTGTTACATATGTATACATGTGCCATGTTGGTGTGCTGCACCCATTAACTCATCATTTAGCATTAGGTATATCTCCTAATGCTATCCCTTCCCGCTCCCCCCACCTCACAACAGTCCCCGGAGTGTGATGTTCCCCTTCCTGTGTCCATGTGTTCTCATTGTTCAATTCCCACCTATGAGTGAGAACATGCGCTGTTTGGTTTTTTGTCCTTGCAATAGTTTGCTGAGATGATGGTTTCCAGTTTCATCCATGTCCCTACAAAGGACATGAACTCATCATTTTTTATGGCTGCATAGTATTCCATGGTGTATATGTACCACATTTTCTTAATCCAGTCTAACGGTCTTGGACATTTGGGTTGGTTCCAAGTCTTTGCTATTGTGAATAGTGCCATAATAAACATACGTGTGCATGTGTCTTTATAGCAGCATGATTTATAATCCTTTGGGTATATACCCAGTAATGGGATGGCTGGGTCAAATGGTATTTCTAGTTCTAGATCCCTGAGGAATCGCCACACTGACTTCCACAATGGTTGAACTAGTTTACGGTCCCACCAACAGTGTAAAAGTGTCCCTATTTCTCCACATCCTCTCCAGCACCTGTTATTTCCTGACTTTTTAATGATGGCCATTCTAACTGGTGTGAGATGGTATCTCATTGTGGTTTTGATTTGCATTTCTCTGATGGCCAGTGACGATGAGCATTTTTTCATGTGTTTTTTGGCTGCATAAATGTCTTCTTTTGAGAAGTGTCTGTTCATATCCTTTGCCCACTTTTTGATGGGGTTCTTTGATTTTTTCTTCTAAATTTGTTTGAGTTCATTGTAGATTCTGGATATTAGCCCTTTGTCCGATGAGTAGATTGCGAAAATTTTCTCCCATTTTGTAGGTTGCCTGTTCTCACTCTGATGGTAGTTTCTTTTGCTGTGCAGAAGCTCTTTAGTTTAATTAGATCCCATTTGTCAATTTTGGCTTTTGTTGCCATTGCTTTTGGTGTTTTAGACATGAAGTCCTTGCCCATGCCTATGTCATGAATGGTATTGCCTAGGTTTTCTTCTAGGGTTTTTATGGTTTTAGGTCTAACATGTAAGTCTTTAATCCATCTTGAATTAATTTTTGTATAAGGTGTAAGGAAGGGATCCAGTTTCAGCTTTCTACATATGGCTAGCCAGTTTTCCCAGCACCATTTATTAAATAGGGAATCCTTTCCCCATTGCTTGTTTTTGTCAGGTTTGTCAAAGATCAGATGGTTGTAGATACGCAGCATTATTTCTGAGGGCTCTGTTCTGTTCCATTGATCTATATCTCTGTTTTGGTACCACTACCATGCTGTTTTGGTTACTATAGCCTTGTAGTATAGTTTGAAGTCAGGTAGTGTGATGCCTCCGGCTTTGTTCTTTTGGCTTAGGATTGACTTGGCGATGCGGGCTCTTATTTGGTTCCATATGAACTTTAAAGTAGTTTTTTCCAATTCTGTGAAGAAAGTCATTGGTAGCTTGATGGGGATGGCATTGAATCTATAAATTACCTTGGGCAGTATGGCCATTTTCACGATATTGATTCTTCCTACCCATGAGCATGGAATATTCTTCCATTTGTTTTTATCCTCTTTTATTTCATTGATCAGTGGTTTGTAGTTCTCCTTGAAGAGGTCCTTCACATCCTTTGTAAGTTGGATTCCTAGGTATTTTATTCTCTTTGAAGCAATTGTGAATGGGAGTTCACTCATGATTTGGCTGTTTGTCTGTTATTGGTGTATAAGAATGCTTGTGATTTTTGCACATTGATTTTGTATCCTGAGACTTTGCTGAAGTTGCTTATCAGCTTAAGGAGATTTTGGGCTGAGACGATGGGGTTTTCTAGATATACAATCATGTCATCTGCAAACAGGGACAATTTGACTTCTTCTTTTCCTAATTGAACACCCTTTATTTCCTTCTCCTGCCTGATTGTCCTGGCCAGAACTTCCAACACTATGTTGAGTAGGAGTGGTGAGAGAGGGCATCCCTGTCTTGTGCCAGTTTTCAAAGTGAATGCTTCCAGTTTTTGCCCATTCAGTATGATATTGGCTGTGGGTTTATCATAGATAGCTCTTATTATTTTGAGATACGTCCCATCAATACCTAATTTATTGAGAGTTTTTAGCATGAAGCGTTGTTGAATTTTGTCAAAGGACTTTTCTGTATCTATTGAGATAATCATGCGGTTTTTGTCTTTGGTTCTGTTTATATGCTGGATTACATTTATTGATTTGTGTATGTTGAACCAGCCTTGCATCCCAGGGATGAAGCCCACTTGATCATGGTGGATAAGCTTTTTGATGTGCTGCTGGATTCAGTTTGCCAGTATTTTATTGAGGATTTTTGCATCAATGTTCATCAAGGATATTGGTCTAAAATTCTCTTTTTCGGTTGTGTCTCTGTCAGGCTTTGGTATCAGGATGATGCTGGCCTCATAAAATGAGTTAGGGAGGATTCCCTCTTTTTCTATTGATTGGAATAGTTTTAGAAGGAATGGTACCAGTTCCTCCTTGTACCTCTGGTAGAATTCGGCTGTGAATCCATCTGGTCCTGGACTTTTTTTGGTTGGTAAGCTATTGATTATTGCCACAATTTCAGAGCCTGTTATTGGTCTATTCAGAGATTCAACTTCTTCCTGGTTTAGTCTTGGGAGGGTGTATGTGTTGAGGAATTTATCCATTTCTTCTAGATTTTCTAGTTTATTTGCATAGAGGTGTTTGTAGTATTCTCTGATGGTAGTTTGTATTTCTGTGGGATCGGTGGTGATATCCCCTTTATCATTTTTTATTGCATCTATTTGATTCTTCTCTCTTTTCTTATTAGTCTTGCTAGTGGTCTATCAACTTTGTTGATCTTTTCAAAAAATCAGCTCCTGGATTCATTAATTTTTTGAAGGGTTTTTTGTGTCTCTATTTCCTTCAGTTCTGCTCTGATTTTAGTTATTTCTTGCCTTCTGCCAGCTTTTGAATGTGTTTGCTCTTGCTTTTCTAGTTCTTTTAATTGTGAAGTTAGGGTGTCAATTCTGGATCTTTCCTGCTTTCTCTTGTGGGCATTTAGTGCTATACATTGCCCTCTACACACAGCTTTGAATGTGTCCCAGAGATTCTGGTATGTTGTGTCTTTTTTCTTGTTGGCTCCAAAGAACATCTTTATTTCTGCTTTCATTTCGTTATGTACCCAGTAGTCACTCAGGAGCAGGTTGTTCAGTTTCCATGTAGTTGAGTGGTTCTGAGTGAGTTTCTTAATCCTGAGTTCTAGTTTGATTGCACTGTGGTCTGAGAGACGGTTTGTTATAATTTCTGTTCTTTTACATTTGCTGAGGAGTGCTTTACTTCCAACTGTGTGGTCAATTTTGGAATAGGTGTAGTGTGGTGCTGAAAAAAATATATATTCTGTTGATTTAGGGTGGCGAGTTCTGTAGATGTCTATTAGGCCCACTTGGTGCAGAGCTGAGTTCAATTCCTGGGTATCCTTGTTAACTTTCTGTCTCGTTGATCTGACTAATGTTGACAGTGGGGTGTTAAAGTCTCGCATTATTATTGTGTGGGAGTCTAAGTCTCTTTGTAGGTCACTAAGGACTTGCTTTATGAATCTGGGTGCTCCTATATTGGGTGCATATATATTTAGGATAGTTAGCTCTTCTTGTTGAATTGATCCCTTTACCATTATGTAATGGCCTTCTTTGTCTCTTTTGATGTTTGTTGGTTTAAAGTCTGTTTTATCAGAGACTAGGATTGCAACCCCTGCCTTTTTGTTTTCCATTTGCTTGGTAGATCTTCCCCCATCCCTTTATTTTCAGCCTATGTGTGTCTCTGCACATGAGATGGGTTTCCTGAATACAGCACACTGATGGGTCTTGACTCTTTTTTTATTTTTCTTTTTTTTGAGACGGAGTGTTGCTCTGTCACCCAGGCTGGAGTGCAGTGGCGCAGTCTTGGCTCACTGCAAGCTCTGCCTCCTGGGTTCACACCATTCTCATGCCTCAGCCTCCCGAGTAGCTGGGACTACAGGGGCCTGCCACCTCGCTCGGCTAATTTTTTTGTATTTTTACTAAAGACAGGGTTTCACAGTGTTAGCCAGGATGGTCTCAATCTCCTGACCTTGTGATCCACCCACCTCGGCCTCCCAAAGTGCTGGGATTACAGGCGTGAGCCACCACGCCTGGCCTCGGGTCTTGACTCTTTATCCAATTTGCCAGTCTGTGTCTTTTAATTGGAGCATTAAGCCCATTTATATTTAAAGTTAATATTGTTATGTGTGAATTTGGTCCTGTCATTATGATGTTAGCTGGTTATTTTGCTCATTAGTTGATGCAGTTTCTTCCTAGCCTTGATGGTCTTTACATTTTGGCATGTTTTTGCAGTGGCTGGTACCAGTTGTTCCTTTCCATGTTTAGTGCTTCCTTCAGGAGCTCTTTTAGGGCAGGCCTGGTGGTGACAAAATCTCTCAGCATTTGCTTGTCTGTAAAGTATTTTATTTCTTCTTCACTTATGAAGCTTAGTTTGGCTGGATATGAAATTCTGGGTTGAAAATTCTTTTCTTTAAGAATGTTGAATATTGGCCCCCACTCTCTTCTGGCTTGTAGAGTTTCTGCTGAGAGATCCGCTGTTAGTCTGATGGGCTTCCCTTTGTGGGTAACCCGACCTTTCTCTCTGGCTGCCCTTAACATTTTTTCCTTCATTTCAACTTTGGTGGATCTGACAATCCTGTGTCTTGGAGTTGCTCTTCTCAAGGAGTATCTTTGTGGCGTTCTCTGTATTTCCTGAATCTGAATGTTGGCCTGCCTTGCTGGATTGGGGAAGTTCTCCTGGATAATATCCTGCAGAGTGTTTTCCAACTTGGTTCCATTCTCCCCGTCACTTTCAGGTACACCAATCAGACATAGATTTGGTCTTTTCACATAGTCCCATATTTCTTGGAGGGTTTGTTACTTTCTTTTTATTCTTTTTTCTTTAAACTTCCCTTCTCACTTCAGTTCATTCATTTCGTCTTCCATCACTGATACCCTTTCTTCCAGTTGATCGCATTGGCTCCTGAGGCTTCTGCATTCTTCATGTAGTTCTCGAGCCTTGGCCTTCAGCTCCATCAGCTTCTTTAAGGACTTCTCTGCATTGGTTATTCTCGTTAGCCATTCGTCTAATTTTTTTTTCAAAGTTTTTAACTTTTTTGCCATTGGTTTGAATTTCCTCCTGTAGCTCGGAGTAGTTTGTTCGTCTGAAGACTTCTCTCAACTCGTCAAAGTCATTCTCCATCCAGCTTTGTTCCATTGCTGGTGAGGAGCTGCGTTCCTTTGGAGGAGGAGAGGTGCTCTGCTTTTTAGAGTTTCCAGTTTTTTTGCTGTGTTTTTTCCCCATCTTTGTGGTTTTATCTACTTTTGGTCTTTGATGTTGGTGACATACAGATGGGTTTTTGGTGTGGATGTCCTTTCTGTTTGTTAGTTTTCCTTCTAACAGACAGAACCCTCAGCTGCAGGTCTGTTGGAGTTTGCTAGAAGTCCACTCCAGACCCTGTTTGCCTGGGTATCAGCAGCGGTGGCTGCAGAACAGCAGTGGCTGTAGAACAGTGGATACTGGTGACCCGCAAATGCTGCTGCTTGATCGTTCCTCTGGAAGTTTTGTCTCAGAGGAGTACCCGGCCATGTGAGGTGTCAGTCTGCCCCTACTGGGGGGTGCCTCCCAGTTAGGCTGCTCAGGGGTCAGGGACCCACTTGAGGAGGCAGTCTGCCTGTTCTCAGATCTTCAGCTGCATGCTGGAAGAACCACTACTCTCTTCAAAGCTGTCAGACAGGGACATTTAAGTCTGCAGAGGTTACTGCTGTCTTTTTGTTTGTCTGTGCCCTGCCCCCAGAGGTGGAGCCTACAGAGGCAGGCAGGCCTCCTTGAGCTGTGGTGGGCTCCACCCAGTTCGAGCTTCCTGGCTGCTTTGTTTACCTAATCAATCCTGGGCAATGGCAGGCGCCCCTCCCCCAGCCTCACTGCCACCTTGCAGTTTGATCTCAGACTGTTGTGCTAGCAATCAGCAAGACTCCGTGGGCATAGGACCCTCCAAGCCAGGTGTGGGATATAATCTCCTGGTGTGCCGTTTTTTAAGACCATTGGAAAAGCACAATATTAGGGTGGGAGTGACCCGATTTTCCAGGTGCTGTCTGTCACCCCTTTCTTTGACTAGGAAAGGGAACTCCCTGACCCCTTGCACTTCCCAAGTGAGGCAATGTCTCACCCTGCTTTGGCTCACACATGGTGCACTGCACCCACTGTCCTGCACCCACTGTCTGGCACTCCCTAGTGAGATGAACCCGGTACCTCAGATGGAAGTGCAGAAATCACCCGTCTTCTGTGTCGCTCATGCTGGGAGCTGTAGACTGGAGCTGTTCCTATTTGGCCATCTTGGCTCCACCCCCCCCAACTCATCTTTTAAGCCTTAGGATAAATGTTTTCCTGAGAACATCTGAATGAATGAATAAAGCCTCTGTGACATATGGGACATCATAAAACAACAAAATATTTGAATTTTCGAGGTCCTAGAGACAAAGAGAAAACATAAAGGATAGAAAATCTATTTAATGAAATAATAGCAGGAAACTTTCCAACTCTAGTAAGAGATGCAGACATCTTGATACAGGAAGCTCAGAGATACCCAAATAGATACAATACAAAAAGGTATTCTCCATGGCATATTATGGTCAAAATATAAAAGTCAAAGACAAAAGAGAATACTAAAAACAGCAAGAGAAAAGCATCTAGTCACTTACAAGGAAACTCTCATCAGCCTAACAGCAGATTTCTCAACAGAGAGAAATGAGAGAGAATGAGATTATACATTCAGTGTTGAAAGAAAAAAATCACCAGTCAAGGACACTATCCTCAGCAAAGTATTCTACAAAAATGAAAAAGAAATAGTCTTTCCCAGACAGCAAAAGGTGATGGAATTCATCACCACTGGACCAACCCTACAAGATATGTTCAAGAGTCCTACACCTAGAAGTGAAAGGAAAATATCTACCATTGTGAAAACACACAAAAATATAAAACCTACTGACACAGCAAACATACAAATAAGGACAAAGGACTCAAATGTCACCCCTAAAGAAAACAACCACACCACAATTATAAAAAATAAAAGAGAAAGGAACAAAGGATATACAAAACAACTAGAAATCAATTAATAAAATGATAAGAATCAGCCCTCACATATCAGTAATCACATTGAATGTCAATGGATTAAACTTCATTTAAAAGATACAGACGAGCTGAATGGATGAAAAAACATGATCCAACTATAAGCTGCCTATAAGAAAGTCTTCTCACTGGTAAAGACAGATATGGATTGAAACTAAAAGAACAGGAAAAGATATTCCATACAAATGGAAACCAAAAGTGAGTAGAAATAGCTACATTTATTCAGAAAAAAACAGATTTCAAGTAAAAAACAGCAAAAAGAGACAAAGAAGGTCATCATATAATGATAAAGGGATCAATTCAGCAAGAGGATATAACAATTCTAAACATACAATACCAACACCAGAACACCCAGATATATAAGGCAAATATTATTAGAGCAAAAGGGAGAGAGATACTGCAGTACAATAATCATTGGGGACGTCAATGTGCCACTCTCAGAATTAGATCATCTAGAGAGAAAATTAACAAAGAAACATTGAGTTTAAACATACCTGAGAGGATAAGGGAAAAAAGGAACTCTTTTTTTTTTTTCTTGAGACGGAGTCTCGCTCTGTGCCCAGGCTGGAGTGCAGTGGCGCAATCTCGGCTCACTGCAAGCTCCGCCTCCCGGGTTCATGCCATTCTCCTGCCTCAGCCTCTCCGAGTAGCTGGGACTACAGGCGCCCGCCACCACGCCCAGCTAATTTTTTGTATTTTTAGTAGAGACGGGGTTTCACCGTGGTCTCGATCTCCTGACCTCATGATCCGCCTGCCTCAGCCTCCCAAAATGCTGGGATTACAAGCGTGAGCCACTGCACCTGGCCGAAAAAAGGAACTCTTATATACTGCTGGTGGGATACAAATTAGTATAATCACTATGGAAAACAGCATGCAGATTTCTCAAAAACCTGAAAATAAAACTACCATATGATCCAACAATCCCACTACTGGGTATTAATCCAAAGGAAGAGAAATCAGTATATCAAAATGATACGTGCACTTGTATGATTATTGTAGCATTATTCAAAATACCAAAGGTATGGAATCAACCTAAGTGTCCCCCAACAGACAAACAGATAAACAAAATATGATATATACACAATGGAATACTATTCAGGCATTTAAAAAATGAAATCATGTCATTTGCAGCAACATGGACGGAATCAGAGGTCAGAAAGACAAATATCAGACTGGGCGCAGTGGCTCATGCCTGTAATCCCAGCACTTTGGGAGGCCGAGGTGGGTGAATCACCTGAGGTCAGGAATTTGAGACCAGCCTGGCCAGCGTGGTGAAACCCCATCTCTATTAAAAATACAAAAATTAGCCAGGCGTGGTGGCAGGCAACTATAATCCCAGTTACTCGAGAGGCTGAGGCAGGAGAATTGCTTGAATCCAGGAGGCAGAGGTTGCAGTGAGCCAAGATCACACCACTGCACTCCAGCCTGGGCAACAAAAATGAGACTCCAACTCAAAAAAAAGAAAGACAAATATCATATGTTCTCATTCATATCTGGAGGCTAAAAAAAGATCTCACAGAGGTAGAGAATAGAATGATAGAAACCAGAGGTTAGGAAGGGTGTGTGGGTGAGGGGTGGGGGATGAAGAGGAGTTGGTTAATGTCACAAACATACAGTTAAATATGAGGAATGACTTCTAATGTTCATAAGCAGAGTAGAGTGACTCTAATTAACAACAATGTACTGTATATTTCAAAATAGCTAGAAGACTTGAAATGTTCCTATCAGAAAGAAATGATAAACACTCCTCTGGTGGATCTGATGGATACCTCAAATACCCTGATACTTGCTCATTACACATTCTATGCATGGAACAAAACATAACATGTATCCCATAAATATGTACAAATATTGGGTATCAATTAAAAATGAATAAATAACTCTTGAAGAACTTCTCACATTCCTCACAATGACAGTCAAAACCCTGTATGATACAATTCCAACCTAACTCTGACCTCTCTTCCCGCCGTTCCATTACTTACTCCACCTTTGTGTTTCCTGCTCAGTCTGACTAGATTACTCTCACCCGGACACACGACTTGAACCCTTACTTCACATCTCTACGCAAGCATGCCCACTTCCAGACAGGTACCCTAAGCACCCAAGTGCTGCCATTCTCACCCCATCACTCCTATTTCCTTGTCTCTATAGCATGATTATCTGGTATTCCTTATCTATTCATTTGCTTACTTGTTTGAGGCATGTCTCACCAACTGCTGGTAAAGTCCATGACAGCAGTGACTTTCTCAGTCTTGTTCATTACCTGTACATTACAGTATTGACAGGGCCAAGCACAGGTCTTCTAGGAATGTGCACTCAATACATATTTACTGAACGTGAATACATTTCTTAGTGAAAACACATGTAGAAATCTAAATGCAAAAGCAGAGTTGGAAAGTAGCTGGATCCAAAATACGTATTAAAAGTTTACACTGGGGGCCAGAAGCATTGGCTCATGCCTATAATTTTAGCTACTTAGGAGGTTGAGGCAGGAAGACTACTTGAGGCCAAGAGTTCAAGATCAGCCGGGGCAACATAGCAAGATGCTGTCTCTTAAAAAATAATTTTAAAGACGTTTAAAGTTTACACTGGGAAAGAAAGAGGAAACTCACTTCATTAAAAAAGGAAGAAAATAACAGAAATTAGGTGATTAGTAAATGATGAAGTTCCTTGGGGATAGCTCCTAGAGTGATCTTATTTCCTTCCCAGGTCTTGGGCATTTTTGTCCAATGGGGGACCTTGGATCATTGAAGAAAGTTTTCCAAACCACATCTCAGGGGTGTGACTCCTCTCTGAGCACATGGGCTGTCCAGGACAATGATGGCTTCCCCCTGCCTGCTTTACTCTCACTTACCTGGATACCATCTGCTTGTTTCTTTACTTACAACAATCCAGGGCTCTTTCTCTTGCTCTAGTAATGTAATCACATCTGGCTTAGAAATGGAACTTCCTGCTTAAAAGAAATAACACATGTAGAATTTTTTTTAATATAAAAAATTTTTTAAAACCCTGAGACCTAGTTAAACTTATAATAAATTACAAGCCAAAACAATATTGAGAAGAGACTCCAGATAAGAGAGGATTGAGTAAGGGATCAACTATGTTTAAAAAAAAAGACTTTCATTTAAACTCATAATAGAAGCTTATCCCTCAAGAGGAGGTATAATTTAGTGGTTAACAGCAGGAAACTTCAAGCCAGATTACCTGGTTGAAATCCTGTTTCTGCCACCCACTAGTACTTTGACATTAAGCAAGTCACTTGAACTCTCTGTCCTTCAGTTTTCCCAACTCTAAAACAGAAATATAATAATGCCTGTTTTATAAGATTGACACTAATATTAAATAAGGTAATATATATAAAATACTTCTAACTTTCACTGATATGTAGTAGCACAAAGTTAACAATTATTATGTTTATTGTCATCATTTATTTTGCATCCTTAGACATTTACAGCTCATTTTAAGAATTTTCACCCAACAGAAAAGCATACACTTCATGGCCTGAAACTTTCAACTACAAAACAAGTAACGGAATGTTTGTTGAAGGAAATGGAATACATTGACTTAGTGCTAAATAAATTCTGTCAACCCAATCAGTATATGTAAATCCTTGCGGCTCTGTTTTGTTTTGTTTTTTTGAGACAGTGTCTTGTTCTGTTGCCCAGGCTGAAGTACAGTGGCATGACCACGGCTCTCTGCAGCCTTGACCTCCCAGGTTCAAGCAATCATAGAGGCTTTTTCGATAGAAAAACTCAACACACTCTTCTCCTTACAGGTGGGCCAGAAAAACAAAAACAAACAAAGAAAATCTACAGTAATTCTGAGATCAAACATAATATGAAACCTCGTTCTTGAACAATATCATTCAACGAATATACAAGATTTCAAATTCAGGCCCATGGTCATGAAGAGAGAGAGGGGATTACAGAGACGACCAGCATAACGAAGGAGGCCACTGTGGAGTAGGCAAGATTGCAGAGGCTCCAGGGAGGTGCCTGTTTTCAACCCAACAAATCTCAATCCATTCCTTTGGGAATAAGAAGAAGGAATTCAACTACCTCTTAAAAGACAGCCCTGAAATTCATGATGAAGAAAGCTGATATTCCAAAGAACAGATACAAAAATAGCTGGGACCAATGACCTTACCCAGTGAGATCAGGTGGCTGTAGTTCTCCAACATCACATCCCTGTACAAGGTCCTCTGATCAGGCTGCAGGCACTCCCACTCCTCCTGAGAGAAGTCGATGGCCACATCCCTGAATGTCACTGATCCCTGAAACCACAAACACATGTATTACGGTGAAATTGAAGAAAGTTGTTTCAAGACGAAAGGAGAGGAAGTGAAGGATTAAACTGCAATAAAGGAGCAATATGGAAAATCGCAGAGTGCCTACACATTATTCAAGAATCCTGCTGCTGGCCTGGTGTGGTGGCTCATGCCTGTTATACCAGCACTTTGGGAGACCAAGATGGAAGCACCGCTTGAGCCCAGGAGTTTGCAAACAGCCTGGGCAACATAACGAGATGCACTCCCTACAAAAAAAAAAAAAAAAAGAAAGAAAGAAATAACTGTTGTGGTGGCATGTGCCTGTAGTCCCAGCTACTTGGGAAGCTGAGGTGGGAGTATCGTTTGAGCCTGGGAGTTCAGTGCTGCAGCGAAGTGTGATGGCACTACTGCACTCCAGCCTGGGCTACAGAGTGAGACCCTATCTCAAAAAAAAAAAAAAAAAGGTGGTAGCATACAATTGAGGAATGCCCTTAATCCTCAAGCTCATTGTGGTATCAGATGATAGCAAAAGTATTTTTTCTTGTCATGACAAATGATTTTTATAAGCTGTGTAAAATTCAAAGTAACTGACATATTAGATTTAGTCATGTTTTTCTATTTATACATTTAAGATGGTCAGAGTCTCTAAGGTTTTCCCAAATTCAGAGAACCTATAATCACCTACCACTCATGCCCTGAATAATCTTCTCTGTTACTGCCCACTGTCCTCACTGATCACTTTCCTAAGAGCCTCATAAAGCTGAACACCTTGTCACGCTTGCAGACTGAGGCCACTCACTATGGAATTCTACCTTAGCTACCTAGAAAGCTCCAGTCTGTGGAGAAGTTTCAAGGTGTTCCCAAGTGTGGTCAAATGCGACAATCATCTGTAACTTATCAAACCCACAAGACCATGTTTCCCTGTGGGGACCGACTCCTCCACTGTTCCAACATTCTTTCTGACCAAGGACTGAGTTAAGCCCAGACTGAATAACCTGCTCAAATAAAACATCAAAGCCAGTGGGAAAACAGAGTTACGAATAGGAAGAACACTGACCTTTATTTTTTGGTCACCAACCTTCACTGTAATGGGACAAAATGGGGTGTAAGATCGTGGATCCTGGCCAGGCACAGTGGCTCACGCCTTAATCCCAGCACTTTGGGAGGCCAAGGTCGGGGGATCATGAGGTCAGGAGATTGAGACCATCCTGGCTAACACGGTGAAACCCCGTCCTACCAAAAATACAAAAAATTAGCCAGGCGTGCTGGTGGGTGCCTGTAGTCCCAGCTACTTGGGAGGCTGAGGCAGGAGAATTGCTTGAACCCGAGAGGTGGAAGTTGCAGTGAGCCAAGATCGCGCCACGGCATTCTAGCCTGGGTGACAGAGCAAGACTCTGTCTCAAAAAAAAAAAAAAAAAAAAAAAATCGTGGATCCTTAGGTAAGAAGGTTCAGGTTTAATAGTAACAGTCACCTAACCTAACCTGAAAGTCATCATATTTCAAGAAGACAGAAACACCAACTTACATGGACCATGTTTCTAGAATTACAAAATTGGTCAATCTTCCTCGGGCTTCTCCCCTGGAAAACAACAACAATAAAAAAGGCCGTAAGTCAAGCTGTGTCCAAAAGCACTAGACCAAATAACTATTTTATCCACCATTCCTATTTCTCAACTACTGCTCACACGCACACTTCCACCCCCTCCCATCACTCCCCTTGTCCCCACACACATTCTCTCACAAATAAACTGGCAGTGAACAGGTGGAGTGTGGATGAAACCAAGCTCTTGCCTGCATCCCAGGAACCTGCAGCGGAAGCATGAATGCTGAGCACAGGCATTTCTGCCTTGAAGTTGCTCAAAAGACACTCCAGCAGGAGGGCTTCCAGCCAGTCCTCCACTCTTGGGATACCTATCTTGGCCTAGGACTGGGCCTCTGATCCTGCTGTAAGCAATCCTCCTCCCCTAGTCCCACCTTTCAGAGCTGAGAAGGGCTTGCATCATCCAATCTAGAGCCTCTTTGTGAACTCAGGATTGGGTGCAGTGGGGGAAGGCATGAGAACTGGAAAGGATATAGACAGAATTGCACGGGCAGTGTTCAGCATTCTGAGTTCACCAAAAGCCAGCTGGTTAAGTACAGTTCAGAATAGCCATGTAATAGAATACGAAGAATCATTAAATGTTCCAGACATACGATTAATAGAAAAATCAGGTTACAAAGCAGGATAAGCAATATGATTACATTTGTAAAATATATATATATAGAAATATTAAGCAAAAGACTAATAGACATCAACACAAAAATTTAGACAGGTATATGCATGCTAACAGTGCTTATCTCTGTATTGTAGCCCCAATTTTCTTCTTTTTGCTAAAAAGTATGTCATAATTGTGACTATGCCCAGGCATTAATTTAGAATATATAATTATATTCACACACACACACACATATATAGATACATACATATACACATGTGTATGTATCTATATATGTACATATTTAAATGTACATACACATTTTTTTTTCCTGTGAGGAAATTGTTCTCCAAATTAGATGAAAGACACCTTTTATTTAGACATCTTCCTTTCAACTTGGGGACAAAAAAAGGAAATTCTACTGAGCTCTTGTTTTTATGTAATAAGTTTGTTTCCGTTATTTCCCAATTCTTGACCAACACTAAGATGTCTGTGTTTTTCTATGTATGTTAGTACAATTTCTAAAAAAAATTGTCTACAAGTCTCCAACCAATTTCTTGTATGCATTAATGATGGTCATATTTCTACATCCGAATTCAAAAATAAAAATAAAACAGAGTTATCAGAGAGTGAGTACTTTTAATCGTAAAAAAAACAAAAAACTGTGCCTGTCATGAGGATCAACAAAAAAGATTAATGTGACTATAACAAATAACATCAGCTAGTTCTAACATCCTTTAGCTGTATCTCACCAATATAATTAGACATTTTCATTATCAAGACTCTTCTCTGAATGAACACAATGCAGATAAGTGGCATCTGGAAACTACATGAGAAAATCTGTGGAATATACATCACCATGCTTGGTTCCCTTCTTCACCAAATAACTCATTAAAATATCATTTTGGATACAATTCCTACAGAATGCCTTACAAAAACCCTATCTTAGTATATGGGATTAATATACATGTAACATTTTCTTGAGTATCATTGTTCATAGCATGAATACTGCTTAATAGTATATCAAATATTTTTCTTTTCATAATTCTTTACAGACATCATTTTATTAGCTGCATAATATTCTAGCACTTCAGTCTAATATAATTTGCTTAGTGATTTCCATATTACAGGACACTTGATTTATATAAGATCATTTACAGTGTCATTCCAGGTATCACAATCTTTTGATTCTAAAGTTTTTCCCTCTAGGCACTACTGACATATTGTGCTGTATAATCCTTTGTTGGGGCTATAGGGAGGGTTATCCTGTGCACGGTACAATGTTCAGCAGCATCCCTGACCTCTATCCACTAGATCTAAGTAGCACCCACCCCCACAGTGTGACAACCAAAAGTTTTTAAACATCACCCCCGCTGAGAATCAATGTTCTATCTAGATCAATGGATCCAAACCTCATGGGTCACATACAGTTTTGATAGTCTTATGAAATGAAATGATATACTATTTCTCCCTCTAAAACCCACATTGATAAATTTCCATAGTACTTCATTATTTCAAGAGCTTTGTGGTCCCCAAGACCATAAGTGGAGTTACAGGAACTCAGGTTAAGAATTTCAGTCCTACATTCTTGACAAAAATAGAAAAAAAAAATCCTAAAATTTGTATAGAACCACAAAAGACCCCAAATAGCCAAAGCAGTCCGGAGCAAAAAGAACAAAGTTGGAGGCATCAAACTACCTGACTTCAATATATACTACAAAGCTATAGTAACCAAAACAGCATGGTACTGACATAAAAACAGACACCTAGACAAATGGAACAGAATAGAGAGCCCCAGAATAAATCCGTATGTTTACAACCAACTGATTTTTGAGACAGGTGCCAAAACATGCAATAAAGAAAAGACAGTCTCTTCAACACATACTGTTGTGAAAACTGGGGAGTCATACACAGAAGGATGAAATTAGACGCTTTTCTCAAACCATTATACAAAAATCAACTCTAAGTGGATTAAAGATTTAAATGCAAGATCCCAAACTATGAAACAAATAGAAAAAAACATATGGGGAAAGCTTCATGACATTGATCTGGGCAATAATTTTTTTTTTGGAAATGACTTCAAAAGCACAGGCAACAAAAGCCAACATAGACAAATGAAATTACATCAAGCTAAAAAAGCTTCTGCACAGCAAAGTGAAGAGACCACCTACAGAATGAGAGAAAATATTTGCAATCATGTATCTGATAAGGGGTTAATATCCAAAATGTGTGAGGAACTCAACTCAACAGCAAGGAAACAACCCAATTAAAAAATGGGCAAAGGACCTGACAAACACATCTCAAAAGACAACATATAAATGGCTAGAGTATATGAAAAAATACTCAACATCACTAATCATCAGGGAAATGAAAATTAAACCTACAATAAGGTATCACCTCATATGTGTTGGGGTGGCTATTGAAAAGACATAAGTTAACAAATGTTGGTGAGAATGTAGAGAAATGTGAACCATTGCACACTGTTGGTGAGAATGTAAAGTGACACAGACATTATGGAAAACAGTATGGAGGTTTTTCAAAAAATTAGAAACAGAACTACCATATGATCCAGCAATCCACTACTGGGTATTTATCCAAAGGAAATGAAATCCGTATATCAAAGAGACATCTATACACCCATGTTTATTGCAGCACTATTCACAATAGCCAAGACATGTAATCAATCTAAGTGTCTATCAATGAATGGATAAAGAAAATGCAGTATATATGCAGGTATATGTACACAATGGAAAACTAGCCATAAAAAAGGGAAATGCTGTCATTCGCAACAACATGGATGAACCTGGAGAAATTCATATTAAATACGCCAGGCACAGAAAGACAGATGATCTCACTAATCAGTGGAATCTAAAAAATGTTTATATAGGCCAGGTGCAGTGGCTCACACTTGTAATCCCAGCACTTTCGAAAGCGGAGGCGAAGGCCGAGGCAGGTGGATCACCTAAGGTCTGGAGTTCGAGACCACCCTGGCCAACATGGCGAAACCCTGTCTCTACTAAAAATACAAAAATAAGCCAGGTGTGGTGGCACGCACCTGTAGTCCCAGCTACTCGGAAGGCTGGGGCAGGAGAATCACTTGAACCCAGGAGGCAGAGGTTGCAGTGAACCAAGATTGTGCCACTGCACTCCAGCCTGGGCAACAGAGCGAGACACTCTCTCTCAAAAAAAGAAAAAACTTGATATCATAGAATTAGAGAAGAGAATGGTGTTTATAGGTCGGGGGTAATGTGGGTGAGGGAGGGAAGGTGGTGTTGGCTGGGGAAATGTTGGTCAAAGGATATAACATTTCAGGAAGATAAGAGAAATAAGCTCAAGAAATCTATTACACAACAGCATATCTACAATTAATAACTATTCTGTAGTCTTGAAAAATGCTAAGAGAGTGAATATTAAGTGTTCTCACCACAAAAATGATAACTATGTGAGGTAATGCATGATTAATTAGCTAGATTCAGTCATTCCACAATGTACGTATACTATAAAACATCATGTTGCACACGATAAATACATACAATTTTATCTGTCAATTTAAAAAGAATTTCTGCCCTAGATCATTTGAGCAACTCACTCATTTTCTTACTATGCAAGCAGCAATCACAATGAATCACATATTCCCAATGCTCCTGTCCTACAGAAAGTCCAGGGAAATGACCTAAAATGACCACATAAAAACAAAAGTTAAAACATTAAACATTTATTATTATATGCCTAGCACTGCTCTAAGAGGTTTTAGAGTATTAATTCATTCTAATGTTCATTAAAGCCTGAGAAGACCAGAAACGGACAGAACAAACATTCCAACCCAGATACTCTGGATCCACTCCCCTATTCTTAACCACAACAGCGTACTGCCTCTCGCAGTTCACACACACAAATAGCCCAAAACGCAACCTGAACTGCCAAACCTCACAGAGATCTGGCAAGTATTACAATTATCATCTCATGGACTCTCCCGAAAAATCCTGACTCTGATTGATACCAATTTCTGTGCAATCACTTTCCGATTCCTGAAAGCCTCACAGACGAATGGCAATCACCCAACCATCTCCATTCTTCCCTACTCGGAAAAGGAGGCCTGTAAAGACAGTCAGATACCTGGCGTGTGATTCCACAAACTAATCTTCTTTTCAAAGCAGAGTCTAAAATAAAGCTTCAATATAAACCTCTGGAGGACTATTTTTATACAGCTTAGAAGAAGAGAGCGTACAGGAAGGTGTGAACGATTTGCCAAATGGTTCTGTGAATATTAAATGGAAAGGTGGGGAGCAGGCGAGGAGGGGAACGGCTCACTGGGAGGCCGCACAATGGGAGGGGGCAAGAATCAATTTGCAAATTCTCCTGAAATGCACTAAAAATTTACAGGAACCTCTATATTCTAAAATCAAAAACGCGTGTCTTAAATATAAAGCACAAACTCACCCTTGACTTAAGTGCAACAATAACGCTCTCATCCTCCTCCCGGTCCTTCTTTTGGATAATAATACGACTGGAGAAGGATACGGCAAGCGTGAGACTCCAGGCTTTTCTTGGAGCGCAGACTAAGTTTGAAAGCACCCTCCATGGCCACAACTTCCCTCACTTCGTACGCAATGAGAAGGAAATAAAAGGAGGAGGAATCGGTCTGAGTTCGAAGCTGGTTCCTGGGGACAGATCTCTGAGGGACGCTGGGTTCTCAACATGTAGCTGCCCTCCTGGGGGACCCTCAAGAGGCACTTCCAGCTCTCACATTCCCACCCCGAGTCCAGATCTGCACCTTCTTGTGCAAAGCTTCATTCTCGGTTCAATAACTGACCTCCCTACTGTGGCCATTTTCATTCCTCTGCTGCAGCCTCCGCAGCTTTGAAGAGGAAAGACGGAGGAAGCAGCAGGAGCCTAGTACCACCGGCACAGTGACACTCACACAGCCCCAACAAAACGCACTGCGTCCACACGCCGTCCCGGTCCTGTGCACAGGGCCTCACGCACACACCCACACAGTCCCCTCCGTCACTCAAGACCGCACAATCCCCATTCTCTGATGCCCGCGCACACGCACGCCTAGGGATCCGGCAGATTCCGTCTGCGCCCCGGGTTCCTCCTCTGAGCGCCTCGCTCTCGCCCACCCGCACTGCCGGGTCGGTCAGGTTCGAGTCCCAGTCCACGAAGACCTCCCGCAGCCACTGATTTCTTCCTAGGACGTGAAGACCTTACCCAGCTACGTCGTCAACCCTGGGAGACAGGAAGTGGAACCGTTAATTCCGGTGCGGTGGCCTCTGGGAAATACAGTCCTGAGCAGAAAGAACCTCAGAAGCCTTGGTCTATAGTCTGTTCAGGTTGATCCCAGCATACATTGGGGGCTCCTAAGGGACCCAGACTAATGGATTTGTGGGAGTTCCAGACCGTGGGGTGCAGAGGTTGCGGCTACGGGCGAGGATCCCCATCTGAGAGGAGCGTTGCTGTTTTCGGTGCGTCAGTGTAAATTACCTTTTCTCTCCATGCAGATGAATGCAAATGAGCAGAACTTTTAAAGAAGAATTTAAAGTAAAATTACGTCAAAATGTAGCTGCTTTGACCTCTTCGTCTCAGATCCGAGCATAGACTTCCCCTTTGTGCTATTTGAAGGGACTTAGGATAAATTTGAAAAGCCTGAACTAAAGAAATGGTTGGAGAGACTCCGTCTCAAAAAAAAAAAAAAAGAAAGAAAGAAAAGGAATGGTTGGTTTTATACTAGAAGAGGAAGTGTGGTTTACATGAGAGATTTCAGAATCAAATGTACTTGATTCTTCAAGACAATCTTCCTGTTATCTGGAGAGAAAAACGTGTTTCAGGACGGCATGGAAACAGATAAAAGTACACAGAGAATTACTTGTCTTATCTTGAATGATGAATAATTAATACATTTCCTTAAAACAGTCTAAACAAATGCCAAAGGGGGTTTGTTTTTCGTAGGAAAAGCTTGATTTCACTGTTGTAATCTAGCAGCATTGAACTTTCAAAATGATTTTTGTAGTTTCCTATGCTACATAAAGCGAAAACATGGAATAATGAAGAGCAAAATGTCTTTTCATTCCCAACTGTGACAGAAAACAAATAGCAAGATAACAAACTTAATTGTATCAATGATCACATTAAGTGTAACTGGTCTAACACCTTAACTTAAGAAGGTTGTCAGGTTGGATTTTTTTTTAAAAGTCAGACCCAAATACATGCTACCTACAGGTAATACTTAAAATATTAAAGCACTAATAGGTTAAGAGTAAAAGGATGGAAAAATATATACTATCCTAACACTAGTCAAAAGAAAGCTGGAGTGGCTATATTAAAAACAAAGTGACTTCACCAAAAAGACTATATCAGGGATAAAGAAAGTTACATCATAATAATGATGAAGGATACAGTTCATCCAGTGGAAAGAACAAACCTAAATTATGCTCTTAATACAGCTTCTAAGTATGTGAGTAAAAACCTGTTAGATCAATAAAGTAACAGACAAATCCACAATTATAATCAGATATTTCAACATATCTCTCGCAGAAAAGCAACAGGGTATAGATTATCTAAACAACATATCAACCTGCTTGATCTCATTTATACTTCGGGAACACTCTTCTCAAAGACAGTAAAATTCATCTTAGGTGGACAGGGGACACTTACCAGCATATACCATATACCATATTCTTGAGACTTGTTTTAGTCTCAATAAATGAGTAAATGGACTCAAGTCATACAAAGCATGTTTTTGACAAAAATGGAATTAAATTAGAAATCGATAACAGCTCACTATATAATATGTTGTCCAAAGGAGTAAAAATTTGAAAATGTATGAATACTATGATAATTGAAATTACATAATGTTTGAAAATTTCCTTTATGAGTCATAATTTTCTGTTATATCCTAAAGGGTAAACAATAACATATTTGCATTAAAACAAAATAATGTTTTTGTAGTAAGGAAAAAATTTTAAGCTATCTATATTGACTATACATTAAAGAGCAGAATAATTATTTCTGGTATATATTCGAATGTTTTAATCAATTTCTTAGCCAGTATCACCATATTTTTAAGGATTTTTTTTGACACAGTCTATTATTTTTAAATTTTGATAAAATTGTATGTAATCTTCAACGCTGGACTTTATGGTTAAGAAACTTGAAATTATAGCTACCTTCAAATGGCACTTCTCTGAACACCATACCTTTTAAATTGAGATATATACTCTGCATATACTAAGGTAATCAGAAGTCTTAGAATATATCCAATGAAATGGAAAATATCCTCATGAGTATTGTGAATATGGAATATTAGATTGCAAATATTTTAGCAGTTGATGTATTTTGCCTTCACAGTACATCTCTATTTTTTTTTGCCACTTAGTCTAGGAAGGGTACATTTATTTAAAAATTATTCCTAAAGCCAAACAAATTGGCTCAATTTGTGATACCTTTGAATGTTAAGCCAAATTTAGGTGTTACAGAAACATAAACCTTCTCAATTGCATTCCATTCTAACACAAATTGTAAATGTATCCAGTTAAAAATGGGAGCACCATCAAAAGACTACTGCCATAGCTGAAGAAATTCCTATGCAAAATTGAAGAATTTCAAAATTAAATCCTGTATATAATATGTTAGTTCATGACTTTATTCATTCAGTTTCTTCCTTAATTTGTAGGACTAAATCCCATTGTCTTTATGTTGGCAAGTTCTGATAACTGAAATTCTGTTGAATTTTTTTTTTTTTTCTTTGAGACGGAGTCTCGCTCTGTCGCCCAGGCTGGAGTGCAGTGGTACGATCTCAGCTCACTGCAAGCTCCGCCTCCCGGGTTCATGCCATTCTCCTGCCTCAGCCTTCCGAGTAGCTGGGACTACAGGCACCCGCCACCGCGCCCAGCTAATTTTTTGTATTTTCAGTAGAGACGGGGTTTCACCGTGGTCTGGATCTCCTGACCTTGTGATCCGCCCACCTCGGCCTCCCAAAGTGCTGGGATTACAGGCGTGAGCCACCGAGCCCAGCCTGAAATTCTGTTGAATTTCTATACTGAATAGGAGTGAGGATAGATGATATTGCTGTTTTGTGCCAAATCAACAGAATCTTAAACAACCAAAGGGTTAAAGAACAAATAAAAAGAGAATTTAGAAAACATTTTAGATAAATACAAATAAAAACACATGTTATTAAAGTTCATGAGATGCTTACTACTCAGGGAAAAATTTATAGCTCTACATGCCTATAAAAAGGAGGAAAGATGTCAAATCAGTGACCTAACTGTATACATTTAGGAATTAGAATATGAAAAACAGAAAAAAAAAAACAAAACCAAGAGAAGAAAGGAAATAATAAAGATAAAAGTGAGGTTAGATTAAATAGAAAATAGAAAAATAATAGAGAAAATTTACAAAATTAAAAGCTGGTTCTTTGAAAAGATAAAAAAAAGTGGCAAAACTGTAGCAGGACTGAACAAGAAAAAAGAGAAAACACCAAAATTACTAAAGTCAGAGCTGAAAGTGGAGACATTACTAAACTTACAAAAATGAAAATGATGATTGAAGAAAATTATAAACAATTGTATGTCAACAAAATAACCTAAATGGAAAGGAAAAATTCCTAGAAACACACAAACTATCACTGACTCAAGAAAAAATAGAAAATCTTAACAGGAGTGATGTCAGCAAGATAGCAGAATGGGACTTTCCAGCACTTAGCTCTCACAGAAACATCAATTTAAACTTCTATCTATGCATGAACAAACTTTCACAGGAGCTGAAGAATCCAAGTAGCTCACTTGGAGGGGATGGGAATGAAACAGCTAGTAGACAACTGTCTCTGAGACAGCACAAATGTTGGATTTAGCAAAGATCTGAAAGCAGCAATTTTAATTATGTTCAAAGAACTAAAACAAGCCATATGTAAAGAATTTAAAGAAGAGTATGACAATAATGTCCTGCCAGAGACTATCAACAGAGAGATGGAAATTATTACTGCAATGAAAGAACCAAGTAGAAATTCTGGACTTGAAAAGTACAATAACTGAAATGAAAAATTCACTAGAAGAACTCAATAGCAGATTTAACCTGAACAAAGAATTAGTGAACTTGAAAATAGGTCAATAAAATTATGCAGTCTGAAGAACAGAAAGAAAAACAGAAGGAATAAAAATGAAGAAAGCATCAGATACATGTAGTACACCATCAAGCAAACCAGAATACATATAAAAGGAGGGTCAGAAGGAAAAAAAAAAAGAAAAAATGCTTGAAAAATAATGGCCAAACTCTTTGTGAAGTTGATCACACACACACACACACACACACACCCCTACACTTACAAGAATGTAAATACACTTCAAGCGGGATAAACCCAGATATTAATACTTAATCAACATGTCTCAAGGAGAGCTACCCCAGAGTCAAATTGTCAGAAGCCAAGAACAAAGGGAAATCTTGAAAACAGCAAGGGAAACATTATTCATCATATAAACGAGATTCGCAACAGGACTATTGGCTGACTTCTCATCAGAAACAACAGAGACCAAAAGGCAGTGGGATGAGATTCAAAGTACTAAAAACAAACAAACAAAAACAAAAAACAAAACAAAACAAAAAAACAAATAAAACCCCACCAGTCAACCAAGAATTCTATATCCAGAATATTCTCTCTCAAAATATAGACAAAATAAAGAGAATTGCAGATAAGGACTGAAAGCCTTTGTTGCTAGCAGACTTTCCTAATAAGAAATATTAAAGTTCTTTAGGATGAAAGGTGATGGTCACTGGAATCCACACAAAGAACTAATGAGCACTGATTAAAGTCATCACATAGGTAAATAAAAGATAGTATACACTTTTACTTTTTTATTTTAACTGATTAAAGATAACTGCATAAAACCATAATTATACAATTGTATTATTTTGTTCATAATGTATAAAGTTGTAATTTGTGTCACATTCATCTTACTACGATAGCACAAAGGAAGGGAGCTATATTGGAGTAAACTTTCTGTATACTATTGATATTATTTTATTTATTTTGATTTTTAAAATTTTATTTCTAATTTTTTGTAGAGACAAGCTCTCACTATATTGCCCAGGCTGGTCGTGAACTCCTGGGCTCAGGCAATCCTTCCACCTCAGCCTCCCAGAGTGCTGGGATTACAGGTGTGAGCCACTATGCCTGACGACTATTGTTATTATTTTAGCAATAATCTCAATTAGATTTTTTTAAGCTAAGATATACATTAGTTCTTTTTAAAAGCTGAAAACAGATGGAAAACAAAAGGATGGAAAAAGATACAAATAGATACCATACAAATGGTGATCAAAAGGGAACAGGAATGGTTATACTACCATCAAACAAAACAGACTTTCAAAATGTTACTAGAGAAAAAGAGAGAGATTCATTTAATGATAAAAGGGCAAGTTAATCAGAAAAATATAACTACAATGAAAGCATATGCTCCTAAAAACAGGAGACTACATACATGAAAGGAAAACTGACAAAAGTGAAGGGAGAAAACGACAGCTCAACAATAGAAGCTGGAGATTTTAACACTCTATTCTCAATACATATAACAACTAGACAGGAAATCTGCAAGGATATAGAAGACTTAAACAACACTACAAACTAGTTTGTCTTAACTGATGGTTGGTTGAACACTCAACCAACAATAAAATACATACTCAACATGCAACATTTTCTAAACTAAACAATATACTAGACCTATATATGGCAAATCATAATATTTTTTAAAAGTAAGTCATGCTAAGTATATTCTCTGACCACAGTGAAAATAAAATTAGAAATCAAACACTGAGGAAATTTGGGAAATGCAAAAATATTTTGAAATTAGTCAACACATTGCTAAGTACCCCATGGATCAAAGAATAAATTATAAGAGAAATTAGGATGTATTTTTTATTTTACTTCTTAAAAATAGAGATGGGGGTCTCACTATGTTGACCAGGCTGGTCTCAAACTCCTGGCCTCAAGCAACCCTCCTATCTCGGCCTCCCAAAATGCTGGGATTACCGGCAGGAACCATCGCACCTTGCCTAGAATGTATTTTTAATAAAAACAAAATCCAAATTTTTGGAGCAGCTAAACATGTTTTTATTTTTAGCTTTAAATGCCTATAGTGCTAGAAAAGACTAAAGATGTAAAATCATTTGGTAGACTTCACCAGTGAAACCATGTAGTCTTCGGCTTTTCTTTGTTAGGAGGTATTAGATTACTATTCAGTCTCCTTACTGGTCATAGGTATATTCAGATTTTCTATTTCTTCATTATTGAGTCTTAGAAAGGTGTGCATTTCTAGAAACTTTTCCATTTTGTCTAGGTTATCAAATTTATTGGAATACCATTGTAAAAAGTACCCTTGAATAATGCTTTTTATTAGTATACAGTCGGTAGGAATGGAATGTTCCCTGTTTCATTTCTGATCCTAGTTATTTCAGTCTTTCTCTCTTAATCAATCTGCCTAATGGTTCTCAATTTTGTTGAGCTTTTCAAATAACCAACTCTTAATTTTACTAATTTTCTCTATTTTTTATTCTCTAATATGTTAATCTCAAGCCTAATATTTTCATTTCCTTCCTCCTACTAGCTTCAGATTTAGTTTCTTCTTCTTTTCTAGTTTCTAATGGCATAAAGTTAGGTTGCTGACTTGAAATCTTTCTTCTTTTTTAATGTAAACACTAACAGCTATAAAATTCCCTTAACACTGCTTTTGCTGCATCCCATAAATTTGGTATGTTGTGTTTTCATTTTCATTTACCTCATTTTCATTTGTTTTGATTTCTTCTTTGATCCACTAGAGTGTGCTTAATTTTCATATACTTGTGGATTTTACAGTTTTACTTATGCTATTGAATTCTAGTTTCAATATTTTAACATTATGACTTCTTCTGTGTCCTAAGACATAGTTTATCCTGGATAATAATCCACATGCAATTGAAGAAAATGTGCATTCTGCTATTGTTGAGTGGAAATGTTATGTATATATGTGTGTTAGGTCCAATTGGTTCAAGTCCCCTATTTCCTTATTTATCTTCTGTCCTGTTCTTCTACATATTATTAAAAGTAGTGTATTGAAGTCTCCTACTATTTTTGCATAGATGACTATTTCTTCCTTCAATTCTGTCAATGTTTCCTTCATACATTTTGGAGCTCAGGTGTTTAGTGTATATGTATTTGTAATTGATATATCTTCTTGGTAAGTTGACCCTTTTATTATATATTGTCTCTTCTAACCTTTTTAAACTTATAGTATATTTTGTCTGATATTAATATAGCCATGCCCACTCTTTTTAATTGCTGTTTGCATGCAATATCTTTTTTCATCTTTTCACTTTCTTTTTGTTTGTTTTTTAGACGGAGTCTCGCTCTGTCACCCAGGCTGGAGTGCAGTGACACGATCTCGGCTCACTGCCAGCTCCGCCTCCCAGGTTCACGCCATTCTCCTGCCTCAGCCTCCTAAGTAGCTGGGATTACAGGCGCCCGCCACCAAGCCCGGCTAAGTTTTTGTATTTTCAGTAGAGACGGGGTTTCTCCATGTTGGTCAGGCTGGTCTAAAACTCCTGACCTCAGGTGATCTGCCTGCCTCGGCCTCCCAAAGTGCTGGGATTACAGGCGTGAGCCACTGCGCCCGGCCCATCTTTTCACTTTCAAACTATGTGTGTCCTTAGATCTAAAGTGACTTTCTTATAGATAGCATTTAGTTGGATTTCATTCATTTATCGTCTGCCAGTCTATGTCTTTTGATTGCCAAGTTTGATCCATTTACATTTAAAGTAACTATTGATAAGGAATGACTTATTTTTGCCATGTTGTTTTTTTCTGTATGTATTATAGTTCACCCAGTCCCACATTTCTTTTCTTACTGCCTTCCTCTGTGTTGATTTTCTATAATAACACATTTAAATTTCTTTTTTATTCATTGTATTTTTGTTATTTTCTTAACGGCTGCTGTAGGGTTTATTATATACATCTTAGAATCAGCTTCAGAATAATACTAACTTGATCCCAGTGAGATATATAAATGTTATTTATATAGCTGTAATCTATCCTACGTTTTAATTCTATTATTGTTCTACATTATTATGTCTACACATGCTACAGACTCAAAAATACATTATTACACTTATTCTGTATAGGTTTATGTCTATTAAGGATGGAATAGAGCATATATATATTTATATGGTATTTTTAATATATAGCTTTTTATTTACTATTTCTACTTCTTTTTATTTGTTCCTGTGAATTCTAGTTACTATCGTTTATCATTTCTTTACTCCAATACAACTCTGCTGTCATTTACTTCCTTTATGCTGCTATTGTCAAATATATTACATTTCCATGTCATATGGCCAATAATACAATTATGTACATATTGTATTATACAATTGCTTTTTAAATCTATTAAGAGAAAAAGTAAAAGAAATGTGCATTTATGCTGCCTTTTATAATTACCATTTTGTGTGTGTGAGAGACAGAGTCTCACTTTGCTGCCCAGGCTGGAGTGAAGTGGCATGATCTCAGCTCACTGTAACCTCTGCCTCCTGGTTTCAAGCGATTCTCTTGCCTCACCTTCCGAGTAGTTGGGACTACAGGTGCATGCACCATGCCCAGATAATTTTTGTGTTTTTAGTAGAGATGGGGTTTTGCCATGTTGGCCAGGCTGGTCTTGAACTCCCAACCACAGGCAATCTGCCCGCCTTAGCCTCTCAAAGTGCTGAGATTCCAGGCGTGAGCCACTGTGCCTGGCTATAATTACCTTTAATTATAAATATTAATTTTGTTCTTTTTAAAAATGTGATTTTAAATTTTCATGTGTTTTACTTGCTTTCAACATTAATAACTTTTTTTTTTTTTTTTTTACAATTTCTCATATGGCAGATCTGGGAGGGCTTTGTTTCACCTTTTTTTTGAAGGCAGCATTACTAGAAATAAGATCATGGTTGACAAAGCTTTTGTCCTTTGAGTACTTTGAATGTATCATCCCACTGCCTTCATCCCCTCCATTGTTTCTGATGAGAAGTTTGCTGTTAATCTATTGGGGTACCCTTGTGGCACATTGTTTTTCTCTTACAGCTTTCAACATTTTCTTTCACTTTTAACATTTTTATTATGATGTGTCTGTTTGTGGACATGTTTGCATTCATTCTGTTCACAGTTTGTTGAGATGCTTGTGAGTGTAGATTAATGTTTGTTCAACAAATTGTGGATGTTTTTAGCCATTATTTCTTTGAATCTTTTTGTGCTTCTCTTTCTCCTCACCTTATGGTATTCCCATTACATGTACATTGGTGTACTGAAAGGCGTCCTGAATTTCTCTGAGGCTCTGTTTATATTTCTTTGTTCTATTTTCTCATCCTATTTCTTCATTTTCTTATTCTATTTTCTAATAGGAAGATGGAATTGAGGTTGCATAATTTCTATTGATCTATTTGAAAGTTTTCTAATTCTTCTGCCAGCTCAAACTTATTTAGCCCTTCTAATTATTTTTTTATATTGGTTATTATAGTCTTCAACTCCAGAATTTACATTTGGTTCATCTTATGATTTCCTTTATTGATATTCTTTATTTGATGAGACATTATCTTTATATTTTCCCTTACTGCTGTGAAGATATATATAATGGCTACCTTGAAGTTTTTGTCTTTTAAATCTGATATCTGTTCCCTGTCAAAGGCCATTTCTGTTGCCTGCTTTTTTCCTGTTTATAAGTTGAACATTTCAGTTTCTTTGTAGGTCTTACAATTTCTTGTTGATAAGTGGACATATTAGGTAACATACTATAGCCATTCTGGATAATGATTCCCTGTCCCCTTCTTCAGAGTGGTTTTTGTTGTTGTTCTTCAGAGTGGTTTTGTTTGTTTTGTTTTGTTGTTATTTGTTTTCTGTTTTGACTAAGCTATTTTAGTGAAATAGTTTGCAGTGGGAAGCATTTTGTTGTTCTTCAGAGGGTGCAGCCTTGGACATAAGCAGAGTTACCCGTAGTTGTTTTGTGTTTTCACTAAGCTATTTTAGTGAAATAGCTTGCAGTGGGAAGCATTTTGTTGCTCTTCAGAGGGTACAGCCTTGGACATACACAGAGTATACCCTGGTATGGTTTTAAACAGGAGTCTCTTTGACCATCTTTCCCTGATCTCTCTGTTAAGATGTTTGTCTCCTTTGGTATTATTTCTAGCCCACTAGGCTCCACTGGCTTCTGTCCGATCACTCTACTGTTCTCAACAAGTCCTTAGAGCATTAATTACTAAGCAGTTTGGTAGAATTTAAGCCAAGCAGGGCTAGTTTTTGAGGCCAGTCTTTTTTTTTTTTTTTTTTTTTTTTGAGACGGAGTCTCGCTCTGTCGCCCAGGCTGGAGTGCAGTGGCGCGATCTCGGCTCACTGCAAGCTCCGCCTCCCGGGTTCACGCCATTCTCCTGCCTCAGCCTCTCCGAGTAACTGGGACTACAGGCGCCCGCCACCACGCCCGGCTCATTTTTTGTATTTTTAGTAGAGACGGGGTTTCACCGTGGTCTCGATCTCCTGACCTCGTGATCCGCCCGCCTCGGCCTCCCAAAGTGCTGGGATTACAGCGTGAGCCACCGCGCCCGGCGAGGCCAGTCTTTAAGGTTTCTTTTCACCTTAGGAGGGCTCCTTAGCTGTGTCTTCCCCTGGAATTATCTGATTAACTAGCTGATTTACGGTTCATGTTGTTTTTAATTAAGGGAAGTTTTGACACTGATTCAAATAAATTCCATTCTTCTCGAGAGAGCTTCAGAGCTCTATTCTTATAGACCGTCTCTCCCTCTGGACAAAATCTCTGAACCACCATTCTGGGCAATGGGCTGGGTGGTAGCCATTTTGTTTCTCTTGTTGTGAAACCTCTGCCTTACAAGTGAGCTGAGGCAAAGGCAATCAGGGCCCGAATCTGAGTTCACTGTGCCTGGGTAGAGCTTCCAAACTATGGGTGGGAGCAGGGGAAGCAATGGAGCCCCAAGCCTCTTAGTTGCATCACCAGGAATTTAGCCTCTTCAACTGAGAGGAGGTGGGAATGAGAATCCCTGGAAGCCTGACCCTCCTGTTGTTATAAAACTTGATTGAGAGCTGGAGCCGCATAATCTTGGCAGCATCCACCCAGTGTGAAGCTTCCATCAAACTGAGCTATGAAGACAAGAAGAGAGTGGGCTGTGTCTTAAATACCACGAATTCTCACTGCTCTTACCAAGTTTTAGTAGACTTTGTTGTTAGACATTTCATTCTCTGTATACTGTTTACACTCTTTTAGACCTCAAATAGTAAGGTTTTTACAATAGTTTTTGGGGTTTTTTTTTTTGCCACTTTTACTTGTCTTGCTGATAAATGAGCCTGCAGAGTCTCCCTATCCTGTTATCCAGAAGTGGAACTTCATACAGTCATCTAACAATCGTTTAGCATTTTCTGTCGTCTCATTTTGGAGAATCATAGATGTGGCAGAAATACATATTCTTGAAGAAAAAAATGTCTCCCTTACAGGTACTGTGGTTTTAATAGGGTGTGGGATAAGTACATGACAACATGCATGGGATAGACGCTCTGCTCTCCGCAGATCTGTGCTTTTGAGTTACAGAACCTAGAAGAATATATTGACTATTCTTAGTCTTAATATATGACAATCAAGGTGTATCATTTAAGATTAAATTTGGTTGTGAGTAAAATAGTAAAACTGCACCAAATTAAAGTGGATAAAACAAGATAAGATTAATTTCTCTGTCACAAAATATGGATGTAAGCCTGATATTGTGGCCTTGCTCCAAACCAATCATGAATTCTTCCACTGCTGGCATCAGAATGGTATAAGCTCTCAGGCTTACACAGAACTGGGAAAAATTGTAAAGAATTTCTGGATATCCTTCACCCAGATTTCTCAAGTATTAATATATTAAGCCAGCTGTGTTTTAAGAGAGGTTTCTAGAACTGCCAAAATATTCACTTACATCCTACTGGCCCTAAGTTATGTCACATGACAACATCTTGGAAACATAAATGCGGTCCTTACTCTAAATAGTCATAGCCAACTGTTAATAAAAATTACTAGTTCTATAATCCTGGACTCTAATCTATAAAAACAGACTCTGACCCGCTGGGGAATCCAAGGAGAAAGTTTCACTTTCAGCAATTACAAATAACCACAGTGAAACCCTAGAGACCACACTTGTGCAGAAGACTTAGAAATGGAATGGTATCCTAGAAATTAGAACACACAGGTCTCTCATCCCCCATACTGCAAACTGGATTATCATAATACCCTATAAAAGGATGACAGAAGGCCAGGCGCGGTGGCTCACGCCTGTAATCCCAGCACTTTGGGAGGCCGAGACGGGCAGATCACGAGGTCAGGAGATCGAGACCATCCTGGCTAACACGGTGAAACCCCGTCTCTACTAAAAAAAAAAAAATATATATATATATAAAATTAGCCGGGCATGGTGGCGGGTGCCTGTAGTCGCAGCTACTCAGGAGGCTGAGGCAGGAAAATGGCGTGAACCCGGGAGGCGGAGCTTTCAGTGAGCCGAGATCACGCCACTGCACTCCAGCCTGGGCGAGAGAGTGAACTCTGTCTCAAAAAGAAAAGGATGACAGAAATCTTCTGTCCAGTTTTTTTTTGGGGAATCTATGAACATTCAAAATATTATCTATTGACGGCTGGGTGAGATGTCTCACACCTGTAATCCCAGCACTTTGGGGTCTGAGGCGGGCTGATCACTTGAGGTTAGGAGTTCATGACCAGCCTGGCCAACATGCTGAAAGCTGTCTCTACTAAAAATACAAAAACCAGCTGGGCGTGGTGACAGGCACCTGTAATCCCAGCTACTTGGGAGGCTAAGGCAGGAGAATCGCTTGAACCTGAGAGGCGGAGGTTGTGGTGAGCCACAACTGCACCATTGCACTCCAGCCTGGGCAATAAAAGCAAAACTCCATCTCAAATATCTATCTATCTATCTATCTATCTATCTATCTATCTATCTATTATCCATTGTTGAATGTTCTTCATAACACTGCTCAGAAACACCATGACAAATTTGAATCAGACCAATATCTCCAAAAATGGGCAAGCGGATTAATGTGTCATTTCAGGAAGGCCCTAGCAGGAGATAAACTTCTCAGCTATCACCATACATAAAACCTTATAATTCAATAAAATATCAAATGCAAACAAGAGCAGATCATAGAAATGTAAGTTGAGAAAAATCAGACTGAACTTCTGACCTTACGATGACATTTTCTACTCTGAAACTATTAAAAGAATTCTAACAAAAGCAGCATCTTTTTTCCATACCTGTAACTGCCATGTGCACCCATAGCAGCCAGATTTCTTGGTCTCTAAGGCTCTTTTCCTCTAAATAGAACCAGGACGCCCTACGAGGGTAGTGAATCATGGGTTGATTCCATGACTCAGGACAAGAGGCATGGGGGACATGGACCAACAAAGAAGGATCAGTCTAAAACATCTTCTTAGAACCTGAACACAATATACGTTTAAAAAGTGAAAAGAAAAAAAGAAGTCAAAAAAACAAATGTAACTGGACTCCTACTGGCTACACATCAAATTATCATAATTACTACAGATGCTTCTCAACTTACGACAAAGTTATATCCAAATAAACTCATCACAAATTGAAAACATCATATGCCAAATGTGTATTTATGACCTACAATATTTTCAACTTAACATAGCCCCATCTTAATTTGAGGAGCATACTCTGACTGAGTATGTCTTAGTCCATTCTGTGTTGCTATAAAAGAATATCTGAGGCTGGGTGATTAATAAAGAGGTTTATTTGGCTCACTGTTCTGCAGAATGTACAAGAATCATGGTGCAGCATCTGCTTCTGCTAAGGGTCTCAGGCTGCTTCCACTCATGGCAGATGATGAAGGGGGGGCCAGTGTATGCAGACATCACATGTCAAGAGAGAAAACAAGAGGGTGAGGGAGGAGGTGCCAGGTTCTTTTGAACAACCAGCTCTCACAAAAACGAACAGAGTGATAGCTCACTCACCCCTCAATCCAGAGAGGGCATTAATTTATTCATGAGGGATCTTCCGCCATGACCCAAACACCTTCCATTAGGCCCCACCTCCAACACTGAGATCAAACTTCAGTGTGAGATTTGGAGGGGCAAATATCTAAACTATAGCAACATATCACTTTTGCACCATCATAAAGCTGAGAAATTGTTAGTTGACATTGCTGGGGACCATCTCTATAATAGCTCATTGGAACAAGTCTGTTAAAAATCATGTTCATACTGATACACAAAACATGTAATTATCATACATCTAGTATCATGTCACACTCAAAAGATAAATGGTTATAAATTTTACAAAAAGAGGCTGCAGTTAGGAATGTTTAATTTACTGTTGACAGTAGGTGAGAAAGAACTGTTCATATGCCTTTTTTCCACCAACTTGATGTCTGTTTAGAAGGTATAGTTACCTATTTGTATTGATCTGTAAAAGCAAGATGGAACAAATACAGAGAAGTTTGAGTAAGCCAGACACTTTTGGAAGGGGCAGTGTACTAGAAATGGGAAAAATGTATCCATATTAACGGCTACTCATAACTCCTATGAATCAGGTGAAAGGAGGTCCAAATAAAAATCAGTGCTAGGGAGTGAAGGTCAGACTCACAAACCAAATAAATGATATATTCAATACATTTCACAGTAAGAAAATACCCCAATGTCCTAATGAAAAAGAATAAAAACACATACTCGATCCTCTTCTCCTAGGAGATGAAATATATTGTTTTAAAAATGAGTTACTCCAGTAAGATATGAATAAGCAATACATAAATATATAATAAACGTAACAGACCAGTTAGATATATAATAGACAACAGATTAAATACTGCTGACTAAGCACAACTTAAGGGGATTATATAATTAAATGTATCCAAAAAAAAACCATTATTTAATTGACCTGTCACTTTCTAATACATCTTTGTTACTAAAAATTTAAGCAACTTAGTAACCATGACTCTGGGTCATCCGATATCATACTGTGGTTCAAGGTCCAGCAATCTTCTGTTTCTTTGATTGTATTTCCTTGTTTCAGGACAGGTAAAAATGTTAATAGCATAATAAAGACCAAACTGTCCAATTACCAAAACCCTGAAGCAGCAACAATGTCAAAGAATTACAAATAAAAGGAATAAGAATTTTTTTGAAAAGCAACTAAAATTGAGAAAATTTTTTGTAAGTGAATTCAGTATGTTCACTGAGCTTGTAAGCAAGGAAATATTCTATGGATGCCTTCTCTGCTTTTAAAAGTAGTAGGTGATTTTTAAATTTTTACATACTTGGTTTGTAACTTTCGCAAATATTTTAAAGTGTTTTATTATGTTTGCAAAGGGACTGTGACTTCCAACTTAGAAATCCCAAGATTGCATGATGATAGAGTTTCACTGGAAGGCCTCCAGGGATCTTTCTTTTATGACAATTCTTAATGAGATGCCAGAATGTGCAATGACCCATAAAGGAGTTGTGCTGGGTTAATACCCAGGGAATCTGTTGAGTTCAAAAAAGAAAGTCAAAGAGAATCAATACGAAAAAGACGAAACTGGAAATAAAAAATAGGAACATGAGACTAGAAAGCCAGGTTTTAAATAGCCTCGTTTTATAAGATTTATAAGATCATTGCATTAATAAAACCTGAAAAATGTTTAGAAAATTATAACTTTACTTATGATTATAGATGCAATTAAATGTTAAGAAATAGAATTAAGTAGTCTATCAAAAGCATAATAATCTGATAAGGGTATGTATATTCACAAAAAGAAGAAAGCTATCAATATAAATTATAATTTTATAGATTTTTAAATGCACTGGAATAAAATCACAAAGGATTATTATTGACTTTTTAAAAAGTTAATCTAATTCATGATGCCACAATGGTATCATGTTTTATAGCTTGATTTAAAGGCTTAATTTTTTTCAAAGTTTATCAACATGTACCAGCCATGATGTATAGGTGCTGATGATAAATGCTGAACAAAAACAAGGTTCCAGACAAAACAATCTTGGCTCCCTGAATAAACTAGAGGGTGCTAATTTTATACTGAGTATACTGTCAGCCTTATCACACAAGTTGACTTATGTTGACACCTTAATGGCATTCATTTTTGAATAGTCTACTTCAATTTTCATTTTGTATTCAATCCACAGCTAAAATACACATGACTATAAATATTCAGAGGTCAAAGTCTCTCCATAGATTATTTACCCACTACAAATTAGATCTTTACAATGGACTTATGGCGGTTACAAGCTTACCCAAATGATCAAACTTAGTTTCACTAATGCAAGGACCTGTACTTAAATGTTTTCTGACAGTAAAACATGACATACAAATAGCCTACAAAGTATTCTTCCCCAAAATGTTTAATCTGACCTAACAGAGCCTCTGGACTCACTCAAATTCCCTTGTACAGAATATGCAACAAAGAGAACAAGGCTAAATGACACCATAAAGAAAGAAATCTAAACACATAGTCAACTTTCCTGGGCTAGTCAAAATTCAATCTCATTTTTTAAGAATGAGGAGATGGACCAGGCCTTTTCAAAACTATCAAGCAGATAGTCAGGGCCTGTGAAGTGTGCCAAAGAAATAATCCCCTGCACTGCAGGCCATACATTTCAATCCCTGTATCTTTAACCTCCTTGTTAAATTTGTCTTTTCCAGAATCAAAGCTGTAAAGCTACAAATAGTTCTTCAAATGGAGCCCCAGATGCAGTCCATGACTAAAATCTACCGTGGACCCCTGCACCGCCCTGCTAGCCCATGCTGCAATGTTAATGACATCGAAGCCACCTCTCCCGAGGAAATCTCAACTGCACAACCTCTACTACACCCCAATTCAGCAGGAAGCAATTAGAGTGGTTGTTGGCCAACCTCCCCAACAGCACTTGGGTTTTCCTGTTGAGAGGGGGGACTGAGAGACAGGACTAGCTGGATTTCCTAGGCCGATTAAGAATCCCTAAGCCTAGCTGGGAAGGTGGCCACATCCACCTTTAAACACAGGGCTTGCAACTTAGCTCACACCCGACCAATCAGGTAGGAAAGAGAGCTCACTAAAATGCTAATTAGGCAAAAACAGGAGGTAAAGAAATAGCCAATCATCTATTGCTTGAGAGCACAGCGGGAGGGACAATGATCAGGATATAAACCCAGGCATTCCAGCTGGCAACGGCTACCCTCTTTGGGTCCCCTCCCTTTGTATGGGAGCTCTGTTTTCACTCTATGAAATCTTGCAACCGCAAAAAAAAAAAAAAAAAAAAAAAAAAAGAATGAGGAGAAATGTTCTAGGTCAGTGGCTCTCTAACTCTGGTTGGTATCACAATCACCTGGAGAAATAATAAAAAACAGAGGCCCAGACTTATAAGCTAGGGCTTAAGCCTCTGTAGCTTTACTAAGTTCCACTGTTGATTCTAATACCTACCAAAATTCGAGAGCCTACATTCATAGGATTTCCAGGCTACAACATACTAAAAAGAGATAACCAAATGCAATGCAGATTCTGCAATGGATTCTCCTTTGAATATGAATAGCTGTAAAAGATGGTTTGGAAGCCAATGAAGAAATCTGAAAATGAAATGATATTACAGAATTATGAATACTTTCCTTAAGGGTAATTATGGTACAATGGCTATATGATATTGTATTTATGTTTGGTTGATACACATGTTGATTAAATAAAGGGTAAAGTATCATGATGTCTAAAACTTATACTCAATGGTACAACAAATATACAGAAAATAAAAGTGCAAATTGTTAACAATTTTGAATCTAGGTTGGGGCGTATGATTGTATATTTGACTATTCTTTCAAAACCCACAACAAGTATCAACTAGGTTTACCATCTTTTATGGGCAGGATTTGTGGTATCCCAAAGCAATTACAATAGTAACATCAAAAATCACTGGTCATTGATCACCATGATAGATATATAACAATGAAAAAGTTTGAAATATTCTGAGAATTACCAAAATGTGACATAAAGACATGAAATGCACAAATGATGTTGGGAAAATGGACCTGATCGTCTTGCTTACCACAGGGTTGCCACAAACCTTCAGTTTGTATAAAACACAATAACTGCAATGCACAATTCAGCGAGGTATGCCTGTATCTGGTAAATCATTTCATAGGGAGTATATTGTGAACATGACAACTACCCTATATTCCTCATTCAAAGACTTTCTCACAAGAATTATCTTCTCCGAACTCTAAGGTATTTAGTGTGGCTATAAAACGCCCCACATTCCTTATACTCAAAGATTTCTCGGAAGTATGAATACTCAGAAGTTGAGCAAATCCCAGGCCATGATGAAAGTTCTTCACACATTCTTTTATGTTCACAAGATTTCTCATCAATATGAGCTTCTGGTGTTGAGTAAATTTTTCATACACGTGAAGGCTTGTCCACACCCCTTATAGTCACAAAATTTTTAACTATTATGAATTTTCTGATGTTGAGACAGCTGATCATCCACAGTAAATGCTTTCCCACATTCCTTATATTATAGGGTTTCTCACCAGTATGAATTTTAACATGTTGAACAATGTTTGAGCTATAACTAAAGGTCTTCCCACATTCTGTACATTCACAGGGTTTCACACCAGTATGAATTCTTTGATGTGCAGTCAGGACCAAACTAAATCTGAAAGTTTTCCCACACTCCTTACATTCATAGTTTCTCACCAGTATGAATACTGTGATGTTGAACAAGGTTTGAGCCACTACTGAAGGCCTTCCCACATTTCTCAAATTCAAATGGCTTCTCGCCAGTATGAATGACCTGAAGTCCAGCAAGCTGTGTCAGAAAACTGAAGGCCTTTCCACATTCTTTACATTCAAAGGGTTTTTTTTACCAATATGAATTCGGTAATGTTAAATAAGTTGGTAATGATATCTAAGGGTCTTCCTCCACTCTTGCATACAAAGAGTTTCTCACTGGAATGAATTTTCTGATGCTGAGTAAGGTTTGAACCACAACTGAAGCCTTTCCCACACCCCTTACATTCACATGGTTTTACACCAGCATGAATACTCTGATGTTGAACAAGGTTTGAGACACGATTAAAGGACTTCCCACATTCTTTACATTCAAGATGGCTTCTCACCTGTGTGAATGTTCTGATGGCGATTAAGCTGGGTGTGAAGACTAAAGGCCTTGCCACATTCCTTACATTCAAAGGGTTTCTCACCAGTATGCAATTTCTGATGTCGAACAAGTTGCATATGAAGTCGAAAGGCTTTCCCACACTCCTTACATTCGAAGGGTTTCTCACCAGTATGCAATTTCTGATGTCGAATAAGGTGCATATGAAGTCGAAAGGCTTTCCCACATTCCTTACATTCAAAGGGTTTCTTTCCAGTATGAATACTTCGATGTTGATTAAGATTTGAACCACGACGAAAGAATTTCCCACATTCCTTACATTCAAATGGTTTCTCACCTGTGTGAGTTTTCTGATGTTGGGAAAGTTGTAGGTAAAGTCTAAAAGCCTTCCCACACTCTTTACATTCATAGGGCTTCTCACCAGTGTGAATACTCTGATGTTGAACAAGGCTTGAGCCACGATTGAAGGCCTTCCCACAGTCTTGACATTCAAATGGCTTGTCACCAGTATGAATTCGAGAATGTTCAATAAGTTGGCAATGATATCTAAAGGCCATCTCACATTCCCTACATACAAAAGGTTTCTCATTGGAATGAATTTTCTGATGCTGAATAAGGTGTGCACCACGATTAAAGCCTTTCCCACACTCCTTACATTCATATGGTTTTACACCAGAATGAATACTCTGATGTTGAACAAGGTTTGAACTACGATTAAAGGACTTCCCACATTCCTTACATTCAAACAGTTTCTCACCTGTGTGAATGTTCTTATGGCGATTAAGCAGGGTAAGAAGACTAAAGGCCTTTCCACATTCGTTACATTCAAAAGGTTTCTCACCAGTATGAAATTTCTGATGTCGAGTAAATTGTATGTGAAGTCGAAAGGCTTTCCCACACTCCTTACATTCAAAGGGTTTCTCTCCAGTATGAATACTCTGATGCTGAATAAGATTTGCACTACGACTAAAGTATTTCCCACATTCCTTACATTCATACGGTTTATGTGTATTGCAAAAAAGAGAAGCATGAGGAGTATAAGTAGGCAGTTTTTCATAGCTGATCATCTTTTGATTGATATGTCTTTCTTGATATCCCTGTAGTCCCTCAAATCTTCTATATTCTGAGTCATTTCTAAAATAAAAGGCCTCAAGGCCAAGAGTTGTACTTATTTGCTTTATAACCTGTTCAGGTAAATTTACTTCAGAGGCATCATTTTCTGGAGATACTTTCTCAGGTCCATATTTTGACTCCAAATCTGAAAGAAATGCAGAAAGCAAACCTATTTTATTTTCCTATAACACACATGCATACAAAGTCCTTTCATCAACTGAAATCATCAATTCAAACCAATAAAACCTATATTGGTTTTATTAGCCAAAACCAACAAAGTTGGTAGATAGAACCTTTCTCATATCACTTCTGTTTCCAGTGGAAGCAAATGCACACCTGAACTAGCCTGGTTATGTACATGTAAAAATTGGAAAATGAACCACAGAAGGTTGAACCTAACTAGGTCGACTATCTGTTGAAACATACTCATATGTTATATAGGACTTAAGACCATGAGACCCATAGCTTCATAGTCAGTAATTAGAATGTCCAGGATACAATCCAAATATACTGGCATATACAAGAAAATTTCAACTCACATTGGAAAAGAAAATAAACAGCAGCATTCTGCCAGGGGCCTGGGGATCACCCCATCCCTGCTTAACACAAGAACTAGCACATACAACTGGGGGGCCTAAGGTCAAGTCCACCAGAGCCAGCTCTGTGCCTAAGTCCCCAAGCACACCATCTGCGGACCTGGGGATCACCCTGATCCATCTACCACCTTTGCTACCTAAGCACTCATCACAGAGGCCTGAGGTCGGACCCATACAACCTGCTGCTACCTCCACAACTGGCACCCACCTGTACTCACAACCAGAAGTTCTGGGGACTGGCCCACCCACCCCATCACAGTCACCTCCAACACCAAGCACTTACTGCTTGGGAGCCAGAAGGTTGTCCTGTTCACTACTACTACCATCACCCATGTCACGCTTGCTGCCCAAGAGTCCAAGACCCCATCCACCTACCCATCATACCACTACCATTGCCAGCACCATCCAAACTATGAGGAGGCCAAAGAATCAATGTGCCTAGACACACTAATACTAGTACCAGCATACACTACCCTGGAGCCTCAAAACAGGCATGTCTGGACTGCCACTGCCACCACCAGAGCCCAAGGACTTGCCTACCTAGTGTCCTTGTGCTAGGCCATTCTTGCATTAAAGGAATACCTGAGACTGGGTAATTTATGAAAAAATGAGTATTAACTGGCTCATGGTTCTGCAGGTTGTACAAGCATGGCGCTGGCATCTGCTCAGCTTCTGGGGAGGCCTCAGGGGGCTTTTACTCATAAAAGAAGGCAATGCAGGACAAAAAATGTCACACAGCAAGAGAAGGAGCAAGAGAGAGAACAAGGAGAAGTGCTATATACTTTTAAACAACCAGGTCTTGCAAGAACTCACTTAACTATTGTGAGGATAGCACCAAGGGGATGGTGCTAAGCCATTCATGAGAAATCAACTTCCATGATCCAATTACCTTCCACCAGTCCCCATCTCCAACACTGGGGATTACATTTCAACGTCAGATTTAGAGAGGAAAATATCTAAACTGTATCACTCCTCATCCCCAATAAAACTTCACCATACCCTCCACTAACCATCACAACCAAAGCCAATGAAGAAATCACAGACACCAATGACACTGTTTATAGCCAAAAAAAAAAAAAAAAAATCATAACACTGCATAACAACACTACTGCACACACCCAGAATCAAAGCGAAAATGCCCTATCCAAACCTATTAACCACAGATACATCTTTAGGAAAAAAGCCTCCTCTACAAAAGCAAATTCAAAAAAAAAAGAGAATAAATACAGGAAATAACAAAAAAAAAAGAGGGAAACATGACATCTCCACAGGAATATAATAATTCTCCAGAAACATTCCAATGGGGGAAAAATGCTATATCCTAGCAAAAGAATTCAAAATAATTATATTAAAGAAGCTAAGTGAGATACAAGAGAATTTGGAAGAACAATACAAAGAAATCAGAAAAAAAAAACCCTCAGGATAAGAAGAAATTTATCAATTTCATTATAAAAAAGAACCAAACAGAAATTCTGAAACTGAGTAATTCATTGAATAAAATATAAAATACATTCAAAATCTTCAACAACAGACTAGATCAAGTAGAAGACTCTCAGAACATAAAGCTAATTCTTTTGAAATAACCCAGTCAGACAAAAAATAGAAAAACAAAAAAAGAAGAAGAAACAAAGACCCTATATGGGACATCATAAAACAACCAAATATTTGAAATTTTGAGGTCCCAGAGATGAAGAGAAAAAATAAAGGAAAGAAAATCTATTTAATGAAATAACAGCTGGAAACTTTCCATTTCTAGCAAGAGATGTAGACATCCAGATACAGGAAGCTCAAAGATACCCAAATAGATAACAACACAAAAAGATCTTCTCCATGACACATTATGGTCAAAATACAAGTCAAAGACAAAGAGACAATACTAAAAACAGCAAGAGAAAAGCATCTAGTCACTTACAAGGGAACTCTCATCAGCCGAACAGCAGATTTCTCAACAGAAAGAAATGAGAGACAATGAAATGATATATTCAAAGTGTTGAAAGAAAAAACTTGCCAGTCAAGGATACTAGCCTCAGCAAATTATAAAACATAAATGAAGAAGAAATAATCTTTCCCAGACAAAAGCTGAGGGCAGACCAGCTCTACAAGATATGCTTAAGAGTCCTACACCTAGTAGTGAAAGAATATCTACCATTGTGAAAACACACAAAATTATAAAACCCACTGACACAGCAAACACACAAATAAGCAGAAAGAACTCAAATGTTACCCCTATAGAAAACAACCAAATCACAATGATAAAAAATAAAAGAGAAAAAAAGGAACAAAGGATATACAAATCAACTAGAAATCAATTAATAAAATGACAAGAATAAGCCCTCACATATCAGTAATCACACTGAATGTAAATGGATTAAACTTTTCATCTAAAAGATATAGATGGAATGGATTTTTTAAAAAGTGACCCAATTATATGCTGCCAACAGACTCATCTCGCTGGTAAAGACACATATGGATTGACAGTAAAGGAATGGTAAAAGATATTCCATGCAAATGGAAACCAAAAGTGAGCAGGAATAGCTATATTTATATCAGACAAAGATTTTAAGTCAAAAGTGGCAAAAAAGAGACAAAGAAGATCACTGTATAATGATAAAGCGATCAATTCTGTAAGAGGATATGATAATTCTAAACATACTATAATCCCAACACCAGAACACCCAGATATATAAGGTGAATATTATTAGATCAAAAGGGAGAGACATGTACTCCAGTGCAATAATCGTTGGGGATTTCAACACCCCACTCTGAATTAGACAGATCATCTAGATAGAAAATTAACAAGGAACATTGGATTTAAACTTCACATTAGACAAAACAGGCCTAACAGACATTTACTGAACATTTCATCAAATAGCTACAGAATACACATTTTCTCATTAGCACACAGAACATTCTCTAGGATAGACCATATGTTAGGATGCAATTCTTAACAAATTCTTCAAAACCAAGATTATATCAAGTCTCTTCTCAGACATGGAATAGAACAAGAAATCAGTAACAAGGGGAACTTTGGAAACTGTACAACACATGGAAATTAAACAACCTGCTCCTACATAACCACTGGGTCAAGAAAGAAATTAAGGAGGAAACTAAAAAATTTCTTGAAACACATGAAAATCAGAATACAACACACCAAAACCTATGGGATACAGCAAAAGCACTGCTAAGAGCGAAGTTGATGGCAATAAGCACCTACATTGAAAAAGTAGAAACATTTCAAATAAACAATCTAATGAAATCAGGGTAGAACTAAATAAAATACAGGCTAAATAATACAAAAGATCAATGAAATGAAAAGTTGTTTTTTAAAAAACATAAATAAAATTAATAAACCACTAGCTAGACTAACCAAGAAGAAAAGAGAATAAGCAAAATCAGAAATAAAAAAGGAGATATTACCACTGACACCACAGAAACAGAAAAGATCATTGAAATAGAAAAGCTGAACAGACCAATAATGAGTAATGAGATTGAATCAGTAATAAAATGTTGCCCAAAAAAGAAAACTCCAGGACTGATGGCTTCACTGCTGAATTCTATCTACCAAACTCTCAAAGAACTAATATACCAATTCTCCTCAAACTATTCCAAAAAATTTCAGAGAATGGAATTCTCCTTAACTCTTTCTATGAAGCTGGCATACCATGAAACCAAAACCAGACAAGGAAGAAACAAAAAAAAAGAAAATAGTTCTAACCTAGTCACATGAATGTCTATGTTTATTGTAGTACTATTCATAATAGCAAAGACATGGAATCAACCTAAATGTCTATCAATGGTTACCTGGATAAAGAAAATGTGGTACATATACACCAGGGAATACTACGCAACCATAAAAAAGAACAAGATTATGTGTAGCAATATGGATGGCGCTGGATGCCATTATCCTAAGCAAATTAATAAAGGAACAGAAAACCAAATACTAGATATTCTCACTTATAAATGGGAGCTAAACACCGAGTACACATGGACACAAAGAACAGAAAAACAGACATCAGGGCCTACTTGAGAGCAGAGGGTGGGAGGACAAAGATCCAAAAACTACCTATTGGGTACTATGCTTATTACCTGGGTGGTGAAATAATCTGTACACCAAACCCACCAAAACATGCAATTTACCCATATAACAAACCCACTTATGTACCCCTTGGACCTAAAATAAAAGTTGGAAAATAATAATTAAAAATAAATAAATAAATGGTGCTGGAACAACTGGATATCCACATGCGATAGAATGAAACCAGACCCCTATGTCTCACCATATACAAAAATCAACTGGAAATGGATTAAAGATTTAAATTTAAGACTCAAAACTATAAAACAACTAAAAGAAAACATAAAGGAAGTGCTTCAGGACATTGACCTAGGCAAAAATTCTCTGGTTAACACTGCAAAAGCATAGGCAGCAAAAACAAAAATAGACAAATGGGACTATATTAAACCAAACGCTTCTGCAGAGCAAAGGAAACTATCATCAGAGGGAATAGACAAAATTAAATGAGAGAAATTATTTGCAAACTATTTATCTGACAAGAGACTCAAATAACAGCAAAAAAAAAAAAAAATCCAATTAAAAAGTTGGCAAATGGGCTGGGCACGATGACTCACACCTGTAATCCCAGGGCTTTGGGAGGCCGAGGCGGGCAGATTACCTGAGGTCAGGAGTTCAGGAACAACCTGGCCAACATGGTGAAACTCCATCTCTACTAAAAATACAAAAATTAGCCAGGTGTGGAGGTGGGCGCCCATCATCCCAGCTACTTGAGAAGCTGAGGCATGAGAATTGCTTGAACCCAAGAGACAGAGGTTGCAGTGAGCCAAGATCACATCACTGCACTCCACACTGCAGGACAGAGCAAGATTCCATCTTAAAAAAAAAAAAAAAAAAAGGTTTACACTGGGAAAAAAAGAGAGAACTTACTCCACTACTCCACTAAAAGGGGAAGGAAATAAGAGAACAGAAATTAGGTGATTAGTAAATGATGAAGTTCCTTGGTGATGGCTTCTACTATAATCTTTGTTTCCTTCCCAGGTCTTGGGCATTTTTATCCGACAGGACTTGGGTCGTTGAAGAAAGCTTTTCAAACCACATCTCAAGGGTATGACTCCTTGCTGAGCACATGGCTGTCCGGGACAATGATGGCTTCCCCCCGCCTGCTTTACCCTCACTTACCTGGATACCGTCTGTTTGTTTCTTTCCTTACAACCATCCAGGGCTCTTTCTCTTGCTCTAGTAACGTAATCACATCTGGTTTAGAAATGGAACTTCCTGCTTAAAAGAAATGACACATGTAGAATTTTTTTAATACAAATTTTTTTTTTTCAAATCTTTGTGACTTGCTTAAACTTACAATAAATTACAAGTCAAAACAATATTGAGAAGAGACTTCAGATAAGAGTGAGAGGTTGAGTAAGAGAACTCTTTTCTAACTATGTTAGAAAAGGACTTTCTTTCATTTAAACTCAGAATCTTATCCCTCGAAAAGAGGTATAACTGAATGGTTGACAGCGGGAAACTTCAAGCCAGACTGCCAGGTTCAAATCCTGTCTCTGCTACTTCACTAGCAGTATGACCTCAGGTAAGTCACTTAAACTCTGTCCTTCAGTGTTCCCAACTCTAAAATGGGGATGATACAATACCTATTTTATAGGATTGATACTAAGACAAAATAAGTTATATATATGCAAAATACTTCTAACATTGCCTGATATACAGTAGCACAAAGTCAAGAATTATTGTTTATTATTGTCATTTATTTTGCATCCTTAGACATTTACAGCTTACTCAGTATATTCACTCAATGAAAATACATAAACTCAGTGGTCTGAAACTTTCAACTACAAAACAACAGAATGTTTATTGAAGGAAATGAAATGCATTCACTTTAGTGTTAAATGAATTTCTGTCAACCCAATCAGTATATGTAAATAACAGACATTTTTGTTTGTTTGTTTTTGGTTTTGAGACAGGGTCTCGGTCTATTGCCCAGGCTGGAGTGCAGTGATGGGTACAGCTCACTGCAGCCTCAACCTCCCAGTGATCACAGAGGTTTCTCTGATAGAAAAATTCAAGACACTCTTCTCCTTACAGGTGGGTTAGAAAAACAAAAACAAACCAACAAACGGAAAATCTACAGTAAATCTGAGATCAAACATAATATGAAACCTGGTTCTTAGACAGTATCTTTCAATGAAGGTACAAGATTTCAAATTCAGCCCCATGGTCATGAAGAGACAGGCAATTACAGAGAGGACCAGCGTAACGAAGGAGGCCACTGTGGAGTAGGCAAGATGCAGGGGCTCCAGGGAGGTGCCTGTTTTCAACCCAACAAATCTTAATCCATTCCTTTGGGAACAAGAAGAAGGAATTCAGCCACCTCTTAAAAGATAGCCCTGAAATTCACGGTGAAGAAAGCTGATATTCCAGAAAACAGATATAAAAATAGCTGGGACCAATGACCTTACCCAGTGAGATCAGGTGGCTGTAGTTCTCCAACATCACATCCCTGTACAAGGTCCTCTGATCAGGCTGCAGGCACTCCCACTCCTCCTGAGAGAAGTCAATGGCCACATCCCTGAATGTCACTGATCCCTGAAACCACAAACACATGTATTATGGTGAAATCGAAGAAAGCTGTTTCAAGATGAAAGGAGAGGAAGTGAAGGAGTGTACTGTAAGAAAAAAGCAATATGGAAATTCAGAGAGTGCCTGCACATTCTTCAAGAAGCCTCCTGCTGGCTGAGTATGGTGGCTCATGCCTATAGTCCCAGCACTTTGGGAAACAGAGATAGGAGGATTGCTTGAGCCTAGAAATTTGAGACCAGCCTGGGCAACATAACGATATCCCGTCTCTGCAAAAATTAAATAAGTAACTGTGTGTGGTATCACGTACCTGTAGTCCCAGCTACTCGGGAGGCTGAGGTAGGAGTATCGCTTGAGCCCAGGAGTTCAAGGCTATAGTGAACTGTGATCACGCCACTGCACTCCAGCCTGGGCCACAGAGCAAGACTGTCTCAGAGAAAAAAAAAAAAGGTGGCGTACAATTGAAGAATGTTCTTAATCCTCAAGTTCATTATGGTATGAGATGATAGCAAAAGTATTTTTTCTTGTCATGACAAATGATTTTTATAAGCTGCATGAAAGTCAATACAACTGATATATTAGATTTATTCATTTTTTTCTATTTATACGTTGAGGATGGCCAGGGCCTCTAAGGATTTCCCCAATTCTGATAATTTTTTTTTTTTCTGAGACAGAGTTTCACTCTGTTACCCAGGCTGGAGTGCAGTGGCTTGATCGTGGCTCACTGCAACCTCCACCTCCCAGGTTCAAGCGATTCTCCTGCCTCAGCCTCCTGTGTAGCTGGGATTACAGGTGCCCACCACCACAACAGGCTAATTTTTTTTTTTTTTTTTTTAGAAGAGATGGGGTTTCACCATGTTGGCCAGGCTGGTCTCAAACTCCTGACCTCAAGTGATCCACCACCCGCCTTGGCCTCCCAAAGTGCTGGGATTGCATGCGTGAGCCACCACGTCCAGCCAGAGAATCTGTAATCACCTATCATTCATGCCCTGAATTATCTGCTCCCTGTTACTGCCCACTGTCCTCACCGATCATTTTCCTAAAAGCCTCATAAAGCAGATCACCTTGTCACACTTGCAGACTGAGGCTACTCACTATGGAATTCTACCTTAGCTACCTGGAAAGCTCTGGTCTGTGAAGTTTCAAAGTGTTCCCAAGTATGGTCAATCATCTGTAACTTATCAAACCCATAAGACCCTGTTTCCCTGTGGGGACTGATTCCTCCACTGTTCCAATATTCTTCCTGACCAAGGTCTGAGCACAGAGCACAGACTGAATAACTTTTTCAAAGAAAACATCAAAGCCAGTAGGAAACAGAGGTACAAATAGGAAGAGCACTGACTTTTTTTTTTGTCACCAACCTTCACTGTAATGGGACAAACTGGGGTGTAAGATCATGGATGCTAGGTAAGAAGCTTCAGGTTAAATAACAACAGTCACCTAACCTGAAAGTCACCATATTTCAAGGAAAAGAGAGAAACACCAACTTACATGGACCATGTTTCTAGAATTACAAAATTGGTCAATCTTCCTCGGGCTTCTCCCCTGGAAAACAACAACAACAAAAAAGGCCATAATTAAAGCTGTGTCTCAAAAGCAAATAACTATTTTATCCTCCATTCCTACTTCTCAACTACTCCTGCTAACACACACACTTCCACCCGTCCCATCACTCCCCTTGTCCCCACACACATTCTCTCACAAATAAACTGGCAGTGAACAGGTGGAGTAGGGATGAAACCAAGCTCTTGCCTGCATCCCAGGGAACCTGTGGCAGAAGCATGAATGCCGAGCACAGGCATTTCTGCCTTGAAGTTGTGGCTTCCAGCCAGTGCTCCATTCTTGGGATACCTATCTTGGCCTAGGACTGGACCTCTGATCCTGCCCTTAGCAGATCCTCCTCCCCTAGTCCCACCTTTCAGAGCTGAGAAGGGATCGCATCATCAAAACCAGAACCTCTTTGTGAAATCAGGATTGGGTGCAGTGGGGGAAGGCATGAGAACTGGAAAGGATATAGACAGAATTGCACTGGCAGTGTTTAGCATTCTGAGTTCAGCAAAAGCCAGTTGGTTAATACAGTTCAGAACATCCACTTAATAGAATACAAAGTAAATATTAAATGTTCAAGATATATGATTAACAGAAAAATCAGGTTACAAAACAGGATAGATAATATGATTACATTTGTAAAATATATGTATATATAAATACTAATAAAAAGACTAACAGACATTAATAGAAAAAAATTTAGAAACTTATATACATGTTAAGAGTTCTCCTCTGTCTATTAGCTCCAGTTTTCTTCTTTTTGCTTAAGAGCGCTTCATGGCCGGGCACGGTGGCTCACACCTGTAATCCCAGCACTTTGGGAGGCCGAGGCAGGCAGATCACGAGGTCAGGAGATCGAGACCATCCTGGCCAACATGGTGATACCTCGTCTCTACTAAAAATACAAAAATTAGCTGGGTTTGGTGGCGCATGCCTGTAATCCCAGCTACTCGGGAGGCTGAGGCATGAGAATCGCTTGAACCCAGGAGGCGGAGGTTGCAGTAAGCTGAGATCGCACCACTGCACTCCAGCCTGGCAACAGAGAGAGCCTTCATATAAAAAAAAAAAAAATTGTAACTACATCCAGGCATTAACTTGGAATATATATAGTTATATTTACACACACACACACACATATATATATACACACACACATACGTGTGTGTTTGCATCTCTATATATGGACCTATACAAATGTACATACACATTTCTTTCCTATGAGGAAACTTCTCCAAATCAGATGAAAGACACTTTTTATTTAGATATCTCCCTTTGAACTGGGGGGAAAAAAATCAGGATACTCTAATGAGCTGTTGTTTTTACTTAACAAGTTTGTTTCCTTTATTTTCCAATTCTTGACCAACACTAAGATGTCTATGTTTTTCTATGCATGTTGGAGCAATCTCTAGAAAAAATTGTCTACAAGTCCCCAACCAATGTCTTGTATGCATTAATGATAGTCTATTACTACTTTTGAAGTAAAAAGTAAAAACAGAGTTATCAGGGAAAAAACCTGAGCCTGTCATGAGATTCAACAAAAGAGGTTAAAGTGACTATAACAAATAACATCAGCTAGTTCTAATATCCTTTAACTGTATCTCACCGATATAATTAGATATTCTCATTATCAAGATTCTTCTTTGAATGAACACAATGCAGATAAGTGGCATTTGCAAACTATGTGAGAAAATTTGTGGAATATACACCACCATGCTTGGTTCCCTTCTTCAACAAATAACCAATTAAAATATTATTTTAGATATAATCCTTATAGAATGCCTTTAGATAGAATTCTTACAGAATTCTTATACAAAAACTCTACCTTAGTATATGGGATTCATATACAATATAACAATTTCTTTTTGGGGGGCAGGGGTGGAGTCTCACTCTGTCACCCAGGCTGGAGTGCTGTGGTCTGATCTTGGCTCACTGCAACCTCAGCCTCCTAGGTTCAAACAATTCTCCTGCCTCAGCCTCCTGAGTAGCTGGGATTACAGGCACCCGCCACCACCCTCGGCTGGTTTTTGTATTTTTAGTAGAGACAAGGTTTCACCATGTTGGCAAGTCTGGTCTCAAACTCCTGACCTCAAATGATCTGCCTGTCTCAGCCTCCTAAAGTGCTGGGATTACAGGTGTGAGCCACCGCACCCCGCCCCATGTAACATTTTCTTGAGTATTATTGTTCATAGCATGAATATTGCTTAATGATATATCAAATATTTTTCTTTTCATAATTCCTTATAGACATCATTGTATTACCTGCATAATAATCTATCACTTGAGTCTATTATGATTAGCTTAATGATTTCTGTATTATAGGACACTTAGTTTATACAAGATCATTTACAATGTCATTCCAGATATCACAATCTTTTGATTCTAGACTACAGTTTCTCACCCTAGGCACTACTGACATATTGTGCTGGATAATTCTTAGTTGGGAGAGTGGGGAGAGGTATCCTGTGCATAACACAATGTTTAGCAGCATTCCTGACCTCTGTCCATTAGATCTAAGTAGCACCCTCCCTGACAGCATGACAACCAAAAGTTTCTAAACATCACCCCAGCTGAGAACCAATATTCTATCTAGATCAATGGATCCAAACCTCATGGGTCACATAAATTTTTTGATAATCTTATGAAATGATACATTATTTCTCCCGCTAAAACCCATATTTATAAATTTCTGTAATACTTCAATATTTTATTTCAAGAGCTTTTGGTCCCTGAGACCATAAATGGAGTCACAGGAACTCAGGTTAAGAATTTCTGTCCTACATTACTTACAGAAATAGGAAAAGACAAAAAATGCTAAAATTTGTATAGAACCACAAAAGACCCAAATAGCAAAGCAATCTTGAGCAAAAGGAACAAAGTTGGAAGCATCAAACTGACTTCAATATATACTACAAAGCTATAGTAACCAAAACAGCAGGGTACTGACATAAAAACAGACACACAGACCAAAGAAACAGAAGAGAGAGGCCCAAATAAATCCATATATTTATAACCAACCAAGTTCTGAGGAGGGTACCAAGAACATACAATGGGGAAAAGAGAGAATCTTCAAAAAATACTGTTGTGAAAAGTAGGTATCCATAGCAGAAAAATGAAATTAGACCCTTATCTCAAACCATCATACAAAAATCAACTCTAAACAGATTAAAGACTTAAATGTAAGATCCTAAACTATGAAACAAATAGAAGAAAACATAGGGGGAAAGCTCTGTGAAACTGATCTGAGCAATGATTTTTTTTGGGATATGACCTCAAAAGCACAGGTAACAAAAGCAAAAATGAACGAATTAAATTATATCAAGCTAAAAAGCTTCTGCACAGAAAAGGAAACAATCAACAAAGTGAAGAGACATCTTGTAGAATGAGAGAAAATATTTGCAACCATATATATGATAAGAGATTAAGATCCAAAATATACGCAGAAGTCAAACAACTCAACAGCAAAAAAAAACCTGATTAAAAGATGGGCAAAGAACCTGAACAGGCACATCCCAAAAGAAGACATATAAATGGCCAACAGTTTATGAAAAAATACTCAAAATCACTAATCATAAGGGAAATGAAAATTAAACCCGCAATAAGATATTACCTCATCCCTGTTAGGGTGGCTACTGGAAAGACAAATGTTAACAAGTATTGGCAAGAATGTAGAGAAAAGGGAATGCTTACACACTGTGGGTGAGAATGTAGATGGGCACAGCCATTATGGAAAACAGTAGGGAGGTTCCTCAAAAAATTAGAAACAGAACTACCATATGATCCAGCCATCCCACTACTGGAATATATTTCCAAAGGAAATGAAATCCGTATGTCAAAGAGATATCAGCATACCCATGTTTGTTGCAGCACTATTCACAATAACCAAGATAATGGCATCAACCTACGTGTCTAACAATGAATGAATGGATAAAGAAAATGTGGTATATATGCAGGTATATTTACACAAGGGAATACTATTTAGCCATAAAAAGCAGGAAATTCTGTCATTTGCAAAAGCATGGATGAACCTGGAGAACATCATATTAAGTGAAGTAAGCCAAGCACAGAAAGACACATGATCTCACTCTTCAGCCGAATCTAAAGAAGTTGATATCATAGAAGTGGAGAGTAGAATGGTATTTACAGATCTGGGGTAATATGGGTGAGGGAGGAAGGAGGGCAGTGTTGACTGGGGAAATGTTGGTCAAAGGATACAAAAGTTCAGGAAGATAAGAGAAATAAGTTCAAGAGATCTATTGCGCAACACGGTATCTACAATTAATAACAATATTCTGTAGTTCTTGAAAAATGCTAGGAGAGTGGATATTAAGTGTTCTCACCACAAAAATGATAACTATGTGAGGTAATGCATTGTTAATTAGCTAGATTTAGTCAGTCCACAATGTATACATACCATAAAACATCATGTTGCACATGATAAATACATACAATTATATCTGTCGATTTAAAAAGAAAGAATTTCTGTCCTAGATCATTTGAGCCCCTCACTCATTTTCTTAATATATAAGCAGCAGTCACAATGAATCACATATTCCCAATGCTCCTGTTCTATAGAGAGTCAAGGGGAATGACTTAAAAACAACAGTTAAAACATATTAAACATTATTACATGCCTAGCACTGCTCTAAGGGGCTTTACGATATTAATTCGTTCTAATGACAGAACCAACATTCCAACCCAGATACTACAGATCCACTCCCCTATTTTTAACCACAACAGCGTACTGCCTCTCACAGTCACACACACACACACGCCTAAAACACAACTGGAGCTGCCAAACCTCAGAGAGATCTGGCAAGTATTACAAATATCATCTCATGGACTCCCTGGAAAAATCCTGGCTCTTGTTGATACCAATTTCTGTGCGGTCACTTTTCCACTACCGAATGCCTCACAGACTAATGGAGATCATCCAACCATCTCCATTCTTCCCTGTTTTGAAAATGAGGTCTGTAAAGACCAACTGATGTCTGGTGTGTGATTCCACCTAAACGCTAATCTCCTCCTTCCCAAATATGGGTCTAAAATGGAGCTTTAATATTAACTACTGGAGGTGTATTTCTATACCAGCTTCGAAAAAGAGAGCGCACAGGAAGGTGTGAATGATTTGCCAAATTGTTTTGTGACTATTAGGTGGAAAGGTGAATGAGGGGGCAAGAATCAATTTGCATATCCCCCTAGATTCACTGAAAATTTAAGGGGAATCTCAGTATTCTAAAATCAAAAACGCATTTCTTGAACAAATACAAAGCATAAACTCACCCTTGACTTTTAGGTGTGCAGCAGTAACGCTCTCATCCTCCTCCAGGTCCTTCTTTTGGATAATAATACGACTGGAGAAGGATACGGCAAGCGTGAGACTCCAGGCATTTCTTGGAGCGCAGACTAAGTTTGAAAGCACCCTCCCTCCGTAGCCACAATTTCCCTCACTTCACACGAAATAGGACGGAAGTAAAAGGAAGAGGAATCGATTCAACCAGTACAACCAGTTTGGAGCTGGTTTCTGGGGACAGAGCTCTGAGGACGCTGTGGTTCTCAACATGTAGCTGCCTTCCTGGGGAACACTCGGGGGCACTTCTGCACTTTCTTGTGTAAAGCTTCATCCTCGGCTCAATATCTGACCTCCCTACTGGGGCCATCCCTCTGCTGCAGTCCCCGCAGCTGTGAAGGGAAAAGAGGGAGGAAGCAGCAGGAGCCTAGGGGCACCGGCACAGTGTCACTCAGCAAAGTGCGCTGCGTCCAGACGCCCTCCCGGGCCTGTGCATAGAACCTCACGCACACACTCACACAGTCCCCTCCGTCACTCATGATCTCACAATCCCCCTCCTCTGATACCCGCGCACACGCACGCCTGGGGATCCGGCAGATCCCGTCTGCACCCCGGAGTTCCTACTCTGAGCGCCTCCCTCTAGCCCACCGGCACTGTCGGGTCAGTCAGGCTCGAGCCCCAATCCGCAGAGACCTCCCGCAGCCACCGATGTCTTCCTCAGACGCGAAGACCTTACCCCACTACGTCGTCGACCCCGGAGACCGGAAGTGGACTGGCGCGGTGGCCGCTGGGAAATACAGTCCTGAACAGAAAAAGCCTCAGAAGCCTTGAGCTGTGATCCGTTCAGGTTGATCCCAGCATACTAATGGGGGCTGACCCCTAAGGGAGCCGAGCCTAGTGGATTCGTGGGAGTTCCAGCCCGCGGGGTGCACAGGTTGTTGCCATGGGCAAGGATCCCCATCTGAGAGGAGGGTTTTCCTCTCGGAGCGTCAGTATAACTTACTTTTTCTCTCCATGGAGAATGCAAATAAGCAGAACTTTTAAAGAAAGAAGAATTTAAAGTAAAATTATGTCAACATGTAGGTGCTTTAACTCCTTTGTCTCAGACCCCAGCGACAGGCTTCCACTTCTCTGTGCTATTTGAAGGGGACTTAGGATAAATTTGAAAAGCTCGAACTAAAGAATTGGTTGGTTATATACTAGGAGAGGAAGTGTGGAATCAAATGTCCTGGATTCTTCGACAGATTCTTCCTGTTATCTGGAGAGAAAAATGTGATTCAGGACGACATGGAAACGGATAAAAATACACAGAGAATTACTTGCCTTATCTTGAAGGATGAATAATTAACACTTTGTTAAAATAGTATAAACAAATGCAAAAAAGGGCTTGCTTTTCCTAGGAAGAGCCTGATTTCACTGTTGTAGTCTAACAATATTGAACTTTCAAAATCATTTTTCTAGTTTCCTATGCTACATAAGGAGGAAACATGGAATAATAAAGAGCAAAACGTCTTTTCATTCCAGAATTGTGACAGAAAACAAATAAGATGATTAACTCAACCATATCAATAATCACATTAAATGTAAATGGTCTAAACACCTTAATTTAAAAAGATTGTCAGATTGGATTTTTTAAAAAGTCAGACCCAAATGTCCATCAATGATAGACTGGATTAAGAAAATGTGGCACATATACACCATGGAATACTATGCAGCCATAAAAAGGGATGAGTTCATGTCGTTTGTAGGGACATGGATGAAGCTGGAAACCATCATTCTGAGCAAACTATCGCAAGGACAGAAAACCAAGCACCACCTGTTCTCAGTCATAGGTGAGAATTGAACAATGAGAACACTTGGACACAGGGTTGGGAACATCACACACCGGGGCCTGTCGTGGGGTGGGGGGAGGGGGAGGGATAGCATTAGAAGATATACCTAATGTAAATGACGAGTTAATGGGTGCAGCACACCAACATGGCACATGTATACATATGCAACAAACCTGCACTTTGTGCACATGTACCCTAGAACTTAAAGTATAATTTAAAAAAAGGTAATTAAATAAATAAATAAAAAGTCAGACCCAAATGGGTGCTACCTACAGGTAATATGTTAAATGAAAAGCACTAAAAGGTTAAGAGTAAAAGGATGGAAAAATATACACCATCCTAACACTAGTCAAAAGAAAGCTGGAGTGGCTTTATTAAAAACAAAGTAGACTCCAGACAAAGACTATTACCAGGCATAAAGAAGGGTATATCATAATAATGATAAAGGAGATAGCTCATAGAGTAGAAAAAAACAAACATAAATTTTGCTCCTAAAAGCAAAGCTTCTAAGTATGGGAAGAAAAATCTGTCAGATCAAAAAGGAGACAGATCCACAATTATAGTCAGATATTTCAATATATCTCTCTTGGTAATTGATAGAACAAACACAGAAAAGCAAAAAGGTATAGCAGATTTGAGCTACATATCAACTTACTTGATCTCATTTATATTTGAGAACACTCTCCTCAATGACAGTAAAATTCATCTATGTGGACAGGGTATACTTACCAGTATAGGCCATATTCTGGGCCATAAAACAAGTCTCAATAAATGTAAGAGGATTCGAGTCATACAAAGCATGTTCTTTGACAAAAATGGAATTAAATTAGAAATCAATAATAGCTGAGTATATAATATATTGTCCAAAGTAGTACAAATTTGAAAAGGTATGAATACTAAGGTAATTGAAATTATGTAATGTTTGAAAAATTCCTGTATTTATTATAATATTCTGTTATATTCTAAAGGGTGAAACAATAACATATATACGTTAAAGCAAAATAACAATTTTGTAGTAAGGAAAAAAATTTTTAAGCTATTTATGTTGACTAAACATTAGAATAAAGAGGAGATTATATTTAAGTATATTCTGATACTTTAATCAATTTCCTAACCAATATCACCATTCTTTTTAAGTATTTTCTTTCAATGTGGTCTATTATTTTTAAATTTTGATAAAATTTTATGCAATCTTCAATGTTGGACTTTATGTTTAATAAACTCAAAATTATAGCTACCTTCAAATGACTCTTCTCTGAACATCATACTTTTGAAATTGAGATATATACTCTGTATATACTAAGGTAACCAGAAGTCTCAGAATATATCCAATGAAATGGAAGATATCCTCACAAGTATTGTGAATATTGAATATGGAAAAATTAGATTACAGTTCATATTCTAGTAGTTAATATATCTTGCCTTCAAGGTACATCTCTTTTTTTGCCATCTCTTTTTTGTACCCTAAGAAGGGTACATTTCTTTGATAATTATCTTTACAAGGCAAACATATTGGTTCTATTTATGATTCCTTTGAATGTTAAGCCAAATTTAGATGCTGCAGTAACATAAGGCTTCTCAACTGCACTCCATTCTGACACAAATTGCAAATTGATCCAGTTAAAAATTTGAGCATCATCAAAAGACTATTCCCATAGCTGAAGAAATTCCTAAGTAAAATTGAAGAATTTCAAAATTAAATTCTGTATGCCATCTGATATTTCATGACTTAATTCATTCAGTTTCTCTCTTAATTTGTAGGACTAAATCCCATTGTCTTCATGTTGGCAAGTTCTGATAACTGAAATTCAGTTGAATTTCTATGTTGAATAGGAGTGGTAAGAGAAGACATCTTTGTCTTGTGCCAAACCAACACAATCTTAAACAACCGAAGGATTAAAGAATGAATACAAAAATTTAGAAAATATTTTAGATAAATACAAATAAAAACACATGTTACCAAAGTTTATGATATGCTTACTACTAAGAGAAAAATTTATAGCTCTGCACGACTATATAAAAGAAGAAAGATATCAAATCAACAACCTAACTGTACAACTTTAGGAATTAGAACATGAAAAATAGCAAAAAGACAATAATAATAATAATAAAAGACAAGAAAGGAAGGAAATAAAATAAGAGTGGAGTTAAATAGAGAATAGAAAAATAACACAGAAAAATTACAAAATTAAAAATGGTTCTTTGAAAAGATCAAAAGAAGTGGCAAAATCTTAGCTGGATTGACTGAGAAAAAAATAGTAAAGACTCAAATTACTAAAGTCAGAGGTGAAAGTGGAGACATTCCTAACCTTACAGAAATGAAAATAATTATAGAAGAATATTATAAACAATTGTATGCCAACAAAATAAACTAAATGGAAAGGAACAATTCTTTTTTTGCAATATTTATTTACTATTATACTTTAAGTTCTGGGATACATGTGCAGAATGTGCAGGTTTGTTACATAGGTATACATGTGCCACAGTGGTTTGCTGCACCTATCAACCTGTCATCTACATTAGGTATTTCTCCTAATGCTATCCCTCCTCTAGTTCCCCACCCCTGACAGGCCCCAGTGTGTGATGAGGAACAATTCTTTACACAAACTGTCACTGATTCAAGAAGAAATAGAAAATCTTAATAGGAGTGATGTCAGCAAGATTGGAGAATGGGACTTTCCAGCACTTAGCCCTCACATCAATTTAAACATCTGTTTACTCATGAACAAACTTTCACAAGAGCTAAAGTATCCAAGTAAGAGAATAGAGCACCTTGCTGTAGCACAGAAACAGGAAAAGATATATTAAAAAGGCTAAGAAGGACAGTTTTGCATTACCCAGTCCATCACTCTCCCAAGCCCAGAAATTATAGTGTGGTGAGAGATATCCTCCATGTTGGAGGATGAATAAAGTGAACACCAACTTTGCTGTGGACCCTGGCAGCAGGACTACTCCACTGAAACCCAAATGACCAGCTGGCCCCCTTGACCCAAACTCCAAGTTGGCAGCCTCAGCTCCAGGCACAAAGCTGGCACCCATAGACTCAAGCTCCAGGATAACCCCCATGGATACAGGCTGTCAGCCTACCCAGACCCTGTGGCTCCAGTCTCTAAGCTGGCTCCCATGGTCCTACACTCCAACAAACCCGGGGTTCAAAACCACTCCACCACATCCAATATCCAGACCTGGCCCAGGAGACCCCAGTGCCAGGCCAGCTCCTAGAGACCCCAGTGCCAGGCCAGCTCCTAGAGACCAAAGCTTTAGAACCACACCTAAAAACACAGGCTCCAGGCTGGCCTCCATATCCCTAGGACAGCACCCACAGCCTCAAGCTTCAGACTGACCTCTGTGGACTCCAGACCCAACTGTGCCCCAGACCAGACCCAAGCTCCAGGCTGGTTCTTGTGACCCTATGCTCCAGTGGACCCAAGCAGATCCTGGAAGCAGGCTGACCCCTATGAGCTCAGGACCAAGGCATATTATGAGCCTATGTCCAGACCACCCCAGCACCAGGTCAACTTCTGTGGACCCAGACTTCAGGCTGGTTCCCATGGACACTGTCCTCAGGCCTATCCACTTGTTGACCCTGGCACCAGACCAGCATGTCTGATAACTTCAGCAGCAATCCCACCCACAAACTTCTCTATAGAGCCCACCCAGTATCTCTGATGAAGGGCTTTCACTACCAAAGCTAGTCTGTAAAGACTAGAAGGGATCCCTACTTCTTCAAATGTTCAACACCAAAGCAAGTTCACAAAGATCATGAATAATTAAGAAACATGACACCAACACAGATCAAAATAAACCATCAGTAACCAACTCTAAAGAAATGAACATCTACAAAATGCCTGGCAAAAAATTCAAAATGACAGTTTTAAAGAAACTCAGTGAGCAAACAAGAGAATACAGATAAACACTAAACAAAATCAGGAAAATGATATAGGAACAAAATTAGAAGCTCAAAAAAGAGATTAGAAAACATAGAAAATTTTTGCAAACAAAAATTCTGGAACTAAAGAACACAGTAACAGATTGAAAAATTCCATAGAATGCCTGAACAGCAGACTCAATCAAGCAGAATAATTAATGAGCTTGAAGACAGGTCATTTAAAAGTTAAAAGACAGGCCAGGTGCAGTGGCTCACACCTGCAATTCCAAAACTTTGAGAGGCCAATGTGGGAGAATTGCTTGAGGCCAGGATTTGAGACCAGCATGGGCAACATAGTGACACCTTAATTCTACAAAACAAAACAAAATTTTTTAATTTAAAAAAATTTAGCTGGGCATGGTGGTGCAGAGCTGTAGTCCTAACTACTCAGGAGGCTGAGGCAGGAGGATAACTTGAGCCCAGGAGTTTGAGGCTGCGATGAGCTATGCTCATGTCAGTGTACCTTAGCCTGGGTGACAGTGAGACTCTGTCCCAAACAAAACAAAACAAAAAAGGCTAAAAGGATTAAAAATGACTATAACTACAATTTGTATATGGGTACATGATATATATAAGATACAAATTATACTTTGGGAGGCCGAGTCGGGCAGATCACTTGAGGTCAAGAGTTCAAGACCAGCCTGGCCAACATGGTAAAATCCCTTCTCTACTAAAAATACAAAAATTAATTGGACGTGGTGGCATTTGCCTGTAGTCCCAGCTACTCAGGAGGCTGAGGCAGGAGAATGGTGTGAACCCGGGAGGCGGAGCTTGCAGCGAGCCGAGATCGCACCACTGCGCTCCAGCCTGGGTGACAGAGCGAGACTCTGTCTCAAAAAAAAAAAACAAAACAAAACAGAGAACAAGGGCAGCTATGCCTATATGAGACTAAATAAACTTTAAGTAAAAAAACTGTCACAAGACATAAAGAAACATTATTGTATAGTTATAAAGGGGTCAATTCAATAAGAAGATATAATAATTATAAATATATATGTGCCCAACAATGGAGCACCCAAATATATGAAGCAAATGTTAACAGAACTGAAAAGGGAAAGAGATAACAATACAATAATAGTAGAGGATTTCAATATGCTACTTTCAACCATTGATAGATAAAACAGACAGAAAATCAATAAGAAAATAGTGGACTTTAACAACAGTAGACACCAAATTAGACATAATAAACATATATGGAATATTTCACCTAACAGCAGCAGAATACATATTCTTCTCAAGTGCACATGGAACATTCTTTGGAATAGGTCACATGTTAGGTCACAAAACAAGTCTAAAAAAATTTAAGAAGATTGAAATCATGTCAAGTATCTTTTCCAACAACAATGAAATAAAACTAGAAATTAACAACAGAAGCAAAATTGGAAAATGTACAAATATGTGGAAACTCATACACTACTGAACAACCAATGGGTCAAAGAAGAAACCAAAAGGGAAATCAGAATATATATTGAGATGGCCAGGCACGGTGGCTCATGCCTGTAATCCCAGCACTTTGGGAGGCCAAGGTGGCTGGATCACTTGAGGCCAGGAGTTTGAAACTAGCCTGGCCAACATGGTGAAACCTCATCTCTACTAAAAATACAAAAATTTGCCGGACGTGGTGTTGCATGCCTGTAGTCCCAACTACTTGGGAGGCTGAGGCACGAGAATCACTTGAACCCAGGAGGAGGATGTTGCAATGAGCCAAGATCATGCCACTGCACCACTACACTCCAGCCTAGGTGACAGAGCAAGACGCTGTCTCAAAAACAAACAAACAAACAACAACAACAACAAAAATATATATATCTGTGTATGTATATATATATATATATAGAGAGAGAGAGGGGTGGGGGGAGGGAGAGAGAAATACAAATGGAAACACAGCATACCAAAAGTTATTGGATGCAGCAAAAGTACTTATAAGAGGGAAGTTTATAGTATAAATGCTTACATTTTAAAAAAAGAAAAAAATATCACAAATAAGTAACCTAACAATGTACCTCAAGGCCTATGGGGAGAAAAAAAAAAAAAAAAAAAAACCAGACCTAAAATTAGCATAAAGAAGGAAACATTAAAGATCAGAGCAGAAATAAGTGAAATCATGACCAAAAAAAGGTTAATAAAATTAAGAGTTGGGTTTTCTGTAAGTCAAAATTGACAAATCTTTAGCTAGACTAAGGAGAAAAAGAGAGAAAACTCAAAAAAATAAAATCACAAATAAAAGAGTAGACATTATAAGAAATGCCACAAACAAAAGGATTAGAAGACACAACTATGAACAATTATATGCTAACAAACTGGCTAACAGAAAAAATAGATAAGTTTCTAGAAACATATAATCTGCCACGACTGAATAATGAAGAAATAGAGCCTGAATAGACTAATAACAAGTATGGAGATCAAATCAGCAATCAAACACCTACAAACAAAGGGAATCCCAGGACCAGATGGCTTCACAGCTGAATCCATCAAACATTTAAAAAAGAATTAACATGAATTATTCTCAAACTCTTCCAAAAAATTAAAGGGAAAGGAATGCTTCAAAACTCACCTAATGAGTTTAGCACTGCCCTAATACCTGATACTCCCATCACAAGAAGCTGGAAAAAGAACAAATCAAGTCAAAGAATGTATAAAAGGAAATACCACATATAAGAGCAGATGTCAGTAAAATATAAAACAAATATACAATAGATAATGCAATATCAGAATTTGGATCTTTTAAAATACATATATAATTTAAAAACCTCTAGCAAAATGTATGAGAAAGAGAGGAGTGGAAGAGGGAGAGAGGAAAAGGAAGGAAGGAAGGAAGAAAGGGAGGGAGAGAGGGAGGGATAGAAGAAATTACTAATATCAGAAAGGATAAATGAGGTCTGAATACAGACTCTGTAGACATTATAAAAGAGAATAAGATAAAACAATAAATAACTTTTTGACATTTGACAATTTAGTTAAATGTCTAATTTTCTTGAGGAATAAAACTTGTAAAAATTGACATGAGAAGAAATAGAAATTCTGAATTATCCTTAATCTATTAAAAAAAAACAGTACTAGTATTTTTTAATTCTCCCAAAAGAAAATTCCATGTCTAAATTGCTTCACTAATGAATCCTTCTAAACATTTAAGAAATATCATCCACCTTAGACAAACTCGTCCAAAGAATAGAAAAAAATGGAAACATTTCCCAACTCATTCTAAAAGTCCAGTCATTCTGATATTAAAACCTGACAAGGATATTTAAATTTGTATCTCATAAACATAAATACAAAAATCTTTGCCAAAATACTAGCAAATCAAGAAAAATACAAAAAGTATAATATATCACAACCAAGTAGGGTTTATTTAAGAAATGCAAGGGTAGAGTAACATTAGAAATAAATCAGTATAATTCTACTATATTAACAGAAAATACAATCATCTTGGTAGACTCAGAAAAACCACTTGATAAAAGTCAGTACTTAAAACACAGCAAACTAAGAACAAAAAAAGCTTCCTTATTTTTATAAATATCATCTAATATGATTTGCTAAAGAACTTTAAAAAGAACTTTAGCAAATCATAAGATTTTTAAAAATGATTTAAAAGTTCATTTTAATCATAAGATTTACAAAGAACTTTAGCAAATCATAATTAATGATGAATTATTATAATTAATAGTGAAAAATTGAAAGCTCTTCTTCTGAGATCAGAATTAAGCAAGGATACCCATTCTCACCACTTTATTTGAGGCTCCATTCAATGCATTAAAGCAAAACATATGAATAAAAGGCATATCAATGGAATGAAAATAGACAACCTGTTGTTACTCACAGATGACATCATGGTAAAAATAGAAAATAAAAATGAATCTACAGCAATGTATTATATAATTTAGCAATGTCACTGGATTTAAATATAAAGTACAACTACAAAAAAGAAATATTATTTCTATGTAATTTTTAAATACTACCAACAAAGAAATATAAAATGAAAATTTTAAAGTGGTGCCATTTAAAATGTCAAGTGTCTAGAAAAAAATCTAATAAATGGTATAGAAAACTTCTACACTAGCCCAGCCCAGTGGCTCATGCCTGTAACCCTAGAACTTTGAGAGGCTGAGGAGGGAGGCTTGCTTGAGGACAGGGGTTCAAGACCAGTTTGGGTAACATAGTGAGACCCATGTCTCTACAAAAAATATTTAGCTGGGCACGATGGTGTGCCCCTGTAGTCCCAGCTACTCAGGAGGCTAAATTGGGAGGATCACTTGGGCCCAGGGGGTCAGGCTTCAGTGAACCATCATCACACCACTGTACTTCAGCCTAGGTGACAGAGTGTGACCCTGTCTCAAAAAAAAGACTTTGGGAGGCTGAGATGGGAGGATCACTTGAGCCCAGGATTCTAGACCAGCCTCAGCAACATGGTGAAACCCCAAAAATTTTATACAAATTAGCCAGGCATGATGGCACACACCTGTAGCCTGGGAGATCGAGACTGCAGTGAGCCATGCCACTGCACTCTAGCCTGAGCAGCACAGCAAGACCTTGTCTCAAAACAAAAATAAAACACAAATTGTTCCTGGAAAAAAATTAAATAAGACCTAAATCAGCAAGGGATACACTGTTTATAGATTGAAATACTCAATTTGGCTGGATGCTGTGGCTCACACCTGTAATCCCAGCATTTTGGGAGGCCAAGGTGGGTGGATCATCTGAGGTCAAGAGTTCGAGACCAATCTGGCCAACATCATGAAACCATGTCTCTACTAAAAATACAAAAATTAGACGGGCATTGTGGCAGCCACTTGTAATCCTAGCTACTCGGGAGGCTGAGGAATTGCTTGAACCCAAGAGGTGGAGGTTGCAGTGAGCTGAGATTGTGCCACTGCACTCCAGCCTGGGCAAATCAAAAAAAAAAAAAAAAAGATAGAAATACTCAATTTTTAAAAAATATCAATCCTTCCAAATAGATATATACATTAAATGCAACCCCAGTGAAAATTCCAGCAGGACTGTTTGTGAAAATGTATAGGCTGATTCCAAAACGGAAATGGAAAGATCAGAGAATGAAGAAAAGTTCATTGAAGAGAAACTGAAGAAAAGAACAGAGCTGGAGGGCTTACTTAAAAGCCATTATAATTAAGAGAATGTGGCAATGGCACAGAGATAGACAGACCAATGGGAAAGAGTAGAGATTACAAAACTGAGGTAAAGACAAAACTGTATTCTCAAAAAATTTGTGCATAAGTGTCCCAAAGACATACAGAAAAACAGTGCTGTTATGACAGCACTGTTCTTACAGCCAAATCTGGAAACAAGTCTAGTGAACATGTACTTTAGAAGGATTAAATTGTCTCATACTTATACAGTGGAAAAATATAGTGATATGAAAATAAAAACTGGCTGGGCATGGTGGCTCATGCATGTAATCCCAGCACTTTGGAAGGCTGAGGCGGGCAGATCATCTAAGGTTAGGAATTCGAGATCAGCCTGGCCAACATAGTGAAACCCCATCTCTACTAAAAGTATCAAAAGTAGCTGGGCATGATGGCGAATGCCTGTAGTCCCAGTTACTCGGGAGTCTGAGGCAGGAGAATCACTTGAACCTGGGAGGCAGAGGTTGAAGTGAGCTGAGATTGCACCACTGCACTCCAAGCTGGGCAAAAGAGCAAAGCTCTGTCTGAAAGTAAATAAATAAAAAGAAAGAAACTAAAAATTTCAACTACATGCAATAGTATGTATGAGTTTCAGAACATAATGTTGAGCCATAGAATCAGGCACAATGAGTATATGTACTGTGTGATTCCATTTATACAAAGCTCAAACACAATGAAACTAATCTACAGTTTTAGAGATTTTGATAGTGGTAACCTATCTACTGCAGTTTCCCTTACATAGCAAGAGGGATGTTGCACATATGAAGCTAAGGATTTCTTTTTTTTTTTGAGACAAAGTCTTGCTTTGTCACCCAGGCTGAAGTGCAGTGATGGTATCATCCTGGTTCACTGCAGCCTTGAACTCCCGGGCTCAGCAATTTACCCACCTTGGCCTCCCAAAGTGCTGGGACTACAGGCATGAGCCACTGGACTGGCCGAAATTAAGGATCTTGAGATGGAGAGATTATCCCGAATTATCCAGTGTGCCCAATCTAATCACCGGGTCCTTATAAGAGAGAGAAGACATAAGGACAAGGCAGAGGTCAAAGAGGAGAGAAGACGCCACGCTGCCGGCTGTGAAGGTTTTACTCGTAGTGACTGTGAAGCCACTGCCAGTAATAAGCAGAGAAGGAACAGAATCTGATTTGCATTTCAACAGGAGAATGACTTCGCAGGGAAGGGATGGAAGCAGAGAGTCCAGTTAGAGAACTATTGTAATATCCCAGGGAAGAGGTGATCTGTGTCCTGGCCCAGGTGTTTGCATGTGGAATACTTCACAGATAAAGCCAATGGGATTTGCTGACATATCAGACATGACATACAGAAGAAAGAGAGGAGTCTGTCAAAGATGACTCCAAAGATTTCACCCTAAGCAAAGGGAAAGATGCAGGTGCTGTTAACTGAGACAGGGAAGCCTGCGGGATAAGCAGGTTTGGGACGGAAGATCAGGATCTCAGCTTTGGATACAAGTAACTTGAGAGTCCATTAAACATTCAAGTGCAGAATTCAGGGGAGAGGTTTGCAGTGCCGATAGAAGTTCGGGACTAATGGTGGATACAGAGATACCCTGTCCAGATCCCTCTTCCAAGCAGGGTTTGCTGCTTCAGCCACTGGGAGTGCTGTCAGCAGACAACTTTCTGCTGTCAAGTCCTTCAGGACCAGCCTCAATTGCAGAGAGCTGCCTTGCCCAAATGCACACCTTTCCGGGGAAAGCCCCAGTAAGGAATATAAGGCCCAGCAATTTGAGCCAAACAGATAACAAGTCTAATAAGCTATTCTCTTCATCAATTTGTACAGCTAAAACAGAATACCTGAGACTGAGTAATTTACGAAGAACAGACATTTATTTTCTCATGGTGCTGGAGGCTGAGAAGTCCAAGATCAAGGCGCTAGCAGACTCAGTGCCTAATGAGGGTCTTATCTGTGCTTCCAAGATGGTGCCTTGAACACTGTGTCCTCTGGAGGGGAGGAGCACTGTGGTAGAAGACGGAGGGCAAAAAAGGATAAACTCCCTTCATCAAGCCCTTTTATAACACCATTAATCCATTCACGAAGGTGGAGCCTTCATGACCTAAACACACCCCAAAAGTCCCACCTCCCAACACTGTTGGATTGGAGATTAAGGTTCCAACACACGAATTGTGGGGGACACATTGAGACCACAGCAGCTATCTATGCTATGGAGCTCTTGCAGGGTTGACCATGGCCAAAGTTGTGCCACATCTAATTCAAATTCTCCATCTGCCCAACCCTGGCTCCCCTCTCCCTTCCACAGGCGTCAACCCCTAATAAGTCGCTTGCACCCCGAACTGCATCTTAGTGTCTGCTTCCAGAGAACTCAAATAGCAACAGCCCTCAACAGCATATAGATGGTTATGCAAAGCCTAGAAGTTGCATTTACCATATTAACAGGTTCTTAAAGTATTTCATGCCAACTTCCCAAAAAAATAGACTCTTCTCTGTCCAGTGAGCCTAACATCCTGACCTGGAGAGGCAAGAGCAGGATTTTTTAAAAGCACTTCATAGAGGCCACAGTAGGAAAGGCCAAAGATGCCCAACCTCATCAGTATTCAGAATATTCTAATTAACACACAATGAGGCCAGGCACGGTGGCTCACACCAGTAATCCCAACACATAGGGAGGCCGAGGTAGAAGGATCGCTTGAGCCCAGGAGTTCAAGAGCCACCTGGGCAACATAGCGAGACTCTGTTCTCCACAAAAAGAAGGGGAAAACCCACAATGGCATACCATTTCATACTCAGCAGACTGTCGAAAATGTAAGTCTCTCAATATCAGGTTTTAATCCATAGAATAAAATAAATATCCACACTTCTCGGCCGGGTGCAGTGACTCATACCTGTAATCCCAGCACTTTGGGAGGCCAAAGCGGGTGGATCACTTGAGTTCAGGAGTTTGAGACCTGCCTGGCCAACATGGTGAAACCCTGTATGTACTAAAACAAACAAACAAAAAAATTAGCCAGGTGTGGTGGCACACACCTGTAATCCCAGCTACTCGGGAGGCTGAGGCATGAGAATCGCTTGAACCCAGGAGGCAGAGGTTACAGTGAGCAGAGATTACAACACTGCACTCCAGCCTGGGTGACAGAGTGAGACTCCATCTAAAAAATAATAAATAAATAAATAAATCACACTTCTGCATGGATCGAAATAAATAAATAAATACATGAGGAGAAGGGATGGTTCTATCTTTCAGTAGATTTACAATTTACAAATGTAAAAGGAGAAAGGAACATGAAAAATTACCATTAGTCAAATGTCACAGCAATAACTGTTGCAGACAAGATCCACCAATGGATGCTCAAATTTGTGGGCAAAAGTTTGAGAAGGAAAAAGACTTGTACAGTCTCAAAGGATCTCCTTCAAGATAGTTTTTAATTACCAAAAGGAAGATAGTAACTTTACAGTGGAGATGTGCAGCACACAGCAATTTAAGTGACCAAGGTCAGCATCACCAGCAATAAGATACACTGACATCAGGTGCCTCCTGATGTCATGCACTGAGAAGGACACAACATCATTTCTGTAGTGGTCTTGGCAAAAACTCATAACTTTATTCCGTCATGAGAAAATGTCAGACAAGCCCAAATTGAGGAATATCCTATAAACTAACTGATCAGTACCATTCAAAAGTGTCAAAGTCAGCTGGGCATGGTGGCTCACACCTACAATCCCAAAGCTTTGAGAGGTTGAGGCAGGAGGATTGCTTGAGGCCAGTAATTCAAGATCAGCATGTGCAACACAGTGAGACCCCATCCTGACAAAAATTAGCTGGGCATCATGGCATGTGGCTGTAGTCCTAGCTACTCAAGAGGCTGAGGCAGGAGGATCCTCTGAGTCCAGGAGTTGAAGGTTGCAGTGAGCTATGATCACACCACTGCACTCCAGCCTGGGCAACAGAAAGAGACCTGCCTCTTAAAAAAGCAAAGTGTCAAAATCATGAAACACAAGCAAATACAGAGGAAATTTTCCTGTCTAGAAGAGACACAACAACTGAACGCAATATGGGAGCCTGAAACAACAACAAAAAAAAGGACATCGATAGAAAAAGTGTTAACATTCAAATAAGATTGGTAGTTTGGTTGATACTGTGATACCAATGTTAATTTCCTAGTTTTGATCATTGTGCTATGCTAATAACAATAGGGGGAGCGGGATGAGAGATATGTGGGACCTCTCTGTATTATCTGCACTTTTCTGCAAGTCTAAAATTATCTAGCATTACAGCTTCCACCTCACTGTCTGCGTTAACTTGCTCACCGTCTGGCCCTCCCCACAGTCCCCATGACGTGACCTAGCTTCCCCCAGAGCAAGTGGACCCAGAGGAGTATAAGTGAGCCCCCTTGGAAAGGCATTCTCCAGTTCCTTTAAACCCTTCTGATGACTGGACCCCAGGCCAGTGTCTTCCAACCAGAACCACGTGGATAAGCCGCTCTCAAATACTTGACCCACAAAAAGTGTGTGAGACAATAAATGTTTACTGCTTTGACCTCCCAGATTTTCTTTTTGAAATTCAGAAAATTGTTGTTGCACATAATGATGACTAGATGGCACCAGAATTCCAAGGATAGAAGCAGGCTGCCAGCGTCATGAACTCAATTGCCTCTGAGTTTGTTTTACAAATTTATCACAATCCCAATACAGATATCATCAAGGGTTTTTTTTTGTTTTGTTTTGTTTGTTTTTTTTTTTGTTTTCGTGTGTGTGTGTGTGTGTGTGTGTGTGTGTGTGTGTGTGTGTTTCTTTTTTTGCCCCAGAGCTCGAAAGAAGAAGTAGCAGCCGTGGCTGCTACCAACTTAGGCAGTAGCTCTACCAAATACTTAAAACAATATAAATGGCCAGGCGTGGTGGCTCATGCCTATAATCCCAGCACTTTGGGAGGCCGAGGCGGGTGGATCACCTGAGGTCAGGAGTTCAAGACCATCCTGGCCAACATGATGAAACCCCATCTCTACTAAAAATACAAAAATTAACTGGGCATGGTGGTGGGCACCCGTAATCCCAGCTACTCGAGAGGCTGAGGCAGGAGAATCCCTTGAACCCGGGAGGCAGAGGTTGCAGTGAGCCGAGTTCGCACCATTGCACTCCAGGCTGGCGACAAGAACAAAACTCCATATCAAAAAAAAATAATAATAAAAATAATATAATAAAAATAAAACATGTGTCCTTGCCATGGTTGGGGCTAAAAAAAAAAAAGTAAATAAGAACAATATTTTAAAATATTTAAAATGTGTTACTGATGCATGAATAAGCAGACAGATCAAGAGAAGTTAGAAAATCCAAAGACAGAAGCAATTGCTGATGGAGATTCATATGATGATACAGTAATTTCTAATTCAGGAAGGGACTTTAGAAAAGGTTTTAATTTAGTAGTGTAGAAGCAACTAGATGACCACGTGAAAACAAAGAAGCTTGAATGCATTTCCCACCCCATATACCAGATTAAATCCTAAACATACCAAAGATCTAAATGAAAAAACACAGCCTCACAGATAATAAAACACTGGTGAGTTCCCTCATGACCTAGGAGGGTGTAAATTTTCCAAACTATTGCTCAAGATCCAGAAGCCATAAAAGAGAATTTTGTTAAATGACCAAACCAAAAAACAAAAACCTTTTGCATGGCCACAGAATAAGCCATACACAACCAAAGACTACAGATGACAAAATAAGAAAAATATTTACCACTTATATCACAGAAGACAAAGAGTTAAAATCCCTAAAATATAAAGTGTCTAAAAATTAAGGGGAAAAAAAACCAAGAAACCTATTGAAAGCGGGCAAGATACATAAACAGAGAGTTCACATTAAAAAATGCAAATGCCACCTAAATTTATAAAAACAGCCAGACCCAGTGGCTCATCCCTGTAATCCCAGTACTTTTGAAGGGAAGATAGGGGGATTGATTGATCCCAGGAGTTGCAGACCAGCCTGAGCAAGATGACAAGACCTTGTCTCTAAATAAAATAAAATAAATTAACTGAGTGTGGTGGCACACACCTGTGATCCCAGCTACTCGGGATGCTGAGGTGGGAGGATGGGAGGACTGCTGGAGCCCAGGAGTTCAAGGCTGCAGTGAGCTATGATTGCACTACTGCACTCCAGCCTGTGTGACCAAGACCCTGTCTCAAAAAATAAAAAATAAAATATCACACCTGTAATCCCAGCATTTTGATAGGCTGAGGCGAGCAGATCACCTGAGGTCAGGAGTTCAAGACCAGCCTGGCCAACATGGCAAAACCCCATCTCTACTAAAAATACAAAAATCAGCCAGGCATGGTGGCATGCACCTGTAATCCCAGCTACTCAGGAGGCTGAGGCAGGAGAATCGCTTGAGCCTGGGAGGCGAAGGTGGCAATGAGCCAGCCGAGATTGCGCCACTCCACTCCAGCCTGACTGGCAAAGCGAGACCCTGTCTCAAAAACTAAAAAATAAACTAAAGCTCAACCTCACTCATAATAAAAGAAACACGATTAAAACTGCCCTGAGATCCTATTTCTCACCTAATAGATTAGCAAAAATCCAAACGTTGGACAGCACTCTCATTGGCAACGCTGTGGGGAAACAGAGACTCTTCCATTTTACTGATGGAGTATAAAAAGATAAAACTTCCATGGAGGAGAATTTGGCAATATCTAGTTAATTTGCCCTTTGACTCAGCAATCCTACTTCTAGGAATTAGTCCCAAAGACACAGACAGAAATAGGAAACTTCATATGAATGTGCCTCTTCACTGGAGCCCTATGCATGATAGCAAAAAACTGGAAACTACTGCAATAGCCATGAAGAGGGTGCTGCTTAAATCAACTATGCTATATCCACAAACATAGAGCACTGTACAGCTGTGAAAATGAATAAGATATATTGATTACATATACATGTGATGTGTGTGTATGTACAAGTGTGTACACGCATTTTTCTTTGTTGTCGTTTTGTTTTTTTGACTGTTTTGTTTTGTTTTGTTTTGAGACAGAGTCTTGCTCTGTCGCCCAGGCTGGAGGGCAATGGTACAATCTCAGCTCACTGTAACTTGTGCCTCCCAGGATTCAAGCCATTCTCCTGCCTCAATCTCCCTAGTAGCTGGGACTACAGGCACGTACCATGACACCCGGCTAATTTTTGTATTTTTAGTAGAGATGGGGTTTCATCATTTTGACCAGGCTGGTCTCAAACTCCTGATCTCAAGTGATCCTCCCACCTCAGCCTCCCAAAAGTGCTGAGATTACAGGCGTGAGCCACCGCGCCCGGCCCATGTGCACACACTTATATAGTGACCTCCAAGATGTAGTTAAGTGAAAAAACCAAGCTGCAAATTGGTATGAACAGTATGTACCTTTTGCCATAGAGAGGAAAATGAATACATATGTTCATTGGTTTATTTTTCCAAGGAAATGGAATGTCGAAACAATCTTTGCGATTGGGACTCAATCACCCACAAAACAATGGTTTTGGTTTTTTGTTTTCTTGAGACAGGGTCTTGTTCTGTCACCCAAGATGCAGTGCAGTGGTATGATCACAGCTCACTGCGGCCTCCACTTCCTGGGCTCAAGTGATCCTCCCACCTCAACCTCCGGAGTAGCTGGGACTGCAGACGTGTGTGACCACGCCCAGCTAATTTTTTACTTTTTATAGAGACGGGGTCTGTTTATGTTGCCCAGGCTAAAACAATGTCTTAAAGTAATTTAAGATATATTAATTTCACATAAATCCCTAATGGGGTATATCCTCCTGGAAAAAAAAGCACCATAAGAAAATCTTAAACTATATTTAGTCATCATATTACTAGTGATAATATTGATATTGATATTTTAAAATTTTATATATGCACATATATATTCAGATATGCATATATATTCACATATATATGCACATATATGATTCACATACTTCAAAACATATGTTAATGTCACTACAATTCAAAATTCTCTTTTTTTCTTTGAGAATTCAACATTCTCTGAATAAGAAAAAAGAGACATAATAATAACATTTTAGAAGTTGTAAAGGGCAAAACTAAACTATGGACACACATTTGGATAGCTAATTACTATAAAGAAACACAGAGATGATTGCTATAAAAGTCAGGCTGGTCAGGCACGGTGGCTCACACCTGTAATCTCAGCACTTTGGGAGGTCAAGGCAGGCAGATCACCTGAGGTCAGGAATTCAAGATCAGAGTGGTAAACATGGCGAAACCCATCTCTACTAAAAATACAAAAAAATTACCTGAGTATGGTGGCACACACCTGTAATCTCGCTACTGGTGAGGCTGAAGCATGAGAATCACTTGAACCCGGGACGCAGAGGTAGCAGTGAGCTGAGATCGTGCCACCTCACTCCAGCCTGGGTGACAGAGTGAGACTCTATCTTAAAAAACAAAAAACAAAAAAAACGGCTGAGGGTTAATTTTGGTAGAGAGAAGGGAGGGGCTGGGCCTGGGCGCCTGGGCTAGGGCACATGGAGAGGCTTATGAACAGCTGACAAATTCTATTTCTTGACTTAGATGTGGTTACAAGTGGCTTGCCTTAAAATAACACAATTTGTGTTTTCGCTGAATTTCAGGAACTCCTATTTTAAGAACTTCCTGGGGTTGTTTTTTTTAACAAAGAAATGTAGTACTTTGTTTTTCAAAAGGAAGATTTTTATTATATGAATCAATACCTAATAAATTAGAAGCAAAGCCTCTTGTAGAGAAAAAGATCCACCAATAAGGAGATCTGCATTTCTTCAGGGAAAAAAAAAAATCACCACCATCACAGAATCAAAAACGAAGGAATAATCGTACAGATTTGGGAAGCTGGGGACTTCGCCTTTGTTTTCCTTATTTTAAATTAGGAGTGCTGGCTGATGAAATCAGGGCACCCTGTGAAAAGAACTATACCAGACATCTTGATCAGCACTATTTTGGGCCTCTGTAATGTCAAATAATTTTGAATATATTTTTGCTTTTACAACATTATGCTAGCTGTGAAACCACTTGAAATGCAGCATTTCCTGACAATTACAAAGCTCCTCCATGGGAAACTCTCTTTCTTTCTAATGTGTTAAGAAATAGACTTATGTCAAAAAGAAAAGCATTCTCTATGAAACACAAACGCTTTGGAAGTTTCTAAAGGTGCCATAAAGGTTGCAATTCTCTCTCCACTTGCAAGATTTTTTTTTTTTTTCCCGAGATGCCGTCTTGCTCTGTCACCCAGGCTAGAGTGCAGTGGCTCGATCTCAGCTCACTGCAACCTCCACCTCCCAAGTTCAAGCAATTATCCAGCCTCATCCTCCCAAGTAGCTGGGATTACAGGCACATGCCACCATGCCCGGCTAATTTTTGTAGTTTTAGTAGAGACGGGGTTTCACCATGTTTGCCATGCTGGTCTCAAACTCCTGACCTAGGGATCCACCCACCACAGCCCCCCAAAGTGCTGGGATTACAGGCGTGAGCCACCATGCCTGGCCTTTTTTCTTTTTTTTTTTAAAGACAGGGTCTAATTCTGTTGGCCAGGCTGGAGTGCAGTGGTGTGATCTCGGCTCACTGCAACCTTGAACTCCTGGGCTCAAGTGATCCTCCTGCCTTGGCCTCCCAAGGTGCTGGGATTACAGGCACCAGGTGAGCCTTCACACCCGGCTCACTTACAAGATTATAGTGAGATCAAACGTGGAGAACTTCTGATCTGGATTCAAATGGTCTAGATTTATATTCTGGCTCCCTCACTTACTAGCTGTGTGACCTTAATCAAATCACTTAACCTGTCTGATTCTATGGCCACACACATAAAACTGAGACATGACAATGCCTATCTCCTAGAGGTTGTCATGAGAATAAGCTGTTTTAACAGAAGTAAGACACTTAGGATAGGGCAAAGCTACCTTGAGCTTTACTAGGCCAAGGGACCAGAGAAGCTCAGATCCAAGCCCTCCATACTGAGTGGCCATGCTGCAAAACTCCCACAAACCCCATGGCTTAAAACAATACAGATAGGCCGGGCAAGGTGGCTCGGGCTATAATCCCAGCACTTTGGGAGGCTGAAGTGGGCGGATCACTTGAGCCCAGGGATTTGAGATGAAAGAAAGAATGAGAGAGAGACAGAGAGAGAGAGAAAGAGAGAAAGGGAGGAAGGGAGGGAGGGAGGAAGGAAGGAAGGAAGGAAGAGAGGGAGGGAGGGAGGGAGGGAGGGAGGGAGGGAGGGAGGGAGGGAGGTTAGTTTATTCTCTTACCATTCTGGAGGTTAGAAGTCAACAATCAGCTTCCCTGGGCAAGCAAGAGAAAAGAAAGGAAATAACACAGATTTATTCTCTTACCGTTCTGGAGGTCAGAAGCCAGCAATCATCTTCCCTGGGCTAAAGTCAAGTGGTTGTCAGGGCTGATTCTTTCTGGAGGCACTGAGGGAAGACCTCATGTCCTTGTCTTTTTAGCCACCCATATCACCTGGCTCGTGGCCCCCTCCTCCTTCTCCAAAATCGGCCCTCGGCTGGGCGAGGTGGCTCACGCCTGTAATCCCAGCACTTAGGAAGACTGAGGCGGGTGGATCACCTGAGGTCAGGAGTTCGAGACCAGCCTGGCCAACATGACAAAACCCCATCATGACTAAAAATATAAAAATTAGCCAGATGTAATGGTGAGCACCTGTAATCCCAGCTACTCAGGAGGTTGAGGCAGGAGAATAGCTTGAACCCAGGAGGCGGAGGTTGCAAAGAGCTGAGATCACACTACTGCACTCCAACCTAGGCAACAGAGCAAGACTTCGTCTCAAAACACAAACAAACAAACAAACCCGCATCCCTCTAATGTCTGCTTCCATTGTCACATCGACATCCCTCTGACCAACTTCTCCTGTGTCCCTCTTGTAAGGATCTTTGTGATTCTATTCAGGACCCACCTAGGTAACCCAGGATCATTTCCCCAACTCAACAAACTTAATCACATCTGAGAGTCCATTTTGCCATATAAGGGAACATTCACAGGTTCTAGGGATTAGGATGCAGAAACCTTCTTAATTATTATTAATACTTAGCCAAGCCTTGGGGAGCAAGAGAAACTTTTTCTTTTCTTTTGTTTTTTGGTTTTGTTTGTTTGTTGTTGTTGTTGTTTGAGATGAAGTCTCCCCCTGTCACCCAGGCTGGAGCACAGTGGCACAATCTCAGCTCACTGCAACCTCTGCCTCTGGGTTCAAGTGATTCTCATGCCTCAGACTCCCAAGTAGCTGGAATTATAGGAGCCCACCACCACACCCAGCTAATTTTTGATTTTTAGTAGAGATGGGGTTTCACCATGTTGACCAGGCTGGTCTCAAACTCCTGACCTCAAGTCTGCCTCGGTCTCCCAAAATGCTGGGATTACAGGCATGAGCCACTGTGCCCAGCCATTTTTTTTGAGACTGAGTCTCACTCTGCTGCCCAGGGTGGAGTGCAGTGGTGCAATCTGAGCTCACTGCAACCTCCTCCTCCCGGGTTCAAGCAATTCTCATGCCTCAGGCTCCCGAGTAGCTGGGACTACAGGCACCCACCACGCCTGACTAATTTTTGTATTTTTAGTAGAGACGGGGTTTCACCATGTTGGCCAGGCTGGTCTCGAAATCTTGACCTCAGGTGATCCTCCTGCCTCGGCCTCCCAAAGTGCTGGGCTTACAGGTGTGAGCCACCACGCCCAAACTTTTTTGTTTTGTTTTGTTTTGTTTTTGAGACAGGGTTTCCCTCTGTTGCCCAGGCTGGAGTGCAGTGGTGCGGTCACAGTTCACGGCAGCCTCAAACTCCCAAGCTCAAGTGATCCTCCCACTTCAGCCTCGCAAGTAGCTGAGACCATAGATGCGTGCCACCACGCATGTCTTATTTATTTATTTGGTAGAGACAGGATCTCACTATGTTGCCCAGGCTGGTCTTGAACTCCTGGACTCAAGTGATTCTCCCACCTCAACCTCCCAACTGCTGGCATTACAGGCATGAGACACTGCACCCAGCCAGGACATGGAAATTTTGGAGGCCACATTATTCAGCCTACCGCAGTCTCAAAGTGTGGTCTGATTCCATTCTGTTGGCTGTTTTATTTCTTCAGGTCTCAGACCTAATGTGGACCTATGGGTGCTACTTAGGACGTAGGTCCAGCCAGAAGTCAGAGAAGGCTACTGGAACTGCCAGTTCAGGAACCTTGAGCTCCCCTGTACATGCCTTTGTGCAAATTAGGAAAGGCTACCCTCCCTTCCTCTGGGTAGACACAGCCCCACACCAGGATGTGTGGCTGGTGAAAGGGCACAGGTTGCATTTCAGCCTCCACATGCCTCCTGGGTCAAATTTGTGCAGTGCACAACCTATACAACCCTACTTTAAGGCACAGGGCCCCCACCTCACCCTGATTTAAAAAAAAAAAAATTAGAGAAGCATGCCTAGTGTTATTCTTGTCTTTCTTGGTATAATTTAGATCTGCACAAACTTTCTATTGTGACTCACACTTCCTGAAACCCTGGAGCCTCCCAGATGTGAAATCACTGAGAGCTGGCTCTTCAGAAACAGTGACTCCTTTAACAGGCGGGCTTGGAGGACGTCTCTTGTGGGTCTAGGTCTTGCTGTTGTGAAATTGACTCCCGCAGGGCTGCCTGGGACTGGTGGGAAACCCTTGGTGACTAGGGTCAGGGCTTCGCAGAGCCCCGGCGCAGGGTGAGATTGGAAGAATTACACTTCCGCCCAGGCGCAGAGCCCTGGCACAGGGTAGGATTGGAAGAATTACACCTCCGCCCTTCGGCCAACGACCAACACCTTTGGAGTCTGCAGAGGTTTGGAGGAGTCCGAGGAGATTTCAAGGCAGAGCTGGCAAGGTCTGGGATGGAGCGTGGGCTTGCTGCGTTCTCCCCGCGCCCGTATTCCCACCCTCCCGAAGGCGTAGCTGCTCTCTTGTGGGAAACCCATCCTTCAGCCCTTCCACGCGTAGGGAGTGGGGTGGGAGGGAGACCGCAGCGCCCTGCTCTGTGTGAAGGCTGCCCCCACAGGGACGCTGGCAGGATCCGTCCCATAAACAGTACAGTCTGGGATCGACGACACAGCTCTGTGGATCCTGGGATATCCCCCCCCATCTTTCATTCTCATTTTTCTTGGACATACTAAATTCGCCTGAATCGGAATGAAATTAATAATTTTTATTTTCCACTTGGGTGTTTTTTGTTTTTGTTTGGTGTGTAGCTTCCAGATGTTCAACAACTACCATGAATTACTTTTATAATCATAAAAGTCAATAAATATTGTTATAAGGATGTTTCAGGGCTCTGAAATCCCAGCCGGTAACCCCAGCACTTTGGGAAGCCGAGGCGGAAGTTTGAGGGGCTTGAGGCCAGGAGTTTGAGACCAGCCTGGGCAACATATTGAGATCCCCGTCTCTACAAAAAAAAAAAAAAAAAAATTGAAAATTAAAAAATTAGCCAGGTGTAGTGGCACGCTCCTGTAGTCCTAGGTACTCAGGAGGTGGTGGAGGGAGGATCACTTGAGCCTGGGAGGGCGAGGCTGCAGTGAGTTGTGATCCCTCTGCTGAACTCCATCCTGGGTGACAGACCAAGACCCCACCTCTAAGAGAAAAAATAAAATTTTCCACTGGGTGCAGTGGCTCACACCTGTAATTCCAGCACTTTGGGAGGCCAAGGCGGGTGGATCATTTGAGGTCAGGAGTTCAAGACCAGCCTGGCCAACATGGTGAAACCCGGTCTCTACTAAAAATACAAAAAATTAGCCGGGCATGGCGGCAGGTGCCTGTAATCCCATCTACTCAGGGGGCTGAAGCAGGAGAATTGCTTGAACCTGGGAGGTGGAGGTTGCAGTGAGCCAAGATCATGCTACCGCACTCCAGCCTGGGCAACAGAGCAAGACTCTGTCTCAAAAAAACAAAAATTAGCTGGGCGTGGTAGCACGCGCCTGTAATCCCAGCTACTTGGGAAGCTGAGGCAGCAGAATCGCTTGAACCTAGGAGGCAGAGGTTGTAGTAAGCCGAGATCATGCCACTGCACTCCAGCCTGGACGACAGAGTAAAACAGTCTCATACAAAAAAAGAAAAAAGAAAATTTTCGAAAATAAAAACAATCCCTAATAGTAATCGCATCCTGATAATACTCACTGTTTGCCAAGATCTGACCCAGAACTGTCTGTGCACTTTTTGTTGTTGTTGTTGTTTGTTTTTATTTTTTGATACAGGGTCTCACTCTGTCGTCCAGGCTAGAGTGCAGTGGCGCAATTATGGCTCACTGCAGCCTCGACCTCCTGGGCTCAAGTGATCCTCCCACCTCAGCATCCCAAAGAGCTGGGACTACAGGGGCGCATCACCGCACCCAGCTAATTGTTGTAATTTTTTTTTTTGAGGCGGAGTTTCGCTCTTGTTGCCCAGGCTGGAGTGCAGTGGCACGATCTCAGCTCACTGCAACCTCCGCCTCCTGGGTTCAAGCAATTCTCCTGCCTCAGCCTCCTGAGTAGCTGGGATTACAGGCATGAGCCACCACGCCCGGCTAATTTTTGTATTTTTGGTAGAGACGGGGTTTCTCCATGTTGGTCAGGCTGGTCTCAAACTCCTGACCTCAGGTGATCTGCCCACCTCAGCCTCCCAAAGTACTGGGATTACAGGCGTGAGCCACCGCACCCGGCCAAATTATTGTAATTTTTGTAGAGATGGGGTTTCACCATGTTGCCCAGGCTGGTTTCCAACTCCTGGATTCAAGCAATCCACCTACTTTAGCCTCCCAAAGTATCAGGATTATAGGCGTGAGCTACCATGCATAGTTCTTTTCGTCAGAATGGCATTTTTCAGGATATGCTTAATTGGTTAGAAACTAAAATGTGGTATACCCACACAATGGGATATTAGTCAGCCATAAAAAGGAATGAAGTACTGATCCATACTACAACATGACTGAGCCACAAAGACATGCTAAGCAGAAGAAGAGGCAAAAGACCACACAATGTATCATTCCATTTATATGAAATATCTGGAATAGGCCAATGGACAAAGATGGAAAGTACATTCATGGTTACCTAGGACTGAAGGACTTGGGGGATTAGGGAGTGACTGAATGGATACAGATACAGAATTTCTTTTTGGAGGCCAGGCGTGGTGGCCCATGCCTGTAATCCCAGCACTTTGGGAGGCCGAGGCAAGCAGATCACCTGAGTTCAGGAGCTCAAGACCAGCCTGGCCAACCTAGTGAAACTCATCTCTACCAAAAATACAAAAATTAGCCAGGTGTGGTGGTGGGCGCCTGTAATCCCAGCTACTCAGGAGGCTGAGGCAGGAGAATCACTTGAACCTGGGAGGCAGAGGTTGCAGTGAGCCGAGATCATGCCACTGCACTCCAGCCTGGGCAACAGAGCCAGACTCCGTCTCAAAAAAAAAAAAAAAAATTTCTTGTTGGAGTGATGAAAATGTTCTGGAATTGACTGTGGTAATGGTTGCATAACTCTGGAAATATGCTTGATATGGTTTGAATCTGTGTCCCCGCCCAAATCTCGTGTCCAGTTGTAATCCCCAGTGTTGGAGGAAGGGACTGGTGGGAGATGATTGGATCAGGGGGCAGAGTTCTCATGAATGGGTTAGCACCATCCCCTCAGTGTTGTTCTCGTGATAGTGAGTTATTATTTTGAGATCTGGTTGTTTAAAAGTGTGTATGTGTAGCACCTCCCCTGTCTCTCTTCCTCCTGCTCTGGCCATGTAAAGCGCCGGTAACCTCCTTGTCTTCCACCATGATTGTAAGTTTCCTGAGGCCTCCCCAGAAGCAGGTGCTGCCATGCTTCCTGTTCAACCTGCGGAACTGTGAGCCAATTAAACCTCTTCACAAATTACCCAGTCTCAGGTATTTCTTTAGAGCAATGCAAGAATGACCTAATACAATGCTAAAACTAAGTAATCATATCTTTTAAATTGGTGGATTTTATAATATGTGAATTATATCTCATTAGAGCTGTTCCTAAAAATAAAACAAAGAGCCTGGCACAGTGGCTCACACCTGTAATCCCAGCACTTTGGGAGGCCGAGGTGGGTGGGTCACCTGAGGTCGGGAGTTGGAGACCAGCCTGACCAACATGGAGAAATCCCGTATCTACTAAAAATACAAAATTAGCCGAGTGTGGTGGTGCATGCCTGTAATCCCAGCTACTCGGGAGCCTGAGGCAGGAGAATCACTTGAACCCAGGAGGCAGAGGTTGTAGTGAGCCAAGATCATGCCATTGCACTCCAGCCTGGGCAACAAGAGCGAAATTCCGTCTGAAAAAAATAAAATAAAATAAAAATAAATAAAACAAAAAGCCTAGGGGCAGGAAGCTGAATTACCTTGACTTCTACTTACTGTCTGTTACTTTTAGCACATTGCCTCATGACCCAAGACAATTGCTTGAGCTCTAGACATCACAACTAAATTCCAGGCAATGAAAGCAAGGAAGGAAGAAGGGCACAGCATCTCCCTTGCAATGTGAATTAATGGAATTTGTGCAAACATTTCCATTTACATGGTTTTAGTGCGGACACAGAAACAAAGCCACATCTAGCTGCAAAGGGGGCTTTTCAAACCCACCATTATAGGGAGTCATGCTTGCAGAGGGTTGGAAGGGTGTTGACCAAGCCAATCCCAAAGCGAAGTTATTAACCCCACTTTAAAGATGAGTAAACTGAGGCACAGAGAGTGGAAGCTGCCTGCCCAAGGCCTCAGCTATTAGGTGAAGGAAAGGAAACGAAAGCCACTGTGCTCAAAGATTCCAGCTCAGATGGGGAAATTCATCAAAGATGAGCCATCCCACTCACATTGAGACCATACTAAAATTAACGTGACCAGTTCTGGATATGTGTCCCTTAACAGAGCCAGCGAGGACGTGGTCAGAGTGGGGATGAGGCTAAGGTTTATGAAAGGCAAACACATTTAATGGTTAACCCAGGCCTGAATCACGCTGCCTGGATGGACAGGTTTTTGTTTGTTTGTTTTTTGGTTTTTTTGTTGTTGTTTTTTTTTTTTGAGACAAAGTCTTGCTCTGTTGCCCAGGTTGGAGTGCAGTGGCTCGATCTTGGCTCACAACAACCTCCGCCTCCCAGGTTCAAGTGATTCTCCTGCCTCAGTCTCCCCAGTAACTGGAACTACAGGCGCACACTGTGGGCGGCAAGCCACCCAGGTGCTGAGGCAAGAGACCGAGGACACGAGCTGTTCCAGTATAATAAAATATAAAACAAGAATAGTTATACCAGATATAGATCTTAGATATGATTATATATGAATATCGATAATCATTAGTTGGTAGTAATTACTCTTTATCCCAATATTATAATAATCCTCACTCTATAATCATAACCTAGGAAAAACCAGGCCATACAGAGATAGGAGCTGAGGAGACATAGTGAGGTGTGACCAAAAGATAAGAGTGCGAGCCTTCTGTTATGCCCGGACAGGGCCACCAGAAGGGCTCCTTGGTCTAGCGGCGACGCCAGTGTCTGGGAAGACGCCCGTTGCCAGGCGGACCATGGTCTAGTGGTAACGAAAAGTGTCAAGGAACAACACCGCTACTTAGCAGACCGGGAAAGGGAGTCTCCTTTTCCCCGGGGGAGTTTAGAGAAGACTCTGCTCCTCTACCTCTCGTGGAGGGCCTGACATCAATCAGGCTCACCCGCAGTTATCCTGAGGCCTAACCGTCTCCCTGTGATGCTGTGCTTCAGTGGTCACGCTCCTAGTCCACCTTCATGTTCCATCCTGTACACCTGGCTCTGCCTTCTAGGTAGCAGTAGCAAATTAGTGAAAGTACTAAAAGTCTCTGATATGCAGAAATAATGGCGTAACCTGTCTTTCTCTCTGTCTCCTCTCCCTCTCTGTCTCAGCTGCCAGGCAGGGAAGGGCCCCCTGTCCAGTGGACACATGACCCACGTGACCTTACCTATCATTGGAGATGACTCACACTCTTTACCCTACCCCTTTTGCTTTGTATCCAATAAATAACAGCGCAGCCAGACATTCGGGGCCACTACCGGCCTCTGAGTCTTGGTGGTAGTGGTCCCCCGGGCCCAGCTGTCTTTTCTTTTATCTGTCTTGTGTCTTTATTTCTACAACCTCTCGTCTCTGCACATGGGGAGAGACCCACCGACCCTGTGGGGCTGGACCCTACAGCGCGCCACCAGGCCCAGCTAATTTTTGTATTTTTAGTACAGATGGGGTTTCACCATGTTGGCCAGGCTGGTCTCGAACCCCTGACCTCATGATCTGCCCACCTCAGCCTCCCAAAGTGCTGGAATTACAGGTGTGAGCCACCGCACCTGGCCGATGGACAGTTTTTATAAGCTGTTATCAGGAAGGAATGCTTTTGGCTGCAATAACAAAAAAAACGTTTTTAACCTGGTAAACACTAGCTGACACCTATAAGAAATTAATTTTATGCCTATTTTTCAAGGTTCAGAAGAATGCTGTCCAGAACCATTTTTCTGGCTCAGGTAAGCCTAAAAGCCAAGTCCTTACGGAAGGATCACTCGAGGCCAGGAGTTCAAGACCAGTCTGGGCAACACAGCAAAACCCCATCTCTAAAAAATAAAAACATAATTACCCAGGCGTGGCGACATGCATCTGTTGTCCCACTTACTTGGGAGGCTGAGACAAGAGGATCTCTTGAGCCTAGGAGGTCAAGGCTTCAGTGAACTATGATTGCACCACTGCACTCCAACCTGGGCAACAGAGAGACCCTGTCTCTAAAAATAAAAATAAATAAATAAAATTTTTTAAAACCCAGGCCTCTAGGAATCAGAGGTTCTCTGTGGATCCCTAAAGAATGTCCCTTTAGCTTTATTAATACTTCCTTAGAGAATCAGCTCCAAAGACAGCTAAGCCTAACACAAGCGGTTAGGGCTTCAACATAGAAACTTTGGAGGGCACAAACATAATAGGGGTGCACATTGGGGTGACAACCAGAAGGAACTGGGAAACGTCATTGCTATAAAAGACAGCACAGGCTGAGAGTGCTGGCTCACTCCTGTAATCCCAGCACTTTGGAGGCTGAGGCGGAAGGATCATGAGGTCAGGAGTTCAAGACCAACTTGGCCAACATGGTGAAATCCCGCTCTACTAAAAATACAAAAATTAACCAGGCCTGGTGGCACGTGCCTGTAGTCCCAGCGACTCAGGAGGCTGAGGCAGAAGAATTGCTTGAACCCAGGAGGTGGAGTTTGCAGTGAGCCGAGATCACGCCACTTCACTCCAGCCTGAGCAACAGAGCAAGATTCCATCTCAAAAAAAAAAAGCATAGTGGCTACCCAGGGGAGCAGGGAGAGGACCGGAATGGGGAACAAGGCGGGGTTCCTGAGGTGCCCGGCAATGTTCTGTTTTTAAGCAAATGGAAGTTAAAAGGCTGTTGTCTTATCTCATTAAGGTAGACCTTTGTTTGGTGTAGCTGGCTTCCTTCCTTTTTTCTTTCTTTTTCTGGAGACAGGATCTCGCTCTATTCCACAGGCGGGAGTGCAGTGGCACTGTGATAGCTCACTGCAGCCTCAGCTGCCTCTGCTCAAGTGAACTTCCCACCTCAGCCTCCCAAGTAGCTGAGACTATGGGCACGCACCACCACACCCAACAATTTGGTGTCATTTTCTGTATATATGTTTTATTTTACAACGCATAGGCTGATAAAATAGGTTCCCAGACCCAGCGCAGTGGCTCACTCCTATAATCCCAGCACTTTGGGAGGCCAAGGTGGGAGGATTGCTTGAGCCCCGGAGTTCGATGCTGAACTCAGATATAACCATGCCACTGCATTCCAGCCTGGGTGATAGAGTGAGACTCTGTCTTTTTAAAGAACAAAAATAAAAAATAAAATAAAAATAAAAACAAGATGGGCTCCTCCGCTCCTGCTTCACCATCCAACCCTGTGTCTTTCTTCCTCTCATTGCAAAAAAACTCCTGCATCTCCGGGTTGCACATCCACATCTCCGGCAGGAAGTGAAGGGCAAACATCTACAGTCTTCTCCACGTAAAGCTTTGCCTTACCATTTAGAAAGAAAATCCTCTTCAGGCCCACAACAACCTCTGCCTCCCAGGTTCAAGTGATTCTCCAGCTTCAGCCTCCAGAGTAGCTGGGATTACAGGAGCCGGCCACCACGCCTGGCTAATTTTTGTATTTTTAGTAGAGACGGGGTTTCACCAGGTTGGCCACACTAGTCTCGAACTCCTGACCTTGTGATCCACCTGCCTCAGCCCCCCAAAGTGCTGGGATTACAAGTGTGAGCCACTGTGCCCAGCCAAATTAGTTGATTCTTTAAACCCTGACATCTTAGAGCACCGATCCCCAACCTTTTTGGCACCAGGAACCAGTTTTGTGGATGACAGTTTTTCCATGGGTGGGGTGGGTGAGGTGGGAATGGGAGGATGGTTTTGGGATGATTCAACCACATTACATTTATCAATAGCTTCTCATAAGGAGCGAGCAACCTAGGTCCCTTGCATGCACAGTTCACAATAGGATTCACGCTTCTATGAGAATCTAATGCCACCGCTGATCTGACAGGAGGCAGAGCTCAGCTTCCCTGGCTCACCCGCTGCTCACTCCTGCCGTGCGGCCCAGTTCCTAACAGGCCATGGACCCATATCAGTCCATGGCCTGGGGGTTGGGAACCCCTGTCTTAGACTACTAAGCCCCATTCTCCTGAATTCTTGTGGCATCAATTTTTCATCAGCCAAGCATCTAACCCTCCAGGCACAGCCCTTGAACAAGCTTGCCTCTGGTACTTCAGCTCGACTAACCTTCTGCAAAATCAGTGGTAACTGGGCCCTGCCCCTCCATCGTGGATATGGGGAACGGATGCCCTGCGTCTACTCCCAATCTCCCCCTACTGTACCCTCAAGTACTGTAGAAGCTGGAAAGCTATTTTTTAAATAATAACTTCACCACTCTCACCCAAATTATCAATACTTAATTGCCAAATGGTTTTCAGTGCCTACCCTTCTGTCTTAAAATATGATGTAGACTGGGCGCGGTGGCTCACGCCTGTAATCCCAGCACTTTGGGGAGGCTGAAGCGGGCAGATAACGAGGTCAGGAGATCGAGACCATCCTCGCTAACATGGTGAAACCCCGTCTCTACTAAAAAATACAAAAAAAAAAAGAAAAAAAAAAAAACAGCCAGACGTGGCAGCACGCGCCTGTAGTCCCAGCTACTCGGGAGGCTTAGGCGGGAGAATAACATGAACCCGGGAGGTGGAGCTTGCAGTGAGCCGAGATCGCGCCACTGCACTCCAGCCTGGGCGACAGAGCGAGACTCAGTTTCAAAAAAAAAAAAAAGATGTAATACTAATAGAAAATTTGAGGCTGGGCATAGTGGTTGATGTTTGTAGTCCCACCACTTTGGGAGGCTGAGGCAGAAGGATTGCTCGAGCCCAGGAGTTTAAGACCAGTCTGGGCAACACAGTGAATCCTCATCTCTACAAAACATACAAAAATTAGCCAGGCATGTTGGTGCATGCCTGTAGTCCCAGCTGCTCAGGAGGCTAAGGTGGAAGGATTGCTTGAGCCTAGGCAGTGGAGACCACAGTGAGCCAAGACTGTACCACTGCACTTCAGCCTGGGTGACAGAGCTAGATAAAGGAAAAAAAGAGAGGCCAGACACAGTGGCTCATGCCCGTAATCCCAGCACTTTGGGAGGCAAAGGCAAGTGGATCACCTGAGGTCAGGAGTTCCAGACCAGCCTGGCCAACATGAAACCCCATCTCTACTAAAAATACAAAAAATTAGCTGGATGTGGTTGCGGGTGCCTATAATCCCAGCTACTTGGGAAGCTAAGGCAGGAGAATTGCTTGAACCCGGGAGGCAGAGGTTGTAGTGAGCCAAGATCGCGCCATTGCACTCCAGCCTGGGCAACAAGAGCAAAACTCCGTCTCAAAAAAAAAGGAAAAAAAAGAAAAGAAAAGAACTTTTGAGGTAACAGATGAGGAGATGATTGCTATGGAAAAGATAGTTTGTTACAGTTGAAGAGGAAGGGGCACATGATTCCATGGGGGACCACATGGGGGAGCCCCTGAGTCAGTTAGGAGAAAAGACAGAGGAGGAAACTGGGCAAGAACTTTTACCGTGGTTGCCACAGGAAGGAATTGCTGATGCTGCCTCTGGAGTGAAGTGTTGCTGGGGTAACACTCACAAGAACAGCAGGCAGACAGGAAGCAAAAGTCCCTTCTCCGGGAGGTGACCAGCCCCCCTGGAAGGGGTTCCGGGATTCAGAACTTTCAGTGCTAAAAATGGGAAAGATCTGGGCAAAGTGGGACGAGTTGATTACCCTACTTCTGCAGTCTCCTAGCAAACTCTCTTGCCAGAGCCCAACATAGAACCATCTGGCAAAGCAGAAATGTGGTTTGCTTGTCCCAGCATCACAAAGCAGAGCACAGGATGGTGGATTTGGAGCTGAGAGACAGTAACTCTGTAATTGATACTGACTTTTTTCTTTTTTTCTTTTAACAGAGTCTCACTCTGTCACCCAGGCTGGAGTGCAGTGGTGTGATCTTGGCTCACTGCAACCTCTGCCTCCCAGGTTCAAGAGATTCTCCCAGCCTCCCGAGTAACTGGGGCCACAGGCAAGCACCACCACGCCTGACTAATTTTGTATTTTTAGTAGAGATGGGGTTTCATCATGTTGGCCAGGCTGGTCTCGAACTCCTGACCTCAGGTGATCCACCTCCCTCAGCGCCCCAAAGTGCTGGGATTACAGGCATGAGTCACCTGGCCCAGCCCGATACTGACTCTTTATGATCTTCCTGGTCCTCTCCAGTCCGTCCTCTGGGCTGCCATTGAGAGGAGCTTTATAAATAGATAAAATTGATCATTTCAGACTCTTGCCAAAAGTTTTCCATAGTTACCTACCAGCCAATCAGGGTGAAATTTCAACTTTTTAATGAGGCATAAAATGTTCCTCAAAGTTATCCTCAGTTACAGCCCAGTTTTATCTCTTCTCCTGAACTTGACATTCCAGAAATATATAAATCTTTGAATTTTTAAAAATAAATCATATTCTCCATTTCCTATGCTTTTAATACACTAGTCCCTCATCTGGATAAAAAGAAGATTAGGCTGGGGGCAGTAGCTCACACCTGTAATCCCAGCACTTTGGGAGGCCAAGGTGGGCAGATCACCTGAGGTCAGGAGTTAGAGATCAGCCTGGCCAACATGGTAAAACTCCATCTCTACTAAAAATACAAAAATTAGCCAGACATGGCGGTGTGCAACTGTAATCCCAGCTACTTGGGAGGCTGAGGCACGAGAATCATTCGAACCCGGGAGACAGAGGTTGCAGTGAGACAAGATCACACCGTTGCACTCCAGCCTGGGTGACAGAGGGAGACTCTGTCTCAAACAAACAAAAAAAAAAAAAAAAAAAAAACATATTAAGCCCCCCTTTTTAGAGACAGAGTTATGGTCTGTCACCCATGCTGGAGTGCAGTGGCGTGATCACAGCTCGCTGAAGCCTCAACTTCCTGGACTCAAGCTATCCTCCCACCTCAGTCTCCCAAGTAGCTGGGGCTACAGGCCCACATCACCATGGCCAGCTAATTTTTTTTTCCATTTTTTTTTTTTATAGAGACAGGGTCTTGCCCTGTTTCCCAGGCTGGTCTTGAACTCCTGGCCTCAGGTGATCCTTCCACCTCGGCCTCCCAAAGTGCTGGGATTACAGGCGTGAGCCACTGTCCACCCAGCCAAACCCCTTTTTTAGAAGAAAATATCACATCAAAAGATGTGCTTCCACTTTAAGAATGGAAGTTAACTTTTGATCAGCTCAATGTTAGCTGGATTTGAAGGCCAAAGAAAATGGAAGCAAATGTATTTTTGAATTACACAGTATTTACTGTTCTCACGCTTCTGACACCCAAGGAGAAGAAAGATGATGCTCCCGGTGCTAATGAAACTTGCTAGGTTTTCTTTCCTGCTAAAGATATTTATACTTGAATTCTTTTATTTTTTAATTTTTTAGAAGCAGGGTCTCACTGTATCACCCAGGTTGGAATGCAGTCGCTTGGGCAGAGCTCACTGTAACCTTGAACCCCTGGGCTCAAGTGATCCTCCAACCTCAGTGTTGAGATTACAGGTATGAGCCACTGCACCCGGCCTTAAATTCTTTTTAAGGCTTGGAACAGCTTTAGATTAATTCCATAAATGAAAAAGCTGTGGTTGATTTGAAAATTAGAGATGGTTTATAAAATAATATCAGGGGATATAAATGATTCTGCAGTCATTTACCAAGCTTTTCCTTAAATTCAAAGGCTAATAAGCTTGCATGGTTATCTGGTTAAAAGGGTGATTTTGCTTTTTGTTTGTTTTGTTTTGTTGAGACAGAGTCTCGCTATGTCACCCAGCCTCCTGAGTGCAGTGGTGCCATCATAGCTCACCACAGCCTCAACCTCCCGGGATCAAGCAACCCTCCCATCTCAGCCTCCTGAGTAGCTGGGACCATAGGTGCCTGCTACCCCATTTGGCTAATTTTTTTTTTTAATTTTCTGTAGAGATGTGGTCTCACTATGTTGCCAAGGCTAGTCTTGAACCCCTGGGCTCAAGTGATCTTCCCCACTTGGCCTCCGAAAGTCCTAGGATTACAGGCATAAGCTACTGTGCCCAGCCTGACTTTGCTTTCCCCACTCCCCACCCTTTCTACTGCAACATTTTTTCTTTTTAAATCAGGTGACTTCTCACAGGTCTTCTTTAGTTTTTCTCCAGCATTAATTCCTTCATGAAGACTTCTGAGGCAAACTCTAGGCTGTGTGGGATCCTATTGAATTCAGTACCTCCCTTCAATGAGCTGGATGGTAACTGTTTACTCAACTGCCTTTCCACCATGCTAAACCTTCTTTTGGGCAGAAACTGTGGCTTTCCATCTTCAGATTCCACATTTGGAGCACAATATCTTCCCTATAGTAGACACTCATTCTACCCTTGTTGAATACATGTAAAATAACTTTTGATGAATCCAAATTTACGTAGAGAGAAGGGTGGCCACCAGGGATTCAGGGGAAGGAGAGACATGGGAAGATATTGGTCAAGGGATACAAACTTGCAGCTGTAGGATGAATAGGTTCTGCAGCCCTCATGTAAAACTCGGTGATTGACTGCAGTTAACAATACTGTATTATATACTGGAAACTTGCTAACAGAGTAGGCCTTACATATCTTCACCACACACACAAACAGGTGACTGTATGGGGTGATGAATGTGTCAGTTAGCTTGATTGTGATCATCATTTCACAATGTATTTTAAAAATCACATTGTAGGTTAGGCACAGTGACTCACACTTATAATCCCAGCATTTTGGGAGGCCAAGGCGGGAGGATTGCTTGAGCCCAGGAGTTCAAGATCAGCCTGGGCAACACAACGAGACCCCATTTCCATAAAAAAAGAAATTTAAAAATTGACAGGACATGGTGGTGCACGCCTAGAGTCCCAGCTACTTGGAAGGCTGAGGCGGGAGGATCACTTTGAGCCTGGGAGTTTGAGGCTGCAGTAAGTCGTGATCACACCACTGCACTCCAGCCCGGGCTACAGAGAGACATCCTGTCTCATTTGAAAAAAAAAAAAAAAAAAGAGGCCGGGCACGGTGGCTCACCCCTGTAATGCCAGCACTTTGGGAGCCTGAGGCAGGTGGATCACAAGGTCAGGAGTTTGAGACCAGCCTGGCCAACATAGTGAAACTCCATCTCTACTAAAAATACAAAAGTTAGTTGGGCATGGTGGTGCACACCTGTAGTCCCAGCTACTTGGGAGGTTGAGGCAGGAGAATTGCTTGAACCTGGGAGGTGGAGGTTGTGGTGAGCTGAGATTGTACCACTGCACTGCAGCCTGGGCAACAGAGCAAGACAAGAAAGGAAAGGGAAGAAAAGAAAGAAAGGAAAGAAAGGAAGATAGAAAGAAAGAAGGAAGAAAGAAGGAAGGAAGAAGAAAGAAAGAAAGAAAGAAAGAAAGAAAGGAAGGAAGGAAAGAAGGAAGAAGGAAGAAAGGAAGAAAGGAAGAAAGGAAAAAGAAAGAAAGAAAGAAAGGAAAGAAGAAAGAAAGGAAAGAAGGAAAGAAAGAAAAGAAAGAAAGAAAAAGAAAGAAAGAAAGAAAGAGAAAAGAAAAGAAGGAAGGAAGGAAGGAAGGAAGGAAGGAAGGAAGGAAGGAAGGAATCACCTTGTATACCTTAAGTATATACAATTTTTATTTGTAAGTTATGCTTTAATAAAGCTGGGGGAAAAAAAGATGTTCAAATGCAGCCCCAGCCAATTCTTATTCAACTTTGGCCAAGTTTAGGATTATCTGCGTTTCCGCTGAACAGCAGGACAGAAGCCACGGCATGTTGTGTCTACGAGTGAGCGTGCTGGTGTCAAGCTGCTTGGTGAGATAGTTGCTGGCTGTTTGGCCTTGGGAAAGAGATTGAGCTCACCAGGCCTGAATTCTTTTCCTATAGAATAAGGATGTTAACAACAGTGCCTACCTCATTCATTGCATGGAGGATTAACTGAGGCAATGAATGTTCAGTCCAGAGTACAGAGCTGGAGACGTTAGACAGAACTGAAATATTAGGTGGGCTGGGGGCAGTGGCTCACACCTGCGGTCCCAGCACATTGGGAAGCAGAGATGGATCACTTGAGCCCAGGAGTTCGAGACCAGTCTGAGCAACATAGTAAGACCCCATCTCTACGAAAAAACAAATTAAATTAAAAATCAGCTAGGTGTGTGTGGGTAGGGGGAGCACACCTGTAGTCTCAGCTACCTGGGAGGCTGAGGTGGAAAGATCGTTTGAGCCCAGGAGTTGGAGACTACAGCGAGCTATGATTGCAGCACTGCACTCCAGCCTGGAAGACAGAACAAGACCCTGTATCTAAAAATAAAAATTTTTACCGGGTGTGGTGGCTCATGCCTGTAATCCCAGCACTTTGGGAGGCCGAGACAGCGGATCACCTGAGGTCAGATGTTCGAAACCAGCCTGACCAACATGGAGAAATCCCGTCTCTATTAAAAATACAAAATAAGTCGGGCATGGTGGCACATGCCTGTAATCCCAGCTACTCAGGAGGCTGAGGCAGGAGAATCACTTGAACCTGGGAGGCAGAGATTGCAGTGAGCCGAGATCATGCCATTGCACTCCAGCCTGAGCAATAAGACTGGAACTCTGTCTCAAAAAAAAAAAAAACTTTTTAAAAATAATAAATAATTGAAATGTTAGCTGTTAGAGTTCTATTCTTTGAAATGTGGTAAATGGCACTTAACTCATAGTGTTGGGGTTTTTTGTTGGTTTTTTTTTTAGACGGGGTCTCGCTTGCTCTGTCACCCAGGCCGGAGTACACTGGTGCAATATCAGCTCACTGAAACCTCCACCTCCCAGGTTTAAGGGATTCTTTGCCTCGGCCTCCCAAGTAGCTGGGATTACAGGCCTGAGCCACCATGCCCAGTTGATTTTTGTATTTTTTGTAGAGATGAGGTCTTGCCATGTTGCCCAGGCTGGCCTCAAATTCCTGGGCTCAAATGATCCCCTAGGCTCAGCCTCCTGAAGTGCTGGAATTACAGGCGTGAGCCACCGCGCCCAGCTCATAGTATTGTTTTAAGGTTAAAAACGTGTAATAGGGCCAGGCACGGTGGCACATGCCTGTAATGCCAGCACTTTGGCAGGCCAAGACAGGCAGATCACCTGATGTCAGGAGTTCAAGACCAGTCAACATGGCGAAACCTCGTCTCCACTAAAAACACAAAAATTAGCCAGGCATGATGGCAGGTGCCTGTAATCCCAGGTACTCAGGAGGCTGAGGCATGAGAATCGCTTGAATCTGGGAGGCGGAGGTTGCAGTGAGCTGAGATCGTGCCACTGCACTCCAGCCTGGGTGACAGAGCAAGACTCTGTCTCAAAAAAAAAAAAAAAGAAAAGAAGAGAAGCAGAAGGGGAAGGGGAAGGGGAAGGGAAAGGGAAGGAAAGGAAAGGAGTAATAGGTTCGGTGACTCCAGTGATCTGGCATAAAGCAAGCCTTTGCCTGGGAAGCCCCTCACTTAACGCCCCTGATTGCCTCCTTTAGCTATTCCGGGGCAGATCCGTCTTCCCAAAATGCACCTCACTGAGCAGCTAGTGCTGCCAGTTCTTGTGTGTCACTCAGAGAATAGGGTTTTCTCCAAAGGAAGGACCACTGATTATGTCGAGAGTTACAAGCCACTCAGCAACAATGCCTTTCATCTCCCTGACTTTGGCTATGAGTTGTTAGGAAAGCCAGCGTAACATTCCCGGCCTGGGGTTGCACCACCTGGGAAGGAGCTGATCTATGGAGCAGAGTGCTGGCCTTGAGCTTCTTAGTAACAAATGCCATTCAAAGGACGTACAAGACAAGGTCAGCCCTCTGGTTTTTCAGACAACTGCCCAGGCCCACTGGTTGCAGTCCTACATCCCCAGTGCCTTTTGCAAAGAGTGCAGCTGCAAAGCCGTGCCACTCTGCAGGGCCACATCTCCACAGTGAAGCCCAGATCACACTCTGGGACCATGGCTCAGTCTGCTCATTTGGGAGAAACCCAGGACTCCCAGGGATCTAGCAGTAACATGGACCACAGTGCCTGCGAGGGCCGGGCATGGTGGCTCATGCCTGTAATCCCAGCACTTTGGGAGGCTCAGGCAGGAGAATTGCTTGAGCCTAGGAGGTCGAGGCTGCAGTGAGCTAGAACGGTGACACTGAACTCCAGCCTGGGCGAAAGGGCAAGACTCTGTCTTAAAAAAAAAAAGTTAAAAAATAAATTGCTGATAACACAATTCTCACCTGAAATACTCTCTCTTTGTAGATTAGCGTATAGCCTGAATTTTACCATTAGGAAAGAAAAGAGGAGAGGTGGTATTGAAGCATTTGTTACTAAGTAGAATGAACTGCATGTGCAAAGATTCAGAGGCGACATGTGTAGCAGATTCAAGAAACTCCCATAAATTCAGAATGACAAGCATGTCGCTGTTCTATAATTTTTTATTTTTATCTGGCAAATAAAAATTGTATATATTTTACTTTTTTAATTTAGATATAATTCACGTACTATAAAACTCGCCGTTTTGTTTTTCGTTTGGTTGGTTTTTTGTTGTTGTTGTTTTCGAGACAGAGTCTGGCTCTGTCACCCAGCTGGAGTGCAATGGTGGGATCTTGGCTCACTGCAACTTCTGCCTCCCGGGTTCAGGCGATTCTCATGCCTCAGCCTCCTAAGTAGCTGGAACTACAGGCGTGCACCACCAGGCCCGGCTAATTTTTGGATTTTTAATAGAGACAGGGTTTCTCCATGTTGGTCAGGCTGATCTTGAGCTCCTGACCTCAAGTGATTCTCCTGCCTCGGCCTCCCAAAGTGCTAGGATTACTGGTGTGAGGCACCGCGCCAGGCCAAAATTCTCCGTTTTGAAGTCTACAACTCAGTGGGTTTTCATGTATTCACAATGTTGTGTGACCATCACCACTAACTCAAGCACATTTTCACCACCCTGAAGAGAAACTGTACCCATCAGCAGCCACTTCCCGCTTCCCCTTTCCCCCAGCCCCTGGCAACCACTAATCTACTTTATATCTCTATGGATTTGCCTCTTTGGACATTTTATACAACTAGAAGGAAACATTCGTCGTGTGTGTGTGTGTGTGAGAGAGAGAGAGAGAGAGAGGTGGTCTTGCTACGTTGCCCAGGCTGGTCTCAAGAGTTCAGGCCTCAAACGATCCTCCCACTTCAGCCACCTGAGTCGCTGGGATTACAGGCCCATGCCACCAAGCCTAGCTAATTTTTAAAAAACTTTTTAGAGATATGGTCTCGCTACAACATTTATCCTTTAATGTCTGGTTTCATTCAAGATTCATTCAGATGGCCAAGGCTGCTGTCACTGGGGACCTTCCTGAAGGGACAGCAAATATCATGACCAATAATGCAATCTGCCATACCTTGGCATGCCAATATTGTTTCCAGATATTGTCACTATTTCTTCTCCATACTTTTTTTTTTTTTTGAGATACGGTCTTGTTCTGTTGCCCAGGCTGAAGTGCAGTGGTACAATCTTGGTTCATTGCAGCCTCAGCCTTCTGGACTCAAGCGATCCTCCCACCTCAGCCTCCTGAGTAGCTGGGACTACAGGTGTACACCACAAAGCCCAGCTAATTCTTCTGCTGTTTTGTTGTTATTGTTGTTTGTAGAGATGGGGTTTTTGCCATGTTGCCCAGGCTACTCTTAGACTCCTGTGCTCAATCCATCCTCCTGCCTCAGCCACCCAAAGTGCTGGGATTACAGAAGTGAGCCACTGCACCTGGCCTATCCATAGTCTTTGTTGTTTTTAACCCTGTCCTTTTGAGGCTTATGCTATTGAGCTGTACTGCTTCCACTTCCCCTTAGCAAGCCTCCTGGATAGACTCTCTGTTTTGGGGTTTGTTTGTTTGTTTTTTTTTCTTTCTTTTTTTGACAGAGTCTTGCTCTGTCACCAGCCTGGAATGCAGTGGCAGGATCTCGGTTCACTTCAACCTCCACCTCCCAGGTTCAAGTGATTCTCCTACCTCCGCCTTCCAAGTAGCTGGGACTATAGGTGCACGCCACCATGCCCAGCTCATTTTTGTATTTTTAGTAGAGACGGGGTTTCACTATGTTGGCCAGGCTGGTCTTGAACTCCCGACCTCGTGATCCACCTGCCTCAGCCTCCCAAAATTCGTGCTGGGATTACAGGCGTGAGTCACTGCACCCGGCCTCTTTTTTTTTTTTTTCTTAGAGACAAGGTGTTGCTTGATTGCCCAGGCTGGAGTGCAGTGGTGTAATTACGGCTCACTGCAGGCCTGAACTCCTGGGCTCAAGCAGGTCTCCTATCTCAGCCCCACGAGTGGCTGGGACTACAGGTGCACACCACCACACCAGGCTAACTTTATAAATTATTATTATTATTATTATTTTGTAGAGAATAGGTCTCACCATTTTTTTTTTTTTCAGAAACGAGATCTTGCTCTGTTGTCCAAGCTGTAGTGTTGTGGTGCCATGATAGCTCACTGCAGCCTCAATCTCCTGCACTCAAGTGATCCTCCCTCCTTGGCCTCCCGAGTAGCTGGAACTAAAGGCACATGCCACCACACCTGGCTAATTTTTATGTTTTGTAGAGATGAATTCTCGCATGTTGCCCAGGCTGGTCTCAAACTTGAACTCCCAGCCTCAAACAATCCCCTCTCCCCACCAAAGCCTCCCAAAGTGCTGAGATTTCAGCTGTGAGCCAATGCGCCGGGCCAGGTCCTCTTCTCCCTTGCTCTCCACGGTCTACTTGGAAATCTGAGAGTTGGCTGTGCGCAGTGGCTCATGCCTATAATCCCAGCACTTTGGGAGGCCAAGGCGGGCGGATCACCTGAGGTCAGGAGTTAGAGACCAGTCTGGCCAACATGGCGAAACCCCGTTTCTACTAAAAATACAAAAATGCGCCGGGCATGGTGGGTGAGTACCTGTAGTCCCAGCTGCTTGGGAGGCTGGGGCAGGAGAATTGCTTGAACCTGTGAGGCGGAGGTTGCAGTGAGCTGAAATCACACCATTGTACTCCAGCCTGGGTGACAGAGCAAGACTCTATCTCAAAAAAAAAAAAAAGAAAGAAAAGAAAAAGAAAAAAATCCGAGAGTCATCCTTCACTCCTCCCTCTTCCTTACTCCCATAGCAGACCTCTTGGAATGTCCTGGAAGTTCTAAGCCTGTCACTTCTCAGTCCCCACAGAAGCCACCCTCTCCCAAGCCACCATCATCTCTGGCTTGAATTACTGCTGCAGGAGCCTTCCAAGTCTGGCTCCTACAATTAATTCATGATCTACTCAGCAAGCACAGCACGTCAAGTCACTCCTCTCTTAAAATCCCCCATAGTTTCCCCGTTTTCCCCTAGGAAGAGTCTAAAACCCTTAACTTTTTCTAGAAGGTTCCTCCAGGAGGTCTCTCTACCTGCTGTCTCAGCCTCAGTCCCTCTGTGCTTCTTCAGCATCCTGTGCTGGCCCTCAATTACTTTAGGGGTTTCATGACACGGTTCTCTCCCTCCCACTCCTTTTCATCCTTGGGGTCTTAGCTTGCTCCCCGAGGACTCCCCACCCAGTAGTTCTCGGTCCCCGTGTGCCCACAGCGCCCTCTACTGCCCCTTCCCAAACACGCAGCATGGGTGTGTTGGCCCAGCGCCTCTCTGCACACCCAGGCTTCAAGCTGCAAGATGGCAAGCACTGCCTCCTCCACCGCTAAGTACCTGGTAAAGCAATTGTAGTCAGTAATAAATATTTTTTCTCTTCCTTCCCTTTTTTAAATTTTTTTTTCTAGATAAAGAAAGGCGTTTATTAGGTCTGGGCATGGTGGCTCATACCTGTAATCCCAGCACTTTGGGAGGCCAAGGCCAGTGGATCACTTGAGGTCAGGAGTTCAAGATCAGCCTGGCCAACATGGTGAAACCCCATCTCCACTAAAAATACAAAAATTAGCTAGGGGTGGTGGTGCGTGGCTGTAATCCTAGCTTCTCTGGAGGCTGAGGAGGGAGAATCGTGTAAACCCGGGAGACAGAGGCTGCATTGAGCCAAGATCGCACCACTGCACTCCAGCCTGGGCAATGGAGGGGGACTCTGTCTCAAAAAAAGAAAAAAGAAAAGAAAGGCATTTATTAGAGAAGGCATGAAAATACGTTGCAAGAGTGCAACAGGCAGCACTGCAGAGAAGGGGCTGTCTCCTCTCAGTAAATATTTTTTTCAATTAAAGAATGAGTTTGTCATACAAGAAGCCTGGAGAAAAGAAATGGTAAAGGTTGTGAAAGGTGTCAGAGTCAAAATGGAGTCACCAGGCCTGGCACAGTGGCTCATGCCTGTAATCCCTACACTCTGGGAGGCCGAGGAGGGCATATTGAGTTCAGGAGTTCGAGACCAGCCTGGGCAACATAGTAAAACCCTGTCTCTACTAAAAATACAATTAGCCTAGTGTGGTGGTGCACGCCTGTAATCCCAGTTTCTCGGGAGGCTGAGGTGGGAGAATCACCTGAGCCTGGGAGGTTGAGGCTGCAGTGAGCTGAGATCATACTGCTGCTCTCTAGTCTGGGAGACAGAGCAAGACCCTGTCTCAAAAAAGAACGGAGTTGCTACTGAAAAGAAAAAAAGAAGAAGAAAATTAGTTGGGTGTGGTAGCACATACCTGTAGTCTCAGTTCAAGGCTGCAGTGAGCTATGATCTGGCCCCTGCACTCCAGCCTGGGTGACAGAGCAAGACTCTGTTTATAAAAAAATAATAATAAAAATTTTAAAAAAAGAAAACCCTGACAAATAGAGATGGGGAAGGCCATGAAGAGAAGATTCTCAGGGTTGGGTGCCTGATCACAAAAACTATTACAAAAGACTCCAACTCTGCAAACCCACAACTTGCACACACGAAAAATACTTCTGCAAGAACATCTTCCCAGCAGTTGCCTATCCAACTTCAAACTGGCATCATACCCTTGTTATTGATCTTTGTAGCCAAGGATAATTATCTCAAAATAATTATGTACTGCTCCTCATGTTTTGTTTAAAAACCTTTGTCAGGCCGGGCGTGGTGGCTAATGCCTGTAATCCCAGCACTTTGGGAGGCCAAGGCGGGCAGATCACCTGAGGTCGGGAGTTCAAGACCAGCCTGACCAACATGGAGAAACCCCGCCTCTACTAAAAATACAAAATTAGCCAGGTGTGGTGGCGCATGCCTGTAATCTCAGCTACTCGGGAGGCTGAGGCAGGAGAATCGCTTGAACCTGGGAGGCAGAGGTTGCAGTGAGCCGAGATCACGCCACTGCAGACTCCAGCCTGGGCAACAAGAGCAAAACTCCATCTCAAAAAAAACAAAACAAAACAAAACAAAAAAAGCTTTGTCTCCCTTTGCCTCCCAAATATACACAGAGTTTACTGTGACACCTGTATTCCTATTGCAATGCTCTGTTCCTGAGTAAATACCTTTTTCTTTTAGAAAAGCTCTCTCTGTTATTTAGGTTGGCATGGTTAATAGATGCAATGGTTAATGATTACTAGATAATTAATATTGATTAATAGATGATTAATAATTGAGTAATAGATGTCATGGATAATAATTATGAATTATGATTAAATTAGCTTCCTGGATGTATTAGTCTACTTGGGTTGCTGTAACAAAATACCTTAGACTGGATAATTTATAAATAATAGAAATTTGGCTGGATCTGGTAGTGTCTGCCTGTAATCCCAGCACTTTCAGAGGCCAAGGCAGAAGGATTGCTTGAGGCTGGGAGTTCGAGACCAGTCTGGGCAACATAGCAAGACTCCATCTCTACAAATAAAAAATTTTTTAACACTTTGGAAGGCTGAGGCAGGCAGATCACGAGGTGAGAGATCGAGACCATCATGGCCAACATGGTGAAACCTCGTCTCTACTAAAAATACAAAAAAATTAGCAGGATGTGGTGGTGCATGCCTGTCATCCCAGCTACTTGGGAAGCTGAGGCAGGAGAATCGCTTGAACCCGGGAGATGGAAGTTGCAGTAAGCCGAGATTGTGCCACTGCACTCCAGCCTGATGACAGAGCAAGACTCCATCTCAAAAAAAAAAAAAAAAAAAAATTAAATTAGCCAGGCATGGTGGCATGAGCCTGTGGTCCCAGCTACTGGGGAGGCTGAGGCAGGAAGATCACCTGAACCCAGAAGATTGAGGCTACAGTGAGCCATGATCATACCAGCACACTCCAGCCTGGGTGACAGAGTGAGACCCTGTCTCAATAAAAATAAAATAAAATAAAAAGAATAGGGCCTGGTGCAGTGGCTCACGTCTGTAATCTCAGCACTTTGGGAGACCGAGGCAGGTGGAACACTTGAGGCCAGGAGTTCGATACCAGCCTGGCAAACATGGTGAAACTTCATCTCTACTAAAAAAAAAAAAAATATATATATATATATATATATATAAAATTAGCCAGGCGTGGTGGCGTGCACCTGTAGTCCCAGCTACTCGGGAGGCTGAGGCATGAGAACCCTTTGAACCCAGGAGGCAGAGGTTGCAGTGAGCCGAGACTGCGCCACTGTGCTCCAGCCTGTGCAGCAGAGAGAGACTCTGTCAAAAAAAAAAAAAAGCAAAAAATAAAAAGACTAGAAATTTATTGCTCACAGTTCTGGAGACTGGGAAATCCAAGGTCAAGGTGCCAGCAGATTTGGGGTCTAATGAAGACCCGTTCCTTGTAAATGGCACTTTCTATGCATCTTCACCTGGCGAAAGAAAACGACAGCTCTCTGGAGCCTCTTTTATAAAGGCATTAATCCCATTCATGGGGGCAGAGCCCTCATGACCCCATCACCTTCTAATACCATCACCTTGGTTATCTGGTTTCAACAGGGGAATTTTGGAGGGTCAAAACATTCAGGCCATAGCACTGGCTTATAAAGAGAAGCAGAATAGGGCTGGAAGCCCAGACACCCACACCACCCCTGAATCACCGTTAGTTCTCAACTCACCTGACATCATTCCCTTTCAGTGTTTCCTATGTTTCTTTTTTTTTTTTTAAGACAGGGTCTTGCTATATGGCCCAGGCTGGTCTTGAACTCCTGGGCTCAAGTGATCCTCCTGCCTTGGCCCCCCTAAGTGCTGGGATTACAGGCATGAGCCACCACAGCTGGCCCCTTCTATGCCTCTAGGCCTCATGAAATGCCCTTCCCTGCTAAGCCTGTTGAAAGAAAGCCAGTTTCACGCTTGAGAGAGTGTGTCCCTTCCTCTGCCCTCCCTAACTCCTGTTGTCTCGCCTCTCCCACAATCCTCCTTCTGGGTGTATCCCCGAGTCCTTCCCTTTTACCCACCCTGAGTCTCCCACAGCTCTCTCAGCGGAGTCCTCCGCAGAAGTCTGGAGCCTCACCAGGATGTTGCCTGTCCCCGAGCTCATTTCTGAGTAGAAGGATTGGAAACCCTCAGAAATGACACCCTGAAAAAAGAAACAGAATGCTGCACCCGTGAGACACATCCCAGGCCTGGGCTTGTTAAGTCTGTCTGCCAAACCAGGCTGTGCTTTGGCTGTGATGTGGACAGCTTTGCAAAGCCCCCTCCCCCATGTCAAATCGTAGTTCCTCCCTCTGGACTAAAAAGAGGGTTGTCTGAAATTAAAGCACTGGAGGCTGTGTTTGTCTGCGCAGGCTGCCATAGCAAAGTGTCGCAGACTGGGTGGCTTAAACAACAGAAATTTATTTTTTTACAATGCTGGAGGCTTGAAAGTCTAAGATCAGGTGTTGGCAGGTTTGCTTTCTTCTGAGGCCTCTCTCCCTGGCTTGCAGTCGGCCGCCTTCTCACTGTGTCCTCACATGGTCTGTTATCTATGCACACACATCCCTGCTATCTCTCTGTGTCTAAATTTCCTCTTCTTGGCCAGGCATGGTGGCTCAGGCCTGTAATCCCAGCATTTTGGGAGGCAGAAGAAGGAGGACCACTTGAGGCCAGGAGTTCAAGACCAGCCTGGGCAACATAGTGAGACCCTGTCTATACTAAAAATACAAAAATTAGCCAGGTGTGGTGGCACATGCCTGTAGTCTCAGCTACTCAGGAGGCTGAGGCACGAGAATTGCTTGGACACAGGAGGTGGAGGTCACAGTGAGCCAAGATTGCACCACTGCGCTCCAGCATGGGCGACAGAGCGAGACTCTGACTCAAAATTAATTAATTAATTAATTAAGGACATCAGTCAGTTTGGAATTGGACCCAGCCTCATGACCCTATTTTAACTTTATCACGTTTTTAACAGCCCTATTTCTAAATATAGTCACATTCTGCAGTACTGGGGGTTAGGGCTTCCACATGTGAATTTGGGGGAGGGGGAACATAAGTCGGCTATAACAGAGACAGTTCTTGGTTTTAGGATATTACCAATCCTTCAGGATTATCTGAATAAGAGCAATAACCAATGGAAGAATAAGTAAATAAGTGTCATGTCTGTGAAAGCTAGAGACAGGATACAATTAATTTTTAAATGAATAGGTACACGCTGGGTGTGGTGGCTCACACCTGTAATCCTAGCAGTTTGGGAGGCCGAGGCCAGGAGGATCACTTGAGCTCAGGAGTTTGATACCAGCCTGGGCAACACAGTGAGGCCTCATCTCTACAAAGAAAAACATTTTTTTGAGGAGGCGCAGTGGCTCATGGCTGTAATCCTAGCACTTTGCGAGGCCAAGGCAGCGGATCACCTGAGGTCAGGAGTTCGAGACCAGCCTGGCCAACATGGCAAAACCCCGTCTCTACTAAAAATACAAAAATTAGCCCGGCGTGATGGCACAGGCCTGTAATCCCAGCTATTCAGGAGGCTGAGGCAAGAGAATCACTTGAACCAGGGAGGCAGAGGTTGCAGTGAGCTGAGGTTGCAGTGAGCCGAGGTTGCAGTGAGCCGAGGTCACACCATTGCACTCCAGACTGGGCAACAGAGTGAGACTATCTCAAAAAAAATTTTTTTAATTAAAAAAAAAAAGAATACGTATGAATAATTGTATGTCAACTAGCTTTTTTCTTTCTTTCTTTCAGATGGAGTTTCATTGCTGTTGCCCAGGCTGGAGTGCAATGGCGTGACGTCAGCTCACTGCAACCTCTGCCTCCCAGGTTCAAGTGATTCTCCTGCCTCAGCCTCCGGAGTAGCTGGGATTAAAGGCACCCACCACCACACCCAGCTAATTTTTTGTATTTTTAGTAGAGACAGAGTTTCCCCATGTTGGCCAGGCTGGTCTTGAACTCCTGACCTCAGGTGATCCACCTGCTTCGGTCTCCTAAACTGCTGGGATTACAGGTGTGAGCCACCACACCCGACCAACTAGCTTTTTAACTCAATGAAAGAGAACAAAGGAGGCCTGGGGTCCACACATCTGGGTCCTTCCCCCAGTTGTGCCGCTGTTAAAGGAGAGACAGTACGATTTAAAAAGACTGGAAGATAAATAAAAAGGAAGGTTCCAATTTGCAGGAATTAGTATCTCCAAACAGCCTCAATCCTTTTGGAACTGGGAAGCAGGCCTGAAGGACTGAATGATAAAATTAGTAGTAACTCAGTATAAAGCAGAATATTTCTTTCCAACTCTGAGGACTGTGGTGTACATTTGATGGAAAGATGGGAAGAAAATCAAATGCACTAAACTTGTTCCAGGGGCAAGCACAGCAAAGTATCTGCCAAGAAGGGGGGATCCCAAGGAGAAAATTTATCAGCCTCAGTTTTGCGTGGGGTTCGCCTTGTACGCAAGGATCCCAGGTATCCTGCCGATAGCATGGGATGCATTGTTATGGGACAGATAATACTAAGTACATAGTATCAGCATGAAGATCTAGAGAGTATCTTCATACATTACATGGCAGGTTTGATTGTGAAACTTTTATTTTGTTTTGTTTTATTTTATTTTATTATTTCGAGACAGGGTTTCACTCTGTCGCCCAGGCTGGTGTGTGGTGGCGCAATCACAGCTCATTACATCCTCTACCTCCCAAGTTCAAGTGATTCTCCTGCCTCAGCCTCCTGAGTAGCTGGGACGACAGTCGTGTGCCACCACGCCTGGCTAATTGTTTGTATTTTTTGTAAAGACAGTGTTTCATCATGTTACCCAGGCTGCTCTCAAACTCCTGGGCTCAAATGATCCACCCGCCTTGGTCTCCTAAAGTGCTGGGATGACTGGTGTGAGCCATCACACCCTGCTGATTATGAAATTTAAAAAATTAAGTCCTGGCCGGGAGCAGTGGCTCATGCCTATAATCCTAGCATTTTGGGAGGGCAAGGCAGGTGGATCACTTGAGGTCAGGAGATCGAGACCAGCCTGACCAACATGGTGAAACGCCATCTCTACTAAAAACACAAAAAAATTAGCCGGGCGTGGTGGCACACACCTGTAGTCCCAGCTACTCGGGAGGCTGAAGCAGGAGAATCGCCGGAACCTGGGAGGCGGAGGTCGCAGCGAGCCGAGATTGCACCACTGCACTCCAGCCTGGGTGATACAGCAAGACTCTGTCTCAAAAAAAAAAAAAAAAGTTAAGCTCTCTGTGTCACGTGAGTTTGTATGCTTGGGTAGAGGTACAGCTCTCCATTGTTCCTGGGCACACAGTAAGACTAAATGAAGGGAGTCTTGGCTGGGAAGCGTGTGTTTTCCATTGACATGTTCCCAGGCATGTGTGGACATGGCTGGCGTGGGCCTCAGGAGTAAGGCAAGGGGAATTCACGATTTCCTCTCTCCATGACACATGACGGCTTAGGTCAGGTTCAAGATCCTTTGTTATATGCTCTCATACAGTTGCATTCCTCTCCTTCTGTCTTAGTGCATTCAGGCTTCTTATAGCAAAATGCCATAAACTGGATGGCTTATAAATGACAAATATTGGCCGGGCACCGTAGCTCATGCCTGTAATTCCAACACTTTGGGAGGCTGAGGTGGGTGGATCACAAGGTCAGGAGTTTGAGACCAGCTTGATGAACATGGTGAAACCCTGCCTCTACTAAAAATACAAAAAATTAGCTGGGCATGGTGGCGCATGCCTGTAATCCCAGCTACTCAGGAGGCTGGCACAGGAGAATCGTTGAACCCAGGAGCTGGAAGTTGCAGAGATCTGAGATCACACCCTTGCACTCCAGCCTGGGCAACAAGAGCAAAACTCCGTCTCAAAAAAACAGAAAAGAAGGAAGGAAGGAAGGAAGGAAGGAAGGAAGGAAGGAAGGAAGGAAAGAAGGAAGGAAGGAAGGAAAAATATTTATTTTTCACAGTTCTAGAGGCTGTGAAGTCCAAGATCACGGCACAGGCGGATTCGGTGTCTATCGAGGGCCCATTTCCTAGATGGTGCCCTCTCACTGTGTCCTCACATAGTAGAAGAGACAAACAAGCTCCCTTGGGCTTATTTTATGTAAGCACTAATCCCAGCCTAAGCGCTCCACCTTCATGACTAATCACCTCCCCAAAGGCCTCAGCTTCTTTTTTTTATTATTATTTTTTAAGAGATAAGGTCTCACTCGTTCACCCAGGCTGGAGTGCAGTGGCACCTCACAGCTCACTGCAGCCTTGACCTCCCAGGCTCAAGTGATCCTCTCACCTCAGCCACCCAAGTAGCTTGGACTACAGGCATGCACCACCATGCCCAGCTGATTTTTTTATTTTCTTGTGGAGACAGGGTCTCTCTAGTTTGCCCAGGCTGGTCTCAAACTCCTGGGCTCAAGTGATCCTCCCACCTTGGCCTCCCAAAGTGCTGCGTTTACAGGCATAAGCCACCGTGCTCAGCCATATTAACATTCTTGCTTGTGTGATGGATGCTATCACCGAAGAAACCCTCCCAGGTCTCTGGTAGTGCCATGAATTTCTAATATTTTCAGACTCAAATAAATGCCCAGAGTTCAAAGAAGAACACCAGAACCTTGTTTGAACTCATCTGCCTGTCCCTAGTGACGGGCAGTCATCTCAAATACAACTGACAATCAAGTTCAGATCTGACACTTTTATCATAGATTTATGAGCTAGCTGGTCCCAGGTGTGCATGGCCCACTTCTCCTTGTCCATGATCAAGACAATTTGCTTGTTATTTGCTTTTTATTTTTATTTTTTGAGATGGAGTCTTGGTCTGTCGCCCAGGCTGGAGTGCAGTGGTGCGGTCTAGGCTCACTGCAACAAAACCTCCACCTCCCAGGTTAAAGCAATTCTCTGCCTCAGCCTCCCAAGCTGCTGGGATTACAGGTGCCCACCACCACGCCTGGCTCATTTTTTGTATTTTTAGTAGAGACGAGGTTTCACCATCTTAGCCAGGCTGGTCCTGAACTCCTGACCTAATGATCCACCTGCCTCAGCCTCCCAAAGTGCTGGGATTATAGCCGTGAGCCACTGCACCTGGCCTGCTTTTTATTTTTCTACCAAAGACTTCTGTCCTCGGTTTTCTTCTTCCTCCAGCCCTTCTGACCCAGCTGGCCACAGACCATGATAGATGAAGTGCAGAAGTCCTCGCTGCCAAGCTGCTTCTCCCTTGTGACTATGTCCATGCTAAGTATTTCTGTCTTAGAATAGAGCTACAAGAATTATAGAGGCTGAAGACTCTCATTAATAAACAGCCCTTTGCATTTGACAAGGTGTTACAGAAGAAGAAAGAAGTGAACTTTTTTTTTTTTTTTTTTTTTTGAGACAGTCTGGCCCTGTCACCCAGGCTGGAGTGCAGTGGCACAATCTCGGCTCACTATGACCTCCACCTCCCAGGCTCGAGCCATCCTCCCACCTCAGCCTCCCGAGTAGCTGGGACTACAGGCACATGCCACCATCACACCTGGCTAATTTTTGTATTTTTTGTAGAGATGGAGTTTTGCCATGTCTGATCTGCCCAGGCTGGTCTTGAACTCCTGGACTAAAGCAATCCACCTGCCTAGGCCTCCCAAAGTGCTAGGATTACAGGTGTGAGTCACTGCGCCTGGCCAGAAGTGAGTATTCTTGATAGCCTCAGGAAATGAAAGATATATTACTGGGCCCATACTCAGCTCCTGGCAAAGCCACCTCCATCAACTGCCCCCATTCCAGCTGGCTGGCTGTGAAATTGCCTTTGCAAAAATTATGACAGTGAAAGAAATAAAACGTAACTGACTCCATCTTGCTTCTAAGCTCACAGCTGTCTTTGCTCATTCCTGCACATAGGCCAAGCCAACTATATGAGGAATTTAGTTTATGGTTTAACTTTAAAACAAAGCAAGCCAGGTATGGTGACTCACTTGAGGTCAGGAGTTTGAGACCAGCCTGGCCAGCATGGTGAAACCCCATCTCTACTAAAAAAATACAACAATTAGCCAGTCATGGTGGCACATGCCTGCAATCCCAGCTACTTTGGAGGCTGAGGCAAGAGAATCGCTTGAACCCAGGAGACAGAGGTTGCAGTGAGCCAATATCACACCACTGCATTACAGCCTGGGCGACAGAGCAAGACTCCATCTCAAAAAAAAAAATAAATAAATAAAAAGAATAAAATAAAGCTGCTGATAACAGTCCCTTCCTGAAACTAACCCCCTTCTTGCTCAGGGACTGACTGACACTGCCTTTGTATAACTAATGAAAGACCTCAAGGTTAGAATTGTGGTAGGGGCCTGAATTCTGCTAAGATGAAGGCATAGTGAAACTCTAACAGTCATTGTTTCTTCTAAGATGTGGATATAGTTAAACTCTAACCAGTCATTGTTTTATAACTTGCCTTTTTTTTAGCTGCTTATGACTCAGAAATCATATAGCCAATGGTCACAAGATTTATAACTTCTCCAATTCTCCCATGGACAACATCACTATTGTACAATCAAAGATTGGTGTTTGAGACATTTTCCAGACCTTGCATTCCGTATGGACCAACTGGCGCCACCTGGACCAGCAACCGACATCCAGGAACTGACTTAGCACAGAAGACAGTTTCGATCCCCTATGATTTCATTCCTGACCCAACCACTCAGCATTCCTCATTCCCTAGTTCCCTGCTTGCCAAACTATCCTTGAAAAAGGATGTGGATTTGAGAAATATCTCCTGTTCTTGTCATTTGACTGGCCCTGTGATTATTAAACTTTCTCTGCCGTAACTCCTGCTGTTCTTGGTGTCTTGGCTTTTCTGGGCAGCAGGCAAGAAGAACCAGTTGGGTGATTACAGCAAGGATGGGTTTCTTGCTCAGTTATGAGATCCTTCTTTGCAGCAGACCATTATCCCGATGAGATAATGGCCTGGCCATTATCCCCATTATCAGCCATCCTTGACTACTTTTGTCCAGAAGCACACCTCGCAACTTGTCTGAAGTGCAACCTACACCCACCCCAGTAGGAATTGCCCTAGGACGTGACTGAGCTCTTCAGGCCCACGGCAGTGTTAGCTGTGAGTCATGTAAAGGAGAAATGCCAAAGAAAAAAAATGAGACAAAAAATAAATACAGCCAAGGAAGACTCTGGGGATCTTCTAGGTTGTACAAACCAAAATAGGTTTTTGTTTGTTTGTTTTTGTTTATTTGTTTTTTTGAGACAGTCTTGCTTTGTCGCCCAGGCTGGAGTGCAGTGGCACGATCTCGGCTCACTGCCAGCTCTGCCTCCCAGGTTCACACCATTCTCCCGCCTCAGCCTCCCGAGTAGCTGGGACTACAGGCACCTGCCACCACGCCCGGCTAATTTTTTTTTTTTTTTTTTTGTATTTTTAGTAGAGACGGGGTTTCACTGTGTTAGCCAGGATGGTCTCGATCTCCTGACCTCATGATCCGCCCGCCTTGGCCTCCCAAAGTGCTGGGATTACAGGCTTGAGCCACTGCACCCAGCCCAAAATAGGTTTGGGGGAAGGAAAGAGAGTGAAGGAATTACAAACAGATCCATCAACACCCTCCTTATCCTCAAAGTTTACTGTGTTTTTGTTTTATTTTGTTTTGTTTCGAGACAGGGTCTTGTTCTGTCACCCAGGCCAGAGTGCAGTGGCGTGATCATGGCTCAGAGCAACCTCAACCTCCCTGGCTCAAGTGATTCTCCCACCTCAGCCTCCCGAGTAGCTGGGACTACAGGGCATCCACCATCATGCCCAGCTGATTTTTTAAAATTTTTTGTAGAGATGGAGTCTCACAATGTTGCTCAGGCTGGTCTCAAACTCCCAGGCTCAAGCAATCCTCCTGTCTTGGCCTCCCAGAGTGCCAGGGTTACAGGCATGAGACACTATCCCTGGCTTACTGTGTTTTAAAGAAGCCAAAGAAGTACTTCAGTGTCCTGACATGATCTTTGCTGACAGATTTCCAGGCACGTTCAAAGGCAACTTGTCATATAATGGTACATCCATTTCAATCCACTGGTCCAGGAGCTGCCTTTGGGGCATTAGGACAGCTGGGCCTCACAAGCCACTTCTGTTCCAGCCCACTCTTCAGGGGAGTTGACGGAACACAATGAGAATGTTCCAGCAAAAAAGTGTATACCTAAAGGTGAGAGTCACAGGTACTCAAAAGAAAGCAATACTGGTATGCACAAAATGAAAAGCTTCCCAGTAGATATTCCATACCAGCTTCTTTCTTGCTCCATCCTCTGGCTTCTAATGGCCTCTTGCATCTTTCCTCGGCCAATTCTTTTCTCTCTGCATGTTTATTGTCTCACCTCCCTTCCTCTCGCCCCCAGTCCTTATTCTCATCTTCTGCTTCAGATTCCTGTCTGTTTTCTTTCTTTCTTTTTTTTTTTTTTTTTTTTTTTTTTTGAGACAGAGTTTCGCTTGTGTTGCCCAGGTTGGAGAGCAGTGGTGTAATCTTGGCTCACCACAACCTCTGCCTCCCAGGTTCAAGCGATTCTCCTGCCTCAGTCTCCCAAGTAGCTGGGATTACAGACATGTGCCACCACGCCCGGCTAATTTTGTAGTTTTAGTAGAGATGGGGTTTCTCCATGTTGGTCAGGCTGGTCTCGAACTCCCGACCTCAGGTGGTCCGCCTGCCTCAACCTCTCAAAGTGCTGGGATTACAGGCATGAGCCACCGCTCCCAGCCAATTCCTGTCTGTTTTCAAGAAAAAAGATCTATTCTCTTCTTGATCGTCATGTCCATCTTGACTCTTGCACGATCAACACCCTCTGTCCTACCCTGCAATCACCCTACCTCTTCCTCCTCACATTTATTGTCCCTGAGTGACAAATTTCTCCCCTGTTCTTTGCTTTTCAAAAGCAAGAACTGACTAAGAAAAATTTTGAGGCCAGGTGCAGTGGCTCATGCTTGTAATTCCAGCACTTTGGGAAGCTGCTACGAGAGAATCGCTTAAGACTGAGTTCAAGATCAGCCTGAGCAACAGAGTGAGACCCCGTCTCCACAACAAAAAAACAGCCAGGCATGATGGCATACACCTGTGGTCCCAGCTATTTGGGAAGCTGAGATGGGATGATCACTTGAGCCCAGGAAGTTGGGGCTGCAGTGAGTCATGATCATGCAATTGCAGTCTAGCTTGGGTGACAGAGCAAGACCCTGCCTCCAAAATAAATAAATAAATAAATAATAAACAAACTTTGAAATTATGGAGAGTTTCCTGATTGTTAAATATATCCTCAGACAGGGATGGTGGTGCACTCCAACTCTATGCTGATAGAAACCCCTGTACTTAAAACCCTTTCAGACCTCATCCCATGCACCTCTTCATCTGTTTCCTTGTACCCTTTATATTAAACTGGTAAACATAAGTAAAGTGTCTTCCTGAGTTCTGTGAGCTGTTCTAGAAAATTCTCGAACATTATGAGGGAGGCATGGAAACCCCCGATTTATAGCTGGTTGGTCAACCAAAAGAGTCAAACTCTGTAAAATATTTGAAGAGATTTATTCTGAGCCAAATACAAGTGACCATGACCCATGACACAACCCCAGGAGATCCTGGGAACACATGCCCAAGGTCATTGGGGCACAGCTTGCTTTTATACATTTTAGGGAAACATGAGACATCAATCAACACGTGTAAGATATACACGTTTGGTCTGGAAAGGTGGGACAACTCAAAGCAAGGTAGTGCGGTGGAAGGGAGGGGAGGTGGGGATTCCAGGTCATGGATGGATTCAAAGATTTTCTGATTGGCAATTGGTTGAAAGAGTTTAACTAAAGACCTGGAGTCAATAGAAAGGAGTATCTGAGTTAGGATAAGGAGTTATGAAGACCAAAGTTCCTTTATTTTTTTTGAAACAGGGTCTCACCCTGTCGCCTTTTTTGAAACAGGGTCTCACTCTGTCGCCCAGGCTGGAGTGGAGTGGCCCAATCTTGGCTCACAGCAACCTCCGCTTCCTGGGTTCAAGCGGTTCTCATGCCTCAGCCTCCCTGTAACTGGGATTACAGGCGCGTGCCACTGCAAGAAATTTTACTGTCTATTCTCTCTGACGCCTGCTACCTGGAGGCTTCATCTGCATAAGAAGAACCTTGGTCTCGGCTGGGTGCAGTGGCTTATGCCTGTAATCCCAGCACTTTGGGAGGCTGAAGCGGGTGGATCACCTGAGGTCAAGAGTTGGAGACCAGCCTGGTCAACGTGGTGAAACCCCGTCTGTACTAAAAATATAAAAATTAACAGCTGGGAGTGGTGGCTGCCTGTAGTCTCAGCTACTCAGGAGGCTGAGGCAGGAGAATTGCTTGAACCTGGGAGGTGGAGGTTGCAGTGAGCCAAAATCATGCCACTGCACTCCAGCCTGGGCACAGAGTGAGGCTCTGTCTCAAAAAAAAAAAAAAAGAATTTTATTTTTGGTTTACATTGGTCAGAAGTACAGGAGTCCTGGGACTTGCAACTGGCATCTGAAGTTGGCAGGTGGGGCAGTTTTGAGCCCTTAAGCTGTGGAGTCTGCCCTAACTCCAGATAGTATCAGAATTGAACTGACTTGTTGAATATCCAGTTGGTGGCCAGAGAATCAGAGAACTGGCTGTTGGTGTTGGAAAACATCCCAGGAGTCCTTGAAGTAGGAGAACAGAGAACCAAGAAGAGCGTGAGAACCAGAGACAGAGCAAAAAGGATTCAAAGATGAGCTGTTCTGGAGTTCACCCCCTTACACACTCATCACCTATGGACAACCCACCTTTCAATAGACTTGGATGCTTACAGGCTCCCTGAATGGAGGCTGGATGAATTGGACACCTTGTGTGGATAAAGCATGAAAGAACTTCCATGTAAAACAAGATGGAACCAAACAGACGCAACTGAAATGTCCCTATGGGCACCAGTGGACCTACCTGCACTGTCCCTTAGGTATGGAGTCAGCAAATGCCACTGCAGTATCCCGAGTGAACAGGGTTTAGCAGGAGATCCTTTCACAGAGAAGCATCCTTCTAGGAACTGCCCACTGAAACATCCAGTTAATCTAAGATTTAGGCACTGAGAATGGAGAAGAGAAATTTTTTTTTTTGAGACAGGACCTCACTCTGATGCCCATACTGGAGTGTAGTGGTACCTACATGGCTCACTGCAGCCTCAACCTCCTGGGCTCAAGCAATCCTCCCATCTCAGCCTCCTGAGTAGCTGGGACCACAGATATGTACCACCACACCCAATAATTTGTTTGATTTTTAGTAGGGACAGAGTCTCACCATGTTACTCAGGCTGGTCTCAAACCCCTGGGCCCAAGCGATCCTCCTGCCTCAGCCTCCCAAAGTGCTGGCCTTATAGGCGTGAGCCACTGTGCCTGGCTGCAAATTCTTATATCAAGGCTTCATCCTTCTTTCTGTTTATAAATATCTGGAAGTTCCATGGAGCTATACCAGATGTCAGGAAGGGCCTCATTCAGAGTCTCATCTCTTGCTTTCCATGGTAATTAAAATCTTAAGGTTGGCCGGGCGAGGTGGCTCACGCCTGTAATCCCAGCACTTTGGGAGGCTGAGGTGGGCAGATCACGATGTCAGGGGATTGAGACCATCCTGGCTAACAGGGTGAAACCCCATCTCTACTAAAAATACAAAAAATTAGCCGGGCGTGTTGGCGGGCACCTGTAGTCCTAGCTACTCGGGAGGCTGAGGCAGGAGAATGGCATGAACCCGGGAGGCAGAGCTTGCAGTGAGCTGAGATCGCGCCACTGCACTCCAGCCTGGGCAACAGAGCAAGACTCCATCTCAAAAACAAATAAAAAAAAAATACAAACAATTAGCCAGGCGTGGTGGCGGGCGCCTGTAATCCCAGTTTCTTGGGAGGCTGAGGCAGGAGAATTGCTTGAACCCAGGAGGCAGAGGCTGCAGTGAGCCGAGATCATGCCATTTCACTCCAGCCTGGGTGACAGACAGAGACTCTGTCTCAAAAAAAAAAAAATTAAAGAGAATAGCTTCCTGTTGGTCCCTAGCCCAGAGCCAAGCAGCTCGGTGAGTGACATTAAGCCAGATGAAGATGACATAGCAGAGCAAATGGCAATGATATCTTCTAACCAGAATTGTCAGTAATTTACCTCCAGCCCTGCCAAAGCCCAGGAGGAGACTTAATTGAAGAAGGGATATTTGCAGGCCACAAATCAAAATGACATAAAGAATTATGAAAAACAGGCTGGGCGTGGTGGCTCACGCCTATAATCCCAGAACTTTGGGAGGCTGAGGCGGAGAGATCACTTGAGGTCAGGAGTTCAAGACCAGCCTGGCCAACATGGTGAAACTCCATCTCTACTAAAAATACAAAAATTAGCCAGTAGTGGTGGTGTGTGCCTGTAATTCCAGATACTTAGGAAGCTGAGGCACAAGAATCACTTGAACCCGGGAGGTGGAGGTTGCAGTGAGCTGAGATTGCACCACTGCACTCCAGCCTGAGTGACAGAGTGAGACCCTGTCTCAAAAAAAATTTTTTTTTAAATCTGAAAAATGGAGTCTATCACCAACCAGACTGATTCCAACAACAGGAAAGTTATGGAAAAAGTGATTTAGACACTGCAGTATTTTCGACGCGGCAGACTGAGCACATGATATAGTCTCTACCTCTCACACCAAACACCAGCTGCAAAGAAAGCATCTTTCAAAAACATTCACTATGCAGGGTGCAGTGACTAGTGCCAGTAATCCCGGCGCTTTGGGAGGCCAAGGCAGAAGGGATCAATTGAGGCCAGGAGTTCGAGACCAGCGTGGGCAACATAGTGAAATATCATCCCTAACAACAACAACAACAACAAAAAGAATTAACCAGGCATGATGGCACACACCTGTGGTCCCAGCTACTCAGGAGGCTGAGGCAGGAAAATCACTTGAGCCCAGGGAGTTTGAGGCTGCTGTGAGCTATGATCACACCACTTGCACTCTAGCCTGGGCAACAGAGCAAGACCCTGTCTCTTAAAAAAATATAAAAATCCATTCATTTAAGAAATAGTTAGTGAATACGTACTATGTACCTGATATTTGCATTAGTCCATTCTCATATTGCTATAAAGAAATACCTAAGGCCAGGCGTGGTGGCTCACGCCTGTAATCCCAGCACTTTGGGAGGCCGAGGCAGGTGGATCACCTGAGGTCAGGAATTTGAGACCAGCCTGGCCAACATAGTGAAACCCCATCTCTACTAAAAATACAAAAAATATTAAATGGGTGTGGTGGTGTGCACCTGTAATCCCAGCTACTTGGGAGACTGAGGCAGGAGAATTGCTTGAACCCGGGAGGCGGAGGTTGCAGTGAGCTGAGATTCCACCACTGCACTATAGCTCGGGCGACAGAGTGAGACCGAGTCTAAAAAGAAAGAAAGGGAGAAAGAAAGAGAGAAAGAAAGGAAGGAAGGAAGGAAGGAAGGAAGGAAGGAAGGAAGGAAAGGAAAGAAAGGAAAGAAAAACAGGCCAGGGATGGTGGCTCATGTCTGTAATCCCAGCATTTTGGGAGGCCAAGGTGGGTGGATCACAAGGTCAGGAGTTCAAGACCAGCCTGGCCAATATGGTGAAACGCTGTCTCTGCTAAAAATGTAAAAATTAGCCAGGTGTGGTGGTGGGCGCCTATAGTCTCAGCTACTTGGGAGGCTGAGGCAGAAGAATCACTTGAACCCGGGAGGAGGAGGTTGCAGTGAGCCAAGATCAAGCCATTGTACTCCAGCCTGGGCAACAGAGCGACACCCTGTCTCAAAAAAAAAAAAAAAAAAAGAAGAAGAAAACAAAAAAACAAAGGAGGCCCTCCTTGGAAGAACGGCGCTTGTAGTGGAGGTGCTGAAAGGTGGCCTTCGAGTAAGGGGTTGGGGGACACATGGGAGGAGTCGCGCTTGCATTGCACACAAAGGCTTTCTTCTCTGAGCTATGCCTTCCCCTTCCCACTCCTGAAATTTACCAGGAGGGGCGTGATGCAGGGTCTGGGCTTTCACCCCTCCACCAAGCAACACAGACATCCAAGGGAATACGAGTTCCAGAGGGGAAAAGGGTGAGGAACCAAAGCACTATATGGGAACAAACTATAGCAGAGGGAATGAAATTAATAAAGAACCCTCAAGCATATAAAGGAGAATACTGAAAACCTGAAGCAAAGACAAGCAGTCCAAAGAAAAAACAGCCAGGTATATAGTGGCTTACGCCTGTAATCCCAGCACTTTGGGAGGCCGAGGTGGGAGGATCACTTGAGCCCAGGAGTTCAAGACCATCCTGGGCAACATAGTGAGACTCCCCCAATCGCTCAAAAAAAATTAAAAGTCAGCTGGGCATGGTGGCACACGCCTGTGGTCCCAGCTACTCAGGGGGCTGAGGTGAGAATCTCGCTTTGAGCCCAGGAGGTCGAAGCTGCAGTGAGCCATGATCATACCACTGTACTTCAGCCTGGGCAACAGAGCAAGACCATGTCTCAAAAAAAACAACCAAAAAAAGAAATTATAAAATCTAAATAAAGAACTCACTGGAGGGACTAGGCAGTAAAACAATACAAGCTGCAAAGAACTTAAGTGAGAGAATATATCAATTCAGAAGGTAAGAGATAAAAACTTGGAAAATATTAACATTTTAGAATTTAAAAAATTAACATCTTATGATGGATAAAGATAGATATGGTAATAGGTGTAAAACAACAGACTCATAGGAAAGACAGAAGGGAAGAAATATTTGGAAAAAACAATGACTACATTTTACAAAGATCAAACGAAAAAGCTAAAACTCCAAATAAAAGGGCTTGTATGTGTTTGCCAGGGCTGCTGGCAAAGTGAGAAGATCAGGAGTTCCAGAGCAGCCTGGCCAACATGGTGAAACCTTGTCTCTACTAAAAATACAAAAATTAGCTAGGCATGGTGGCAGGCGCCTGTAATCCCAGCTACTTGGGAGGCTGAGGCAGGAGAATCGCTTGAACCCAGGAGGGAGAGGTTGCAGTGAGCTGAGATTGTGCCACTGCACTCTAGCCTGGGCAATATAGCGAGACTCCATCTCAAAAAAAAAAAATTCCTCATATAAAATCCCAAGGAACGTAAGTTGATATTTTTAAAAATCACTAACAGGAAATAAACTACATAATCAGAAGCAATAAACTTCAGAATCACACTCACAAATGGCACAGCCACTGGAATTATGCTGTACGGAATATAAAATAAATATAGTAAATCTTTAAAGAAATTAATGGCGGAGCTTTAAAAATACTGAAAGAAAAGCTGATTATTAAAACTGTCAAGGAAGATTTGAAGAAGAAAAACTAAAAATTATATAAGTGAAAACTTTAAAACCCAGTAAACAAATGAAATCGATTACAGCACAGCTAAAAAGAAAAGAAACTAGGCACATATTGGAAGAAATTATACAGGGTGTGGCCAGGCACAGTGGCTCACGCCTGTAATCCCAGCACTTTGAGAGCCTCAGGCAGGAGGATGACTTGAGCCCAGGAGTTCGAGGCCAGCCTGGGCAACATAGCAAGACCTCGTCTCTACTAAAAATTAAAAAAATTAGCCAGGCGTGGTGGCGTATACCTGTGGTCTCAGCTACTGGAGAGGCTGAGGTGGGAGGATCGCTTGAGCCTAGGAGGCAGAGGTTGCGGTGAGCCGAGATCGCACCACTGCACTCCAGCCTGGGCAACAGATTGAGACCCTGTCTCAAAAAAAAAAAAAGAAGAAGAAGAAGAAAAGAGAGAGATTGTTAGAAGATAGTATTAGGGAAACTCGCACTTGTAAGGAGAAAAGTAAAGTTAGTTCCCTACCTCTCCCCATAATACAAAGGTCAAATAAATGGGCTAGAAACCTAAATAAGAAAGGTAAAACCAGAAGGCTAGGACTGTATGTTAATTTCCTAGGGCTGCTGTAAACTACCACAAACTGGGTGGCTTAACCCAATAGAAATCTATTGTCTCCCCATTCCTGGAAGCCAGCAGTCCAAACTCAAGGTATCAGCAAGGCCACGCCCGCTCTGAACCCTGCAGGGGAATCCTTCTTCACCTGGTCTTAGCTGCTGATGATTTATTGGCAGCCTTTGGAGTTGCTTCGCTTGTAGCTGCATAACTCTAATCTCTGCCTTTGTTGTCATATGGCATTCCCTGTGTGTGTGTGTTTGTGTGTGTGTGTCTGTGTGTGTGTGTGTGTGTGTGTCCTCACATGGCTATCTTCTTTTTATTTATTTATTTATAGAGACAGGGTCTTACCATGTTGCCCAGGCCAATCTTGAACTCCTGGGCTCAAGTGATTCTCCTACCTTGGCCTCCCAGAGTGCTAGGATTACAGGAGTGAGCCACGGCGCCCAACCAGGCTGTCTTCTTACAAGGACAACAGTGATACAGCATTAGCAGCCCAGCCTACTCTAGTATGACCTCATCTTAACTAATTACATCTGCAACGACCTTGTTTCCAAATACAGTCACATTCTGAGGTACTGGGAGTATGAATTCAACATATCCTTTTGGAAGAACACAATTCAACCCATAACAGCTGCTAGAAAAATGTAGAATATTGTTATGGCTTTGGAGTGAGCAAAGATTCTTCAACCCAGAGAGCACATATGGTGAAAATGTGACGGGTCTGACTACATGAAATTTAAAGATTTCTTCCAAACAAGGACATCGGAACATCATTGAAAAAGTTAACACAGCTGGGCGAGGTGGCTCATGCCTGTAATCCTAGCACTTTGAGAGGCCAAGGAAGGTGGATTACTTGAGGTCAGAAATGGCTCATGCCTGTAATTCCAGCACCAGCCTGGTCAACATGGCGAAACTCAGTCTATACTAAAAATACAAAAATTAGCTGGGTGGGCGTGGTAGCTCATGCCTGTAATCCCAGCTACTAGGGAGGCTGAGGCAGGAGAATCACTTGAACCCAGGAGGTGGAGGTTGCAGTGCCACTGCACTCCAGCCTGGGCAACAGAGCGAGACTCCATCTCAAAAAAAGATTAAAAAATAAAAAGTTAACTTGATATTAGTCAAGGGATACAAAATATCAGTTATGCAAGATGAATAAGTTCTAGAGATCTAATGTACAATGACATGACTATTGTTAATAACATTTTATTGTATACTTGAAATTTGTTATAAGGGTAGGTCTTAAGTGTTCTCACCACAAAAAAAAAAAAAAAAAAAAAAGCTCCCCAACTCATTGAATAGGGCTAGCATTCCGCCAGTGTCAAAACTGGGCAAGAATAACACCAGAAAGAAAACCGTGAATCAATTCCATTTATGAAAACAAATGCAGGCCAGGTGCGGTGGTTCATGCCTGTAATCCCAGCACCTTGGGAGGCCAAGGCAGGTGGATTCCTTGAGGCCAGGAGTTGGAGACCACTCCAGCCAACGTGGCGAAACTCCGTGTCTACTAAAAATGTAACAATTAGCTGGGCACGGTGGCATGCGCCTATAGTCTCAGCTCCGGAGGCAGAGGTGGGAGAATCGCTTGAACCCAGGAGGTGGGTGAGCTGAGATATCACCACTGCACAATATAACCTGGGTGACAGAGCAAGGCTGTCTCAAAAAAAAAAAAAAAAAAAAAAAAGAAAGAAAAGAAAAGAAATGCAAAACAACCCTAAATAAAGTATTATTAAATCAAATCCAGCAATGGTGAAAGCAAGAAAGAGGAGATAATCAACATTAATGGATTAAAGGCAGAAAAACCATCTGATCACATAAATAAATGCATAAAAAGCATTTGATAAAATGTAACACCTGCATAAAAAGAAAGAAAGAAAGAGAAAAAGAAAGACCTCTAGCAAGTTAGTAATAGAACCTGATAAAGGACTTCTACTAGAAATCTACTAAAAGCATCATACTTAATGATGAAACCTTAGGATCATTCCCTTAAATGTCTAGGACAAGACAAGAATTGTCCATTAATACCACTGCCATTCAACATTGTATTGGAACTCCTAGCCAAAGAGAAAAGGATTAAGAAAAAAGTACAGACATCGGATTTTTTAAAGCTGTAATTTTTTTCTTTTTTCTGGACAACAGGATCATCTAGCTAGAAAATCGAAGAGAATTATCTGTCAAGCTATTCCAGAACAAGCAAGAGTGAGTTCAACAAGGCAGCCAAATCCAAGATAATTTTTTTCTTTTTTCTTTTTTTTTGAGACGGAGTCTCACTCTGTCACCAGGCTGAAGTGCAGTGGCGCAATCTCGGCTCACTGCAACCTCTGCCACCGGGTTCAAGGGATTCTCCTGCCTCAGCCTCCCGAGCAGCTGGGATTACAGGTGACTGCCACTGTGCCCTGGCTAAACTTGTATTTTTAGTAGAGACGGGGTTTCACCATGTTGGCCAGGCTGGTCTTGAACTCCTGACCTTGTGATCCACCCGCCTTGGCCTCCCAAAGTGCTGGGATTACCGGCGTGAGCCTCAGCGCCCGGCCATCCAAGGTAATTTTTTTTTTTTTTTTTTTTTTTTTGAGACGGAGTCTCCCTCTGTCGCCTAGGCTGGAGTGCTGTGGCGCGATCTCAGCTCACTGCAAGCTCCACCTCCCAGGTTCACGCCATTCTCCTGCCTCAGCCCCCAGAGTAGCTGGGACTACAGGCGCCCGCCACCACGCCCGGCTAATTTTTTGTATTTTTAGTAGAAACGGGGTTTCACCGTGTTAGCCAGGATGGTCTTGATCTCCTGACCTCGTGATCCACCCGCCTCGGCCTCCCAAAGTGCTGGGATTACAGGCGTGAGCCACCGCGCCCGGCCCAGAGACAACCTGTTCTGCAGCCCATTTGCTTCTTCCAGAGTCTCCCTCTGTCATCCAGGCTGGAGTACAGTGGCTTGATCTCAACTCACTGCAACCTCCGCCTCCCAGGTTCAAACGATTCTCCTGCCTCAGCCTCCTGAGTAGCTGAGATTACAGGCACCCACCACCAGGCCCAGCTAATTCTTGTATTTTTAGTAGAGACGAGGTTTCACCATGTTGTCCAGGCTGGTCTCAAACTCCTGACCTCAGGTGATTTGCCTGCCTCAGCCTCCCAAAGTGCTGCGATTACAGGTGTGTGAGCCACCCCCCCACACCCTCTATTTGCTTCTTTGAGATGAGTCACCCCATAAATGATTGGTAAACGGAGTAATGATGTCAGCATAACACAAGCATGTTGGTTAACATGCAATTTTCTCCAGGAAGTTAACATTTTGAAGCAATCAGGGCCAAGCTTTCTCACAGTTAAAGGGGAAACCTTAGTACTAAAAGATCTTCAGAGGAAAAAGCTGCAAATCTACAGAAGTGTCTTCCTTTGGATCCATGGTGGCTGGTTTAGTGACTCAAAGACCACCATGTTTGTCACAATGTTATGCCTATGGCAAAGCCATGAATGCAGATGAAGAAATTGCAAATATATTTCCCCCTTATTAAAATAACAGATTAATGAAAAAGATCACACCTTGGATCACATTTTGAATTTTGATGAAAACGATCCCCATCAATAGTTAATATCTCCAGACCAGCATCCCCAAGGAGGAAGCATAAGCCCCACTTTCAAGGCTGCAAAGTGCTGCTGAAAGCAAATGCTCATGGAAATTTACCTATTCCAGTGTTTCTATTAGCATCATTATTGGTTTTGTAGCACTCTGAATATAAAGTTGTATACAAGAGGCCGGGCACAGCGCCTCACACTTGTAATTTCAGCACTTTGAGAGGCCAAGGCGGGCGGATCACGAGGTCAGGAGATCGAGACTATCCTGACCAACATGGTGAAACTCTGTCTCTACTGAAAATACAAAAATTAGCTGGGCACGGTGGCACGCACCTGTAATTCCAACTACTTGGGAGGCTGAGGCAGGAGAATTGCTTGAACCAGGGAGTCAGAGGTTGCGGTGTGCCAAGATCGTGCCACTGCACTCCAGCCTGGCAACAGAGTGAGACTTCATCTCAAAAAAAAAAAAAAAAAAAAAAAGGTTGTATACAGGTTTTTATCTTTACTTTTTTTTTTTTTTTCGGAGTCAGGGTCTTGCTCTGTCTCTCAGGCTGGAGTGTTGTGCCACAATCACAGCTCACAGTAGCCTCGACCTCCTGGGCTCAGGTAATACCCCTATACCTTAGTCTCCCGAGTAGCTGGGAACACAGGTGCACACCACCACACCCAGCTAATTTTTTATTTTTTTATAGAGACAGAGTCTCCCTATGTTGCCCAGGCTAGTCTGAAACTCCTGGACTCCAGTGATTCTCCCTCCTCGGCCTCCGAAAGTGCTAGGATTACAGGCATGAGCCACCGTGCCCAGCCAGTTGCATATATTTTGAGCAATCTGTCTCTAACTCTATTTTTTCCATGAAGTCTTGTTAATTTTAGCGTGTCGTTTTGAAGAACTGAAGGTTCTTTAAGAATGCATATAGCAGGTTATAGCAGAAACGCTTATACTCAGAATGAAGCTGGGGCTCTCTCTTCCAACAAGCATTTTTGATATGTTCTGAGTGTCCCTGCTAGGTAGCCAGGAGACCAGGTAACCCACTTCCCTCTGAGAGTGGAAAAATTTCCCAAGGAGCCTGAGGGGCAGTTCTCTGGAGTTTGGGCACTAGAGCCCGTCTTATTTCCTCTTCTTCTCTCCTCCCTCTAGACCCCATACCACTCAGGAAAGGCCAAGTAAAAAGAACCAGAATTTTGCCTCTTACAAGCTTAGAGATCTTGAGAAAGTCACTGAACCTCTGCGGGACCCACTTTCCTAATTCTTTAAATAGAAAGGCAGTGGGTTTTTTGTTTGTTTTTTGTTGTTGTTTGTTTCTTCGTTGTTGTTGTTTTTTGTTAATCGTGGCGATGGTTATTAATTTTTTTTTTTTTTTTTGAGACGCGGTCTTGCCCTGTCGTCCAGGCTGGAGTGCTGTGGCGTGATCTTGGCTCACTGCAACCTCCACCTCCCAGGTTCAAGAGATTCTCCTGCCTCAGCCTCCCGAGTAGCTGGGATGGATTACGGGCGCACACCACCACGTCCAGCTAATTTTTTTTTTTAAATAGTAGAGACAGGGTTTCACCATGCTGGCCAGGCTGGTCACGAACTCCTGGCCTCGTGATCCGCCCGCCTCGGCCTCCCATAGTGCTGGGATTACAGGCGTGAGCCACCGCGCCCAGCCTGGTTGTTAATTTTTAAAACTGCCTTTCATTCTTGCTTTGCCATTTATAGCTCTGTAGCCTTGCACAAATGGCTTCACTTCTCTATGAGTCATCTGTAAAATGGGGCTCTTTGTGAAGACTTAACGATACCACGTGTACAAAGCACCGAACACAACATGCACATTAAGCTCCCCAAAATTGAAACTCCTATAAAATAGGAATCGGGGATTCTCAAGAGCAGGAGTTCTGACTTCAGCAGAGGAACCCAGAGCCGGTGGGGAAAGCAGACGTGGCTGTGACATCCCCAGGGACACTAAACGCATCCTCCCAGCCCCATCTTCCCCGCAGAGTCCCGCCACCAGCCCGAACTCTAACTTGCTCCAACCACCAGCCGAAGCCCGCAGCCCGCGGTTTGGGGGCCGCCCCCTGCAGCGCCAGGTCGCCGCGCGGACTACAGTTCCCAGCGTGCATCTCGGCTCGGGGGTCCGAGGGGCCGTCCTGCCTCAGGGACAGAGTCCAGGCTGCGTTCGCGGCTCCGGGCAGTCACAATCGTGCACGCAGCTCCTATTTTTCGCGTTGCTAATCGCGTCCGTTGCAGTCCACCCCATCCTGGGCCGCGGCCCCCGCAGGGTCTGTGAGGAATACTTACCCCTGCCCCGGGCGCCCGCTACGCCGCGTCCGAAGGAGGGGCCGAGGCCGGGCTCATCTCCCTGGGAGGACTCCCTCGGCCTCGTGGGGTGTCATGTCCACTGCGGCCCGAGGCTGGCAGCGGGGCTCTGCGGGAGGGCGCTGAGAGCCGGACCCCGAGGCCGCACGGCCGGAGACTACAACTCCCAGGCGGCACCGCGGCGGCGGCGCCCATACGTCACTCGGGCCCCGCCGGCGGCCCGGGGAAGCAGCACGGGCGGGGGGCAGGGGCTGGGGCCGACCGGGAGGCCGGTGCCAAGGATGGGGGCCGCCCGGCTGCCCCGCGCGTGAGGAGGCCGAGGGGCGCGCCACCCCGGCCCGGGGCGGCCGCCCCAGGGGCCCCGCCACCCCCGCCCGGCCCAGCAGTCGTGGCCCGGGATGCGGAGCCGGGGGCCGCCGGTGGAGCTGCGCGGGGTGAGCGGCGCGGGGAACGGGGACTGCCTGCCGCCCTCGCCGTCGTCCCCCACCGGCGGACCCCGGCGGGCATTCGAGAGCCGCGCGGCCAGGCCCTCTTAGTCCTCTGCCGTTTGGGGGGCACGGGTGAACCTGCCGCCCCACTCCCACCCCGCCCCGCCCGGACAGCCAAATCGGAAGGGACGAGCCTGCCCTTTGAAAGGGGTTTTTTTCTTGCTCCTGCGGAGGGCGCCCCAGCCATGGCCCTCAGGAGCTCCCTAGACCCCGCAGGGACTGCCCTGCATCCCGGCCGCCGGGGCCCGCCCTCTGCATCCAGCGGGCAGCCTGTGTGAAGCGGCCTCCTGCAGCCCCCGGCCCCTCCCCCATGGAGGAGGAGGAGGGGGCGGTGGCCAAGGAGTGGGGCACGACCCCCGCGGGGCCCGTCTGGACCGCGGTGTTTGACTACGAGGCGGCGGGCGACGAGGAGCTGACCCTCCGGAGGGGCGATCGCGTCCAGGTGCTTTCCCAAGACTGTGCGGTGTCCGGCGACGAGGGCTGGTGGACCGGGCAGCTCCCCAGCGGCCGCGTGGGCGTCTTCCCCAGCAACTACGTGGCCCCCGGCGCCCCCGCTGCACCCGCGGGCCTCCAGCTGCCCCAGGAGATCCCCTTCCACGAGCTGCAGCTAGAGGAGATCATCGGTGTGGGGGGCTTTGGCAAGGTCTATCGGGCCCTGTGGCGTGGCGAGGAGGTGGCAGTGAAGGCCGCCCGGCTGGACCCTGAGAAGGACCCGGCAGTGACAGCGGAGCAGGTGTGCCAGGAAGCCCGGCTCTTTGGAGCCCTGCAGCACCCCAACATAATTGCCCTTAGGGGCGCCTGCCTCAACCCCCCACACCTCTGCCTAGTGATGGAGTATGCCCGGGGTGGCGCACTGAGCAGGGTGCTGGCAGGTCGCCGGGTGCCACCTCACGTGCTGGTCAACTGGGCTGTGCAGGTGGCCCGGGGCATGAACTACCTACACAATGATGCCCCTGTGCCCATCATCCACCGGGACCTCAAGTCCATCAACAGTAAGTGGTGTCCTCTCTCCAAAATTCCTTCCACAGAACCTCTCAAGGCCAGGCCTAGGTGGCGGGAAACAGGGTGAGGGACACCAGATGACACTGTGCCTGGAGTGAGAAGGGGCAGCAGTATGATACCTTCAGGGTGAAGGTGAGGTAGGCCTTGCCCGCCTTAAGGGAAAAAAAGGAGGCTCAGAAAGGTTGAAGGACTTACCTGCCTCCCAGGCTGCAGAGTCACAATCGCTCAATAAACATGTTTCCATGAATACCTGCGTTCCCTGCATGACCAGGACAGATGCAGTGCCTGCCTTTAAGGTGCTCGCCATCCAGCCATGCTGCCAGAGTCCACCAGGCAGAGACAAAAAGAGCCTACCCCGTCTGGAGTCAGTGTCTCTCAACCCCAGCACTATTGGCACTTGAGGCCGGATCATTGTTGTAGGGGCTGTCCTGTGAATTGTGAGTTGCTTAGCGGCATCTTTGGCCTCTTCCCATTAGATGCCATTAGCATTCCCTGCCCCCTATCCCCAGCTATGACAAACAAAACTGTCTCCAGGCATTGCAAATGTCCCCTGGGGGGCAGAATCACCCCCAGTTGAGAACCATTCCCTGGAGTCTTCATAGGCCGAGCTGGCCAAGGCAAACTGGAAAAGATGAGGGAGGAATTAAATAGATGTGGCTTATATAAAAGCTTCCAGGCTGCCCGACAGGTTCTCCAAAGTTGATTGGTTGGTTGAATAAATAATGGATCCAGGTAGAAGGGAACATTCTACAAGACTCATTTCTAGATCGAAGAGCTTCATGTGGTGTCAGCAAGTATTAATTGAGCACCTATTAAGCAAGAGCTCAACTGGGACTAAGACAGCCATGGTTTCTGCCCTGACGGTACTCACAGGCTGGCAATTTCATTCATTCATTCCACAGATATTTCCAGAGTGCTGTGTGCCAGACCCTGTCCCAGGGATACAGCAAGAAAAAATCCTACGTCCCTGGCCCTCCCATTCGTGCTGTGCCCCATCTCACTCCCTTTCATTTCTTCATTCATTTGTTCATTCTTCCATTTGGTATTTACCACGCCAGATCATGTGCTAAGCAAAGGCATCAGTAGTGGAGGAGGCCAGCATGTCCCCGGCCCTCATGTCACTCACACTTAAGCCCCAAAATGTGAGGGTGCCCCCTTTGCTCTCAACACCCACATCTCATCTGCTCCTGATTTCTGTCACTTCTACATCTTGAAATTTATTTTAATCCATCCCACTATTTTTAGGAATATATTGCTATTCCCCCACCCATAGCAATTGTAAGCCCCTAGAAAAGAGGGACTGCATCTTCCTTGCCTCCCAAACCTGACATTTGTATATCAACAGAGAGGTTGGCTGGGCATGGTGGCTCATGCCTGTAATCCCAGCACTTTGGGAGGCCGAGGTGGGTGCATCACCCAAGGTCAGGAGTTCGAGACCAGCCTAACCAATATGGTGAAACCCCTTCTCTACTAAAAATACAAAAATTAGCTGGGCATGGTGGCATGCACCTGTAATCCCAGCTACTCAGGCTGAGGCAGAAGAATTGCTTGAATCCAGGAGGTGGAGATTGCAGTGAGCCGAGATCGCTCCACTGCACTCCAGCCTGGGTGACAGAGCAAGACTCCATTGCAAAAAAAAAAAAAAAAAGAGCTAACACATGACCACGATGTGCCAGGGCCGGTGCCGTGTCTGGGGAACTGATGCTTATGCCCCAGCACCTCTGAAATGTTGGGTAAATGGAGGCAGGGCCACCCAGCATGCTCCTGTTGAAGGCTGGGGCTCCTCAGCCCTTCCTCACCCACCCCTGCTGATTGACAGCACGCCCCACACCCCCAGGTTTTTTGTAGCCAGTGCTATCTGGCCAAAGGGTCAGTGGGCCTCTTATGGCCAGGGCTTCCTCCTGGGGTGATGGGTCTGCTCTGTGCCAGAAACAGAGGACACAGCGCCTCTACAGCACTGCTTCCCCACTCATCCTACCCTAAGGAGCGCCTCATCTGCCATCATTCATTCATTGGTTCATTCCACCAGTAATTCTTAAGTGCCTACTCTGTACTAGGCACTGTCCTCAGCTCTGAGATTACAGAAGTGAACAAGGCAAGATTTCCGCTCCCCCAGCTATGGAATTTATATTCTGGTGAACAGGAATAAATGATAGATGGATACCAAAATTTCAGAGAGTATCAGGGGCTCTCAGTGGACTAAGGCAAAGGCTGGAGCAGAGGGTTCTCTTTATTTAGATCGGGTGGTCAGGGAAGGCAACATTTGAGCAGAGACCTGAACAAAGGGGACCCAGCCTTACAAAGATCTGGGGAAGGGGAACAGTGGGGCACATGTCCTGAGGTGGGAGTGAGTGTGGCTCATTGGAGAACAGCAAGACCAGAACAGCAGGCACTGAAGCAGAGATGGGAGGAAGTAGGATCAGAAAGGCTGGCAGGAGCCAGATCACATAGGACCTTGGGGGCCATGGTGATGACTTGGGATATTTTATTTGATGTAGTGGAAGCCATTAGAGGATTTGAAGCAGGGAGTGACGTGATTACATACAGATTTTGAAGGGGGACTGACTTAGGCCCAGCCTGGGAAATAGAGAAATAAAGCATAAAACCATGAGATGTTCCCTCTGTCACAGGGTTTCGATACAAACAGGAGAGGTGGGGACCTAAGAAGGGAAAACTGCAGAGGTGGAGTCACAGACTAGGAGTTTACAGTGGGGGTTTCCAGGAGGAGGTGACATTGAAGCCGGGCCTTTTTTTTTTTTTTTTTTTGGAGACAGAGTCATCTCACTCTATGACCCAGGCTGGAGTGCAGTAGCGTGATCACAGCTCACTGAACCTTCCACCTCCTGGGTTCAAGTGATTCTTCCACCTCAACTTTCCAAGTAGCCAGGGCTACAGGCATGCACCACCACGCCTGGCTAATTTTTGTATTTCTAGTAGAGACAGCGGTCTCGCCATGTTGGCCAGGCTGGTCTTGAACTCCTGACCTCAGGTGATCCGCCTGCCTTGGCCTCCCAAAGTGCTAGGATTACAGGCATGAGCCACCGTGTCCAGTCTGAAGCTGAGCTTTAAAGGATGGGCAGGATTATCAATTGTGTGACCCTGGGTGATTTGCCAATCTCTGCCACCTTCAGTTCCTTCATCTGCCAAATGGGCATGATAGTAGAACTAGCTTACTATTATTATTATGACTGGGAAGTAGCCAGGAATGGCAAAAGAGAAAGGTGGAGAAATTCAGAACAATTATGGAAATATCACACACTAATAATAACAGCTAACACTTTTAAAGGCCCTGTTGCTTCAGGCAATAAATTTTTACTATAACACTACAAGGTAAATTCTGTTACCAGCCCCATTTAACAGAGAAGAAGTCTCGGTGCGAAGATTAAAATAAACTGTACAAGGTTATGCAGCTAGGAAGACGCAGGGCTGAGATTCAAACCCAGGCAGTACACTGTATACTTTGGGGCCTCTGTGTGATGGAAGGTAGTAAAATATCCCAGCAGTTAAGAGACTGGGCTCTGATGACAAAACTAATTCAAGCATTTGTCCTGCCATTTTCTAACCATGTGACCTCTTGGCCAAGTGACTTCTGAGCCTCTGTTAGCTAGTCAAGACAAGTGGGTTGTGGCTGGGTGCAGTGGTTTACTCTCGTAGTCCCAGCACTTTGGGAGTCCAAGGCTGGAGGATTGTTTAAGCCCAGAAGTTTGAGGCTACAGCAAGCCATAATCACACCACTGCACTCCAGTCTGAGTGACAGAAAAAGACCCTGTCTCTTTTTTTTCTTTTTTTTTTTTTTTTTTTTGAGACGGAGTCTCGCTCTGTTGCCCCGGCTGGAGTGCAGTGGCACGATCACGGCTCACTGCAAGCTCCGCCTCCCAGGTTCATGCCATTCTCCTGCCTTAGCCTCCCAAGTAGCTGGGACTACAGGCGCCCGCCACCACGCCCGGCTAATTTTTTTGGCATTTTATAGTAGAGACGGGGTTTCACCTTGTTAGCCAGGATGGTCTCGATCTCCTGACCTCGTGATCCGCCCGCCTCAGCCTCCCAAAGTGCTGGGATTACAGGCGTGAGCCACTGCGCCCAGCCAGACCCTGTCTCTTTATTTATTTTTTTTTTCATTGAGATGGAGTCTCGCTCTGTCATCCAGGCTGGAGTGCAGTGGCACTATCTCAGCTCACTGCAACCTCCGCCTCCTGGGTTCAAGTGATCCTCTCACCAAAGCCTCTCAAGTAGCTGAGACTACAGGCACCTGCCACCACACCCAGCTAATTTTTGTATTTTTAGTAGAAACAGGGTTTCACTATGTTGGCCAGGCTGGTCTCAGACTCCTGACCTCAAGTGATCCACCTGCCTTGGCCTCCCAAAGTGCTGGGATTACAGGCGTGAGCCACTGCTCCTGGCCAACCCTGTCTCTTTAAAAAAAAAAAAAAAAAAAAAAAAAAAGCGCTTTGGGGGTCATTCGTGAGTCAATTCATATAGAGAACTTAGCGCAGTACAAACACTAGCCATGATCCTCATCGCTGTTAGTGACAACCCAGGTAGAAAGTAAGCTAGAACCATCCAGTATGTTTAGGGAATACTTCAGTCAGATTTTGTCACAATAATGCTGTGTAATAAGCTACCCCCAAAACTCGGCATCTTAAAACGACCATTGTGTATTACTGCTCCTGCATTTGTGGACCAGCTGGAGGGTAAACTGATGGAGGCTGGGCTCAGCTGGAGAGGCTTTGCTACAAGTAGCTCTCATCTTCCTGGACAAGCAGGCTAGCTGAGGCATATTGTCATGGTGATGACACAAGCGCAAGAGGGCCAGCAGACATGCAAGGCCTGGGCTTGGAATTGGCACCCTGTCATTCTTAGCCAAAGCAAGTCATATGGCTGAGTCAGAGTCAGGGTGCACTCTGCCTTTGTTTTTTTTGTTTGTTTGTTTTTGTTTTTTTGGAGATAGAGTCTCGCTCTGTCACCCAGGCTGGAGTGCAGTGGCGTGATCTCGGCTCACTGCAACCTCCACCTCCCAGGTTCAAGTGATTCTCATGCCTCAGCCTTCCGAGTAGCTGGGATTACAGGTGAGCACCATGATGCCTGGCTAATTTTTGTGTTTTTAGTAGAGACAGGGTTTCACCATGTTGGCCAAGCTGGTCTCGAACTCCTGACCTCAAGTGATCTGCCCGCTTCAGCCTCCCAAAGTGCTGGGATTACAGGTGTGAGCCACCGTGCCCAGCCATACTCTGCCTCTTTAGCAGAAAGAGTGGCAAAGTCTCATGGCAGAGTGTGGACACAGGAAGGGGTAGAATTGGGACCCTGACTACAGTGTGCCACAGGGGTGATAGACACGAGGGGGAAGCCACGTTCCTCCCTTCTGCCCCAGGTTTGCAGTTCCTGCTTCCAGGGTAGCTGGGAACTCAAGGCCTGGAGGACCAAGGCCTTGGCTGTTGTTTCTTTTTTTTTGAGACAAGGTCTCACTCTATTGCTCAGGCTGGAGTGCAATGGCAAGACCATGGCTCACTGCAGCCTCAACCTCCCAGGCTCAAGTGATCCTCCCAACTTAGCCTCCCAAGTAGCTGGGACCGTAGGCACGCACCACCACACCCATGTGTTTTTAAAAATTGTTTTGTAGAGATGGGGTCTTGCCATGTTGCACAGGCTGGTCTCAAACTCCTGGGCTCAAGTGACCTGCTTCAGCCTTGGCTGTTGGTTCTTGACCATTCATGGAGCTCCCCAAAACCCAGGACAGAGTCAGGAGGGCAGAGGACACAGGAGGAGCTCCCTACTCCCTCGTGGGAGCCTGGGACAGGGATTAGACCTGGGTGGAGGGGCTCATGGATGTTCCAGGCCAGGAAAGGACCTGCCACAGAGTGGGGCAGCCTGAGGCAGTGAGAGGACAGACATGTTTCTAGCTGAGGCAGCGGGCCAGAACACTTGGGTCTGCAGCATGGCAGGTCTGGGGTGACCCACCTTTCTTCCCACCCCACAGTCCTGATCCTGGAGGCCATCGAGAACCACAACCTCGCAGACACGGTGCTCAAGATCACGGACTTTGGCCTCGCCCGCGAGTGGCACAAGACTACCAAGATGAGCGCTGCGGGGACCTACGCCTGGATGGCACCGGAGGTTATCCGTCTCTCCCTCTTCTCCAAAAGCAGTGATGTCTGGAGGTGCTGAAAGGCGCAGCCGGGATGGCCTCTGCGGTGTGAGGGAGGGAGGAAGGGGTGAGGGCAGAATGGGAGGGAGGGTCTCCTGCTGAAGCCAGGATCACGGTCTGACAAAGGGACCTGCCGGCAAGGTCAGGCCACCACACAAGTGCCAGTTACCTGTTCAGCTAGCACAAATGGCAACTAGGGGGCACAATGGATTAGAATAAAAAATTCATAAACTCTAGAGACAAGGCCGGGCACGGTGGCTCCCACCTGTAATCCCAGCACTTTGGGAGGCCAAGGTGGGTGGATCACTTGAGGTCAGGAGTTTGAGACCAGCCTGACCAACATGGTGAAACCCCATCTCTACTAAAAATACTAAAATTACCTGAGTGTGGTGGCAGATGCCTGTTGTCCCAGCTACTCGGGAGACTGAGGCAGGAGAATCACTTGAGCCCGGGAGACAAAGGTTGCAGTGAGCTGGGATCGGCCACTGCACTCCAGCCTGGGTGACAGAGCGAGACTCTGTCTCCAAAAAAAGAAATAATTTTAAAAAACGCAGAGACAGCATGTGGATGCCAGCACTGAAAGCCCTCTCAGACACTAGCCTGTGCGCCGTCCCATCTGTCAGACGGGAAAATGATGAATTCACTCGTTCATTCCTTCATCTAAGTGCACCCGGTTCTAGGGATATAGCAGAGAAGAAAAATAGACGCAATCCCTGCCCTCAGGAATAGTAAGTCAGTCAACATACAAGAAGCTGTTTTTTATAAAGCTGTTTTTTTAAGAAAATTACAATTTTTAAAGACAAGTACACCAGAAAAAAGTGTTAGTACAAAGTGCGAGGAGGCTGAGAGGAAGGCACTTTGAGGGCTGGAAGACTACTTTTGGGAACGCTTCTCTGAGCAATCGGAGAAATGATACCTCATCTGAGTTCCAAGTGGCAAAAAGGAACCAGCCACGAAAAGTTTGGAGGAAGAAGGAGGTGCCGAGGTGAGCATGGTGTGTCCCAGAAACAGCAACAAGGCCCATGTGGCTGCCACTGTGCAGGCAAGGAAGAGAGAGGTAGGAAATTATGTAGGAGAGGGAGCTGGAAGGCCCTGTGGGTGAGGGAGTGGCCTTCAGGTTTTATTCTAATGAAGTAGGAAGCCATGAGGAGCCATGTCTGAATAGAGTGGTAGCTCACACCTATAATCCCAGTACTTTGGGAGGCCAAGGTGGGAGGATCACTTGAGGCCAGGAATTTGAGACCAGCCTGGTCAACACAGTGAGACCCCATCTGTATGAAAAAGAAATTTTTTAATTAATTTTTATAAAAGGAAGTAAATAAAAACTCATTTGGAGGCCGGGTGTGGTGGCTCACGCCTGTAATCCCAGCTCTTTGGGAGGCCGAGGCGGTTGGGTCCCTTGACACCAGGAGTTTGAGACCAGCCTGGCCAACATGGTGAAATCCCATCTCTACTAAAAATACAAAAATTCAGCTGGGCGCGGTGGCTCACGCCTGTAATCCTGGCACTTTGGGAGGCCGAGCTGGGTGGTTCACTTGAGGCCAGGAGTTCAGGACTAGCCTGGCCAACATGGTGAAACCCCCTCTGTACTAAAAATACAAAAATTAGCCAGGCGTGGTGGTGGGTGCCTGTAGTCCCAGCTACTCGGGAGGCTGAGGCAGGGGAATTGCTTGACTGCAGGAGGTGGAGGTTGAGATGGTGCCATTGCACCCCAGCCTGGGTGACAGAGCAAGACTCCATCTAAAAAAAATTTTTTTTAAATAAAAGCTCCTTTGACTGTTAGGTAGAGACGGCCAATGATGGGTCTGTTGCTGTCACCAGTGAGAGTTGATGGTGGCCATGGAGACTTTCAACCCAGGACCTTCTGCTTGGTTGGAGCCAAACCTGGGTCTCCCCATTTACTGTTCCCGTCAATTCCCAGCTAAGGCTCCAGATTGTCCAAGCAGCAAATTAATGGGTATGGGACCGAGACAGATCAGACAGGAAGTCTCCTGCTCAGCCTAGAGCAGAGCAGCCCTTTGGGAGAATTTCCAACTGGCTGTACATCAGGCGTTCATTTGTGCTACCTTTTTTTTTTTCTTTTTGGGGGGTGACAGAGTCTCACTCTGCCGCCCAGGCTGGAGTGCAATGGCACAATCTTGCCTCACTGCAACCTCCTCCTCCCAGATTCAAACGATTCTCATGCCTCAGCCTCCCGAGTAGCTGAGATTATAGGCATGCACTGGCTAATTTTTATATTTTTAGTGGAGACAGGGTTTCACCATGTTGGCTAGGCTGGTCTTGAACTCCTGACCTCAGGTGATCCGCCCGCCTCAGCCTCCCAGAGTGCTGGGATTACAGGCATGAGCCACTGCGCCCGGCCAGGCAGGCTAATTCTTTCTGGTGTGGTCCTGTCCTGTACTTACCAGGATGCAAGATATCCACATCTCCCAGCCACAAACTTCAGTAACATTCCCAGTCATTATTACAATCACAATACCCCCATAGGTTTCCAAGGACATGGGAGAGAGGGGAGGATCATGCTACCCTCCAGTTATAAACCACTGTTTTTCCCCCACCTTGTGTGGTCTCCATTCTCAAGTTTACTTCATGATCCAAAATGACTGCTTGAGCTCCAGCTTTTTTTTTTTTTTTTTTTTTTTTGAGATGGAGTCTTGTTCTGTCACCCAGGCCAGACTGCAGTGGCGCAATCTCGGCTCACTGCAACCTCTGCCTCCCGGGTTCAAGCAATTATCCTGCCTCAGCCTCTCAAGTAGCTGGGACTACAGGCACATGCCACCACGCCCAGCTAATTTTTGTATTTGTTTTTTTTTTTTTAGTAGAGACGGGGTTTCACCATATTGGCCAGGATAGTCTTGATCTCTTGACCTCGTGATCTGCCCACCTCGGCCTCCTAAAGTGCTGGGATTACAGGTGTGAGCCACCACGCCCAGCCTTGTTTTCTTACCTATGTTGTGTTTTAGTTCCTGTGCTCCTGTGCCTGTCTGCTGTGCTGAGCTGCAGATGTGTCCTGCCACAGCTTTGCAGGACAGGGATAAGTTGAGACATGAAGCAAGAAGCCTTGCCTGTCAGGCTGCCCTTGGCATGACTAGAGTGTATGTGAGGATTTTCACCTCTTATTTTGGGGTCCGTTCTGTTCCTTCTTTGAACAATAGTCTTTACAGGATAGGGTGTTTGGGGACAGATTTCATCTTATTTTAGATATAAATAATAGAAAATTAACCCACTATAAATTTATTTTTCATTTAAAAAAATTTTTTAAAGACAGGCTGTCACTCTCTCACGCAGGCTGGAGTGTGGTGGTATAGTCATAGCTCACTGCAGCCTTGAACTCTTGGGCTCAAGCCATCATCCCACCTCACACTCTTTCCCTGCCAAGCACCCCTTCTTTTTAAGGATACTTCCTGGAAGCTAGTTGCCTACTCTCCCCCCTCCTACATCCCATGCACCAGAACTGTGGTCATGTGGACATGCTTAGCTGCAAAAGAGAATGGAAAATTCATGCAGGCAGCATGTGGCCAGCTCAGTTCACCAGCACTGTCACTGAAGAATGGGAGGCTGTCAGCTGCATGGGGGCAGTGATTGTGTTTATCTCTTCCCAGTGTCTAAAATGGTGCTTGGCACACAGTAGGCACTTAATAAGTATACGTTGAATGGGCCAGGCGCAGTGGCTCATGCCTGTAATCCCAGCACTTTGGGAGGCCGAAGCGGATGGATCACCTGAGGTCAGGAGTTGGAGACCAGCCTGGCCAACATGGTGAAACCCCATCTCTACTAAAAGTACACAAATTAGCTGGGGTGGTGGTACACACCTGTAATCCCAGCTACTTGGGAGGCTGAGGCACAAGAATCACTTGAACCCAAGAGGCAGAGGTTGCAGGGAGCCGAGATCATGCCACTGCACTCCAGCCTGGGTGACAGAGACTTTGTCTCAAAAAAAAAAAAAGGATATGTTGAATGAATGTGTGAGTGGATAGTGGGGGAGACCAGGGATCTACTCCAGGATAAACACCACACAGAATGGCCATCAGGATCTGGGAGGATGTAGAGTTTGCAGAGGAAGATAGCCTTGCAGGGACCACAGCACAGTGACACATGCTCTGGTACCATGGAACCACTGAGGGCACTGTCGTGGGCAGCAGGCAGACCTGAGTCCAAGTGTGGCTCCACCACTCACTAGCTGTGTGACCTTGGGCAAGCCCCTTATCTCTTTGAGCCTGTACATGCTCATCAGATAAAGCAGGGGTCATACCAAATCCTTCTGCCTTACAGGGCTGTTGTGAGGATTACCGAGTGCCTAGCACAGTGCCTGGCCTGCAGTAAGTGCTTTATAAATGTTAAATAATGTTAACTGGTTTTTAGAGGTAAGTGCTGAGTGTTTTGGGGAAACAGAGGAGGGGCCTCTAACCTAGCTTTGGAGGCTGTGGAATCAAGGAAGGCTTCCTGACAGAGGGGGCAACCTGTGTTGAGACTTGAGGGACAAATAGTTACACAAGGAAAGAGTGTTCTCCACAAAGGGAACAGCATGTGTGAAGGCCAGAGGTTAGAAAGAACAGGGCCTGTTCAGTATTCAGTGTGGCTGCAAGATGAAGTTGGGGTTAGAATGGGCTGAGAGTGTTTGGAAGTGAGGCTGCAGGGGTCATCAAAGGCCAGGGCCAAGAAGGATGGATTTAGGCGGGGTGCAGTGGTTCATGCCTCCTTGGGAAGCCGAGGCAGGAGGATCACTTGAGCCCAGGAGTTTGAGACCACCCTGGGCAACATAGTGAGACCTCCATCTCTACAAAAATAAAAATAAGAAAGATGGATTTGGCCAGTAGGAACACGGAACCTGAAGATTTTCAGGCAGGGGAGAGGGAAGAGAGACCGAGCAAAGGAGAGACAGAGAGCCAAGCCTACCCCATCTATTGGAGAACAAGGCCATGGAGGTCAAAGCAAGTTCTTGTGACCTCATTGGCCAGGGATGTGTGTTGGGTTGAGGGCGGCCCTGCATGGGACCAAGGGCAGGGCTGGGTATAGGTGAGGATTGGGGTGGGCTGTGACATCATCCCTCCCTCTCCCCTGCCTGCAGCTTCGGGGTGCTGCTGTGGGAGCTGCTGACGGGGGAGGTCCCCTACCGTGAGATCGATGCCTTGGCCGTGGCGTATGGCGTGGCTATGAATAAGCTGACACTGCCCATTCCCTCCACGTGCCCAGAGCCCTTTGCCCGCCTCCTGGAGGGTGAGCCGGGGCCCCGTGGCGAGGGTAGGCTCAGCTTGGAGTGGCAGGGACCTGTGGGCCCAGACCTCACCCCTTCACACCCATCCATACCAGTGGGCCTGGGAGTGAGGGAGAAGGGGCTGGAACCCACTGGACTCTAAACAGCCTCCCCATGGTTGGCTCCATCCCCCACATCCCAACCCTTGTTTGGGCCAGGCCCAGAGCTCTCAGGACAACCTGTTAGGACTCCTTGGCCCTGGAATTCCACCGTGATCCTGATTCCACCACCAGCCCCTCCTCGGGGTGCAGGTCCCGGGGTTTCTCTCCCAGCGTTTCACTGAGTAGAATTGGCCAGGAGCTTGGCTTTGAATCCCTTCCCCTCAGCTCCATAGCAGCTGTTTGTCTGCTGTCCCCAGAAATTCTGCCTTCCTCTGAGCAGGCTGAGTCCCCAGAGCATGACCACTGACACCTCCACCCCCCACCACTGTCCTTCCTCCTCCCACCCCAGAATGCTGGGACCCAGACCCCCACGGGCGGCCAGATTTCGGCAGCATCTTGAAGCGGCTTGAAGTCATCGAACAGTCAGCCCTGTTCCAGATGCCACTGGAGTCCTTCCACTCGCTGCAGGAAGACTGGAAGCTGGAGATTCAGCACATGTTTGATGACCTTAGGACCAAGGAGAAGGTGAAGGCAGGGGGCAAGGTGGGAAAGATGGAGCAAGACCCCTGAGTTCTGATGCCTTGGGCTGCTCAGAGACCCCTCCCCTGAACCCCAGCCTTTGGGTCCATGCAGGGTCAAGGGAGCCTTTTTTGCATATTAAGAAAAGACAGCCTCCTGTTGGTGGATTAATAAGAAAAAGTCACCCTGTACTGAAGTACTTACAGGTGACACTGCATGATGTCTGGGGTTGGCTTTAAAATACTACAGCAGAAACGAAGAGAGGGCAAGAGGAGAGAAGGACGGGGATACAAGATTCGCAAAGCATAGGTAATTGTTGAAGTTGGATGACGGGTACAGGGGGGTGCACTGTTCTCTGCTTTTGTGGATGTTTGAAGTTTTCTAAATTGAAGAGTTAAGAAAAGGCACCCCTTTCTTTGGGCTAACACAGTTCCCTGCCCTGGCACCCAGCTTGGCTAGCAAAGCATGCGTCGGGTGGTGAAACCAATGTGCCCCACAGCAAGGTACCCTTGTGTGAGGCACCAACCAGACGCAGCAGCCCTGGGTCCCTCCCCAGGAAGCAGAGCAGCTAAGTCCCTCCCCCCAGCCACCGCCTCTCCTTCCCAGGAGCTTCGGAGCCGTGAGGAGGAGCTGCTGCGGGCGGCGCAGGAGCAGCGCTTCCAGGAGGAGCAGCTGCGGCGGCGGGAGCAGGAGCTGGCAGAACGCGAGATGGACATCGTGGAACGGGAGCTGCACCTGCTCATGTGCCAGCTGAGCCAGGAGAAACCCCGGGTCCGCAAGCGCAAGGGCAACTTCAAGCGCAGCCGCCTGCTCAAGCTGCGGGAAGGCGGCAGCCACATCAGCCTGCCTTCTGGTACCCACCCGTGTCCCCAGAGCGCCCCCCAGAGGCTGCTGGGAGCAGCCCCGACCTAGGATTTATCTCTTCCTTTTCCTTTTCAACTTGTTTTTATTGCTAAATATATCGCACATAGTCAGTGATCAGCCCAGTGCAGTGGCGAGCACTTGTAGTCTCAGCCTACTCAGGAGGCCAAGGTGGGAGGATTACTTGAGGCCAGGAGTTTGAGACTAGCCTGGGCAACATAGACCCCATATTTACCACAAAAAAAAAAAAAAATTTAATTAGCTGGGCATGTTGGCATGCACTTATAGTCCGAGCTACTGGGGAGGCTGAGGTGGGAGAATCACTTGAGTCCAGGAGTTCGAGGCTGCAGTGAGCTGTAATTGCACCACTGCACTCCAGTCTGGGCAGCAGAGCAAGACCCTATCTCTAAAGGGAAAAAAAAGAAAAAAAGAAAATGACCAAAAACCTGTACAGCTAAATGAGTTACTCTACTCACCCCCACGAAACCAGAGAGAACCTCACAGCCATCCCAAGTGCTTTCCACCTACCCCTCCAGACAACCTCACACCATCCCCTGAGAAGAACATCTGTCTTGACACTTAGGACAGTCACTTTTGAACTTTCTTTTTCATTTTATCTCTCTTTAAAAATATCTTTTAATCTGGCCATGTGCAGTGGCTCACACCTGTAATCCCAGCACTTTGGGAGGCCAAAGTGGGTGGATCACTTGAGGCCAGGAGTTCTAGAGCAGCCTGGTCAACATGGTGAAATCCCGCCTCTACTAAAAATACAAAATTAGCTGGGTGTGGTGGTGCACACGCCTGTAATCCCAGTTACTTGGAAGGCTGAGGCACAAGAATCGCTTGAACCTGGAAAGCAGAGGTTGCAGTGAGCCGAGATCACGCCACTGCACCCCAGCCTGGGTGACAGAGTGAGACTCTGTCACAAAATATATAATTAAGATATACATATATATGCTGATATTTGACCTTTTTTTACCTACAAAAACAGAAGTTTCACATGGATCAACCTAATAGTTGGATCTCAAGACTTAATCAGATTCAGATTCAGGTTTGATTTTTTTTCCCCACACTGCTTCCCAGGTAATGCATTCAGGAGGGAGGCACGTAGTGTCTACTTGTCTCTTTCTGTGATGTCACAAGCCAGAAAGCTGTGCCTTAAGCAACAGTGGCCAGTGGAAATATAATACAGGCCACGTGTATAATTTTAAATTCTCTAGTAAGCTACACATAAAAGCAAAAAGAAATAAGAGATGTCAATTTTAATATTTTTTATTAGGCCAGGTGGAGTGGCTCACGCCTGTAATCCCAGCACTTTGGGAGGCCAAGGCGGGCAGATCATCTCAGGTCCAGAGTTCGAGACCAGCCTGACCAACATGGAGAAACCCCATCTCTACTAAAACTACAAAATTAGCCAGGCGTGGTGGCGCATGCCTGTAGTCCCAGCTACTCAGGAGGCTGAGGCAGGAGAATTGCTTGAACCCAGACGGCAGAGGTTGCAGTGAGCCGAGATCGCGCCATTGCACTCCAGCCTGGGCAACAAGAGCAAAACTCCATCTCAAAAAATATATATATTTTTTATTTAGCCCAATATATCCATGCAATCAATACAAAATAATTGTGAGATATTTTACCTTCTTTTTTCACACTAAATCTTTGAAATCCAGACATATTTTATGTTTATGGCACATCTAAATTTAGACAGTAAATTTTCATTAAAAAATTTTTTTTTCTGAGATGGGGTCTTGCTATATTGCCCAGGGTGGTCTTGAACTCCTGGGCTCAGGCAGCCCTCCCACTCTGGCCTCCCAAAGTGCTGGGATTACAGGTATGAGCTACTGTACCTGGCCCATCAAAAATATTGGATCTGTATTTAAATTTCATAAAAGTTAGAGTTGAAAAAGTACATACACATACCCAAGTTGTTCCAAACATGCTTAAATGTTTCCAATAACCAAATGGAGTACTTGTTTTTTTGTTGTTTGTTTGTTTTGTTTTGTTTTTGTTTTTTGAGATGGAGTCTCGCTCTGTCACCCAAGCTGGAGTGCAGTGGTGCGATCTCGGCTCACTGCAAGCTCCGCCTCCCAGGTTCATGCCATTCTCCTGCCTCAGCCTCCTGAATAGCTGGGACTACAAGCACCCGCCACCACACCTGGCTAATTTTCTTTTTTTTTTTTAGTAGAGACAGGGTTTCACCGTGTTAGCCAGGATGGTCTCGATCTCCTGACCTCGTGATCCTCCCGCCTCGGCCTCCCAAAGTGCTGGGATTACAGGCGTGGGCCACCATGCCCAGCCCCTATACCTGTTTTTAAAATTTAAACTTAAATTACAGTAATTACAATAAAATAAGGAGTTGGCTGGGCATGGTGGCTCACACCTGTAATCCCAGCACTTTGGGAGGCAGATGCTGGAGGATTGCTTGAGGCCAAGAGTTCAAGACCAGCCTGGGAACCACAGTGAGAACTCATCTTTTATATATATATATATACAGTTTAAAAATTAGATAAATAAAGGTTAAACTCCAATTCCCCCATTGCACAAGCCACATTTCAAGGTGCTCAGTTGCTACACGTAGCTACTGGTGACCATATTGGACACTGAGGCCTAGGTCCTTGATCCACTAGAGCTCTTGTACTTATGCTTATTAAACCACAGTTCCATTGCTGAGCCTCACCCCAACTTGCTGATTCAGGGAGGGCCGAAGAATTTGCATTGCCAAGAAATTTTCAGCTGATGGTGAATGCTGCTGTTCTGGGGCCCACACTCGGAGAACCGCTGCATTAAGGAATGAAAAATGGCGGTGTTCCCATTCTAGAATTCCTTCTCTACTTCTACAGAGGAAAATTCCCTTTGGTAATCCCTGGAACCATTTGCTTAGGAAAGCTTCTCTTTCTTTCTGCAGGCTTTGAGCATAAGATCACAGTCCAGGCCTCTCCAACTCTGGATAAGCGGAAAGGATCCGATGGGGCCAGCCCCCCTGCAAGCCCCAGCATCATCCCCCGGCTGAGGGCCATTCGCCGTGAGTATCTCCCAAGGCCCTGACCAGTCAGTCAGTCAGTAAACAAACGTTTTTGAGCACGATGTTTATACCTGGCACCAAGCCAGAGTAACAGCAAGAAAGAAGATAGACAAGGCCCTTTTCCTCATTCTTATCACGGGAAACAGATAGTAAACAAATAAGTCAGTAAGCAGGATAATTTCTTTTTTTTTTTTTTTTTTTTTTTTTTTTTTGAGACAGAGTCTCGCTCTGTCTCCCAGGCTGGAGTGCAGTGGTGCGATCTTGGCTCACTGCAACCTCCACCTCCTGGGTTCCAGCAATTCTCCTGCATCAGCCTCCCAAGTAGCTGTGGTTACAGTCACACACAACCACGCCTGCCTAATTTTTTGTATTTTTAATAGAGTTGGGGGTTTCATGATGTTGGCCAGGCTGGTATCGAACTCCTGACCTCAAGTGATCCACCCACCTCAGCCTCGCAAAGTGCTGGGATTACAGGCATGAGCACCGCGCCCGGGCACAGGATAGTAGTGATAAGTTCTTTTTTTTTTTTTTTTTTTTTTTTTGAGACGGAGTCTTGCTCTTTCACCCAGGCTGGAGGGCAGTGGCGCAATCTCGGCTCACTGCAGGCTCCGCCCCCCAGGGTTCGCGCCATTCTCCTGCCTCAGCCTCCCGTGTAGCTGGGACTACAGGCGCCCGCCACCTCGCCCAGCTAATTTTTTGTATTTTTAGTAGAGACAGGGTTTCACCGTGTTAGCCAGGGTGGTCTCGATCTCCTGACCTCATGATCCGCCTGCCTCGGCCTCCCAAAGTGCTGGGATTACAGGCGTGAGCCACCACGCCCGGCGTGATAAGTTCTTTAAAGGAGCTCAGGGAAGGGAATAAAAGAGGAGATGTATTAGAGTTCTTCAGAGAAACAGAATCAACAGCATACGTTTAGATATATAGAAAGAGATGTATTGGCTGGGCACAGTGACTCATACCTGTAATCCCAGCACTTTGGGAGGATGAAGTGGGAGGATTGCATGAGCCTAGGAGTTCGACACCAGCCTGGGCAACAAAGCGAGACCCCATCTCTACTTAAAAACAAAAACAAAAGAAATAGATATATTATGAGGGATTGGCACATGCGATTATGGAGGCTGGGAAGTCCTGCAATCTGCTTTCTGCAAGCCAGAGGCCTGGGAAAGCTGGTGATGTAGTTCCAAATCAAGTCCAAAGTCCTGGCCCAGCACAGTGGCTGGTGCCTATAATCCCAGCACTTTAGGAGACCGAGGCAGGCAGATCACCTGAGGTCAAGAGTTCAAGACCAGCCTGGCCAACATGGTGAAACCCAGTCTCTACTAAAAATGCAAAAATTAGCTAGGCGTGGTGGCGCATGCCTGTAATCCCAGCTACTCGGGAGACTGAGGCAGGAGAATCACTTGAACCTGGGAGGCAGAGGTTGCAGTGAGCCAAGATCGTGCCACTGCACTCCAGCCTGGGTGACAGAGTGAGACTCAGTCTCAAAAAAAAAAAAAATAATTGTCCAAAAGACCTGAGAACCCGAGTACCAATGTCCAGTGTCTCAGGGCAGGAGTAGATGGATATCCACGCTCATGCAGAGAGCAAACTCACCTTTCCTCCACCTTCCTAGACAAAAAGAGCTAACTCTCTTTTTGTTCTATCTGGGCCCTCAGTGGATTGGATGGTGCCCACCCACATTGGTGAGGACGATCTCTCTTTACTCGGTCCACTGATTGAAATGCTAATCTTCGAGAAACACCCTCACAGAGATCGTGTTTAACCAGCTACCTAGGCGTCCTTTGGCCCAGTCAAGTTGACGCATAAAATTACCCATCACAGAAGGGTTGCGATTTTACATCTGGAAGCCCTATGGGAGGAGGTGAGGTTTGAGCAGGGACCTTCGTGCTAAGGAGTGAGACAGGCTGAGACCTCAGGGAAGCATGCCCCTGGCGGAGGGAGCAGCAAAGGCAAAAGCTGGAGGTGGGAACAGCATGGGCTCCTTGTTAGCCCGTTTGGCTGGAGCAGAGTGAATGGGAGGAGGACATAGGTTTTGTGATCAGGGAGTTCTCAGGAGTCAGATCAGGCAGGGCCCTGAGAGCAGGATAAGAGTCTGGATTTTCCTTTCTTTTTTTTTTTAAATTTTCATTTGACACCTTTGGTATGGGTTTTTTTGTTTTTAATTTTTGTTTTTGATTCTGGGTACTTTTTTGTTTTTAGTTCTGGGGTACGTGTGCAGGTTGTGCAGGTTTGTTACATAGGTAAACGTGTGCCCTGGTGATTTGCTGCACCTATCAACCCATCACCTAGGTAGTAAGCCCATGCATTAGCTATTTTTCCTAATATTCTCCCTCCCCCCACCCTACCCCCCAACAGGCCCCAGTGTCTGTTGTTCCCCTTCCTGTGTCCATGTGATCTATTTGTTCACTCTCACTTATAAGTGAGAACATGCAGTGTTTGGCTTTCTGTTCCTGTGTTAGTTTGCTGAGGATAATGACTTCCAGCTCCATCCATGTCCCTGCAAAGGACATGATCTCATTCCTTTTTATGGCTGCATAGTATTCCATGGTGAGACAGGCTCTCGCTCTGTCTCCCAGGCTGGAGTGCAATGGCGCGATCTCAACTCACTGCAACCTCTGCCTCCCGGGTTCAAGTGATTCTCCCGCCTCAGCCTCCCAAGTAGCTGGGACTTCAGGCCTGCACCACCATGCCTGGCTAATTTTTGTATTTTTAGTAGAGATGGGGTTTTCACCATGTTGGCCAGGCTGGTCTCCAACTCCTGACCTCAAGTGATTCTTCTGCCTGGGCCTCCCAAAGTGCTGGGACTCCAGGCAAGAGCCACCGCACCTGGCCTGGTATGGATTTTCTTTTAACCGCCCTGGGGCAGCCCCCAGAGCCATGCGAGCAAGGCACTGAGGGAATCAAATTGACCTTTCTCCCTCTGGCTGCTGTAAGAAATAAAGGTAGAGAAAGCAGTGAGACGATGGAGGCCAGGCCAGGGTGGGGGACTTGGAAGGGACAGATGTCCACAGTCGGGGCTATATGGCAGAGACACAGTCCTTGGAGTTTCCTGATGGGTTGAAGGGTGAAAGGCTAACTCCCGAGTTCCAACCCCTCATTCACCCCAGCACTGACCACACCCACAGCGCCCCTGCCCTCTATCAGGGCACCTGCTTTGTACCAGGCCCAGGAGGTCAGTCCTGCAGGGGACACAGAGACAAATACTCATACCATGGCAGCAAACACTGGCACCAGAAAGGTCCAGAGCATTGCAGGGACAGAGATGAAGGCAGCTGACCCCCAGGGAACTAACTACCCAGAGCTGGAGACCGGAAGCGCAGGCAGCCCGCCAGAATGAATGGCGAAGGGTTAGGCTGTGAAGAGCAGGGGAGGCTGGAGGAGTTGGCAGGGAACCGCTCACGGCCTTCAGTGCCAGGCAGAGGAGGTGGAACTTTGTCCTGACAGCAGTGGGGGCTATGGGGGGATTTATAGCAGGGAGGGTCACGACTGGAGTTCAAAAGAGCCCTTGGACTCCCAGGTGGAGGGTGGGCCTGAGCTGGGGGCACGGGAGGCTGGGAGCCCAGTGGGGACAGACCCTCCACCCAGTAACCAAGTGGCTTCTCTGGACCCAGTGACTCCCGTGGACTGTGGTGGCAGCAGCAGTGGCAGCAGCAGTGGAGGAAGTGGGACATGGAGCCGCGGTGGGCCCCCAAAGAAGGAAGAACTGGTCGGGGGCAAGAAGAAGGGCCGAACGTGGGGGCCCAGCTCCACCCTGCAGAAGGAGCGGGTGGGAGGAGAGGAGAGGTGAGGTGGCGTGGTGATGCCCACCCTGTGCCCAAGCCCCAGCTCCCAGGCTCCAGGCCACAGGACTGAGGTCTCCATCTCTCCCTGGATCCCGCAGGCTGAAGGGGCTGGGGGAAGGAAGCAAACAGTGGTCATCAAGTGCCCCCAACCTGGGCAAGTCCCCCAAACACACACCCATCGCCCCTGGCTTCGCCAGCCTCAATGAGATGGGTAAGAGCCTGGGTTCTTGTAAGGGGGTGGGGGTTCCCTGGCCAAAGGGGTGAGCCTCCTGGGGCTGAGGGAAGAGACCAGATTTCACTGGGCCAGTGAGTGGAAGGCCTTCCTGGGAAGGGAGATGGTGGCCCCTGGGGCGTGGGGAGTCATTTCCAGGGGCAGGGACCACCCTTCTCTGAGGCTTCTCCGGGAGACAGATTCAAGAACGATGCTCGTGGGTCTTGGTCTTGCTGTTGGAGGGGTCATCGGGGGCTGTCCCTTGCCACAAGTCCCCATGGGGCCCTGGCCAGCCCTGCAGCCGAGTGATGGCCCTCTCCGGTTGCAGAGGAGTTCGCGGAGGCAGAGGATGGAGGCAGCAGCGTGCCCCCTTCCCCCTACTCGACCCCGTCCTACCTCTCAGTGCCACTGCCTGCCGAGCCCTCCCCAGGGGCGCGGGCGCCGTGGGAGCCGATGCCGTCCGCGCCCCCCGCTCGGTGGGGACACGGCGCCCGGCGGCGCTGCGACCTGGCGCTGCTAGGCTGCGCCACGCTGCTGGGGGCTGTGGGCCTGGGCGCCGACGTGGCCGAGGCGCGCGCGGCCGACGGCGAGGAGCAGCGGCGCTGGCTCGACGGCCTCTTCTTTCCCCGCGCCGGCCGCTTCCCGCGGGGCCTCAGCCCGCCCGCGCGTCCCCACGGCCGCCGCGACGACGTGGGCCCCGGCCTGGGCCTGGCGCCCTCGGCCACCCTCGTGTCGCTGTCGTCCGTGTCCGACTGCAACTCCACGCGTTCACTGCTGCGCTCTGACAGTGACGAGGCCGCGCCAGCCGCGCCCTCCCCACCACCCTCCCCGCCCGCGCCCACGCCCTCGCCCAGCACCAACCCCCTGGTGGACCTGGAGCTGGAGAGCTTCAAGAAGGACCCCCGCCAGTCGCTCACGCCCACCCACGTCACGGCTGCATGCGCTGTGAGCCGCGGGCACCGGCGGACGCCATCGGACGGGGCGCTGGGGCAGCGGGGTCCGCCCGAGCCCACGGGCCATGGCCCTGGTGAGTGAGGCGCCCCGCACCCAGGTCACAGAAAACCCCTTCTTTCCTCCTCTGCCAGGATGGCAAGTCCAGCCCAGCCACGACCCCTCAGGCAGCCACCTCCTGCTTTCTGTGGAGGAGGGAGGGTCTGTGTCCCTTTACCGCTCACTCCTGGAGGCATTGGGGGGTCTCCAGGGGACTGAGACACAGGTGGCAAACTGATGCCTATAAGGCCAGGCAGGTGCCTTTAGCAGTGGTGACCAGCACGACCATCGCCAATTCTTACACAGCCTAGACACTGTTCTCCTCCATTTGTTAACTGGGTGGGAGATGGCGGTCATAGCAGTGTTATTAAGTACCCACGTCAGGCACTGTGCTGCTTGTTTTAAGTTATCGTTATTTTATTTGCTCCTCACCTACGTAGTGAGGCGCCATTTTTATCCGCCTTCAGAGATAAGCCATGCCTGAGGTCTGTGCCTGAGCTTAGCCCAATGCAGGAGAGTCGAGAAGACCAGGGCTTTGGCCCCAGGGGCTGCTGCTAAGCAGCAGCTCCAGAAGGTTGAGGAACGTGCCAGGGTCCACCCAGAGGAGCAAGCAGCTGGGAGTGGTCCCAGTCTAGGTCAAGGTCCCAGCACTGCCACACTACAGATGGAAATTGGATGCAGCAAGATCCATGGATTTCTCGAGAGAAACCAGAACTTATGCTTTTCATGTAAAAGCTCTGGGCTTTTTAATGCCACCCTCTGCCCCACCCCACTCAACCTCCTCTGAACCTCTCTCACCAGGCCCTCGTGACCTTCTGGACTTCCCCCGCCTGCCTGACCCCCAGGCCCTGTTCCCAGCCCGCCGCCGGCCCCCTGAGTTCCCAGGCCGCCCCACCACCCTGACCTTTGCCCCAAGACCTCGGCCGGCTGCCAGTCGCCCCCGCTTGGACCCCTGGAAACTGGTCTCCTTCGGCCGGACACTCACCATCTCGCCTCCCAGCAGGCCAGACACTCCGGAGAGCCCTGGGCCCCCCAGCATGCAGCCCACACTGCTGGACATGGACATGGAGGGGCAGAACCAAGACAGCACAGTGCCCCTGTGTGGGGCCCATGGCTCCCACTAAGGCCTGCCCACCACCGCCCGCCTGGGCAGCCATGAATGTAGCGCCCCAGGCCCCGCCCCAGCCCGCCATGCCACAAGGCGGGGGAGGCCCTGGGCAGGATGTTCACTCTATTTATTGGGGAAGGAGGGAGGGGGGAACACTTAACTTATTCCTTTGTACCCCAGGGGGTGGAGCCCTGTGCCCGCCCTGCACTGGGGGGAGGGTGGGCAGGGATACTCAGGGACAGGGCATCATGGGGGATTTGGCACAAAATGGAGCATTAAAGGTAACCCCTGCCCCCTACCGCACTTGACTGTGTTCCTTTTTCCTTTTTTTTTGGTTGGAGACAGAGTCTTGCTCTGTTGCCCAGGCTGGAGTGCAGTGGCACCATCTCAGTTCACTGCAGCCTCCGCCTCCTGGGTTCAAGTGATTCTTCTGCCTCAGCCTCATGAGTAGCTGGGACTACAGGCTCCCACCACCATGCCCGGATAATTTTTGTATTTTTGGTAGAGACAGGGTTTCACCATGTCGACCAGGCTGCTCTCAAACTCCTGACCTCAAGTGATCCACCCATCTTGGCCTCCCGAAGTGCTGGGATTACAGGCATGAGCCACTGCGCCCGGCCTAGACTGTTTCTTTCCCTGGCCCAGGCCCTGATGCTGGGTCATCCCAGCAGAACATTCTCCCCCACCCCACACACCCTCCCTGGGCTTCTCTGGGTTTCTAAGGTCCAAGGGATGAGGCCCTCCCTGGTCCCCCCAAGAACACCACACAAAGAAGTTATGATCACCAGTGACAAGTGTTTTACCAACGAACACATGAGTCAGGGGGAAGTTACATGGTGAGGTGGGAGGGCGAGGGATAGAGAGGTCCCCTTGGGTTGGCCTCAGCCAATTACATCCCGAGTCTGGGCCCCAGCCCCACTGTCTTCCCGCTGGAGGCTGCAACGGTTCATCTTCAGCTGAGTCAGCTGGATGTAGCGGAGCACATTGGTGTCTGCAGGGGAGGTGGACAGGGCATCATCTGGGTGTCCTAGGGCAGCAGGTGACTTCCACACCTCCCTGGCTCACACCCCATTCTCCGAAGTCTCCAGCAGCTCGCTCACACAGCCAATAGAGCCAGAGCCCTTCCCCAAAGCCCCAGTCACAGTCGGCAAAGCGGAGCCATCGCACACCTCTATGCGCCTGTATTTGCGGCACCCTCTGCCAGAAATGCCTCTTCGCAGAGGCCCCCTTCACAGTTCTCATCCTCCAGTGACATCTGCAAGAAGCCTGTTCTCTCGGAGCCACTTAACGGGAAAACTAATCTCGTCTCTGCTCCCACAACCCTGCACCTGTTGTAATCCCTCTTCCTTCCTCATTGGCTCTTAATACAAAACCGAGTGTTGTGTCTGCCCTCCTGCATTCATGTGTGTAAGTGCACACATGCACTCACACACACACACACACCCCAATTTCCTGCCATCGCCCACCCGAGTGGATGAGTGGATGGTGGAGGAAGTGAATGAATAGGTGTGTGTGAATGGGTGAGTGGAGGAATGAGTGTGTGCAGTAGGCAGGGGTGGGAGGGGGTAATGGAGATGACAGTGGGTGGATAGGGAAGTGGCTGAGCAGGTGAATAGGAGATATCAGATGTGGCAATGACGGTAGATGAGAAATGGCCGGGGAGATGTCAGAGGAGCAATAGGTGGACGGATGTTTGAATGGCGGGTGAAGGGCGGGGTGGATGAATGGATGAGTGGGCGTGTAGGGAGTAAGTGGGTGGCGCAGCTCTCCCTAGAAGCAGCTCCGCGGGAGGAAGGCTCTGCTGTTCTACCGTGATCTTCCTGCCTGTTCCCTCCGCTCCAGCCCCTTTCCCTGCCCTGGGCCTAGCCCTCACCTCTGCCCCACCCCGCCCCGCCACTCACCTGTGGGCTCCCGGCTGCGGGCCTCCTGCAGGTAGCGCAGCGCGCGTGCGTAGTCGCCCAGGTGGTAGAAGGCAATGCCGGCACGGTAGGTGGCCTTGAAGTTGCCCTGCTGCTTCTCCAGCACCTTGAGACAGTACTCGCGCACGCGCTCGTAGTTTACCAGCTCCGACTGCAGCAGGCAAGCTGCGAGGGCGCCGCGGCCGGCAATCTCAGAGCCTGCTGGCACCCCCAGAACCCACCTGACTGCGAGGAGCCGGGGCTTCAGGCTGCAGGGAACCCGGCCTAAGGTTCCGGCAACCAGGGACGCCAATCCGCTCGCCTATCGAAACAGGCGCAACTGCGCCGCCGCTAGGGGGCGCCAAAACACGGAAGACGCCACTGGGCGACCCACCCAGAGCTGTCGGTGGGCAAGAGCACTAAGGGCCTGCGCGGGGGCGAGGGCCGGGACCTCGAGAGCCTGGCTCAGGGCAGACTTCCTCACCTTAGGTCCACGTGCGGCCAGGGGGTGGAAAGAACGACTCAGGGGGAGCGGGGCCCTGAAGACCCGACCCAAAGACCATTTCCTGCATCCCAGCTCCCTCCAGCCACAGATCCCTGTCATCCCCTACCCCTAATCCCTTTCCTTGATCAAGCTCTGAAGGCTCCCCCGGAAGCCCACAGCCCTGGACCCTTCAGCCCCAGGGGCCCTGCCCCCCAAGTCGCCAAGCTTTCCCGATTGCCCCCTCCCCTCGTGCCCCATCCCCCCACCCCCCGACGGCGTACCCGTGAGGGAGTCGTAACACTCCACCTCCGTGCTCTCCACCAGGCGCCGCTGCTCCTCGCTGAGGCGCGCCGGCCCAGGGCTGCTGGTGGACCCGGGGGCGGGGGCGGGCAGGCCGCTAGGGCGGGCCCCCTGCGCCGCCTTCAGCTGCAGCAGCGCTCGGTGATACTTGCCGATGGCCTCCCGGAACTTCTTCTCTCGATAGCAGCGCTGGCCCTCTGCCTTGAACGCCACGGCGGCCCGCAGGCTGCTGTCGAGCGCCGCGCCCAGGCTCCCCGACGGCTCTGGAGTAGGACCGGGACGAGCCGAGCCATGGCGGGAGCCCGAGCCTGGGCCCGGGCCCGGTGGGGAGAGGGCGGGAGGCGGGCGCGGCGGAGGCTCCGGGGCAGCGCTGAGCATCAGCACCGGGGACAGCGCGCCGCGCTGCATTGTGGGAAACTCCTGCCGCCGCCGCTGCAGCTACCGCATCGCCCCCCGCGGGGCTGGTCCCCACCCTTTCTCCGCCCCCTCACCTCCGGCAGCCGACTCTGGCTGCCCCCTATGGGTCTAGGGAAACCCCTCGAGACTTCCCCCATGCTCACTCTCAAATTAACCAAGTCCTAGTTCTCCAGCCCGCCCCCGAATTGTTCCCATTCCCCTTACTCTCTCCAACCTCCTGCCTGCTCTCCTCCCCGGTGCCCAAAGCTCCCGAAGATTTCTAGAAGGAAAGGACGAGCCTGGGGGAAAGAGCAGGAAGACAACAGCCTCATGGAAAGCTGGCTTTCAGCCCACTGGCCATTCGGCATATCGAATGAGAACACAGGATTTGGACCCAAGCTTCCCAAATTCAAATCTCTGCTTATTTTCTCACTAGTGGTATGACTTAGACAGCTCGCTTAAACTACCTGGAACTCTGTATCCTCATCAGTAACATGGGACAATAATATCACCTTTAGGGCCAGTCGAGGTGGCTCACGCCTATAATCCCAGCACTTTGGGAGGCCGAGGCGGGCGGATCGCTTGAGGTCAGAAGTTTGAGGCCAGCCTGGCCAATATGGCAAAACCCCGTCTCTACTAATATACAATATATATAAAATTTTTGTATGTATACACAAAAATTAGCCTGGTGTGGTGGCGTGCACCTGTAGTCCCAGCTACTCGGGAGATTGAGGCAGGAGAATCGCTTGAACCTGGGAGGCAGAGGTTGCAGTGAGCCGAGATTGTGCCACTGCACTCCAGTCTGGATGACAGAGGGAGATGCCGTCTCAAAAAAGGAAAGGAAAGGAAAGGAAAGGAAAGGAAAGGAAAGGAAAGGAAAGGAGAAAGAGGAAAGAGGAAAGGAAAGGAATTAAAAATAATACCACCTTTGGGATTCATCTGTTAATTTATGAAACAAATATTCACTGACATCCTTTCTGTGCCCAGCTCTGTGCTGGATGATGCTGGGACATAGCAGACACTGCGTGAGCTTCAGACCCTACCCTCACTGGGCCCCAGTTCAGTGGGAAGACAGACCAGTGACCAGACAGTGACAGCCCTGAGCAGGCTAGCCTGAGAAGCACAGGCAGAGGAGTCGGGGCCGAGGTGGAAGAGGCACAGGCAGAGGGGTCGGGGCCGAGGTGGAAGACGCACAGGCAGAGGGGTCGGGGCCGAGGTGGAAGAGGCACAGGCAGAGGAGCTGGGGCCGAGGTGGAAGAGGCACAGGCAGAGGGGTCGGGGCTGGGATGTGGGAGGTACCTGCCCTGGGCTGAGGTGGTGATAAAGTCTTCCTGGAGGAGGGAATAACTCTATAAACAAGAGAGATCTCCTTCTTGCCCTCATCCAGCTAGGCTGTCTATGGGAGAAAACCAGTGAGAAGGCAAACAAGTCCCCAGGAAAGGAAGCATGCAGGAGGCTTTCAAGAAAAAAATCGAGGATGAATGAGTCAATTGCCCTTCAGTCCTCCTTTGCCGCCTCCTTAGCTGTGGGACCTGGGCCAAGTTCCTCGATCCTCCTCCTTCGACTTCCTCTGTGCGACATGAGGATAAAAGGCAAGTTAACCTCAGAGCGGTTGCAGAGACTGAATTATCTTATGCAGGTAAGGCACTTAGCACAGGGCTTCATACATTAATGGGCAATTAACAACTGGTGTTTCTTATCGTCCATTAGACTCTGAGTCATGTGATCATGAGTGCCTGGCTCTGAGTCAGCATCCATATATAGTTGTTGAATGAATGAGTGTGTGAGTGAATAGCATTATGCATTACTACTCCTTCCCCCTCCTCTGAGACTCTAGCTTGGGTCTCAGCCCCAAGCATCTCCACTCTCCCCAACTCCACCCCCACAGCACATCCTCCAGCTGGAGGTCCCATGGCAGGTCACATGTGACAGACAGAAACCAGAACTCAGCACCTTCCATCTCAACCGGAGCATCTGCCTCTATCTCTTACTGTACTTTGCTGTAAAATGCTTTTGCTGAGTGAGTTTCTCCCTTATCCCTGGGGTCCAGCCTTGAACACCTCAGGAGTGCAAACATTTTCCTCTCTGCATCTCCAAACCCAGGCTCAGTTAGGAGTGTAAAACTCGTGAGTTTGAGTTCTTGAGCAGTGCACACACTTTCCCTACCTCCGGTGTGTCTGTTTTGTAATGAAAAACACAGAGATCTGGCTGGGCGCAGTGGCTCACACCTGTAATCCCAGGACTTTGGGAGGCCGGGGCAGATGGATCACCTGAATTCAGGAGTTCGAGGCCAGCCTGGGCAACATGGCAAAACCTTGTCTTTACCAAAAATACAAAAAATTAGCCAGGGGTGGTGGCGTGCACCAGTGGTCCCAACTACTTGGAAGGCTGAGGTGGGAGGATTGCTTGTACCCAAGAGGTGGAAGTTGCAGTGAGCTGAGATCACACCACTGCACTCCAACCTGAATGATGACAGAGTGAGACCCTGTCTCAAAAAAAAAAAAAAAAAGAATGGGAGATCTGTTGATTCATAACCATGTTTTCTGACCAAGTAAATGCCTAGGTACTCGGGCACAGTAGCACAGGACAACTGTACCTAAAATCACAGTCCTGCTGGGATGCAATGCTAACACTTTTACAACACCTCCTAGGTGTCAGATATTGTCATAAAGCTTTCCCTATTATTTATTTATCTTTATGTATTTATTTTGAGATGGAGTCTTGCATTGTCGCCAGGGCTGGAGTGCAATGACGTAACCTCGGCTCACGGCAACCTCCACCTCCCGGGTTCAAGCGATTCTCTTGCATCAGCCTCCTGAATAGCTCGGATTACAGAAGCCCGCCACCACACCCGGCTAATTTGTTGCATTTTTAGTAGAGACGGGGTTTCACTATGTTGACCAGGCCGGTCTCAAACTCCTGATCTCGTGATCCGCCCGCCTCGGTCTCCCAAAGTGCTGGGATTATAGACTTGAGCCACCACACCTGGCTGCTTTACGTATCTTTTAACTCACATCCTCACCACGGTGTCAGGAGGTTGGTACCATAATTATCCCCATTGACACCTGGGCACTTCCCAGGTTAAGTATATCAGACCCCATTGATCAAACTCTTACTATCCAGGACTCACTACTACAAACTGATGACCTTCGCAGAGCGTCTTCCCGGCCTGGGAGAACCTATCTTCATAGCCCAGTATATATGATATGTTGGGCTTGTACAACCATTAAGAAATATTGAATTAGGCCGAGTACGGTGGCTCAAGCCTGTAATCCCAGCACTTTGGGAGGCCGAGGCGGGAGGATCACCTGAGGTTAGGAGTTCGAGACCAGCCTGGCCAACATGGTGAAACTCGTCTCTACTGAAAATACAAAAATTAGCCGGGCATGGTGGCAGGAGCCTGTAATCCCAGCTATTTGGGAAGCTGAGGCAAGAGAATCATTTGAACCCGGGAGGCGGAGTTTGCAGTGAGCCGAGACCGCGCCATTGCACTCCAGCAGCCTGGGCAACAAGAATGAAACTCCGTCTCAAAAAAAACAAAAACAAAAAACAAAACAGCAAAAAAAAAACCGGAAAGACTGAATTAGTTGACATCTAAACGCAGATATGGAATTGCAGAATTTCAGGTTTACTTGAATAAGATATGAAAATCCGGCAACATCGAGGTAGCATTTCTTCTGACCGGGACGGGCATTCTCAATTCCCCACAGTCTCCACCTGTCGTGGATTTTTTGCCAGTCCTTAAGGGATCCCAGTTTTATCCGGCTGAATGACTCTTGGGGAAGCCTGCCATTGCCCCCTGGTGGAGGAGTTCAGAATTTGCATGTTATCTCCCAGCAACCATTAAAGGAAGTGGTGAGCACATCCAATCAGACGGATGCGAGGCCTAGAAAGCGACCAATCAAAAGCGAGAATGGACTGGAATTCGACCAATGAGGGCAGAGAGCGCTCAGAATAAAATAAATTCTTTTATTGAGATGAGAGACGGACATACACTGGGAGGGTTTTGATTTTTGTTGTTGATTTTTTTGTGACAGAGTCTCAGTGCTCAGGGAGGCTCAGACTGGAGGCGGCGGAGCAGGCAGGCGGCGGCAAGGCTGGTGCCCTGGCGCTGGGGCCGCGCGTACTTGAGGAAGACTGCAGCGCCACCGGGCGCGGGACCTCGGAGCGCAGCGCGGGCCATGCACGGCTCAAGGGTGCCCAGTTCCTCGGGGCTGCAGCAGGGAGATGGAGAAACTGAGGCAGGGCAAGGGGTTGGAGATGACCCATCCTTGGAACTGGAGACTCGAGGCTGAGAAGAAGGGCCGATGTGGGTCCCCACGGACCGGTCAGGGGCTCTCTCGAGATCGGGCACGCGTCCCGTCTTCAACTGGAGTGACTAGGCGAGCACGGGGAGAGGTGGACACCCGATTCTTCCTACAGGGCACAGCTAGTGCGGAATCAGAACACGCAAGGAAGCAAGGAAGGGAGCTGAGGATGGGCAGCCATCCTATCCTAGTGGTACAGGCTGGGGGAAACCATGATTCGCCTTGCCACCTGGTAGCATGGTTAGCGGCCCTAGCAGCTAAAGGAACGCCCTGTCCACCACCAGATACAGAGATGGAGGACTCGAGGCCTGGGAGATCCTTCATTCTCAGCCCTGGAACGCAATAGGAGCATCTTCTGGGCCTGGGAAACTATCTTCCACCCTGGGGCAAGGTTAAGAGCCTCCAGATCTGGACTAATGGGGTCCTCCCACCCCATTCTCTCCCACACCCAGAAAAATCAAGTCTAGGTGCCACCTCCTCCCCAATAATTGTCTCTCATTCTCTGAGACCGTAAAAATGACCAGGAAGGGAAGTCCCTGAAGCTGCGGTGACCCCATACAGGCCCTCTGCCAAGACTACACCTGTAAAGTTCCGGCTGGAGCCTGAAGCCCGCCCCGTCGAGCAAGCGATGCGCCAGGCTCAGAGCCGCAGCCGCGCGACGACCCGGCTCCCATCCCGCCGCCTCGGCCTCCAGCAAAGACAGCTCCAGGAAGTAGGTGGCAAGTAGCATCACCTGCAAGTGAGGCGGGGCGACTGTCAGGCCACGCCCCACCTCAAGCCGGCCACGCCCCCACCCCGCCTATTCACAAGGGCTCACCCGGGGGCTGCTCCCTGCCAGTGCGGCCAGCAGCCCGAGGCACAGCAGCGGGCCCGGGTGGTGCAGCCGGAAATCCAGGCGGCTCAGGATGCGGCGCTCGGCGCGCAGCAGCTCCGCCCGCGAGAAGGAGTCCGCGCTCAGGAGGCAGAGGAAGGCGGGCTGCAGATGGGGGATGCGGGGGGAGGTGAAGGAGTCTTGGATCCAGGCTCTTTACTCCCTGCCCTGGAAAGGCCCCAATTTCCGGACCTCAGTTTCCTGGTGTGTAAAATGAGGCCATTGACTTGTGTCTGGAAGTCGTAGAGAGCAGGGGCTTGAGGGTCCTGGGTTCAAGACCTAGGTTCGAGTTCAAACCCCATCATCTGCTCACTGTGTGACATAGGACATTCACTTAAGCTCTCTGCCTCAGCTACCCCCTGCCCCCCGTAAAACAGATACTACTCCCTGCTTCACCAGGCTGTTCTGATAAGGCACTGAATTCATGCATGTTGACGGTAACCATTCAAGATGGACTAGTTTATATTATTTTTATTTACTTTTCTAAATTAGAGACGAGGTCAGCTTGGCTCCCCAAAGTGATTTTTGTTGTTGTTTTTTTGTTGTTGTTGTTTGTTTTTTTGGAGTGCAGTGGCGCGATCTCACCTCACTGCAACCTCCGCCTCCTGGGTTCAAACAATTATCCTACTTCAGCCTCCTGGGTAGCTGGGCCTACAGGCGTGCACCACCACGCCGGGCTAATTTTTATATTTTTAATAGAGAAGGGTTTCACCAGGTTGGTCAGGCTGGTCTCAAACTCCTGATTTCAAGTGATCTGCCCGTCTCAGCCTCCCAAGGTGCTGAGATTACAGGCGTGAGCCACCACCCCTGGCCTTAAGACAGACTATTCTGGACTGAGTCCAAGTTCCAACTGCTTGATTTGGGGCAAATGTCTTCCTCTCTCTGAGCCTCGGTCTCCTCTTCTGTTTAAGGGTCACATTGACAGCCCCTCCCTCATCCATGTTGGGAATCCCAGACTCAGCACGGTGCTTGGCACACAGTAGGCACTGAATCAGTGACTCCCCAAAGGACTCCATCCACCCTCCCAAACCCCACCCCGGAAGTACCTCAGGAAGCACGCACTCTTCCATTTTGCACGCCACAAACAGGCAGGCCACGCCCAGCAGCTGCAGGCGATGTAGGCGCACACGGCCAGCGCTCAGGTAGGAATCAAGCAGGTGCACCGCCAGATAAAGTGTGTCACCAGCCAGACCCAGGTACTCCTGAGGAGGGGCACGGGTGACCACGGGGTCCCGGGCGGCGACTCAAACTCAGCCCCCCCCACCCTTCCAGATACCTACGTGCACCTGGACCAGCCAGTCTACCACCAGGGCGCGCATCTCCGGGGTCACAGCGCGGGGCAGGGCTCTCCGGGGCTGCACGCGGCACACCTGGGGTTGGGGCAGGGACGTCTCACTCTCCACACCTGTGCCTCTGCCTTTCTCCTGGGCTCCAGCCCTGGGTGCAGCAGCCTCCTCCAGTCAGTTGGATATCTTAGGCGTGCCACACCCAAACTGGCCTCCAAACGAGCTCCTCTTACGCGTCCTCACCTACAACTCTGGGCTTCGTTCCAGAAGCCTCAATACCCACCTCTCCAGTCTGTAGCCCCCAGAGCCACGTGGTCTCCTGGGCGTCTCCCCCTAGGTTCCCAGACTTCACTTTTTTTTTTTTTTCTTTTTTTTTTGAGACAGAGTCACTCTGTTGCCCAGGCTGGAGTGCAATGGCTCAATCTCGGCTCACTGCAACATCCCCTCCTGGGTTCAAGCGATTCTCCCGCCTCAGCCTCCCAAGTAGCTGGGATTACAGGCACGTGGCACCATGCCTGGCTAATTTTTGTATTTTTGTAGAGACAGGGTTTCACCATGTTGACCAGACTGGTCTTGAACTCCTGACCTCAGGTGATCCGCCCACCTCGGCCTCCCAAAGTGCTGGGATTACAGGTATGAGCCACTGCGCCCGGCCTCAGACTTCAACTCTTGACCACCAAGCCTCAACCCTTCTGCCTCAGAGCACCCAGAAGCATCTTCCCAAAGAAAGAGCTGACCAAGGAACTCCCCAGCTTAAAACCCTTCCATGGCTCCCAGTACCCTTGGAGAAAACTCTGATTTCTTTCAGGCTCTGCTCAAACATCACCTCTTCCCTCTCTCCCCCCACAACCCACGCATCAGCCACAGCTGCATTCTTTTTGGCTCCTAGACTATACCAAGCCCATTCCTACCCCAGGCCCTTTGCACTTCCTGTTTCCTCTACAGAGAAGGTCCTTCCCCAGCTCCTTGCTCGGCCTTTCCGTCATTCAACTAACATCTCCATGGCTTTGTCTATACTCCTCCCACCCGATCACTATCTCTTTGTCTCAGCATTTTCACTGTGAAGATGTCTCCCTGTGTGCTTTGTCTATTTGGCCGCTAGGCTGCCAGTCCCACGAGGGCAGGGACTTCTGCTCACAACACAGGTGTCTCTCAGGTCCTAACAGAGATCCTGGCCCAGGAGAGTCACTGGCAAGACGTTCAACAAACTCCTCCCTTCAGTCTTCCTTCCGCAGCACCCCTCTCATAGGGATGTCTGAAGGCTGGCGAGGCCAGTGTTTTGGTTTGCGTGGCCTGTCCCTAGTTGTCCTATGTGTTTGCTCATCTCCCCAGAACGAGGCCAGCATTGCAGCATCTCCAGCGCCTAAAACATTTGCTACTAAACCATTAAATATTTGTTAAACAAATAAATGTGGAGGACAAGTACAAGCGACCATGAACACTCCAGGAGGGGCTGCAAAGAGCCCGGGGACGGTGGGAAAGGGCATTCCCAGCGGTAGAAACGGCGCTGTGTGAAAATAAAACAAAAGCCTGGACGTTACAGGGAAGGAACGCCGGCTGCCAGTGACGGGGAGGAGAGGCTGGAGCGGTAGGAGTTCAGAGTGGTGTTCAGGGCGGTGGGCCGGCGTCGGCCTCACCAGGGCAGGCAGCGGGTCGGCTCACCATGACTTCGGCGAAGATGTCCCCGGCGTACTCGCGTTCTCCCTGCAGCCCCAGCGCGCTCAGCGCCTCCTCCAGCCCTGGTGGCCTCGCCAGGCGTCCTGGGGAGACACTGGGGCCCGCGAGGAAGCCGTCGGGGACTGGGGCGCTCGAAGGCTCTGCATCGAGGAAGGCAGTGGGACTCTGCAAAGGAGAGGGCTTGAGGGGCTCAGCGCCTAAAGATAGGCCCGAGCCGGGAGCCGGACCCCTGGTCCCTGCCTCTCACCAGCATCCTCCAGGAGGGTGTTGCGGGCGAGGCCAAGCACCGACCCTTGCAGCTAGGGGAAGAGACCGCGCGGCGGGCGCTTTAAAGGCCCCTGGGCGCGTGCGCACTGAGCCCGCCTTGCCTGGGCAGGTGCACAAAGGTGAGTGCCCCGCAGGCTGGCTCTGTCCTCTCGAAGCCCTCTAAGGTCGGACAGCTGGAGACAGATCCTCATCCTGCTGCCCGGAAGCAGCCCCTCTGGGCCTCACTTTCCTGACCATAAAGTCGGGAGGATTTCAAAATGTAGAATCAGGGTTTGCACCGTCAGAGGATGGATGTAGAAACAGATCGGAGCTTAGAATGACCCTTGTGGTGTCGGTGTCGCAATGGAATTGGAGATAAAATTGTGTGAACACATGGTTGTTTATATAGAAGTTAAGTGTTGCGTGGCCGGGTGTGGCGGCTCACGCCTGTAATCCCAGCACTTTGGGAGGCCGAGGCTGCCGGATCACGAGGTCAGGAGATCGAGACCATCCTGGCTAACACGGTGAGACCCCGTCTCCACTAAAAATACAAAAAATTAGCCGGGCGTAGTGGCGGGAGCCTGTAGTCCCAGCTACTCAGGAGGCTGAGGCAGGAGAATGGCGTGAACCCGGGAGGCGGAGCTTGCAGTGAGCCGAGATTGGGCCACTGTACTCCAGCCTGGGCGACAGAGCGAGACTCCGTCTCAAAAAAAAAATTAAAAAAAAAGTGTTGTGTATGCAAACATGTATTTCCTAGCCTAGTCCACTGGGAGAGCTTACGAGCAGCGACACCCCAATAGTGAGAAGCACCCCTAACATCTAAACCCTGGCCGCCGCATCCCATTCTCCACTAAAACGAACCAGGGCTACTTGGAGAAATGGCTGATCCCAGGGTCATACAAGAGAAGGTACAAGACCTGGAATATTTTTGTGGGCAGAAAGTCTCCCAATGGCAGGGCAAGTCACGTAGATGCAGAAGTCACTAGCTAAATCTAGAATATGTGAGCATCAAGATGATAGTCATAACTGAATAAAATTAAAATACAAGTTTATTCTGATATAACTCAGGCAGTGGGAAAGAAAAGCTCTTCTAATCTTTAGAACGTGAACTAATAAATGTGTTTTGTTTTCAGACAGGGTCTCGCTCTGTCACCCAGGCTGGAGTGCAGTGGTGTGAACATGGCTCACTGCAGCCTCAACCTCCTAGGCTCAAGTGATCCTCCCATCTCAGCCTCCCAAGTAGCTGGGACTACAGCTGTGCGCCACCATGCTTGGCTAATTTTTTTTTTTTTTTTTTTTTTTTTGAGACGGAGTCTCGCTGTGTCGCCCAGGCTGGAGTGCAGTGGCACGATCTCGGCTCACTGCAAGCTCCGCCTCCCGGGTTCAAGCCATTCTCCTGCCTCAGCCTCCTGAGTAGCTGGGACTACAGGCGCCCACCACCACACTTGGCTAATTTTTTGTATTTTTAGTAGAGACGGGGTTTCACCGTGTTAGCAAGGATGGTCTCGATCCCCTGACCTCGTGATCCACTCACCTCAGCCTCCCAAAGTGCTGGGATTACAGGCATGAGCCACCGTGCCCGGCCCCATGCTTGGCTAATTTTTAAATTTTTTTTGTAGAGACTGGGGTATCACTTTGTTGCCTAGGCTGGTTTTTGAACTCCTGGGCTCAAGCGATCCTCCCACCTTGGCTTCTCAAAGTGCTAGGATTACAGGTGTCAGCCACCATGACTGGCCAAACTAATAAATGTAGAAGGATGGAAAATCCTATTTGGCAACCACCACAGCATCGTTTCATACAAGAAACATCAATAGATGTTCAAACTAGTGGGTGAACATCTGATAGGAATCGGGATATCTACAAAATGTCTCTACACAAGACGCTTATTAACTATGTAAACCAAAAGGTATCTGAGATAGGTCTCAATCAATTTAGAAAGTTTATTTTGCCAAAGTTGAGGACGTGCCTGTGACACAGCCACAGGAGGTATTCGGGGCACAGCTTGGTTTTATACATTTTATGGAGACATGAGACGTCATCAATATGTGTAAGCTGTACACTGGTTCGGTCCAGAAAGGCAAGACAACTCAAAGCAGGGGAGGGGGCTTCCAGGTCATAGACAGGAGACAAACAGCTGCATTCTTTTGAGTTTGATGAGCCTTTTACTGAATGCACAATTTACAGGAAGAGCCATCCATGCCTAGTCTGGCTCTTCTATAGGGCAGAGGAAGCCATCAGATACGCCTTGGTCTCACATGAGCACAGGGATGACTGAACTCTGCCTGTCTTCTGTCCACAAGGAAGTTCCTTGCGGGTAAATGGAGAGACGTAAGTAGCTTAAAAAAAAATCTTTTAGGCTGGGCACAGTGGCTCACGCCTGTAATCCCAGCACTTTGGGAAGGTGAGGCGGGCGGGTCACTTGAGGTAAGTTCGAGACCAGCCTGGCCAACATAGTGAAATCCTGTCTCTACTAAAAATACAAATTAGCTGGGTGTGGTGGTGGGTGCCTGTAATCTCAGCTACTGGTGAGGCTGAGACAGGAGAATCACTTGAACCCTGGAGGCAGAGGTTGCAGAGAGCCAAGATCGCACCATGGCACTCCAGCCTGGGCAATAGAGCGAGACTCCATCTTAAAAAAAGAGAGAGAAAAAAGTGAGGCAACCAACCCTGGTTGAGGAAATGTAACTGCAAAATAACTGCCCTGTGAGTTTCACACCTGCCAGCTGAATGCAACATGTGAGCCTGGTCATTAGCTAGGAATTTTTAACATACAAGGACATTAAGCGTTGACCATTAGCGAACATTATAAAATCTGTAGAGAAGAGCAGTTTCAGTGTTAGCTTCCTGACCTTGATAACTGGAGAGCAGTTATGTAGCAGAATGTTCTTTAGGACAGGTATACAGATGTGGACGGGAGGTGGAGGGGTGAATGTAACATTCCAATCCCATTTTTGTCCGTTTTAAGTAAAATGCTATGAGGAACTTGGCGAAGGGTATATTTTGTAATTCTGTTACATAACTTTTATTTTTGAATAGATTGACAGTTCCCACCTACCCCACACCCAATTTCCCCAATGAACATCTCATATTAGTGTGCCCCATTTGTCACAATCTGTTAGACCAATATTCATCTATTAAGCCTACGCTTTATTCAAGCCTTCCTTTTTCCCTACGTTCATTTTCTATTTCAGGACACATTTAGTCACCATGACTCCTTTGGTTATCTTGGATGTGTCACTTTCTCAGACTTTTCTGATTAACCACCTTGGCAGACATATCCCTCAACTGAGATCTGTCTGATGATGTCTGCTTCCTCTCAGTGAGGTGGTGTGTGTCTGCAGGAGGATCAGAGGGAAAGTGCCATTCTATCACATCACATTAAAGGGACACCGTGAAGGTGATTCGTCGGCAATGTTGACCTTGATCGGCTGGATGATGTAGTGTTTGTCAGGGACCTTCACTGAAGTTACTTTTTCCCCCCTCTATACACTGCACTCTTTGGAGGAGTCACTGCAGCCCACGCCTAAGAAGTGGGGGTTCCATAGCCCTCCTTGAAGGCTGTCTACAGAAATTACTTATGATTTTGTGTAGATTTGTGTATTCTCCCCATTTTGCCACTTAGCAGTAGACTTATTTCACATTTTAGGTGAAAACCCAATATTATGCTATTATTTATTTTGTTGTTCACATTCTTTCCAGCTCTGGCCCCTGGGAGCTCCGTTGGCTCCGGTGTCCCTGTGACTTCAGCATTATCAGTGCGCGCTTTCAGGCACTGCAAGATGCCCCAGGCTCATCTTGTACATTTCCTGCCCCAGGCCTGGAATAATCTTCGTACAGTACTGTTTTTGAAAGTTTTCTGCAAGTCTGCAATTATTTCAAAATTTAAAGTATGTGAATGGCTACACTTTTTTGGAAAGGTACTGGACATTAAAATCCTGGGATGCAGATGACAAACAAAAGCACAAGCACAGTACAGACGGATAGCTAGTTTATTACAGGACTGCTGGTAGCACCAAACGAAACCAAGTCAATTCCTGTTAACGGGGCGGCTGAACCGGTTGAGGAGTCTACCCCATGGAACCCCAGGAAGCAGCTGGAAAGCCCGAGTTCCCCAAATGCAGCAGCTAAAAGGGAATCTCACTGCTACCCCCGACTCAACACTGCCATCAATGCACGAGGGCAGCCCCCAGAGGCTTCACATTAACTGGAAAAGATTATGCAAACAGAGCAGGAAACTACTGATTTATGATGCCGTGTCCATTTGCACAGAGGTAATCAGCACCAAAATGAGTACTCCAGGCCCTGCGACCTCAGGTGAATTTACCTTCTCATACTCCTGCTTTGCTGTCTTTTTTAATGGCATGTATCATGTTTTTTTTTTTTATTTTTATTTTTAGAGACGCAGTCTCACTGTCCCAGGCTGCAGTGCAGTGCTGCAGTCATAGCTCACTGCAGCCTCAAACTCCTGGGCTCAAGTGATCTTCCCACCTCAGCCTTCCAAGTTAGCTGGGATTACAGGCATGCACCATCATGCCCAGCTAATTTTTGTATTTTTTGTAGAGATGAGGGTCTCCCTATGATGCCCAGGCTGGTCTCGAACCCCTGGCCTCAAGAGACCTGCCCGCCTCGGCCTCCCAAATTGCTGGGATTACAGGCATGAGCCACTGTGCCCAGACTACTGTTCTTTATATACAAAAAAGAACTTGTGAAGTTTTTAAAATGTACATTGCAAAAGACGATTATTCTACTCAAAATTTATTTGGTAAGATTTTATTAAGACTCTAAGTTCAAACACTCTTCTTGGGAAAAGCTCTACAGGATAAGCACACATGCTCAACTACAGGGCCAGCTGCTGCAGCTGTGGGGCCCCATCCTGTGGAAGAGGAGAGAGCCACTAAAAAGATGAGGTAGCCAGGCCCGTGCCCACACTACGAGACCTGCGTCACCACGGCGTGAGGAGCACCAACGTGGGTCAATTCAGGGCTGGGACGAGATGGAAGAGTAAAAGGACTTTCTTTATAGGCCTGCCTATTTTATGACCACCAGGGAAGACTTTTGTAATTAAATTACGGTCCACATGACTTTAGAAAGACAAACTAAAAAACCCCAACTAAACAACATGAGTCTTAGCTGTAGCTAACTCTGATTTCTGTACATTGGATCTGACTTTTTCTGCTTACATTCACTTAAAATCTCAAAGACTCAATGGGTGTCAAGTGCTAACACCTTGTGGCAAAATCTCAAATTCATCTGTGCCAGGCCCTCTGCACAGCAGGGCTCAGCAGGGCAGGCCAGGGCTCTGGTCTCTGGTCCTTTGCTGGGGGAAGTGTTCCATCTGGCTAGCGCCCGGCCATGTGGCCACGTGACTCAAGCACGGGAAGTGCAGGGGCCCAGACGCATCCAGGCTAAAGGGCAGTGCCTAGCGGAGGGCTGACCCCAAGCTGAACGGGGTTCTAACCAAACGCTCAGGAGCTCCCAGGCGACAGCAACCACGCCACCATGAACACACCACTGGGTCTGTACTGGAATTTGGGGGCCTCAAGGCTTCCAGGCGGCAGCATAAACGGGGAGGTGGGGCAGGACAGGAATGCCCCCCTCTAAGGCTCGGCAGCCGGGTGGAATGAACCACTCCCTCTCACTCAGTGACAGCACAGGCACCCTCCTCATTCTGGGCTACCCAGATCTTCCACCCCTGTCCCTCCACCCCACCTCTCTTAGCCTAAGCAGCACTGAGGGCCTGGAGTGGTCTCTGTCCACCCCACCCCCACATGCTGGGAGCCTTCCCACACCCCTCAGCCCCACAGTACCAGCTCCACCCACCCTCTCCAGCCTGAGCTCCTGCACACACCCCAGCTGCCCTCACCCTGAGCTCATTCTCACCTCCACGCCCCAGCTCAGTGCCCTCCTTGCTGAAGGGAGCGGCTAGTACAGGAGGAGCTGGGGCCCAGAGGTCCGACTCCATCACCAAGGCAAAGCCCAGCGTGGTTGGGCCGGCGTGAGTGCAGGCTGGGCCCTGGTCTGAAATGAGTGTCTTTATTGCTTGTACCGTACAAATATGAAGACGAGGAGAAAGGCCAGTAGGGACGGAGGAGAACTGTCAGATAACATCGCACACAGAGGAAAAAGACCCTCACCCACCCGAACCAACCCCAACCCTCCCCACCCTGCCATGAACTGCATAGTACAGGAGATGGGGTAGGGAGAGCAAACCCACAAAAGCTAAACTCCAAATACCCAGAGTTGTTGCTGCAGGGAGGGCAGGCGTGGGCAGGGCAGCTCATGGATCACGGCGGGGCTCCTCCCACTAGGTCAGCACCCCTCCCCCACAGGATGAAATGCTCGGGCCAGGGATGGGGCCCAAGCCCACACACCATGCACACCGGAGGACACGCTGCCCTCACACAAACACACATGCACACACACCCACACCCACGTGTGCCTGCGTCCCGCCGACACACGCAGTCCGAGGCACGCACAGGAGTCCCACAGCACTGACATGGACGTGCGCTCATGTTCAACCTTAAGGCTGCAGAACGTGGGGCCCTGGGGAGAGGGAGGGGTGAGGGGGGCCTAGGAGCCTCCCTTCTCAGAGGCCCCCCACCCCAACAGGTACCAGAGATGCCCACCCCCACCCCTCCCTGACCAAGTCCATGGGGCCCAATACTGTCCGGTGTAAGATTGTAACAGCCGAGGCTGGTGCCCCTCCACTCCCGCAGAGAAGAGGGTGAGCCCAGCCCACAGCCCCCCAATGGGGCCAGGCCAGGCCCAGGGTCCAGCGGGAGGTAAGGCCAGCTGGAAGGAAGCCCTAGTAAGGCACGGGGCTGGGAGGCAGGCAGGTTTGCCCCCAAATGTTCCTCCTGCCTCATCCATAGGGTGAGGACAGTTTGGTGGGGAGGAGGCAGGACCAGGAGGCGGTGCCCAGCCCGGCCACTCCTGGTTCCCCATGGTACAGATCCTAGGATCTGGCTCCATTCACCAGGGAGCAGCCCTAACCTCCCACCCTGCAGCTCCCAAGGGCCCCTGCCTGCCCCTGGACATTATTGCTTTTCTGCCCCCATGGGGCGACAGCGGGTGGGGGATTGGACCGCCCCGTGCCTGGCCACTCCGAGCCTAGGCCACGGGGCCTGGAAGGCAGCACCACTGTCTGCCGGGTGTCACGTCCCACCAGAAGGCAGCCTTCGTCCAGAAGCAGCAGCACGGAGGCAGACACCAGCACGACACCCGGGCCAGAAACTCAGGCAGGCCCCAGGCACCTTGCTTCACCCCTCACTGGGGCTTGTGTGGATTAAAACCTGAATCTCCAACCGCCCAACAGCCCAGGCCTGGGCGGGAGGTGGAGTCTCCCAAATGCAAGTCTGGGCACAAAGGTGAGGCTGGAGGCAGGGGCTGCAGGGGCTGCTGGGGTGCGTCTGGGAGGGGCCTGAAGAAGAACTGGGAAGAGGGTGAGGAGGTGGGGGTGGGGACGCAAACCAAAAAGACAAAGTAAAAAGTTAGGGGGAAAAAACCACCCGGAGGTGATGGCAGCGTGCGTGCGTCCTCTGCGTGGGCAGACTGCTCACTCGCGGATGCTGGCCGAGTAGGAGAACTGGGGGAAGTGGGTCCGCTGGTCCAGCTCCAGTAAGCCCAGGCTGTCATCTGCAGGCGGCGGAGGTGGATGGGGAGGACCGGTCAGGAGAGGGCCTGGGACACCTGCCCAGACTCCCTGGGGAAACGGCCCCAGCTGGCGGGGGCTGCCCACAGGACAGACAGGAAAGGCCCGTCCCTCCGCAATGGAGCCCCTCAGCCACGGACCCACTCCTTAAACCTGAGCCCCGGGCGGCCTCCTCTGGGAGTTTCCTGTGCCCTTGCCCATGCGCCCCACAACTGGCAGGGCCTTCTGAGCCTCCCACCTTCTCTCTGCCCCACACACCACCATGCCAGAGTCCAGCCCAGAGCCCTGTCCTGGCCTGCCTCTCGCACCCTCCCATCCATTCTCCACAGGCAGCCAGGGGGGCTTTCTAAAGGCCTGTTTTAACCCTGTCCCTCTCTGTACGAAACCCTTCCATGGCTGGCTCCCCTCATGCAAGCAGTCCCCACCCTGCCCAGTGGCCCCCAGACCCTTGCACTCCAGCCCCATGCCCTCTCTTCTCGCCACCATCTCCCTGGCTGCTGCCTCTCATTGGCTATGCCATGCTTCTCCCATTGCTGGCATCCCACGTGCCATTCCTCCGGCCAGCTGACGTGTTTGCTTCCTCCTCCAGAAAGCCCTCCCTAACTGCAGGCCAGGTCAGATATTTCCTCTGGGATTCCCCAGTCCCTGGGATCTCACAGCCTAGCCCTGACCACTCCAGGCTGTCCACGCTACCTGGGCTGGGAGCTTTCCAGGGCAGGGCCCAGGGCTGGCTCAATCAGTGCTGTGTCCCCAGCATAGCCCAGCCCGGGGCTGAGTTCGGAGTAAGAACCCAAACAGCTGTAAAGCAGTGAACCCAGCCAGCCTCACGGACCGGGCTGTCTCCTGCCCTGAGCACCCCCACTGAGCTCCGGAACGTGCTGCAGTCAATGGCTCCTGGTGGCCTGAGAGCAGACCTTGGGGAAATCTCCCAGACATGAAGCGGGGGCCTTCGAGGGCCCTCCTCGAGAAGTGAGTTAAGAGCAGACCCCATCCCTCCACCATCGGGGCAGGCATACCAGCGCGGGAGCCCCAGGCACTCACAGCGGTCAGGGGGTGTGATTGTGATGGACTGGGCGGTGAATTCATCATCGAAGTACCTTGTGTCAACCTCGGACGTGACCTGAGGTTTGAAGGGTGGCAGGAGCTACGGAGGAGAGGAGCTCAGGCTCAGGGACCCTGAGGCCAGGAGGCCTCAACCAAGGTCACCACAAGTGGGCCAGGTCCCTGAGGGTCCTGCTGGGGTAGGCAATGGGGCTCACCTTCTTCTGGACCACATCCTGCCAGTTGATGCTGAGGAAGAACCTGTGCTCCATGACCTCCTTGGCATCGCTGGGCCCCCCACCAAGCCTGTGCAGAGACGGCCGTCAGCAACTGCCTCCCGGAGCGGCTGGGTTCGGGGAGACGGGCTTTCGGTGCAGGCAGGCCCTGTACGGCCCTTAATGATTCTGCCTTGACCACAAACCACCACTTCACAGAGGAGGAAATCGAGGCTCAGGGAGGGAGCTCACGTACCCAGGGTCAGAGCCAGGGAGTCAGCAACCCGGACCCACGTGTCCTCACTGCCTGGCCTTACCCTGAGTCCAGAAAGGGAGTTAGTAGGGCAGGCTCGGTTCCTATCCTGGCTCTGCCACACATGGTTTGGAGGCCCCAGCCAGGCCCAGGGGATGCCCTGTTCCTCAGTGTCCCCGTAAAATAAGGCAGTGTCAAGGATGGGCCTGCCCTGGGGGGAGCACTCCCTAAGTGCCACTGTGGACACTTTCAGGGGCTGTGTGGGGACAACACACACTGTGACCCCACAAGCGAGCGCCCTTGTGGACGCTGCCCCCTCCAGGCCACAGGGACAGTGGCAGCAGCTGGCGCTGGGCTGGGCGGGGCCAACGCCAGCCCTCACCTCTGCTTGGGGTCCTTCTTAAGCAGCCCGGCAAGCAGGGACTTGGCCTCAGGGCTGAGCGTGCGCGGGAAGCGGATCTCTTCCATGAGGATGAGCTCGAAGAGGCGCTCGTGGTCCTGGTTGTAGAAGGGCAGGCGGCCGCACATCATCTCGTACATGACCACGCCCAGCCCCCACCAGTCCACGGCCCGGCCATAGTCATTGTCCTCCAGCACCTGAGGACGGAGGAGAAATGAGGGCTGGGCCCGTGGCCCTGAGGCTGGCATCATAGTCCTGCCCTCAGGGCATCTGGGCTGGAAACACACAGGTCTGGGGGTTCCCCCTACCCTTGGTCTCACATGTTCCTACCCCCGCCAACCCCAGACACCTCAGGCGCCAGGTACTCCGGGGTCCCACAGAAGGTTTTCATGGTGGCCCCATCACTGATGCCTTCTTTGCAGAGGCCAAAGTCAGTGATCTTGATGTGGCCATCTTTGTCCAGCATGAGGTTTTCCAGCTGTTGGAAAAGTCAATGGATCTCAGGCGCATGCTCCCAAGGCTTCCTGCCGCCCCAGCTTTTCCTTCCAGGGAAAGATGCCCAGGGCTCCTGGACATCCACCCTCCCATGCCAGGCTGGGCCCAGCACATACAGCCTCACCCTCTGAGGCTCAGAGAGAGGCCAGACCCAAACCTCCCCACCCCCTGGCCCAACCCCAGGGTACCTGGGTAAAATGTGTTCAACGAGAGCCAGGCCCTGTCCACCCACTGCCCCCATTGTGAACTGCGGTTCTTAAGTTCGAACGTGGGAGCACTAGCTTTCTTCTATTCTTTTTTTCTAGACTTTTTGTCTTTTAATTATGAAATATGCAGCCAAGCAAAGTGGGTCACACGTGTAATCCCAGCACTTTGGGGGGCTTAAGTGGCAGGATTGCTTGAACCCAGGAGTTTGAGACCAGCCTGGGCAACACAGCAAGACTCCATCTCCATATTTTTTAATATAAAAAAAATATTAGCCAGGCATGGTGGCACACACCCATAGTCCCAGCGCCAGGAGTTTGAGACCAGCCTGGGCAACACAGCAAGACTCCATCTCCATATTTTTTAATATAAAAAAAAATTAGCCAGGCATGGTGGCACACACCCATAGTCCCAGCTACTTTCGAGGCTGAGGTGGCATCTCCCCCAGAAGGCCCTGTGTGCCCCTCCCGGTTACTGACCATCCCCCACAAGAATTAACTTCTACTTCCCGTCTGTACCACTGCACACAGACACACCTGTGAACTGTGGACTCACCTCCTCTGTGCGGCTTTCCCTCGACATTAGCCTATGAGACGCGTCCACACTGTCATGTGTAGCTGTAGCTCATTCCTAACTGCTGTGTGGCGCCCCACTGTGAGAACACTCCACAGTGGATCTGACCGCTCCTCTCACAGTGGATACTTGGGTTGTTCCAGTTGGGGCTAGAGTGAGTCCTGCTGCTGAGTGAGGGGGACACTTTCTAAGGTGAGTGTGTGTCCCCACTTCTCCTGTGCACACAGCTAGGGCAGATGGCTGGTGCTCAGCTTTGGTGGACACTGCCAAACTGTCTTCTAAACTTGGCCGGGCACGGGGGCTCATGCCTGTAATCCAAGCACTTTGGGAGGCTGAGGTGGGTGGATCACGAGGTCAGGAGTTTGAGACCAGCCTGGCCAATGTGGTGAAACCCCATCTCTACTAAAAATACAAAAATTAGCTGGGCATGGTGGCGGGCACCTGTAATCCCAACTACTCAGGAGGCTGAGGCAGGACAATCGCTTGAACCCGGGAGGCGGAGGCTGCAGCGAGCCGAGATCACTGCACTCAACAGAGCAAGACTCCTCAAAAATAAATAAATAAACAAATAAATAAATAAATAAAAATAAAGTAGGTATTGTGCCAGTTCACACTCCACTAGCGGCCTAGGAGTGCTCATGGGAGGCTTGGAAAGGTCCCTACTTGGGGCCACTTGCTACAGAACCACCACCCTGGACCTTGGTGGGGAGCTTGGCGAATGAGGGCAGAAGCTCAGCCCCACCTCCCCAGTGTGAGTCCCATGTGGTGTGCATGCCACAGGTCAGCCTGGTGCACACCCTGCCACTAACCTTGATGTCGCGGTATACCACATCCCGCGAGTGCAAGTACTCAAGAGCCGAGACGATCTCTGCACCATAAAACCGGGCCCGCTCCTCTGTGAAGACACGCTCCCGGGACAGGTGGAAGAACAGCTGCATGAGGAAGGGGTGGGGAGAGGAGGTCAGGCCCCAGCCCACCCACCTGCCCTCACCTTCCCAACCCCTGCCCCAGCGCAATGATGTGGTGACACCTGTGTCATGAACCAGCAAGTGACAGCTAAAGGGACCAATCAAGGCACGGCGCAGAAGAAGCTCACAAGTGACACAGAGCTGGGGGTGAAGGGCGAGGGTTCGCCAGGAGGCACCCACGAGAGGGTATGGGAGGGACATCCGAGACAGAGGAGGGAGGACGGCATGGAGGCAAAGAGAAGCACACGTCATGACGAAGTAACAATAGGCCATGGGCAAGCCCAGATCCGACAGATGAGCAAACCACGCATCCCAATGCAGGGGTGCCAACCGCTGCACAGAGAAGGCGCGAGGCAAGGAGTGGGTGACAGAAGTGAGGCGACTCTTGTAAGGGGGAGCTGGGCGGCTGCGGGAATCCACTTCGGGAGGACACGAGAACAGAGGGCTGCTAGGTTTTAACCCTTGGGGGCTTTCTCTGGGGCCTTTAAGACCATCCTTCCCAATGCTGTCGCCCCACAGCCCTCTCTACATCTCTCTGGACTGGTTTGGACCTGACCCACCCACTCACTAGCTGTGTGAACTTGGGCAAGCCACTTAACCTCTCTGAGCCTCAATGACCGCCCCCAAAATGGAGACGATGCCGCCTGCCTCAAGGGAGAGGGGCACAAGATGACATTGAAATTTCCCTCCACCCTTCCGTCTCACCCACAGCTCCTCTCCATCCCGCCCCACCCTAAGGAAGGAGGCCCCAGAGGGCAAAGCCAAGGCAGCCGCGGCTCACCTCACCCCCGTTGGCGTACTCCATCACGAAGCACAGGCGGTCGTGGGTCTGGAAGGCGTACTTCAGCGCCTGGGGGATGAAGGCAGGAGGGTGGGAGGTGGGAGGGCTCTGCTGCGCCATGCCAGGGCGGGGCGGCCCTGGCCCTGCTTATTCTGCACACACGCACCTGCCCTGGCTGGGCCCCCCGGGAGTCAGCCAGAGGGGGTTCACATACCAGCTGCACCTTTTGGGGCATTAAGTGAAGGCATGGCTCTGCGGTAGGAAAGGGTTACATGCTGAACCATCTTGTCCTCTGCCTCCATCAGGCACAGCCAGGGGAGAACTAGAGCTGTTCTGAGCAACCAGGGCTCTTGTTTTTACAGTAAAATGTGTTCAACTTACACACACAAGTGATGTCTGCTGTGGCTGGGAGTGGCAAAGGCTTGGGAGCCAACTTCAATGACAGGATGGGCAGGCTGTCAGCCAACAAACAGTAGTTCTCGACTGCACTAAGGAGATCTACAGAGAGTTCCTCAGAGACTCCCACCAGGGGGTCCTTCAGCTCATGACAACTCAACTATTCTGTTTTCTACACTGAGGTACCTCGTAAGATTTTATTTGAAAAAGTACTGTGGCTTAATAGGATACCTGGACAGCAACTGAGATAAAGAAATGACACATAAGCCATCCTCAATCTAGTCCATTTAACTGGTGGCCACTGGCCTTGATGGAGACTGCAGCCCAAACAGGCATCTACTCAGTCCAGGCTGACAGACAACACAATGCTAACACATCTGCTTCTATGAGCATATCTGAAAACAAAAACAAAAAAAATAATGTTTCCACTTCAACCAGCTGGGCTAAGTGCTCCTAACTCACAGAGACAGCAGCCATCAAATAATGTGATATCTTCAGTTGGTTCAAATGCTTACATGAAGCCACCATCTATGAAGAAGCTGTCACCCTCCCACACCCCGAGCCTGCTCACCCCCACCACATGGCTTGGTTTGGATGACTTGGCAGGGCACAGCAACACCTTGCCCTGCCCGCCTGGCCTACCCCAAGGCTGTGCTTTGTAGCAGAAGATTTGGGCTCTTTCTCTGAGCTCTGTCCAAAGTCTGACCTCACACTGTCTGGGAAGGGGAGGGCAACTCACAGTGAGGAACGGGTGCCTGGTGTTCTGGAGGACCCGGCTCTCGGTGACTGTGTGAGCGACTTCGTCCTGCAGACAGACTGCGGGTGAGGGGCTGGTGGGCAACACCACACCTGCCCACCCCGCCCCAACCCGAGGAAGGGGAGCAAGGCCTTGTGAAATGCAATTCCATTCCCAGCCATAAATGCAGAAAATCACAGGAGTGGAAAGTGAATGCCTGCAAACCCTCAGCAAATAGCAGACCCAGATGAGGATCATCAGTGGCTCTCAAAGCCACAAGTGAAAAGTCAGCAGGAATGTCACAATATAAGGACCAGGCTGCTAGGGGCAAGACAGCTGTGACATCCCTGCAAGGGAGACAAACAGACATCACGAGAGCCCCAAGGTGCCACCACAGGCTGTGGGAAGTCCCACCTAGAAAGCGTTCTTGCCCAATGAAGGAAGTGGACCTAACAAAGCTCCAGACAGCAGAACAGTGCTTCTTGGTGTGGTCCCCACACAGCACATCAGCACCGCCTGGGAACTGGCAGCAATGCAAGTTCCTGGGACCTACCCCCAGGCCCACTGAGTCAGAAACTCGGGGTGGGTCCAGCACTGTCTCTCACAAGCCCTTTGAGTGACTCTAATTCAGGTTCTAATTTGGTACCTGACTGTACAGCAGAACCACCAGGAGTGGTTCCAAAAATCTGGAGCCACATGCAGCAACTTGAACACAGGCTCTCCCTGGGTCAAGTTTATCCCCAGGGGACACCTGAGAATGTCTGAAGTCTTTTTTTTTTTTTTCCTTTTTCTTTTTAGCTGGGGGTCTGGCTCTGTCGCCCAGGTTGGAGTGCAGTGGTGTGAACATGGGTCACTACAGCCTCAACCTCTGAGGCTCAATTGATCCTCCCACTTCAGCCTCCTGAGCAGCGGGGACTACAGGTGCACGCCACTATGCCCAGCTAATTTACTTTTATTTTTATAGAGACAGGGTCTCGCTTTGTTGCTCAGGCTGGTCTCGAACTCCTGGGCTCAAGCGATCCTCCCACCTCAGCCTTCTAAAGTGCTGGAATTACAGGCGTGAGCTGTGGCGCCCAACCCAAAAGTCATTTTGGATTGTCACAACTTGGGGAGCTATTATTGGCTTTAGTGGGTAGAAGCCAGGGGTGCTGCTAAAACCCTACAATGCACAGGGCTGCCCCTACAGCACAGAACGATCTGTCCCAAAATGTTAATAGTGCTGAGGCTGAGGAATGCTGCCTTAGGCCTAATCATCACATCAGGAATGAACAGTTAATTTGGTTGGCTCTGATGGCAGCACCACATGATTATATTCTTTACAGGCTTCATCTGTCAGGACACGTGCTCGAGTATGGATGAGTGAAGTGACGTGTTGTCTAGGACAGGCCTTAAAGTATTCCAGAACAAGAGGGACAGGCAGAGCTAAGGAAACAAGGCTGGCTAAACACTGATAACTGGTTAAACTGGACAATGGCTACATGGGGGTCCGTAATATTTATTTTCTTGTTAAATTTTTGAATGTCTTTGGAATCTTCCACTACAAAAAATTCAAATAAGGGAAAAAGTAGAATTCCATTCCTGGCCTGGCCTCCACCTGGGATACCCTGAGCAGAGCCCTGGCCTCCCCAACAGGGACATCCTCACAGCCTCCCCAACAGGCCCCAGCCTCCCTTGACAGTACCTGCTGGGTGGGGCCCCGAAGCTCTCTCCCTCCACAGGCACCCCCAGCCCCTACCAGAGGGTGGAGGTGGGGACTCAGCAGCAGGGCCTGCTGCTCCTCTCTGGGCCTCAGGCTCCCCCTTTTCTGACTAGGGGGAATTTGTGGGGGAAATAAGCCCACGGCAGCAGAAAGCACGGGTAAGCGTCCAGGCCTCAGGGTCAGGCTCCAGGCCGCAGCCCCCACAGAGGCCGGCGAGCTCAGTTCCCGGGGCACGCACCTTGGCAATGATGACTTCCTTCCGCAGGATCTTCATGGCGTAGTAGCGGCCAGTGGCCTTCTCCCGCACCAGGATGACTTTGCCAAAGGTTCCCTTGCCAAGGAGTTTGAGATAGTCGAAGTCATTCATGGTCTGCCAGGGACAGGGAGAGTGGGGGCAGTCAGCGCCTGGCTCATGGCCCGTGGGAGGAAATTTTAACAAAAGAAAGAGGAAAACCAAAAGACACTGTTGCCAAATGACTTAGGCTGAAGCAGGAAGGGAGGCTCTGGGCAGCAACTGTGTGTTCTGAAGCGGCCTTCAGACCAGGCTCTGCAGGCACAGGGCCTTGGGAGGGCTGGGCTCTGACGTGGGGGTAGCCAGGTCTTCACCACGTCCCAGGACGAAGCTGCAGTGGGTCCACCCAAGGTTGCTCCCTCCCCCAAGGGCATGGAGCACACTCTAGGGCACCTGCCACCTGAAATCACCCCACCCTGCAGGGCAGCCTTGTTGTCTCTCAGCTGAGCCCCCTGAACTGTGTGTGGAAACCAAGGAGAGCAGGGCCAGCAGTGGGGGTGGGGGCACCGCAGGCTGGCAGCCCCACCCCTGCTCCCAGCACTTACCACTTTAGCCCGTGCCTTGCTGACCGCCACTTCCATCTCCTCAGCCACGGAGGAGTCACTGGGGGAGCCACACTTGTAGTCCATGGGGTCCTCGCCTGGGGCCCGCTGCTTGAGGCTGTTAGCGACCATCTGGATGGCCCGCATCCACTCCTCCCTGTGCAGGGACACACGTGAGTCCCAGGAGCCAGGAGTCCTGAGCCTCAGAGTCGAATGGCTGAGTGCCACCTCCCAGCCACCCCCTGCAACAGGCAAGCAAATGACCACATACCCATGGGAATTTGGGCAAGATCTGTCAGAACCAGAGAGAGCTGAAGGGACCTGAGTGAAATTCCACGCCCGGTGCGGTGGCTCATGCCTGTAATCCCAGCACTTTGGGAGGCTGAGGCGGATGGATCACAAGGTCAGGAGTTCGAGACCAGCCTGGCTAACATGGCAAAACCCCGTCTCTACTAAAAATACAAAAATTAGTTGGGGGTGGCATTTGCCTGTAATCCCAGCTACTCAGGAGGCTGAGGCAAGAGAATTGCTTGAACCCAGGAGGCGGAGGGTGCAGTGAGCAGAGATCGCACCACTGCACTCCAGCCTGGTGACAAAGAGAGACTCCATCTCAAAAAAAAAAAAAAGTGGAATACAAAGAGAGATCACCAATTTCCCTAAAGTGACCTGGCCTGAGGGCCATTTGAAGCCAGGCAGCAGGGAAATGATCAAAAAGGAGTGACCCTCTCTTTTCACAGCCCCTTGAAAATGAGCCACCACCCTGAGCCTTGAATGAGGGAGAGACAGTGCTCCTGTGAATTCTTCAGAACAAATGACAAGCTCAAGTTTATAAGTTACCAATGTTTTGTAAAGTTAAACCAAGAATAAGAAGCAGCATTCATTAGCCAAAGGCGCTGAAGACATTACAAGGCAAGAGCTGGCCCGCAGGACTCCCTGGAGGGGACCGTCCACTGGGAGCAGGGAGTCTGCATGGCAGGGACAAAGGTCCTGGCAGCCCAGGGATGTAGAGGAGAGAAGCTGGTGGACAAGAAGTAGGTCCCAGCAGAAGGGAGCCTGGTTTAAGAACAGTTAACTAGAGGCTAAGCACTGTGGCTCACACCTGTAATCCCAGCATTTTGGGAGGCCGAGGTGGGCCAAGTGCTTGAGCCCAAGCATTCAAGACCAGCCTAGGCAACAAAGCAAGACCCATCTCTTAAAAAGTTTTTAAAAAACAAAAATAAAAAATAAAAACAGGCCAGGTGCGATGGCTCACACCTGTAATCCCAGCACTTTGGGAGGCCGAGGTGGAGGATCACTTGAGGTCAGGAGTTCGAGACCAGCCTGGCCAACATAGTAAAACCCAGTCTCTACTAAAAATACAAAAAATTAGCCGGGCGTGGTGACAGGCGCCTGTAATCCCAGCTACTCGGGAGGCTGAGGCAGAAGGATCACTTGAACCCAGGAGGCGGAAGTTGCAGTGAGCCGAGATCACACCACTGCACTCCAACCTGGACAACAGTGCGAGACTCCATCCCAAAATAATAATAATAATATAATAATAATAATAAAATACAGAACAATAAACTAGTTCTGTCACTCATGGTTTAGAACTTGCTGGGAGAGAACTGTCTTTGGGCTGGGCTCGGTGGCTCACACCTGCAATCCCGGCACTTTGGGAGACTGAGACGGGATGATGGCTTGCATCCGGAAGTTTGAGACCAGCCTAGGCAACATGGATACCCATTTTGTAGAGACCAAAGATAAAAAATAAGCCAGGTGTGGTGGCACATGCCTGTGGTCTCAGCTACTCAGGGGGCTAAGGTGGGAGAACTGCTTGAGCCCAGGAGGTGGAGGCTGCAGTGAGCCATGATCATACCACTGCAATCAGCAAAAAAAAAAAAAAGAAAATAATTTTCTTTGGATACTTACAAACTGTTCTGCCTAATAAGTGAAAATGACCAGAGACCAAAATGAAAAATATATTAGGCCGAATTACACCAAATTGTCCACATCCCCCATTTTTGACCACCCTGCAATTAGGTGTTTTCAACCCAATGCATTTTGAACCCCCTGTGTATTTCGTTGTGTCTAGAAAATACCCATATGACCAACAGGAAAAATAAAATGTTCACTAAGAATGAGAAAATTCAAAGAGTGCAATTAGGCAACCTCTCAAATCCCAGTGATTTAAATAAGTCACAGGGAGTGCAGCCAGCCCTTCACAGCATCTTCCAGGATGGCCCCCGCCCCAGGGCAAGTGTCACTGCTCCTGTGTTCCTGAGGCACTGGGGCCCCTACCCAAGGTCAGGCAGGGAACAAGTGTGGCTGGGACTGGGCTTCAAAATCCAAGCCGGGACACCCTGCTGGGCTATATTCCTCCCCAGTCTCATTTCCTGGTGTACCACGCAAAACTACTTCCATTTCCATCCGTCCCACCATGCACCCTCTTCCACATTTTGACACTGCTGGAATGCAGATGCATCTCACAGTTGGGGTCTGTCTTGATTTAACTGGGCACTCCTTTTTCTTGGCACTATATGAAACAGGGTGCCTCCCCAATGATAGCGCCTTTGATTTGATGAAATATCACAGCAGTGTTTAATACACAGGCTGTCATGAGGTAGAATGCCTGTGAGGTATCTGTGCAATGAGACATTCTGCAGCTGGGGGAAAGACTGAGGCAGGTCTGTATGCTGACTTGGGATGATCTGAGACATCTTAAGGGAAAAAGGAAGGTGCAGGGCTGGGCGAGGTGGCTCACTCCTGTAATCCCTGCAATTTGGGAGGCAGAGGCTGGAGGACTGCTTGAGCCCAGGAATTCCAGACCAGCCTGGACAACGCAGGAAGACCACGCCTCTATAAAAAATTTCAAAATTAAGGAAGGTGAAGAACAGTATACAGTTCTGTGCTCCTAAGTTAGAAAACAATGAACTTCTGCAGACACATGCTCCCATAGGCACAAACATCTCCAGAAGAGAAGTCATGATCCTGGAGCCCTGCCTGCCTCCAAGGGAGGGGAACTGGGAGTCGAGGGAAAGGAACAGCCTCTAATAACAAATGGGAAGCACTCGCTATCATCAACTACCCCTACTCCCACCCATTATGAAGGACGAACTGAGGCACAGATTAAAAAACCAGATTCCAGAAAAATAGCAGTTGCTCCAGGCTTGGTAGCTGGAATCACAAAAGGCCTGTGGAATCACAGGTAGCTGGAATCACAAAAGGCACGCTGCCCTCCCCACCCACTCAGAGACCGGAGTCCCCATAACCCATCTATGTCCACCCCACGGAGGCAGAGATTCCCACCTGCTTTGAACACAGTTCTGCCCCCAGAACTCATGGTGGATACTCAGTAGATACTTGGGTAATGAAAGAGTGAGGCAGCCAAAGTCCAAGTGGCCCCAGGGCCAGGGCGCAGCAGGGCCCAGTGCAGACCCGGGCAGAGCACGCACTGAGCCCTGGTGCAAACTCGGGCAGAGCGGTGTTGGCTTCTGCAGTCCCTGGCCCAACATCTCAAGCCAGTATTTCTCAACTTGCTTTAACCCATGCCCCCTTTGGAACAAATTACAGCCTAATTCCCAAACCCTACACTAATATTCCTGTTTTTCAAAAATAAAGGGGGGAGGGGGCGGGGCAGGAGCCCATTCCATGACAAGCTTTTTTCTTTTTTGTTTCTTTTTGTTTTTGGAGACAGAGTCTCGCTTTGTTGACAGACTGGAGTGCAGTGGCTCCCAGGTTTAAGCGATTCTCCTGCCTCAGCCTCCAGAGTAGCTGGAACTACAGGCACCCGCCACCACGCCCAGCTAATTTTTGTATTTTTAGTAGAGACAGGGTTTCACCATGTTGGCCAGGATGGTCTCGATCTCTTGACCTCATGATCTGCCTGCCTCGGTCTCCCCAAGTGCTGGGATTACAGGTGTGAGCCACCGTGCCCGGCCTTCCATGACATGCTTTATCAGACATAGTTGTCCTCTCACAAATTTTAAATTTTTTTAATGCTGACTCTGAGTAAATGATGGTGGATTGGGGAAAAAAAAATCACAGATCTCCTAAGAGATACAGTGAATATATTAAAAAGGAAAATATGTCTCTCATATATAAAGATCTTGAGAGACTGTCACGTGAAGATGGCAGATTGCAGACTAAGATGTACAGCGTGGTATCATCTTTGTTTTCAAAGAGAGGGGTGGAGAGAACCCGAATACATGAAGGACGGCACAGCCACACCACCAGGCCAGAAGCAGCTCTGGGAGGCTACTCCGGATGGGAATCAGGAGCACAGTCCCTGGAGCCACCCCAGCTGGGGCTCCAAGAGTGGCTCTGCCACCTGGACGAGCTCAGCCCTCCCAGCTCTCCCCTCCACCAGGGCCTGGGGCTAAGAGGTTGGTGGGCTGTGGGCGCAGAGCACTGCGCACAGGGCTGGGTGAAGGGGAGAGTGCCGAAGACACTCGCAGGGGCAGGCCTACCCCACCTACCCTGGCTCCCACTGCCCACCCTACAGAGAGCTCCAGACACCACAGGGATGCAGGAGGTTATCCGGGAGTAACTGGGGCTCGCCTGCTGCCTGACAACCCTCCGATCCAATTCTAACTGGACCAAAGTTGCAAGGTTGCAGCACTCGGAATTCCAGACGAAAAGCAAGGGCCTCTGTCCAGGATCCTTCTCAAGGGTTTGCAACATGGGGTCTGGGGCAAAGGGGAGCTCCCCCTGAAGCTGGGCCTCAAGTATCTTCTAGTCCCCAGAGGAGAGCCCCTGGGGAAACCACGACTGTAAAAATAACAGCACTGAGTGGCCAGCTCCAGACACCAACTCGCTTGATTCTCAAGAGCACTGCAATTCTCAAGAGCCAGCATTTCTGCTGTGGGGACTGAGGCACCTGGAGGTGGAGTCACCTGTGAAGGTCACACAGCAGGGACGTGGCAGAGCTAGCACTCACCTGTGCACAGCCTACTCCTCCTTAGCACCATCCGTCTGTCCCTGAGCCTCAGCGAAGCTGCTGAAAGCTACGCGAGACTCAGGAGGGTAAAGCAGGGACCCTCTCTAGGGAAGGCTCATGGGACACCCAGCCAGGGAGCCCAGGGGCAAAGCGAAGGAAGAACTCTCCTCGGAAGCCATGATCTGCACCCGCCTTTCAGAGAGGGGCCCCCACCCCTGCCACTCAACAGCAGTCCCACCAACACCTTCCACTTGCAGAGGCTGGTACCACTGTGCGTTATGGTGGAGGACTCCTGTCGCCCTCCCAGCAACCCTGTGTAGTAGGTACTGCCATTCACTTCGTGCTAAAATGACAAGACCGAAGCACAGAGAGGCTCATCTGCCCACCAACAGAGGCCAGGGACACAACCCAGGCACTTCTACCTCCAAGAGCACTTCCCCCATTGGTATTTTCTGGAACCTTCTCATCCTCATTTGGGCTCGGGGCCAGGGGTGGGACATGGGGGAGCCACGTTCGCCATACCAACACTGGGAAGGGAAGGGCACAGTACGGGGCGAGCACAAGCTCTGGGCCAGGAGCTGTGGGGCCATTGCCGCCCAATGTGCTGCCTGCCTTCCATACCAGCTGGGGACCTCACAGTGGGTGAGAGGACAGGCTCTGGGGGATGGCCTGGGCGTGGATCCCAGCTCTGCCCCTTCCTGCAGGCAACACTGGGCAGGTTGTATGCCCTTCCTGTGCCTCGGTGGGTGAGGCACTAGAGGGTCCTATCAGGGTGAAATGAGACACTGGACATAAAGTGCTGAGAGCGGTGCCCAGCACAGTGAGGTCTCAGAAGGCTGTCATGAGAGTTCACCCAGTCGGCCTGCAAATGTGGAGCGTTTCTGTGTACCAGGCTTGTTCAGGGCACTGAGGATGCAGCAGGGGACAAGCCCATCAGGGCTCCTGACCTGAAGGGGAAGACAAGTGTGTAGAAGCTCCAAGGTGAGGGCCAAGCAGGGAGACTCCTTCTCAGAGGGCAGTCAGGGGAGGCCTGAGGAGATGACGTTTAAACCAGGACCTGAACAATGGCCATCCCCAGTGCCTAGGACAGGCCCTTGGCACACAGCTGTGAAATAAATGAAATGCAGGGAAGGAGGCAGGGGACTGGATGAGAAAGGAACCCAGGCAGAGGGAACTGCGTGGCAAAGACCCCAGGGCAGGAGCAGGCTGGGGTGTCTGTGGAAGGCGCACAGGCGCTAGAATGGCTGCAGCCAACAGAGAGGAGTGGAGGAGATGAGGACAGGGAGGAGAGCATGCCCAGACCACTCCGGGCTCTACATGCCACCATGTTAGAGATCTGGGTCTTATCCTCAGCACCACAGGAAGTCACTGAAGGGTTTTAGTCAGGGGTGAACAGGCTCCAAATTTCTGTTTTAAGTCAGTAGCTGCTGTGTGGGCTACGGACTGGGGGCAGTGAGAGGAGACCCCAGCATCCTCCAGGAAAGAGATGCTGGTGGCAGAGGAGACAGAGGTAAGAAAGGTACCAGCGCTGCATGTGCCAAAGGCTGCCACGGGCAGGCCCTGCGCCAGTGCCTTCACGTTTACTTCCTCCTCTGTGCCTCATGACAGCCAGGGAACTGAGCCCCACTGAGGGAGAGACATGGCAGCTGGCCTGAATCCAGGGCCTGGACCCCAGCCCTGGGCCATCCTGCAGGGCACCCCAGAGAGAAGCTCGGTGGAGCAGAGGTGGCAGGGCTGTCCTTCATGCACAAGCCCGTCCTCACTGCTTCGGGAGTGACGGCTGACTGTGGGGACTCTCCCCTAACCATCATCTCCCCGACCTGGAGGGGCATTTACAGCTGGAGGGCATCTGGAGCCCTCCCTGTGCGCAGATAGCCTGCCTTGTGAGGAGAAAATAAATTAATACATGTAAAGTCCTCCGAACAGGATCTAGCTCAGAGAATTTGTTTTAATTATTTTTTATTTATCCAACAAACATTTACTGAACACCCATTTGTGTGCCAGATACATACATAAATATAAATGTCCCACTTGGTGGACAGGTGCTGTGAAGAAAAGCACAGCTGGGGAAGGGCAAGACAGCGAAGGGAGGCAGGGCGGGATGCACCGGGGCGGTGGCACTGGGGCAGAGACCTCGTGGAGTCGGGGAGAGCTGTGATGGCATCTCAGGGAAGAAGGCCTTAGACAAACGCGACAGCAAGCCCTGAGGCCCTCGAGCAAGAGATGTGCTGGGCATGTTTAAGGAACAGCAAGGAGACACGTGGCTAAGTGAGGGTGCTTGTGGTAGGAAACGCTTCTGGAGAGGTCGCTGGATCATACAGGACTCTGCAGGACACAGCACAGACCTTGGAGTTTACTCTAAGTGGGAGTGAAAGCCATTCAGAGTTCTAAGCAGAGAAAATACATGATAAGATTTACATCAAGGCCAGGCACGGTGGCTCACGCTTGTAATCCCAGCATTTTGGGAGGCCGAGGAGGGCGGATCACCTGAGGTCAGGAGTTCGAGACCAGCCTGACCAACGTGGAGAAACCCCATCTCTACTAAAAATACAAAATGAGCTAGGCATGGTGGCACATGCCTGTCATCCCAGCTACTCAGGAGGCTGAGGTGTGAGAATCACTTCAACCCAGGAGGAAGATGTTGCAGTGAGCCAAGATCGTGCCATTGTACTCCAGCCTGAGCAACAAGAGTGAAACTCTGTCTAAAAAAAAAAGAAAGAAAGATTTACATCAAAAAGATCACACATGGCCAGGCACAGTGGCTCATGGCTGTAATCTTGGCACTCTGGGAGGTTAAGATGGGCAGATCACTTGAGCCCAGGAGTTCAAGACCAGCCTGGGCAACATGGTGAAACCCCATCTCTACGAAAAATACAAAAATTAGCCCGGTGTGGTGGCAGACGCCTGTAGTTCTAGCTACTAGGGAGGCTGGGATGGGAGGATCACCTAAATCTGGGAGATTGAGGCTGCGGTGAGTCGTGATTCTGCCACTGCACTGCAGCCTGGGCAACAGAGACCCTGTCACAACAACAAAAAGATCATACTCACCTGATGCACTATTAAGTATTCTCGCCTGCCAAGACCAGGGATCTGCAAACTTTTTCCATCAAGGACCAGAAAGCTGGGTGTGGTGGTTTGTGCCTATAATCCCAGCACTTTGGGAGGTCGAGGAGGGAGAATTGCTTGAGACCAGGAGTTCCAGACCGGTCTGGACAACATAGCAAGACTCTGTCTCCACAAAGAAATTTAAAAATTAGCCAGGCATGGTGATGCACACCTATAGTCCCAGCTACTCGGGATCCTGAGGCATAAGGATGGGTTAAGCCCAGGAGTTTGAGGCTGTAGTGAGCTATGATTGCACCGCTGCACTCCAGCCTGGGCAACAGAGCAAGAACTTGTCTCTAAAAGAAAAGTTTTAAATTTAAAAAATTTTAATTAAAATTTTAAAAGGGCCAATAATTAAATTTTTTAGGCTTTGCAAGACAGTCTTTGTCACAACTGCTTAACTCAGCCATAGTAAGCCAAAAGCAGCCAGACTATTCATGAACAAATGGACATAGTCATGTTCCAATAAAACTTTATTTACAAAAATGGAAGGCAGGGCCATAGTTTGCCAACCCTGTTCCAGGCTTAATTCTAGTTTACAAGAAATACAGACATGGGGAACAAAAGTAAACAACACCGAAAGGCAATAATATGACACACTCAGAAGGTGTGACATTCTATAAGACAACTAGCCTGGCTTGTCAAAAAAATAAATAAATAAATAAATGAAAAATCAATGTCTTGGGGAGGAAAAAAAAAAGACAAAGGGCTGAACTAGATTAAATAAAACAAGTCAAAGAGACACGTGTACCTTGAATGAATACTGGTTTGAAAACAATGTTCTAAAGGTTGCATATCCTTCAAAAGGTAACTCAAGAAATTCAAGTATGGCATGGATAAGGAGAAGTTACTAGCAAACAAAGATTATAATCATCTCAGGCGTGACAGCATCATGATTCTGTAGGAGAAAGTCCTTATTCTTAGGAGATGCCTGCTGAAACACTAAGAAGTGTCACTAAGTATGAACACAAGTTCAAGTTCAGCATAAAACACAACCAGATGAAGCACACACGGTGAATGCTGAACTGCAGAGTCTAGGAGTGGGGCGCCTGGACGTCCATTCATTATACTATTCTTTCAACTTTTCTCCATGTGAAACACATCTGCAGGGAAGTGGGGGACAGGGAGGAGGATCTCTCCAGCTGGAGAGGCAACCAGGAGCCCAGTGAGGAGGCGCTGCAGCACCTAGCCAACAAGCAGTCACCGACTGGCACCCACCTGCCCTGCAACCCCTGCCTCCCTCCCCAGGCTTAAGAGAGGCCAGCTGACATCAGCCTGTGTGGGCCAGGGCTGTGAGGACAGCATCAGTCAGCCAGGAGCAGAGTGGAGGGGGCCTCCCTCTTGCTGGGTTTCTGGTTCACCCCCTCCACCCACCCATAGTTAAGGTCAGAAATCTGGGACCTAGTCTCTTAGTCATTCCAGCAGTTTTCTCTTTGGCAACAGCAGCAGGTACCAAGAAGAAAAGGCAGGTGGGGCTCTCCAGCCTACAGAATCTTGGTAAAGGAAGGCATGTTGTCTTGTGAAAATGGAAACGAGACCATCTCTCCTGCCTACTAAAACACTCTGTCAGCTCCCTGCTCCCATTCCGGCTTGCAAACTGTGCCAGGTACTGCTGCATCAGCCGCTCCTATTTATCATCCCTCTGCATCGGGTAACTACCCTGGGACAAACCCCAATTTACTAAGCGCCTGCCAAGCCCTGTGGGGATCTCCACCTGGAGTCCAAGGCCTTGGCTGAGCTCTCCAGCTTCGAGCGCCTCCACTTCCCCTCTTCCAACACTCCTGGCCCCTTGGTTCTCTGGTGACACAGAACCCCCTGTGGTCCCTGGAATGCATGAGCTATTTCACCTCCAGGCCTTTGCATATGCTGTCCCTTCTGAACTTTTCTCCTTGCTATCTCCGTGGCTAACTCCTATCCAGTCTTCAAAACCCAGCCCAACACCCAGGACCTATACACCTACTGGTCTTGATCTGTTTTTACTGGCCATTCATGTTTTGGTCTATAGTTTTCAACTGAGTAGCACCTCAGCTGGCTTGAGATGGTGATTTTGTTCCCCTCAGTGGGGCAAGTATATTTTTTACCTTGGGAGGATGTGCAACAATAATTATAGTATAGGTTATAGTAACAAGTCTCATGATATTGTGGGTTCCTGAGCTGTACTGTCCAAGAAGGTAGCCACTGGCCATATGTGGCTCTTTAAATCAATTAAAATAAACTAGAAGAAATCCATTCCTTGGTGGCTGTATTTCGAATGCCCAATCGGCACAAGCAGTCAGCACAGGCAATCAGCACAGGTGCCTACTGGACAGTGCAGATACAGGGCATTTCCACAATGACCGGAAGTTTTCTTGGACGGCACGATTTTAGGGCTCTCCAGAGGGTCTGCTGCAACCTTACCCCATAGATAAGCTAGAAAACTGTTTCTCAAAGTGAGGCCCAAAAGGACAAAGTGGGAAAAAGAAACATTTCCCACTGATTACAAAGGGCAAAGCTCCTTAATCTATAAAGAGCTAATACATAAATAAGAAAAAGAACAACTACCCAACAGAAAAATAGACAATATAGACAGTTCAGAATAGGAACTCACATGGCCCTTGAGAGTCAAACTCATCCACAGAGAAAGAAAGTAAAGTTAAACAACCTGAGGTGCTGAATTTTTCCACTGCTCAGACTGGTACAAATCCAAATGTTTGAAAACACAAGGCCATGGGGGCACTCTCAGACATCGCCTAATGGAAACATCGCAAAACTACAAACTCATTTTCCCTGTGCCCTGGCAATCCTGCATCTAAGCACTCGTCACACAGGTCTACCTGTGCACACATCAAACGAGACAGACACGGCTATTTCACTGCAGCATTGCTTATAACGAGCCAAAGGCTGGAAACAACCCCAGTCATCACAATAAAGAATGGCTAAACACACTTGGGACACGCATGTCCAACTGTCCAAAAAAAAAAGAAAGCAAAACATGAAACAAAGAAGCTGCATCTCTCCATATATCAAGGCAAATCCCCCAAGGTACACTAAGTCCAGAAGCATGTACAATGCTACCTTTTGTATTTAAGAAAAAAAAAAAAAAAGGCAGCCAGGCACAAAAGTCTCCCTCTGCTCTTCGAGGGCACCTAAGAACAGTGATTAACTGGGGGGCAGGAAGGTGGATGGAAAGGGCAGGATGGGGGAAGCTCCCACTAGACACCTCCTTATACTGTTTCAATTTTGAAATAGATGAGTCTTTATCATCTCTTCTGATTACTAAATTGATCTTTTTAAAATGACTCTCTGGACCACCTGCCTCAAAATCAATAGAGATGCTCATTAAGAATGTAGTTCCTGCCGGGCAGGGTGGCTCACGCCTGTAATCCCAGCACTTTGGAGGCTGAGGGAGATCATCTGAGGCCAGAAGTTCGAGACCAGTCTGGCCAACATGGCGAAACCCTGTCTCTACTAAAAATACAAAAATTAGCCAGGTGTGGTGGCATGTGCCTGTAATCCCAGCTACTTGGGAGGCTGAGGCAGGAGAATCACTTGAACCTGGGAGGCGGAGGTTGCAGTAAACTGAGATGGCACCACTACACTCCAGCCTGGGCAACAGAGCAAGACTCTGTCTCAAACAAAAAAAAAAAAAGAAAAGAAAAAGAGGGTCAGGTGTGGTGGCTTGCACCTGTAATCCCAGCACTTTGGGAGGCCGAGGCAGGTGGATCACCTGAGGTCAGGAGTTTGAGACCAGCCTGGCTAATATGGAGAAGCCCCTTTTCTACTAAAAATACAAAAACTAAGCCGGGCATGGTGGCACATGCCTGTAATCCCAGCTACTCGGGAGACTGAGGCAGGAAAATCGCTTGAACCCAGGATGTGGAGGTTGCAGTGAGCCAAGATCATGCCACTGCATTCCAACTTGGGCAACAAGAACGAAACTCCATTTCAAAAAAAAAAAAAAAAAAGAATGTAGCTCCCTGACCCTGGGCAGATCTCCAGGTAGTCACAGGTCTTGAGGCAAGGCCCAGCGGTCTGGACATTTCAAGAGCTCTGCCTGTGATTCCGATGCACCCGCAAGTCAGAGGGCAGAGTAGGGTCTTCAGACTAAGAACCCCAGCTCTTCTCAGCCCCAGCTGGGGAGACCCCCCCCACCAGAAGTGCAGACAGGAAACCCCTATGTAGGATCCCAGGGAAAATCTCTCCATCTGTACCTTTTCTCCTCACACCAGGCTTGCTCCCTCTCAAGGGCAGCCACACAGAGGCCCAGACTCACCTCTCATCTGGAGAATCCACGTGGAAGGTCCTCTCGATGACTGTGGTCCACTGCAGGCAGCGTATGACAAAGGTGTTGGGTCGCGGCCTCTCGGTCTTCATCAGCTGGCATTCTGCAGGCAGAGGGAACAGATAGCAGGGGGCTGAGGGGATAGCCCTGCCAACCTGCAGCCCAAAGTGCCCGAGCCACCTCCCACAGGCCCAGCCCCACGCTAGATGGTGCTGGGGACACTCTAGAGATTGACACAGCCCTGGTCCTGTTCTCACAGGGCTCAGGGTCTAATGTGTGTGTGGAAGGAGAGAAGCCCACCAGAGAATGATGGCTCCATAGACAGGGCCGCGATGGGGACAAGCCTAGAGGTGTGCAGAAGCTCAGAGGTAGCATCCAACCCAGCCTGGTGGGTGGGGGGACTTCCCAGAGGAAGCAGCTTCTCTGAACTAAGCCCTGAAGGAAAAGGGAACTTAGAGGGTACACAGAGAACAGATGCTCAGAGGTGAGAGGTGACAGGAGGTTCAACATCCTCAGGGGGTGGCCAATTCTGCTCCAAGAGTGAGGAGGGGTGAGAGACAGGCCTGGAGAGGTGGGCTGGGGCCACCCGGGCAGGGCTTTGGAGGCCATGGGAAAGAATCTGGACTTTGTCCTCAGGGCAGCAGGGAGCCACAGAAGGCTTTAGATAGGGAAGGGACACGAACAGACTGAGACTGATCCCTCTGGCTGCCATGTAGAGGGTGAGACTGGAGGTCGGAAGGCCAGGGAGGTGGGGAGCCAGCTAGGGAGGATGGGGCCACACCAGAGTGGAGCCCTGCAGACAGGCCATGGGGAGAGGGCACTGAGGACCAGGTCCAGGCCTCTTGGCCTGCCGTCCCTGAGACAGAGACAGGAATAGAAAGCTGGGAGAGGCCTGAAGGTCAGGTTGGGATGTGGCACATATGAGGGACCTTGAAGACACTTGGGGAGATGTGTCCAAGGAGCAGCCTGGGATAGGCTGGGAGTTCTAGTGAGACACTGAGGTTGGGAACAGATGTGTCAGGGTCACCAGCACACGTGGAGAGCAACCAGGAAAAGGCTTCATGCAGAGCAGCGTGGGACGGGGACTGGGTTCCAGAGCATGGCAGGAGAGGATGGTGGTCTGAGCTAAGGCACTGGCGGTGGAGATGGGGGTGCCTCTGTAATGTTCTTAGCAGGCAGAACAACAGGACATGGTGACCCATCAGGTCAGCAAGGAAGGAAAGCAGCGGAAGGGGGCAAGGATATGGTCAGGACCGTATTCTCCAAGGCTCGGTCAAGAGCTTGGGGCTTGTGAAACTTCACTGCCAGGGTCTGGCTGGAAGACATCCCTTTGTGTATCACGGAGGGACAGAGGACGCGAGGCCAGCCCTGTGACCGGCTGAGTGGGAAGCTGTGACCCCTCTACGTCCGAGGGACAGAGGATGGCGACTGTTACCAAAGCACAGGATGGGAGGCACCTGCCACCAGCTGGGGACCCCAAGGCCTGGCCGACAGAAGCTGGAACCACAAGGAGGCAATGCATGGGGCTGGGTGTGGGCAAGTGCCCTGGCTTCTCCTTCCCTCCCACTCTGCATCGCCCCACAGGACAGCCCTGCCTGGCCAGCTAACAAGGAGGGGAGAGCAGGGGAAGGGCGAAAACAGATCCAAGGGCAAGCAGGCCCAGGACAGGCCCACGGCTCAATGAACAAGTCCCACAAGCCCCTAAGACCCGCCAGCCATCCTGTGAGCACCAGAACACTGACCCACTCATCCCAAGACACACCTGCTACAGAGAAGTTGTTTAAGGGGGGTAGGGTCTGATCAGGGGCCTCGGGCCTCTCCTTGTACCCAATGAAGGAGCCGTCGCTCTTCAGCAGGAAGTACCGTGGCCTCCAGGTCTTGATGTATTCACCTGAAATGAGGCAGGAGGGGAGGGAGAGAGGTTAGGACAAGGTTGAGCGATGTCCCAGGTAGGCGGCAGGAGGCCCAGTGTGATGGTGACTCACAAGGGGTACCACGGGGCAGGGAGGTGCGGGGGACACACGAGAATGCCTCTCCCGGAGGAGCCCTCCAGGTGGCCCCTGCTGACGCAGGCTGGGGCACTGGGCTGAGCCCGGGTGATCCACAGGTCATGCCTGGCAGGAAGGCGCTAGCAGCAGTGCCCTGGGGCACCAGTTGCCTCAGCGTGTGGCCAGGAGCAAGCTGTCTGTGCCAGCTCCTGGCCTAGTCCCAGGGGAGGCCCAGGCTTCCAAACACACATGCCCGGTGGCCCTGTAAGGCCAAATCCCATGGGCTGGGATTCACCAATACAGCTGTGCAGGTAGCTCAAAAGCCAAAACACTTCTGTGCCAGGCGGGGTGGCACTGCTGCCACACCCTCCCAGCGCCCCTTGACTCCTTCCAACTGTTCTTCAGCCATGAATATCCAAGCACCCTACACACACATACACACACACACACACACACACACACGAACCCACTCAGAGAGTTGCTAAGGATTAAAAGGAGATGGTGAAACATATCCACACAGAAACTTACACAAATGTCCGCAACAGCATTATTCATAATAGCCATCAAGTGGAAACAACCCTAATGTCCATCAACAGCAAATGAACAAAATGTAGCAGATTCATACAACAGAAAACTATTCAGTCATAAAAAGAAACGAAGTACTGAGACATGCTGCCATGTGGAGGAACGTAACTTATGCTAAGTGAAAGAAGCCAGTCACAAAGGGACCACATATCATTAGGACTCCATTTATATAAAATGCCCAGAACAGGCAAATCTATAGAGATGAAAAGTAGGGCCCAGCATGGTGGCGCACACCTGTAATCCCAGCACTTTGGGAGGCCGAGGCGAGCAGATCACCTGGGGTCGGGAGTTGGAGACCAGCCTGACCAACATGGAGAAACCCCATCTCTACTAAAAATACAAAATTAGCCAGGCATGGTGGTGCATGCCTGTAATCCCAGCTACTTGGGAGGCTGAGGCAGGAGACTCCTTGAACCCGGGAGGCAGAGGTTGCCGTGAGCCGAGATCACACCATTGCACTCCAGCCTGGGCAACAAGAGGGAAATTCCGTCCCAAAAAAAAAAAACAAAAAAAAAACCTGAGTATGGTGATGGATGCACAACTCTGCATATACTAAAAGCAACTGAACCGTATACTTTAAACGGATGAATCATGTAGTACATCAATTTTACCTCAACATGGCTATTAAAGACCAGCACAGTGGCTCCCACCTGTAAAATCCTAGCACTTTGGGAGGCTGAGGCAGGCTTAAGTCTGGAGTTTGAGACCAGCCTGGGCAACATAGTGAGATCCGGTCTCCACAAAAAATGTTTTTTAATTAGCCAGGAGTGGTGGCGGGTGCCTGAAGTCCCAGCTACTCAGGAGGCCAAAATGGGAGAATCACCTGAGCCCAAGAAATTGAAGCTATGATGGTGCCACTGAAGTCCAGCCCAGTGACAAAGCAAGACCATCGCTCTTAAAAAAAAAAAAAATGCATTTACAAAAGCCTCCAAAAAAATACTTAACCAAGGGGGTGAAGGGCTTGTATACTACAAAACATTGTTTAAAGAAATTAGAGATCTACATAAATGCAAAGACAACCTATGTTCATGGATTAGAAGACAATATTGTTAAGATGGCAATACTACCCAAAGCAATATACAGATTCAACGCAATCCCTATCAAAATTCCAACAGGCTTTTTCTTTTTTCAGAAATAGAAAAGCCAATCCTCACATTCACATGGAATTTCAAAGGGCCCCAAAGAGCCAAAATAATATTGAAAAAGAAGAATAAAGTTAAATACTTTCCAATTTCAAAATTTACTATACAAAGCTATAGTAATCAAAACAGTACAGTTTATATAGGACAGACATACAGACCAATGGAAGAGAATTCAGAGCCAAAAAATAAACCCAAATATCTACATTCAACTGATTTTCAACACAGGTGCCAAGATCATTCAATGGGGAAAGAATAGTTCCTTCAACAAAGAGACTATATTTTTTCAAAACGAAAGAAAACCTAGGAGAAAAAATATCCTTACAATTTTTTTTGTTAATTTAAATACCGTTCCTTGCAGAGCAGGGAACAGTGACCTACAAGCAATGTGCCCAGAGTAGCCTATCCTCACAATCTTATCCCTATTTTGCAGATGAAGAAACTGAGGCAACTGGATATCCACATTCAAAAGAATGGAGTTGGACCCCTACTTCACACTATAAACCATATACAAAAATAAACTCAAAATGAATTGACCTGAATATAAGAGCTAAAACTAAAAAAAAGTCTAAGAATACATATGAGTAAATCTCATTACTTTGAATTTGGCAATGAATTCTTAGATGACACCAAATGCACAAGCAACAACAACAAAAACTTAAAGTGAACTCATCAAAATTAAAAACCTTTGTGCATGAAAGGTCACTGTCAAGAAAGTAAAAAGATAACCTACCGAATGGGTGGAAATACTTGGAAATCTAACAAGGGTCTATTAACCAGAACACATAAAGAACTCTTACAATGCAACAACAAAAAGACAAACTGCCTGATTTTAAAATGAGCAAAGGACTCAAATAGACATTCCTCCAAAGATACACAAATGGGGTCAACAGAAAGATGAAAAGATGTTCAGCATCATTAGTCTTCTGGCAAACATAAATCAAAATCACGATGAAGGCCGGGCGCGGTAGCTCACACCTGTAATTCCAGCACTTTGGGAGGTTGAGGCAGATGGATCACTTGAGGTCAGGAGTTCAAAACCAGCCTGGCCAACATAGTCAAACCCCATCTCTACTAAAAATACAAAAATTAGCCGGGCGTGGTGGCACATGCCTATAGTCCCAGTGCTTGGGAGGCTGAGGCCTGAGAATCATGTGAACCCAGGAGGCGGAGGTTACAGTGAGCTGAGATCGTGCCACTGCACTCCAGCCTGGGAGACAGAGCAAGACTCTGTCTCAAAAAAACAAAACGAAACAAAACAAAAAAACAAAAAAAACCACACACACAATGAGTTACAACTTTACATGCCCAAGGACGGCTGTAATGAAAAAAAACAAGTGTTGGCAAGGATATAAACTGACACCCTCATGCACTGCTGGTGGGAATGTAAAATGGTGCAGCTGCTTCTTCAAAAAGTTAAATATAGAATGTATCACCCCGAGGCCAGGCACGGTGGCTCACGCCTGTAATCCCAGCACTTTGGGAGGCTGAGGTGGGCGGATCACAAGGTCAAGAGATAGAGACCATCCTGGCCAATATGGTGAAACCCCGTCTCTACTAAAAATATAAAAATTAGCCAGGTGTAGTGGTGCACGCCTGTAGTCCCAGCTACTCAGGAGGCTGAGGCAGGAGAATCACTTGAACCCGGGGGGCGGAGGTTGCAGTGAACCGAGATCACGCCACTGCACTCCAGCCTGGTGACAGAGTGAGACTCCATCTCAAAAAAAAAAAAAAAAAAAAAAAAAAGAATATATCACCCCAATGTCCATCAACAAATGAACAGATAATAAAATGTGATACATCTACTACATAGAGATTATTCATCCATAAGAAGGAATGACATATTGATACACGCTACAACATAGAGGAACCTCAAAAACATTAAGCTTAGCCAAGTGTGGTGGCACCTGCCTGTAGTCCCAGCTACTCTGGAGGCTGAGGCAGGAGGATCACTAGAGACCAGGAGGTTGAGGCTGCAGTGAGCCATGAGCCAAGGTCCCACCACTGCACTGCAGCCTGGGCGACAGCCCAAGACTCTGACTCAAAACAAAACAAAAAACCATGTTGCTAAGTTAAAGAAGCCAGTCACAAAAGGCCACATATTATATGATTCCATTTACATGAAATGTCCAGAGTAGGTAAATTCATAGAGACAGAAAGTAAACTGGTGGTTAGCAGACACCAGGAGACAGGGGGTGCTATGAATTGAATTGTCCCCCAAAGTTCATGTGTTGGAAACTTGATCCCCAATGCAGCCTCATGGGAGGTATTTGGGTCAAGGGAGCACCACCCTCATGAATGGATTAATGACATTATCAGAGTGGGTTCCTTATAAAAGGACGAGTTCGGCCGGGCGCAGTGGTTCACGCCTGTAATCCCAGCACTTTGGGAGGCCAAGGCAGGTGGATCACCTGAGGTCAAGAGTTCAAGACCAGCCTGGCCAACATGGTGAAACCCCGTCTCTACTAATACTACAAAAATTAGCCAAGCATGCTGGCACACGCCTGTAATCCCAGCTACTCGGGAGGCTGAAGCAGGAGAATTCCTTGAACCAAGGAGGCACAGGTTGCAGTGAGCCGAGATCGCGCCATTGCACTCCAGCCTGGGCGACAGAGTGAGACTCCATCGCAAAAAAAAAAAAAAAAACAAGACTGTCTTGTTCTCTCTCACCCTTCCCCTTTCACCATGGGACGTGCAACAAGAAGATGCCAACCCTGAATCTTGGACTTCCCTACCTCCAGAACAGTGAGAAATAGTTTCTGTTCATTATAAATTACCCAGTCTCGGGTAATGTGTTATAGCAGCACAGAATGAACTAAGACATAGGGTACAAAAACTGACTGCTTAATGGGTACAAAGTTTTATTTTGGGGTAATGAAAAGGTTCTGAAACTAGATAGAGGCAGTGGTTACACAACATTGTGATATACTAAAGGCCAATGAATCATACACTTCAAAATGGTTAATCTCACGTTATGTAAATTTCATCCCCATTCTTTTTTTTTTAAAGGATAAAAACTAAAAAAAAACCTCATCTGCGTTACTGGAGGTTAGGAGAGTGGCAACTGCTTGGGAGGAGCACAAGAGCTTCCGGGGACTGTCTTACTCTATTTCTTGAACCGTACACTGGGATTGGGGTGAGTTTATTATCTAGGCATTTATCTGTGGCCTTTCATACTTTGGTAACAAGCTAAGAAAAGAAACCTAAAAGCTGAACACAGTGGCTCACGACTGTAATCCCAGCACTTTGGGAGGCCAATACAGGAGATTCACTTGAGGCTGGGGGTTCAAGACCCGCCTGGGCAATATAGCAAGGCCCCATCTCTACGAGAAAAAAAAAAGACAAAAAAACAGGTAGAAGGAAAAATATCCTCACAATTGTATTCCTATTTTGCGAATGGGGAAACTGAGTCACAGAGCGGTCCTATTACGTTGCCCAAGCTTCCCAGCTGTTACCTGGGAGAGCCAGAATTGGAAAGCACAGCCCACATCTTGACTACTACACCGTATGCCTCTAAACCGGCAGATGGGGCCCAGCATGGGGCGTGGCAGAGCGCAGGCGCTCTGCTAATGGTGGTGTGCTGCAGCTGTGTCAGAAGTGGCACCAGCATATGGCATGAGTGACTCTGATTAGATGTACTATTACTACACCCTTGGCCTTAAGCACGGCTTGCTGGATGAGAGGCAGCACGTGGGCCAGGCCTTGAGAGCACTAGTTCAGGTGTCAGAGGGCCTGAGTCCAACCTCAGCTCTACCCACTCCTTGCTGAAACCTCAAGCAAGTCACTCTTCCTACTGAACCTCAGCTTTCCAGTCTGTAAGGTGGCACGTGCTCCACAGGGCATCTATAAAAATTCAACAAAATCAGGCTTGCCTAAAGCAGAGACAGGTGTTTGGCACACAGTAAGTGCTCAGTAAACCAGCACTGCCATTATTTTAACCACCAAGGGGGTGGGTGTGGTGGTACAGGTCCCAAAAGAGCAGTAGTCAGCAGGGCCCACCTCACCTTGCCCACCTCTGCCAGCTGCTACTCAGAAAGATGGGCACTGGGAAGGCCCAAGAATGCAGGTGTGCACACACGTGTAGGGTGCAAACCTGAGACAGGTGTGTCAGAGCTAGGCCATCCCAGATGACAGGGGCAGGCCTGTGGCTGGATCATCTGGCTCCTCGTAACATGAACTGGGGACACTGAAGGCCCAAGAGGGGCCAAGACTCATTTAATGCCATCAGTAATCCTAGACCAGAGAGAAACTTTTGTCCCTCCAACAGTTCTGCACCCATCCCAAGGCTCTCACAGTCCAGCCTAATTTGAGCCATGGCCTCCACACATGCAGGCCACGGGACAGGAGCCCATGACCCTGTGTACCCCAGCACACCACCCACACACCACGCCAACCATTCATTCAACAACCATTTACTGAGTGCCTACTGTATGCCTACCACTTTTAGACCTGCTGCGGATACCACTGTGAAGAAGCCTCATGAAAATGCCTACCCTTGTAGAGCTGACGACATCAGAGATCTGGCTTGTTAACCCACTTTATGGATGTGAAACCAAGGCTCAGTGAGGTGACATGGCTTGCCCACAGTTGCACTAAGAGGAAGCAGCAGAACCAGGGTTAGAAACTTGATAGCTGCCAAGGCTCAGGAAGCTCCATCAACAACCCCAAACTCCAGGCTCAGGCTGGGGGACTGGGCCAAGGGACCTTAAAAGCCATCTCTGTCCAGAAAGAGCAGCAGGACACGAATCTCCTCTGCTCAGTCAGGTGGGGAGGCTGCTCCCAGGGAGGGGCGTCCATCCCTCATCGCTGCTCCCTGTCTGCGTCTGCAGGCTGGTACGGTGCAGGATGCGCGGCTCTTCCCGATGCCCGCAGCGCCAGCTTCCTGTCCTCTCTTTGAACAAGCCCACTTACCCCCTCAGGACTCACTGGCTGTTGCCTCTGGCATAACTGTGAGGCTCAATCTCCGACTTCCTTCAGGCCTTTATTCAGATGCCCCCTTCTCAGCGAAGCCCCCTCTGGCCGCCCTGCCTGCCTCATGCCCTCCCATCCTCACGCTGCTTGTTTTTTCTCCATGGCTCGTGCCACTGTGTGACATGCATGTCTGCCTGTGAGCTGTCTGCCTCCCCATCAGCGCCCAAGATACCAACACGAGGATGGGATGTTTGCCTGTCGGGCTCACTGCTGGACCCCAGGACCTAGAACAGTGCCTGGCCCACAGGCACTGCTCAGCACGTGTTTGCTGAATGAATGCAAGTGCACACAGGGCAGCCAACCCCCACACCTGGGGCCCTTCTTCCCAGGGGGAGGCCCACAGAAGCTGGCCTGGGACAAAGCCATCTCTCAGAAGGTGGTGCTTCTCCCCATCTGCCTCCCAGTCTTGCTTGGCAGCCACTTGGGGACAAACAGCCCTGGGGTCAAAAAGGGTTTCTTCTCTGTCCTAACTTCACTAAAAGGGGACCTCAGCTTCCCACTAGTACAAATGGATCAGGCCACGCATCAGCTCACATCACAGGGTTGCTCTCGTCTGGAGTGCCAAAGCCAAGGTCCTTTTCCATGGCCTGCAGTCGCGACACGGCTGGACCCCACGATGCTCCTCTACTTGCCTCCCCCAGCTCGCCCTCGCTCATGCTGCTCCAGCCACGCTGTTACCAGAAAACACCAGGCACATCCCCACCTGGGAGCCTCTGTCCTTGCTGTCCCTCTCCCTGGGACACCCTTGCCCAGCCAGCGCCTCACCTCCTCCAGGCTCCAGGCCTCTCTGACTGCCGTCTCCTCAGGGCAGCATCTCGATGCACCCCTCCCCCCGCCCCCAGCCCATTGTCCCTCACTCACAGTTCCCACTTTTCACCCCAGCACTTGCCACCCCGACATTCCATGTCTACTTATTTACTGCCTGCCCCACCCCCACTGGAATGTAAGCTCCATCAGCGGACCACTGTGTCTCGGAGCTTGGGGCTATCAGGCACGGCACACAGTCAATGAATACTTGCTAACTGAATGAATGCTGAATACTGCCTCACTGTGTTAGTTCGGTGACGTGACTTCCCCTCTCTGGGCCTCAGTTTCTTCATCTATAAAATGGGGCTATGAATGAGATCACTCATGCACAGGCAGATCCCCGCTCTCCTGCCCAGGTGACCACTGAAGGAGTCCACGAAACGGGGGCGTAAGCAACTGTGGGCCTGGGGCTGCGGAATGCTGGCTCCTCAGGCTGGTAAGACCCTCCGCCTCTGCCTCTCAGGGCACAGCTTCCAGGAGGAGCCAGCGTGGGAGAAAGAAGCAATCTGGCGGGCAAAAGCGGCCTCTTACCACGCTTGTGGAGCCAGCCTTCTTTGATGACAGACACCTCGTTCATGGTGGCAGCGTGGTACGCTGTCACCTAGCTCGGGACAGCTCAGGGCAGCAGGACATGCAGGAGGCGCCGTGGACAGGGCACAGTCTGCAAGACAAGAGAGGAGCTGGTCAGGGCGGGAGGGGATTCCACACCAGCCCCTTCCCTGAGGACACCGGGCTCTGAGGCCCTCTGGCTGCTCTGCCCACTCGGCAAAGGGTAAGGCCAGCAAGGGTGGCGTGGAGCCCCGCTCTCAAGGACCCATTCTGAGCACAGAGATGTGGCAATGTCCCCAGCGACCCTAATCTGGGGGAAGCAGAGCTCCCCAGCCTAAGCGCAGGCCAGACCCCAAACTCAGGACATCCATGCTGGGGGGAGGTGGCCCCTCCACCCACAGTCACTCCTGACTGAGCAAGCATCAAGGTAGCCGTGCCCTGCCCCCCGTGTCACTCCCATGGCCCAACACTGAGGTAACCCAGTATGAATCAGGCAGCCCAGGGTACCTGAGGGAGTGCGCAGAGCCACCAGCATCTGCCTGTCCCCCCACCATCTTACACACACACACACTCTTTTCTCTCTCTCCCCCCTCCCTTCTTTCCAAACCAGGAAGCCACCAACCTGCCACCTTCAACAAACTAAGCACACTCCCGTCCCTCCATGCCATCCCACGCCATTCCCTGAGCCTCAGTGGCCTCCCTCCCCCCAACCCCCGTCAGATGACAGAGAAAAGACAGGTGTCAGACAATCCGGGATCTTGAACAAGAAAGCAACCTACTGCGTATGCACGGTCTGGGGCCTAGAAGCCAGTCCTGGGGGCTTGACCAAGGCCCTGGTCCCTACCCCAAGACCTTCACTTCTGTCCTCAGGGACCAGCAACCAACAGACTGAGGGACGCCGAGGCCACTGCTTCGTCTCAGGTTCCCAGAGCGGAGGGGAGGAGGGCGTGAGGCAGCGCCAGCTGGGCCCCTACCTGGAGCCTGGGGCCTGGCCAGGGTCCACAGAGACCAAGGCGCCTTTGCCTTTCCCAGCCTGGGGTTATTTGCGGACAGCAGGTCGGGAACTACGGTGGCCCCCAGAGAAGTGGCAGCTGGCTCTAGAGACACCATGGGCATCAGCTTTCTCTCGTGCCCCAGGGGAGCTGGTGGGCCGGACACGCTACTGCCTGGCATGTGACAGTGGCAGGCTGCCCAGGTCCCAGGCAGAAGGAAGGGAGGTAAGTGGGAGGAGGCGGGAGGAAAGACAAGATGGACAATGACAGGGAAGTAAACAGGAGGGTGAGAAATAACATTCTGTGATTGCTGCGAAGGCAATGATGCGAGGCTGGGAGCAGCAATAAGGGGCTCCCCTTGCCAGCAACATGCCCGGCACCCCACAACCCAAACACACAGGACTGCCAGACTCTCAATCCTCAACATCCCCACATCTCGGCCGGGCACAGTGGCTCACGTCTGTAATCCCAACACTTTGGGAGGTCAAGACAGGAGAATCCCTTGAGCCTAGGAGTTTGAGACCTGCCTGGGCAACATAGTGAGAACTTGCCTCACTACCTAATTTTTTTCTACAAAAAAATTAAAAATTAAAAAATTAGCCAGGCATGGTGGTGTGCACCTGTAATGTCAGCTACTCGAGACAGGAGGATCACTCGAGCCTAGGGGTCGAGGCTGCAGTGAGCCTTGATTGCACCACTGCACTCCAGCTTGGGTGACAGAATGAGACCCTATCTCAAAAAATATATAAATATGTATGTATTTCTGTATCTCCCACTGTTCTGTGTGTCAACCTCTAATGTGACCATCTCTCCCCACCCTGCCTGCGGCCTGGCTCTAGTCGGGTCTGCCTCCACCTCTTCCCCGAGTTCCTACGCTCCACTCTTGCTCCCTCCCACTCACCCCACATTCAGCAGCTAGAGGGATCCCCAACGCTGAACCTGTCCTTCTCCTGCTCAGAACGTTTGTGGCTCCCTGGTGTTCCCAGCAAAAAAGCTAAACTCCTCAGCTGGGGATCCAAGGCCCTTCAGGACCCGGCCTCTGCTGCCCTGCGTTCCAGGTGCATGAGCTGAGACGTGCACCTAGAAAGCCCTCGGGAAAGGCTAAGGACCTTGACGTTGACTATTGCACCTCTCCAGTCTCTCCACCCTACCCGACTCTCCATGTTACGCTTCTGTCACTCAAGCACTTCCCTCTGGCCTCCGTCAGGGACAGCGCCTCCTTCTGGGCATTCTTCTCCCTCTTCCTTGAGGTCTCAGCTAAACCAGTGCCTCCTCCAGGAAGCCTTCCCCACCTCAGAGGCTGCACTGTGTGCTCTTTGTGCACCGTCGGAGCAACCCTCCCAACACCTATTAACGCTAATGCAGCAGACCAGCAAAGCGTCTTATCTAATGAGCACATGAAGAAAGAGGCCAAGTGTCCCCAGCTGACCCCCACCCCAGGATCAGACACAGCCAGGGACACACTACCAGACTCTCTTCACGACACCAGTCTTTTTTGGGGTGCATCCTAGGCTCCGGATGGTACCAGCAACAGAATGTCACTAAGACACAGCCCTGCCTTCATGAGGCTCACAGTCTGGTGGGAGGGGCAGAAAAATATATAGATATGCAAATAATCAGGTGGTGGGGAGGCTGGAGAGTGGAAGAACAGGATGTTAGCTTGGTGTGGAGGACTTGTGAGCAGACACCCGAGTTAACTGAGGGAGTGAGCTGTGTAGGCACATGAGGAAATGCATTTCAGCAGGGGAACAGAAAATGCAAGGACCTGAGGTAGGAGGGGGCCTGGTGAGGGGAAAGCCAGAGAGAAGTGGACAGGTGAGAACACCAAGGGCCTTCTGGGCTATGGCTGGGACTGAGAGAAGCCCGTCCCCTACACGGACCTACACCACGCCTTCCCTGATGCAAGCTCAGTTCAAAATACTTCCCAAGTACTTTGAGGGAGAACTCGGAGTCCAAAGGAAGGGCTGATGTGGAGGGAACAGAACAGGGGCTCCATGTCTCATCCCTCTCGCTGGCCCACAGCGGCCCAGGGACATCGCCTCTCAGGGCCCTCGTAATGCAGCAGCACCAGGGCTATTGGCAGCTAAAGCACCCACTGTGGGCCCAGGGCGCGGCCTACTGCCTGGCGCCCAGTGAACAGCCAAACACACGGCTGCCATTATTCCAGAGAGAAGCAAAGGCAGCCAGGTGTGGCCAAGAGTGGTCTGGGTTCCAGAGTTCGAGAGCCACTGCCAGCTGGGTGGCCTTGGGCAGGGTGCCGGCGCTCCCATGGAGTCTCTCCTGAATGCTCCCAACACCCCACCAGACAGTCGGTGACCACGCCCAGGTGAGAACAGAAGCTCAGAGAAGGGAAGCTGTTTACCTTGGGTCTCCCAGCCGAGAAGCAGCGGAGGCCCTGGCCGCTGCTGGGATTAACAGAGCTGCTTTTTACAATCTCATCTCAGCAACTAAGGAATCAGCACAGCTGGAGGGAGAGCAAGGGGAGGAGTTGGAAGATCCCCTGCGTCCCTCCTGGATCCTGCCCTGTCCTCCTACTGAGGGTGGCGCCTCAGCTGAGGTGTCTGTGACGCAGTCCTTTGGATTAAATACCAGCCACTACAGCCAAGAAGATGGCTGGCTTAGGCCGGGCACGGTGGCTCATGTCTGTAATCCCAGCACTTTGGGAGGCCGAGGTAGGGAGATGACCTGAGGTCGGGAGTTCAAGACCAGCCTGACCAATATGGAGAAACCTCGTCTCTACTAAAAGTAGAAAATTAGCCAGGCGTGGTGGCACATGCTACCTGGGAGGCTGAGGCAGGAGAATCGCTTGAACCCAGGAGGTGGAGGTTGCGGTGAGCCAAGATCGCGCCATTGCACTCCAGCCTGCGCAACAAGAGCAGAACTCTGTCTCAAAAAAAAAAGAAGAAGAAGATGGCCTGCTCACTCAGGGGGCTGCCAACAGAGGACACTCAGGCTGGGGGACAGAGACTCGCCTGTAGAACCCCCACAGCATGCCCTGCGGAGGGGAGTCCCTGCACAGCCCCACCCTACTCATTACTTCCTAAGGTTCCTGGACATGAGTCTTCTGAGGGCCTGGACCAGAGCTGCAGCTGTTGACTCGAGACGAGGTAAAAAAAGCAAGAGCACCTCACAGGAGAGGACACCCACACAACCAAGAAACATACATAATCTCATTAGTTACAGGCAAATGCAAATTACAACCACCTACCTGGGATGGCTCGAATTTTAAAAACTGACAAGGCCAAGTGCTGACACGGATGTAGAGGAACCAGAACCCTTACTCACTATTGGTGGGAGTTGCAAAATGGTCCAAATACTGTGGAAAACTGTTAAGCAGTCAAAATTAAAGCTCAGTATATGCCTATCCCATGACCTAGCAATTCCTCTCAAGGAAATTAGAGTATGTACAAAAGACTTGTACTAGAATATTGACAGCAGCAATATTCACAGTAACCCCAAACTGGTAACAGACCAGGAATCCACCCACAAGAGAATGGATAAATAAACACATAGATCCACAGTAGAACACTACTCAGCAATGAAAAGGACTGAACTGCTGCTGAATACAGCAGGGAAGAAGTGAGAGAATGTTATGGAGTGAAAGAAGTCAGACAGCACTCTGCCCACGCCCCTCCTGCAGCCTGGAGCCCCGTGACCACCTGAGTCAGCTCCCACCCCTCCTCCCCTCGAACCCTCCTGTTCAGCATAAAAGCCAAAATCCCCACAGCAGCCCCAGGACCCTATGTGGCCTGCGCCATCCCCCTTTGCTTCTCTGAGGGCACTTCACTTCAGCAGTGCCTGGCTCCCTCAGCTGCCAGGATACACGGGGACACCCCACCTCAGGGCCTTGCAGGCACTGCACCCTCAGGTGGAAACTCAGGCCCCTCTCCACTCTCTTCAGCCTCTGCTCACGTCTCTTTCTTGAGAAGCCTTCCTAACCTCCCTAGGCAAAGCATGCCCACTCTACCTCCCCTTACCCTTCATTTTCCCCTAAGCACCCATCACCACCGATGTTACTGTATGTGTTTGCTTACACTGACAGCCCACCACCCATACTGGAATGTCAGCACGACAAAAGCAGGATTCTTGGCTGCCTTGGCCACAGCTGGATCCCCAGAGCTTTGTAGGGTGTTGGGCACAGAGTGGGTACTTAGTAAGTATCTGTGGAATGAACATGTACAGAGTGAAACCCTGCTCCCAGAACAGGCTCAAAATAAGCTCAATTCCTTTCCTTACCACTTACTAAGTCCTTTTTCTCTCGCCCCCTCTCACTGACCTGGTTTTGATGCCAGACTGCACAGATGGGCTAGGGAGGCAGGTGGGGAAGCAGCTCTGCGTCTCTTGGAGCTGGAGCTGGTGGGTGGGGCTCCCTCCTGGTGTTGTGGAGGCTCATTGGGGAGGTGGCAGCGACCCCCTCAGAAGCCTCTGTCGTCTGCACTCAGATCTGTGCCTTTCCACAGCACCCCGAGGAAGACTTGCTCAGGAGATAAATTCAAAGACAACAGGAGGCTGGACGTGGTGGCTCACACATGTAATCCCAGCACTTTGGAAGGCTGAGGCAAGAGGATCTCTTAAGACCAGGAGTTCAAGACCAACCTTGGTAACAGAGCAAGACCTTATCTCTACAAAAAATACAAAAATTAGCCAGGTGTGGTGGCGCACACCTGTAATCCCAGCTACTTGGGAGGCTGAGCCAGGAGGATTGCTTGAGCCCAGGAGGCTGAGGCTGCAGTGAGCTATGACTGCACCACCACACTCCAGCCTGGGAGACAGAGCAAAACTGTGTCTCAAAAAACAGACAAAAAAAAAAAAGCTGGCCCGGCACAGTGGCTCACACCTGTAATCCCAGCACTTTGGGAGGCCAAGGCAAGAGGATCCTCTGAGCCCAGGAGTTTGAGACCAGCCTGAGCAACATGGTGAAACCCTGTGTCTACCAAAAAAAAAAAAAAATACATATACATATATATATACACACACATATATATACACACACACACACACATATATATACACACACATATATATATATACACACACACATATATATACATACACATATATATATATATAGTAGTCAGGTGTGGTGGTGTGCACATGTAGTCTCAGGTACCTGAGAGGCTGAGGTGGGAGGTTGACCTGAGCCTGGGAGGTAGAGGTTGCAGTGAGCTGAGATTGTGCCACTGCACTCCAGCCTGGGTGACAAAGCCAGACCCTGTCTCAAAAAAAAAAAATACCAAAAAAGCCAAAGACAACAGGAACTAGTGGTGTAACAGGCAGCATCTGCTTGTGGGAACTCAGGAGAAAGTCACCTGGGGCAAGACGGGAGGGAACCAACTCCCTCATCTGCCACCAGCCATTCACCACTCTATAAACTGGTCCCAGCGTCTTGTGAGAGCATTCTGGTAAAACTGATAAAGTGGAAAATGTACATGTGCTTGGATGAATTTCTCCTGCAGAAAATGCTAGTGCCAAGGAACAGAGGTTCTAAGGTGGGAATTCTCAGCCTCAACACTAGTGACATTTGGGGATAGAGAATCCCTGAGGTGGGGACTCTCCTGCACCCTGAAGAGGTTTGTCAGCATCCTGGGTCTCTACTCACTAAAGCCAACAGAACACCCTCCCCTGGTTATGACAATCAAACATGTCTTCAGTCATTACCAAATGTCTCCTGGGGTACAAAACCACCACCAGCTGATGACCGCTGTCCTGAGTATGTACTGCTGAAATAGGGAAACCCGGCAACAATCTAAAAGCTCACAACGGGGTCTGGCGCTATATATTGGTTAATACCATGACTCTACTAAAAAGAACAAGGCTCACATAGCCCATACCACGTGCCAGGCCCATTTGAGTGCTTTGCACACACCAATATAACCCTCACAGCAACCCTCTGAGGCAGACACTCCTACTGTTTCTATGATAATGAAGAAACTGAGGCACAGAAGTGAAATGACTTGCCCTATGACCTCATCTCAGGAACTACAAGCGGCCCGCCTCCCCCACGACACTGTGCCACACAGCCTTGAGAGTTAGGCAGATCTGGACTGGGATCCTCGCTTGCCCTCTTTCTAGACTCCCAAGCCTCCGTTTCCTCCTGTCCTTGCAAGGACAGACAGCAGTGCTTTCATCACAGGCTAATGCAGGGAAGGGCTCAGCACAGTACCCAGCGCGTGGAAAGGGTCTGGCCACACAACACAACAAGCCATCCTGAGCACAGAAACACAGAAACCAGCCCCGCTGTGCCGACACTGAGACCATCAGCATTCGCTAATGAAGGCTCGCGGCACGACAGAACTCAGGCGGGATGCCTTTTCTGAAACACACACACACATGCCCTATCACCTCAATTCTACAATATGCATATTGTTTCACATGCTCACGTCATTGAGATTGGCATGTACCTCGCAATCCATGGATAAAACTCACCTATCGCATTCTTTTCAGAAAAGCAGTTACATGATCAATAATGGACCTTACAGGGCATACTGTCTTAGACTTCAGGGCACGAGGAGGTATGTGTTTAAATGTCACATGCACAGAGAAAAGAAATCCGAAGGAAATACGCCACACTAACAGAGGCAGGAGAGTGGGTGCGGGAGGCAAGGCAGCCTCAGGAACCAAATGCCAGCTTTTCAGCCCTGGCTGTGTCACCTGCTGTGAGACCTTGGGCAAGTCACCAAGTCACGTTCCCTTTCTTCACCTCTGTTTCCTCATCTGTATATTAGAGATAATAACTGCACATACCTCTAAGGCTATTGGAGGGTTCAGTGAGTTAATCCACATAAAGCCCTCCCAAAAGAGCCTGTAAGTGCAACTGCTCAACACGTATCAAATATTATTATCATTGGCCGGGCGCGGTGGCTCATGACTGTAATCCCAGCACTTTGGGAGGCCAAGGCGGGCAAATCACAAGGTCAGGAGGTCGAGACCAGCCTGGCCAATATGGTGAAACTCTGTCTCTACGAAAAATTCAAAAATTAGCTGGGCGTGGTCGCAGGCACCTGTAATTCCAGCTACTCAGGAGGCTGAGGCAGGAGAATTGCTTGAACCCGGGAGGCAGAGGTTGGAGTGAGCACAGATTGCGCCACTGCACTCCAGCCTGGGGGACAGAGCAAGACTCCGTCTCAAAAAAAAAAAAAAAAAAAAAATTATCATTATTTCCTCTGATGGGTGGAGACACGGGAAACTTCACTATCTATACTGTATGTTTCTGAACGGGCGAATTTTTACCTATTCTGTCCCCTTGGTGAGATGGTGACACTGAAGACACTTTTTTTTTTTTTCCTGAAAAGGTCTGGGTACTTCAAAAAAAAAAAAAGAGAGACTTTTTTCTTTTTAAACACGCTCTCTACACTCGCCCCATCTGTCTGCTTGGAGCAGGTGGGGCTGGAGGCAGGTTGAAGCCGTGGGCAGGCTGCAAAAGAAACGGAGACAAGAATAAGCACAGAGCAGATTCCTTCTCCTCCCTGCCACCCCCCACACACACCTTCCCCCTCACGCCACCCAGGGCCTTATAGCAACCACAGAAATCATGTCAGATATTCTAGTCTGCCTGGCCACGGGCTCCATACACTCTGAGAGCTCCATGCTGCAACCAGCGGGATCCTCCACACAGTTCTGACCCTGTCCCTCCCCTGCTCAGGACCTCTCGGGCCATCTGCCTTGGCCCCGCCTGCTCTCCAGCCTCACCGGTCTGCTCGCTCCAACACACAATCTCCCCTTCTCCTGGCCCCATGAAGACTCCCTGCTCTCATACTCCAGGACCTTTGCACATGCTGTACCCCTTGCCTGGCACTCTGCTCACTCAACTTCCTCAGGGAGGCCTTCCCTGACCACCCCCCTCCCACGAGCAGCAGACCCTCAGAGCTCAGCCTTCCCTTCCCCTCACAGCACTTGCCTCTGTCACCTGCATGACTATGTGGGTAATGTTGCCTCTTCCACTGGACTGTGAGTTCCACAAGGCAGAAACATAGTCTGTCCTAGCCCCCACTGTGTCCCCAGCTCCACTCAGCACAGAGATGGGCCCATAGCTTTCATTAATTCAAGGGGAGAGTGGTGAACAGAACCACAGCATTTGTGCCAAGTGAAGGTAAAACAAAAAATCCTGCATTCATTCATTCCACAAGTATCACAACAACTCTGCGTCATCACTGCTCGGGTCACCAGGGATTCAGCAGTGACCAAAACAGAACTCCCTGCCACTGGGGAGTTGGGGGAATGAGGGAGCAGGCAGCAAAATAAAAAATAAATATATAAGCAAATTAGACAGGATAACCAAAGCTGACAAATGCCATGGAGAAAAGGAGCACACGGAAGATTCAGTGCAGGGAAAGGGAGCAGGGATTTCCGACTATACACAGGATGGTGACAGAAGGGCGCACTGAGGCAGCGCGGTCTGAGCAAAACCGGAAGCAGGTGAGAGTGTCAGGGGGAGACCTGGGGAGGAACGCTGCAGGCAGGGGAGGCGCAGGGCTGAGGCGCGCTCGAGGCACCCACAGGAGCGGGTGAAGGGGAGGGCCGGGAGATGTAGCTAGAGGAAGCTGGGGACCACTGGGCAGGGCCTTGGGGGCCACTGTCAGCATTGTGGCTCTTATTTGGAGTGAGAGGGGAACTATCCGCCTGAGGCGAGCTGGGGAGTGGGGGAGGGGCAGCAGGTGGAACCCCGTGCACCCAGGGCAGGGCAGGAGTCCTTAGGGAGGCAGCCCTTCCTCTCTAGGAGCTGTCCCCAGAATAAGCCCTGGGCACTGGCCTGATGGGCTCACCACCTGCCTCACTTGAGAACCATGAGGACCTGCATGCAGCAGATGTGAAAACCAAGGATGGGAGAGATTCAGTGAATACCCACAGCGAGAGACAGCAGGGACACAGCCAAGGAGCCCGGACCCCTGTCCTCTGAGCCCTGAGCTGCCTCCACCTCCTTCTGCCTTTGCTCCCAAGAGACAGGGCCACCTCCCATCTTATGTCACCTCCTCCCATACCCCGGCCAGCCCTTCCTTACCGCCCCTGATGTGCACACATGCACGGGAGCCCTGCAGTTGGACCACATGGGGCGTCCCTGACCCACATCGCTCTGCATCACCACCACCTCCCTGGGAGCTCCAGGGCAGGGCCCAGTGGCAGAAGGAGAAACCGGTGGGTCTGCATCAAGGCTAATACTCAGTGAGTGCTCACAAAGCACCAGGCATGGATTAATGTTCATCTTCACAGCCAGCCTGTGTTACTATCCCCATTCCTTACATGGGAAAACTGAGGCCCAGGGAGAGAGTCACATGCACACAGTCACAGCGACTGGGTGCAGGAGAGGGGCCGCAACCAGAGCAGAACTAGCCCACAGACCTTCCCATAACGACGGAAATGTGGTTACTAAACGTTTGAATGATAGCTAGTGCAACTAAAGAACTGACTTTTTACTTTTCTTTAATTGTAATTAATTAAAACTTAAAAAGCCATATGTGAGGCCAGGCATGATGGCTCACGCCTGTAATCCCAGCACTTTGGGAGGCCGGGGGGGGGGTAGGGGGTGGATCATGAGGTCAGGAGTTCAAGACCAGCCTGGCCAAGATGGTGAAACCCTGTCTCTACTAAAAATACAAACATTAGCCAGGCGTGGTGGTAGGCACCTGTAATCCCAGCTACTCGGGAGGCTGAGGCAGAGAATCGCTTGAACCCGGGAGGCAGAGGTTGCAGTGAGCCAAGATCACGCCACTGTACTCCAGCCTGGGTGACAGAGCAAGACTCCGTCTCAAAAAAAAAAAAAAAAGTCCATACGTGGCTAGTAGTTACCTTTCTGGAGTGCAACTCTATAGAATCCCTGCTAAGCACCGGGAGCCTAAAGGCAGGAGGCGGGGATGTGACTCTCACAGGCCCAAGAGAAGCCAGATCATCCCAGCCCGGCTAGAAGCTCCCATGCTATATCCCATCTCTCCTGCAACCCAATGCAGCTTACCTGGGAAATTGGAGCAGGACTCAGGCCCAGACTCACACCTCTAGTCAACTCAAATCCTGACTCTACCACTTCCAGGCTACACAGGTCACTTCTCTGAACCTCAGCTTCCACATCTGTAAAATGGAATCTTTCTTTTTTCTTTTTTTTTTTTGAGACAGAGTCTCGCTGTGTCGCCAGGCTGGAGTGCAGTAGCGCAATCTTGGCTCACTGCAACCTCTGCTTCCCAGGTTCAAGCAATTCGCCTGCCTCAGCCTCCCGAGTAGCTGGGATTATAGGCACCCACCACCATGCCTGGCTAATTTTTGTATTTTTAGTAGAGACAGGGTTTCACCATCTTGGCCAGGCTGGTCTTGAACTCCTGACCTCGTGATCCATTTCCCCCCCCCACCCCCCCACGGCCTCCCAAAGTGCTGGGATTACAGGTGTGAACCACCGTGCCCGGCCTGTAGAATGGAATCTTAACACCAATCTGCCCAAGCACATGTTTATGTTATCTCAAAAGATAATTTTTGCAGGCCAGGTGCAGTGATTCACGCCTGTAATCCCAGCACTTTGGGAGGCTGAGGCATGTGGATCACTTGAGCCCAAAAGTTCAAGATCAGCCTGAGCAAAACAGGGAGACTCCCATCTCTACCGAAAATTGTTTTAAAAAAGCCAGGTGTGATGGTGCATGCCTGTAGTCCCAGCTACTCAGAAGGCTGAGGTGGGAGGATCACTTGAGCCAGTGAGGTCAAGGCTGCAATCAGCCATGATGGTGCCACTGCACTCCAGCCTGGGTGACAGAGCCAAACCCTGTCTCAAAAACATAATGAAAAATTTTAAAAGATGATTTTTCTGATAACCATGGGTTGTCCTGGGGACCCAATGAGATGGCTTCACACACAGCTGGGGACAGGGCCAGTGCTTGAAAAATAGGTGGCAATTACATAAAGGACTCTGAAGTCAGAGGCCGTCCTGAGCCTGTCAGAGCCATGGATTGGCAGCTAATGTTACCGCTGCCACTACTTGGTTCTAAAGCAATCATCCCAATAATTTCCAACATGCCCCTATTAACTTTTTGAAAATACCATCTAAATGAAAACACACAGCTAAAAAGAGTCAACGCCCTGCAGACACCTCCTCCCACCCCCCAAGGCCTTCGGACACCAGTTTGAGAAGCTGGGCTCTAGGGGACCCTGTCTCCAAAGCAGAATATGGTCTGCTTTCTCCATCCCTGGCTGCCACCTGAATCCAGCCAGCTCTCTCCCACACAGGTCCCTCCCCACCCACCTGTGTCCCTCCTCTTTGGGGATAAAGCCCTGGATCCCCATCACAGCCCAGGCCCTGAGCCCTGCCACCCTGCTCTCTCCCCCTCACCCACTCCCCCGGCTCCAGCCACATGGGCCTGCTGTTCCACCAGCACATCCAGATATCGCCCTCCTTGCGGCCTTTACCTGGCTGCACCCTGTCCAGCCCACTTCCTCGGGCTCTCACATCACAGGGGCTCCTCAGCAGCCTTCCCAAGCCCCTCTCCCACCCAGTCCAGCTAGATCTCTGTTCCCTCCTTCAGCCACACCAAGCACTCACAGGCCAACGCAACCTCTCTGCCACCTCCGATCACATCCAGAACTACACGTGGCACACAGAAGTGATTCAATCAATATTTGGAGACAGACAGAATACACAAATGACCAAGAACAGCCAAGGGCTGGCTCGTGAGGCTGTTCAGCAATCAGACCCCTAGGGCAGCGGGGAGGGGGTGCCTCCCATCCTCATCTCTTCCCCCTGGGCTCTGGAAAAAGGAGGGGCCAAGATCATGGTATTGGAGGTGGAGAGAAGCAGCCACACCCCACCTCCCAAGCAGGCATGGAATGGAGTCATTTCTGGATTACTGAGGCCTACTTTGTGCCAGCTCTGTCTACGAGAAGAGAAAGCAGAAAAGAAATCATGATGACAACAGCGACAACTCCAGTCATAGCAGGCAGGGCAAAGAGACGAGGCAGTCTTCAAGAGGCAGCTTCGCCAACAGCAGGGTTCAACCGTCATGCCTATTACTGACTTCCAGCAAATCCAATAACCTCTCTAGGCCCGTTTCCTCCCCTGTAAAACGGCGATGATCGGGACAGCGAGCTGCCAGGCTGTGGTGAGGATGAGTGAGAGCAGACACCTTAAGCTCTGCAGCAGTGCCCAGCACAGAGAGGCAAACTACTCAGGAGAATGACCCCAACATTCTGTGTGGCTTCCTGGGCCTCAGTTTCCTATCTACAAGATGGGAGTGCTAACACTGCCCACCTCCCAGGCTGCTGTGCAGGTTTGTAGAGCTAATATGCAGTGTCTGGCTGGGCAGGAGTGCAGTGGTGGGAATGATTCACATTCCTGTCCGGAGCCCTCCCATCAGCTAACAGGCCTCACCACTCTCTCCCCAGGACCAACAACGAGCCCATGCCCACTGCCCCGCGGAGCCCCTTCTGTGCTCTCAGGTGCCCTCAGTCCTGTCTGGCAATCACCAGGAGCAGCATCAGCCCAAATTCATCCCGCACCTCCTCAGGAGGCCTGTGCTTTCCAACACAGCAGCTCCGTGCATCCTCCCACCGCCCCACTCAGCAAGAAGGTTCCCGTTTACAGCTGAGCAAATGCACCTTAGGGAGAAGAAATAAGGCCCCAGGACTCCACAGCCACCAAGAGGGGTGCCAGGAGCAGGGTTCTCACCCATGTCAGCTACCCCCGGGACCAGGTCATTCAGCAGCCCCAGCTGAGTAAGGGTACACCAATAACCCACCAGACCATGAAGAACTTGAAGCCAGGCTGGAGAGGAGAACCGGGGAGCGGCATCTGCCCCAGCCCGTTCGGAAAGAGCCCACGAAGTGGCAAACCAAGGAGGACTTGGGTTTCTGGCCTCACCCTTAGAAACAACATCTGCGAACAAGCTTCTCCAGCAGGACAGCTGGGCTGGAGAAACTCCTGCGGGGACCTCTGACATGCAGTCTCCTCTTGGCCGACCCGGCTTGCTGTCCCTTGCTTGGCACAGTCAGAGCACCCGGGCCCTGCTGTGGGTGCTGAGTTGGCAGTGGGTCCTGCCCCAAGGGGGCCAGGCTGAGCTCCCACCCAGCACCCCTCCCACGCTCACTCCCTCCCTCCTGGTCCTGCTCCCAGGCTGTCTCCCCCAGCTGGGCCTCTCGCTGCTTGGCTGGCTGTCCAGAAGAGCCTGCCATGGAACCACCCCACCGTGCGGCCCGGAGGCCTGTGGTTGAGGGCCTTCCGCTGAGAGCTCTGGGAAGCTGAAGAGAGGCCCGGGGAGGGGTGACCCTGGGTCCTCCAGGGGCTTGGAGCTCAAGTCTGAAAGACACTCCTTTCCATCCCAACCCATCCCGGGGGCCTTCCGGAGACCCTAGAGGTTTGTTCTGAGGGGTTCTGCTCCTTCTAGGAAGATACTCTGGAACACACCTCAAAAAAAAAAACGCCAGAGGGCCTGCTCCCGCACTAAGCCTTAGGGGTGAGCCCATGGGTGGGATCAGAAGTCACACTCAGCAGGGGCTACGGAGCTGTGCTGGGGGAATCTCTGGAAGCCCAGATTCACAGCCTGTCCCCAACACCTCCTGGTTGGGGAACCTAGCACAAGCTACAGAGGCTCTCCAGGCTTCAGTTCTCACCACTGTAAAGTGGGAATCAGAGAAGATTCCTCCTGGGTCTAACGGGTCTTCACCCAGATCCTCCCATGGCTCCCTCACAACACTCCAGTCCCTACCCACACGTCACCTCCTCAGGGAGGTCCTCCCTGATCACTCAGCTATAGTGGAGAAACATGCCCACACTCTCAACCTGGCCCTCATTTATTTTGCCTTCGTAATATCAACCACACTTGAGGCCCGCCAGAGACCTGGGTGCTGGGCGCCAGTCACAAGCCCTGGTCTTTCCAATTCCAGAGGAGCACCGGGAATGGCGCAGGCCTGTAGGCCCACGGCAGCATGGACGCAGGGTCAGCGGATGCTGTCTGTATCAGGTGTGACTGCTGCTCTGCGTTGCTATTCAGTATTAGTCCAGCTGGTTGGGTTGGGGAGGGATGGGCAGAGAAATCAGCCCAGTGAGCCTCCCCTCCTCTTTCCCTAAAAGTAACAGCCACGGGCTCTGGGGAACACAGTGTGAAAACCACAGGAGGGAGGCAACCCTCAGGCCTTTGCTGGCTGTAAGACAGTGATGCTACTGGAGGGGAAGTGGGAGGCCTGTGAAACGCCCTACTCCGCTCAGTCAAATCTACCCACGCCCCCAGGCAGGAGCCTATGACCTTCTCCTGTGTCACCTGCTAACACCCTAAATCTGACCAGGCCATTCCTGCTGAAATTCCAAACTCCTTCACAGACAGTCCACAAGGCTCCCAGTGAAAGGGCCCTGCCTGCCCTGCAGCCCCTGGACTCATCTCCTCCCTGCTCCCTCGCTCTGCCAAACCAGAGGCCTCTGTGAGGCTTGTCCCTGCACCTCACCAAGCTCTGTCCTCCCTTCAGACCTTTGCACTGTGGTTCCCTCCACCTGGAGGGCTGTTCCTTCTCCTCCCATCCCACATGACTGCCTCACCTTGCCAAACTGGGATCAGCTCAGAGGCCCTCCCCGCAGCCGCAGGCATCTAAAGAAGCGCCCAGTCTGTCACCTGATTTGAATTCGCTGCCTAGCTCCTCCCCCTCTAACCGGCTCCTTGCTTATTCACCTGTTTCGGGTTGGTCTCCCTCAGCCCCACAAGGATAGGGACTTTGGTAAGTACACTGCTGTATTCCCAGTACTGATGCAATGCTGGCACATAGGAGGTGTTCAGTAAATGGTGGCAGATGAGTGAAACCTTTTCCTTGGCTCCACAATACCCTTAGCATCCATCCTCACCTCTCACCCAGGCCCAAAGGCCAGTAAAGCACAGCCCCTGCCAACCCCTGCAGGCACTTCTGCTGCTCCCCCTGCCCAGGCCCAGCCTTCCTGCCACTCCCGGAGCTGTGAGCTGTGGTGGGCTAGGAACCAGGGGCAGTGGCATGCACCTATAGTCCCACCTACTCAGGAGACTGAGGCAGGAGGATCACTTGAGCCCAGGAGTTCAAGACTAGCCTGAGCAACATAGCGAGACCCCCGTTTCCACAAAAAACTTAAAAATTAACTAGGCATGGTGGCATGCACCTGTAGTCCCAGCTACTCAAGAGGATGAGGTGGAAGGATCACTTAAGCCTAGGAGGTCAAGCCTGCAGTGAGCTGTGATCACACCACTGCACTCCAGCCTGGGTGACAGAGTGAGGCCCTGTCTCAAAAGAAAAAAAAAAACAAGCACAGAGCCTGACCTCTGAAAAGACTCCAATGTGTCTACCTTGGAGGGGCTCAGGGCTGCAAAGCCACTGCGTGGAACAGGAGTGGGCCCAGGAGCTGCCCTTGTCAGTTCTGACTTGATTGCATGTCTCCCCCGACCTCTGTTTCTGCATCTGGAAAACTGAGACGCTAATTTCAGCTCTGATCTCCTCCTAGTGCTCTCTGACACGGTTCTGTGAACTGGCAAAGGCCTTCAAAGTCCTGGCAGAAATACTAAGAATTACAATTGCTAAGATAGACCGACGGCTCACCATGTGTCGGGCACTCTTCTTAGTGAGGAGACGTTTCCGGTAGGCTTATTGTATGCCAGAACAGTTATGAATGCTTCCCACAAATTAATCCACTCAGCCTTCACAATAATCCTATCAGGTGGGAATTATCATCATCCCCATGACACCGATGATGAAATGAGCTCAGAAGGGTTGGGGAGCCTGCTCAAGGTCACACGGCCATGGAGTGGCAGGGCTGGATTTGAACCGCGTGCTCTCACTTGCTTCCATGCACCTCTTTACAGAGGCTGGAAACCAGAACATCGAAGTTCTGGATCCTAGCTGGGCCATGCTGGGGAGCTGGATCCCAAAACGCTCAAGGGGACCAAAAGTAGCAGGTGGGAGAGGCTGGATGCCTCCATTCCACAACATAATCATGACTGCCAACCAAGACTTACACAGTGCCAGGCACCATTCTAGGAGCTTCTCATGGATTAATTCACTTAATCCTCACAACAGCCCAAGGTTGCCGGGCGCGGTGGCTCAAGCCTGTAATCTCAGCACTTTGGGAGGCCAAGGCGGGCAGATCACGAGGTCAGGAGATCGAGACCATCCTGGCTAACACAGTGAAATCCCGTCTCTACTAAAAATACAAAAAATTAGCCGGGTGTGTTGGCGGGCGCCTGTAGTCCCAGCTACTCGGGAGGCTGAGGCAGGAGAATGGCGTGAACCCGGGAGGCGGAGCTTGTAGTGAGCCGAGATTGCGCCACTGCACTCCAGCCTGGGGGACAGAGAAAGACTCCGTCTCAAAAAAAAAAAAAAAAAAAAAAGAAAACAGCCCAAGGTGGACGTCCTTCTGAGACCACTGTATGGGAGTGAACAGTGTGGTCCAAGGTCACAGAGCTAGAACCGACTTCACCATCCTACTGCTAACACAGGTCCCTGGTAGCTGTGTCACCCCCTGCATGGCTCTCTTGCTGTCTTCTTCTCCCAGCATACACCTGCCCAGGGTTAAAGGATGCCCTGGCTCCACTCTGAGGAGGGACCAAGAAATGCTGGACTGGCTGCAGGCAGAGGTGCTCAGGGCAGCCTGAGGCTCAGGGGTGAGAGGAAGGAAAGACATAGGATAGTCACCTCTATAGGTGGAGGACAGAGGACAGAGGTGACTCTACCCTATGTCTTTCCTTCCTTTCACCCAGCCTGGAACCTGGTGAGCAAGGAATGCATGGCACTAGCGGCTCAGTGACCTGGGTTCAAATCCTACCCTGGCACCCACAGGGTCTGGTAAGACCTGGGGGAAGGCAATTCTTCCTCTGAACTTCAATTTCAGACTCTGCAAAAAAGGACACAAATACCATACAAAGCCCGAAGCACAGGGCTGGGCAGAGTACACGCTCATAGACAAAAGCCACTCCTCCGGTTTCTCCTTGACACGAGGATCTGAGGCCAAGGTGGGCCAAGGGCTCACATCACATGTCTACCACTTCAGCTATGAGACCTCAGGGAAATCTTTGTACTTCACAGTGAGTGAAATGATTCCTTATCTGTAAAATGGTATCACACTTCTAACTAGCTCATAGCTCTCCATAAAATAGGCCTAACCACAGGTATGTTTTGAGACTTAAGTGAGATCACATGTGCAAAAGCCCTGTCATACGCCTGGCATGGGGTGAATGCTATAAACACTGGGCATCCACTAGCTCTGGAAATGATTTGCCTCTCTGAGCTGCTGTTTTCTCATCTAAAAGGGAGAGCATAACAACAGCGCCTACCGCTCTAGAATTCAAGTATTCAGCAAGTTTATCTATATGAAGCATTCCAAACAGTGTGTGGCCCACAGAATGCACTCAGTTACTGTCAGCCATCAATTTCATGATTACTGTTTTCACTGCCGCTGTTAGCCCCATCAGGCAAACCCTCTAAAAGCTGGCAGAAGGAGAGGACCAGAGGAACAAACCCCTAGTGGAGAAAGATTCTACAGAGCCCCCGCTGCCTCACAGACTGTGGGACCTTTCTCTCCAGGAACCATGAGGCACGGAAGCCAGTCAGCTTGGAAGTCACTGCCGCGGACTAGGGGCAACCGTCTGCCCCCTCTGACCACATCACCAGCCCAGGTCTGCTGGGTCAATCAGGGACTGCAGCCAGTCCTCTGGGAACTCCAGACCCAGAGCAAAGGCTACAGGGCAAGCCAAGGTCATGATCTGGCCTAGGGAGCAGGGACACTGGCCACAGACCTCTGGGGCTGGCTGCTCCCAGCACCAGCCCACAGACCACAATAAGACACCAGATCCATAAGGGATCTGACTGTCCCAAGCCCTTCAGAGCAGCCTTCCTCCCTGGGCCAGGCTGGGCCAGGGGCACCCCCCCCCCCCCCCCGCAAGTCCCCTTGGCCTATGCAAAGAGGAACAGCTGGGAAAACAGCTCCCGGCCTCACTGCAAGGCCAACTGTTACTGCCTTGGTGGGGAGTGTAAACATGATGTGTGACTGAGCTGGTAACCGGGAGACACAAACAGCTTCATGGCCAGCGACAGAGGGGCATGTGGTGGTCTGCGTTGGTTCCTGGACCCTTCACATCCACTGCCAACCAAGTTCAGCCCACGAGTGAACTCCTGCTGCTTCTCTGGGAAGGTAGGAGTGCATGAGGTTGAAAAGCAGCCCATTGGAGGCTCTAGTTACTTTAGCCCAGGCGTCTTGCTGAGCCCCAAGAGGTCTCCAAATGAGAGGAAGAGGTCCTCACAATCCTAAGATCAAGATGCCCCCAGAAAGCTTCCCTGGGGGGAAGAAGTGTTCCCCCAAACACTCCTTCCTCTCAAGTTTTAACAAGCTGGTGCAGGGGCAGGGCTCCTCAAATCCAAGCCCAATCCCTCTTCCTCTTCCGAATGTTAAGGCTCAGACAACTTCAGTGACTTCTAACACAGCTTTCCTCCCTCCCCTATGGAAGGAAAGAACTGTTACTGCCTGGTGAATAATCTGAGAGGGTAATGGAATCCACAGCAGCACCTCCATGGTCCAAAGCACCCCAGTAACCATGACGTTCCCTCCAGATTCGTTGAGTTCAATAAAGGCTGAGACCAGTGTAAACCCCCAACGCCACACACGTCAAATACAGGAAACAGAAACCCCTCCTCACCAATCGGCATCACAGTCCTCCCAAAATACGCCCCTAAAACCCACTGTCCCGCCCCGTCCCAGTCCCTTAAAGATCACAAACATCACAGTCCTTCTCTGATTTGGGCTCCCCCACGTTCTAAGCAGGGCTCCCTCAAGGCCGTGGTGATATAACCCAGCCACACTTGGGGAAGCATCCTCCCCACAAGCCCCCACCCCTGTAAATACAGCACAGCAACGGCTTCCACAGCGCCAAAAAGGTACAGCCCTCTACACTTGATGCGGCGCGCCCCCTCGATAGTTTAGCTCGCGCACGCCAGGCTAGATCTGCCCGCCGCGCCCGAAGGGTCCAGCCCGCGTCCCGCGCACGCTAGGGCCTGCGCTCCCCGTCCCGCACACTCGCGGCGCTCCCCCCACCGCCTCAGTGGTATGGCCCGTCGCCACCGCCCCCGGCCCCCGAGGCTGGTCCCACCGCCCCCGCTCGGCCACCCCCACTCAGCTCCTGAAGGGGGGGCTCGAGGGCTGCGGTCCCCCCGCCGGGCACGGGTGGTACAGCCCATCGCTGCACCGCGGGGGGCCCGGACGCGACCATCGCGGGGGGGGGCGTTCGGGGACACGCGCTGGCGCACTCACCTGTCACCAGCAGCCGCCCAGCGTCTCCGGCGGGGCTCTACCCCCGCCCATCGCCACGCTGCGCTGATTGCCGTTCCTTGTGTTTCCCGGCAGCGGCTTTGGCGCCGGCAGCGGCGGCGGCGGCGGCGGCGACGCCTCCTCCGAGCCAGGCCCAACGGCTCGCGCGGCGCGGCCCCCGCCCCCTCCCCCCAGCCCCCGCTTACCGCCCCCTCCCACCCTCCGGACGGAAATACCGCCCTCTCGCGCCACAAACAGGAAGTGACGTACAAAGAGCCAGAGACGAACTCTGAGCGAGCGAGAGCGCAAGAGCAGGGCAGAGAAGGAGGCGGGCTCACAGCAGGGCGCCTGCGCACATTAGACAACTTTGGGCTTGTGTGGGTTAGAGATGGGCCTCGCTAGGGCGTGGGGTGGAAAGGCGAGATGGGGCTACGCAGGCGCACTAGGACTCCGACGCCTGCTTTCCCTAGGGCCTAGCCGCAGAGATTATTTCCCGGCAGCCTCTAGTCGGTATTTACATACGCTTTGATCTTGTTTTACTCCGTTCTGGGTTCCGGGGCTCTTAAAGGACCCCGGAGCGGGAGTTAGTTAGGAGGGGTTTCCTTTTCAGTGTGCTCGTCATGGTTGAGCTCAGGCTCTGAAGCCACACAACCCCAGATTTGAATTTCCTCCTTTCTGGTGACTGTGGGCAGAAGGCTTGACCGTTTTCTGTGCCTCAGTATCCACATCTGCTAAATGGAAACAATCATCAATGTGTCGCTGGCTTTTGAACTATTTTAATGTAAACAAAACGGTTTTTACCAATTAGACAGTTCATTACTGCAAAATATTAATGCCACCTGCTCTCATCGTACATATTCCAGTGAATCTGGGATATAACATTTTATAATGCAACTTGGGCCCATAAAGGCCTTAAAATCACCCTGCGGCCGGGCGCAGTGTCTCACTCCTGTAATCCTAGCACTTGGGGAGGCCAAGGCGGGCGGATCATGAGGTCAGGAGTTCGAGACCAGCCTGGCCAACATAGTGAAACCCTGTCTCTACTCAAACTACAAAAAAAAAAAAAGAAAAAAAGCTGGGCATGTCGGTGTGTGCCTGTAATCCCAGCTACTTGGGAGGCTTGAGGCAGGAGAATCGCATGAACCCGGGAGGCAGAGGTTTCAGTGAGCTGAGATCGTGCCATTGCACTCCAGCCCGGGCGACAGTGCAAGACTCCGTCTCAAAAAAAAAAAAAAAAAGAAAAAAGAAAAAAATTACCCTGCAAGAAAAGAGCTTTGCACAGATCCTAATCCGTATATTAGCTAGTGTACTGGACAGCTGTGAGACATCTGGCTCCCAGCCCTTCCTCTCTCATAGGGGATTGTGCTGCCTCCTGAATTTGGGTTCCAGTATGCCATATAGCTTGGCAATTGTATGCATTGGTAAGTGAGAAAAGTGCCTGGCTGAGAGTTGAATCCTGGGTCCACCTCAGTCTGTGAGAGTGTTGCAGGCAAATCCTGCTGAAGGTTCGGCTTTCGTTTTCTGAGAGGTAAACCTAATGCTGGAACTAGCCCTTTCTTAATTGGTTTCTAGCTTGGAACTTGCTGCTCGGTATTCCTAATTCACAGTCTTCCCCATCAGTCGGCGTTAATAATTCTGACCAATGCCTCCCCCTTCACAGCCCTAACCATTTTCATCTATTACTGTCTGGTGACAGGTCTGTTTCCCCTACTGCACAGGAAACCCAGTAAAGGAAGAGATCAAGACTGTCTTAGAGATCAGTGTGTATCCGACATTGCCCAGAGTGGGCTCTTGCAGAATGTTTGTTCCAAGAATTAGCCCTTCTGCCCTAATCTAGACTCAAGGTTACTGTGACCAACCCTTTTCACCCCTGTCCACACTGAACAGCTCACAGGCCATTCCCCTACGTCTAAGTCTCCCCTGGGCCAACTTGAATCCTAGCCCCTCCTAGGGCACTTAATTATGACACACTGAGATCTCACTGAAACCACCCATGTGCTTGTGTATAAACTTGCAGCACTGGTAGTCAAGGGCAGTGGCTTTCTCTCTTTTTTTTTTTGAGACGGAGTCTCGCTCTGTCGCCAGGCTGGAGTGCAGTGGCGAGATCTTGGCTCGTTACAACCTCCGCCCTCCGCCTCCCAGGTTCAAGCGATTCTCCTGCCTCGGCCTCCTGAGTAGCTGGGATTACAGGCACGCGCCAAAACGCCCAGCTAATTTTTTGGTATTTTTAGTAGAGACGGGGTTTCACCGTGTTGGCCAGGATAGTCTCCATCTCTTGACCTCGTGATCCACCTGCCTTGGCCTCCCAAAGTGCTGGGATTACAGGTGTGAGCCACTGCGCCCGGCTCTGTTTTTGGGTTTTTTTTTTTTTGAGATGGAGTCTGGCTCTGTCGCCCAGACTGTAGTGCAGCGGGGCGATCTCGGCTCACTGCAGGCTCTGCCCCCTGGAGTTCAGGCCATTCTCCTGCCTCAGCCTCCCGAGTAGCTGGGACTACAGGCGCCCGCCACCTCGCCCGGCTAATTTTCTGTATTTTTAGTAGAGACGGGGTTTCACCGTGTTAGCCAGGATGGTCTCGATCTCCTGACCTCGTGATCCGCCCGCCTCAGCCTCCCAAAGTGCTGGGATTACAGGCGTGAGCCACCGCGCCCGGCCAAAGTTTTTTGTTGTTTTTTTGAGACAGGGTTTCACTCCCTCTGTCACCGAGGTTGAAATGCAGGGGCACAATCTCAGTTCACTGCAACCGACACCTCCCATGTTCAAGCAATCCTCCCACTCCGGCCTCCCAAGTACTGGGACCACAGATGTGCGCCACTATGCCCAGCTAATTTTTTTGTATTTTTGGTAGAGACGGAGTTTCGCCATGTTGCCCAGACTGGTCTCAGACTCCTAAGCTGAGGCGATCCACCCACCTCAGCCTCCCAAAGAGCTGGGATTAGAGATGTGAGCCACCGCGCTTGGCCTAATATTCTTCTTCTTTTTTTTTTTTTTTTTTTTTGACACAGTCTCACTCTGTCGCCCAGGCTGGAGTGCAGTGGTGCCATCCGCCATCTCGGCTCACTGAGACCTCCGCCTCCTAGGTTCAAGTGATTCTCCTGCCTCGGCCTCCTGAGTAGAGGGATTACAGGCGTGCACCACCACACCTGGCTAATTTTTGTATTTTTATTTATTTATTTATTTTTGAGACTGAGTTTCATTCTTGTTGCCCAGGCTGGAGTGCAATAGCACGATCTCGGCTCACCACAACCTCCGCCTCCTGGGTTCAAGTGATTCTCCTGCCTCAGCCTCCCAAGTAGCTGGGATTACAGGCATGCGCCACCATGCCTGGCTAATTTTGTATTTTTAGTAGCGATGGAGTGTCTCCATGTTGGTCAGGCTGGTCTCGAACTCCTGACCTCAGGTGATCCGCCCACCTTGGCCTCTCAAAGTGCTGGGATTACAGACATGAGCCACCGCACCCAGCCCTTAATATTCTATTTATTTCAATTCTGCAATCCAGCTGAACTGATTTTCTGGTTGTGCCTTGTAGTTTGTAAAACATTCGCAGGTAAACAACACTTTTTAGCACTGGAGATGAGTAGGCCCAGGTTCTAATCGTATCTTTTCTGTGTCCTTGTCAAAGTCACTTCACTTCTCTGAGCTTGCCTTTCTTTATTAAGACAGTAATAATATAATTTATTTAGCAATTGTTACAGGCCAAGTTCTGTGTAAACACACTCCCACTGATGCTATCCTGTTGCTATCTACACAGTAACCCTGGAGGTTAAATGTAACAGCACATTAAGGGCCTTCCTTGAGTTCCCAGGGCAAGTTAAGGACAAAGACAGTATTTGAACCCAGACAGTTTGATACCAGAGCCTGTGCTCTTAACTCATCCCATGCTGGAAAATGGAAAAGTATTGGCCCTACTTCTGTGCCCTATGTTACTTCTGCAAATGGCTTAGTTATATTTGGGGGGCCTCAAAGGCCATCCTGGGCAACATAGCGAGACTCTTTCTCTATTTTCAGCATCAAGGGTGAAACTTGAGGGCCACTTTGAATCTTGTGGCAGGGCAACACAGCGAGACCCTTTCCATTTCAGCATCAAGGGTGATCGATCGAGGCGACTGGGCATGATAGCTTACACCTGTAATCCCAGCACTTTGGGAGGCAGAGGCAGGTGGATCACCTGAGGTCAGGAGTTCGAGACCAGCCTGGCCAACAATGGTGAAACCCCATCTCTACTAAGAATACAAAAATTTAGCCGGGCGTGGTGGCAGGCGCCTGTAATCCCAGCCACTTAGGAGACTGAGGCAGGAGAATTCCTTGAACCTGGGAGGTGGAGGTTGCAGTGAGCCGAGATGGCACCATTGTGCTCCAGCCTTGGCAACAAGAGCAAAATTCTATCTCAAAAAAAAAAAAAAAAAAAAAAGCAAAAAAGTGTGAACCAGAAGAAAATTCCCTACAACCTCACCCCATTTTCTTCCATCTTAATCTAGTCTATAAACTCTCTCCCCATAACTATAAATATGGACTGCACATGCACTTTGCTGGGTAGAGGGTGCCGGTAACTTATTAAAAGCTGTTCAAAGGTCTCTTGATTCAGAAAAAAGAAAACGATGAGGGATCTTGCCCGAAGGGTTGGAGAGGACATCTCCTCAAAGCCCCCTTCTGTGCCCAGGGAGTAGAAATCAGGCCCAGGCGGGCGCGGTGGTCAAGCTGTAACCAGCACATGGGAGGCGAGAGGGGGATCCGAGGTCAGGAGATCGAGACCATCCGGCTACACGGGAACCCGTCTCTACTAAAATACAAAAAATAGCCGGGGGTGGCGGGCGCTGTAGTCCAGCACTCGGAGGGCTGGGCAGGAGATGGCGGAACCGGGGGCTAAGCTTGCAGTGAGCGGAGATCGCCCACTGCACTCCAGCCTGGGCACAGAGCAAGACCGTCTCAAAAAAAAAAAAAAAAAAAAAGAAATCAGGCCCAGGAGTCCATTCCAAGGCTTCTCACAGAGGGGTCTCCTTATCGATGGCAACTGGACAAGCTGTGGGGACTAGTCACAAAATAATTTTTTTTTTTTTTTTTGAAATGGAGTCTCACTCTGTCACCAGGCTGGAGTGCAGTGGTGCGATCTTGGCTCACTGCAACCTCCACCTCCGGGGTTCAAGCGATTCTTCTGCCTCAGCCTCCCAAGTAGCTGGGATTACAGGCACCCACAACCATGCCCGGCTGATTTTTGTATTTTTAGTAGAGACAGGGTTTCACCATGTTAGCCAGGATGGTCTCGATCTCCTGACCTCGTGATCCGCCCGCTTCAGCCTCCCAAAGTGCTGAGATTGCAGGCGTGAGCCACAGTACTCGGCCCCATTTTTATTATTTAAAATATTAAGGTGGACACAGTGGCTCACACCTGTAATCCCAGCACTTTGGGAGGCCGAGGCAGGAGGATCACTTGAGGCCAGGAGTTAGAGACCAGCCTGGCCAACATGGCAAAACCCTATCTCTACTAAAAATACAAACATTAGCCTGGGAGGTGGCAGGCACCTGTAATCCCAGCTACTGGGAGGCTAAGGCATGAGAATCACTTGAACCCAGGAGGCAGAGGTTGCAGTGAGCCGAGACTGTGCCACTGCACTCCAGCCTGGGTGACAAAGCGAGACTCTAGCTCAATAAATAAATAAATAAAATATTTAAAAGTTTCCCACATTATAAAGAAATGTCAAAATCATATATCTGATTCCCGAGCCAGAATCTACAAAGCCCACTCCCCAGTGCCTCCCCCAGATACTACTGTGTTGGGAAGATCCTTTCAGAGTAATGTTATTAATATATTTGGCAGAAGTACCTATAAGCATCAGGGATTCCGCAAATGTTGGTTCCAGTTTCCTTTTTTAAAATTTGTTTCTTTTTCAAAAATTGTAATGGAAGACACAGTGCACATTCAATTTTCTAATATATCGGAGATTCTTGAAACGTTTAAGGCCAGGTGCAGTGTCTCAAGCCTGTAATCCCAGCACTTTGGGAGGCCGAGACAAGGGGATCGCTCGAACTTAAAACTTTAAGACCAGCCTGGATAACATGGCAAAACCCCTTCTCTACCAAAAAATAAAAAAATAAAAAAAATTAGTCGGATGCAGTCGCACACACCCATGGTCCCAACTACTCAAACAAAACAACAAATATTTAAGTGGTCATGCTAGGCTAGTATACTTTGTGTAGACCTTGGGATGAAGCTTTCTCTGCTCTCTCTTTTTCCTTTTTTCTTTCTTTTCTTTTTTTTTTTTTTTTTTTTTTTGAGATGGAGTCTCACTCCCGTCGCACAGGCTGGACTGCAGTGGTGCGATCTTGGCTTACTGCAACTTCCACCTCCAAGGTTCAAGCGATTCTCCTTCCTCAGCCTCCCAAGTGGCTGGGATTACAGGCGCCCGCCACCACCCCTGGCTAATTTTTTTATTTTTAGTAGCGATGGGGTTTCGCCATGTTGTCCAGGCTAGTTTTGAACTCCTGGTCTCAGGTAATCCACCCACTTTGGCCTCCCAAAGTGCTAGGATTACAGGCATGAGCCACCAAGCCCAGCCTCTTTTTTCTTTATTATTTTATTATTATTTTGAGACAGAGTTTCACTCTGTCTCCCAGGCTGGAATGCGGTAGTGTGAACACACCTCACTGCAGCCTTGACCTCCTGGGTTCAAGCAATCCTCCCACCTCAGACTCCAGAGTAGTTTGGACCACAAGCTCACACCACTACGCCCGGCTAATTTTTTTTTTTTTTTTTTTTGAGATGGAGTTTCACTCTTGTTGCCCAGGCTGGAGTGCAATGGTGTGATCTCGGCTCACTGCATCCTCCACCTCCACCTCCTGGGTTCAAGCCATTCTCTTGCCTCAGCCTCCAGAGTAGCTGGGATTACAGGCATGTGCCACCATGCCCGATTAATTTTGTATTTTTAGTGGAGACGGGGTTTCTCCATGTTGGTCAGGCTCGTCTCGAACTCCCGAACTCAGGTGATCCACCCGCCTCGGCCTCCCAAAGTCCTAGGATTACAGGTGTGAGCCACTGCACCCGGCCTGCCCAGCTAATTTTTAAATTTTTTAGAGATGGCGGTGGGGGGGGGGCGTGTCTCACCATGTTGCCCAGGCTGGTCCCGAACTCCTGGCCTCCAGCAGTCCTCCTGCCTCAGCCTCCCAAAGTGCTGGTATTACAGGCATGAGCCACCACACCCAGCCTTTTCTCCTCTCAATAAGATCGAACACCTTTATCAATCTGCTTCCAACACATAGCGGGCTTCCAATCCCATGTGGAATATAAGCCAAAGGCCTCACCGTGGTCTTCATGGCTGTATATGATCTGTCCCTGCCTGTTTCTCTAACTTCATCACAAACTACTCTTGTCCCTGGCCCATGTTCCAGACACACATACCTCCTCTCTGCCCCTCCAAAAAGACAAGCCTCAGGGCATTTGGGAACTTGCTGTCTCCTCTGGCTGGACTCTTCATGTCCCTGATCCTGATCTTGGCATGACTGGCTCCTTCTTTCTTCTCTTTCACAACTCTGTTCAAATCTCACCTCCGGGTGCAGTGGCTCATGCCCGTAATCCCAGCACTTTGGGAGGCCGAGGTGGGCGGGTCACCTGAGGTCAGGAGTTCCAGACCAGCCCGGCCAACATGGTGAAACAAAAAAATACAAAAATTTTTTGTAGCTGTCTCTACAAAAAAATACAAAAATTAGCTAGGCATAATGGTGGGTGCCTGTAATACCAGCTACTTGGGAGGCTGAAGTGGGAGAATCGCTTCAACCCGGGAGGCAGAGGTTGCACTGAGCTGAAATGGTGCCACTGCATTCCAGCCTGGGCAACTGAGCAAGACTCCGTCTGAAAAAAGAAAGAAACAAACAAAAAACCCAAATCTCACCTCCTTAGTGCTTTCCTTGGCCACTCCGAGTCTAAAAGGGCCATGCTGTCATTATCTTTGTAAGCATATTTGAATCCTCTACCTAGGACTTAACACTAAAATATTTTTGTTGTTTATTTTGTGTCCTCCTCCAAGCCAGAATATATATTTGCTCATGAGGACAAGGACTATTGGGTACCACTGTATTCCCAGCCCATGGAAGAATGCCTGTGAAAGAGTTCAGGACACACCACCCCAATATATGCCCATTTGATATGCTGATTACTTCAAATGGAGGGAATTCAGGGGAACAGTAAGTGCAGCGATTTTCTCTGACCTTCCCTTACCTGTCTGTACACAGATCCTCCAAAAGGAACTCCATTGTCATGAATCCCCTCTCCAGGAATCTTCTCAATCAGAGAAGATGAGCTCAGATCACAGGAGAGGAGACTGGAGGTTGACATGATGCCCAGACTGTCACCTATTCTTCTGGGAAAACTTTTCTTAACTCATAGACAATCTGCATAACAACTTTTATTTACCATATACTTCCTCCCTGCACCCTCCCATAACTTATGTCACCACCACCCCCCAGAAGACCCAAGCCCCTCTTCTTTTCTGCAGGTCAGGATGCCGTATAATAAGCTTCAATCCTCTGACACTTCTTTGAATCTTATATTTTGTGGGACTCTCATGTCTAAGTATGTAATTTTTTTTTCTTGAGATGGAGTCTCACTCTGTTGCCCAAGCTGGAGTACAGTGGTGCGATCTCGGCTCACTGCAACCTCTGCCTCCCAGGTTCAAGCAATTCTCCTGCCTCAGCCTTCCGAGTAGCTGGGATTACAGGTGCCCACCATGCCACCACACCTGGCCAATTTTTTTATTTTTAGTAGAGATGAGATTTCGCTATGTTGGTCAGGCTAGTCTCGAACTCCTGACCTCAAGTGATCCACCCGCCTCAGCCTCCCAAAGTGCTGGGATTACAGGCATGAGCCACTGTGCCCAGCAATTTTTTGCTACTGTTTTTTGTTTGTTTGTTTGTTTGTTTGTTTTCTGAGACAGAGTCTCACTCTGTCGCCCAGGCTGGAGTGCAATGATGCGATCTTGGCTCACTGCAACCTCCACTTCCCGGGTTCAAGCGATTCTCCTGCCTCAGCCTCCTGAGTAGCTGGGATTACAGGCAAGCGCCACCACGCCAGGCTAATTTTTGTATTTTTAGTAGAGACAGGGTTTCACCATGTTGGCGAGGCTGGTCTCGAGCTCCTGACCTCATGATCCGCTTGCCTCAGCCTCCCAAAGTGCTGGGATTTACAGGTGTGAGCCACCATGCTCGGCCTTTTGCTACTGTTAATCTGCCTTATATTGGTTTAATGTGTAAGCCAGCCAAAGAACTTAGAAGCATAGCAGGAGGGGCCAGGCACAGCGGCTCATGCCTATAATCCTAGCATTTTGGGTGGCCAAGGCGGGCAGATCACGAGATCAGAAGTTAGTAGACCAGCCTAATTAACATGGTAAAACCCCGTCTCTATTAAAAATACAAAAATTAGTAAAGCGTGGTGGCGCGTGCTTAAGAGGCTACTTAAGAGGCTGAGGCAGGAGAATCATTTGAACCTGTGAGGCGGAGGTTGCAGTGAACCGAGATGGCGCCACTGCACTCCAGCCTGGGCGACAGAGCAATAATCCGTCTCCAAAAAAAAAAAGAAAAGAAAAAAAACGGGTAGCGAGAAGCCATTTTTCACTCCCTTCCAGTTTCTGGTGCCCAATGTGGGGCATCTTTCACTTTCTACTCTAGGACTGCTTCAGCAGCAGGCTCCTGGCATGCCTGACCAAACACTGGCCACAGATAAGATTTCCTACCACATTAGCCCCCCAGATCTCTGCCTGTAGAGTCCAGCGGAAGCAAGACAGGTAAGTGTCTCTTTGTCTTTTTCCCTTTTCTAAGTTTGGATTAGCAGGAGAAAATGTGTGCGAACTAGTTCTTGTATAATAACTCTGGTTTTTTTGTTTGGTTATTTTTTTTGGTGGTGAGGGGTGGTATTCTTGTTTTCTGATTCCTCCCCTCCCAGAGATGGTCATTATTTTCCCATGTCTGTGTCTTTTGTGTCGTGTCATACAGAAGAGAATCACAGGGCAAGAACACAGGCCTCAAAGACTGGTGAGTTCACAGTTCTCAGCAGACCAATGTCTGTTCAGACTAATTTTGCTGTGGGTCCCCAAGACAAAAACCAGATGAGGTGCTCCTTGGGTCTTGTTTTATGTCTTGAGAGCTTGGCTTTTCCATCAGTGAGAACACTCTGGCCTCTGCCAGCTGAGGGTGCAAGTGTCGGCTTGTGTCAGCCAGCCAGTCAAATAGGCTGGAAGCCCACGATGCAGTGACAGCGGCATTCTCTTTGTCCACTTGTGCCAGCTCTCAGGAGAGTTTGGTCCCAATAACCGTCCCAGTCCATAAGGGCTTTGTTGTCTCAACCTTCAATTGGACAGTGCTGGGAAAGTCCAATCCCAGTAGTGCTTGCCTGGTGTCACAGATTAGCGGGTCAGTGAGTGTCGTGGGAGACCGGAGACACCATTTACACAAACTATCCTTAATGCCTGTGGCAACAAAGGTCTTTGCTTTCTTTTTTTCTTTTTTGAGACGGAGTCTCGCCCTGTCGCCCAGGCTGGAGTGCAGTGGCTTAATCTTGCCTCACTGCAACCTCCGCCTCCTGGGTTCAAATGATTCTACTGCCTCAGCCTCCCGAGTAGCTGGGATTACAGGTGCCTGCTACTATGCCCAGCTAATTTTTGTATTTTTAGTAGAGACAGGGTTTTACCATGTTGGCCAGGCTGGTCTTGAACTCCTGACCTCATGATCCGCCTGCCTCAGTCTCCCAAAGTGCTGGGATTACAGGCGTGAGCCACCATGCCTGGCCTAAATGGCTGTCTTATCGGTACCTATGGAAAGATCAAGAAAAGAGGACAGAAAGGGGTATAACAGCTAGTCTTAGAGACTCCTCTAGCAAGATTAAAAAGCAGAAATCAGATTACTTTTTTTGTTTGTTTGAGACTGAGTCTCTGTTGCCCAGGCTGGAGTGCATTAACATGATCTCAGCTCACTGCAACCTCCGCCTCCCAGGTTCAAGCGACTGTCCCTGCCTCAGCCTCCTGAGTAGCTGACATTACAGGCGCCCGCCACCGTACCCGGATAATTTTTGTATTTTTAGTAGAGATAAGGTTTCGCCATGTTTGTCAGGCTGGTCTCGAACTCCTGACCTCAGGTGATCTGCCCGCCTCAGCCTCCCAAAGTGCTGGGATTACATGCATGAGCCACCGCGCCTGGCCCAGATTACTTATTTACGTATTTATTTATTGAGACAGGGTCTCACTCTGTCACCCAGGCTGGAGTGCAGCGTCACAATCACCACTCACTGCAGCCTCTGCCTCCTGGACTCAAGTGATCCTCCCACCTCAACCTCCCGAGTAGCTGGGACTACAGGCATGTGCCACCACTCCTGGCTAATATTTTTAGTTTTGTAGAGACAGGGTCTTGCCATGTTGCCCAGGCTGCTCTTAAACTCCTGGTCTCAAGTGATCCTCCTGCCCTGGCCTCCCAAAGTGCTGGGATTACAGGCATGAACCAACATGCCTGACCCACTCATGTAAATTAAATACAGTCACGTGTCACTTAATGATGAGAATATGTTCTGAGAAATTCCTTCATTAGGCAATTTTGTCATTATGTGAACATCATAGAGTGTATTTAAGCAAAGCTAGATCATATAGCCTACTATATACCTAGGCTATAAGTTATAGTCTATTGCTATAAACTTGTACCGCATGTTATTGTACTGAATACTGAAGGCAATTGCCGTTTGTTTGTTTTTATTTTTTTTGAGACCAAGTTTTGCTCTGTCGCCCAGGCTGGAGTGAGTGGCACCATTTTGGCTCACTGCAACCTCTGCCTCCTGGATTCAAGCAATTCTCCTGCCTCAGCCTCCCGAGTAGCTGGGATTACAGGTGCACACCAGCATGCCTGGCTAATTTTTTGTATTTTTAGTAGAGATGGGGTTTCGCCACATTGACCAGGCTGGTCTCGAACTCCTGACCTCAAGCAATCTGCCTGCCTCGGCCTCCCAAAATGCTAGGATCACAGGCATGAGCCGTTGTGCCTGGCCAAGTGTTCGTATATCTAAACATAGAAAAGGTACAATAAAAGATAAAAGTGGGCCAGCCGCAGTGGCTCACACCTGTAATCCCAGCACTTCGGGAGGCTGAGACAGGTGAATCACCTGAGGTCAGGAGTTCAAGATCAGCCTGGCCAACATGGTGAAACCCCATCTCTACTAAAAATACAAAAATTAGCTGGGCATGGTGGCGGGCATTTGTAATCCCAGCTACTTGGGAGGCTGAGGCAAGAGAATTGCTTGAACCCAGGAGGCAGAGGTTGCAGTGAGCTGAGATCGCACCATTGCACTCCAGCCTGGGCCACAGAGCGAGACCCTGTCTCCAAAAAAAAAAAAAAAAAAAAAGATAAAAGTGGTGCACTTGCAGAGGGCATCTCCATTATAACCTTATGGGACCACCATTATCTATGTGGTGCATTGCTCATTAAACATCATTATGCAGGAGATGACTATATGCCTAAAACTGCTAGAAATATAGGAAGTAATCCAAATGCTTTCCAAGTTCACATGACTTGGGTACATCTTTGGTAAATAAAACTAGTTTAATATTGTTGGTTTAATGAAAAACAGCTCTGTCTTCTGACTTACAAAAACAAAACCCAAAAAACCTTATATATGTATTTCACATTATGGTCCTTGCTTAGATGATGGCTGCCTGACACGCATTTGATGTAAAAATGGTGAATAGTGGGGACAGGCACAGTGGCTCATGCCTGTAATCCCAGCACTTTGGGAGGCCGTGGGCAGATTACTTGAAGTCAGGAGTACAGGACCAGCCCGGCTAACATAGTGAAACCCAGTCTCTACTAAAAATACAAAAAAAATTAGCTGGGTGCGGTGGCTCACGCCTATAATCCCAACACTTTGGGAGGCCGAGGTGAGTGGATCACAAGGTCAGGAGTTCAAGATCAGCCTGGCCAAGATGGTGAAAACCCGTCTTTACTAAAAATACAAAAATTGGTTGGGCGTGGTGGCGGGCATCTGTAATCCCAGCTACTCTGGAGGCTGAGGCAGAGAATTGCTTGAACCCAGGAGGCAGAGGTTGCAGTGAGGCGAGATTGCACCACTGCACGCCAGCCTGGGCAACAGAGCGAGACTCTGTCTCAAAAAACAAACAAACAAACAAAAAAATTAGCTGGGCATGGTGGCGGGCACCTGTAGTCCCAGCTACTCAGAAGAGGTGGGAGAATCGCTTGAACCTGAGAGGCGGAGGTTGCAGTGAGCTGAGATCGTGCCACTGCATTCAGGCCGAGCAACAGAGGTGACTCCATCTCAAAAAAAAAAAAAAAAAAAATAGCTGGGTTTGGTGGTACACACCTGTAATCCCAGCTACTTGGGAGGCTGAGGCAGGAGAATGGCTTGAACCCAGAGGCAGAGGTTGCAGTGAGCCGAGATAGAGTCACTACACTCCAGCTTGGGTGACAGAGTGAGACTCTGTCTCAAAAAAAAAAAAAAAAAGTGGCGAATAGGGAAATGACTTGGGAGAGCTGACTTTGTCTAATGTCTCATGAAACTTCCATGACTAATCTAAGCATAATTGTTAAGAACATGTGAAATAAATAAAAGTAGGATAGAAGTTTATAAATGAACTTTTCAACAACAATCGTGCTTTATGCTTTAACCTGGGAGGCGGAGGTTGCAGTGAGCCGAGATCATGCCATTGCACTCCAGCCTCGGCTATAAGAGTGAAACGCTGTCTCAAAAAAAAATAAATAAATAAAAATAAAAATAATTGTGGTTTATAAATAGCTCTTTTTTTTTTTTTTTTTTTTTTTGAGACGGAGTCTCGCTCTGTCGCCCAGGCTGGAGTGCAGTGGCACAATCTCAGCTCACTGCAAGCTCCGCCTCCTGGGTTCACACCATTCTCCTGCCTCAGCCTCTCCGAGTAGCTGGGACTACAGGCGCCCGCCACCACGCCCGGCTAATTTTTTGTATTTTTAGTAGAGACGGGGTTTCACCGTGGTCTCGATCTCCTGACCTCATGATCCGCCCGCCTCGGCCTCCCAAAGTGCTGGGATTACAAGCGTGAGCCACCGCGCCCGGCCTATAAATAGCTCTTTAAAAAGGTTTCCCAACCTCTTTGGTAACTACACCCTTGGATGGTGGATATTCATTAAATATCCAGGTCATTTCCAAATAAAACAAAATACTAAAGCATTCATTGCTGAACACAGGCACAAGTTTATTTACCTTTGGCTTCTTAAAATTTATAGAAAGAAATAATATATTTGGGTCCATAGGTAAACATGTCCTGTTTCATACTGAAAAACTATTCTGCGAGAAAACACGTTTCTAGAAATTATGTGTCTTCACAAAATGTTAGCACATGACAGTTCAAAATCGCTTACTTCCTAGGTTTTCACTATAGAGTTGCTAAGACTTAAAATTCTAATATGTAATTATATAACTACTATAAGTGACTCTGTATGCAAAGTGTACAAGGAAAGTAAGACGTTATGAGGTATGAAGATGTGGGAGGGTTTTGTTGAGGAAAAATCACTTAGTCTAGTTTATAAGTTGTTGCAGAATGAAGGAAGGAAGAAAAGATACAGGTAAAACTGAATGCATGTAAAAGTTGGAAAGAGAGAATCTTTTGTGGTCAAACTGACCAAAATTGACTGAATTTATTATGTCTTAAAAATGAGCCTTAGCCAGGCGCGGTGGCTCACGCCTGTAATCCCAGCACTTTGGGAGGCTGAGGCGGGTGGATCACGAGGTCAGGAGATCGAGACCATCCTGGCTAACACAGTGAAACCCTGTCTCTACTAAAAATACAAAAAAAAAATTAGCCGGGCGTAGTGGTGGGCGCCTGTAGTCCCAGCTACTCGGGAGGCTGAGGCAGGAGAATGGTGTGAATCCGGGAGGCGGAGCTTGCAGTGAGCCGAGATCGTGCCACTGCACTCCAGCCTGGGTGACAAAGCGAGACTCCGTCTCAAAACAAACAAACAAACAAACAAAAAAAAGTAGTTTAAAAAAAAAAAAGAGCCTTAATATCAAGGGTACATTGATGCAAAACTAGAATTTGGCATTATCTTTTAAAATGCAAGATTTTCTTGTAGTATTGATAAGAAAGAGTGAAAGATTTTCTTTTTCACCTTTTAAGTAATCTGCCTTAAAAAAATTATGTCTTATCAAAATAATTTTCTGTTTATGTTATCTTTTATCAGGCCTTCAATTACTTTCCAAGAAAATAAAATCCTCTCTATTAAGAGAGCTAATATATATATTTTTACAACTATGTAACTTTCTCTATTTGCCTTCGAAGCCTTTTAATAATTACCCTGGTGATTATGAAATGAATATTAATAAATATTAAATGCTCATTAAATACTTAAATTATAAAATATTAAATGATTATAAAATGAACAGTTGATTAAATAGGATCCCAGATCACTATATAACTCAATAATCACTCTGGTAACCAGACTCATTATTAGCGACCTAAATTAATAGTTACCTGAGATCCTATTTAATCAAATTTTTCCTTTTTTCTTTTCTTAATTTCAAAAAATATGGAAGGCCGCATGAATTTGTGAGTTATCCTTGCACAGGGGCCATGCAAATCTTCTCTGTATCGTTCCAGCTTTAGTATATGTGCTGCCAAAGCAAGCACTAATTAAGTGTTTTAAACCTTTTTTTTTTTTAGTTTTAATATTTAAATTTATTTTATTTTTTTTGCACACAAAACAATAAACATTTTCTAAAAGTACATACGAACAAAAAGATGCATATCAAACATATTAGGAAGGTTGCACATGGGAAGACGGGGAATAGAAATGGGGGGTGGGAATTAAAGAAAATAAATGAGAGAGGGACTTTGTATGGATCAATGATAATAACTCAATCCTCTATTTGACAAAGAAGAAGAAGGAAGAGGAAGAAAAAGGAAGTGGGATAAAGGATCAGAAAGGGAGGAAAATAGAAAAAATTAGAGTATGACTCCAGGGTAGACCTGTTTTGTTGTCGCTTGGTTGGTTGGTTTGTCAGTTGTATTTTTCATATGTTTCGCCATGTTGGCCAGGCTGGTCTCGAACTCCTAGCCTCAAGTGATCAACCCGCCTCGGCCTCCCAGAGTGCTGAGACTACAGACTACAGGCGTGAGCCACCACGTCCAGCCCCCACAGGCTTCTGGCCTCTGTGGTAGACCTCCCAGACGGCGGCCGGGCAGAGGCGCTCCTCACATCCCAGACGATGGGTGGCCAGGCAGAGGCGCTCCTCACTTCCCAGACGGGGCGGCCGGGCAGAGGCGCTCCTCACTTCCCAGACGGGGCGGCCGGGCAGAGGCGCTCCTCACTTCCCAGACGGGGCGGCCGGGCCGAGGCGCTCCTCACTTCCCAGAAGGGGCGGCCGGGCAGAGGCGCTCCTCACTTCCCAGAAGGGGCGGCCGGGCAGAGACGGTCCTCACTTCCTAGACGGGGTGGCGGCTGGGCAGAGGTGCTCCTCACCTCCCAGACGGGGCGGCCAGGAAAAGGAGCTCCTCATAACCCAGACGATGGGCGGCCAGACAGAGACGCTCCCCACCTCCCAGACGGGGCGGCGGCCGGGCAGAGGCTGCAATCCCAGCACCCTGGGAGGCCAAGGCAGGCAGCTGGGAGGCGGAGGCTGCAGCGAGCCAAGACCACGCCACCGCACTCCAGCCCGGGCAACACCGAGCACCGAGTGAGCGAGCCTCCGTCTGCAGTCCCAGCACCTCGGGAGGCTGAGGCGGGCAGAGCACTCGGGGTCAGGAGCTGGAGACCAGCCTGGCCGACATGGCGAAACCGCGCCTTCAGCCAAAGGAGAAAAACCAGGGAGGGGTGGTGGCGCGCGCCGGCAATGCCAGGCAGCCCGCAGGCCAGGGCAGGAGAATCACGGGAGCCGGACGCAGGGAGTGTGCAGCAAGTCGAGTATACTCCAGTCTGGGCCACAGAGGGAAGAACGAAAGAGAGAGAGAGAGAGAGAGAAAGAGAGAGAGAGAGAGAGAGAGAGAGAGAGAAAGAAAGAAAGAAAGAAAGAAAGAGAAAGAGAGAAAGAAAAAGAGAGAGAGGGAGGGAGGGAAGGAAGGAGTTTTAAACCATTTTTTACATTTTTGACAAACTTCCTAAAATCAAATTCTAAATTCAGTCTTTTGATCTTGAATTAACTTTGGAATTTGCCAGTTGAGCCCCTGGGAAAGCTCAAAAGATGTGTTTCTCACCTTGAAAAAGAGAGACATTAGCCAGGCACGGTGGCTCACGTCTGTAATCCCAGTACTTTGGGAGGCTGAGGCAGGTGGATCACCTGAAGTCAGGAGTTTAAGACCAGCCTGGCCGACATGGCGAAACCCTGTCTCTACTAAAAAACAAACAAAAAAGCCAGGCGTGGTGATGGGCACCTATAATCCCAGCTACTTGGGAAGCTGAGGCAGGAGAATCGCTTGAACCCGGCGGTCGGAGGTTGCAGAGAGCCGAGATCACACCATTGCACTCCAGCCTGGGTAACAGAGCAAAACTCCATCTCAAAAAAAAAGAGAGACATGGCTGGGCGCGGTGGCTCACGCTTGTAATCCCAGCACTTTGGGAGGCCGAGGCGGGTGAATCACGAGGTCAGGAGATCGAGACCACGGTGAAACCCCGTCTCTACTAAAAATACAAAAAATTTAGCCGGGCGTGGTGGCGGGCGCCTGTAGTCCCAGCTACTCGGCGACGCTGAGGCAGGAGAATGGCATGAACCCGGGAGGTGGAGCTTGCAGTGAGCCGAGATCGCGCCACTGCACTCCAGCCTGGGCGACAGAGCGAGACTCCGTCTCAAAAAAAAAAAAAAAAAAAAGAGACATTAGACTAATTAGGCTTATTTGAAATGTTAAATTAAATGGGAAACATTGTCACATAACAAGTGATGCTAAATGTTAAGTTATATTTATGAACCCAGGGTAGGAGGTGATTAGGGTGATAAAAAACATTTTTTTAAATAAGTTATATGGCTGGGTGCAATGGCTCATGCTTGTAATCCCAGCACTTTGGGAGGCCATGGTGGGCGGATCACGAGGTCAGGACTTCGAGACCAGCCTAGACAACACGGTGAAACCCCGCCTCTACTAAAAATACAAAAATTAGCTGGGTGTGGTGGTGGGCACCTGTAATCCCAGCTACTTGGGAGGGTGAGGCAGGAAAATTGCTTGAACCCGGGAGGCGGAGGTTGCAGTGAGCCAAGATCGCACCACTGCATTCCAGCCTGGCTGACACAGCTAGACACCATCTCAAAAAAAAAAAAAAGTTATATTTCTGGATATGTTACTGATATGAATGTTCTAAAAATCATGAGATTCCTAGAAATCTAATGTTATAAGTCATAATTTTGTTACTATGTTAACATGATATATGCCACAGAAATAACCAGGTTTCCTTGTCAATTGCTGGTTATAATGAACTCTCATCAGATTTTTTAACCATGGCCATTCTGTCTTGCTCATCAATAGTGTCTTGGTTCTTCTCTAAAAGCATTTGCAATCAGCTATTGCCCCAAATTGCTTCTTCAAGATTCATGGAAATGACTCTGACAAGTAGTCTGAAATAGAAGGTCCTAATAAACTTAAGATTATAACATTGGACTGGGTAAGAATTTCCAAAACTCTAGTGGAAAAACTGGACTCAGAAAACTGCTGACTCGGCTAGGTGTGGTGGCTCATGCCTGTAATACCAGCACTTTGGGAGGCCCAGGCAGGCGGTTCATTTGAGGCCAGGAGTTCGAGACCAGCCTGGCCAACGTAGAGAAACCTGGTCTCTACTAAAAAACAACAACAAAAAAATTAGTTGAGTGTGGTGGTGCACACCTGTAATCCCAGCTACTCCAGAGGCTGAAGCACGAGAATCGCTTGAACCCAGGAGGTGGAGGTTACACTGAGCCGAGGCACTCCAGCCTGAGTAACAGAGGGAGACTCTGTCTCAGAAAGAAAAAAAGAAAAAGAAACCCTGCTAACAACATCAGGAAGAATAAGAATTGCATGGGACTGAGCTGACGGATTGTAATTTTTTTTAATACCTACAGTATTATAGTGCCATAGGCATAGTTTGATGGCAAGTCCCTGGCTTCATAACCTTGAGAGGCATTTATTTATTTATTTATTTATTTATTTATTTATTTATTTATTTTTGAGACAGAGTCTCGCTCTGTCACCCAGGCTGGAGTGCAGTGGCGCAATCTCGGCTCACTGCAACCTCCGCCTCCCAGGTTCAAGAGATTCTCCCTGCCTCAGCCTCCCGAGTAGCTAGGATTACAGGCACCCACCACCATGCCTGGCTAATTTTTGTATTTTTGGTAGAGACGAGGTTTCGCCATGTTGGTCAGGCTGGTCTTGAACTCCTGACCTCGTGATCCACCTGCCTCGGCCTCCCAAAGTGCTGGGGTTGCAGGTGTGAGCCACCGCGCCTAGCCTGAGAGGCTTTGCCTGGTCAACATAGAGAAACCCATCTCTACTAAAAATACAAAAATTAGCTGGGCATGGTGGCGCACGCCTGTCGTCCCAGCTACTTGGGAGGCTGAGACAGGAGAATCACTCGAACCTGGGAGGCAGAGGTTGCAGTGAGCCGAGATCGCTCCACTGCACTCCAGCCTGGGTGACAGAGCGAGACTCTGTCTAGGAAAAAAAGGAAAAAAAAAGGTCCAATCTGGGCCAGGCACAGTGGCTCACGCCTATAATCCCAGCACTTTGGAAGGCCAAGGCAGGTGGATCACTTGAGGTCAGGAGTTGGAAAACAGCCTGGTCAACATGGAGAAACCCCATCTCTACTAAAAATACAAAACATTAGCCGGGTATGGTGGTGGGCCCCTGTAATCCCAGCTACTCAGGAGGCTGAGGCAGGAGAATCGCTTGAACCCGGGAGGCAGAGGTTGCAGTGAGCCAAGAATGCGCCACTGCACTCCAGCCTAGGCGACAGAGCAAGACTCCATCTCCAAAAAAATAAAAAAGAACCTTTACAATCAATCATTATTCTTACTGCTCTTACATAAATAATCAGGCCAAGTTTAATAAGAGACCAACCTTATTTTGCAACAAATTGATATTTTTTTCTTTGAAACAGGGTCTTGCTCTATCACCCAGGCTGGAGTACAGTGGTAGGATCACGGCTCACTGTAGCCTCCACCTCCCAGGCTCAGATGATCCTTCTGAGGTCAGCCTCCTGAGTAGTCGGGACTACAGGCATGCACCAACATGTCTAATTTTTTTGTATTTCGTGTGCCACCACGTCTGATTTTTTTTGTATTTTTTGTAGAGATGGGGTTTTGCCATGTTGCCCAGGCTGGTCTCCTAGACTAAAGCAATCTGCTCCTGCCTCAACTCTCAAAGTGCTGGGATTACAGGCATGAGCCACCACTCCTGGCAACAAATTGATCTCACTGTGATTGTGTTTGGCAGAAATGGGGGTGAATGTACAAAGAAAAATTATGTTTCAGAAGAAAACTATAGTGTATCCATTATTAGATTCTAGTTCATTGTTGTGGAGGGTTTGTTATTTACCTGGAAACTTGAGTGGATCCTGAATTCTTCCAGTTTCCTCAAATGTCTGGCTATGACTCTCCAAACTAACATTTCCAGTTTTTCTCCCTTCTGACTTGGAGTTACTGAAATTAAGACTTCCTTTCCTGAAGCCCTGCAAGCTAAAACTAGAAGACTTGATAGAGACTTCAGATAAATCACCACAAACACTTAGGTATACACCACCTTCATGCCTACCGATATACAAACTAATCAGAAAGTTCACTGGGCTCACACCTGTAATCCCAGCATTTTGGGAGGCCGGGGTGGGAAGACCACCTGAGGTCAGGAGTTCAAGCCCAGCAACATGGTGAAACCCCATACAAAAATTAGCCGGGTTGGGTGGCGGGCACCTGTAATCCCAGCTACTTGGGAGGCTGAGGCAGCAGAATTGCTTGAACCCAGGAGGCGGAGGCTGCAGTGAGCCAAGATTGTGCCATTGCACTCCAGCCTGGGCAACGAGAGCAAAACTCCATCTAAAAAAAAAAAAAAAAGGCCAGGCACAGTAGCTCACACCTGTAATCCCAGCACTTTGGGAGGCCGAGGCGGGTGGATCACGAGGTCAGGAGATTGAGACCATCCTGGCTAACACAGTGAAACCCCGTCTCTACTAAAAATACAAAAAATTAGCTGGGCGTGGTGGTGGGCACCTGTAGTCCCAGCTACTCGGAAGGCTGAGGCAGGAGAATGGCATGAACCCGGAGGCGGAGCTTGCAGTGAGCGGAGGTCATGCCACTGACTCCAGCCTGGGCAACACAGCGAGACTCCGTCTGAAAAAAAAAAAAAAAAAAAAAGCCAGCACAGTGGCTCATGCCTGTAATCCCAGCACTTTGGGAGGCCGAGGCAGGTGGATCACAAGGTCATCAAGACCATCCTGGCTAACATGGTGAAACCCCGTCTCTACTAAAATACAAAAAATTAGCTGGGCGTGGTGGCATGTGCCTGTAGTCCCAGCTACTCGGGAGGCTGAGGCAGGAGAATCGCTTGAACCTGGCAGGCAGAGGTTGCAATGAGCCGAGATCGCATCACTGCACTCCAGCCTGGGCGACAGAACGAGACTTTGTCTGAGAAAAAAAAAAAAAGTTCACTGGAACCTCTGATGCAAATTGCAACCAGGAAAATCTGTGTCAAATTATCACTGCCTGCCCCTGCTCCAACTGAAGATGCTTTGACCCAACATCTAGAAATCATGTCAATTGGCTGCCCTCCAGGCTCAGAAACTAGTTTACAGATTGCTCCAAACATTAACCTTATTCTTTTGTTTCCTCTTATTAAATACCTGTTTGCTTGTGCCATACAGAGGCCTGACCTTGATGGGAGGCCACCTGCCACACCACCTCCTGGAATGAGACAGAACTGATTAATTGGACTGACCTAGTCCCAGGTCTCATACTGTTCAAACACTAATCTGATTTTTCTGTCATCCACCACCAAATCAACTTTTAGCATGTGGAACTTCTAGAGAAGTTTCAGATAGGAGAAATGAAGAAGTTCGAGAAATGCCAATCCCAAAATACGCCCCTTTGATTCACTGATTACTTCAAATGGAGGGAACCTGGGGAACAGCAAGGGCAGGGAGGACTTTCTTTGACCTTCCCTTATCTACCTAAACACGGATCCTCCAAAGGGAACTCCAGTGTCATGAATCCCTTCCCCACGAATCTTCTCAATCAGGGAAGATGAGCTCAGATCACAGGAGATGAGACTGGAGGTTGGCACCACGCCCAGATCTATTCTTCTGGGACAACTTTTCTTAACTAAGAGACTTATAATCTGCATAACAAGACAACTTTTATTCACCATACACTTCCTCCCGCACCCTCCCATAATTTAGGTCACCACCACCTCCCAGAAGCCGCAAGCCCCTCTTCTTTTCTGTAGCTCAGGATGCTATATAAGCTTCAATCATCTGGCCCTTCTTTGAATCTCATATATTGTGGGGCTCCTGTGCATACTTACATAATTAAAATGAGTTTTTTCTCCTGTTAATCTGCCTTATGTCAATTTAATATGTAGCCCAGTCAAAGAACCTAGAAGGGTAGAGGGAAGCCATTTTTTGCTCCCCTACACCAGGCACATAGTTGGGACTTGGGGATCAAAAAAGATTTGTTTACCAAATGCGGTTTTGATTAGGAAGGTTAAAGCTCTGTACTAGGCTGATTTTTATTCCACGTCTGAACGTGCCTATTTACTGAGTTGGCCAGGCGCAGTGGCTCATGCCTGTCATCCCAGCACTTTGGAAAGCTGAGGCGGGCGGATCACTTGAAGCCAGGAGTTCAAGACCAGCCTGCTACTAAAAATATAAAAAATTAGGTCAGGCGTGGTGGTTCATGCCTGTAATCCTAGCACTTTGGGAGGCCGAGGAGAGCAGATCACCTGAGGTCAGGAGTTCAAGACCAGCCTGGCCAACATGGCGAAACCCCGTCTCTACTAAAAATACAAAAATTAGCCGGGCATAGTGGTGGGCACCTGTAATCCCAGCTAATCAGGAGGCTGAGAGAGGAGAATCGCTTGAACCTGGGAGGCAGAGGTTCCAGTGAGCCAAGATCGTGCCACTGTACTCCAGCCTGGGCAACACAGTCAGACTCTGTCTCAAAAAAAAAAAAGGTAGATTTGAAATAGCAAAATCCTTACAACACAGCCTCCCACATTATTAAGAAAAACTGAAATAATATTAACACCACCTGATCTTTTTTTAGGTCATCAAGAAAAGAAAAATTTCACAGCTGCCCAGTGGATTTATAAACTCTATTCACACTTGCCACAAGATGGCGGCACATGAGCTGGCCATCCCTGCAGAAACCCAGCTATGTCCTGCAGGCATCAAGTCTTCCTAGAGCAATTTGGGGGTCCATTCTATTTGAACATTCACTGTCTAAAAGGAAGCTCTTACACGACCCCTAAATGCAACATGTTAAGTCACCAGGGTGTCTCGGAAAAGCTAAATAAATAAATGCAACGTGTGATCCTGAATTGGTTCCAAGCCAGGAGAAAAAACAGCAATAAGGAACGTTATTGGGACAATTGATGAAATTGGAACATGAATTGTGCATTAGATAAAAGTATCATGTCCATGTTAAATTTCTTGATTTCGATAGTTGTACTGTGCTTATGAAAGAGAATATTCGGGCCGGGCGCGGTGGCTCACGCTTGTAATCCCAGCACTTTGGGAGGCCGAGGCGGGCGGATCACGAGGTCAGGAGATCGAGACCACGGTGAAACCTCGTCTCTACTAAAAATACACAAAAAAAATTAGCCGGGCGTGGTGGCGGGCGCCTGTAGTCCCAGCTACTCGGAGAGGTTGAGGCAGGAGAATGGCGTGAACCCGGAGGCGGAGCTTGCAGTGAGCCGAGATTGCGCCACTGCACTCCACCTGGGCGAAAGAGCGAGACTCCGTCTCAAAAAAAAAAAAAAAAACAGCCGGGCGCGGTGGCTCACGCCTGTAATCCAGCACTTGGGAGGCCGAGCGGACGGATCACGTGGTCAGGAGATCGAGACCATCCTGGCTAACACGGTGAAACCCCGTCTCCACTAAAAAAAAATACAAAAAATTAGCCGGGCGAGGTGGCGGGCGCCTGTAGTCCAGCTACGCGGGAGGCTGAGGCAGGAGAATGGCGTGAACCCTGGGGCGGAGCCTGCAGTGAGCCGAGATCGCGCCACTGCACTCCAGCCTGGGTGAAAGAGCGAGAGACTCCGTCTCAAAAAAAAAAAAAAAAAAAAAAAAAAAAAAGAGAATATTCGGCCAGGCATGGTGACCCGCGCCTGGAATCCCAGCACTTTGGGAGGCTGAGGCAGGTGGATCACCTGAGGTCAGGAGTTCAAAGACCAGCCAGCCCAACATGGTGAAACCCCATCTCTACTAAAGAATACAAAAATTAGCCGGACGTGGTGGTGGGCGCCTGTAATCCCAGCTACTGGGGAAGCTGAGGCAGGAGAATCGCTTGAACCCAGGTGAAGGAGGTTGCAGTGAGCCAAGATCACGCCATTGCACTCCAGCCTGGGCGACAAGAGCAAAACTCTGTCTCAAAAAAAAAAAAAAAGGAAAGAGAATGTTCTTGATCTTAGGAACTACACACAAGTGTCCTGAGGTAAAGAAAGACACATGATGTTCTCCAACCTAATTCTCAAATGGCTCATAACACAATAGATATAGATGATGCATGTATCCTTATGGAGGGGAGAAGAGGGAACAGTAAGACAGAGGGAACAGTAAGACAAATGGAACAAATTGTAAACAATTGGCAAATCTGGGTAAAGCCTATACAGAAATCCTTTGTACTCTTCTTGTTACTTTTTTTTTTTTTCTGAGACCAAGTCTCACTCTGCTGCCCAGGCTGGAGCGCAGTGGCAAGATCTCAGCTTACTGCAACCTCCGCCTCCCGGGTTCAAGCGATTCTCCTGCCTCAGCCTCCTGAGTAGCTGGGACTACAGGCACCCACCATCACGCCCAGCTGATTTTTGTATTTTTAATAGAGACGGGATTTCACCATGTTGGTCAGGCTGGTCTTGAACTCCTGACCTCAGGTGATCCACCTGCCTCGGCCTTCCAAAGTGCTGGGATTACAGGTGTGAGCCACTGCACCAGGCTTCTTGTTACTTTTCTAAAAGTTTACAATTATACTAAAATAAAGCATTACCAAAAAAGTTATTTTATAGCCTGTAAGAATGTCATTAAAGTTTTTTGTTTTTTTGTTTTTTTGTTTTTTTTTTTTTGAGACGAAGTCCTGCTCTGTCACAGGCTACAGCCCAGTGGTGCAATCCTGGCTCACTGCAACCTCTGCCTCCCCAGTTCAAGCGATTCTCGTGCCTCAGCCTCCTGAGTAGCTGGGATTACAGGTGCATGCCACCATGCCCAGCTAACTTTTGTATTTAAGTAGACTCCGTGTTTCATCATGTTGGCCAGACTGGTCTCAAACTCTTGTTTTCAAGTGATCCACCCACCTCTGCCTCCCAAAGTGCTGGGATTACAGGCATAAGCCACCATACCCGAGCAGGTGTGTTTGTTTGTTTGTTTGGAGACAGGGTCTCGTTCTGTCACCCAGACTGGAATGCAGTGGCACGATCTCGGCTCACTGCAACCCCTGCCTCCTGGGCTCAAGGGATCCTCTTGCCTTAGCCTCCCTAGTAGCTGCCATACCTGGCTAATTTTTGTAATTTTTGTAGAGACAGGGTTTTGCCATGTTGCCCAGGCTGGTATTGAACTCCTGAGCTCAAGCAATCCACCTGCCTCTGCCTCCCAAAGTACTGGGATTACAGGAAATTTCAGAGATAAAATTAGGTATCAACACTGTATGCCAGGTACTGTTTTAAGCCTTTCACACTAATCGACTCATTTAATCCCCAAAACCATTCCATGGGATAGGTGCTATTATTACTCTCATCTTGGTTTTTTTGTTTTTGTGGTTTTTTTTTTTTTTTTTTTTTTTTTGAGACAGTGTCTTGCTCTATCACCCAGGCTGGAGTGCAGTGATGCGATTTTAGCTCACTGCAACTCCACCTCCCAAGTTCAAGCAATTCTCCTGCCTCAGCCTCCCAGGCAGCTGGGATTACAGTCACCCGCCACCATGCCCGGCCCATTATTACTCTCATCTTAGTGAAGAGGAAACTGGAGAGAGGTTGAGTAACCTGTGGATCACACAGCTGTTAAGATCAAGCTCTTCATAATAACACACAATCAAGAAGGTTTAAGGATGGCCAGGATATGCTCTACTGATAATGTAGGACCAAGTACTCTGTAAAATGTCCGGGGGGAGGAAAGGCAACTTTATTTATTTATTTATTTATTTATTTAGAGACGAAGTCTCACTCTGTCGCCAGGCTGGAGTGCAGTGGTGCAATCTCGGCTCACAGCAACCTCCGCCTCCCAGGTTCAAGCAATTCTCCTGCCTCAGCCTCCCAAATAGCTGGGATTACAGGCGCGTGCCACCACACCCGGCTAATTTTTTGTATTTTTAGTAGAGATGGGGTTTCACCATGTTAGCCAGGATGGTCTCGCTCTCCTGACCTCGTGATCTGCCTGCCTCAGCCTCCCAAAGTGCTGGGATTACAGGTGTGAGCCACCGCACCCAGCCAGAAAGTCAACTTTTTTTTTTTTTTTTTTGAGATAGAGTCTTGCTCTGTCACCCAGGCTGGAGTGCAGTGGCGCAATCTTGGCTCACTGCAAACTCCGCCTCCCAGGTTCAAGCAATTCTCCTGCCTCAGCCTCCCAAGTAGCTGGGATCACAGGCGCCCACCACCATGCCAGGCTAATTTCTGTATTTTTAGTGGAGACAGGGTTTCACCATATTGGCCAGGCTGGTCTCTAACTCCTGACCTTGCGATCCACCCGCCTCGGCCTACCAAAGTGCTGGGATTACAGGCATGAGCCACGGCGCCCAGCCTCAGAAAGGCAACATTAAAGGACAACTTTGCTGTGATGAATTTAGGTGTTTTTGTTTTTGTTTTGAGATGGGAGTCTCACTCTGTCACCCAGGCTGGAGTGTAGTGGCGTGATCTCAGCTCACTGCAATCTCCGCCTCCCGGGTTCAAGTGATTCTCCTGCCTCAGCCTCCCTAATAGCTGGGATTAACAGGCATGCACCACCACACCCGGCTAATTTTTGTATTTTTAGTAGAGATGGGGTTTCCCCATGTTGGCCAGGCTGGTCTTGAACTCCTGACCTCAGGTGATCCATCTGCCTCAGCCTCCCAAAGTGCTAGGATTATAGGCATGAGCCACCGCATCTGGCCAAATTTAAGTGCTCTGAGCCCACTGCCTCAACCTGACACTGAAACTGATGCAAAACTCAGTCCTGAATTATGCAGTTTAACCAAAATAAAAGAGAGACATAAAGTGGCTGCTGATTATGTGGCTGAACCTACCAGCCATTATCACTGGAGGAAAAATCAGAATGTTCTTTAAACAAACCTGATTATTCTCAATACCCACTTTTATTTATTTGTTATTTGTTTGAAACAAGCAAATAAATAAAACAGGGTCTCACTCTGGCTCCCAGGCTGAAGTTCAGTAGCATGATCAGGGTTCACTGCAGCCTCAAACTCTTGGGCTCAGTCAATCCTCCCACCTCAGCTTCCCGAGTAGCTGGGACTACAGGTGTGCACTACCATGCCTGGCTAATTTCTTGTATTTTTTGTAGAGAATGGTTTCACCATGTTGCCCTGGCTGGTTTCAAACTCCTGGGCTCAAGGGATCTGCCCACCTCAGCTTCCCAGGGGGCTGGGATTACAGGCATGAGCCACTGTGGCTGGCCTCAATATCTGCTTTTAAATACACAAACGTTATAAATTCAAACATATAAAACATAGAGACATTCCCTGTAACCCTGCAATTTTACTCCTAGGTATTTACCCTATGGATATGTTCACAGATGAGCAAAATACGGTATATACAAGAGGACCATTTGTGATAGAAAAGGTCTTGGAAAACACCTAAGTGTCCATAATTATAAGACTGGTTAAATACATCATGATATAGCCACATAGGAATAGAACAGATTTTTTTTTTTTTTTTTTTGAGACAGAATCTCACTCTGTCACCCAGGTTGGAGTGCAGTGGCACGACCTTGGCTCACTGCAACCTCCGCCTCCCAGGTTCAAGCAATTCTCATGCCTCAGCCTCCCAAATAGCTGGGATTACAGGCATATGCCACTACACCTGACAAATTTTTGTTTTTAGTATAGACAAGTTTTCGCCATGTTGGCCAGGCTGGTCTCAAACTCCTCACCTCAAGTGATCCGCCCACCTCAGCCTCCCAAAGTGTTGGGATTACAGGCGTGAGCCACCACACCCAGAATAGAACATTTTATAATAAGAATACGCAACAAAAGCACAGTGGCTCACGCCTGTAATCCCAGCACTTTGGGAGGCCAAGGCAAGCAGATTGCTTGGGCCCAGGAGTTTGAGACTAGCCTGGGCAACATGGCCAGACCCTGTCTCTACAAAAAATTAAAAAATTAGCCGGGCATGTGCCTGTAGTCCCAGCTACTTAGGAGGCTGAAGCAAGAGGATCGCGTGAGCCCAGAAGGTCAAGGCTGCAGTAAGCTATGATCACGCCACCGCACTCCAGCCTAGGCAGCAGAGTGAGACCATGTTTCAAACAAATAAATAAAAGTGGATACTGAAAATGATCAGGTTTGTTTGAAGAATATTCTGATTTCTCCTCCAGTGATAATGGCTAGTAGGTTCAGCTACGTAATCAGCAGCCACTTCATTTCTCTCTTTTTTTTTTTTTTTTGAGACAGTCTTGCTCTGTTGCCCAGGCTAGAGTACAGTGGCTCGGTCTCAGCTCTCTACAACCTCCAGCTCCGAGGTTCAAGCGATTCTCCTGCCTCAGCCTCCTGAGTAGCTGGGATTACAGGCATGCACCACCACGCCTGGCTAATTTTTGTGTTTTTAGTAGAGACGGGGTTTCTCCATGTTGGTCAGGCTGGTTTCGAACTTCTGACCTCAGGTGATCTGCCGGCCTCAGCCTCCCAAAGTGCTGGAATTACAGACGTGAGCCACCACGCCTGGCCTATTTCTCTCCTTTATTTTTGTTAAACCTTGCATAATTCAGGACTGATTTTTGCATCATTTGAGTGTTAAATTGACGCAGGGGCTCAGAGCACTTAAACCTAAATTCATCATAGGAAAGTTCTCCCTTGAAGTTGCCTTTCCTCCCCCTGAACATTTTACAGAGTACTTGCTCCTGGGTGGCAGAGCGACCTTATCTCAAAAAAAAAAAAAAAGAATATGCAACAAAATATGCAGTTACTTTAAAAGGAGCTTTTTCCAATAAGGACACTAAATAAAATCTGCTTAACATCATTAGCTATCAGGAAATGCAAATCAACACCACAGTAAGATGCCATTTAACACCCACTAGGACAACTAGAATCAGAAAATCAGATACTAGTAAGTGTTGGTGAGAATGTGGAGAAAATCGGACCCTCATATACTGCTGGTGGAAATGTAAGATGATACAGCTGATGGAAAAGAGTCTGGCAGTTCTTCAGATGGTTAAAAATGGAATTATCATATGACCCAACAATTCTACTCTGAGGGTATATACCCAAGAGAATTGAAAACATGTCTATACAGAATACTTGTACATGAATGTTGATAGCAGCATTATTCACAATAGCCCAAAAGTATAAAAAACCCAAATGTCCATCAACTCATGGATAAACAAATGTAATACATCCATACAATGGAATATTATTTAGCTGATAAGGGAATGAAACTCTGATACATGCCTAGTGACAGAGCGAGACTCTGTCTCAAAAAAAAAAAAAAAAATACAGGCCAGGCATGGTGGCTCACATGTATAATCCCAGCACTTTCGGAGGCTGAGGCAGGAGGATCACTTGGGCACAGGAGTTCAAGACCAGCCTGGGCTGGAGTGCAGTGATGCGATCTCGGGTTCAAGCGATTCTCATGCCTCAGCCTCCCAAGTACCTGGGTTCACAGGCCTGTGCCACCACACCCCGCTAATTTTTATATTTTTAGTAGAGACGGAGTTTCACCATGTTGGCCAGGGTGGTCTCGAAATCCTGACCTGAGGTGATCCGCCCGCCTCGGCCTTCCAAAAGTGCTGGGATTAAACGTGTGAGCCACCGCACCCAGCCGAATTGTTCACTTTAAATGAGTGAATTGTCTGATACATGAATTATATCTCAATAGAGCTGTTTTTCTGAAAGCTCTTTATGTACTAATATAAAACAATCTCCCAGGTATATTAAGTGAAAAAAGTAAAGTGTAAAACTATTAGATATGTGGCCGGGTGCGGTGGCTCACGCTTGTAATCCCAGCACTTTGGGAGGCCGAGGCGGGCGGATCACGAGGTCAGGAGATCGAGACCACGGTGAAACCCCGTCTCTACTAAAAATACAAAATTAGCTGGGCGTGGTGGCGGGCGCCTGTAGTCCCAGCTACTCGGAGAGGCTGAGGCAGGAGAATGGCGTGAACCCGGGAGGCGGAGCTTGCAGTGAGCCGAGATCGCGCCACTGCACTCCAGCCTGGGCGACAGAAAGAGACTCCGTCTCAAAAAAAAAAAAAAAAAAAAAAAACTATTAGATATGTAATCATCTGATTAAGAAAATATAACTATGTTTGTAAATATACAGATATTTCTGGGGGAACTCATAAAACTCCGGTAACACTGACTGCCTCTGGAGAGGGGAACTGGATGACTGAGGGACCCAGAGTAGAAGCAGAATTGTTATTTTTAAAATAAGAGATGCCCAAAAATACATAAAAATTAACACAATGAACACCATGTGCCCACTGCCCAGCTTTAAAAACTATTATGCCAGGCACAGTGGCTCACACCTATAATCCCAGCACTTTGGAAGGCCGAGGTGAGCGGATTGCTTGAGTCCAGGATTTCAAGACCAGCCTGGGCAACATAGCAAGCCCCCTTCTCTACAAAAAAACTGCAAAAATTGGGCCGGGCGCAGTGGCTCACACCTGTAATCCCAGCGCTTTGGGAGGCCGAGGCGGGCGGATCACCTGAGGTCAGGAGTTCGAGACCAGCCTGACTAACATGGAGAAACCTCGTCTCTACTAAAAATACAAAAAAATTAGCCGGTCATGGTGGCGCATGCCTGTAATCTCAGCTACTCGGGAGGCTGAGGCAGGAGAATCACTTGAACCTGGGAGGCAGAGGTTGTGGTGAGCCAAAATCACGCCACTGCACTCCAGCCTGGGCAACAAGAGCAAAACTCGGTCTCAAAAAAAAAAAAAAAAAAAAATTAGCCAAGCATGGTGGCACATACCTGTAGTCCCAGATACTCAGGAGGCTGAGGTGGGAAGATCACTTGAGCCCGAGAGGCGGAGAGTGCAGTGAGTCGAGATCGCACCACTGCAGTCTAGCCCGGGCGACAGAGCGAGACCCTGTCTCAAAAAATAATAATAATAAATAAAAATAAAAAATAAACACAAGAAACCCCACTGTCTCACCCCACACCTTGCACTTTCACAAACTCACACTTCCTTCAGGTGGTAGAGTCCCTCACATGATGCAATGAAGGGAGATGTGGAGTCTTGCTGGGTCGCCCAGGCTGGAGTGCCAGTGGCATGATCTCGGCTCACTGCAATGTCTGCCTCCTGGGTTCAAGCGACTCTCCTGCCTCAGCCTCCTGAGCAGCTGGGACTACAGGCCTATTATACCATCATGCCTGGCTAAGTTTTTGTATTTTTAGTAGAGACAGGGTTTCACCATGTTGGCCAGGCTGGTCTGGAACTCCTGACCTCAAGTGATCCACCCACTTTGGCCTCCCAAAGTGCAGGGATTACAGGCGTGAGCCACCATGCCCAGCCCAATTTGCTTTTTTCACTCAGTGTTTTAGTTTATTCATATTGATATGTGCAACATTAGTTCATTTTCATTGATGTACACTATCCCACATCCAATATGCATAATGCATCCAACATTGGTGTCTTATTTTCCAACATGACCACAATGCGAGTTTGCATCCCGCGTGCTCTTCTTACAAGGAGATGTTGACTTCCTCTTATTGAAAAGTGGGATCTATCATGCCTCCTCCTGAATCTGATGGGCCAGTGACTGTGGCAGAAGTGAAGCCCTGTGGCTTCCAATACTAGGTTAGAAAAGGCCATACAGGGCCGGGCGTGGTGGCTCACGCCTGTAATCCCAGCACTTTGGGAGGCCGAGGTGGGTGGATCACGAGGTCAGGAGATCGAGACCATCCTGGCCAACATGGTGAAAACCCATCTCTACTAAAAATACAAAAAATTAGCCGGGCGTGGTGGCACGCACCTGTGGTCCCAGCTACTTGGGAAGCTGAGGCAGGAGAATGGCGTGAACCCGGGAGGCGAAGCTTGCAGTGAGCCGAGATCGCGCCACTGCACTCCAGCCTGGGCGACAGAGCAGGACTCCATCTCAAAAAAAAAGAAAAGGCCATACAGTTTTCTCTGGTTCTTGAGAAGCTCCTTCTTGAAACCCAGCTGCCATGTTGTAAGGAAGCGCAGGCCCACAGGGAGAATCATGTGTAGGCATTCTGGCTGGCAGCCCAAGCTGGGCCCCAGGTAAGTGCCAGTACTGGTTAACCACCAGGTATCTGAGGAAGTTTTAAGAAGACACCAACCTCAGCCAACATCTTACTAAAATCACATGAGTGCCCCCAAGTGATAAGAGCCTAATTGAGTCCAGTCAACCCATGGGACTATAAGAGATAATAAAATGATTGTTAATTTAAGCCACGAAGTTTTGGGGTGATTAGTGATGCATTAGGTAACTGGAACAACTATGCCACAATCTGTCCATTCTCCAGTTGCTAGATATTTGTTTCCACATTTATGCTATTACAAACAGCACTTCTGTGAGCATCACATACATGTCTTTTGCGTGTACGTGGAAGTTTCTCCAGGGTTATATTTGCTAGGAGATTAACTGCTCGGTTGGAAAGTGTGTCACCTTCAACTTTACCACAACCTGCCAAACTATTTTCCAAGATGGCTGGTACCAGCTTACATTCCATCAGCAAAGTATATCCTCCCATTACTCCAAATCTTCCCTAACACTTGAGACTTAAGGCTTTTGCCAGTCTACTGGGTGCACAATGGTCTTATTTCATATCCTTTTAAGGACTGGAATTTTGTACTGTTTGCATGAATTAATCCAAAGTAAGTGCTTAAACCTATAGTAATAAGTTGCTTTTTTTTTATTTTTTATTTTATCGAGACAGGGTCTCACTCTGTTGCCCAGGCTAGAATGCAGTGTCATGATCACAGCTCACTGCAGCTTCTGCTTGTTGCACTCAAGTGATGCTCCCACCTCAGCCACCCAAGCAGCTGGGATTACAGCCATGCACCACCACGCCCAGCTAATTTTTAAATTTTTTGTAGAGATGGAGTTTCACCATGTTGCCCAGTCTGGTCTGGAACTCTTGGGCTGAAGAGATCTGCCTGCCTTGGCCTCCACGAGTGTTGGGATTACAGGCATGAGCCACCATGCCCAGCCCGCTTTTCCTTTTTAAGAATGATTTACACGTTGGGGTTCCATATTAAGGCTTCATTTTCTAAAATGGAGTTGTCACTGGGTATGATGGCTCATGCCTGTAATTCCTACAATTACAGGCAAGAGGCAGGAGGATCATTTGAGTCCAGGAGTTCAAGGCTGTAGTAAGCTATGATTGTGCCTCTGCAATCTAGCCTGGGTGACAGAGCAAGACCCTGTCTCCATAATCCCAGCTACTTGGGAGGGTGAGGCATGAGAATGACTTAAATCCAGGAGGCAGAGGCTGCAGTGAGCTGAGATTACACCACTGCACTCCAGCCTGGGCAATAGAGGGAGACTCTGTCTCAAAAAAAAAAAAAAAAAAAAAAAGGTATAAAAAAAAAAGAAGGGAGGCTCCAGTAGCAGCCAAGCACATCTCATGCCTAGATCTTGGTTTCCACCACTGTTCTGCAATTAAAAGGACCAGGCTCCTTGGAAAAATGGTTGGCTTCAGGACTGGGGCAGGAAATATACAAGATGAGCCTGCAGCATATCTACAGCCTGAAAGTAAGGACACAGTAAAAACAAAAACAAGGCCGGGTGCAGTGGTTCACACCTATAATCCCAGGACTTTGGGAGGCTGAGGCAGGCGGATCAGCTGGGGTCAGGAGTTCAAGACCAGCCTGAACAATATGATGAAACCCCATCTCTATTAAAAATACAAAAATTAGCCAGGCATCGTGGCATGCGCCTGTAATCCCAGCTACTCAGGAGGCTAAGGCAGGAGAATCGCTTGAACCCAGGAGGCAGAGGTTGTGGTGAGCTGAGATTGCACCATTGCACTCCAGCCTGGGCAACAAGAGCGAAACTCCGTCTCAAAAACAAAAACAATGGGGGTATAACAAGTCAAAGGGACTCTGGAACCAATTGAAAGAGCTCCCCATGGCCAAAGTCAGACTAATAAGAGTGACAAAATAAAGAAAGTAACATTGGATGATAATCTCAAATACAAAGTAAATATCCCTGAGTCCAAACTCATAAAAATAAATGACTAAGTTACTAAATGAGAAGAGACACCTTTCCTTTGCAGAAGAATTCCAAATAATTTATGTAAATCCCTTGCCCCCAAGAAGATGGAGCATAAACACCCCCAACTCCTTACATGCAGGCTGTGCAGTGAATTCCTTCCAAAGAGGACAAGGTGTAAAGGGAGAAAGAAGAGTAGCTTTACAAAGTGGAGAAACTTGACAAACAGGTGATCAAGATGAACAAAAACAGTGGTGAATCATGTGGACAGTGTGTACCCTTGATATGTGACGAAATGACACTTCCCCTTTGAGGTCTTCCTCCAAAAAACACGTAACTCCAGTGTAATCATGAGAAAAATATCAGACAAATCCCAGCTGAGGGGCATCCTATAACATGTCTGACCTGAACTCTTCAAAACTATCAAAGTAGGCATCAAAACCAAAGAAAGTCTGAGCAACTGCCCCAGCCAAGAGGAACCTAAGGAGACATGACAACTCCTTACTTGTCGATATAAATGTCTGGAGCTAGAATGTTATCAAATTTGACAACATAATGTCATATGAGATCCTGGAACAGTAAAATACATTAGGTAAAACTAAGGCAATCTGAATAAACTATAGACTTTCGTTAATACTAATGGATAGATAATTGTTTCATTAATTGTGACAAACGTACCACCCCAATGTCAGATGTCATTAATATTAGGAGTAACTAAGCGTGGGGTATACGGCAGCTCTCTGCACTATCTTCTCAATTTTTTCTGCAACTCTAAAACTATTCTAAGGCCAGGTGCGGTGGCTCATGCCTGTAATCCCAACATTTTGGGAGGCTGAGGTGAGTACATCATTTGAGCTCAGGAATTTGAGACCAGCTAGGGCAATACAGTGAGACCTCGTCTCTACAAGAAAAAAAACAACTGGCCAGGCATGGTGGCTCATGCCTGTAATCCCAGCACTTTGGGAGGCTAAAGTGAGCAAATCACTTGAGGTCAGGAGTTCGAGACCAGCCTGGTTAACATGTTGAAACCCCATATCTACTAAAAATAAAAAAATTAGCCAGGCGTGGTGGCACACACCTGTAATCCCAGCTACTCAGAAGGCTGGGGCAGAATTGCTTGAACCCGGCAGGCGGAGGTTGCAGTGAGCCGAGATTGCCCTACTGCACTCCAGCCTGGGCGAGAGAGTGACACTCCATCTCAAAAAAAAAAAAAAAAATTAAATTAAAAAATTAGCTGAACATGGTGGCATGTGCCCGTAGCCCCAGGTACTCAGGAGGCTGAGGCAAGAGGATCACTTGAGCCTGGTAGATGGAGGCTACAGTGAACTGGGATCATACCACTGCACTCCAGTCTGGGTGACAGAGCAAGCCCCTGTCTATAAATGAATAAATAAAGCTATTCTAAAAATAAAGTCTATTACAAAAAAAAAAAAAAATGAGGGAGAGAGAGGGAGAGATTTAGCCCTGATTTTGCAAAGGGAAATGTCTCCTCTGCTCCAGGACCCCGACAGGCCTTCAAAGTTGGGTCTATAGTTGCAGCACTTGCCAAACTAAGTCAGGTCAGATGCCCAAACGAGGGATGGAGGTGGCTGCAGCTCAACTCTTGGCTCATCTCAGCAGCAGGGGGCTTGGGCACTGGAGAAAGGGGTGCTGGGGCTGGCCCAGGCCTTGGCCACTTGCCACAGATACTGCTAGTTGGCATCTGGCTTTAGTATCCACTGATGTGGGCTACCAGACGAAGGGATGTGTCCAGAGGTGGCCTTGTCTCAGGGCGACCATCCACACGGAATCACTCTGCTGGGCTGCTGCAGGTCTGGTTCTGCAATTCAGCATGAGCCCTGGGCTCGCTGCACCACCATTTCCTCATCTGTTTATGGGATGAGAATAGGAAGACCCTGCCTTTTATGGTGTTGCCTTCAGGATTCGACAAGTCCAACAACTTAGCCGAGCGTTGATTTAGTACTTCCTGGCACACAGGTGGTAGTCAACGTTAGCTCTCAGCATCCCCTGACCCGATTCCTCCAGCAGTCTGCAACTGGAAGAGTCCAACTGCTCTTCATTCCTTTATGAAATGGGGTGGTCACTGTGTAAATAAATCACCTGAAGGATGCCAATCATCTTGGAGGAGAGGCTAGTTCAGATCTGCAAGGGACTCATTACCAGTATTTGCACTTAAATAATGTAATGTAATAATGTGTTCTTCAAAGTCACCCCTGAATTGATCCCATGTGTAAGGGAAGTTGTTCATTCTAGGACTATTTGTAACAGTACGAGGTAGGAAACAACCTGAATTTCCTTCAAAAAGGAACTGGTTAAATAAATTAGACTACTAAGACACGTGTATACTTGTACATGGGTCCTATATGCTCCTCTGCTGTGTGTGTGTGTGTACACCTCACTGAAAAGATTACACAAGAAATTGGTAACATTTGTAGCCTCTGAGGAAGGGACTAGGGGGCTAGGAGACATGGGAAGATACTTTTCACCGTAGAGACTTTTGTATCTTTTGCATTTTGAACAATGTGAATGTATTCTTTTTCCTTTTTTTTCCGAGACAGTCTTGCTCTGTTGCCCAGGTGGAGTGCAGTGGTGTGATCACAGCTCACTGCAGCCTCAACCTCCTGGGCTCAAGGGATCCTCCCACCTCAGCCTTACAAGTAGCTGGGAATACAGGCATAAGCCACCAAACGTGGCTGTGAATGTATTATTTATGTTCAAAAATGCCTAACAGACAGGGCATGGTGGCTCATGCCTGTAATCCCAACATTTTGGAAGGCTGAGATGGGAGGATCTCTTGAGACTAGGAGTTTGAGACCAGCCTGGGCAACATAGAAAGACCCTGTCTCTAAACAACTAAAAGTAAAAAGTGCTTAATAGAATCAGGGGAAAAAAAAAACTATCCCTGTGGGTCATGGCTGTTGGGGCGGGCTTGGGAGAACTGCCAAGTCAAATGTATAACAGGAGGGCCACTGTGACTCTGGAGCAGCTGGGAGGTGGAGGCAGCATTGGCTCAGGTCACAAGGATGTGGCTCTCAAGGCGAGCAGCATCCTAGCTGCAAATGCTTCCTAGGACAAGCCAATAAGGTTGGTGCAGACATCTACACATGGACAACTCTAGAGAGTCCAAATCCACTGTCTTTTTTTTTTTTTTTTTGAGACAGTCTCACTCTGTCACCCAGGCTGGAGTGTAGTGGTGTGATCTCTGCTCACTGCAACCTCCACCTCCCAGGTTCAAGTGATTCTCGTGTCTCAGCCTCCTAAGTAGCTGTGATTACAGGCGTGCACCAACACACCGGCTAATTTTTGTATTTTTAGTAGAGATGGGGTTTTGCCATGTTGGCCAGGCTGGTCCCGAACTCCTGACTTCCAAGTGATCCACCTGCCTCAGCCTCCCGAAGTGCTGGGATTACAGGCGTGAGCCACCATGCCAGGTCCAAAATCGCTGTCTTAAGACCCCCGCCTTGCCCCTTCTCCAAAAGGGCTATGTTTCAAATCTGCAATCAAGGCAGCACAGGTGGCTGGGTGCAGTGGCTCACGTCTGTAATCCCAGCACTTTGGGAGGTCGGGGAGAGAGGATCACTTGAGCCCAAGAGTTCGAGCCCAGCATGGGGTACATAGCGAGACCTCGTCTCCATAAAATATAAAATAAAATAAAAATTTTTTAAAGGCAGCCCAGGGTAGGGATTAAGGGGCAAGGATCCTGAAGTCTGCTCCCTGGGGTCAAACCCAGTCCTGCCACCCGCCGGCTGGGTGAGGCCTTCAGCAGTTAACTCCCCTCTCTGTGCCTCTGTAAAGCGCAACAATAAGAGAATCTCCCTGGCACAGCTAAGCCCTGTGTGGTAAATTACCTATATATGTTTTTATATCATTGCAGTTCCTATTACACATTGAGAAATTACCATGGCTCTTAAATTTAGCAACTGGAACTCTTCCAGTTCACCCCAGCAGTTGTTAAAATTACCCATGAAGTGGAATCAGAGGAAATTATTAGGAAACAAAGAAGGCTGAAGCTCAGCAGGGAAAGTGCGCATGTGTGAGCTCCTCCTGGTGGCCATGACCTGAAGGGGCGGCCCCTGGAATCTGAGGGCCAGCATCTGCCGTCCTTTGAGGTCAGGCCTCAGCCAGTCTCAGGAGGGTCTAGCCTGGGCCCCTACAGGGAAAGGTGTCTATTACTGCTCTCTACAGCTGTCCCTCATCCTAAAGTCAGGCCCTTCACACCCCATCCCCAGTGCCTGGGACACTGTGACACACAGTCGGCCCCCAATATGACATAACTGAAAAACTGAAAATAATGGATTCAGGGAAGATGAAAGAAGTTCTGGAGATGGATGGTGATGAAGGGTACACAACAGTGTGAAAGTACTTAATGCCACTGAATGGTACAGTTTAAAATAGTTAAAATGGGCCAGGTGCGGTGGCTCACACCTGTAATCCCAGCACTTTGGGAGGCTGAGGCGGGCGGATCACCTAAGGTCAGGAGTTCGAGACCAGCCTGGCCAACGTGGTGAAATCCCATCTACTAAAAATATGAAAATTAGCTGGGAGTGGTGGCAGGCGCCTGTAATCCCAGCTACCAGGGAGGCTGAGGCAGGAGAATAGCTTGAACCCAGCAGGCGGAGGTTTCGGTGAGCCAAGATCATGACATTGTCCTCCAGCCTGGGCAACAAGAGCAAAACTCTATCTCAAAAAAAAAAATTAACAATAAAAATAAAATAAAATGGTTAAAATGGTACATTTCACATGATGTATATTTTCCCACAATGAAAATAAATAAACGGATGACACCTAGTCTCATCTTTACCTGCTCTCTCATTAATTCTCCTCCAACCCCCCGACCTCTCCTAGGCTGTCTCTTTTTGTCAGTTTCTGTTCTCTAAACAGGGAAAGGGCCCCAGATTCCCTCCTGGGTCCCCTCCAATCTCTATGCTTCCTTTCCAGATACTATTACCAGGCCCTTGGCATTTTTTTTTTTTTTTTTTTTTGAGATGGAGTCTCGCTCTTATTGCCTAGGCTGGAGTGCAGTGGCATGATCTCAGCTCACTGCAACCTCCACCTCCCGGGTTCAAGTGATTCTTCTGCCTCAGCCTCCTAAGTAGCTGGGATTACAGGGACCTGTCACCACACCCGGCTAATTTTTGTATTTTTAGTAGAGACGGGGTTTCACCATCTTGGCCAGGCTGGTCTCGAACTCCTGACCTCGTGATCCACCTGCCTCGGCCTCCCAAAGTGCTGGGATTACAAGCATAAGCCACCACGCCCAGCCAAGGCCCTTGGCTTTGATTCCAGCTGTACCCTGCGCACTGTCAGCGGCCATGAACCCCCAGCCCAGGTGTCCCCCTGAGCCCCAGCGGGGACCCTAACAGGCACAATGCAGTCAGAACACAGCTCCCTCATCCTTGACCTGCTCCTTCCTCCTGTCTCCCCTTCTCTGTTAACAGCCGTTCCTCCAGATGCTCAGGTCTAACATCTAGGCGGGCCCTGTGATTCTCATCTTCTCTGGCCCCAACTTCCAACCCATCAGCACATCCCACAGCTCTTCCTCCAAAGCACACCCTAAGCAGCCCAATCGGCCCTCTTCCCTGCTCCCCACTGCCATGCCCTCGCAGCCACCCTGGCTTCCTGCCCAGACTGCTGCAGTGGCATCCACCCCAGCCCTCCCGGCCATTCCTTCTCCCCACAGAAGCCAGAGCGATGATCCTAAACGAAACTCAGCTCAGCACATCCCAGCTCCAAATCCTCCCGATCCAGCACTCCCGGGTCACCGTGCACATTCCTTCTCCTTGATCACAACACCCCCAGCCACCTAGCCCCTGCCCACCCACCTCTGCCTCATGCTGGACGCAGTGCTCGCCCTCACTAACAGCCACCAGCCTTCTTCCTGTTCCTTGTCCCACCTCAGCACCTCTGCCCCTGGCTGTCCCTCTGCTTGAAAGCTCTCCTACTGAACTTCATGAAGCCACGTTCCTAGCTCAGCCTCCATGTCACCCCTTCTGAAAGGCCTTCCTATCTGCAACCCCTGAAGCGGCCCTAGCCACTTTCTCCCACTCCTCGGATTCCTTGGCCAGCACCACCGCTTTACCTACACCCCATCCCTGGAGAGGCCCTGCTCACTGCCTGCTACCAGCTCCTAGGACAGGCCTGGCTCAGGGGCGCTGTGCAGCAGGGAGGGGTGAGCAACCAAACCAGTGGAAACTCATGATCTCACAAACGGAGCCCATCATTTGGAAAGGCGCCAACAGGTAGGTGAAATCCATGGGAGGAGGGGATAGAGTGACAGAACCACTACGGCTTATTGGGGGCAGGGGGCAGCTTAACTGAATGGTGACTGTGGCCATTACTCCCCTTGACTCAGGGCTTGCAGCAGGGACATGGACCATGTGGGTGCAGGAAGCCTGACCTTCAGAGACACAGCCCAATCCTTTGCCAGCACCCCCAGCCTGCACTGCGCATAGTGTGAAACAGTCCTGCAACTAACCCTGAAGCAGGAGGGGAAATGATTTGAAAGTCACAAAAATATATTAAAACAGCAGCTGTCTTCACTGTAGGCACTGGCCTCCCTTCCCAGTGCCCCTTGCCCACCACCCGCCATAGACTTTCAGAGACAAAGACGCCCAGGGCAGGAAAACGGATGTGCCTCGGCCGCAGCCCAGGGTCTGGAGAGGTCCCTCCAGCCTGGGAGTGGAGGGCGGCTAACAGTCTCAACAGGCTCGACGCCACCGCCGACGAGGGGGCCGCTGGGAGGCCGGAGGTACAGGAGGGTCGGGCAGGACGCAGCGGACAGTCGGGCCTTGCCACGGGGACAGAAAACAGAAGAGAAATGAACAAAGTGAAGACAGGGAGAGAGAGAAGTCACAGCAGTTGGGGGAGGCGCAGAGGAGTGAGGGAGGTCAGTGGGGAGTGGGCGAAGGGAGGCCCACCAGGTGACACCCACTCAGTTGAGGGGGACAGGGAGGCTGATGAGCTGGGGTCTGAGGCAGCAGACCCTGCTCAGGGGAGGAAGGGGAATGTAGGAGAGGAAGAGGCCCCCTGGCACTTGGGAGAGGTAGAAAAGTGGGTACTGCCAAGGCCACAGCCAGAGAAGAAAACACAGAGGACATGAGAGAAGGGGAGTCCTGGAGCGGGCCGGGCCAGCTGCGACGACCATCCCAGGCTAGGAGAAATGGGGTGATCCCCCGAATGCTCGGGCCTAGCTCTAGAGCCCGAGGGAGACAAGCTGTGTCATCCAGGAGCTGGTGGGAGGCGTGATGAAGCCAGGAGCCTGGGGCGGCCAGGGCAGATGCCTGCAGGCTCTGCTGCCTGCACCCCGCCCACAGGTGGGCTAGAAGGTCCTGCGGCCCAGTCTTTTGAACACGCTCACAGTGCCTGCGTGGTCCATCTGGGCACCAAGGCCCTCGCTGGAGCTGCTCCCCCGGGGCCCCACCAGAGTCCTCTTAATGGTGACCTTGACCTCGGCTGAGGACTTACTCTTGGTGCTGGTGACCTGGCTGTCCTGGGCCTCAGGCACAAGGGCAGCTGTGCCCAGTCTCTTGATGATGCTGACTTTAGACAAGGACTCCGGCTTCCTCTCAAGCCCCGACCGTGAGGAAAGTGCCAGGCGCCGCAGTGTTGGGGCAGCGGCCGTTGTCGCTGAGCTTGTGGCCTTGGCTTTGACAGTCAGTGCTGGCTGGGGACTGGCCTTGGCTGGGCCCCGCCCTAGCTTCTTCAGGACCCCGGCATACTGCAAGACAGAGCTGCTGCTGTCATTGTCGCTGTCCCAAGCCAGATCCTCATCTGTTTCTGGGGTGGCCCCCAGGCGGCTGAAGACTCCTGTGGGCTGTTGAGGTCAGAGACAGGATGAATGAGTCACTGAGTCACTCAACACACATTCATGGAGAGCTGCTTCCTCTGTGCCTGGCCTCCTGGGACTCATAGTTAATGGCAAGAGCCATGATGGGGGAGTCCAGGGGACTGGAGGAGCCCAGAGCAAGTACCTGACCTTCCTAGAAGTTCAGGGAGGGCTCCCTGAGAGAGGGGACATCTGAGCTGGAAGTAGGTCTGTCTAATAAAGAGGGAAGAGGACGGGAGTGCGCACAAAGGGAATGTCATTTTCAAGGTCAATAGGTGGGCATGAGTGGAGTGGAGAGATTTAATCTGGTCATTCACTCCACGAATATTTTGAGTCCCAACTCTATATTGTACCTGGTCCTAAGCCGGCAGTGCTAGGGACACAGTGATGACCAAGACAGCCTCAGTTCTGCCCTCATGGGGCTCACAGTCCAGTGGGGAAGACAGGCTTGGCATCAGAAATGATACAAATAATTCTGCAAGAATGACAGTAACGCATTCTTACTGTCCGGAGAAGGACAGCTGGGGGGCAGAAGACAGGGGTGGCTCCTCATCAGTCCAGAGGAACTTTCCCTGAGGCACCAACTTTGAAGCCAGGCCCTCCAGGATGAATTAGCAAAGAAAAGAGCATGTGCTACGCCCTGAAGGCAGGAAGCATAATCCTATGTATGGAGCACTCACTATGTGCCCAGCTCTTCACAGGGCTGGAACTTCCAGCCACATGATCCCAAGTGTTCCCATCCCCCTCAAGGTAAGATTCTTGGAAGTTAGCAAGCCCGAGTTGCGGCACCGTGCGGAGCGGGACACTGGCAGGCAGGAAACGCAGCCGGGGAGCTCTGCAACAGTTCACCAACAGGCACCGCACACCCCAGCACCATGCGGGGATGATCTTAACCCTACAGCCATCCTTGGAGGTGGGTCTATACAGATGAGGAGGCTGAGGTACAAAGGACTTAAGTGACATGGCCAATGCCACGCAGTCAGGCCCCTGTGGGCTTCAGGGTGTACGCTGAACTACACACCACGCCTGGGGCCTGCAGGCCGTGGCAGGAAGTGCAGGCTGCATCATGGGCACAGTGAAAAGTCTCTGCAGGGCTTCCAGTGAGGGGACGGGGCCTGTCCTGTGGGCCGCACACACTGCTGCCGTGGGGATAGGGGCTGGGGTCCATGGTAGCTGTGCGAGATCATTCAGGAGGCTATCGTCCTATCCTGACAGGGAGAGGTGGCAGAGGAGGGAGAGACAGTAGAGTCATCAGACCCACTGACACACTGCAATGGGGAGGGCAGGCAGCCCTCAGATGGGGGCCCAGGAGAGGGCTGACTTGGGGAAAGACACTAAGACCAGTTGGGGACATGGTGGGTGGGAGGCATCCAGGAGTACTGGACCCCCAGGGCTGGAAATTGGGAGAGAAGCCAGCGCAGAAGACAGATGGGAAAGCCGCCAGTGCAAAGCCAAGAACTGAGGCTGGAAAGGTGGGTTAGACGGCCCTGGGCCGAGTGAGGTCGAGATGTGTTAAGAGTCAGGAGCACCACTCAGGGAGGACAACAGCTCGCATGCCCAGGATTGCTCCCCCATCCCCACTCACTTTACTCCCTGTCGTGGTGTCTGCCTTGGTCTCAGCGCCGAGGCGGTCAAACACAGACGTCCTATGGAGACCTGGGAGGGAAGTGAAGCCATCAGGGAGAGGCCCCGGTGGGCCAGGCCTAGGCTGAGCTCCGTACAGGTACCAAGGCAGCCCAGACACCAGTAGCTCTGGGACAGGCAGGGCCAGACTGTGCTGAGCTGGATGTTATGTCTACACTGTTGGCTCACACTGACCCTAACCCACCCCTATCTGGCTAGAGCCAAATGTGGGAAAGACCAGCTACAACTGGCAGATTCCCTACACCTCAGCACTAGCTCATGAACTGTGTGCACGGGAAGAGTTCTTAGTCCCTGCATGTTCCTTTCACTTCTTGGGGTCAGGGACCTCTGAGAGAATCTGATGAGTGGTAGTGCATCCTCCCCTAAATTATAACCTAATAGCCATCAATAGAATGGTTACTAAATTATGGTATACAAATACTCTGGAAATAATAAACGACCATTAAAAAAAGAATGAAGAAGATCTACCTGCATTAATATGAGAAGATCTCAACAAAAAAGTTATAGAACATGGGCCAGGCGTGGCAGGGTGCACCTGTAATCCCTTTGGGAGGCTGAGGCAGGTGGATCGCCTGAGCCCAGGAGTTTGGGAACAACCTGGGTAATATAGTGAGACCCCATCTCTAAATATATATATATGAACAAAAAAGTTATAGAACATGCCAGGAGTGGTGGCTCATGTCTGTAATCCCAACATGGTGGGAGGCGGTGGTGGGCAGATCGCATGAGCCTAGGAGTTAGAAACCAGAATTTAAAAATTAGCTGGGCATGGTGGCCCACATCTATAGTCCCTGCTACTGGGGAGGTAAGGTAGGAACCCAGGAGGTCGAGGCTTCAGTGAGCCGTGTTCGTACCACAGCACTCCAGCCCAGGCAACAGAGCAAGACTCTGTCTCAAAAAAAAAAAAAAAAAAAAAAAAGAAAAGAAAAGAAAAGTTAGGTCCAGGCACAGTGGCTCACGCCTGTAATCCCAGCACTTTGGGAGGCTGAGGCAGGTGGATCACCCAAGGTCAGGAATTTGAGACCAGCCTGGCCAACATGATGAAACCCCATCTCTACTAAAAATATAAAAATTAGCTGGGCATGGTGGCGTGCACCTGTAATCCCAGATGCTTGGGAGATTGAGGCAGGAGAATCGCTTGAACCCAGGAAGCGGAAATTGCAGTGAACCAAGATTGTGCCACTGCACTCCGGCCTGAGTAACAGAGCAAGACTCCGTCTCAAAAATAAAAAAAGTTATAGAACAATACTTACATTTTAAACACAAATACTATTTGTGTTTAAAAAAGAAAAACTAGGCTGAGTGTGGTGGCTCACACCCGTAATCCTACCAATTTGGAAAGGTGAAGCAGGCAGATCACTTGAGCTCAGGAGTTTGAGACCAGCCTGGGCAACATGGCAAAACCCTGTCTCTACAAAAAATACAAAAATTAGGTGGGCATGGTGGCATGTGCCTGTAGTCCCAGCTACTAGGGAGGCTGAGGCAGGACTGCTTGAACCTGGGAGGTCGAGGAGACTGCAGTGAGTCAACAAGGTGCCACTGCACCCCAGCCTGGGTGATGGAAGTGAGACCCTGTCTCAAAAAAATAAAAATTAAAACTAAAAAACAAAAAACTGCCTATATATGTGTTATGTACGTACACGGAAAGGTGAAAGGTTAACAAGAGACCGGGATATGGGAGTGAGGGAAAAGAGTTTGTTTTCACTGAATATGTTTCTGTATCATCTGAAATTGCTGGAGTTACAGGCATGGGCCACTGCGCCCAGCCTTTTTAATACAGACAGGGGCTCACTATGTTGCACGCTTGAACTACTAGGCTCAAGCAATCTTCCCACCTCAGCCTCCCAAAGTGCTGGAATTACAGGTGTCCGTCACCACGCCCGACCAAGAGATCATCTCTGTACTCCAAGTCACAAGGCCTAGCTTTGGACTGTATCTCCACTCATCTCCTCTGGTTCATAATAACAGTGCCACTTTGGGGTATTTGCCCTTGGCCAAGCACAGCCACTCATTTTACAGCAGGCCATTGCTCTATCCTTGCTCCTGCCCCTTAGGGAAGAGGCGCCAAAGAGCCCAGCTACACTAACTGCAGGATCAGAGGGCAGAGGTGATGTGTTTCCCTCCTCTGCGGCCACCATCACTGTCCCCTTCGCCTACGGCTCCTGCATCCCTGTTAGAGCCTGCTTCTCAGCCGCCATCTGCAGGATATGATGGGCCCTGTGTGATGCAGAGGGAGGGACATGGACCCTGCGGGGAAGCGTGCCCCTGATAGGCCAGTACCTTTTGCAGCCTGCTGCTGCTCCAGGATCTTGCGGGTGCGGGGTGTGGTGCCTTTGGGCATGTTGATGACGTACTTCCCCTCCATCTCAGCAGTGACCCGGCGCCGCTTGGCAGGAACAGCCAGGCTCTCCTCCTCCCGGCGGGCCAGGGCTGCTGGGGGAAGAAAGCAGGGGTATCAGCACTCTCTAAGACAGAACGTTCTCCCAGGATGGAAGCTGGACACTAGGTGTCCTTTATCTCCACACATTCACGACTGGAATCCCTTACCTTCCCAACCACTCACATCACCACTGACCGAACCACAGAGAAACTCAGATCTGTGTAACACTAGGTCACAGAAGGTGCTCAGAATCCCCAGGCTGTGGCAGGCCTCCCAGGCTTTCTGTGGCTCTGTCCCTATTCCAAGCAGGCTTCTGGCCCAGCCCAGCCCACATCCCCTCGGATGGGGAACCTGCTGGGTGGTGGAAAGGTTCTAGAGCTCCAAGCAGGCAGTGCTTTATGGCTGCACTCACTTGTCAACAAGCACTTGAGCTGTGTACACTTATGAGTGGTGGATTGTGCGTAAGTTACACCTCAATTTAAAAAATGAATCCCCTCAAATGTGTTAAGGGTTAAAAGAGCCAGTTGCTCCCAGGCTCACCATCTTCGCAACACTTTGTTACACTGATATTAACTTTTTTTTTTTTTTTTTTTTTGAGATGGAGTTTTCATTCTTGTTGCCCAGTCTGGAGTGCAATGGCACGATCTCAGGTCACTACAACCTCCGCCTCCTAGGTTCAATCGATTCTCCTGCCTCAGCCTCCCAAGTAGCTGGGATTACAGGCATGCGCCACCATGCCCAGCTAATTTTTGTATTTTTGGTAGACACGGGGTTTCACCATGTTGGTCAGGCTCCTCTTGAACTCCTGACCTCAGGTGATCCGCCCGCCTCGGCCTCCCAAAGTTCTGGGATTACAGGTGTGAGCCATCACGCCTGGCCTGATTTTAACTTTTTTGCTCGTGGCACACAAATCAAAGGCCAGAAGAGGGTGAGGCACTTCCAAGCCTGCAGGACAAAGGGGAGACTTTGTCATGGAGGTGGATGGGGCGTGATAGGAGTGGGTGTCAGAAACATGAAGCGCCCTGGGCCTCAGTTTCCACATTTGCCTTATGACACCATGAGGTCACTGCTGTGGGGATGGGTCCAGCAAAGACATAAGAGCATGGTGGATGGGAAGGCCTGGGAGCCCAGGGACTGCAGGCCCATTCCCAGCTCTCAAGCTGAGACCTGGAGGAGAACAGAGGCCAACATGGAGCAGTCTGGGGAGGAAGAGTGCCCAGGCCAAGGGGTCACCAGGGGCAAAGGCCCCATGATGGGAAGGAGGCTGGAGGGGAGCAAGCGAGCATGCAAAGTGGGACGATGCAAGAGATGAATCTACATGATGCAGGGCCCTAGAGACCATGTGGGGAAGATGCCCTTTATTAATGGAATGGGGAGCCCCGGAGAGTTACAGCCCAGGGGGTTACAGGATCAGACTGAAGGTTTTCAAGGATCCCTTGGCTGCTAAGAGGAGGCAAGAGGTTCTTTACCTACGACCCCAGGCATCAAGCACAGAGCTGGGCACAAGTAGGGGGCTCGGTGAACACCTGTTCACAAAGCCTGAACCCCTGAGTGAGAAGGCAATGCACACATGCCTCAACACACCAACTCAGGTGCTTCTGTCCGTCCTCCTGGGTGGGGTATTGCCACCCCCCATGCTACAGATGAAGAAAGTGAGGCCCACAGATGTATGGCAACTTGACCAAGTTTACAGAGGTGATTCAGGTTCAAATGTTTTGTACACCTTGTGGCCTTCAAAGCACCTTACAATACTGGAACCATGACCCCCAACACCTCCTACCAACCCACGTTCCCCTCCAGCTCCTCCTACCACCTGCCCATGTTCCCTCACCAGTGGCCTTGGCACTCTTTGCTGCCATCTTGTTGGACACAGTGACCGAGATCTTGGAGGTGCTGGTGTCCGGGCGCCTGGGGGGTGTGCTGGGTGGGGAGTCATGGTTCAGGCTGTTGGTGATCATTCGGGAGGCAGCTGTGGGGAGAAAAGAGAGTCCGGTCAGGTGGGATCCTGGAAGACAGGCCTCAATCCAGCAGTCTCAGGGTCAGGATGGAGAAGGTGAGGCTTGAGACTGAATGAGAAGGTCAGCGGGTGTCACCCTGTAACTGCACAGTCCTCGTGATGGGGATGCTTGGGGGCACGGTGGGCTGCATCTCCCCAGGAACTAGCCCATCCCTCCCTATCCTGGGAGCCTTTCCTGAGGCTCTAGACCACACTAGTTCTGATCACACCTCACCCATCAGTCACCCAGCCTCGTGCTGAGTTTGCTTCGCCTCTCCCGGAGCTGCTTCAGCCATGCTGGTCTCCAGGATCTTCCTCACCCAGCAAGTAGGCACTTCCTCAGGGTCCCTGCTGTTCCTTCTGCCTGGCATGCAGTTCCCCAAGCACAGCGGAATTGCTGTGTCTCATCATTCAAGCCTCCTCTCTGACGGCAACTCCTCAGAGGAAACTTCCCTGACCACCCCATCAAAAACAGCACCTCCTCAACCTCTATCACCCTTACCCACTTTCATTTTCTTCACAGCCCTTACAACTGCTTGACATTAAACTCTATTTGTTTACTGGTAAACTCACTCACAAGAACACAAGCTCCATGAGGAGGCTGTGTCTGTTTACTGCTGTATCCCAGTGCCTAAAGTGGTTTCTGAGGACAGGCACAGGGCGCATGCTTATAATCCCTGCACTTTGGGAGGCTGAGGCGCGTGGATCACTTGAACCCAGTTCAAGACCAGCCTGGGCAACATGGCAAAATCCCGTCTCTACCAAAAATACAAAAAATCAGCCGGGCATGGTGGCATGTGCCTGTAGTCCCAGATACTCAGGAGGCTGAGGCAAGAGGATCACTTGAGCCCAGGAAGTCAAGACTGCAGTGAGCTGTGATCGCACCACTGCACTCCAGACTGGGCAACAGAGTGAAACCCAGTCTCAAAAACAGGGGGAAAAGAAAAAGAAAACTACATTAAACCATCACAGACCATTTAACAAAACGTGACCCCAAAGCACCCATCACCCAGGTCAGGCATCAGGACATTATTGGTACCCAGAAGTCCCAGGACAGATCCTTCCCCATCAGACCTCCTCCCTCTCTGCAGGAAGAAATTCTTGGTTTTCAGGCCTGCTCTTTCTCCTCTGTTAATAATATACCCCAGCACTTCTTCAGACATTTCTCAGGTTGGATGGGTGGCTTTATGTCTAATGGCTGCAAACTCTCTGGCTATGCAGAATCTGTCCTGTGAGAGCCTCCATTCACAACACTCTTTACCTAGCTGAGTGCAATAGGATCAGGATTTTCTGCTATAAAAGGCAAGCTGTTAAGAGGGCCCTACCTCTCGTGCTATACTCAGAGGGAAATATGCAGCTGAAAAGATGTCAGGAATGTGATGCTTTATCGTCATGAGAGGCAAGCCCCATTTGGGTGGCGGTTAAGCAACCAACTCTGTCTTTACTCTCTTGCATTTGCGTTGCAGTCAGGATATGACAGTACAAAGAACTGTTCTCTTTCTCCCTCCTGACAGACACACGTTCGATGTTCTAAAGTGTGTAAAAGTGATCATCTCAGGAATGTTGTTTTTGGAGCATTCTTCCCACCCCTTTCTTTCTTTGCCTGTTTCCCCTTCTCTTTTTATTTATTTATTTTCATTTGTTTTCTCTTTTTTTTCTTTTTTTTTGAGACAGAGTCTCGCTCTGTCGTTCAGGCTGGAGTGCAGTGGTGCGATCTTGACTCACTGCAAGCTCTGCCTCCCAGGTTCACGCCACTCTCCTGCCTCAGCCTCCCGAGTAGCTGGGACTACAGGCACCCATCACCATGCCCAGCTAATTTTTTTGTGTATTTTTAGTAGAGACAGGGTTTCACCATGTTAGCCAGGATGGTCTCGATCTCCTGACCTCGTGATCTGCCCACCTTGGCCTCCCAAAATGCTGGGATTACAGGCGTGAGCCACCGCACCCGGACCTTTTTTTTTTTTTTTTTTTGAGACAGGGTCTCACTCTGTCACCCACGTTGATGGAGTACAGTGGTGCCATCATAACTCACTGCAGCCTCAAAGTCCTGGGCTCAAGCAATCCTTCCACCTCAGCCTCCCAAGCCTCCCACAGCTAATTTACTAATTTTTGTAGAGACAGGGTCTCACTATGTTGCCCAGGCTGGTCTCAAATGCCTAGCATCAAGTGATCTTCCCACCTGGGCCTCCCAAAGTGCTGGGATTAAAGGCATGGGCCACCATACCCAATTGAACATTTCATTTATAAAGATTTGAAAGACTGGTAAAACTAATGTGTGCTGTTAGCAATCAGGGTAGTGGGTACCCTGGAGATGATGTGGGAGGGGGCACAGGGGGATTCTGGCAAGCTGGTCATGTTTCCATTGCTGGATTTAGGTGCTGGCTACATGGGTGTCCCATCTGTGAATGGCACCCCACTGTACTATTATGATTGAATGCTTTTCTGAATGTATGTTATGGGGGAGTGTTGCAGAAACGAACCCTAATTTGCTCAGCCTCTTTGCATCCACATCTTTGGGTAGGCCCTGCCCACATGACTCTGGACTTAGCCATGTAACTTGCTTTGGCCAATAGGACAAGAGCAAATGTTGTGCAAGCAGTGGCTTAAGAGGTGCTTTGCATACTGGGGCCAGCCCTCTTCTGCTGCTTTTAGGAACCCTGCAACCACCACTGTGAACAAGCCCAGGCTAGCCAGCTAGATAATTATGGACATGTAGCCAAGTCACCCTGTGGGCCCAGATAACATCAGGACAACCATCAGATATGTGAATGCGGCCGTCAACCTGGCTTCAACCTAGCTGCCAGGTGACCACTAAAATCAGCTGAGCTGGCCTAGAGCAGAACTGACTAGCCAACCCACAAAATCATGAGAAATAAACACCCATGTTTTAGCAAGGCATGGTGGCTTACGCTTGTAATCCCAGCTATTCAGGAGGCTGAGGCAGGAGGATCACTTGAGCCCAGGACTTTGAGGCTACAGTGAGCTATGATTGCACCACTACACTCCAGCCTGGGCAACAGAGCGAGACTCCCATCTCAAAAAATGAAAATACATGTCTGTGTTTTAAAGCACAGTTTTGGGCAGCTTAGTTATCGGCAAAGGGAAGCTAATGTGTATATTAAAATTTTCAAGTTTATTTTTAAAAAAGGTATCGGCCGGGTGTGGTGGCTAATGGCTGTAATCCCAACACTTTTGGGGGCCGAGGTGGGTGGATCACCTACGGTCAGGAGTTCGAGACCAGCCTGGCCAACATGGTAAAACCTCATCTCTACTAAAAATAACAAAAATTGGCTGGGCATGGTGGCAGGCACCTATAATGCCAGCAACTCAGGAGGCTGAGGCAGGAGAATCGCTTGAACCCAGGAGGCGGAGGTTGCAGTGAGCCAAGATCACGCCATTGCACTCCAGCCTGAGCCACAAAAGCGAAACTCCATCTCAAAAAAAAAAAAAAAAAAGGTATCATACAGCTTTTAAAAACCAAAAATAGCCAGGTACAGTGGCTCATGCCTGCACTTTGGGAGGCTGAGGCAGGTGGATCGTTTGAAGTCAAGAGTTCAAGACTAGCCTGGCAAATGTGGCAAAACTCTGTCTCTACTAAAAATACAAAAATTGGCTGGGGATGGTGGCACATACATGTAATCCCAGATACTTGGGTGACTGAGGCACAAGAATCACTTAATCTGGGAGGCAGAGTTTGCAGTTAGCTAAGCGTGCCATTGCACTCCACCATAGGCAACACAGCGAAACTCTTATCTCAAGAAAAAAAAAAAAAAGGCGCAGTGGTGGCTCATACCTACAATCCCAGCACTTTGGGAGGCTGAGGCAGGAGGTGTTCAAAACCAGCCTGGCCAACAGGGTGAAATTCTGTCTACTAAAAATACAAAAATTAGCTGGGCGTGGTGGCAGGCACCTGTAATCCCAGCTACTCAGGAGGCTGAGGCAGGAGAACTGCTTGAACTCGGGAGGCGGAGGTTGCAGTGAGCCGAGATCACACCACTGTACTCCAGCCTGGGCAACAGAGGGAGACTCCATCTCAAAAAAAAAAGAAAAAGAAAAAATATAAATACAGTCAATACTCATCATTCATAGATTCCATATTTGCAAATTTGCCTACTCATTCAAATGTATTTGTAACCCCAAAATCAATACAGGCAGTGCTTTCACTGTCATTCACAGACACACACAGAGAACATTTTGAGTTGCTCCAGACACGTTCCCAAATGAGGACAAAGATGGCATTCTCACCCTCTTGTTTCAGGTCCCACTCTGTAAACAAGTGTCCTTTGCCCAGTCTACTTGATGTCATGAATGTGAACATTTTTCACATTTTTGTTGGTGATTTTGCTGTTTAAAATAGCCCCCTGGATGGGAGCGGTGGCTCACGCCTATAATCCCAGTACTTTGGGAGGCCGAAGCAGGCAGATCACTTGAAGTCAGGAGATCAAGACCAGCCTGGCCAACATGGCAAAACCATGTCTCTACTAAAAATAAAAAAATTAGCCGGGCGTGGTGGCAGGTACCTGTAATCCCAGTTACTAGGGAGACTGAGGCAAGAGAATTGCTTGAACCTGGGAGGCAGAAGTTGCAGTGAGCCGAGATCGTGCCACTGTACTCCAGCCTGGGCAACAGAGACTCCATCTCAAAAAAATAAATAAATAAGTAAATAAATAAATAAATAAAACGGCCCTCAAAGCATAGTGTTGAAGTGCTGTCTGGCTTCCTAAATGTAAGAAGGGTATGATGTACCGGATCAAAAAAATGTGTGTGTGAGATAAGCATCGTGCAGGAATGAGTTACAGTGTTGTTGGCTATGAGTTCCCGGTTAATGAAATCAACACTATGTATTAACTACAGTGCCTTTAAGAGGAGACACACATAAAATAAAGCTATATATTTGACTACAGGCTTGCAGGACCCTAACCTAGTATTTCCCATAGGAGCAATGGATTCTCCATTGCTCTGTATTTCTTCTAGGAGCTAAGAATTCACTAAGTATACATATTAACTTTACAGAACTTAATGACCACAGATGACAATTGACTGTGTATACAGCCATTCACTACCCAGTTTATTTTTTCCCCTAAAAGAAGAGTAAGAATGCCCCCACTGGCTTTGTTTCTACCTTTGCAAATTACAGGTGGGGATGGGATGGCCAGACGTGTCCCCTTCACTGACAGGGTATAAAAATCAAGGAAAAGGGGCCTGAATAGTTAGGACTCACCACTAGTGCCACGGCGAATTTCGCCTGCAAGGGGGCTAGGGCTGCAGGGCACTGACTCAGTGGCAGCTTTGCACATGTCCTGTAAAAAAAGAACAGGCACCTGGGTCACCACAGAAGAATCATGCACGAACCTAGAGATCTAAGCAACACCACGAGGATCAACACCTGACTGCTAGAGAAGATTCTAACACATTTTACTCCTAACCATAAGAAAGCATCAGATACCTCCAAACTGAAGGACACTCTATAAAATATCTGACCAGTATATTCAGATATATATATCTGAAGTTCAGCCTCCTCACCTATTGAAAAAAATAGGCCAGGTGCGGTGGTTCATTCCTGTAATCCCAGCACTTCGGGAGGCTGAAGTGGGTGGAACACCTGAGGTCAGGAGTTTGAGACCAGCCTGGCCAACACAGTGGGACGCTTATCTCTAGAAAAAATTTAAAAACTAGCCAAGCATGGTGTCATACACCTGTAGTCCCAATTATTCAGGGGCTGAGGTGGTAGGATTGCTTGAGCCCAGGAGTTTGAGGCTGCAGTAAGCTGTGATTGTACCACTGCATTCTAGCCTAGGCAACAGAGTGAGACCCTGTCTCAAAAATAGGTGAAAGATGGTCAGGTACAGTGGCTCACACCTGTAATCCCAGCCCTTTGGGAGGTCGGGGCAGGTGGATCACCTGAGGCCAGGAGTTCAAGACCAGGCTGGGCAACATGGCAAAACCCCATCTCTACTAAAATTACAAAAACTAGCTGGGCATGGTAGCGCACGCCTGTAATCCCAATCACTCGGGTGGCTGAGGTACGAGAATCTCTTGAACTTGGGAGGTGGAAACTGCACTGAGCCAAGACAGCACCACTACACTCCAGCCTGGGCAACAGGGCGGGATTCTGTCTCAATTAAATAAAATAAAGAGGCCAGGCACAGGGGCACATGCCTGTTATCCCAGTTACTCAGGAGGCTGAGGTAGGAGAATCACTTGAACCAGGGAGACAGAGGTTGCAGTGAGCCGAGATAGTGCCACTGCACTCCAGCCTGGGCGATGGAGTGAGACCCTGTCTCAAAAATAAATAAAATAAAAATAAATAATAAACAAGTGAAGAAAGGAAGGAAGGAAGTGGGGGAGGGAGGGAGGGAGGGAGACAGTGCCTGGCAGGCCACAGCAAATGCTTGGTAAGTGTTAGCTATTATATTAATCACTTAATGAGTACAACACTCCAGGTCTGGTGCTCAAGGCCACATATACCATCTGGTAGGTGGCCACAGCCACACTAGCATCAGGGCTGTGTGAGAAGCCCATTTCAAAGAGATCCAGGAAGGTAGGTCACTATAAGTGGAGGGGTCAAGACTGGAATGTCCAGGTTGTGAGCCAGGTTGCCATCTGGGTCCCACATAGGAAGCTGCTGTCCTGGAAATAATAATTATCACAAGGAAAATGTGAAGCAGCAATAATAGTTATTACAGAGGGACCCGAATACAGGCAGTTTCCACTGTGCTAGTGCTTCACATAGCTTAATACTCACAACCAGGGCTGGGAGCAGCAGCTTACGCCTGAAATCCCAGTATTTTGGGAGACCGAGGCAGGAGGATGGCCTGAGCCCAGGAGTTCGACACCAGCTTGGGCAACATGGCGAGACACCGTCTCAAAAAAATATATACAACCACCCTTCAAGATTTATTTATTTTTTTTTCCTTGAGAGAGTCTTGCTCGTCACCCAGGCTGGAGTGCAGTGGCGCGATCTCGACTCACTGCAAGCTCTGCCTCCCGGGTTCACGCCATTCTCCTGCCTCAGCCTCCCAAGTAGCTGGGACTACAGGCGCTGCCACCACACCCGGCTAATTTTTTGTATTTTTAGTAGTGACGGGGTTTCACTGTGTTAGCCAGGATGGTCTCAATCTCCTGACCTCGTGATCCACCCGCCTTGGCCTCCCGAAGTGCTGAGATTACAGGCGTGAGCCACCGCACCCGACCAGGTTTGCCTCTCTTTCACAGATGCAGAAAATACAGCTCAGAGAGGTTGGGCAATGTGCCCAGCGTCACACAGCAAATGGCCGAACCAGCCCTGGAACCCAGGTCAGCCTGCCTCTGCTGCCAGGCCTCCCATTGGCTCTGCAACTGACCCTCCACCTCCATGCCAAACCCAGAGACAGAGGGGCTGGGCACAGCACCCACCTGACGGTGCACCACTTTGGCATGCTTGAGAATGGCGATGATGTCGCCCACCACGGTCACGCCCAGCTCATTCATGATCTCCTTATTGAGATCCAACAGCATGCTCTTCTGAATCCTGCAGGGAAAGGTCAGTGGTGAGGCCCCAGGTGGGCCAGAGCGGGTGGGCCAGCCAGCTCCCCACCACCCCATCCCCAAGTTCAGCCTCCTCACCTATTATCCACAAACATCACGGCATAATTGACGGCAGGTCCTGGAGGAATGCCGGCTTCCTTGAAGAACTGGATCCACTCGGAAGTGGCTGTGGGGTTGGACAGGGCTCATTACTCACGCTATCCTCTTTAGAGAATAGCATTAGCAAAACCACAATCACAGCACCTCCCACAAATTAAATGCTCATCACATGCCAGGCCCTGCATGGAGTGCTCCACACACACGATGGAACCGAGCATTCCTGACCCTGTGAGTTAAGCAGTATTAAGACTCCCGAGTTGCCGATGAGGAAAATGAGGCAGGGAAAGGTTGGGCAACCCACCCCAAGCCACAGCGCTAAACAAGGGGCAGAGCCCCCAAGCCCTTACCACAGCCTTTCTCCTTACAGCTCTAGCCCGCCCCAGTGCTGGCTCTCTGCATCACTATACATGCTGGGCCCATGACTGATTTAGGGTAACTGGGACTCTGGGTTCTCTGCCCTAGTCCCCATCAGCCAGCCTAGGCCCAGAGGATGATAGGATCCACAGGTGGCTGGAAAGAAGCATCATAGAGCCAGCCCATGAGCCTTGGCAAGCCCCTACCCACCACAGTAGCAAACCTCCCTCAGAGAGAGGCATGGAAGTTACTAACACGGGCTTCGGAGCTTGGGTTCGAATCCTAACCCTGCGATTTCCCTATGGAGGGACTTTGGGTAAGTTAACTCTTGGTGCCTTGGTTTCCTCATCTGTAACCTGGGATAACAGATCTGACAAGTGTTTACCCAGCATTTGGCAAAGGACAGGTCCTGTCCTACGCACAGGGGATACCACAAGGCACAAGATGAAATCCCAGTCCTTGTGGAGCTCAGATTTTAGTGATAACAGCACCAATGTCCTTGGGTCACTGTGCAGACTCAATGAGAACCTCCACATAAAAGGCTTTAAATGATGCTTGACCCAGAGGACACCCTCAAACCATGTCAGCTATTATTATTATTATTATTACTATTACTCCCATCACCACTAAACATAGAGGCATGGCCAAGACCAGGCAGACCCCACCTATGAAACTTTATTCTTTCTAAATTTTCTTGGCTTCTTGGTGGGTGTGACCCTCAAACTGACCCCAACCTGCCAGGCCAGGTGGTAGCTAAGATCACTGATTTGAAGTAGAACTTTTTTTCACATTCTGACATCTCTGAAACTAGGAGCTACTCCATGACTGCCGGTGTGCCACGGTTTAATTAGCAAACTGCTTTTCTTTCTCAGTACATCCAACAGTCCATGCTATTTTAGATGAGAAGAAATCTGTTATTACCTCACCCATTTTGCTTTTAAGACAATAGAGACTCAGAGCAGGGAAACAGACACACAGGTGTTACATGAGTGGCAGTGCGGGGCTCAGGTGAAACCCCATGGGCCACATCTCCAAGGAGGCCCCTGCCCAGCCAGCCACAGGCTGGTTACCCAGGGTGCTGACTGGCCCTTGGGGACTGAGGCTGGCGAGGAGCTCATGTCCTTAGGATTTCCTCCGTCAGGCCCTGGGTCCCACTGGCCAGAAGCAGGCACCTCTAACTACCAAAAAGCACCACATAATGATTCCATGTATATGAAATGTCTAGAACAGGCAAATCTAAAGAGAAAGTAGATTAGTGGTTGCTAGGCGGACAGGGGAAGTGACTGCTAATGGGTATGGGGTTTTAATTTTTTTGAGACAGGGTATCCCTCTGTCGCCTAGGCCAGAGTGCAGTGGCGCAATCATAGTTCACTGCTGTCTCAACCTCCTGGGCTCAAGCGATCTTCCCACCTCAGCTTCTCAAGTAGTTAAACTACAGGCGCATGCCACCAGGCCAAGCTAATTTTTTTTATGTATATATATGTATTTTTTAATGTGTACATATATATATATACATAAAAAATATATACACACACAAATATATATATACACATATATAAACACAAATATATATATACACACACACAAAAATACATATATATATATATATATATATATTTTTTTTTTAGATGCAGTCTCACTGTCACCCAGACTGGAGTGCAGTGGCGCAATCTCGGCTGACTGCAACCTCCACCTCCGGGTTCAAGCGATTCTCCTGCCTCAGCCTCCTGAGTAGCTGGGATTACAGGCACACGCCACCATGACCAGCTAATTTTTGTATTTTTAGTAAAGACGGGGTTTCACCATGTTGGTCAGGCTGGTCTCAAACTCCTGACCTTGTGATCCACCTGCCTTGGCCTCCCAAAGTGATGAGATTACAGGCGTGAGCCACCGCCCCCAGCAATTTTTTGTATTTTTTATAGAGACAGAGTTTTGCCATGTTGCCTAGGCTGGTCTCAAACTCCTGGACTCAAGCGATCCACCTGTCTCGGCCTCCCAAAGTGCTGGGATTACAAGCATGCACCACAACACCCTGCTAAGGTATGGGGTTTCAAGAGAGAGTGATAAAGATGTTTTAAAATTGATTATGGTGATGGCTGCACAACTCCGTGAACAGATAATATAAAAACCATCAAATTATACGCCTTAACCAGGTAAAATGTATGATAAATGAATTATATCTAAACTAAGCTGTTATTAAGGGGAGAAAAAAGTACCACGTAGGTTGGGGGTAGCTCTCTGAGCCAAAGCCTGTGATTGATTAATTGACTGATGGACTTTAAGGCTAGTCAAGTGAAGCAGTGGGGAGGGAGAAGGAACAAAGAAATCTGTAACTGGTTGTGATCAATTAGTTGTAAAGACCAATCAGTTCATAGGGACCAGCCAACGCCTGTGAATTTAACCAAGAGATTACTGGAACCCAGTGTTTGAGGAATTGAAAGAGTCCCCACATTAAGCACACACCATCATTTCATGTACTGCTAAGGAAGGAAAATATGCAGCCAATTAAACTGTCATAAGGCACCGGCTGTAAGATATACCCCTACTTCAGAAATATTAAGTTGTGCAATGATGTGAGTCTTGGAATCAATGAGATGTGGCTTGTTGCACACACCAGGAGACACGTACAAGAATATTCACAGCAGTTTGTCTGTGATAGCTCCAACCCAGTAATAATGCAATATCCATTGACAGCAGCATTGATAAACACACGGTGGTCACTCTCAAGGTGAAAGACTATACAGCAGTGAAAAGAAAGTCAACATAGATGACCCTTAGATATTATGTTGAGCAAAAGAAGCCAGATACAAAAGAACACAAGGTATGATTTCATTCATGTAAATTCAAAACCAAAGTCTATAGAATAGGAATGTCCCATTGGTAATACAACTATAAAGAAAGGCAAGGAAGGCCGGGAGCGGTGGCTTACACCTGTAATCCCAGCACTTTGGGAGGCCGAGACGGACGGATCGCCTGAGGTCAGGAGTTCAAGACCAGCCTGACCAACATAGAGAAACCCCATCTCTACTAAAAATACAAAATTAGCCAGGCATGGTGGCACATGCCTGTAATCCCAGCTACTCGATCTGGAGGCTGAGGCAGGAGAATTGCTTGAACCCAGGAGGCAGAGGTTGCAGTGAGCCGAGATAACACCATTGCATTCCAGCTTAGGCAACAAAAGCGAAACTCCATCTCAAAACAAAAACAAAAACAAAAACAAAAAAAAGAAAGGTAAGGCAAGAAAAGATGTTCACAAAATGATTTATTCCATACGGGGAATGGAGAAGAGAGGGGAGTGTGATTGGGGTAGGACTCTCAGGGGGCTGACAATATTCTCTTTTTCTGACCTGGACGGGTAATAGGGTTTGGATTTTTCAATCTTTTTATGGAACTATAATGTACATGCAAAAAAGTGCACAAGTCAATAGATCTTCCTAAACCAGACACACCTATGTAATCTGCACCCAAATCAAGAAATGAGATATTTCTAACACCTCAGAACCCTTTATATTACCTTTGGAGTCTCTACTCACTCCTTCCCAGAGGCAACCACCACCTTCTAACAAAATAGATTGATTTTGCCTGCTTCTATGCTTTATATAAATGGAATTATAAAGAATACAGGCGGCCAGGCGCGGTGGCTCACGTCTGTAATCCCAGCACTTTGGGAGGCCAAGGCAGGTGGATCACAAGGTCAAGAGATCGAGACCATCCTGGCTAACATGGTAAAACCCCGTCTCTACTAAAAAATACAAAAATTAGCTGGGCGTGGTGGCACGTGCCTGTAGTCCCAGCTACTCGGGAGGCTGAGGCAGGAAAATCACTTGAACCCGGAAGGCAGAGGTTGCAGTGAGCCAAGACCGTGCCACTGCACTCCAGCCTGGCAACAGAGCAAGACTCTGTCTCAAATAAAAAGGAATACAGGCCAGGCGCAATGGCTCACATGTGTAATCCCAGCACTTTGGGAAGCTGAAGCAGGAGGATCTCTTGAGCATAGGAGTTCAAGACCAGCCCGGGCAACATGGCGAAACCCCATCTCTACAAAACATACAAAAATTAGCCAGGCGTGATGGTGTGTGACTATAGTCCCAGCTACTCGGATGCTGAGATGGGAGGATCACCTAAGCCTGGGAGGCAGAGGGTGCAGTGAGCCGAGATTGCACCACTGCACTCCAGCCTGGGCAACAGAGTGTGAGCCTGTCTCAAAACAAAACAAAACAAAAGGATATACTCAGACTTTGCTTTTTAATAACTCTTAAAACTATACAAATATATTTTATGGGCCAGGCGTGGTGGCTCATGCCTGTAATCCCAGCACTTAGGGAGGCCAAAGAGGGAAGATCACCTGAGGTCAGGAGTTCGAGACCAGCCTGGCCAACATGGTGAAACCCTGTCTCTACTAAAAATACAAAAATTAGCTGGGCGTGGTGGCACACGCTTGTAATCCCAGCTACTTGGGAGGCTGAGGCAGGAGAATCACTTGAACCCGGGAGGTGGAGGCTGCAGTGAGCCGAGATCGTGCCACTGCACTCCAGCCTGAGCAACAAGAGTGAAACTCCATCTCAACAAATATATATATATTATATATAATATAGTTTTCTATATTATAATGAATGTCAAAATTTTTCAAAGCCACCAACTAATCTCTGTGCCTTAGCAATCCCCAAATACAGAGCTTAAGGCTTGTGATAATAACAACACCTAAGGTTTGTTTAGGACTATGCCCAAGCTTTTACATGCTATAATCTCCTTAATAACAGGATGTGTGAATATCATTTCCATTTCACAGGTGAGAAAACCAAGGCTCTGTGAGGCCACGTGGGAGACCTGCTGGACTTCATAACCCACGTTCTTCACAGCTAAACTATACAGTCAGGAGACAGATCCAGTGAGGAGGTGGGCAGGCCTCAAGCAGTTCCAGCCCCACCCTGCCACGGTCCTCAGAGTACAGCTGTTCCTGCCAGTGACCCAGTCCTCCCTCCCCCACCCCATCGTCCCCCACCAAGGCCATACCTCAAAAAGGGCAGTGGGGAGAGGGGGCCCTGGAGAGAAGGCCACAGACTCACCCATAGTCACGGAGACCATCGTCTCCCTGGCCCTGACACTGCTCCCTGGAGCCTGAAAGAGAAGAGAGGAGAGAGCCCATGAGTTGCTGCCGGCTGTGAGTGTTTGTCCCTCTCCTGTGCCTGTCTGTCTGCATGCCAGAGGAATGTTCCTAGGCTAGGGGCTCACCACCCAGGAATAGCCTGGAGCAGCTGGCAGGAAGTCAGCCTGGGACAGAGCTGCCACCACCATCATCGCTTGTGCCTGAGACAAGGCCCAGGGACAGCAAATGTCCACAGCTCCATTCCCACACACCCCAAAAGGTTGGCTGGAAAAGGAGTGCAACAGAAATAAGACACTTCTGGCCAAGACTTTAACAATAAATACCAGCCAAGCATGCTGGCTCATGCCTGTAATCCCAGCACTTTGGGAGGCCAAGATGGGAGGAACACTTGAAGCCAGGAGTTCAAGACCAGCCTGGACAACATAGCAACACCCTGTCTCAAAAAAAAAAGGCTGGTCCGAAGGTAGTGAATTATCTCAATTGACTGTTCATAGTCCTTTATAGATGGAACTCCTTATTCTACTCTTTCTCCGTTTCTCACTACTGCACTTGACTAGTCTTCAAACAAACAAACAAACAAACCCAAAACCCTATTCACTGAGAACCTACTATGTGTAAGGCACTTAGGCATACCAAGTTGAACGAAGCCACGGAACTTAGCAGCTAGTTGGGTACAGGGGACAGGGGAGACAGAGAGTAAACAAGCCAAACAGTTAATATAGTACGTTAGGAAGCCTTTCGTGCCACGGAGAAGACATGGAGGACCTGGGAAGGGAGGGGTTGTAGTTTTCAACAGAGTGATCAGGGAAGACCTAAAGCAACATTTAGAGACCTAAAGGGAGGGAAGCAATGAGCCATGTGGTTTTACAGACAAAAAGTGTTCCAGAAGAAGGTACAGCAAGTCCAGCGCCCTGAGCCAGTGGCTCACCTGGCATGCTGGAGGGAAAGCAAGGAGCCAGTGTGGCTGCAGTGGAGCGAGGAGGGAGGACACTGGGAGGAGACAGGTCACAGAAGTGGTGACCTGATCATGAGACGTCCCAGAGAAGACATGGAAAAACAATTTTCCCTTACATTAGCAGATGGTAGAAAGATGGTGTTAAAGACATATTAGCACCAATGGAGACTGTCTCCATTAAAAGCAGTGTTGAATGGGAACTAAAGGAAATAACTTTTTCATGTGCTGATTCAACGCTATCCAACTCCAGGATCACGGGGCCCACATTTCCCTGGCCCAAACTTCCTTCCTACTTAGCCCTCTGCCTCTTTCCTTTTTTTTTTTTTTTTTTTTTTTTTTGAGACGGAGTCTTTCTCTGTCCCCCAGGCTGGAGTGCGGTGGCGCGATCTCGGCTCACTGCAACCTCCATCTCCTGGGTTCACGCCATTCTCCTGCCTCAGCCTCCCGAGTAGCTGGGACCACAGGCGCCCACCAACACGCCCGGCTAATTTTTTTGTATTTTTTAGTAGAGACGGGGTTTCACCGTGTTAGCCAGGATGGTCTCGATCTCCTGACCTCGTGATCCGCCCACCTCGGCCTCCCAAAGTGCTGGGATTACAGGCTTGAGCCACCGCGCCCGGCCGCTCTTTCCTGACCCGGCTCCTCTGCCCTCTTCCCTCACTCTGCTCCCTTCTATCTACCACAGCCCCCAGTACTGATCCTCCCTCACCCCTCCATGGGGTGCAGAAGCCCTCTGTCCCAGAACCTTCCTGTTTACCACCCAATATGATCTGTCCCATCCCCTAACAGATTTTGATGGTATAATAGAGTAGTCAAGAGTAACAACTTTGCAACCAGACTGTACAGTTCGAATCCAGCTCTACCACTTATTAGCTGTGTGATATCGGCAAGTGACTTCACCAGTCAGGCCGCGGTGTCCTCATTTGTGAATTGGGAGGGTGCAAACATGACTTACCTTAGAGGACTGCTGTAAGGGCTGGATGAGTTTCTATGAATAAAAGCACTTGAGACAGTGCTTGGTACCTACTAAGCACCCTGGAGGTGTTGTGCCTGGTCTCATCCTCCAGGCCTCCTTCCCCACACAGGTGCTTTGCCGGCCTCCCAGTTTTTAGAGGATGTCACCTGTGCCTGGAATGCCTGTCTCCTCCTGGCAACCTATCCTTCCTTCTGCTCCACTGCCATCTACTTTGTGACACTTTCCCTAAGTCCCCATATATGAGACTCTCTTCTCTATCCTCACTAGGGTTAATCTTGCCCTTCTCTGGCTTCTGCTCAATTTTTTTTTTTTTTTGAGACAAAGTCTCGCTCTGTCGCCCAGGCTGGAGTGCAGTGGCACGATCTCGGCTCACTGCAACCTTTGCCTCCTGGGTTCAAGCGGTTCTCCTGCCTCAGCCTCCCGAGTAGCTGGGACCACAGGCACTCGCCACCACACCCGGCTAATTTTTGTATTTTTAGTAGAGATGGGGTTTCACCATGTTGGCCAGGCTGGTCTCGAACTCCTGACCTCAAGTGATCTGCCCACATCAGTTTCCCAAAGTGCTGGGATTACAGGCACTTGGCCTTCTGCTCAATCTCTTATTGATGAGTATGACTACAGACATCACTCTGTCCTGTACTCAACACTCTTAGATCCAATTTCCCTCCTGAATTTTACCACTGGCCAAAGACAATACAGGCCAGGCGCAGTGGCTCATGCCTGTAATCCCAGCACTTTGGGAGGTCAAGGCGGGTGGATCACCTGAGGTCAGGAGTTTGAGACCAGCCTGGCCAACATGGTGAAACCCCATCTCTACTAAAAATACAAAAATTAGTCAGGCGTGGTGGTTGGCGCCTGTAATCCCAGCTACTCGGCAGGCTGAGGCAGGAGAATCACTTGAACCCAGGAGGCAGAGGTTGCAGTGAGCCAAGATCGCGCCACTGCACTCTAGCCTGAGTGACAGAGCAAGACTCTGTCTCAAAAATAATAATAAAATAAAATACAGTACAACATGCATCTCTCAAAGAACAGCACGGAGAGGTCTCAGTAAGTCAGACAGAACATCTCACAAACCAAGCACTAACTATGCTTCAGGACCAGGGCCAAGCATCATGCAGATGCATCCCAACAGCTCAGCGAGTGAGGACTATTATTAGCCCTGTTTTTATTGATGAAAAACCCCGACTCATTGAGGTGCAGTCATTTGTCAAACAGCACATCTAGCAACTGACCTTACTGGGATTCAAAAACAAGTTCTTTCTGATTCAAATGTCCAGGAAATAGCTCCCATTGAGTGTTTACTATGTACCAGGAACTGAGCATATACATATCTCAGTGACTCCTCACAACCACCCTCGGAAAAAAGGAAAAACGGGTCCCAAGTTACAGATGAGAATGGCAGGTCCAAGATCACACAGCAAAAGGCTGGGCACAGTGGCTCAGGCCTGTCATCCCAGCACTTTAGGGGCAGGAGGATCCCTTGAGCCTAGGAGTTCAAGATCATACAGCAAGTAAAGGAAGCAGCAGGACTTGGACCCCAGGCAGTCCAATGGCTATGGTTCATGCTGATTGAGGGATTACTACGAGCCAGGTACTATGGTCTGTTTTTCAATGTCTCAGTTAGTGCTAACCAGAATCCTTTAAGTATTGGTATTCTCCCCCAAGTGCTACAGACCCTACTGGCTTCAATTTCCTCTCTCCACAATCTTAAAAGCCCATCTCCAGCACTGACCTTCCGAATAGTGAAAATTATAATAGTGATTTGAAAGATGGCAGCTCCCAAAACTTAAGGGATTACCACATACCAGACTCCATGTGCTAAGCCCTTAGAAGACCTGTATCCAAATCCCAATTTTACCATGTCCTAATCCTGACTCTGGACAAGTAGCTTAACCTTTCTGACCTCACTTCCCTCAACTGCACAATAAGAATGGTAAGGCCGGGTGTAGTAACTCACACCTGTAGTCCCAGCACTTTGGGAGGCCAAAGCAGGAGGATCTCTGGAGCCCAGGATTTTGAGGCCAGCCTGGGCAATATAGCGAGACCCTGTCACTGTTAAAAAAAAAAAAAAAGAACAAAAAACTGGGCGTGGTGGCTCATGCTTGTAATCCCAGCACTTTGGGAGGCCGAGGCGGGTGGATCACCTGAAGTCAGGAGTTTGAGACCAGCCTGGCCAATATGGTGAAACCCCATCTCTACCAAAAATACAAAAATTAGCCGGGCATGGTGGCGTATGCCTGTGATCCCAGCTACTCAGTAGGCTAAGGTGGGAGAATTACTTCAACCTGGGGGTGGGGGGGGCAGAGGTTGCAGTGAGCCAAGATTACACCACTTCACTCCAGCCTGGGCAACAGAGCGAGACTCTGTCTCAAAAAAAAAAAAAAAAGGAAAGGTGGCTGGGCACAGTGGCTCATGCCTGTAATCCCAACGCTTTGGGAGGCCAAGGCGGGTGGATCACAAGGTCAGGAGTTTGAGACCAGCCTGGCCAACATGGTGAAACTCTGCCTCTACTAAAAATACAAAAAATTAGCCGGGCATGGTGGCAGGCACCTGTAATCCCAGCTACTCGGGAGGCTGAGGCAGGAGAATCACTTGAACCCAGGAGGCAGAGGTTGCAGTGAGCCGAAACTGTACCACTACACTCCAGCCTGGGCAACAGAGTGAGACTCCATCTCAAAAAAAAAAAAAAAAAAAAAAAAAAAAAGTAAGAGTACCAATTCTCGGCCAGCACCCTGGGAGGCCGAGGCAGGTGGATAACCTGAGGTCAGGAATTCAAGACTAGCCTGGCCAACATAGTGAAACCTCATCTCTACTAAAAATACAAAAATTAGCTGGGCATGGTGGTGGGCACCTGTAATCCTAGCTACTCAGGAGGCTGAGGCAGGAGAATTGCTTAAGCCTGGGAGGCAGAGGTTGCAGTGATCCAAGATCGCACAACTGCACTCCAGCCTGGGCAACAGAGCGAGACCTTGTCTCAAATAAATAAATAAATAAATAAAAATAAAAAAACACCATCTTAAAAAAAAAAAAAAGAGGACCCTTTTTTTTTTTTTTTTTTTTTTGAGATGCAGTCCCACTCTGTCGCCCAGGCTGGAGTGCAGTGGCATGATCTCGGCTCACTGCAACCTCTGCCTCCCAGGTTCAAGCAATTCTCCTGCCTCGGCCTCCCAAGTGGCTGGGATTACAGGCCCCCACCACCATGCCCGGCTAATTTTCTGTATTTTTAGTAGAGACGGGGTTTCACCGTGTTAGCCAGGATTGTCTCGATCTCCTGACCTCGTGATCCGCCCGCCTCGGCCTCCCAAAGTGCTAGGATTACAGGCATGAGCCACCGCACCCAGCCAAGGACCCATTCTTAACGGTGTTACAAGGATTAAACGAGTTAATAAACAGAGTCCTTAGAACAAAGATGCATGGCAGGTGGTTAAGTGCGATGCCAAGTATGCATCAAATAAAACAAATCTTCAGTAAGCTAGGGAAACAGTGGGACAGTCACTGACAATGCTAGTTGTATACGAAGCGTGAGCTGGGAACAAGTATAAGGACAACTTGATGGGGGTCCATGGGATCTGACAACAGACAATGACATGGTACAGGCTCTGAACAGTATCCCTATTCAAAGGGAATACGTAGTATTCCTTTTTCAATTATCTTTCCATTTCAGTGTACAATATAATGGGCTGTTCAGTTTCCATTGTATTTTACCTGAACTTTTCCTTTCTCTCATGGCCAGCAATGCTAGTTTTCCATTGAAGACAGCAATGCGCTGGGCACGGTGGCTCACGCCTGTAATCCCAGCACTTTGGGAGGCCGAGGCGGGCAGATCACCTGAAGTCAGAAGTTCGAGACCAGCCTGACCAACATGCAGAAACCCCATCTCTACTAAAATACAAAAAATAGCCGGGCGTGGTGGCGCATGCCTGTAATCCCAGCTACTCGGGAGGTTGAGGCAGGAGAATCTCTTGAACCCGGGAAGCGGAGGTTGCGGTGAGACGAAATCGCACCATTGCACTCCAGCCTGGGCCACAAGAGCGAAACTCCGTCTCAAAAAAAAAAAAAAAGACAGCAATGCAAATTTGCCTTCTCAAATTAATTTACTGGGGGAAAAAATGCACTAGTCATTATCAAGAAAAAGAAAAAAACTAGTAATTCAGGACTCAGCAAAATTGGTCAAACAGTAAGTGGCAGGATGTCGATTTCCCCGGCTCCAATTCTAAGTTTTTCCTATTGCTGTCTCTGAGCTTTCTCCCCCAACTTCCCTGGAATTCCCAGCTACACCAATGACTCTCAGAATCATTATCATTATCGTCCCAATCCACGAGCTCTCACTGTGCCAGCCCCTCTGCTTAAAATCTTTACACACACACATTTCATTAGAATCCTCAAGACGACCCTATTATATTGGGACTATCTGCTCTCATTGTACAGACGAGAAAAAACGGAGTTCAAGGAGGCGAACACACAGGCCCCACTGCCGCACAGTGGGGCGGGACTTGAACCAAAATCCGACGGCTTCCAAACCCAACAATTTTTCATACTAAGCGCAAACATCAATACTAATAATAATAGTACAGTAACGAAGTGAGCGTTATGCGGAGGCGCTGAGCTAAGGGATCCAACGTACACGACCTAACTTCTCACTCCCATTTATAAAGCCGGTGATACATTCGAATTCTAAACCCCATTCCACAGGGGAGGAAACTGAGGCTCAAAGAAACAAATCGTACGTCCGAAGCCGTACAGCGGAGCCCGAACTGAGTCCAGACCCCTGGACGCCACCCGTCCCTACCGCAACCGGCCCAGTCCCACCACCCCCGGACCGAGCCTCACCTGGCCCACCGGGCCCGCGCCCACTCGCGCCGCCCGCCCTCCCTCCCGGCGGCGCCAACTGTCAGACACTCCTCCCCCGGCCCGGGCTGCCCGCCCCGGAAGCACCCCCCTCACCGCCGGAAGCTGAACTGACTTGCCCGTGGCCGCTCTACCCGACCAGGCCGCCACCAGAGAGAGTGCGGCCATAACCGTCACGTGACCGCCTACCGTCACCAGCGAGAGTGCGGGCGTAACCGTCACGTGACCGCCCACCGTCGGCCGGGCGCTCCCCTCCGCCCGTCGCTAGCGAGCGGCGCGGCCAATGAGAAAGGCGCATGCCTGGCCCCCGCCGGCCCGCAGTCTAGCCGTAGTGCGCCTGCGTGCGACTAGGCGGGGCGGTCAGGCGGGGATACAGCCTGGAAGGTGCGTGTGGGTCTGGGTCTCGGAGTGGGAGACGTGGAGTGCAGGTACTGTGCGATCTGGGGCCGCGGCGCCTCGGCTACCCTCCTCCTGTCGTCCTCCACGCTATAATGCATCGCCTGCTTTATGTCGTCTTCGGTCCCTTTATGTCACCATTCCTCTCCTGTTTCATCCCACTTAAATCCTCACAACTCCTTCTGTCGCCATCACCCTCTTTAAAGTCGCCATCAGCTCCCTTAACTCGCTTTCGTTCCCCTTAAGCCCTCTTTGCCACCATAGGTCGTAATCGCTCCCTTTAAATTCGTCATCGCCATAGGTTACCTGCATCCCGCTTTTGTTGCCATTTCTCCTTTATAAAATCCTCATTTCTCTTAAACCCTCATCATACCCCCAAGTCACCTTCGCATGGCTACTGTCCCCATCGCTCTTCTTAAATCGCGCTAATGCAACCCTTATGTCATCATTACCCCTTATGTCTTTGTCCCTCCCTGGGCATCACCATCTCTGACCAGTCACCATCCACTCCTCATGTTTCCCGTTTTCCCCATAAGGAGCCACCCAGCCTTACAGTTATTTTTCTTCCCTCCGTGTCTCCGTCATTTCCCCGTGTTACATCTCACATGACATACGGGGTACTGCAGCCCATTACCTGGGGTTTGTCAGAATCCCAGCCCCACCAGTACACTTCTGGATACTTTGACTACCTTATGGCACCTTTCCAATCCCAGCTTCATCTGCAAAATGCACTCGGGGACATCCACATCAGGGCTGAGTGTTACGATTCTGTGAGTTTATTCTTGTGGTAGGCTCAGCTTGACATGGTGTTTTTGACTAATATTGTTATTAACCATGTCACCCTCGGCCGGGTGCGGTGGCTCATTCCTGTAATCCCAGCACTTTGGGAGGCCAAGGTGGGCGGATCACCTGATGTCGGGAGTTCGAGACCAGCCTGATCAACATGGAGAAACCCCGTCTCTACTAAAAACACAAAATTAGCCGGGCGTGGTGGCGCATGTCTATAATCCCAGCTACTCGGGAGGCTGAGGCAGGAAAATGGCGTGAACCCAGGAGGCAGAGCTTGCAGTGAGCCGAGATGGTGCCACTGCACTCCAGCCTGGGTGACAGAGCGAGACTCCGTCTCAAAAAAAAAGAAATTATAATAATAATAATAAACCATGTCACCGTCATCCTCATCCAGTCATCTTCATCATATCCTCATGGTCACTCTCCCCATCTCCCCAGCTGCCCTCGTCATCCCCGGGGTGTCGTCACAGACCTCGTATCAGGATAGATACTCTGCCACAGCAGCCACACCACCTCACAGTCTCCATGTTGCCCTCACCTCTGCCACGTCACCACACCTGTGGCAGTGGACCATTGGCCATTGCGAACCTTGCTTCTGTAAATACTTAATCCCTATCTCATTATCTTGTTGGATTGAGTGCTTCCCTCCACCCCCAAAAATGAGAGCATTTAGCTATTGCCTCGAGGGTTGAGGAAGGCTTGGTGAGGGGGAGACTATAGGTAGCTTAGGCCCAGAGTTCCCTGGGCTTTTAGAATTGGGGCTATGGAGAGATGAGGCCTGTTTCTCCCGCATTTAAGTCAAACCTCATCAGTCTTAGGCCGGATGAGGTGGCTTATGCCTGTAATCCCAGCATTTTGGGAGGCTGAGATGGGCGGATCACTTGAGGCAAGGAGTTCGAGACCAGCCTGGCCAACATGGTGAAACCCCGTCTCAACTAAAAATAAAAAAAGTTAGCCAGATGTGATGGCACATGCCTGTACTCCCAGCTACTCAGGAAGCTAAGGCAGGAGAATCCCTTGAAGCCTGGAGGTGGAGGCTGCAGTGAGCCGAGATCGCCCTACTGCATTCCAGACTGGGCGACAGAGCGAGACTGTCTCCAAAAAAAGAAAAATGAAGCAAAAAACAAAACAATACAAAAACAGACCTGCCTGGGCAAATAGCAAGACCGCATCTCTACAAAAAATTTTTTAAAAAAATTAAGTGGACACGGTGTACACCTGTAGTCGCAGCTATTCAGGAGGCTGAGGTGGGAGGATCACTTAAGCCCAGGAGTTTAAGGCTGCAGTGAGCTATGATTGTGCTACTGCACTCCAACCTGGGTGACAGAGTGAGACGCCATCTCTAAAAAACATTTTTTTTTTAAGTGGTTGGGTGCAGTGATTGGCTCACACCTGTAATCCCAAAACTTTGAGAGGTCAAGATGGGAGGATTGCTTGAGGTTGTGAGTTCAAGACCTGCCTGGGCAACATAGCAAAACCCCATCTCTACAAAAAAAAAGAAAATTTCTCAAAAAAAATTTTTTAACTCAAAAAAAAAAAAAAAAAAAAAAAAGCCCGGACATGGTTGCTCACGCTTATAATTCCAACACTTTGGGAGGCCAAGGCAGGTGGATCACTTGAGGCCAGGAGTTTGAGACCAGCCTGGCCAACGTGGTTAAATCCCATCTCTACTAAAAATAAAAAATTAGCCGAGCATGGTGGCACTCACCTGTAGTCCCAGCTATTTGGGAGGCTGAGGCAGGAGAATCACTTGAACCCAGGAAGTGGAGGTTGCAGCGAACCGAGATTGCGCCACTGCACTCCAGCCAGGATAACTGAGCGAGACTCCATCTCAAAAAAAAAGTGGCCGGGCACAGTGGCTCATGCCTGTAATCCCAGAGCTTTGGGAGGCCGAGGCGGGCAGATCACCTCAGGTCGGAAATTCAAGACCAGCCTGACCAACATGGAGAAACCCCATCCCTATTGAAAATACAAAAGTAGCCAGGCATGGTGGCACATGCCTGTAATCCCAGCTACTCGGGAGGCTGAGACAGGAGAATCATTTGAATCCGGGAGGCAGAGGTTGCAGTGAGCCGAGATCGCGCCATTGCACTGTAGCCTGGGCAACAAGAGCGAGACTCCGTCTCAAAAAAAAAAAAAAAAAAAGCTGCATGATCTTGGGCAACTGCCTTAACTTCCCTGTGCCTCAGTTACTGCATCTGCAATATGGGAATGAAAACACAAATTTATCATTCTGCACATAATTCTTACGCATGTACTATATATGTGCCCAACACTGCTAGGCACTGGGGATACCTCAATGAACAATACAGACAAAAATATCTCGGCCAGGCGCAATGGCTCACACCTGTAATCCAAGCACTTTGGGAGGCAAAGCGGGTGGATCACCTGAGGTCAGGAGTTTGAGACCAGCCTGGACAACATGGTGAAGCCCCATATCTACTAAAAATGCAAAAATTAGCCAGGCATGGTGGCACGCCCCTATAATCCGAGCAACTCGGGAGGCTGAGGTGAGAGGATTGCTTGAACCCGGGAGGCGGAGGCTGCAGTGAGTTGAGATCGCACCACTGCACTACAGCCTGGGTGACAGAGTGAGACCCCGTCTCAAAAAAAAAAAAATCTGGCTTTATGGACTGTACTACACTCTAGTGGGGGTAAGAGGCAATGGGTAAATAGGTAAGTAGATTATTGGATGTATTAGATGGGGCATGGGGAATGTGGGGTCAAGGTTGTAGTTTTAAATAGGGGAAAGCTTTCTGAGAAGGTGACATTTGAACCAAAGACTTGAAGGAGAAGAGAGTGGGGCCGGGCACGGTGGCTCATGCCTGTGATCACAGCACTTTGGGAGGCTGAGGAAGGTGGATTGCTGGAGCTTAGGAGTTTGAGATCAGCCTGGGCAACATAGCAAAACTCCATCTCTACAAAAATTAGCCAGGTATGGTGGTGTGCACCTGTGGTCCTAGCTATTTGGGAGGCTGAGAGGTGGGGGGATCGATTGAGCCTGAGAGTTCGAGGCTGCAGTGAGCCATGATTTTGCCACTACACACCAGCCTGGGCAACAGAGGAACCTGTTCAAAAAAAAAAAAAAAAAAAAAAGGCGGGTGGCTAGCTATAATCCAGCATTGGAAGCTGGAGATACTGAGTAGAGTTGAGACACCGAAACATGGAAACTGTCTATAAAAAAAAAAATAGGCAGCGTATGGCAGACACTTAATCCAGCTATCGGGAGGCTGAGAGGAGAATCATTGAACCGGGAGGCGGAGTTGAGTGACCGGATGCACATTGCACTCACTGGCAACAGCAAGAATCCGTCTCAAAAAAAAAGAAAGAAAGAGTGACATGGCCTTCTGGGGGAAGAGCATGCTGGGCAAAGAGAACAGCAAAAGCAAAGGTCTTGAGGTAGGAGCAAGCTTGGAATATTTAAGGAATAGCAAGGAGGTCAGCGAGAGAGGAGAGGGGCAAGAGACGATGTTGGAGGGGTGATGGGGCACATCGTGGAATGCCTTGTGAGCCATGCAGAAGACTGGCTTTTACTCCAAGTGAGGTGGGAGCCACAGGAGGACGTGCAGCCGAGGAGGGATGCGGTCCAGTGTAACATGAAGCCATCACCCTGAGCTGTGGCAGCTCCAGAACTTCTACCCAGGATCGACTAGTGAGAGGCAGCCTTATTGGAAAGAGAGCCAGAATCTTCTTCAGTCCGCAGTCACATATCCTTTATGTTGGGAGAAAGTTTCAAATATCCCTGTCAAAGATCGAGGCCGGGCGTGGTAGCTCACGCCTGTAATCCCAGCACTTTGGGAGGCTGAGGCAGGGATCACTTGAGTCAGGAGTTCAGACCAGCCTGACCAACATGTGAACCCATCTTACAACATTATAAAAAATAGTGGCGTTGTGGCAGGGCTGTAATCCAGTACTCAGGAGCTGAAGCAGGAAAATCGCTTGAACCCGGGAGGCAGAGATTGCAGTGAGCCGAGATCACACACTTCACTCCAGCCTGGGCAACAGAGCAAGACTCCATCTCAAATAAATAAATAAATAGTCATAAAATTTGAGGGCAGGCCAGGGAAATGCTAATGGAGTTTTTGAGAGGCCGGCACCACCACGGGGTTCAGCTGCTGCCCCAGATGGTGGGGGGCAGGCAGCAGGGGATCTACAGATGATGAACAACAGGGAGGCAGCTGTCATGTGGCATCTGTCCCTAGAAGCGTGAGGCAGCTTGGGTTCAAATCCTTGCTCCATTTCCTCTCTCTTTTTTTTTTAACCAAAGTCCAGGTTCCAGGCTTACACCATATCCTCTCTATTTCTCTTTATACCTGTGACTTCACCTCTCTGGATCCTTAATTCCCTAAATGGGATTTTTAAGAGGACTGTTGTGAAAATTAAATATATTAAGTCCAATTTAAAAAAATAAAACAAATATATTAAGTGCTTTGAGGCCAGGCACAGTGGCTTACACCTGTAATCCCAGCACTTTGAGAGGCTGAGGTAGGCAGATCACTTGAGCCCAGCAGTTCAATAGCAGCCTGGGCAACGTGGTGAGATCCCAACTCTACAAAAAAAAAAAAAAAAAAACTAGCTGGGCATGGTGGCACACACCTGTGGTCCCAGCTACTCGGGAGGCTGAGGCGAGAGGATCACTTGAGCCTAGGAGTTCCAGGCTGCAGTGAGATGTGTTCCCACTACTGCATTCCAGCCTGGGCAACAGAGCGAGGAGACCCTGTCTCAAAAACAAATCAAAAATATGGCCGGGCGCGGTGGCTCACGCTTGTAATCCCAGCACTTTGGGAGGCCGAGGCGGGCGGATCACGAGGTCAGGAGATCGAGACCACGGTGAAACCCTGTCTCTACTAAAAATACAAAAAAATTAGCCGGGCGTAGTGGCGGGCGCCTGTAGTCCCAGCTACTCGGAGAGGCTGAGGCAGGAGAATGGCGTGAACCCGGGAGGTGGAGCTTGCAGTGAGCCGAGATCGCGCCACTGCACTCCAGCCTGGGCGACAGAGCGAGACTCCGTCTCAAAAAAAAAAAAAAAAAAAATCAAAAATAAATGCAAGAAGCCCCATTGTCTCACTCCACACCCTGCACTTTTGCAGGCTCATGCCTCCCTCAGGCCGCAGGGTCCCTCATCTGATGTGATGAAGGGAGATTTTGCATTATTTGTTCATGAATTAGTTCAACCGTACACTGCCCTGGAATACAGCTGAGCTCTGGGTTCAAATTCCCGGCTGATCCCTATAATCCCAGCACTTTGGGAGGCTGAGGTGGGCAGATCACTTGAGGTCAGGAGTTCGAGACCAGCCTGGCCAATGTGGTGAAACACTGTCTTTACAAAAAATACAAAAATTAGCCAGGTGTGGTGGCAGGCACCTGTAATCCCACCTACTCAGGAGGTTGAGACACGAGAATCGCTTGAACCTGGAAGATGGAGGTTACTTTGAGCCGAGATCCTGCCACTGCACTCCAGTCTTGGCAACAGAGTGAGACACTGTCTCAAAAAACAAACAAATTTCCAACTGACAAACCCAATGCTGTGCAACCTAAGCAGGTAATTTCCCTGAGCCCTGCCACCTCATCTGAAAAACAGAGATGGTAACACTGCTTTGCCCTAAACTTACCATGTTATTATTTTTCTTTTCTTTTCTTTTCTTTTTTCTTTTTTCTTTCTTTTTTTTTTTTTTTTTTTTTTTTTATTTGAGATGGAGTCTTGCTCTGTCACCCAGGCTGGAGTGCAGTGGTGTGATCTCGGCTCACTTCAAACTCTGCCTCCCAGGTTCACACCATCCTCCTGCCTCAGCCTCCTGAGTAGCTGGGACTACAGGTGCCCGCCACCACGCCTGGCTAATTTTTTGTATTTTTAGTAGAGATGGGGTTTCACCGTGTTAGCCAGGATGGTCTCAATCTCCTGACCTCGTGATCCACCCACCTCGGCTTCCCAAAGTGCTGGGATTACAGGCGTGAGCCACCGCGCCCGGCCTCACCATATTATTATTTTTCTTTCTTTATCTTTTTGAGACAGGGTCTTGCTCTCTCACCCAGGCTGGAGTGCAGTGGCGCAGTCATGGCTCACTGCAGACCAAGCTCCCAGGCTTAAGCCATCCTTCTGCTTCAGCCTCCCATGTAGCTAGGGCTACAGGCGCATACCACCATCCCCAGCTATTTTTTAGCCTTTTTTTTTTTTTTTTTTTTTTTTTTTTGAGACAGAGTCTCACTCTCTCTCCCAGGCTGGAGTGCAGTGGCGTGATCTCGGCTCACTGCAACCTCCACCTTCTGGGTTCAAGCGATTCCCCTGCCTCAGCCTCCTGAGTAGCTAGGATTACAGGCGCATGCCACCAGGCCCAGCTAATTTTTGTATTTTTAGTAGAGACAGGGTTTCACCATGTTGGCCAGGCTAGTCTTGAACTCCTGACCTCAGGTGATCTGCCCATCTTGGCCTCCCAAAGTGCTGGGATTACAGGCATAAGCCACCGTGCCCATCCGCCTAGCCAATTTTTTAAGTTTTTGTAGAGATGGGGTCTCACCTTGTTGCCCCAGCTGGTCTCAAACTCCTGAGCTCAAGCCATCCTCCCGCCTTGGCCTCCCAAAGTGCTGGGATTATAGGCATAAGCCACTGCGCCCTGCCAGTATGGCTAATACCAGTTTATAGACGAGGCCAGCAGGGCTCAGAAATAAACCCCATGCCCAGCATCACTCAGCAAGAAAGTGGCAGAGGCGGCCGGGCGCGGTGGCTCAAGCCTGTAATCCCAGCACTTTGGGAGGCCGAGGCGGGCGGATCACGAGGTCAGGAGATCGAGACCATCCTGGCTAACAGGGTGAAACCCCGTCTCTACTAAAAATACAAAAAATTAGCCGGGCGTGTTGGCGGGCGCCTGTAGTCCCAGCTACTCGGGAGGCTGAGGCAGGAGAATGGCGTGAACCCCGGGAGGCGGAGCTTGCAGTGAGCCGAGATCGCGCCACTGCACTCCAGCCTGGGGGACAGAGCAAGACTCCGTCTCAAAAAAAAAAAAAAAAAAAAAGAAAGTGGCAGAGGTGTGATCTGAACCATGAGCTCTCCAATTTAAAGGGCTGCTGTAGAGGAGGAATCAAATCTCCCACTGCCATCCTTCCCTGGGGGTGGGGTGTTCAGGGATCTGTGAGCCAGTGGGTTTTACTTCCTCCTTTTTGTGGGCTGTGGTGTCATACTTCAAGGGGGGCAGGACCACAAGGCAATGGGACTGGGGGGTATTCTGTGGGCTGGGAGAGGGCATGCTTCCTGGCAGTGCCCTCTGCCAGATGAGACCTGATCTTCTCTTTTTTTTTTTTTTTTTTTTTTTGAGACAGAGTTTTGCTCTTGTTGCCCAGGCTGGAGTACAGTGGCGCAATCTTGGCTCACTGCAACCTCCGCCTCCCAGGTTCAAGCGATTCTCCTGCCTCAGCCTCCTGAGTAGCTGGGATTACAGGCATGTGCCACCACGCCCGGCTAATTTTATATTTTTAGTAGAGACAGGGTTTCACCATGTTGGTCAGGCTGGTCTCGAACTCCTGACCTCAGGTGATTTGCCCGCTCAGCCTTCCAAAGTGCTGGATTACAGGTGTGAGCCACTGCGCCCGACCGAGACCTGATTTCATCTCATGTCATACCAGCGAGGAGGCAGAGCATAAGTACCAACCTGGATGAGGCACGCTGGGAGCCCCATGGAGGTTCTAGGGTCCTGAGAACACAGGCATTGAGACGGGCTGAGGAGGCACTCCAGCATCCGGCTGCCCGTGCCCACCTTCAGTTTCACCCTGCCCTGCTCCCACAAGGATCTGAGCAGGGAGGGGGCCTGATATCCTTCTCCAGCTGAGGCCATAGTCCTTTGGAGGCTAGGATCTGGTGATGGGACACCCTAGCCAGGAGCCTGAGCCTCTTTATAATTTAGTTTCCATAGAAGTTATATGTGCATTTTAAAAAATTCAATGTAAGTAAAGACCTACAATGAAAAGCAACCGTCTTGTCTCTGGGGGTGGGATGGGGGATGCCTTTGCGTGGGGAACTGTTAGGAGCTTTGACAATCACCTTTGCTGAGAGCCTCCTAAATGTCAGTGGCTCTTCTATGCACATTATATATGTGCTAATTCCTTTTTTAAAACTTTACTTTTTGTAGAGATGAGTCCTGCTGTGTTGTGTAGGCTGGTCTTGAACTCCTGGCCTCACCAATCCACCCCCAACCTTAGCCTCCCGGAGTGCAGGGATTACAGGTGTGAGCCACCTTTCCCAGCCTGTTGACTCCTTTAGTTCGGAGGAGCCAGTCAGATTTTAGACATCTCAAGTGTTGTATGTTCAAAACCAAACTCCTGGTCTTTTCCCCAAACTTGTGCCTCCCTGTCTTGCCCAATCAGCTATTGACACCTCCAATCCTTGCAGTTGCTGCAGCCAAAACTCAGTATCCCTGACTCCTTTACTGCTCTCAAACCCACATCCAGCCTAGAAATGCCATCCCCTCCACCTTCAAAATGCATCCAGACCCCGCCCTTTCTTCAACACTTGGCTGACCACACCCTGGTCCTGTCCACCCTTGGCTCCTGTCTGTATGCTCCCAGCAGCCTCCTCCCTGGGCTCCCTTGCCCTGCCCCAGTCTGTTCCCCACACACAGCTGCCGGGGGATCCTGTAACACCTGTGTTTGTTTCTTCAGGCTGCTGTAACAAATTGCCACCAAGTTGGTGGCTTAACACAATAGAATGTATGGCCAGGCGCAGTGGTTCCTGCCTGTAATCCCAGCACTTTGGGAGGCCGAGACAGGGGATCACTTGAGGTTGTGCCACTGCACTCCAGCCTGGATAACAAAGCGAGACTCCATCTTAAAAAATAAAAATAAAAAAAAGACAACAAATTCATTCTCTCAGTTTTGGAGCCAGAAGTCCAAACTCATGGTGTAGCAGGGCCATGCGCCTCCAGAAGCTGGAGGGGAGGTTCCATTCCTCACCTCTCCCAGCTTCTAGTGGCTCCAGGCATTGCTGATTTTATGGCCACATCACTCTAATGTCAGCCTCCCTGTTCACATGACCTTCTGCCTGTTCTGTCTCTGAGCACAGTTGTGATTGGATTTAGGGCCCATCCAGATAGTCCAGGATGATCTCATCTCAAGATCCTAAATCTGATTACAATTGCAAAGATCCTTTTTCCAAATAAGGTCACATGCACATAAGTTCCGGGGATTATGCTTGCGGGACATATCCTTTTTGAGGCCACCATTCAACCCACTACAAAATCCAACTGAAGCCCAGCGAAGTGGCTTATACCTGAAATCCCCACACTGTGCGAGGCCAAGGCGGGAGGTTTGCCTGAGGCCAGGAGTTCAAGACTAGCCTGGGCAGCATAGGGAGATCCTCATCTCTCTCTCTTTTTTTTTTTTTTTTTTTTGAGACGGAGTTTCGTTCTTGCTACTCAGGCTGGAGTGCAATGGCGCAATCTTGGCTCGATACAACCTCCTCCTCTTGGGTTCAAGCAATTCTCCTGTCTCAGCCTCCTGAGTAGCTGGGATTATAGGCATGTGCCACCACGCCCGGCTAATTTTGCATTTTTAGTAGAGACAGGGTTTCTCCATGTTGGTCAGGCTGGTCTCCAACTCCCAACCTCAGGTGATCTGCCCACCTTGGCCTCCCAAAATGCTGGGATTACAGGCATGAGCCATCACGCCTGGTGGAGATCCCCATCTCTTAAAAAAATTCTGAAGCAGATCACATCATCCTTCCCTGCTGGGAACCCACGCGTGATCCTGTCCTACCCATCACAGTCCAGGCAGCCCTGCAGGATCTGGCCCTGTCACCTCTGTGACATCTCCTCTCCCACTCCCCCAGCCCAATTCACTGCAGACACACTGGCATCCTCACTCTCCATCCACACCAGGCACATTCCTCCCTCAGGGCCTTTGTACTGATCATTTTTCCCACAGATGTCCATCTCACCCTCCTTGAAGTTTTTCTTCAGGTATCCCCTTCTCAGTGAGGCCTTTTCTGACCTCCTTATTAAATATCACAAACAATTCCACCCCCACCCCCTTCCCTGATCCTCTGTGGCACTTACTACCTTCTAGCATTGTATCATTTATTTATTATCTTGTTTGTTATCTCCTTTTTTTTTTTTATTTTTTGAGACGGAGTTTCCTCTGTTGCCCACGCTGGAGTGCAGTGGCGCCAACTCACTGCAACCTCCACCTCCCTGGTTCGAGCAGTTCGCCCACCTTAGCCTCCCAAGTAGCTGAGATTACAGGCGCCCTCCACCACGCCTGGCTAATTTTTGTATTTTTAGTAGAGATGGGATTTCGTTATGTTGGCCAGACTGGTCTCGAATGCCAGACCTCAGGTGATCCACCCACATCGGCCTCCCAAAGTGCTGGCATTATAGGCGTGAGCCACCGTGCCTGGCCTCTTTTTCCCTCGTGTCTATTTTGTTCACAGCTGTATCCCAGTGCCTAAAACAATACCTGATGCACACAAGGCAACCAGTAAATGTGTGTAAAATTTTTTTTTTTTTTTTTTTTTTTGAGATGGAGTCTCACTCTGTCGCCCAGGTTGGAGTGCGGTGGCGCAATCTCAGCTCACTGCAAGCTCCGCCTCCCGGGTTCACGCCATTCTCCTGCCTCAGCCTCTCGGAGTAGCTGGGACTACAGGCGCCCGCTACCACGCCTGGCTAATTTTTTGTATTTTTAGTAGAGACGGGGTTTCACCGTGGTCTCGATCTCCTGACCTCGTGATCTGCCCGCCTCGGCCTCCCAAAGTGCTGGGATTACAAGCGTGAGCCACGGTGCCCGGCCGTGTGTAAAATTAATGAACAGCAAATGCTATGGTTACCATGCCCATTTTGCAGATGGAGAAACCAAGAGCACAGAGGCGTTATCACTTCTCCAAGGTCAAACAGTCACTAAGTGCTGAAGCTCAGATTCAAACACAGGTATCTGGCTCTGGCACTTACTGTATTGTCTTGCCAGTCTCATCCAATCTAAATCGCTTCTCTAGTACTAGTTTTTATTTGTTTGTTTTTTATGAGACAGGCTCTCACTGTCAGCTGGGCTGGAGTGCAGTGGTGTGATCACTGCTCACTGCAGCCTCCACCTCCCAGATTCAAGCAATTCTCCTGCCTCAGCCTTCCAAATAGTTGGAACTGCACGTCCATGCCACCATACCAGGCTAGTTTTCTTTCATTTGTTGTAGAGATTAGGTCTCACTATGTTGCCCAGGCTGGTCTCAAACTCCTGGGCTCAAGCAATCCTCCCACCTTGGCCTCCCAAAGTGCTGGGATTACACGTGCAAACCACCGTGCCTGGCCCTCCAATATTTACTTTTTAATCAAAAGTTAACACAATAAGAAAAATAATACAATTAAAACATCAAAAGTTAAAATTAAACTAATCATTACAGACCTGTAATCACTGTGCAATTTGGAAGCCAAACCATCACTGACAATTTGAACGAAGTCCATCTATTTTCTTCCTATTTTTATTTTGGTTTTGTTTTTATTTTTTATTTTCTTGTAGAGACTGGGCCTTGCTATGTTGCCGAGGCTAGTCTGGAACTCCTGAGCTCAAGCAGTCCTCTCACCTCAGCCTCCCAAAGTGCTGAGATTACAGGTGTGAGCCACAGTGCCTGGCCTTTCTCCCTATTTTTGGTTTATTAGTGACCATCCCAGTTCTCCAGCCCTGACGCTGCCAGTCCTGTTACTTCAGATCTCCATGCCCCACCTCGCCTTCGGTTTTGTTTTTATTCATCTTGGCTTCCCTAATTTCACATTGCCTGCTGTTCCAACTCCATATTCTTCAATAAAAATATGTCTCACCAAGGCCTTCAAAGAAAACTGAAGGCAAGCGTTTCCTGCACTCCCTCCTGCCTCCTCCACCCACAATGCTGTGGTCAACCGCCTCTAAGACTGATGTTATCTTCTGCTTCTCCTAGTGACCTCTGGAGTTTCAAATAACCTTAGACTGTTGCTGTTTCTTGCTAGATTTGTTTGTTTGTTTGAGACGGAGTCTTGCTCTGTTGTAACCCAGGCTGGAGTGCAGTGGCGCAATCTCAGCTCACTGCAACCTCCGCCTCCCAGGTTCAAGCAATTCTCCTGCCTCAGTCTCCCGAGTAGCTGGGATTACAAGCGCCCGCCACCACGCCCAGCTAACTTTTACATTTTTGGTAGAGAGAGGGTTTCACCACATTGGCCAGGCTGGTCTCGAACTCCTGACCTCAGGTGATCCACCCACCTCGGCCTCCCAAAGTGCTGGGATTACAGGCGTGAGCCGCCACACCCGACCTGCTAATCCTTTTTAGGCATCCCGTTTGTCTTCCTGCCATGAAAAGAGGGGATCTAGCATGTTCTACCCTCGCCAATCTGGGATCTGACATTGGTAGGGAGGAGTTTGCAAGTTATCCCTACAAATCTAGGTTGGATCTTGGAGTAAGGGGAGCACCTAGCTCTGAGAGTTTTCTTTTTCTTCTTTTTCAAAAAAAAGTAATGCACGCCCCTGATTTTTTAAAAGGTGATGAAACTGGCGACGTCTGTGTTTGCTTTATAATTATTTCTCAACCTACACCAAGATATTTTCTATACTTCTCTGAAAATAGCTTATGTTTCACAATTTTAAAAAAGAAAATAGGCCAGGCATGGTGGCTCATGCCTGTAATCCCAGCACTTTGGGAGGCCAAGGCAGGCGGATCACGAGGTCAGGAGTTCGAGACCAGCCTGGCCAACATGGTGAAACCCTGTCTCTACTAAAAATACAAAAATTAGCTGGTCGTGGTGGCGGGCGCCTGTAATCCCAGCTACTAGGGAAGCTGAGGCAGGAGAATCACTTGAAACCGCAAGGCGGAGGTTGCAGTGAGGCAAGATTGTGCCACTGCACTCCAGCCTGGGCGAAAGAGTGAAACTCCGTCTCAGAAAAAAGAAAATAGGGGCCAGATGTGGTGGCTCATGCCTGTAATCTCAGAACTTTGGGAGGCCAAGGTAGGAGGATCACTTGAGTCCAGGAGTCCAACCTGGGCAATAAGCAAGACCCTGTCTATACAAAATTAAAAAAAAAAAATTAGCTGCGGCCGGGTGCGATGGCTCATGCCTGTAATCCCAGCACTTTTGGGGGCTGAGACCGGTGGATCACGAGGTCAGGAGATCAAGACCATCCTGGCTAACACGGTGAAACCCCGTCTCTACTAAAAAATACAAAAAAAAAAAAAAAAAATTAGCCGGGCATGGTGGTGGGCACCTGTAGTCCAAGCTACTCAGGAGGCTGAGGTGGGCGAATTGCTCAAACCAGGGAGGTGGAGGTTGCAGTGAGCCGAGATGGCGCCACTGCACTCCAGCGTGGGAGAGACAGAGCGAGACTCCGTCTCCAAAAAAAAAAAAATTAGCTAGGCATGGTGGCAAGTGCCTGTAGTCCCAGCTACTTGGGAGGCTGAGGCAGGAGGATTGCTTGAGCCTGGGAAGTTGAGGCTGCAGTGAGCTATGATCATGCTGCTGCACTCCAACCTAGGGAACAGAACTCTGGCACTAAAAAAAAAAAAAGAAAAGAGAATAGGCTTACAATAAAAAGCAATCTTGACCTACCCCAAAATCCCACTCCCTTGAAGACAACCACTTCTGCCCTGTTGCTTCTCTCAGTAATACTCCTTTTCTGCAGTTATCTCTTGACTTCCTGCCATGTGTGTTTGGGGGAGCTTGAGGGAAGAGGGTGTCCCTGTCTCATTGAGAGAGGTGCCACCCTCTCTCAATTAGGAGAGGAGGGATGAGAGAGGAAAGGGGTCTCCAGTGTGTTTCTCCAGCCAGGGCCTTAAATCCCTCTTGGGAGATACGGGATGGGATGGATCGGAAAATAAATTTTTAAAAATCCCTACCAAAATATCAGCTGGCTTCTTTTAAAAAATCAAATACCGAAATCCAAATAGACTCCAATAGAAAATTCACCATCTCCTCTGCCCTTTTCTTCCCATCTCATGCTGTGAACTGTCTTCTGTTGACTTTATCGCTACATTTCTTCATTCTATTATTCAACCTTGATCTCTCCGTTTCATTTTATAAGCGTTTTATTAATTTCATTTATGTATTTATTTTTGACTAGGTAATGCATGTCCATGGTACACAAATTCACAAGGTTTGTAAACGAGAAAAGACGTGAGGTTCCTTTTGTTCTTTACCTGTGGCGTCCCTGCCCTACACAGGGACTCTAGGGTGGAATGTAGCAAAGCCCATCCACCCGCTATGTACTACCCCCAAACCTGGCCAGGTTGGAGCGACCGTGTCTGGGGACCGGGGCCCCCCTTCTCGCTGCGGTGAGCCCGGACTGAGGCCGCACTGCGCAGACTCCCCGCTGCAGTGGGCGGAGCTCCCGCAGGCCCCGCCCCCTCCTCCCGCCCCCGTTCAGCCTGTCCAGGCAGAAGCTGGGGCCCAGCGGAGGTAGCAGCAGACGCCTGAGAGCGAGGCCGAGGCCCCTCAGGGGTAGGTGGGGGGAGGCTGGCTGGGGGGATGGGAAGCGGGGTGGCAGGGAGGCCCCGATGATCCCTGGCTGAGCTGTGTGGTGTGGGGGCACCTGAGAGTGGAGGAGCCACCTAGAATATACTCGCTGTCCCAGGGCTGAGAAGAGCCAGGCACAAAGACCTGGGGCTCCGCTGACCTCATCCAGCGCTGCTTTTCTGGGGGTGTCTAGAGGTTGGAGGAGGGAGAAGGGGGCTGCTAGAGAGGAGCTGCGTGGGTGCTGATGGGGGCAGGGTGGGCACTGCAGAGCGATGAGCAGGCAGCAGAGCTGTTGGATTTTGAGGGATTTCGAAATCCTGCTGACCAGTGACCAGCTTCCTCTTTTTGGGGTGGTGGGCAGTGTGCCAGTGGCCCCCATGATTATGAATAGCCCCAAGACTAATCACCCTTCTGTGATGTCTGTCCCTCGAAAGCGTAGAACACCCCACACAGTGCCCACTTTTGTTCTGCCAGTTTGGAGACCCTGACACACCCACCTTCTCACCTGGGCTCTGCGTATCCCCCAGCCTTGAGGGAAGATGAAGCCTAAACTGATGTACCAGGAGGTAGGTGGATTGAGGGGCTCAGCAGGGTGGAGCTGAGTGCAGTGGGGGTGGGGGTTCCCAAGAGCCACCTGTCACCCCGGTTGTTGTCCCCATCCCCAGCTGAAGGTGCCTGCAGAGGAGCCCGCCAATGAGCTGCCTATGAATGAGATTGAGGCGTGGAAGGCTGCGGAAAAGGTAGGAGCCCTCTGCCACCCTCGCTCTGTCTCAGAGACAGGCTGGGCTGCCCCCTTGGGCTGGCTGACCTCCTCCTCCTCCCCACAGAAAGCCCGCTGGGTCCTGCTGGTCCTCATTCTGGCGGTTGTGGGCTTCGGAGCCCTGATGACTCAGCTGTTTCTATGGGAATACGGCGACTTGCATCTCTTTGGGCCCAACCAGCGCCCAGCCCCCTGCTATGACCCTTGCGAGTAAGTGGGGGGTGCCGCAGGTGGTGGGGGAGGGGCCTGCCAGACCAGGGACACTTAAGCACACACTCAGCAGGGCCTGCACTCAGCCCTACCCAGCGCTTGCGACAAGTGAGGAGGTTGCAGCCTCCCAAGTGCTCGCCCGCCCCCTCCTCCTCCACACACATAGTTTCTATGGCAGCCACAGCGTCATCTTCTATCTGGCCCATGAACAGACACAGCATCTTCCACCCACATCTGTGGACACACACACACATCTAAATACACGACCTTCCTTCCACATCTCTAGACAGACACACAGAGGATCATGAGTCCAGGCACGCATTCAAATACACACAGTTTTAAAAAATGTTTTAAAAAGAAAAGAAAAACTCAAATACAGTTTAGCTGGGCTTGGTGGCTCACGCCTGTAATTGCACACTTTGCAGGGCTGAGGCGGGAGGATTGCTTGAGCCCAGGAGTTCCAGACCAGCCTGGGCAACGTAGTGAGGCTCCATCTCTACTAAAAGTAAAAAAACAGCCAGGCATACTGATGCACACCTGTAGTCCCAGCTACTCAAGAGGTTGAGGTGGGAGGATCGTTTGAGCCCAGGGGTTCGAGGCTGCAGTGAGCCGAGATCACGCCACTGCATTTCCAGCCTGGGGGACAGGGCAAGACTCTGTCTCTGAAAAAAAAAAAAAAAAAATACAGTCTGTCCAACACACCCATGGACAGACAGCTGAGCACTCACCTCCCAGCCCTTGCTCTCCTGCACCGTATGGCTGATAGCATCCCCCAACCCCCAGAGCAGTGCTGGTGGAAAGCATTCCTGAGGGCCTGGACTTCCCCAATGCCTCCACGGGGAACCCTTCCACCAGCCAGGCCTGGCTGGGCCTGCTCGCCGGTGCGCACAGCAGCCTGGACATCGCCTCCTTCTACTGGACCCTCACCAACAATGACACCCACACGCAGGAGCCCTCTGCCCAGCAGGTACTTGCAACCTTGGCCCTGGCCAGCAGCAGGGGCAGGGGGTGGGAGGCAGCGGGGGCTGTGGGGGATGAAGGGGTTTCTCCTGCAGCCCAGGAGACAGAGGGGCGTGTCTCACACAGCAGATTGGACACAGGTGTTTGCAAGCAGCTGTTGTCACATGGCTCTCTGGACTGGGGGCCTTTGTCACCGTCATCTGTAGGCCTCTGAATGTCAGGGTGCGGGTTTGGTTACAAGGGGTTATTAGGCTGGCATATGTCACTCACCCACAAGCTGCCCTGACCCCGTCACACAAAGAAATGGAAGAGTGGAGTAATTAACAGCCCAGCCTCAAGACAGGGGCCACCTCCCAGCTGTGTGACCCCAGGCAGGTCACCTCTTCTCTCTGGCTTCAGTTTCTTTATCTGTAAAATTGGGCCAATTTATAGCACCTGCTTCTTAGGGCTCTTCTGAGGATGAAATGGACTAATCCATGCAAATTTTAGCACAATGCCTGGCACAGGGTCAAGCTTTGTGAGTCTGCTGTTACTGTATCCTGGTATGGTCTGCAGACAAACTTAAAGAACGTAAAAGCTTCACAATTTGAAAAGGAACAGCCTACATGGATAACCTCTTCCATTGAAAAACCATGAATTTGTTCCTTCTGTTTTCTTCTCCCTACTGTTTCTCTTTGTGAGCAGCTGTCTTAAAACTTAACTAAAATTACAAGGCTCCTTAAGAACTGCCTGAAAAAAAATAATTATGGCCAGGTGTGGTGATTCACACCTGTAATCCCAGCACTTTGGGAGGCCTAGACAGGAGGATCACTGGAGCCGAAGAGTTCGAGACTAGCCTGAGCAACATAGTGAGACCCCCCCCCTCCCCCATCTCTACTAAAAATAAAAAAAAATTAGCAGGGTGTTATGGTGCATGCCTGCAGTCTCAGATACTCAGGAGATGGAAGGAAGAGGATGGCTTGAGCCCAGGAGTTGGAGGCTGCAGTGAGCCATGATCATGCCACTACACTCCAGCCCAGGCAACATAGCAAGACCCTGTCTCAAAAAAAAGAAAAAGTAATGATAATAATTACAAAAGTCAAAAACCAAAGCCAGGCATAGTGGTACACACCTGTGGTCCCAGCTACTTGGGAGGCTGAAGCAGGAGGATGACTTGAGCCTAGGAATTGGAGGCTGCAGTGAGCCATGATCATGCCACTGCACTCTAGCCTGGGCAACATAGTGAAACTCTGTCTCTAAAAAAATTGTTTTTATGTTAAAAAACTGTATGAGCTCCCACTCCCTGCTGGCTCCCTCTGAAGTGGTTTAAAACACAGATGTAGGAAGCAGATGGTCTGGGTTCAAATCCTGCTCCATAGCTGGATGTGGTGGTGCACTCCTGAGGTACTGGCTACTTGGGAGACTGAGGCAGGAGGAATGCTTGAGCCCAAGAATTGAATATCAGCCTGGGCAACATAGCAAGACCCTGTCTCAACAAACAAACAAAAACAAAAACAACGAAATCCCACTCCACTACTGAGTTCTCTGTGGGGATTATAATTAAACCGGCCGCACCGGGTTGTGAGAATTCAGTGAGTTCGCTGAGAAGGGGCCTAGAACAGGGCCTGGCACACAGTAGGTTCCAGGGCATCCTTGACTGTTGCTGTTGTTGGCATCATCATGCCTCACCCGATACCTTCCAGGACCCCCTGCCTGAGCCTCGCCCCCACCATCCTGGGAGATGCCTGGAGGCCCTGCCTTGATGCTGAATTTTGAGAAAGTGCCTGGAGGGGCAGGAGGGGTCAGGAGGCCTTGGAGGGGGATCACAGGGCAACTAATTATTAAAGCAGATAAAGATGTTTAAAACAGATAAGGAAGTCTTTTAATATTTTAATCTGTAAAGTCTTTAATCTATGCAGGCTAATGTAAAGCCTGTTTACTCCTAATCATGTCTCAAAATAACTCCACCTGGTATTACCTTGTGGGGTTGGAGAGCTGGCTGGTCCAGCCCCTCAGAAGCTCTCCCCTCCCCGCAGGGTGAGGAGGTCCTCCGGCAGCTGCAGACCCTGGCACCAAAGGGCGTGAACGTCCGCATCGCTGTGAGCAAGCCCAACGGGCCCCAGCCACAGGTGGACCTGCAGACCCTGCTGCAGAGCGGTGAGCTGGGGCCCAACTGGGGCTGGTCTGGGCCTGGGGGTACCCAGCCTGGCCCCTGATCACTGCCCTTGCTGGTCACAGGTGCCCAGGTCCGCATGGTGGACATGCAGAAGCTGACCCATGGCGTCCTGCATACCAAGTTCTGGGTGGTGGACCAGACCCACTTCTACCTGGGCAGTGCCAACATGGACTGGCGTTCACTGACCCAGGTCTGCCTGCACCCTGTCTACCTTCCTTCCAGGCCACTCCCTGCCCCACAGGGTACCCAGCCTCCGACTGCACCCTTCACTCAATCCAGAGTCGTCTCCACCCATTCTCTGCAATGGCTTCCTTCTTGCCTCCTACCAGGCCTCCCTAATCCAAGCCATGCACGGTGGCTCACACCTGTAATCCCAACACTTTGGGAGGCCAAGGTGGGAGGATTGCTTGAGCCCAGGAGTTGGAGACCAGCCTGGGCAACATAGTGAGACCCCATCTCTACCAAAAAAAAAAAAAAATTAGCCAGGTGTGGTGGCACACACCTGTGGTCCCAGCTCCTTGGGAGGCTGAGGTGGGAGGATCACTTGAGTCCAAGAGTTTGAGGCTACAGTGGGTTGTATTCATGCCACTGCACTCCAGCCTGAACGACAGAGTGAGATCCTGTTAAAAAACAAAGAATCCCCAAATGGAGCCCTCTACTGCCCTCCCCCTGCTCCTGGAAGCGTGGGGCTCCCTCTGATCCCCAGTTGCAGGTACCAGCCCCTCTACAGGGCATTCAAGGACCTGCGCACCCATTTGATCTTCATTGTACATCTCTGTGTGCCTGCTCTAAGTCCAGCCCTGTCCTGGGTAATGTTGGGAACATAGTGGTAACAGATGGACGTCATGGAACTCCCAGTCCAGTGCAGACTGGAGGGGTCAGGGCCGGGGTTGGGGAGACACAGGCAGAGGGTCAGGGCCAGGATGGAGGGACCAGAGGGCTGTGGAAGCTCAGAGACCCCAATCTGGGGTATTGGAGGGTTTCCCAAAGGAGGTATAACTAATCTGATCCCTGAAGGATAGGGAGGAATTAGCCCAAGATGGAACAGGAAACAGCTTGGGCAATGAGGTAAAGATAAGACAGGACAATAACTCGTGAATTCTTTTCCTCAACAGATAGTTCGCCTAACCTTTAATCTCAGCAATTATGCAGGGAGATGCCGCAGATATAGCTGTGACTGAGACATCCCTGGTGCCTGTCCTCCCAGCCCAATGGGAAGACCAATTTGTCACCAGAGAGAATGAGGAGGGAATCCCAAGGGACTATGGGAGCCCAGAGGAATGCCTGGCACAGGCTGGGTAGTCATGGGAGGCTTCCTGAAGGAGGCAACATGTCAGCCTAGACCTAAGAATGAGTAGAAGCTAGCTCAGTGGAGGGTAGAAGCAATAGCAGATGGCTAACGTTCAGGAAACCTGGAGCTTTGGAATAACTGATTTTCATCAAAACTTAAGTTGATAATAATTCTAGGACTTTAGCTATTGGAGTTGGGGTGGAGGGGGTACTGAGGGACAGGGGGATAGACAGACTGGGGAGTGTCCCTGTCATCTGTGAGCACCAGGCCGCTATCCCTGAGCTCAGCACTGCCCTACCTACAGGTCAAGGAGTTGGGCGTGGTCATGTACAACTGCAGCTGCCTGGCTCGAGACCTGACCAAGATCTTTGAGGCCTACTGGTTCCTGGGCCAGGCAGGCAGCTCCATCCCATCAACTTGGCCCCGGTTCTATGACACCCGCTACAACCAAGAGACACCAATGGAGATCTGCCTCAATGGAACCCCTGCTCTGGCCTACCTGGCGGTGAGTCTGGGGCAAGTGGGGCCTGTCATGTCCCAGCCCCATGCTGTCACTCACAGCCTCCCTCTGTCCCTGTTTGGTGATGATAGGGAGGGCGTATCCTGACCATCAGTTCTCACCCCAGCTCATTCTGCTTGGTCAGGGGCCTGGAGTGGTTCCCAACATCCCTCGGCCTCTATTTCAGTTAGAAAATGGGTATCGTTTCCAACCTGTTAGGGCTGCTGGGAGAGGTACCCTGGGTTCATGCGCACCAAACTTTTGGTGCTCTGTGTCATCCAGTATAGCCACAGGTGGCTCTTTCAGTTTAAGTTAATTAAATGCAATTAACAATTCAGGCCAGGTGGGGTGGCTTATGCCTGTAATCCCAATACTTTGGGAGGTTGAGGTGACAGGATCGCTTGAGGCCAGGAGTTTGAGACCAGCCTGGACAACATAGCAAGACTCCATCTTTACCAAAAAAAAAAAAAAGAAAAAAAAAAACTAGCTGGGTTGGGTGGTGCATGCATGTAGTCCCAGCTACTCGGGAGGCTGAGGCAGGGGGATCACTTGAGCCCAGGAAATCGAGGCTGCAGTGAGCCATGATCACACCACTGTACTCCAGCCTGGGTGAGAGCCTGTTTCAAAAAAAAATTTTTCTCAAGCCAGGCATGGTTTCTCATCCCTGTAATCCCAGCACTTTGGGAGGCCAAGGCCAAGATGGGAGGATCACTTGAGGCCAGGAGTTCAAGACCAGCCTGGGCAACATAGGGAGACATCATTTCTTTCTGGTTTTTTTTTTTTTTTTTGGTCTTATTATTTATTGTTCTAGACAGGATACCCAAGAACTAGGGAGACACCATTTCTACAAAAACATAATATTAATTAAAATTAGCCAGGTGTGGTTGCGTGTACCTGTAGTCCCTGGGGAGGCTAAGGCAGGAGGATCACTTGAGCCTAGGAGTTCGAGGCTGCAGTGAGCTGATTGTACCACCACACTCCAGCCTGGGCAAGAGGCTGTTGCACTGTCTCTAAAAAAAAAGAAAATTCAGTTCCTCATGCAGTAGCCACATTTCATATGCTCAGCAGCACCTGTAGCAAGTGACCACCATATTGGACATTTCCATCACTGTGACAGGCTCTATTGGACAACACTGGCTCTCGCCCATGGCAGATACTGATCACTCTGGACAAGGCACTGATGTTTCTAGCTCTTGATAGTTTCACTAGCTGAGGCAGGCAACCCAGGTCTCCCTAGGTCCCCCTGAGCAAGTCACCTGTCCAAGCCCAGAGTCATCATGGAAGGCACGACCCTAAGGCATGGACGCAGGGAAGTGTAACTCATTGGGGTCTTTCACTACAAGGGCCTCCCACAAGGGATCAAGGCTCTCCTCATTACCACTTCCCCTTTTAGAGCCTCAGTTTCCTTGTCTATTGAGCATTAAGGGAGATGGGGGGCCAGGCACAGTGGCTCATGCCTGTAATCCTAGCACTTTGGGAGTCCAGGATGGGCAGATCACTTGAGCTCAGGGATTGGAGACCAGCCTAGGAAACGTGGTGAAACCCCATCTCTACCAAAAATACAAAAATTAGCCTGGAGGGGTGGCGGGCACCTGTAATCCCAGCTACTCAGGAGGCTGAGGCAGGAGAATCACTTGAACCCAGGAGGTGGAGGTTGCAGGGAGCCGAGATTGCATCCTTGCACTCCAGGCTGGGCGACAGAGTGAGACTCCACTTCAAAAAAAAAAAAGGGGGGGGGGGCGGGGGAGCTGGGAAGAGGGCCTGGTGTGGCACTGGGCACCCGAGGGATTCCCAGTCAAGGCAGGCTGTGAGCAAATCAGGGAAGAAAGTGACTTGAGACTGGGCACAGTGGCTCAGGCCTGTAATCCCAGCACTTTGGGAGGCCTAGGCAGGTGGATTGCTTGAGGTCAGGAGTTCGAGACCAGCCTGGCCAACATGGTGAAATCCCATCTCCACTAAAAATACAAAAAAATTAGCTGGCTGTGGTGATACGCGCCTGTAATCCCAGCTACTCGGGAGGCTGAGGCAGGAGAATTGCTTGAACCCGAGAGGCAGAGGTTGAAATGAGCTGAGATCATGCCACTGCACTCCAGCCTGGGAGACAGAGCAAGACTCCATCTCAAAAAAAAAAAACACTTGAGCAGATGTCCTCAAACTGAGCATGCCCCAGAATCAGCTGGGGGGGCTTGTTAAAACCCAGATTCCTGGACCCCACCCCAGCACTCTGCTTCAGTAGGCCATGTGCAGTGAGGCCCAGGAATTTGCATTTCTAACAAGTTCCCAGGTGATGCTGTTGCCACTGGGTCAGGGACCTTACGTTGAGAAGCACTGGGTTAGAGCATAAATTCTGGAACCAGACAGCCTGGGTTCGAATCCTGGCTCCATTTATCTGCTGTGTGACCTTAAGTAAGTCACTTACCCTCTCTGAGCCTCAGTTTCCTCACATGTGAAATGGATGTGGTGATTGACCCTCTTCTTCATGGAGGCTGAGGATTTGGTGAGATCCACAGTACCTGGCTTGTGGTGAGCTGTCCGTATGTGGGGTCCATTGTGACCATGCCCCTGGCAGGGCACGTGTCTTGACTGTCCCCTCGCCCTCAGAGTGCGCCCCCACCCCTGTGTCCAAGTGGCCGCACTCCAGACCTGAAGGCTCTACTCAACGTGGTGGACAATGCCCGGAGTTTCATCTACGTCGCTGTCATGAACTACCTGCCCACTCTGGAGTTCTCCCACCCTCGCAGGTACTGCTGGGTGTGGAGATAGGGAGCCGCTGCAGGTGGCCAGGAGAGGGGAGAGGGAATCATGGGGACCAGAAAGCTGGTGGGGGCTCCAGGCAAGGGGACAGATGGAAGAGAAGCCTCAGGGAGAGAGAGTCACCAGGAGGTGACCGGAAGAAGGTATCCAGGCACTTGAGACAGGAGAAAGAGAGATTACGGAGGAGACAGGGATGAGGTGTCAGGACAAGGTTTGAGGGAACAGAGAAAAGGATGAGAGGGCCGGGCGTGGTGGCTCACGCCTGTAATCCCAACATTTTGGGGGGCCAAGGTGGGTGGATCACTTGAGGTTAGGAGTTCAAGACCAGCCTGGCTAACATGGTGAAATCCCATCTCTCCTAAAAATACAAAAATTAGCCGGGCATGGTGGCATGTGCTTGTAATCCCAGCTACTTGAGAGGCTGAGGCAGGAGAATTGCTTGAACCTGGGAGGTGGAGGTTGCAGTGAGTTGAGATCGCACCACTGCTCTCCAACCTGTGCAACAGACAGAGCGAGACTCTGTCTCAAAAAAACAACAAAAAAAGAGAAGGCTCAGAATATTGGGGTTGAGGGCAGGAAGCCTGAGGCAGGGGTGCAGGATGTGGGATTTGGGGACGTAGGAGGCATGGGCTGGAAACAGGATGAGGGGCTTGGGGGGTGGGGACTAAAAGTGTTTGGGTTTAGGGTAGCAAGCTTGGGGATTTGTGATCCTGGGATAAGGATAACAACCATACCCACTGCAACATCCAGGTGGATGATGGCACTTGTGGGGCTCAAAGAAGGTATTCTAGGGGCAGTAGATAAGACAATGGGTCCGGGCATGGTGGCTCACGCCTGTAATCCCAACACTTTGGGAGGCTGAGGCGGAAGGATCACTAGGAGTTTGAGACCAGCCTGGGCAACATAATGAGACCCCGTCTCTATAGAAAAATTGGAAGATTAGCCCAGTGCGGTGACACTCACCTGCAGTCCCAGCTACTCAGGAGACTGAGGCAGGAGGATCGCTTGAGCCCAGGAGTTGGAGGCTGCATTGAGCTATGGTCGTGCCACTGCACTCCACCCTGGGTGATAGAGCAAGAACCTGTCTCAAAAAGAAAAAAAGAGGATGGACCAGGCGCGGTGGCTCACGCTTGTAATTCCAGCACATTGGGAGGCCAAGGCAGGCAGATCACCTGAGGTCGGGAGTTCGAGACCAGCCTGACAAACATGGAGAAACTCCATCTCTACTAAAAATACAAAATTAGCCAGGCGTGGTAGCGCATGCCTATACTCCTAGCTACCCAGGAGGCTGAGGCAGGAGAATCGCTTGAACCTGGGAGGCAGAGGTTGCAGCGAGCCGAGATCGCGCCATTGCACTCCAGCCTGGGCAACAAGAGTGAAATTCCATCTCAAAAAAAAAGAAAGAAAGAAAAAAAGAGGATGACAACACTGGGTTTTGAGGAGCAGGAATGGGAGCCACAGCCAGGAAGAGGAAATAGGGATGTGGGATTTATGGAGACAGGAACAGGGTCTGGGAGCCAGCGATGAGGAAGTCCTCTCAATAGCTAAAGCAGGGCCCAGGCTTGGTTCCCCAAAGCTGAGGGCAAAGCCTGTGGACACAGCCGCCCTCTGCATCCTGCCCCACCTCCTATACACCCGTCCTCAGGTTCTGGCCTGCCATTGACGATGGGCTGCGGCGGGCCGCCTACGAGCGTGGCATCAAGGTGCGCCTACTCGTCAGCTGCTGGGGACACTCGGAGCCATCCATGCGGGCCTTCCTGCTCTCCCTGGCTGCCCTGCGTGACAACCATACCCACTCTGACATCCAGGTGGTAAGCACCGCCCCAAGCCACCCCTCGGCCCATGTGTGGGGCAGTCCTAGGGACACAGCCCTCATGGGACTCGTCTCTTAACTGACAAGGACAGTCCAGAGTGAGCCCTGTCACGGTGGGGAAACCATGGGTCAGGGCCAGGGTGGTGGGGCACAGGGAGAGGGGCCAGGGCTGGGATGAGGAGGCACAGGCAGAGGGGTTGGGGCCAGGATGGGGGTGCAGAGAGAGAGGTGTTGGGACCAGGAATGGGGACATGGGCAGGTAGAGGGGTCGGGGCTGGGATTGGGAGCACAGGCAGAGGGGTCAGGGCTGGGATGGGGAGGCACAGCAGAAGGGTCGGGGCCGGGGTCGGGGGCACAGAGAGAGGGGTTAGGGCCAGGGTGGGGGGCACAGGCAGAGGGGTCAGGGCCAGGATGGAGGAGGCCCAGGCAGAGGGGTGAGGGCTGGGGTGGAGGGCACAGAGAGAGGGTTTGGGACCAGGACTGGGGGAGTGGGCAGGTAGAGGGGTTGGGGCTGGAGATGGGGGCACAGACAGAGGGGTCAGGGCTGGGATGGAGGAGGCACAGGCAGAGGGGTCAGGGCTGGGATGGGGGGGCACAGGCAGAGGGGTCAGGGCCAGGGTGGGGGGCACAGGCAGAGGGGTCAGGACCAGGGTGGAGGCACAGGCAGAGGGGTCAGGGCTGGGGTGGGGATGCCCAGAGGAAGCCTCTGCCCTAGCGGGAAGGGCCAAGGAAGATGTTCTAGAAATGGGGGCATCTGAGATGAGGCCTCAGGAATGAACAGGAGCCATTCTGCAGGGAACAGTGTTTTGCAAATGAGACACCGGGGCCTCCCTTTCAGCTTTCATTCTCAGAGTGCCCCTCTGCCTGGCCCTGTTCTGGCCCCCAAGGATTCTATGGGAAGCAGTGGAGTCCCACAGATCTGGCTCCACACCCCACTCCCTGATCCCGGGGCTCCTCCGACTCCCCATGCCCCTCACACTCCTTCCCATCCTCCCGTCACACTCAGAAACTCTTTGTGGTCCCCACGGATGAGGCCCAGGCACGAATCCCATATGCCCGTGTCAACCACAACAAGTACATGGTGACTGAACGTGCCACCTACATCGGTGAGTGTCTTGAGCACCAAGGGGCACTGAAGAAGAGGGGGTTCAGACACCAGGGGCGGCCCCCCGAGGGTGCCCTTATGCTTGACCCACTCCTCTCTAGGAACCTCCAACTGGTCTGGCAACTACTTCACGGAGACGGCGGGCACCTCACTGCTGGTGACACAGAATGGGAGGGGCGGCCTGCGGAGCCAGCTGGAGGCCATTTTCCTGAGGGACTGGGACTCCCCTTACAGCCATGACCTTGACACCTCAGCTGACAGCGTGGGCAACGCCTGCCGCCTGCTCTGAGGCCCGATCCAGCGGACAGGCCAAGGCCTGCTAGGCCCCCGCGGACCCAGATGCTCTGGGTCACGGTCCCTGTCCCCGTGCCCCCGCTTCTGTTGCCCCATTGTGGCTCCTCAGGCTCTCTCCCCTGCTGTCCCACCTCTACCTCTGCCCCCACCGGCCTGACGCTGTGGCCCCGGGACCCAGCAGAGCTGGGGGAGGGATCAGCCCCCAAAGAAGTGGGGGTGCATGCTGGGCCTGGCCCCCTGGCCCACCCCCACTTTCCAGGACAAAAAGGGCCCAGGGTTATAATAAGTAAATAACTTGTCTGTACAGCCTGTGCCTGACTGAGTGGTGTGAGATGGGGTACAGGGGTAGGGGACAGCTGGCATGGGCCTCTGGTGGGGACATCTTTTTGTGCTGAGCCCTCAACATGTCACTGGCATGTGCTGAGCCCTCAGTGTGTGACTGGTGTGGGTTAGCATGTACTGAGCCCTCAGCATGTGCTGGCATGGGTTGGCATGTGCTGAGCCCTTAACATGTAGTAGACATGGGCTGACCTGTGCTGAGCATGCAGTGTGCCACCCTGTGGCCTGGCATGGACTTAACACTCATGTAGGCAGCATGGGGTATGTGCTGCACAGAAGCATGTTCCCAGAGTGATCAGCAGGGACCAAACCATTGCCACATCCCAAGGCTGAACAAGCATGGCTGAGCACCAGAGTGTGCACCAAGTGTGAATTTAGGCCTGCCAAGTGGATTTACACCCAGCATGTCCCAAATGTGGATGAGTGCATGCCAACCCTGTAGACGTGTAGGAAGGACAGGTCAACAGACAAGGAGGCCCCAGCATCTGGCAAACTTGATGAACACGTACTGAACACAGCATGTTCTGAGGGTGGATTCCCCACATGCCAAACAAATAGCGTATTTAGGACATGGGTTAGTCAACCAAGCACAGCTTTTCCCTCCTAGTGTGACAGCAGCCCAGGCTCCAGCCTGAGCCAGTGGTCAACTGGGCCCAGCATCGCAGAGCGAGTCGCTGGGAGCCAGCCTGGAGCCCCCATTCCCTCCAGGGCCAGTCCAAGCCCCAGGCAGTGAGAGCAGGCTTGAAGCAGGACTGCCGAACAGTTCTATATTGAAATAGACAAGAGGCGGCAGGGCTGAGGGCAGGCACAGGGCCAGCGGGGTGCAGCCCCCTTTCCTGCTGTCCTTCTGGCCAAGGAGCATGGGCCAGACTCCAAAGCCCTGCTGTGTTTAGGAGAGGTGTGCAGGCACGCACGCACCACAGACGGGGAATGAGAATTTCTAGGTAACTATCTTTCTGTAAGAATAGTTTGTGGGTTCGGGAGGTGGCTCTGAGGAGCAGTTCAGGTTGGGAGGGAATGCCAGCCCAGCTAGCGCAGCCTCCAGTGATGGGCAGGGGTGGAATCACCATCAGTGGTGCCCGGTGACATGCTGGAGGAAGCTGGTGGCCCCCCTGGGTGGACCATGCTGGTGGGAGCGGCGGGGTGGGAGCCCCTGAGCCCGTGGGCCCCTGACGCTCTCCAGGGTCCAGTCTGGCTCACTTAGCCATTCTCCAGGACAGCTGCTGGGGTTGAAGAGCTCAGGGTCTGGCCTCTGTGGGGGAAGAGGAGAGAGGGGCATCAGCCAAGCAGTGTTAGTGTATTAGTGTCTGCTGAGCCTCTGTCACCTCCTCCTGATGAGGGTGAGCATATGCTAGGGTCTTACCAGTGCTGGGCCATTGTTGCCTCTTTGTAGTGATGTGATGACAGCTCACCGCAGCCTCGACCTCCCTGGCTCAAGTAATCCTCCCACCTCAGCCTCCTGAGTAGCTGGGACTACAGGTGCATGCCACCAAAACCAGCTAATATTTCTAATTTTTTGGTGCAGACGGGATCTCACTATGTTGCCCAGGCTCTTTATCACTTCTTATAAGTAGATTACTGTGCCCTGAGTTTTTGTCACAGCCTGGAAGTAGCTGAGTAAGTGCTGAGCCTTATCATATCTTGACAGTATTAGGTGTATGCTGAGCCTCCTCAGACTCTAATTGTATCCTGAGCGCGGGTGAGTGTGTGCTGAGCCTCCTCACACCCTAATCATATCCTGAGCGCGGGTGAGTGTGTGCTGAGCCTCCTCCTACCCCAGTCGTATCCTGAGCATGGGTGAGTGTGTGCTGAGCCTCCTCATACCCTAATCATATCCTGAATGTGGGTTGAATGTGCTGAGCCTCCTCACATCCTAATCTTATCCTAAGGTGAGTGAGTGTGTGCTGAGCCTCCTCACACCCTAATCGTATCCTGAACGCACCCGGCTCACCTCAGCTTCCGTGGTCATATTGTCAATGTTGGGCCCATCCCCGTCTCGCTGCAGGATGGCCGGTGGCTCAGCAGAGGCCCCGAGATGCTCTCCTTCCTCCCAGCTGCTGCCCCGGCAGGGCCTGTCGTCCTCAGGCGAGACCTGGCTCAGCCGGATGAGGTTGCTGAAGTCGGAGTCGGACTTGGAACCTGCAGGTGGCTTGCGGGCCTTGTGGCGGCCTGCCAGGCGGCTGCTATAGAAGGCCAGGATGGGCTCGGGGCCCGAGTCGGGCATGTGGCGGCCAGTGATGGCTGCCTTGAGGGGGGCCATCATGTTGGAGACCACATCGGTGCAGGTCTCACCCCACAGCCCATGCCCAGCCTCCTGCAGACTCAGGTCATCCAGCTGGTCGATGGCTCTTTGCATACCTGGTGCCTTCTCTCGGAAGAAGGGGCTGCTGCCGGCCGCACTGCCCATACCTGCGGCCTCCTTCTCCTCAGCCAGACGGTAGTAGGGGGTCCCATCTTCTGCGGCCATCACGGGCATGGGGGGCTTGCCCTCCACCTGGAGCGAGAGGCGGTAGCTGCGCAGCGAGAGCTGGTAGTAGTGGGTGGTCTCGTGGGCACTGCGCAGCTGCTGCATGGACACGAAGGGGTGGCGCAGGGCAGCGCTGGGGCTGATGCGTTCATGTGACTCCCAGGTCAGCATGCGCTTGATCAGCTCCACCATGCTCTTGAGGTCGGCGTGCTCCGCCAGTGCCTCCCGGTCGGGGACGGTTAGCTGACTGGCCACACTGCCACTGTTCACTGTCTCAATCTGGTCCAAGGACTTGAGCATATACTTGCGGCGCTCCAGCGGGCGCACCTGGCGGGGCATGGAGAAGGGGGCAGGGTTGACCGTTGTGCAGGGCTAGGGCCCTAGGCACTCCTGCTGTGGCACCCACATGTAGCCCCGACTTCCAGGTCTCCCCATGATCTGCCTTGGAGCTCTCTGGCTGCTAGGAGGGCCACCCTGGATCCGTCACACCCAAGCCCCTCTACTGTAACCCAAATCACTGGCCCAAGTTCCACCCCTTGCCCCAGACCTCCAGTCCCCCTCAGCACCATGGATGCAGCCCCTACCAGCAGCTAGCAGAAGGGCTGCTCGGAATCTCTAGTCCTCCCTGGAATCAAATCCAGGTCCCTCTTACTGCCACAGCTCCACACTTGATCCCAGGCCTCCCGGTGGTCGAACCCAGACCCTTCTTGCTATACTAGTATGTCACCCCCTGCTATTAAACTGCCATTGACTTTTAGTCTCACCTGTGGTCCCATCCATACCCTTCTTGCTGTGAAATCAAGACCTATGACCTCAAACTCCTAGTCCCCTCTGCTGTCTAACCCAGGCTCTTGCTGCACAGATTGGAGGGGCAAAGCCATAGAGGTAGCAGACTGGCTGCTGCCCCAAACCTCTAGACTCACCTGAGGTCTCACTCAAATCCTTTGTGTGTATGTGTGTGTGTGTGTGTGTGTGTGTGCGTGCGTGTGAGACAGAGTTTCACTCTTGTTGCCCAGGCTGGAGTGCAATGGTACAATCTCGGCTCACTGCAACCTCCACTTCCCAGGTTCAAGCGATTCTCCTGCCTCAGCCTCCTGAGCAGCTGGAATTACAGGTGTCCACCACCATGCCCAGCTAATTTTTGTATTTTTAGTAGAGATGGGGTTTCACCATGTTGGCCAGGCTGGTCTCGAACTCCTGACCTCAGGTGATCCACCCACCTTGGCCTCCCAAAGTGCTGGGATTACAGGTGTGAGCCACTGTGCCTGGCCTTAGATCCTTTTTTTTTTTTTTTTTTTTTTTTTTTAAACAGGGTCTTGCTCTGTCGCCCAGACTGGGGTGTAGTGGTGCAATCATAGCTCACTGCAACTGCCAACTCCTGGGTTCAAGTGATCTTCCCACCTCAGCCTCCCAAGTAGCTTGGAACTACACGTGTGTGCCACCATGCCTGGCTAAATTTTAAAAAAAATTTTTTTCTAGAGACGCAGTCTTGCTATGTCGCCCGCAATGGCTTCAAGTGATCCTCCTGCCTTGGCCCCCACCAAAGTGCATGGACTACAGGCATAAGCCACTGCACCTGGCCTCTCTCACAATTCACATAGCCAATCTCAGACCTCATATATTCTCTGTGGTCTAATCCCTCTTGCTACACAAGTTGCTGACCCCAGAGCTGAAGCTGGCAGAGAAGCTGCCCCAATCATCCTGTCACACTTGTAGTATGACCCAGATCCCTCTTGCTAGAGCAGCCCCCACATCTGACTTCCAAATATCTAATTCTCCCTGCAATTTCTCCCCCAGATCTGTCTTGCTGCAGTAGCTGACCAGTCCCACATTTGATCTCACCCAGCTCTTTCTTGCTGTCAAAATGCCCTAGGCTGACCCCCAAGTTCCAGTCCTCCCAGAAATTTTTTTTTCAATTATTAAAAAAATATTTTTTCGGCCGGGCACGGTGGCTCATGCCTGTAATCTCATCGCTTTGGGAGGTCGAGGCAGGTGGATCACGAGGTCAGGTGTCTGAGACCAGCCTGGCCAACATGGTAAAACCCCATCTCTAGTAAAAATACAAAAAATTTGCCGGGTGTGGTGGCGGGTGCCTGTAATCCCAGCTACTCAGGAGGCTGAGGCAGGAGAATCCCTTGAACCCGGGAGGCAGAGGTTGCAGTGAGTTATGACCGCACCACTGCACTCCAGCCTGAGCAACAGATTGAGATTCTGTCTCAAAAAAGAAAAAAATATTTTTCTTTTCTTTTGTTTTTTATTTTTTATTTTTTTATTTTTTTTTTTTTGAGATGGAGTCTCACTCTGTTGCCCAAGCTGGAGTGCAGTGGCGCGATTTCAGCTCGCTGCAACCTCTACCCTCTGGGTTCAAGCGAGTCTTCTGCCTCAGCCCCCCGAGTAACTGGGATTACAGGCGTCTGCCACCACGCCCAGCTAATTTTTTTGTGTTTTTAGTAGAGACCGGGTTTCACCATCTTGGCCAGGCTGGTCCTGAACTCCTGACCTCGTGATCCACCCACTTCAGCCTCCCAAAGTGCTGGGATTACAGGCGTGAGCCACCACACCCGGCCTCTGTTTTTTATTCTTTTCACTCCATTCTTCTGGTCTGATAGATTTTTCTTTTTTTCATTTTGAAACAGGATCTTGCTCTGTCACCCAGGCTCAAGTGTAGTGGCATGATCATAGTTCACTGTAGCCTGGACCTCCCAGGCTCAAGGAATTCTCCTGCCTCAGCCTCCCATGTATCTGGGACAATAGGCCCACACCACCATGCCTGGCTAATTTTTTTTTCCACGTTTTAAAAAGAGGAGGTCTCACTATGTTCCCCAGGCTGGTCTCAAACCCCTGGGCTCAAGGGATCCTCCCACCACAGCCTCCCAAAGTGCTGGAATTACAGGTGTGAGCCTGTAATTCACCCACCCTAGAAATTTTTTTCATGTAACAGCCCCCACACTGATTGCCCTCACCCAACTTTTCCCTTACCTTCGTCTCGGCCAGGTAGTCAGCCAAGGACTTGAGCTGCCAGGGGTTGGCAGCGTCAGGGTGGGGGTTGCGCTTGAAGAAGTAGTGGGCCTTGCGGGCGGCGTGCAACAGGTGCGGCTTGGGCAGGCCCTGAGTTTCGCAGATGTAGCGCACCTGGTCGTACTCGTTGTTGCCCGGGTAGAGGGGCCAGCCCAGGTGCAGCTCAGCCATGACGCAGCCCAGGGACCACACGTCCACCTTCTCGCAGAAGGGCAGCCCCAGCAGGATCTCAGGGGCCCGGTAGAAGCGCGACTGGATGTATGGCTCCTTCACGTAGCGCACCTCGCTGAAAATGCTGGCGGATCCGAAGTCAATTACCTGTCGGGGGTGGGGAAGAGGGCGAGTGGGCAGGTCAAGCTGCAGGGACAGCCGAGCTGGGCCACCCCTGGCATCTTTCACCTGGCATCTTCCTGCATCTGTTATTTGACTCTGGCCGTCTCTGGGTCTGTGATTCTTTAGTTGCTTTGTTGGTTTTTGTTTGCTTGTTTGTTTGAGACAGAGTCTCGCTCTTGTTGCCCAGTCTGGAGTGCAATGGCACGATCTCAGCACAATGCAACCTCCACCTCCCCGGTTCAAGCAATTCTCCTGCCTCAGCCTCCTGTGTAGCTGGGATTGCAGGCTCCCACCACCACGCCCGGCTAATTTTTTGTATTTTTAGTAGAGACGGGGTTTCACTATGTTGGCCAGGCTGGTCTCGAACTCCTGACCTCATGTGACCCACCCGCCTCGGCCTCCCAAAGTGCTGGGATTACAGGCACGAGCCACCGCACCCGGCCTTTGCTGGGTTTTTTTTTTTTTTTTTTTTTTTGAGACCGAGTCTCACTCTGTCGCCCAGGCTGGCATAATCTTGGCTCACTGCAACCTCTGCCTCCTGGGTTCAAGTGATTCTCCTGCCTCAGTCTCCCGAATAGCTGGGTCTACAGGTGCACACCACCATGCCCTGCTAATTTTTGTATTTTTAGTAGAGACGGGGTTTCACCATGTTGGCCAGGCTGGTCTTGAACTCCTGACCTCAGATGCTCTGCCCACCTCAGCCTCCCTAAGTGCTGGAATTACAGGCATGAGCCACTGCACCCGGCTGTGGCCGTAGTTGTTAAGTCCCTATCTCCGTCTCTTCCAGCCTTTGTGTCTGGTTCGAGTAACTGACTCTGTCTCTGTTTCTCTCCACTAGAACTATGCAAAGGAGGGTTAGGACCCTACTCTTCCTCTTGCACCCCACACCTTGTCCATCAGCCAACAGATCTAGAATCTGCTCCCTCTGCATGCCATCCACAGCCCCCACCCTGGTCCTATCCCGCATCCTCTCCAACCTAGACTAACGCAGGGGCCTCCTCGCTGGTCTCCCTGCTCCTCTCCTCTGCCCCCTAGTCTGTCTGTCACAAACATCCCAGGGGATCCTGTGGCCGCCTGGGATAGATTGGGTCCTCCCCTGCTCACAGCCACATCCCGTGACAAAAGCCAAAGTCCTCACCGTGGCCCACAGGTCTCCAACGTCTGCTCTGTCACCCCTCTGCCACATCTCCCACTCTCCCTGTCACTCACCCTCCTCCAGCCACAAGGGCCTCCTCACTATTCCTTGAACAAGTCAGACATTCCCAGCTCAGGGCTTTGCACTGGCTGTTCCCTCTGCCTGGAATGCTCTTCCCTGCATGAGCACAGGGCTCCCTGCCTCACCTCCTTCAGGTCTTTACTCAAATGTCACCTTTCTATCAAAAAGTGAAAGGGGGGACAAAAAAAAATGATCACCTTCTCAGTGAGGCCTCCCCTAATCATTCTGTGAAAGCATCAGCCATCAGCCCCTACCCTTCCTATCCCCCTGCCAGGCCCCTGTTTTTCTTTTTCTTTTCTTTTCCTTTTTTTTTTTTTTTGAGATGGAGATTTTTGAGACAGAGTTTTGCTCTTGCCGCCCAGGCTGGAGTGCAATGGTGCAATGGCTCACTGCAACCTCCTCCTCCCAGGTTCAAGTGATTCTCCTGCCTCAGCCTCCCAAGTAGCTGGGATTACAGGCGTATGCCACCACACACTGCTAATTTTTATATTTTTAGTAGAGACGGGGTTTCGTGATGATGGCCAGGCTGGTCTCGAACTCCTGACCGCAGGTGATCCACTCGCCTCGGCCTCCCAAAGTGCTAGGACAGGCGTGAGCCACCGCACGCGGGTCCACCATTGCTCTTAATGCCATTTCACACACTATATCTCTTAATTTTTTATTTTAATTTTATTTTTTAATTATTTATTTTTTGTGACGGAGTCTCGCTCTGTTGGCCAGGCTGGAGAGCAGTGGTGTGATCTTGGCTCACTGCAACCTCCACCTACTGGATTCAAGTGATTCTCCTGCCTCAGCCTCCTGAGTAGCTGGGATTACAAGCACTAATCTTTTGCATTTTTGGTAGAGACAGGCGGGGTTTCATCATGTTAGCCAGGCTGGTCTCAAACTCCTGACTCAGATGATCTGCCCGCCTCAGCCTCCCAAAGTGTTGGGATTACAGGCGTAAGCCACGGTGCCCAGCCCTTTTTTCCTTTTTAGAGACAGGGTCTTGCTCTATCACCCAGGCTGGAGTGCAGTGGCACCATCATAGCTCACTGCAGCCGTGAACTCCAGGGCTCACAAGATCCTCCCGCCTCAGCCTCCTGAGTAGCTGGGACCACAGGCATGCACCACCATACCCAGCTAATTTTTTAACTTTTTTGTAGAGATAGAGATGGGTCTCACTACGTTGCCCAGGATGGCTCCTGGGCTCAAGTGATCCTCCTGCCTCAGCCCCCCAACATGCTGAGATTATAGGCATGAGGCCCTGCACCTGGCCCTAATCTACTTCCTTATCAAGTTCAGCACTTCTCTCCCCAGCTAGGATGTCAGTCCCACGAGGGCAAAGAATTTATCCATTTTGTTCAATATTGTATCCCTAGATGCCTAGAACAGGGCTTGGCACACAGCAGGGGCTCAGTAAATAATGAGTGAATGAATGAATGTATGTATGGGCCTTGAGTTCCTTCATTCTCTTTCCATCTCTTGCTTGTATCTCTCTCTCTCTGTCTCGCATTTGAGACAGTGGCTCACCCTGTCACCCAGGCTGGAGTGCAGTGGCGCAATCTCGGCTCAAGGCAACCTCCACCTTCCAGGTTCAAGCGATTCTCCTGCCTCAGCCTCCCAAGTAGCTGGGACTACAGGCACGTGCCACCATGCCCAGCTAATTTTTGTATTTTTAGTAGAGATGGGTTTTCACCATGTTACCCAGGCTGGTCTTGAACTCCTGGGCTCCAGCAATCCTCCCATCTCAGCCTCCCAAAGTGCTGAGATTCTAGGCATGAGCCACTGTGCCTGGCCATTTGTACCTCTCGTTCTTTCTTTGCAACTGCCTCTCCATCACTTGCCTGTCTCTTGTCTCTCAGTGTCTCTCTCTCTCTTTCCATCTCTGTCTCTGTGTCGTCCACTAGGAAGACACCTCCCTGAAGTCCAGGTCCTCTTCTGTCTTCCTCATCAGGCACTGTTCACACCTGTCACAGGCCTTTGACACATGACAGGTGTTGGCCAACAGCTGTGGAACCAACATTACGAATGGCCGAAAGCCTTTGTCTCTCCCCATGCCTCTGGTGGAGCTGTCTGCCATTTTCACTCTGAATCTCCGTGACTCTCTCTTGGCCTGTTTCTTTTTCTTTTTCAGGTAGTTTCACTCTTTTGTCCAAGCTGGAGTGCAGCGGCATGATCTCGGCTCACTGCAACCTCCGCCCCCACCTGGGTTCAAGCGATTCTCCTGCATCAGCCTCCCAAGTAGCTGGGATTGCAGGTGCACCCCACCACACCTGGCTAAGTTTTGTATTTTTAGTAGAGATGGGATTTCACCATGTTGGCCAGGCTGGTCTTGAACTTCTGACCTCAGGTGATCCACCCGCCTCAGCCTCCCAAAGTGCTGGGATTACAGGCTTGGGCCACCACACCTGGCCAGCCTCAGTTTCCTTCTCTGAGTTTTTCTGCTTTTCATTCAGCCATTTCTCAGTTTTTTGTTTTTGTTTTTGTTTTGTGGTGAGACTGAGTCTCGCTCTGTCGCCCAGGCTGGAGTGCAGTGGCATGATCTCAGCTCACTGCAAAACCTCTGCCTCCCAAGTTCAAGTAAGTCTCCTGCCTCTGCCCCCCAACTAACTGGGATTCCAGGTATGTGCCACCATGCCTGGCTAATTTTAGTTTTAGTTTTTTTTTTCTGAGACAGAGGGACTTCCTCTGTCGCCCAGGCTGGAGTGCAGTGGCGTAATCTCAGCTCACCGCAACCTCTGCCCCCCAGGTTCTAAGCGATTCTCCTGCTTCAGCCTCTGGAGTAGCCAGGATTACAGGTGCCCGCCACCACGCCTGGCTAATTTGTATACTTTTAGCAGAGACGAGGTTTCACCATATTGGTCAGGCTGTTCTCGAACTCCTGACCTCAGGTGATCCACCCGCCTCCGCCTCCCAAAGTGCTGGGATTACAGGCGTGAGCCACCGCACCTGGCCATCCTCACCTTTCACTTGCAGAAAGCAGTATCATGAAATGGTTATTAATTGCGATTCTGATCCCAGAGTGCTAGGGCTTCAGTACCCAAGAGGCTGAGTGACCCTGGGCACTTAGTCTATGTTTGTGGAATTCATTCATTCATTCATTCATTCATTCATTTCACAGAGACGGTGGGGGTGATAATGCCGGCCAGGTGCTGTGGATCCGTCCTGTCTGTTCCCTGCTGTGTTTGTGGAAGTCCCTGCTTCCCTGGGTCTCTGTCCTTCCACCTCTTGGGGCAGAATAATCCACCTTTTTCTGTCTCTGTGTCTCTGGCAAGCATTCATTTAGCACTGGCTCCGGACTGCAGTGCTGGGAGATGTCAGGGACACAGCGATGACTAAGTCAGCCCCAGGCTTGCCGTCAGGGTGCCCCTGGTTCAGACGCATCCAGACAGTATCAAACTCAAAAGCAGACAGAGGACTGGGCATGGTGGCTCACACTTGTAATTCCAGCACTTTGGGAGGCCAAGGTGGGCAGATTGCTTGAGCTCAGGACTTTGAGACCAGCCTGGGCAACATGATGAAATCCCGTTTCTACCAAAAAACACAAAAATTGGCCGGGTGCGGTGGCTCATGCCTGTAATCCCAGCACTTTGGGAGGCTGAGGCGGGCGGATCACAAGGTCAGGAGTTTGAGACCAGCCTGGCCAACATGGCAAAACCCCATCTCTACTAAAAATACAAAAATTAGCTGGGCGTGGGTGGCGGGCACCTGTATTCCCACCTACTCAGGAGGCTGAGGCAGGAGAATCGCTTGAACCCGGGAGGTGGAGGCAGTGAGCCAAGATCATGCCATCATCACCCTGTCTCTAATAAGGACAAAAAAAAATTAGCTGGGCGTGGTGGCGCATCCCTGTAATCCCAGCTACTCGGGAGGCTGAGGCAGGAGAATCACTAGAACCCAGGAGATGGAGGTTGCAGTGAGCTGAGGTCGCGCCACTGCACTCAAGCCTGGGTAACAGAATGAAACTCCGTCTCAAAAATAATAATAATAATAATTTTACAAAGTTAAAAAAAAATCTAGGGCTGGAAGAAGCTGGGAAAAAGACAAGGAACTAGGGACGCAGCCACCCCAGACGACCCCTACTCACCTTGACCCTGAAGGGGCAGCGGGTCTGGTCCACCAGCATGATGTTCTCAGGCTTGAGATCAGCGTGGATGATCGCCAGCTCCTTGAGCCGGGCCAGGGCTCTGAGCACCTGCAGGGTGACTGTACGGATGTGGCGGGCAGGGAGGGGCACGAAATTGTTCTCCTTCTGGAACTCGAAAAGGTTTTGCTCCAGCAGCTCGAAGACCAGGTAGAACTTGAGGGCATCGTGGAAGAACTCAAGGAAGCGGACGACATGGGCCTCCTCAGGGTCTAGGCCTCGCATGCAATGCAGCAGCTTCAGCTCGTTCTTGATGGTGCAGTTGCGGTAGGCGTCGTTCTTGAGGATCTTGATGGCCACCATCTCGCCCGTGCTCCGCCGCCAGCCCTTGGCTACCTCCCCAAAGGTCCCCTTGCCCAAGACCTCGATGATGTCGTAGCAGTCGGTCTCCGACTGGATGGTGGCCATGGTGCCGCTGCTGCCAGACACTGCCCTGCCCAGGCCCCTGTGCCACTGGCTCTGCCGCCCAGGCCTCCCGCCTGGCCGCCGACACAGCAGGCCCACCAGTGGGGGAAAGAGAACCGCACTCGTGCCTCCTCCTATGAGGTTGGCCCCTGCTTCCCTGGCACCCCCAAGCCCCCAGGCCACACTGTCAGTCTGTGAGGGGCTGCAGCCCTCCCCAAAAGCCCTCCTGGTTTGGGATGAGGGGCCCCAGGCCCTCATCGCTGGGTTCCAGCGCTGTTGAGTGGCTCTGGTTCTGTTGTTGGAGACCTGAGCCCTGGCTGGAGTGGGGGTGGGGTGCCAGGCTGGGCCCCCTCCCCCGCCCAGTGGCAGAACCTTGCAAAGACCAAACAGGTGAAGTGTTGACAGAGGGGAGTCTAATCGTGGGCCTTGGGCATACAGGAATGGGGATAAGGCAGGAGTGAGGAAAGGTGGGCTTCTTGAGCTTGGGAGATGTGATGCGTGTGTGTCTGTGTTCAGAAAACTCCTGTCCCAGCCTGAGGCTACTGCAGGGTAAGGTTGTAAAAGGCCCTGAATGCCAGGCTAAGGAGTTTGGACTGTGTTCTGAGGGCACTTGGGAGCCACAGAAGGGCTTTGAGCAGGGGACGGCAGGGCCAGATATGAGTGTCAGAAAGTTACTGTATGAAAAAGGATAGGTTGGAGCGGGTAAGAGTGGAAGCCCCAAGCCAGGGAAAGAGTCCAGGACAGGGCACAGATGGGAGAGGTTGGGGAGGGGAGGGCAAGGCCAATGGATAAGACACTCAGAAGGCCAGGAGGAGCAGCCGGGAGACCGACAGTTTAGGGGAAAGGCGGGAGCTAAGACCAGGCCTAGGGCTCTGGCATGAAGGGGCAGTCCCCGAGAAATGGACATGGATAAGAAGCAGCTTGGGGGAGATGTTGAGGCCAAATTACAAAATGTATTTATTTTTGGCTGGGTGCGGTGGGTCATGCCTGTAATCCCAGCACTTTAGGAGGCCAAGGAGGGCAGATCATAAGGCAGGAGATCGAGACCATCCTGGCTAACACGGTGAAACTCCCTACTAAAAATACTAAAAATTAGCCAGGCGTAGTGGAGGGCGCCTGTAGTCCCAGCTACTTGGGAGGCTAAGGCAGAAGAATAGCTTGAACCCGGGAGGTGGAGGTTGCAGTGAGCCGAGATTGCACCACTGCACTCCAGCCTGGGTGACAGAGCGAGACTCTGTCTCAAAAAAAAAAAAAACAAAAGTATTCATTTTTATTTATCTTTTTAATTTTTTGTAGAAATGGGGTCTCACTATGTTGTCCAGGCTGGTCTCAAGTGATCCTCCTGGGCTCAAGTGATCCTCCTGCCTCGACCTTCCAAAGTGCTGGGATTGTAGGCATGAGCCACCACTCCAGCCGGATTAGAATATTTGACATCGGGCCAGGCTCGGAGGCTCATGCCTGTAATCCCAGCACTTTGGGAGGCCGAGGCCGGTGGATCAACTGAGGTCGGGAGTGAGACCAGCCTGACCAACATGGAGAAACCCCGTCTCTACTAAAAATACAAAATTAGCCGGGTGTAGTGGCACATGCCTGTAGTCCCAGCTACTCGGGAGGCTGAGGTCAGGAGGCTGAGGTATGAGAATCGCTTGAACCTAGGAGGCAGAGGTTGCTGTGAGCCAAGAGTGCACCACTGCACTCCAGCATGGGTGACAGAGTGAGACTCTGTCTCAAAAAATAAAAATAAATAAATAAATAATAAAATAAAATGCCTAAGGTCACCCGAGTGACTGCCAGAGACAGCCTCTGACCCTAAGCAGCCTGGCTCCAGCGCCAAGCTCTGAACCACCACCCACACAACCTCCTAAAAACCAGGAGACCTGGGGAAGGTGTGCAGAAGCTGCTGGGTCCCCAAGGGGATGCAGGAGAGAGTTTGGGAGTTGTCAGCACAGAAAGGAGGCGTGGAAGCCATGGGGGAGGGTGATGTACCCTAGGGAGGGTGTGGGGGTGGACAAGGGCCCGGGAGGAACCTCTAGTGCCCAAGGAGCACGGGGAGAGAGAGGTGTGGGGAAGAGGAGCAAGTGTCAGGAAGATCGAAGGGGCCTTGAAGAGTCAGGACAAGAGAGACAAAGGAAACCCTCAGGCGTGGCCACGGGGCGGTCACTGCTGACACAGATAAGGTAGGAGGAAAACCCCAAATGCTAGGGTCTTGGAAATGGGGGTGCACCATGAGTGTAGATAACTCCTGCCATGTTTGGTGGGGGCAAAGAAAAAGTGTGTGGTGAGAGTGACCTGAGGAGGGCCGGCTTGAAGGGACAAGGTAGTCAAGTGAGTGAGGGATTCTGCCAGGCCCCTCATCCACTGAGACAGGATAGGGAGATGTGAGGAGAGTGGGGGGCTGTCAGGGCGAGACTTGGGACCAGATATTGAGTCTCCTTAGTCCAGTGTGGGACATCACAGAGAGACGTGGAGGAGGCTGGAGGCCCTGCTGGGAGCCTCAGGACTTAGATCCTGAATTGGGATGGCAGGGATGGATGGCCCATGGCCCCTGGGAGCTGAGACCAGCACTGACAGGTGCTGAGGACCCTGGGACCTAGTTCCAAGAGGCGGCTGTGTTTTTGAGGTAGAGGCTTTGAGGGGACCAGGATCGGCCTTCCTGGGTGGGGCCAGAGTGGACAGGGCAGTCAAACCAGCCAGACAGGAAAGAGAAGGCCAGGATGTGTAGAAGTGCCCTCACCGGCAGAGGGCAGGTGGGGAGCAACCAGCCTGGTAGAAGTGGGTCCCCCAGGACAGGCGGGCTTCCTGGCAGAGGGGTCCCGAAGCTGTGCTCTGCCAGGGAACATCCCAGAGTCCTCTTTAACAACCCCTGGGAATTCTCAAGGGCTAGGGACGTCTCCCCTCCCACCACGGCCTGCCCCAAGGCCATCTTGAGTCTTTGTTGTTGTTTTTGTTGAAACAGTCTGACTCTGTTGCCCAGGCTGGAATGCAGGGGCGCCTCATGGCTCACTGCAGCCTCGACCTCCCGGGCTCAAGTGATCCTCCCACCTCAGCCTCCCGAGTAGCTGGGATTACAGGCATGGGCCACCATGCCTGGATATTTTTTGTATTTTTTTTGTACAGATGAGGTATCCCTATGTTTCCCAGGCTGGTCTTAAACTCCCGGGCTCAAGCAATCCTCCTGCTTTGGCCTCCCAAGTGCTGGGCTTACAGGCATAAGCCACTGCGCCCAACCCACCCTGACTCTTCTCAGACCAGGTATGACCTGTTTCTCCCCTCACACCAGAGGTTCCCCTCAGGCCAGGCTCAGGTGACCCCTAGAACCTCCTCTTTGGAGACTGCCTTCTCTGCATCTCCCCTATACCCACTCCTGCCCCTCCCGGCCCCCTATGCACACAGAGAAGACAAATACAGGGCTACTTCCAGATTATTTTATTCACATGGCTTGGTGGGGTACAGGCACTCCTGCCAGAGAGACAGGAGCAGGCCTCCCCACCAGCCCTGGTCAGTCACCCACCTCCCGGCCCTCTTAGGGTTAGTGCTAGTTATCACACACACGACAGCGAGGGGGTAGAGAAAGGAAGGCAAGAAGGGATCCCCATCTGACCAGGGGCTTCAGACAGCCGCAGCCTGAGTCCCCTCCATCCTGGCCGGGCCTGAAGCCCCTGTCTCTGAAAACCCCACGCTGGGCAGCCGCACCCGGAATCCACCCTCTTCCTGGTCCCCACTCCCACTCCGGGCCTTGGGGCTTAGGGACACCCTGGGGAAGCGGAACTTGGGTGACTTCTCTCTGACGGGGGACTTGGGGGCTGCATTGCCCTCCTGCCCCCGAGAGGCTTTAGAAGGGGCCGCCAGGCCTACACGTGGCAAGCGGACCCGGCCCCGGCCCCGGCGACCCAAGGCCCCTTCCCCACTGCCCTCTTCCTCTTCCTCCTCCTCGGGGCTGGGGGAGCCTTCCCCAGTGACCATCTCACTTTGGCTGAAGCCCACTCGGGGCAGCCTGAGTTTGGGGCTCTTGGCCTTCTCACCCTCCTCGGCCCCCTCCTTGGCCCGCGCCAGGCCAAACCGGGGAAGCCGCACCTTGAGCTTGTGTCCGGCCTCTCCCTCCCCCTCTGCCACCTGGTACTCGGCATGGTTGCCCCCGGGTGGCGAGAGCTCCACGTCGGGCAGTGAGAGGCGGAAGGTACGCTCGGCCCCTGGGGGCTGTTCCTCAGCACCCTCGCCCCCCACCCTAGCTCCGGCCCCCAGTGTGGGCAACTTCAGCCTCAGCCCACCCTCGCCTGTGGCCGCCTCGCCCGCCTGCACCTCTCGGCTTAGCCCCACGTCCAGCTCAAGCTGGGGCACTGTCACGGTGGGCATCTTGAAGACACCCTCACCCACCAGCAGCTCCCCACCTGCAACCTGGGCTCCAGGCAGAGACAGGGTCACCTGGGGCACCTGAACCCTGCAGCCTGCTGTGCCCTCTGCTGAAGGGGCTGTACTCTCAGCCTGCTGCCCTGGGGTACGTGCCTCCCCAAAGCCGGTCAGCTCCACCTGCGGCAGGGAGATGCCCAGCGGAGGCATCCTCGGCCCTGCCTCATGGCCCTCAGTGACCACCTGCCTGGCTGTGGACACCTTCAGGCCTGACAGCTGCATTCCACTGGCAGCCACAGCCCCCTCTGCCCTCCCTTCCTCCTGGGTGCCCAGCGTGACCAGCTCCACCTCGGGGATCTTAAGCTGCACATCGGTGGACTCAGCCTTTTCCCCCGGGCTGGCACGCTCACCTTGAACTTCTGCTTCCTTCCCTCGAGCCAGCCCAAAGGAGGGCATTTTCAGCTTGGGCATCTTCACCCTCCCATCCCAGCCCCAGCCCTTGCCCTCCAACTCAGTCACCCCTGGCACTAGTTCTGCTGCCTCAGTGTCCCGGCCTCTGACCCCAAACTTGGGCAGAGCAAACCTGGGCCCCTTGAACTTGAGGTCAGCCCCTGCCACCTCTACCTTGCCCGAGGGCAGGTGGGCATCCAGGCTGAGCTGTGGGATGGACAGATCGAGGGCAGGCAGCAGGCCTCCCTCCCCGGCCCCTTTGGCCTCAGCCTCAGCCCCCACCCGAGCCTTGGGGAGTGAGATGGCAAATTTGGATACCTTCAGCTTGGTAGCTCGCCCAGCCCCCTCAGCCTCTGCCTTAGCCACCTTTGGCCCCGAGAGTCCAAACTTAGGTAAGGAGAACTTGGAAGAGGGCTTGACTTTCATCTCCATCATCTCCAGCCGCCCTTCCTCCATTTCCACGGCGGGCAGCTGTGGAGTGACAATTTCAACAGAGGGCACTCGGAAGCCCACTTCCCTGACCCCTGCTGCCACCTCAGGGCCCTCCGCCCGCTCTATCTTGCCCATTTTAGCGGCTGGGACCTGCCCCTGCAGGCCAAGTGCTCCTGGCAGGTCTAGCTCCACTGAGGGCAGAGTGAGAGAGGGGACACCCACATGAGCCTCACCATCCACCTCTGGCTGCAGACAGGGAAGTGTTACCAGCTTCCCTGAGACGTCAGCACCCGCCTCGCCTGGCTTGCCACGTGATGGGGACTCTGCCCTCCCTAGCTTGGGCATGGTCATCTTGGGCATGGTCATCTTGGGCATCTTGAAGCCAAATTCCATCCCTTCTGCCTGTTCTGCCTTGGCGGCCTTTAGCTGCACCTCTGCAGCCCTGGGCAGCTTCACCTCTGGTGCCTTCGGAAGATGCACGTCGGGAAGCTTCGGCACTTGCATTTCCGGCAGCCGAATCTCTGACACTTTCGGCAGCTGCACCTCAGGGAGGTGCACGTCGGGCACAGCCATCTCAGGCACCTTGGGGAGTTTTATCTCTGGGAGCTTCATGTCAGGGACTTTCATTTCGGAGACTTTGGGCAGCTGCACCTCTGGGAGGTGTACATCGGGCACAGCCATTTCAGGCACCTTGGGGAGTTTCATCTCTGAGACTTTTGGCAGCTGCACCTCGGGGAGTTGAACCTCTGGCACAGCCATCTCGGGCATTTTAGGGAGTTTCATCTCTGGGACTTTCAGGAGCTGCACTTCCGGGAGGTGCACATCCGGCACGGCCATCTCGGGCACCTTCGGGAGTTTCACTTCAGGGAGCTTCATCTCTGGGACTTTTGGGAGCTGCACTTCCGGGAGGTGCACATCCGGCACCGCCATCTCGGGCACTTTCGGGAGTTGCACTTCAGGGAGTTTCATCTCAGGAAGTTTCATCTCAGGCACCTTTGGAAGCTTCATCTCAGGGACTTTCATCTCTGGCACTTTCGGCAGCTGCACCTCTGGAAGCCGCACCTCTGGCACAGCCACCTCTGACACCTCTGGGAGTTTCATCTCTGACACTTTGGGCAGCTGCACCTCTGGAAGCCGCACCTCCGGCACAGCCATCTCTGGCATCTTTGGGAGTTTCATCTCTGACACTTTGGGCAGCTGCACCTCTGGAAGCCGCACCTCCGGCACAGCCATCTCTGGCACCTTTGGGAGTTTCATCTCTGACACTTTGGGCAGCTGTACCTCTGGAAGCCGCACCTCCGGCAGAGCCATCTCTGGCACCTTTGGGAGTTTCATCTCTGACACCTTGGGGAGCTCCACCTCTGGGAGTCGAACCTCTGGAAGGGCTGCCTCGGGCACTTTTGGAAGCTTGACCTCAGGAGGCTTGGGGAGCTTCACTTCAGGTCCCTTGGGCACCTTGACCTCGGGTCCTGACACTCCGATGCCAAGGGAGGGCATTTTGATGGTGGGCAGCTTCAGCTTGCTCTCTACAACTTCAGGAGCAGCGGGCCGGGGCTCCAAGAGGGAAAGCCCAAAGGTGGGCATTCGAAGTCTGGGACCTTTCACCCTGGCCTCAGGGCTGACCTTGGCTGCCTTGGCCTCAGCAACTTCCTTGGCTCGAGCCCCAAATCGGGGGAAACTAAGGCGGGGCATCTTCAGGGCCACCTCAGGTGCCTCTCCCCGGGCCTCCACCTCTGCACCCGGCAAGGCCAGGTCCACCCCCACAGTCGGTGCTGCCACATCCAGGGTGGGCACCACTACCGACACAGCCCCTTCCCGGGTCTCTAGGCAGGGAAGTGTGGGCAGAGTGGGCAGTGAGGGCAAGGCAGGCAGCTCCACCTGGGGGACCTGGATCCCCACGGCTGGGGCCTCCACAGCAGGCGGAGCCGGGGCTCCAAGCCCAAGGGTTGGCAGGTGGAGGGCAAAGCCACCAGCTGCCTCTGCTGAGGGGGCAGCCTTGGGGGCTGAGACCTGGGGGACACCCACCTCGGCCCCTGGCAGCCGGGGCCCAACCAGCTCCACCTGAGGGGCTGGGAAACGAGCTCCTGTGGCCACCTCGGCCTCCACCTTGGCCTTCCTAGGGGGAGGAGCGGCGGCGGCCAGCCGGGCTGCCTGAGCCTCTTCAGCCACTTCTCGTACACGCAGCCGAGGCAGCTGGAGGCGCCGGCGGGCAGGGGCGGCCGGGACAGGACCCTTGACAGCCTCGGCTTTGAGGCCCCGACGCAGGCGGGAGAACTTGGGAAAGGAGAACTCGACGTCAACAGGGGCCAGGTCAGCGGGGACCCCCAGAGCCCCAGGCACCATCTTCTTCTTCTTCACAGGGGACAGACTCTGGATGTTCTGGGGAGAGAGGAGAGAGGCGGGAGGCGGTGGGACAGTGGGAGGCTGGGAGTGGACAGGAAGAGCCCCACCTGGTATTGGACCAGGCTGGGGATGCGCTGGGTCAAGTATCTTGTTCCCCAAACATCATCCTGACTTCTTGCCTGTCATTTCACCATGAGTGCCCAGGAAAGCAGGCAGCCATTTAGAATCTCCAAATGAGTCAACAGGAGTGTAGGGACTGGGACCCAAGATTTCTAGATCCTGATCCGGGATTTTCCCCAACAACCTCATTCTAGAGATGGGGAAACTGAGGCCCAGGGAGGAAAATAAATTTGTCCAGGGCCACTCAGCAGTAATTGGGCCGGCACTCAGGCTGGAATCTGGCTTCCCTGGCTCCAAATAGCCTGGTTCAGGACCCCTAGCAAGCCTGGATCCTTTGGTGGGCACGCCTCTGCGAGGTGGGTGAGGGCCCTGGGCTGGGGTGGGTCTGTCCCCCTTCCCGGGAAAGAGTTTGGGGCAGACAGGAAGGGGCAGAGGGTGGAATTAGCTTGGGTTAGTGACAAGACAGAGGGCAAGGTTGGCCCACGATGGCGGGGAATGGGGCTCACGGCGCAGAGACCGGATCGCTGGGGCAGTCCAGGGCCGGGGCCGGGGCCGGGCTAAGCACGCGTACCAGCTTGGCCACCTTGGCCCGCGGGCCCTTGATCTCGTAGCCAGACACGGTCCCGGGCCGCAGCGCCAGGTCCCCGGTGGGCACAGTGCGCTTCAGGCAGAAGGAGACTTTGTAAGGCTCGGCGCATTGCAGCAGGCGTAGTGCGTCCTCGTACTTGAAGTTCTCGAAGAACACTCGGGCACTCAGCAGCTGGTCCCCTGCGGGCGAAGTGGAGGTGCGCAGCACGTGGGCATCTCCCGGCTGCGCCCGGGCCTAGTTCTGCCCACTTGCACGGAGCCCCCGCGGTGAGGACCCGCCCCAAATTTTAGTCTCTCCAATCCCCAGCGCAGGATTGAGTCGCAGTTACGCTAGTCCCCGCCCCATGACCTTATCCCCACCCCCTGCAATGAACAAGGCCGCACCCACTCAGGTCACGCCTGCACCTTGTCGCTCCCCTACCCATCCTTACGTTTCAGATACTGACTTTGCTTCTTTTACCGAGAGAACAGAATCAGAAGGGAACTTCCAGAAGCTCCCACACTGTCTGTTCACCCCCTTTCTCCTGCGGCGACTTACTCCACTCGCCTTCCTGTTCCTGGGGATGAACTAACCCCACTCCTAGCTCAGGGCAATCCCTCCACCGCCTTCTCAGGGACATCCTCCAGCAATTCTCTCCTCTTCCCACATCATCAATTGTCCTTCTCGTCTACATTATTCCCATCAGCATACAAACATATTATTATTTCTCGCATAAGAAAGGTTGTCACTCCCCCGGAGCTCCTGCCCTATTGATCTGTTCACCTTAATAGGCAAAAGGTATTGAGTTCTCCAGTGGCATTATTACCAGTTCTCCAATCACACCTCTGACCCTGCTTTCCAACACGCACATCTGAACTGCTCCTCTCAAGGTCCCAGGCAGTGACCTCTGTATAGTAAGTCCAAGGGTCAAGTCCCAGGCCTCATCTGCTTAAACCACTCAGCATCTGATCTAACCTCACTCTCTCTTTCATACCCTTGCTTCCCTTGGCTTCCAAGGTGCCACACCCTCTGGAGCATCTCTGGGAGTTCCTTGTCAGTCTCCATAGATGTTTGCTTTCCCTCTCCCTGATTTCTTTCTCTTTTCTAAATAGTCTCACTATGTTGCCCAGGCTAATGTTGCCCAGTCCAGTCTCAAATTCCTAGGCTCAACTGATCCTCCCACCCCAGCCTCCCAAAATGTTGATATTACAGGCGTGAGCCACTACACCCAGCTTTCTTTTTATTTCTTTTTTTGTTTGAGAAGGAGTCTTTCTCTGTCCCCCAGGCTGGAGTGCAGTGGCGCGATCTCGGCTCATTGTAAGCTCCGCCTCCCGGGTTTACGCCATTCTCCTGCCTCGGCCTCCCGAGTAGCTGGGACTACGGGCGCCCACCAACACGTCCGGCTAATTTTTTTTTGTATTTTTAGTAGAGACAGGGTTTCACCGTGTTAGCCAGGATGGTCTTGATCTCATGACCTCATGATCCTTCCGCCTTGGCCTCCCAAAGTGCTGGGATTACAGGCTTGAGCCACCGCACCCGGCCACTACACCCAGCTTTTTTTTTTTTTTTTTTTTTTTTTTTAGATGTAGTTTTGCTCTTGTTGCCCAGGCTGGAGTGCAATGGCGCGATCTTGGCTCACCGCAACCTCTGCCTCCTGGGTTCAAGCGACCCTCCTGCCTCAGCCTCCCGAGTAGCTGGGACCACAGCCATGCGCCACCACGCCCAGCTAATTTTGTATTTTTAGTATAGACGGGGTTTTTCCATGTTGGTCAGGCTGGTCTCGAACTCCCGACATCAGGTGATCTGCCCGCCTTGGCCTCTCAAAGTGCTGGCATTACAGGCGTGAGCCACCGTGCCCAGCCCCCCCCCCTTTTTTTTTAAAGACAAGATCTCGCCAGGTGCGGTGCTTAAATATGTCTTTCCCGGGCTGGGCGCGGTGGCTCACGCCTGTAATCCCAGCACTTTGGGAGGCCGAGGTGGGTAGATCACAAGGTCAGGAGATCGAGACCATCCTGGCTAACACGGTGAAACCCCGTCTCTACTAAAAATACAAAAAATTAGCCGGGCGTGGTGGTGGGCGCCTGTAGTCCTAGCTACTAGGGAGGCTGAGGCAGGAGAATGGTGTGAACCCAGGAAGCGGAGCTTGCAGTGAGCCGAGACTGCACCACTGCACTCCAGCCTGGGCAACAGAGCGAGACTCTGTTTCAAAAAAAAAAAAAAAGTCTCTCCCCACTGGAATGTAAGCTCCATAAGTGCAGGGACTGTTGTTCACTGTTTTGTTCACAGCTGTAGCCCAAGCAGCTAAGATAATGTCTGAAATAGGGTGGGGCACGGTGGCTCACGCCTGTAATCCCAACACTTTGGGAGACTGAGGCCGATGGATCACCTGAGGTCGGGAGTTCGAGACCAGCCTGGCCAACATGGTGAAACCCCGTCTCTACTAAAAATACAAAAATTAGCCGGGCGTGGTGGAGGGCACCTGTAATCCCAGCTACTCAGGAGGCTGAGGCAGGAGAATCGCTTGAACCAGGGAGTCGGAGGTGGCAGTGAGCCGAGATCGTGCCATTGCACTCCAGCCTGGGCAACAAGAGAGAAACTCCGTATCAAAATAAATAAATAAATAAATAAATAAAGTGAAATAGAAGGCACTAATAAATAGTTGTTGCATGAATAAATCACGTCAGCTTCATCCGTTTCCTAAAACATCCTTTACTTACAAAGCTCCTCTTCCCAACCCCTCTAAGTGGCTCACTCCACCCGTTTCTCCTGCCCCAAGAACAAAAACATTTCCTAGCACTCACGTAGTTAAGCACTATGTGCCACTTAGCTATGTGCTAAGTGTTTTCACATACTGACTCGTTAAATCCTCAATACATAATAACCCCATACTAGAATAAGTCCCATTTCAGAGATGAGAAAACTGAGGCACAGAAAGATCACAAGCTAGTAAACGGGGGAATGTGGAATTCGCACCCAGACAGTGAACCTCCGGAGTTTGCTGTGAACGGTCAGCAAAGCTCCGCCCCAAGCCCTTAACCCCGCCTCCTGGTCGCCGGTCACGCCCCCATACCCCGGTGAGTTTCGGCCTCTCTTTGGACCCAAGGCTGATTCCTAACCCCGCCCCGCAGTTCGACCCCGCCCCACACCCCGGGCCGGCCCACCTTCCTGCAGGCTGAGGCTCCTGGCGGCGGGTGAGTCCTCGCGCAACTCCCGAACGAAGATTCCCTCTTTGCCGCCGCCCGCTACGTTGATGCCGCTGACCCCGGTCTGCGCCTCCGTCTCCACGATAATTTCCACCAACTCCGCCCGCCTCAGCTCCTGCAGAGGGAGGCGAGGTGTCGCATTGGGGCTCTAGGGCCGGACCTCGCCCAGAGCCCGCCATTGCGCTCAACAGTGGCTCATATACATATATATACATATATATTTATATATATTTAGAGACGGGGGTTGGGGGCGGTCTCGCCACATTGCCCAGGCTGGTCTCGAACTCCTCCTGGGCCCAAGCGATCTTCCCGCCTCGGCCTCCCAAAGTGCTGGGATTACAGGCGTGAGCCACCGCGCCCGGCCAAAAGCAGCTGTTCAGCGGGTCTTCAGGGCACACGCCCCTCGGCGCTGCCCTCGCAGGACGTCGGGGCACACCCATTCCGGCGTCTCCCCTTTAAGCAAGCCCGCGGGCGGCTGGCTTTCTAGGACCCGCGGAACGGTTAAACAGCTCTGCGGGCCGGCTGGCTTCTCCAAGGCCCTAGAGCGGAAGTCGAAAGGGGTTAGGGGAGGAGACGGGGTTGTAAGGGGAGGGACTGCGTCAGAGTGGGCTGGAGAGAACTTGAGTTGTGATTGAGAGGCGGGACAAGGATCGTGGGGGCGTGGTCAGGTTGGGGGGCGGGGCTGGGGGGTTGGTGCGGGTAGGAGGGGTAAGAGAGCACAGGCCTGGGAGGAAGAGCCAAATGGGGTATAGAAGCGTCCAAAAGATAGGAGAGGAATGTGGCCAGAGTTTATGGGGGGTTATTTGGAGCTGGGGTGGAGACCCCTATTATTTTTTTGTGGGGGGAGACAGGGTCTCTCACTCTGTCCCCAGGCTTGAGTGCGGTGGTGTGATCATAGCTCACTGCAGCCTCCACCTCCTAAACTCAAGCAGACCTTCCGCTCCGGTCTCCCAAGTAGTTGAGAACACAGGCACGCGCCACCACGCCCAGCTAATTTTTAATTTTTTTTTTTTTAAGAGACAGGGGTATCACTGTGTTGCCCAGGCTGGTCTCAAACTCCTGGCCTCAAGAGATCCTCCTGTCTCAGCCTCCCAAAGCCCTGGGATTACAGGCATGAGCCACTGCATCTGGCCCCGAGACCCATATTCTACCAGCTGAATTTAACTATGGGGGAGGGGCTTTAATTACAGCAGAACAAGAGAATAGTTGAGGATGGGATTCTGAGGAAGGGGCTGCTGGCTGGACCTTCAAGCCGTCTGGGATTCGGGGGACAGGGAGTGGGATTTGCCTCCCTGCAGGCTTGAATGTGTGTGAGAATGTGCTCTATTGTAAATTCAATGACCCGAAGACCTGTGAAACGCCCACAGGAGAGGGAATCCAGTGAAGGGGGTCTGCGTGGGTAATGAATGGGACTGGCAGACATGGCATTCCCGGTATTTACTGTAAATGATGCAGATTGGACCTGGCCCAGAAGCCACTATGGGATTCACAATAGGGCTTCCCAGAAGAGGCAGTGACAAACCTGGATCCTGTCTAGGAATCCAATCTGCTGTGTGTCTTAGGAAGAATCTTGCCCTCTCTGGACCCACTTCCCTGCTGCAAAATAGGGTAAACATAGGCATACTGGAAGGAGGTTGCAGTAGGGATCTGAGAGGATGCTGTCATGGCCAGCGCACTGGGGCCAGCACAGACTGGAATTGAGCCCAGGACTTGGAGGGAGAGCAGGTCTAGGCCAGATGCCCCACAGCAGTGGCCCCAAGGGACTAGGGGGCTGAGCAGGGCAGTGTGGGTAAGAAGAGTTGTGGCTGGGGCTGTAGGGAACAGCATGACCACCAATACCACCCTTTGGCTCAGCAGGCCCTGGGCTCAGCATTTTATGTGCAGGATCTCTCTCTCTTTTTTTTTTTTTTTTTTTTTGAGGTGGAATCTCGCTCTGTCACCCAGGCTGGGAGTGCAGTGGCACAATCTTGGCTCACTGCAACCTCCGCCTCCCGGGTCAAGCGATTCTCCTACCTCAGCCTCTCGAGTAGCTGGGACTACAGGTGCGCGCCACCACACCCAGCTAATTTTTGTATTTTTAGTACAGATGGAGTTTCACCATGTTGGCCAGGATGGTCTCGATCTCTTGACTTCATGATCCACCCGCTTCAGCCTCCCAGAGTGCTGAGAGGCATGAGCCACCGCGCCCGGCCTCTTTTTTTTTTTAAGAGTCGGAGTCAGGCCGGGTGCGGTAGCTCACACCTATAATCCCAGCACTTTGGGAGGCCGAGGCAGGAGGATCACCTGAGGTCAGGAGTTCGCGACCAGCCTGGCCAACATGGCGAAACTCCATCTCTACTAAAAGTCCTAAAATTAGCCAGGCGTGGTGGTGGGCACCTGTAATCCCAGCTACTCGGGAGGCTGAGGCAGGAGAATCGCTTGAACCTGGGAGGCGGAGGTTGCAGTGAGCTGAAATCACACCACTGCACTCTAGCCTGGGTGACAAGACCAAGACTCCATCTCAAAAAAAAAAAAAAAAAATAGAGTCGGAGTCTTGTTGTTTTGCCCAGGCTGGTCTCCAACTCCTAGGCTCAAGGGATCCTCTGGCCTCAGCCTCCCAGAGTGTTGGGATTACAGGTATGAGCCACTGAACACAGCCTGCAGGATCTCATTTCATCTTCTCCCCAGAGCCTTGGGCAGTCACAGAGGAGGACACTAAGGCCCAGAGAGATAAAGTGTCTTGCCTAATGCCCTGTAGCAAGTTAAGTGGCTGGGCCTCAACCTTAAGTCTGTGACCCCAGAACCCATAGGCCATCCTATGGGCAGAAAACTCCTGGCGCTCTACCCACTGCCTCTCACCCCCAGTAGCAGCTTGGCCCCTGTAACAGTAGACCCGCTCTGTGCCTGGTATACAGTAAGACACGGTCGATGCCAGTCCACCATCTCAGTAACAGTGACAGCAGCTGCCATTCAAAGAGGCTTCCTCAGCACCGGACTCTGCAAATGGCTCAAGCGTGAGTTCTCAGAGGTGGAGATCATTACCTCCACTTCTTTTTTTTTTTTTTTTTTTGGGACAGAGTCTCAGGCTGGAGTGCAATGGTGTGATCTCGGCTCACTGCAACCTCTGCCTCCTGGGTTCAAGCGATTCTTCTGCCTCAGCCTCCTGAGTAGCTGGGACTACAGGCGTGCGCCATCATGCCTGGCTAATTTTTGTATTTTTAGCAGAGATGGGGTTTCACCGTATTGGTCAGGCTGGTCCTGAACTCCTAACCTCAAGTGATCCGCCTGCCTTGGCCTCCCAAAGTGCTGGGATTATAGGCGTGAGCCACTGCGCCCGGCCCCATTACCTCCATTTCACTGGGAAACTGAGGCTCAAAGAGGTGAGATCATCTGCCCAGGGCCACACAGCTGAAGTGGTAGGGTTGGGATTTGAGCCATGGGTCCAAGCCCATGTCCTTAATAACCCTTACATTATATGCCCTTGTGTGTGTGTGTGTGTGTGTGTGTGTGTGTGTGTGTGTGTGTGTTTAGACAGGGTCTTTTTTTTTTTTTTTTTACTTTGTTTTTCTTATTTATTCTTTCCACACAGGAGACTTAATGAGACAGGATCTTGCTCTTTCACCCAGGCTGGCGTGCAGTGGTTCAATCATATCTCACTGCAACCTCAACCTCCTGGGTTCAGGTGATCCTCCCACCTCAGCCTCCTGAGGAACTGGGACTACAGGAATGCACCACCAAACCTGGCTAATTTTTTTTTTTCCGGTAGAGATAGGGTCTCCCTATGTTGCCCAGGCTCGTCTCAAACTCCTAGGCTTTAGCGATCCTCCTGCCTCGGCCTCCCAAAGTGCTGGAATTCCAGGCCTGAGCCACTGCACCTGGCATATACTGCCTCTTCTGATGAAGGGTTTCTGCTGGATTTTCTTCAGCTCCTTATTAATTTAGCTCCTTTATGCGCCAGTGAATTCACTGCTTTGAGTCTTAGCCTGTGCCAGACACTGCACTAAGGACATTACATATGTTAATTTTCTTCCCCTCACAGTGACCCATAAAATAGACCCTGTTATTATTTCCATTTCACAGATGGAGGGAATGAGGCACAGAGAGGCCAGAAAGTGTCTCCTTGCTGCCCTAGTCTGTGCCTCCCCATTGCCCTCAAGTGCGCCTTGCAGGACATGTGGGCACTCACCTCGGCACTCCGGCTCCTGGCCTCCATGGCGTTGCTGGGAGGCACCTGCACCCCAGGCTCCTGTGTCCTCTCCCCTTTCTGCTGCAGAACCAGCTTCAGTTCTGCATGGAGCAGCTGCCTCTGAGCCTGCGGGAGGACAGCAGTGGAGGCTTGAGGCCAGGAGAGGATGAGAGGTGGAGGCCATGCTTACAGGGAGAGAGCAGGGTGGGTATTGGAAGGGGAGAAGGGCCCCCACCCCAGCTGTCCTCTCACCGCTGCCTGGGCGCAGGCACTTCCTCCTAATAGGAGCCCAGCCCGAGGTGCCACACAGCTGTCTGCAGGGCTCACACCCTTCCGCGGGGTTCTTGCTGCCTGCCAGGGAAAGACCAGGATGTGAAGCTCCAGGCAGGCGAGGAAGGGGTGGGGAGGGGCATGTGGCACCAGCCTGCGCTCACCTGAGGGTCACCTCCAGCTCCTTGGGCCTCCTGGGTCCGGGGCTCTAGGAAGAATAATGTGAGCCGTGTTATTGGCTAACACCCACCGATGACTTCCTGCGTGCCTGACCCTGCTGCGTTCTGCTGATACCCTATCCCCATCATGCAGGTGGGAAGCTGAGCCTCAGAAGACCTTTACCCAGGATGACTCAGCTGGACAACACACGGTAAAGCCAAAACTGACTCCGAGGCCTGTCTGGCAGCAGAGCCCCCATGCCAAAGATCTTGGCCAACTGAGGGGGCCAAATTCACTGAAAAATAATTGCTATTTGAGACAGGGTCTAGCTCTACTGCCCAGGCTGGAGTGCAGTGGTGCAATCACAGCACACTGCTGCCTCGGTCTCTGGGCTCAGGCGATCCTCCCACCTTGGCCTCCTGAGTAGCTGGGACCACAGGTGCATGCCACAACACCCGGCTACGGATTTTTTGTTTGTTTGTTTGTTTTTGTGTGTGTGTGAGAGAGAGAGTTTCGCTCTGTCACCCAGGCTGGAGTGCAATGGCGTGATCTTGGCTCACTGCAGCCTCCAACTCTTGGGTTCAAGAGATTCTCCTGCCTCAGCCTCCCGAGTAGTTGGGACTACAGGCATGCACCTTGGGCCTACAGGTACGCACCACCATACCCGGCTAATTGTTGTATTTTTAGTAGAGACGGAGTTTCACCATGCTGACCAGGCTGGTCTCGAACTGCTGACTGCAAGTGATCTGCCCACCTTGGCCTCCCAAAGTGCTGGAATTACAGGCATGAGCCACCACACCCGGCAACACCAGGTTAATTTTTTAAATTAATTTGTAGAGATGGAGTCTCCTTAGGTTGCCCAAACTGATCTCCAACTCCTGGGCTCATGTTATCCTCCTGCCTCAGCCTCTCGAAGCTATAAAATAATTATAGCCACTCCCATGTACTCCCAGTGAGCAAATCACAGTGCCTCTCTGTGCTTCAGTTACCTTGTCTATAAAATGAGAAGAATAAGAGCTCTTACCTCGCAGGGCTGTTCCGAGGATCAAATGAGTTAATAAGTGTAAAGTGCCAGGCACCTGGCAGGTGCTTTATAAATACTTGCTATTATTATTATTATTATTATTATTTTGAGACAGAGTCTCACTCTGTTGTCCAAGCTGGAGTGAAGTGGTGCGAATTCGGCTTACTACAACCTCTGCCTCCTGGGTTCAAGTGATTCTCCTGCCTCAGCCTCCTATGTAGCTGGGATTACAGGTGCCCGCCACCACGCCTGGCTACTTTTCGTATTTTTAGTAGAGATGGGGTTTCACCATGTTGGCCAGGCTGGTCTCAAACTCCTGACCTCAGGTGATCCACCTGCCTCGGCCTCCCGAAGTGCTGGGATTACAGGCATGAGCCACTGCACCTGTCAGGCCATTATTATTACTAAGAACTTCCTATGGCCCTGACCTTGTGTCGAGCGCCCCACATGCTCCACTGCACATGGCCCTCAGCACAGCCTTGTGCAATCAGCTACTACTGAGCCCATTACAGAGGAGACACCTGAGGCTGGGGGAAGGGATGTCACTAGCCCAGGTCACAAATGGTCGAGCCAGGACTTGAATTTGTCTGAAGGCTCCAGCCCTTTATCTGGGTAGTAATAATACCTGATGGGTACTGAGTGGTTAGTATTTGCTGGTCCCCGTGCTAAGACCTTCACTTTCTACCTCACCTTGGAAAACCGCATTTCCTGAGAGGCCAAAAGAACTTGCTCAAGGCCTCATAGCACAGCCAGAAGGGGGCAAAGCTGAAATTCCCATGCAGCCACACGCCAGGCCCATCTGGGGAAATGGAGATGAATACTGTCTCCCCCAACCCCCGACTCTGGACTTGTCCTCACAGCCCCCACCTGGCATGCCAACCCGCCAACCCCTATTGCACAGGGAAAGGTCAGGCCTCACGCGGCACATTCCCTCACACAATGGCCCGTCTGCTGTGCTCAGTTGCATTCCGCCCCTGCCCACCCACCCTGGCCACACAATGGCCTTTCATAGCTCATCACTGGCCAGGACAGAGGACATGGGGACCCCTTAACACTCCCACAGCACCCACGCCCCCCACAGTGTAAGAGGGCTTCTTTCTGCATCTGCTAGGGGTCCTGGTCTCTGTGGCCTTCCCTGGGATCCCCTGTGAGCCCCCTGCCCCTTCCAGGCTGTGCCAGGACTTGAACTTGTCTAAAAACTCCAGCACGGCCTGGGCACGTGGCTTAGGCCTGTAATCCCAACACTTTAGGAGGCCGAGGTGGGTGGATCATGAGGTCAGGGGTTCGAGACCAGCCTGGCCAACATGGTGAAACCCCGTTTCTACTAAAAATACAAAAGTTAGCCAGGCGTGGCAGCGCGCGCCTGTAATCCCAGCTACTTGGGAGGCTGAGGCAGGAAAACCACTTGAGCCCGGGAAGCGGAGTTTGCGGTGAGCTGAGAATGCACCACTGCACTCCAGCCTGTGCGACAGAGCGAGACTCCATCTCAAAAAATAAAATAAAATAAAAAAAGCTCCAGCGCTTTAGCTGGACAATCATCATAACAACTGATGGGTGCTGAGTGGTTAGTATTAACATTAGCTAGTCCCTGCACTGAGACCTTGTCTGCCATGTCTGGGGCACTTCCTCTGAATTGGGTCCTGTGCTAGCACCCATAGGCCTCAAAATCACCTTAGATGTTATGGCTGTTACAGGGGTGGAAACTGAGGCTCACAGAGGGGTCACCCAGCCAGAAAGGGGCAGAGCTAGGACCTGTGCCTGCCCTTCACCCCTGCTTCACCTTAATTTGCACTGGTGGCTCTGCGCACTGGGGCAGGAGCTGGGTTGGGCAGGAGGGGGCCAACGGTGCTAGAAACACACCCAGGCCAGCTGCCGGGCCTGGGCCGGGCAGGCACTTTACATACTTGACCTTGTGGGACCCCATTTAACTGATGAGTCAATGAGAGTTAGGAGACCTGTGATCACAGTGACAGAGTTGAGACTTGAGCCCAGGTGTGAAAGCGAACTCAGTTCCCTTACCCAGGACTGAGATACAGACACAGAGTCCTGAGCTGGGGACACTAGAAGCCTGAACCTTGTAGGTGGTAGTGGAGGGGGTCTCCTGGGTCCCAAGCTCTCTGTCCCAGGCCCATGGCTGTGAGGGTCATGCCCGGAGCCTGGCACAGGAAGTTCAGGCGGGGCAGGGACAAGAGAGAGTGCCCTCCTTCTTCGTCCCTGCCTCGGACGGGCACCAAGCCCAGGTTATATTTAGCCCAACTGTGCTCTTCCTGAGCCACGTACCCAGCCCCTGGGGTAAGGTGGGGGCAGCTTCGGAAGGAAACCCACAGAGAGGACTCTGTGTTCCCAGCTCTGCCTATCCCACTAGGCAGGGGAAGGAGGGGTGGGGAAGGTCCCTGCCTTGTGTTAGAGGCAGATCTACTGGGACCAGGCAGACACTCCAGATGCCAGTAACCTATTTCTTGGGTGGTTACTGTGGCGTGACCCTGGCACATGCCAGAGCTTTCAGAATCCCCAGGGTCCCCATTTCTTGAGCACCTACTGTGTGCTAAGTAAGATCCTTCCTGTCTTGGCTCCTTAAATCTTTGTAAAATCTCCCTGGAGTGGGTACAACAGAGATATCCATTTCAGATGCGACTCATGCCCTTCAGAGCAGCTGGGAGCAAGGGGTTTTCATTTGGAGGCTGCTGAGGGATTGGCTGAGGGCATTGCCCTTCTGGCCCTCTTTCCCTGGGGAATGCCACCAACTTCACTTGGGAACCCTGCCTGCTCAGAGCCTCAGCTTTCCCCAGCCACCAGCGTGATCTCCCATAGTAATGGGGGTCGGGGGTTGAGCTGACTCATCCAGACCTCTAAACATTATCCAAGGCCACCTAGGGGGTCAGGGGGAGTTAAGGCAGTGGCCTCTGGCTGCCTCGGTTAGTCCCTGCTCCAGCACTTCCCAGGTGTGAGGACTTGGGCAAGATCCTTAATCTCTGGGGCCTCAGTTTCTCCGTCTGCAAAATGGAGCCAATAAGAATGGCTTTGAAGATTTGTGAGAGAACAGCAGGTGCTTAGAATATCCCTCGTATATAGTAAATGCTTAATTAATATAAACTCGTCTCTGACAGCAACACGGAGAGTATGGAGGGAGGGAGCTGTGCATCTCACAGTGTTGCACCTCCAACCTTTGCTCCTCGGTGGCCCCCACTTTCTCTGCTACCAAAGTGGGGCTTTGGCTGAGAGACAAAACCCAGCTCAGGCACCAGCCTCCCACCAACAGGATCCATGCTGCCTCCCTAACACCCTACTCCAGGGATCCACCCCAGGCATCCTGCCCCAGCTCTAGTGTTTGTTAGTTTGTTTTTTGGAGACAGGGTCTCCCTCTGTCACTGAGACTGGAGTGCAGAGGTGTGATCACGGCTCACTGCAGCCCCGACCTCCTGGGCCCAACCCAATTTCCCATCTCAGCCTCCAGAGTAGCTGGGACCACAGGCATGCACCACCATGCCCAGCTAATTTAAAAAAATTTTTTTTGTAGAGATAGGGCCTCTCTATGTGGCCCAGGCTGGTCTCGAACTCCTGGGCTTAAGCAGTCCTGCCGCCTCAGCCTCCCAAAGTGCTGGGATTATAGGCATGAGCCACCATGCCTGGCTGCCCTAGCTCTTTAAAAGCAGCGACTCATTTACTCTGGCACCAGCCCTGTGAGGTAGCCTCCAGACATCAGCCCATTTTAGAGATGGGGAAACAGAGGCACAAAGGATGAAGCATCTTGCCCAAGGCTGCACAGCCAGAAAGGAGTGGAAAGGGGATTTGAACCACTAGCTCCAAAGTCTGTACCTTTAACACCTACACCACACAGCTTCCTGAGCCCCCAGGCCCCCTCCCAGCACCTCCTGGGACCCTGAACCTCATTCCCACAGTGTCTCAGCCTGGCCAGGGAAGGGACCGGCCAGCTGATCTCTTACCGCTGAGCCTCCAGACACCTCGAGAGCTCCTGGTCCCGTCTGTCAGCCCTAGCCCTAGGCTGGGGGGGAAAAGGAATGGGGAGGGGGAGGAGAGAGAGACCCCAGCCATTGGCTGCGGGGGTGTGACGTCACCAGAGGGTGGGTGGTGGAGAAACAAACATCCCCCTCCCCCAGCTACATCCATCTGCAAGGGGTGGGGGCCACGAGACAGCCACCAGCCGCCTCTCTCTTGCCTGGACCGAGATCTCTGCCATGAGCTCAGCTTCAAGGATTTGCACGTTGGCTTCCTCGACTTGGAGAATCAGGACCCCACCCCAGCCCCACTGTTTCCTGGCTCCAGGACCCAGGCCTGGCCAACCACCTCTACTGTAAACTCCTTTCACTCCCTCTCCCTGTCAACTTGGGTTCAAATCACAACGCGACCACTTCCTGGCTGGGTGACCTGCTGCCAATCACAGCTTCTCTTTGCGGATAGTAAGAGTACCCACCTTATGGGGTTGTGGTGAAGATTAAATGAGTTAAAAGAGACTGAAAATGTAAGACAATGCCGGGCACAGAATGAGGGTTACTAATAAGTATTTGGTATTATTTTTCACACAAATTAGGTGGCTGGCTCATCTTGCTGGGGGGTTTTGGCCCCTTTTCAGTAAGACTGGGCACAGGGGACTCCCAGTTCTCTGTCTAATGGAGTTACTGTTTAGGGGGACACCTATCATATACTAAGTACCATGCTCAGTGCTGAAGCCCTGGTTTTGAATCAAGGGTGTAAAATGAGCTCTTTATGCTCCCCACCCTTTTTTTTTTGAGACAAGGTCTCACTCTGTTGCCCCGGTTGGAGTGCAGTGGTGTGATCATGGCTCACTGCAGCCTCAACCTCCTGGGCTCAAGCAATCCTCCCGACTGAGCCCCCTCAAATAGCTGGGACCACAGGTATGCATCACCATGCCCAGCTAATTTTTGTATTTTTTGTAGAGGCGAAGTTTCACCATGTTGCCCAGGCTGGTCTCAAACTCCTGGGCTCAAGTGATCTTCCCACTTCGGCCTCCCAAAGTTCTGGGATTACAGGCGTGAGCCACCGCGTCCAGCTATGCCCAATTTATAGCTATGTGGCCAGGAGGTGGTGGAGCTGAGGTCCAACCCCTGTTCTCCTGGACCACAAAAACCCTGCTATGCTCTTCTGCCCCTTCCACTTTGCAGACAAGAAGGCTCAGAGAAGGTAAGTGACTCTCCCAATATCACCATAGCAGGTCATTGGCAGGGGTCCAGATTTGAACCCAGACCTGCCAGACTCTCAAGCCAAGGCTACCAGGCCTCACCCCCAACCCCTGGACCCTGGTCCAGCCCCCAGCCTGCCCTGACTCACCAGACCCCGGGGGGCGGCACAGGGAGCACAGGTACCCCCACATGCCACTTGAACCCACCCGGCTGCTGCCTCGGAAGCTCGTCGCTCTCTGAACCCAGGCCCCAAGCCTGGGCTGGGCTGAGGCTGGGGGATTACCCCCAAAGCACACGTCAGCAGCTTCTGCCCCATTGTCCAGCCAGGCACAGACACCAAGCCCTGGCCTCCATCGGCACCCTCGCCCCTCACACCAGCCTGGGTGGCCCCTCTGCAGACCTGTCCCCCATCTCACACCAAAGGGTTGGGGCCTACTTCAGAGGGCATGGGGGACCAGGCCAGGATGGCAGGATCCCGGAATGCTGGGGGCCTCCCTCCCTTCTCTCTGAAATGCCCCCTGCCCACTCTCAGCCACCGAGGAAGGCAGGAATGTGCTGAGCTCTGGGAAATGCCTTCCAGGCCTGGCAGCAACCAAGGGTTGGGGTGTGGCTAGAAGCCAGCCAGAGCCCTCCTCCCGGGAGGGGTAGAAGGGATGGTATGGTCGGGGCTCCCAATGGGCCTGGGGAGACCCTCACTTCATTGCAGTCTCTCTCCTTCATTGATTCATGCAAACGTTCTTTCGTTCCTGTATTCATTCAACAAACACTCACAAGCCCTGTTTAGTGGTAGGTCTTTTGCTGGGCACAGGGGACATCAACAGATCTAACTCCACCCCAGGGGAAGGGGGCAAACTCAGGAAAGGAAACTGCAGGCGGTGATATCGGCAGTCAAACTGAATTAGCCAGGCGTGGTGGTGGGCACCTGTGATCCCAGCTACTCAGGAGGCTGAGGCAGGAGAATTGCTTAAACCCGGGAGGCAGAGGTTACAGTGAGCCAAGATCGCGCCATTGCACTCCAGCCTGGGTGACAGAGCGAGACTCTGTCTCAAAAAATAATAATAATAATAAATAATAAAAGGAAGTCAAACTGGAAGATTGAGGAGGAGGGAGCTAAGGAAAAAACGAGGGAAGGGGGTTCCAGGCAGACGGACAAATGTGGGCAAAAGGACCAGAGGTGAGAAATGGAGTGGGTCTTCATTCACCATCAGCAAACACTCAGTGAGCACCTGGTCTTCTGTCCCCAGGCTAGATGGTGCTGGGGACACAGGGTGACTGGGACAGCTCAGGCCTGTGTCCACACCGTTCACAGTCCAGCAGGGAACAAACCCAGAAAGAGGAGGGTTGTGATGGGGCAATTATAGGCAGAGAGGTCAAAGCCTTGATGGGGAAGTCCAGAAAAGGTTCCTGCCCCAGCCTAGGAAGAGAAATCAAGGAGGGCTTCCTGGAGGAAGTAGCATTTGAGCTTGCACCTGGAGGATATATAGGAGTTAACCCAAAGCCATGGGTGGTGAAGGAATGACAGTGTGTTTCAGGTAGCAGGAACACCCTGTGCAAAGGCCCTTTGAGAAAATGGTTAGGGTGAGAGTGTGAGGGAAAGGTAAGAGGAGGTCCAGGGGTCAGCAGGGCCATGAGGAGGGCCTCGGACTTTGTCCTGTGGGCCCTGAGTAGCTATCGGAGGGACAAAGTATCAATAGCACTGAGCTTTTAGATATGTGAGGGCAGAAAGGGGCTGAGCTATCAGCCAGGCTAGCGTAGGGAGGAAAATCCCCCTCTCTCTGCTCAGGGTCAAACAGAAAAGGGAGGCTGGTACACACCATCCCCTCTCTTCCCTTGTCTCAGAGAGCAGAGATCTTTGCCTGTTCTCAGTCTTAGAGGAAAGCATTTAACCTTTTGCCATAAAGTAGGACGTTAGCGGTCCGTGTTTTGTAGATACACTTTATCAGGTTAAGGAAGCTCCTTTCCCTAGTTTGCTGTGAGTTTTTTGTTTTCTTGTTTTTGAGAGATGCGGGTCTCACTATGTTGCCCAGACTGGCATCAAACTCCTGGCCTCAAGCAATCCTCCTGCCTTGGCCTCCCAAAATGCTGACATTACAGGCATGAGCCACTGTGCCCGGCCTGCTGTGAGTTCTTTTCTTTCTTTCTTTTTTTTTTTTTTGAGACAGAGTTTTCGCTCTTTCGCCCAGGCTGGAGCAAAGTGGCGCAATCTTGGCTCACTGCAACCTTCGCCCCCTGGGTTCAAGAGATTCTCCTGCCTCAGCCTCCCGAGTAGCTGGGATTACAGGCACCTACCACCACACCCAGCTAATTTTTGTATTTTACACTTGATCTTAGCCAAAAGGCCAAGAAGCGATAATTTTGTATTTTTAGCAGAGATGGGGGTTTTGCCATGTTGGCCAGGCTGGTCTTGAACTCCTGTCCTCAGGTAATCCACCTGCCTCGGCCTCTCAAACTGTTGGGGTTACAGGCATGAGTCACCACACCTGGCCTGTTGTGAGTTCTTATCACGAATGGTGTGTCTCTCTGTGTGTCTCTATCTTTGTGTCTCTCTGTTCTTCTATTTCTCTCTGTCCTTATTCTGTCTCTCTTTCCTAGTTTCTTTCTGTCTCATCCTGTCTGTGTGTTTCTCTCTCCCTCTCTCTCTCTCTCTGTCATGCTTTCCCTCACCCAAGGGGGTGTGGCCATGGGAAGCTAAGTTGGGGGTGGCACCAGTGTCCTGGTTCCGGCTGTGGCCACCGCAGTAAACACAGGACATCCTGTGAAGCTAGGGAAGGAGGTGGACACTTGTCCTCAGGGACCACCCTCTCCGGACCCAGTCTGAGCCAAGCAGGAGCCTTGGCCTGCCCTGCGTGGCCTAGCCACTCTGCCCCACCCAGTCCAGCCAAGGGACACTGGTGTCTCCCTTGAGCCCACCCTTCACGCCCACCCCCGCACCCCAGTCCTCTCTCCTGAGCTCCTGGCCCAGGGCCCCAGCAGCTCTATGCCTTCCCCTGGGTGTCTCCCCAGCCTCTTGCACCCACTGGGTCCCTCCCTGGCCTCAGCCCCAACCCCAGACTTGCTTCTCTCTCCAGTCGCCATCTTAGGGATGGCCCCAGTGTCTCCCAGTCCCGATTAGAGCCTGGTCTGAGACCCCTCCTCCAGGCCTCGTCAGTCCCACAGCCTGTCTGCTGGGCCTCCTGAGTGCCTCTTCCCTCCCAACAGCTGCTCCGTCCCTCCCCAGATTCTCCACCCCTGGGATCCTGGGCTCCTGGCCTCCAGTGTCACCTCCCCGACGATGCCACCCACCTAGCGAAGGGATCCTTTTACTTCATGACTCCCCAGCGTCTTCAGAGTTAAGTCCCCCATCCAGGGTCCCGCATGCCCTGGCCCCTGTGGACCCTTCCAGTCTTGTCATTTACCTTACTGCTTTCCTCCTCCTTCCAGCCAAACCCAGCAGCTTCGAGATCCCTGAAAATGTTGTAGGGTCTCTCTCTCAGTGACCCTTGCTGTTTCCTTGCCCACCAGAACAATAGTTCTTTGGGGCAGATACTGTTACTGATCCAGTTTACAGGTGAGGACCCTGAGGCTCAGAGCAGTTAAGTACCTTGCCTAGAGTCACACAGCCACAGAGCGGCAACTCTTTCTTTTCTTTTCTTTTCTTTTCTTTTCTTTTCTCTTCTTTTCTCTTCCTTCCTTCCTCTTTCTCTTCCTTCCTTTTTTCTTCTCTCTCCTTCTTTCCTTCCCTCCCTCCCTCCTTCCTTCCTTCCTTCCTTCCTTCCTTCCTTCCTTCCTTCCTTCCTTCCTTCTTTCTTTCTGACAGAGTCTTGTTCTGTCACCCAGGCTGGAGTGCAGTGGTGCAATCATGGCTCATTGCAGCCTCAAACTCCTGGCCTCAAGTGATCTTCCCACCTCAGCCTCCTGAGTAGCTGGGACTACAGAGATGAGCCGTCGCATCTGGCGAAAGCTGGGGTTCAAACCCAGGCAGTCTGGCTTTCAGGAACAGTCTCCTCTCTCCAGCTTACTGCTTCAATAATATCTCTGTTAGATTTCTAAATTGTGCCAGGACTGCATACTATAGGTGCTCAATAAGTGTTTTTTAAATTTTGTTTGGTTTGGTTTTTTTTGAGGTGGAGTCTTGCTCTGTCACCAGGCTGGAGTGCAGCGGCGCAATCTCGGCTCACTGCAACCTCCGCCTCCTGGGTTCAAGTGATTCTCCTGCCTCAGCCTCTTAAGTAGCTGGGATTACAGGTGCACACCACCATGCCTGGCTAATTTTTGTATTTTTTAGTAGAGATGGGGTTTCACCACATTGGCCAGGATGGTCTCAATCTCTTGACCTTGTGATCCACTCACCTCGGCCTCCCAAAGTGCTGGGATTACAGATGTGAACCACTATGCCTGGCCGCTCAACAAGTGTTTAATGAATAGGGACAGAGGTAGAAGGTGAGCCTTGGAAGGTACAGAGTTCAGACCCCAGAGAGTTGGGGTAATAAAGGCCCAGGGGCAGGGGAGAGATGTGGTCAGATTTACCCTTTACATAGGGATAGGCACACAGTAGGTGTGTGCTCATAAATTTTTGCTGAATGAAGGACAAGAAGGGAGGGAGGAAAAGGAGACCAGATAGCTGGTTACGGCTCTTCCAGGTATCAGTGTGTGTGTGTGTGTGTGTGTGTGTGTTTGGGGGGTGTTCCTATGATGCCATGGAGGAAAGCTGGCCTAGGGGGTGTCATGGCGGGCATGCACAGAGGCTCTGTGAAAGGTGGCAGCTGCGGCAGGGCTGGCGGCTCAGCTAGGAATGGTGTGGGCCCTGGAGTCTGCTGGCCAAGGTGGTGTGGCCTCCTGGGGTTGAGCCTGAGGGTGGAGCAGCACACCAGAGCCAGGGAGCCTGCACAACCCATCTGGGGGTGAGACATGGGGAGACGGGCAGGTCCTCACGCATGAGCCATTCATAAACCTGAGGGCACCACGTGGATGGGACCAGGGCTGATGTAGCCCATATGGTGCTTTTGTGTAAAAGACATGCCCCTTCCTGGAGGTACTTGACCTCCATCTGCTGGGAAACTTGTAATAAATATGTAAATGTAGGGTACCTGGAACATGTGTGGCAGCCCCTTACATATGGAGCCTATGTGCAGTGCACAACCTATGCAACTGTACCTAGAGGCTCTGGTGTGTGTGTGTGTGTGTGTTTGGGGGACCATCACTGGCGAAGCAGGCTCAGGGGCAGATTGAAAGATCAGCTTACCCCCATATTAGGCCTCAGAGACATCAGAAACAGGTCCTTAGCTGGGCACAGTGGTTTGTGCCTGTAGTCCCAGCTACTCCGAGGGCTGAAGCCAGAGGATCCCTTGAGCCCAGGAGTTCAAGGCTGTACAGCACTATGATCACTCCTCTGTACAGACACTGCTCTCCAGCCTGGGCAACATAGTGAGACCCAATCTCTCTGAAAAAGCGGGGAAAGGAAAGAATAAGAAACAGGCCCACAGGAATCCCAGCACTTTGGGAGGCTGAGGTGGAAGGATTGCTTGAGCCTGGGGGTTCGAGACCAGCCTGGACAACATAGGCCAACACTGTCTCTACAAAAAATTTTAAAAATCGGCCGGGTGTGGTGGCTCACGCCTGTAATCCCAGCACTTTGGGAGGCCAAGGCAGGATGGATCACTTCATATCAGGAGTTCAAGACTAGCCTGGCGAACATGGTGAAACTCTGTCTCTACTAAAAATACAAAAAATTAGCCGGGCGTGGTGGCGGGCGCCTGTAATCCCAGCTACTCGGGAGGCTGAGGCAGAATTGCTTGAACTCAGGAGGCAGGGGCTGCAGTGAGCCGAGATCGCGCCATTGCACTCCAGCCTGGGCGACAGAGCAAGAATCCGTCTCAAAATAAATAAATAAATAAATAAATAAATAATTTAAAATAAGAATAAAAATAAAATCAGCTGGGCGTGGTGGTGCGCACCTGTAACCCCAGCTAATCGGGAGGCTGAGGCGGGAGGATTGCTGAGGCCCAGGAATTCGAGGCTGTAGTGAGCTATGATCGCGCCATTGCACTCTCCAGCCTGGGCGACAAAGCGAGACCCCGTCTCATAAAAAAAAAAAGAAAAAGAAAAGAAAGAAACAGGCCCGCAGAGTGTTGTAAAAAGAGGGCGTTCATGATCCCTCGACCACTGGACAGATGTCCGGGGAACCCGAGACGGCGGCACCGCAGGGCCCGACTGGGCACCAGGGGGCGGTGCTGAGCTCAGCCCAGGCGCCCAAGTTTTGAGTCTGCGGCAAAGCAGTCCGAGTCCCATTTGCCCAGGGGCTGGAGTCACTCGGGGTTATGGTCAGGCGCCTGGAAGACCCTCAGCCTGGACGCCAGCTCCCTGCAGGCCATTTTCACCCGCTTCCACGGCCCGCCTCATCCACTTCCAGAAATGGGCACAACTTCCTCTGCTCCTCCAGGAAGCGCCACTCTGCCCGCCCCTTCCCGGCCCCTGGGGCCGACCCGGGCTCCCCATCTGGCCCAGCTCCACTCCTGCCTCTGCCTCCCTGAGGCTTCTGGCCAGAGGAGAGAAACGCCCCACGATGGCGGCGTTTCCCTCACTCAAGGCCCCGCTGGCCCCTCGGGTCACCGTCCAGCCCCCTGCGCCTCTCTGCATGCGCACCCGCAGTTTTCACGGTAACACTCCCTCCCCTCCGTGCACCCCCCCTCAGGCTCCGCCCTGTCCCTGCGGCCGTCAGGAAGGACGCAGCCTGGGTCCCGTGCCAGGCCGCTGAGTGTGCGGCCCCTCCCAGCCGGGCCTGGAATGCGGCTGGACCGCGGGGGCGGCCGCTGACACCCGGCGCTCCAGCCAGGCCCAGCACACGGGCAGGTGGCCCCAGTTCGCCCGGGTCTGGGTTTCTTCTAGAAGGAAGGCACAGCTGCCTGCCCTGAGCTCCCTCTCTGCAGTCCAGCTACCAAGCCTAGTGGCTTTATTTCAGACACAGCTCCAAGCGGCCCTATCCTTTGCCCAGAGATTTAAGACTAGGAGTGGATTTTATTTTTTAAAATGGGCTGTTGTCCCCCTTTCCTTCCCCCATTTTCCTGGAGAGCCGACTCTCAGGGCTCCTTGGAGAGTATCTGTCCAGGCTCCAGGTTTTGTGTTTTTATTTCTGGACCGTTCTGAAAGCAGCCTCCTCTTCTCTCCTCAATAAATACAGGTAGATTCCAGGGGAGGACTTGCTTTCATTTTTAAAAAGTTGCCTTAACTTCCTGCTAGCAAGGAAAAGAAATAAAATTTAAGAAAAAAAAAAAAAAAGGCCAGGTACAGTGGCTCACGCCTGTAATCCTAGCACTTTGGGAAGCTGAGGCAGGCAGATCACGAGGTCAGGAGATGAAGACCATCCTGGCTAACACGGTGAAACCCTGTCTCCACAAAAAATATAAAAAATTAGTTGGTCCCAGCTAATCGGGAGTCTGAGGCAGAAGAATTGTTTGAACCCGGGAGGTGGAGGTTGCAGTGAGCCGAAGCTGCGCCACTACACTCCAGCCTGGGCAACAGTGAGAATCTGTCTCAAAAAAAAAAAAAAAAAAAAGTGGCCTGGTAGGAGGATCGCTTGAGCCCAGGAGTTTGAGGCTGTAGTGAGCCATGATCAGACCACTGTACTTCAACCTGGGTGACAGAGCGAGACCCTATCTCAAAAAAAAAAAAAAGTAAGTTCATAATTTAAAACCCACCTCAAGTGATAATTTTGGAGTTTTCTCCAAAATTATCTTGGTTTTCTCACCTGTAAAATGGGGGTGATAATACTACCGATCTTGTAGGGCTGTTACAGGATTAAATGAGTTAACACAGTGAAGTGCTTAGAACTGTGCCTCGTACAGTCTACGCCCAATAAAATGTTTGATGTTTTCATCTTGCCTTCACATTTGCCCAGAGACAAAGCAGCACACGGATTTGAGATTTCTCAGGACTGGCTTTAATTTGAAAAATCTGATTGGGGTCTCTTCCCATATCAGAGAAGGAACAGCCCAAGCTATGACCCCAGGGCCAGGGAATTCAGTCCCCACCAGACCCTGTCATTCCATCACTAGGGGGTAATCCCAGGCTCCCCTGCCAGCCCTGAGACAGGAGGACGGATGTGAAGTTGCCCAGGACTGGATTCTGTCTCTCCAAAGTGGCCCAAGCGCTGTTCTCTGTACTAGGGAAGCCAGCTGTGTCTTTTCGAGGACAGTTGGTCCAGCCAGCAAGCTCAGTTCAGATACCAGACAACCATCCCAGCACGAGGGCTCAGCGCCCTGGCCCCGGCGGCCGCTCCAGTGCCTGTGTGCCCACCAGCACGTCCATGAGGTAGTCCAGTTCGGCCTCGTCCAGCTCCGGAGCTTCCTCCTTGCCCGGCCCACCCTCAGGGCCTGGTTTGAGGCCCTCAGAGGCTGGTGCCCAAAGTTCATTGTCATACATAGAGGTGTCAATATCCTCAAACAGGCCCTCGAGCCCATCGTCCAGTAGACAGCCAGTGGCTGGGCCCAGCAGGTCCAAGGCACCCAGGCTGGGCGCTGCTCCCCCGATGCTACGGCCTGGTGGCCCCTCGTCTGCCAGTGGTTGGGGAGCCTGACTCAGGCCCTCAATGTGGCTGAGGTCCTCCAGGAGGCTGGCCATGGAGGCTGACAGGGCAGCGTCCGAGCTTGCCAGTAAGTTGTCAGCCACACTGGGGGCTGCAGGTGGGCTGGGCACAGGTGGCAGGGCAGCTGCGGGTGCCATGGACGCCTGGATGCGCCGCAGAGTGTTCACCACCAGCACCAGGTGCCGCAGGTCCGGCTCACTCTGCTGGAGGCTGTGGTGGAGCTTGAGCACTGAGAGGTCAAAGAGGGAGCTAGAGGCCACGGCTGGGGGTGCCTGTGCCACCGCTGCGTGGCCAGGATCTAGCCACCAGGCGTCGACTGCCAGAGGTTCCTTCTCCTCCTCCTCCTCCCGTTTCCGCTTCAGACCCTTGCTCAGCATCTGCAGCGGGCAGGGAGTTATGGAGTTATAGTCAGTTATAGAAAACAAATGTTAAGTTCAAAGCCTGGATCTGACAGTTGTTGCAGGTAGGATCTTGGGCAAGTCACTTAACCTCTCTGTGCCTAGCTTTTCTTAGGGAACTTTAAAGATATAGACAATTTTATTTAACTGTATATGTATATTTATAGATTTTTTTTTTTGAGATGGAGTCTCGCTCTGTTGCCCAGGCTGGAGTGCAATGCCGTGATCTCAGCTCATTGCAACCTCTGCCTCACAGGTTCAAGTGATTCTCGTGCCTCAGCCTCCCCAAAAGCTAGGATTACAGATGCACGCCACCACACCCGGCTAATTTTTGTATTTTTAGAAGAGGCAGGGTTTCACCATGTTGGCCAGGCTGGTCTCGACCTCCTGGACCTCAAGTGATCCGCCCATCTCTGCCTCCCAAAGTGCTGGGATTACAGGCGTGAGCCACCGTGCCCGGCCTATAGACTTTTTAAATTTTAAATTTTATATTTAAGTATACTTATAGACTTTTTTATCTGAAAAAATAAAGATGGGGTGTCACTATATTGCCCAGGCTGGTCTCAAACTCCTGGCCTGAAGCGATCCTCCCCCCTCAGTCAATAAGTACTTTTTTTTTCCCTTTTATTTTTTGTAGAGACAAGGTCTCACTATGTTGCCCAGGGTGGTCTCAAACTCCTTGCCTCCAGCCATCCTCCTGCCTCAGCCTCCCAAAGTACTGAGATTACAAGTGTGAGCTGCCTCGCCCTGCCAATAAGTACACTTAATGATAACACTATTATTTCTTCAGTGAACCATGTGGAATGGCCAATATTCAACTTTTTCCCCTACAAAAGCAGCTGTTTCACATATTTTATTGTAATAACATAGTTACATCTAAATAAGTTATAATATTAGAAATACTAAACTAGTTTCACATAGTTTAATATCGTCTACTATGACTATGTTTCAAACAGTAAATAAATAAGGAAACACAGGAAATGTACAGAGAATTACAGGAAGACACTAAAAGGTCCTAGAGACCTTTTAGATGATCAGAGAAGGCTCCTGTAAGGAGGTGACATTTGAATGGAGCCCTCAGGCCAGAGAAGTCAGCCATGGGAGACCCTGGGAAAAGCATTCCGGGAGGAGAGAACAACAAAAAAAGGCAAAGAAAAGCCCAGAGGCTGGATGGGCTTGAACTGGAAAGAGACCAGCATGGGTGGCACACAGAGAGTGACATGGTAGGAGACCAGATTGGGGAGCAGCTAGGGGAACGGGCACAAGCCAGGTCACAGAAAGCCACATATGCAGAAGTAGGGAGTTTGGATTTTATCCTGAGTGTGGTGGGCAGTCATTAAAGGAATTTGAGCAGGGAGGGAATGGTGTTGTGAGCTGATTAGGTTTCCGGAAGATTGCCCCCCATGGCTGCTTCGAGGAAGACTGGGGAGGGGGGCAAAAAGAGGGGGGATCTGAGACCCACTGGTAGGCTGTACTCGTTTGGGACGGACGATGGTGATGGCCTGGAGCAGGAGCTGGTAGTGGGCATGGAAGGAAGTCGGTCGAGTCAGGACTTATTTGGGAGGCAGAATAGACAGGGCTTGTCGGGGAAATCGTGATCGGCACCGGGGTCAGTCACTGAGATAAGTTTGACGGTCCACTGTTCTTGGAGTGGCGGCGGGGGTAGGGCTGGAGTTTTGGAACCCTGGCGCTACCTACTTTTTCGGGCCAGGAAGACTGTAGAGTCCAGTTCCGGGACCCTGCCTAGCAAGATTTTAAGAGTGGCCCACCACACTACTCAAAACAAGGTCTTCGTCCCCTTCCCCGCAGTCCGGGGAGTCCGGAACCGCAGGAATTCCGCCCCCACCCCCGACTCCCGGCGCCCCCTAGCGGTGCCCAGACCGGCTTTCCCCTGGGGATTCTGGCCCCTCTGACCCCAGGACCCCTTCTACTGCCCCGATTCCCGGCTGTGATTCCTGCCGGCCTCCCGGCGCCGTGCGAGCCGGGACCCCTGGTAGGCTGTTCTCTGCGCCCGGCCTCCGCTCGCTTCCGGCAGTGGAGGCGGCTCCTCCCGAAGCGGCGGCGGCGGGGGCGGGTGAGTCACGCAGCCGGAGCCAAGGAGCCGGCGCCTCCGCCCCCTTCTCGGAGTGCGGCGTGATTCACCCGGCCCGGCCGGGGCAGACAGCACGTAGAGGCCCGTGCGTCTCGATCCCGGGCAGCCCCGGCGGGCACCTGTCGGACCCAAGGATCGAACTCCGTGAAGGACCCGGCCGCTGGTAGCCCTTCTCTTCCCAGGCCCCTTCATTTACATACCTTGCTCACTAGCGGCCAATCAGAACGAAGAGGTAGCCAACCACAACCAATCAGGAAACGGCAGCGGCAGCATCGCTTGCTGGCTCTCCTCCGGGAACCGGCGCCTGGGTCGCGAGACGCAGTTCTGACTCCGGCTCACGACTCCAGACTCCTAACTACCCTTAGCGGCCGCCCACTCTCGTGGCTGCCCCGCCCTCCGCCCCAGGGATTGGCCCTGCATGGTGATGGGCGGAGCCTTCAGGGGGCGGATTCTGAAGGAGGGGCTTCAGGGCGCATGCCCGGGCAGCTGAGCGAGTGAGGGATGGAAAGAGGTGGCTTTTTACTCCGGGAAACGGTGGCGAGTGGGGACTTCTGCCTCTCAAAGTACGAGCCCCTCGCAACTACCCATGCACCTGCCAAACCCGGCAATTAAGCTTCTTACACACCCAGCCCCGACAGGGGTCTACACTACAGATAATGCCCGGGTTCAAATTCCGACTCGGGATTCCCCACTCACTGGATGCGTGACCTTGGAAAAATGATCAACCTCTTCAGGCTACACAAAGTTAAATGGGGATCGTCTTGCCTACCTCTTGACAGGATAGTTTAAATAGGATCGTATCTATAAGAACACAATACCACAGTCAAGCAATGCTGGACAGTTGGACTTAATTGTGGTTAAAGGCGGGAGTGAGGTGGGAGTGCGATACCAACGGAATCACATCCCGGGCTCCATTCCCTAAGCAGCTGTGTGACCTGGGGCAAGTGCTGTAATCCCTTCTGGTCTGTTTCTCCTTTAAAATGAGAGAAAATAGAGCCTAGTTTACAGGATTGTTTTTAAGGATTAAATAATTCATGCAAAATCCTCAGAGTGGGGTGCAACGTGTTTTGTGTTTTATTTTATTTTATTTATTTATTTATTTATTTATTTATTTATTTATTTAAGACAGATTCTCACTCCGTCGCCCAGGCTGGAGTGCAGTGGCACGATCTCGGTTCACTGTAACCTCCGCCTCCCAGGTTCAAGCAATTATCCTGCCTCAGCCTCCCGAGTAGCTGGGACTACAGGCATGCACCACCACGCCTGGCTAATTTTTGTATTTTTAGTAGAGATGGGGTTTCACCATGTTGGCTAGGCAGGTCTCAAACTCCTCACCTCAGGTGATCCGCCCTCCTCGGCCCCTGAGTGTTGGGATTACAGGCTTGAGTTACCGCGCCCAGCTGGTTATTATTTTTTTCTTTACTTTTTATTTTATTTTATTTTGTTTTTGAGACAGGGTCTCACTCTGTCACCAGGCTGGACTGCAGGGGTGCCATCTCGACTCACTCCAGCCTCCTGGGTTCAAGCTATCCTCCTGCCTCAGACCCCCAAGTAGCTGGGAACTACAGGTGCACACCACCATGCCTGGTTAGCAACGTGTTTCTTTGTTAGTAGTAATAGCTGTTGTAATAACACAAGCTCTTAGTTCAAGGTGGATAGACATGCAGGATGGGGCTAGAGGTAGACAGGGTATAATACTCCTCCCATGGCCGGATGCAGTGGCTCACGCCTGAATACTCTCTCACCTAGATTTAATTGATAGTTGTTAGCTAGGCAACAACTGTAATCCAGTACTTTGGGAGGCCAAGGCAGGAGGGTCACTTGAGTCCAGGAGTTCACTTGAGTCCAGCCTGGGCAACATAGTGAGATCTCATCACTACAAAAAAATTTAAGAATTAGCCAGGCGTGGGCCGGGCGTGGTGGCTCACGCCTGTAATCTCAGCACTTTGGGAGGCCGAGGTGGGCAGATCACGAGGTCAGGAGTTCGAGACCAGCCAGGCCAACATGATGAAACCCTGTCTCTACTAAAAATACGAAAAATCAGCCAGGCGTGGTGGCAGGCGCCTGTAATCCCAGCTACTCAGGAGGCTGAGGCAGGAGAATAGCTTGAACCCAGGCGGTGGAGGTTCCAGTGATCTAAGACAGCGCCATTGCACTCCAGACTGGGCAACAGAGCAACTCTGTCTCAAAAAAAAAAAAAAAAAAAAAAAAAAAAAAAAAACCAAAAATTAGCCAGGCGTGGTAGCATGTTCTTGTGGTCCCAGCTGCTTGCGGGGCTAAGGTGGGAGGATTCCTTGAGCCCAGGAGGTCAAGGTTGCAGTGAGCCATGTTCATGCCACTGCACTCTAGTCTGAGTAACAGAACAAGACCCTGTATCAAAAAAAAAAAAGCAATAGTTGGTAACTTTGTGCTAAGTTGCCTTTATCTACACATGTGTATATATTGTTTCTTTTGCTAAACCTTTGGAGAGTAAATTGCAAGCATCTTGATATTCTACCCTTAACAGCTCAGCAGGCATCTCTTAAGAATAAGGACATTAGGCCCTGTGCGTTGGCTCACACCTGTAATCCCAGCACTTTGGGAGGCCGAGGCAAGCGGACCACCGGAGGTCAGGAGTTCAAGACCAGCCTAACCAATATGATGAAACCCTGTCTCTACTAATAATGCAAAAATTAGCTGGGCATGGTGGCATGTGCCTGTAATCCCAGCTACTCAGGAGGCTGAGACAGGAGAATTGCTTGAACCCAGGAGGCAGAGGTTGCAGTGAGCTGAGATTGCGTCATTGCACTCCAGCCTGGGCAAGAAGAGCAAAACTCCATCTAAAAAAAAAAAGAATAAGGACATTCATGTACAAGCCACAAAAATACTATTTCACATCTAATAGAATCAAGAATTCCACAATATCACCTAATAGCCAGTCTATATTCAAATCTCTCCAACTGACCCAAGAATACCCTTTATAGTTGCTTTCTTTTCTCCAAAATCAGGATCCAATGAAGGTTCACATGCTAATTTGGTTGTAATGAAGAAATTACATACTATATTTTATTCTCGAATATTCCCCCACCCAAATCCTTTTTTTTGAGACAGAGTCTTGCTCTGTCACACAAGCTGGAGTACAGTGGCGTGATCTTGGCTCCCTGCAACCTCCATCTCTGGGTTAAAGTGATTCTCCTGCCTCAGCCTCCCGAGTAGCTGGGATTACAGGTGTGCGCCACCACGCCTGGCTAATTTTTTGTGTGTTTTTAGTAGAGACAGGGTTTTACCATGTTGGACAGGCTGGTGGTCTCAAACCCCTGACCTCAGGTGATCCACCTGCTTTGGCCTCCCAAAGTGCTGGGATTACAGGCATGCACCACCATGACTGGCTAATTTTTTTGTATTTTTAGTAGAGACAGGGTTTCACCATGTTGGCCAAGATGGTCTCAAACTCCTGACCTCAGGTGATCTGCCCACTTTGGCCTCCCAAAGTGCTGGGATTACAGGCGTGAGCCACCACACTCAGCCTCAAATCCTTTTTTATGTTTTGTTGACATCGAATTTCTGGCAAAACAGCCTAGTCATGCTGCATAGTGTCCCACATTCTGGATTTGTCTGACTGTGTTTAATTTGTTCCTCTCTTTTTCCAATAAGCTGGAGGTTGGGTCTAGGGGCCTGGTGAGATTCTGCTTATGCAGTGAACAGGGAAACTCCACAGGGTGTGTCCTAATCCTTATTAATGTACTTCCTAATCCTAATGCATTATAGTAGTTGGCACCCACTGTCAGGATGTCCCACCATTGGTAATGCAGTTTCATCACATGATTAAGATTGTGAGGCTTACATCGTAAAAGAAATTTATCCTTTCAAGTTAGCAAATAACCTTTGGGATGATGCTTTAGAGCCTGTCAAGATCCTATCTCCAGGATGTATGTGGTGGCTCATGCCTGTAATCCCGGCACTTTGGGAGGCCAACGAGGGAACTTGAGTCCAGGAGGTTTTGTGATTTTTTTTTTTTTTTTGAGCCGGAGTCTCACTTTGTCACCCAGGCTGGAGTGCAGTGTGACGATCTCGGCTCACTGCAAGCTCCGCCTCCTGGGTTCACACCATTCTCCTGCCTCAGCCTCCTGAGTAGCTGGGACTACAGGCACCCGCCACTTTGCCCGGCTAATTTTTTTTCCTTTTTTTTTTTTTTTTTTTGTATTTTTAGTAGAGACGGGGTTTCACCATGTTAGCCAGGATGGTCTCGATCTCCTGACCTGGTGATCCACCCACCTTGGCCTCCCAAAGTGCTGGGATTACAGGCGTGAGCCACCGCACCTGGCCAGTTTTTTTTTTTTTTTTTTTTTTGAGATGGAGTCTTTCTCTGTCGCCCAGGCTGGAGTGTAATGGCATGGTCTTGGCTCACTGCAACCTCCGCCTCCTGGGTTCAAGCGATTCTCCTGCCTCAGCCTCCTGAGTAGCTAGGATTACAGGGGCATGCCACTATGCCTGGCTAATTTTTGTATGTTTAGTAGAGACGGGGTTTCACCATGTTAGCCAGGCTGGCCTCAAACTCCTGACCTCAGGCGATCTGCCTGCCTTGGCCTCCCAAAGTGCTGGGATTACAGGCGTGAGCCACCATGCCTGGCTTTTTTTTTTTTTTTTTTTTTAAGATGGAGTCTCTGTCTCCCAGGCTGGAGTGCAGTGGCACAATCTCAGCTCACTGCAACCTCCACCTCCCGCATTAAACGATTCTCCTGCCTCAGTCTCCTGGGTAGCTGGGATTATAGGCGTGTGCCACCATGCCTGGCTAATTTTTGTATTTTCAGTAGAGACGGGGTTTCAACATGTTGGTCAGGCTGGTATCGAACTCCGCCCACCTCGACCTCCCAAAGTGCTGGGATTACAGACATGAGCCACTGTGCCTGGCCAGAGCCCAGGAGTTTGAGAGTAGCCTGGGCAACATAGCAAGACCCAATCTCCACAAAATACTGGTTTTTTGTTTTTGTTTTTTGTTTGTTTTTGAGATGGAGTCTTGCTCTGTCGCCAGGCTGGAGTGCAGTGGCACTATCTACAGAATACTGTTTTTAAAAACTTATCCTAGCATGGTGGCATGCACCTGCAGTCCTAGCTTCTTGGGAGGCTGAGGTAGATCACTTGAGCCCAGGAGTTTGAGGCTGCAGTGAGCCATGATTGCACTAGTGCATGCCAGCTTGGGCGACAGAGTGAGACCCCAAAAAGATCCTGTTTTCCACTAACTTTTCACCCAACGGTTTGAGCATTCATTGACAATTGCTGCCTGAATTAACTACCGTAGTTAGCATTTTTGAGAACTTACTTTGACCAGGAGCTTTATTCAAAACTAAAAGCTCTTCCCACAGCTCTGGAATTAACAAACGAGCTACTTGAAGAAGGTTAGGTCTCATTGCCAGTTTATAGGACGGGTTTTTTTTTTTTTTTTTTTTTTGAGACGGAGTTTCGCTCTTGTTGCCCAGGCTGGAGTGCAATGGCACGGTTTCGGCTCACCACAGCCTCTGTCTCCCGGGTTCAAGAAATTGTCCTGCCTCAGCCTCCGGAGTAGCTGGGATTACAGGCATGTGCCACCACGTCTGACCGATTTTGTATTTTTAGTAGAGACAGGGTTTCTCCCTGTTGGTCAGGCTGGTCTTGAACTTCCAACCTCAGGTGATCCACCTGCCTCCGCCTCCCAAAGTGCTGGGATTACAGGCGTGAGCCACCACGCCCAGTCCACGCCTGGCTCTTAAATTTTTTTGTAGTGGCGAGATCTCACTATGTTGCCCAGGCTGATCTTGAACTCCTGGACTCAAGTGACCCTCTTGCCTTAGCCTCACAAAATACTGGGATTATAGTTGTTCCCTGTCCAACAACTATCAAATGAATCTAGGTGAGAGAGAATTCAGATGCTCAGAATACTTTTTTCCCCATCTTTTCTATGTGCTTGAATTTTTAATAATAAAATTAAGGTAAGATGCTAATTAGAACCAGGCCCCTGCTAGGCAAATTCACATTTTCTGCCCTCCAGAATCCATTTTTATGGCTGGCAAAAAGGAGGCCTGGACCTGGAGTCTCCCAGTGGCTTACTCCAGGTCATACACTGAAGGAAAAGGAAAAGGCTCAGAGCATTGGCTCATGCCTGTAGTTCCAGCTGCTTCAGAGGCTGAGGTGGGAGGATCACTTGAACCTGGGAGACAGAGGTTGCAGTGAGCCAGGATCAGGCTGCTGCACTCCATCCTGGGCGACAGAGCAAGACTCTGTGGGAAAAAAAAAAACAACCAAGAACAACAACTCAGAGGAATCATCTGATTAATATATATTTATTAAGCACCTACTATGTGGTGGCCACTGTTGTAGATGGTGAGGATACAGCACTGGGTAAACTTCACAGTCTCACCTCTCATGGATCAGGGTAGGAGGTGAAGAGAGAAAATATATATGAAAACAAATGCATTCATTGATTTGCAAACATTTATGTCTTGAGCCCCTTTTGTGTGCCAGACACTGTTATAGGCACTGAAGAAAGGGCAGTGAAATTATAGATGAAAATCTCTTATGGGAGCAGATGAACAATAAACAAATTACCTTGGCCAGGCGCCGTGGCTCACGCCTGTAATCCCAGCACTTTGGGAGGTCGAGGCAGGCAGATCACTTGAGGTCAGAAGTTCAAGACCAGCCTGACCAACATGGTGAAACCCCATCTCTACTAAAAATACAAAAGTTAGCCAGGTGTGGTGGTATGCACCTGTACTCCCAGCTACTTGGGAGGTTGAGGCAAGAGAATTGTTTGAACCTGGGAGGCAGAGGTTGCAGTGAGCCGAGATCATGCCACTGCACTCCAGCCTGAGTGACAGAACAAGACTCTGTCCAAAAAAAGAAAGAAAAAAAAAGAAAACAATCTAAACAACAACAACAACAAAAAAACTGAAAAAAAGAAAGCAAATTAATTTGCATTTTTAGTAGAGATGGGGTTTCACCATATTGATCAGGCTGGTCTTGAACTCCTGACCTCAGGTGATCCGCCCGCCTCGGCCTGCCAAAGTGCTGGGATTACAGGCACGAGCCACCGTGTCTGGCCAGTTTTTTTTTTTTTAATTTTTTTTTTTTTTATTTGTAGAAGCAGAGTATCCCCGTGTTGCCCAAGCTGGTCTTGAACTCCTGGGCTCAAGTGATCCTCCTGCCTCCGATTTCCAAAGTGCTGGGATTACAGGAGTGAGCCACCTGGCCGGGTCTACTTCTTTTGTTTCATCAGGTCTCTGCTGAATTGTCACCTCTTCAGACATAACACATCCTCCTCCCCAAAGCTGCACATCTCTCAGCTCACTGCAACCTCCATCTCCTGGATTCAAGCAATTCTCCTACCTCAGCCTCCCGAGTAGCTGGGATTACAGGCGCCTGCCACCATGCCCGGCTAATTCTTTTTTTTTTTTTTTTTAATAGAGATGAGAGTTTCATCATGTTGGCCAGACTGGTCTCGAACTCCTGACCTCAAGTGATCCACCTGCCTGGGCCTCTCAAAGTGTTGGGATCACAGGCATGAGCCACTGTACCCGGCCTGCTTTTTTCTTTTCCTTTGCATTTACCTGCTCCTAAGGTACTAGATAATTTGTATGTTTTTTTGGTTGTTTTGTTTTGAAAGTAGCCCGGCGTGGTGGCAGGCGCCTGTAGTCCCAGCTACTCGGGAGGCTGAGACAGGAGAATTGCTTGAACCCAGGAGACGGAGGTTGCAGTGAGCCGAGATAGTGCCACTGCCGTCTCAAAAATAAATAAATAAATAAATAATAAAAAAATTAGCCTGGCGTGCCTGTAGTTCCAGCTACTTGGAAGGCTGAGGTAGGAGAATCACTTGAACCTGGAGTTTGAAGCTGCAGTGAGCTACGATCGCCCCACTGTACTCCAGCCTGGGCGACAGAGAACGACAGAGAATGTTTTTGTCTCAAAAAACGAACAAACCAAAACACAAATGAGAGAGGTAGGAAAACTAGAGGAAGAGCATTCCAGACAGAGGCGAGAGCCAGTGCAAAGGCTCTGAAGCGCTGCCTGTCAGGAGGCAAGGCCAAGGCAGCTGGACTGGGGGCTGCCGGGAAGGAGGTCCGAGAAGTGAGGCCTTTTAGCCTACTCTGTGGACCTTTGTTTTTTACTCCGAGTGGGATGAGAAGACCCTGGAAGATGAATCGATGAGAAAAATAATTTCCCTTTCGGTTCAGTGACTTGAAGAAAACAAAATAAGACGGGATAATCGCCTGTAACCAGGGTGATCCTAGAGAGAGATTCTTCGAGGCGTTGACATTGGAGCTGGGACCAGAAAATGGAGACGGAGCCAGGAATTCAAAGGCTGGGGGAAGGGAGAAGAGGAGAGGCCGGGCCTGGGGAAATGAAACCATCCGCGAAGCCACCGGGCCCGGCAGGCCTGGAGAGAAGCCTCCGCCTGCTGGGGCGGGAGGGAGGGGGGTCGGGAGGCGCGGCCCGCCCCGTCCGGCCTCTGGGGAGGGAGGAGGCGCCAGGCCGGCTCCGGGCCGCGGCCGCCTCCTGGGTACCCCGGCCGGCCCAGGGCGGAGGGTGGGCAGCGGGGAGGGACCGGGCCTTCCCGCCACTCCCAGGGCGGGCCGCGGGCCCATCCCCCGCCGCGGAGGAGGGCAGGTTGGGGAACGTGGACACTGCTCTCGGGGACTTGGTTCCTTCTGCAGGGCCAGCCTTTCCACTTCTGTGGCCAGTTCTTTTTAACAAGTGCGGTGTTTAGGAAGGCGCTGGGCCTCTCGGAGCCTCACTTTTTTCATCTGGAAAGAGGGTGCTCCTCTTACTGGCCTCATCGCGGTGCTAAGGAACTATGCGATTCCCCTTCCCAGGGTTATCTTCAGGGCAGGCAGAGAGCTGCAGGGAAAGGGGGAGGGCGGGGCACGGTGGCTCACTTTTTTGTTTTTGTTTGTTTGTTTCCAGAGGAAGTCTTGCTCTGTCGCCCAGGCTGGAGTGCAGTGGCGCCATCTCGGCTCACTGCAACCTTCGCCTCCCGGGTTCAAGCAATTCTCCTGCCTCAGCCTCCCGAGTAGCTGGGATTACAGGCGCCCGCCACCACACCCGGCTAATTTTCAGTAGAGACAGGGTTTCACCATGTTGGCCAGGCTGGTCTCGTGATCCGCTTGCCTCGGCCTCCCAAAGTGCTGGAATTACCGGCATGAGCCACCGCGCCTGGCCTGTTTGTTTTTGAGACTGAGTTTCGCTCTTGTCGCCCAGGCTGGAGTGCAGTGGCCCCATCTGAGCTCACTGCAATCTCCACCTCTCCGGTTCAAGCGATTCTCCTGCCTCAGCCTCCGGAGTAGCTGGGATTACAGGCACCCACCACCTTGCCCAGCTAATTTTTGTATTTTTAGTAGAAATGGGGTTTCACCATGTTGGCGAGGCTGGTATTGAATTCCTGACCTCAAGTAATCCGCCTGCTTCAGCCTCCCAAAGTGCTAGGATTGTAGGAGTGAGCCAGGGCGCCCTACCTGTTTTTGTTTTTGAAACAGGGTCTCGCTCTGTAGCCCAGGCTGGAGTGCAGCAGCGGGATCTCCTCTCACTGCAACCTCTGCCCATCCTGGGCTCAAGCGATCCTTCTACCTCAGCCTCACGAGTAGCTGGGACTACAGGCGAGCAGTTTTTTTTTTTTTTTTTTTTTTGAGTAGAGACAGGACCTCAGGGCCTCGCCATGTTACCGCAGGCTGGTCTTAAACTCCTGGGCTCAAGCAATCTGACTGCCTTGGCCTCCCAAAGTGCTGGGATTACAGGGGTGAGCCAACTTGCCTGGCCCTTCTTCAGGCTTTTACCCAAATGTCACCTTGTCTCAGATGCCTTATCTGGCCATCCTATGTAAATAGCAACACCCTCTTCACTCCCCTGCTCTCCCCCTGCCCCCACAGCATTTATCACCACCTGGCTGACTTATACATTTTCACTTCTTTTTTTTTTTTTTTTTGAGACAGAGTCTTGCTCTGTCACCCAGGCTGGAGTGCAGTGGTGTGATCTTGGCTCGCTGCAACCTCTGCCTCCTGGGTTCAAGTGATTCTCCTACCTCAGCCTCCTGAGTAGCTGGGACTACAAGTGTGCATCACAATACCCAGCTAATTTTTGTATTTTTAGTAGAGATGGGGTTTTACCATGTTGGCCAGGCTGGTCTCGAACTCCTGACCTCAAATTATCCACCCACCTTGGCCTCCCAAAGTGTTGGGATTACAGGCATGAGCCCCCACACCCGGCCTTATTTTTCTTTTTATTTACTTAATTATTTTTGAGACATAATTTTACTCTTGTTGCCCAGGCTGGAGCGCAGTGGCCTGATCTCGGTTCACTGCAACCTTCACCTCTCAGGTTCAAGTGATTCTCCTGCCTCAGCCTCTGGAGTAGCTGGGATTACAGGCACCCGCCACCATGCCCAGCTGATTTTTTTGTATTTTTGGTAGAGAGAGAGTTTGACTGTGTTGGCCAGTCTACTCTTGAACTCCTGACCTCAGGTGGTCCACTCACCTTGGCCTCCCAAAGTGCTGGGATTGCAGGTGTGAGCCACAGCGCCCGACCCTATCTATCTATCTATCTATCTATCTATCTATCTATCTATCTATCTATCATCTATCATCTATCTATTTAGAGTGGGAGTCTCACTCTGTCACTTAGGCTGGAGGGCAGTGCTGTGATCACAGCTCACTGTAACCTCCAACTCTGGGCTGAAGAAGGGATCCTCCTACCTGAGTCTTCTGAATAGCTGAGACTAGTGTGCCCAGTTAATTTTTTCTTTTTTAAATTGTTTTAGAGATGTGGTCTTGTTATGTTGCCCAAAGTGGTCTTGAATTCTTGGCCTCCAGTAATCCTCCTGCCTCAGCTTCCTGAGTTACTGGGATTATAGGCACGTGCTGCCGGGCCTGGCATTATTTTTCATGTGTATTTCACTCTTGCCCCACTGTTACACTTCATGAGAGCAGGAATTGTCTATTTTATTTATTTTCCTGCTGAAGAGTGCCAGGTCCACAGCAGGCACTCAATAAATTTGAGCCATTATTGGAATCCTTGGCGTGCCTCAGGCTCCCTGACACTTTGCTGTGTGAGGCAGGTATTACTCCAGATCCTTCAGTTTGGAATATGGTGTATTTGAGGAACAGCAGGGAATGGTGTGGTGGGAGTATAAGAGTGAGGATGTGTAGGGGAGATGAGTTCAGAAAGGTGGGAGGGAAGGTTAGTCATTGCTAGGTCTGGAGTTCATTTCTTTTTTTTTTTTTTTGAGACGGAGTCTCGCTCTGTCGCCCAGGCTGGAGTGCCGTGGTGCAATCTCGGCTCACTGCAAGCTCTGCCTCCTGGGTTCACGCCATTCTCCTGCCTCAGCCTCCTGAGTAGCTGGGACTACAGGTGCCCGCCACCTTGCCCGGCTAATTTTTTTGTATTTTTAGTAGAGACGGGGTTTCACCGTGTTAGCCAGGATGGTCTTGATCTCCTGACCTCGTGATCTGCCCGCCTTGGCCTCCCAAAGTGCTGGGATTACAGGCGTGAGCCACCGCACCCGGCCATTTTTTTTTTTTTTTTTTTTTTTTGAGACAAGACCTCCCTCTGTTGCTCTGTTCCAGATGGAGTGCTGGAGTGCAGTGGTGCTATCTCTGCTCACAGCCTCCATTTCCTGAGCTCAAGTGATCCTCCCACCTCAGCCTCCTGAGTAGGTGGGACTACAAGGGCATGCCATCAGCCCAGCTAATTTTATTTTAGTTTTTTGTAGAGATGGGGGTCTCCCTATGTTGCCCAGGCTGGTCTTGAACTGGACACAAGCGATCTTCCTGCCTCAGCCTCCCGAAGTGATGGGATTACAGGCGTGAACCACTGCACCTGGCCAAATTTTTCAACAACAAATAATTTTTTTTTTTTTATTGAGATGGAGTTTCGCTCTTGTTGCCCAGGCCAGAGTGCAAATGGCACGATCTCAGCTCACCACAACCTCCGCCTCCTGGGTTCAAGTGATTCTCCTGCCTCAGCCTCCTGAGTAGCTGGGATTATAGCCATGCGCCACTACGCCTGGCTAATTTTGTATTTTTAGTAGAGATGGGGTTTTTCCATGATGGTCAGGCTGATCTGGAACTCCCAACCTCAGGTGATCCGCCCGCCTCGGCCTCCCAAAGTGCTGGGATTACAGGCGTGAGCCACCGCGCCTGGCCCTTCAACAACAAATAATTTTTGAGAGTGCAATTGTGCCAAGCATAGTTCTAGGCACAGACCAACACAACCCTCAGAGTTCCTAGGAGAGTAGGAGTCTACCTATAGACGGGAAATAAGTAACTCGAGATTGGGTAGATGCTACTAAAACAAAATCAGGCCAGGTGTGGTGGCTCATGCCTGTAATCCCAGCACTTTGGGAGGCTGAGGTGGGTGGATCACCTGAGGTCAGGAGTTCAAGACCAGCCTGACCAACATGGAGAAACAATGTCTCTACTAAAAATACAAAATCAGCTGGGTGTGGTGGCGCATGCCTGTAACCCCAGCTGTTCGAGAGGCTGAGGCAGGAGAATGGCTTGAACCCAGGAGGCAGAGGTTGTGGTGAGCCAAGATCATGCCATTGCACTCCAGCCTGGGCAACAAGAGTAAAACTCCGTGTCAAAAAAAAAAAAAAAAAAAATTAGCCGGGTGTGGTGGCACGTGCCTGTAATCCCAGCTACTCGGAAGGCTAAGGTAGAATTGCTGGAGCCAGGAGGTAGAGGCTGCAGTGAGCCAAGATCATGCCACTACACTCCATTCTAGGAGACAGAGCAAGACTCCATCTCAAAAAAAAAAAAAGAAAGAAAAAAAGAAAATCAAACAAGTTGTGGTGGCGTGGTAACCCACCTGGATGTGTTGAGCTAGGAAGGGCAGGGAAGACCTCCCTGAGAAGGGGATATTAGGATTGGTGAAGCTATTGGGGAAAATGTCCACTGGGCAGATTTAACAGTAAGGGCAAAGGCCCTTGGGTGAGAAGGAGCTGGGGTCAAGGGAGCCCAGCTGAGTGAAGGAGAGTGGGAGATGGAACTGAGAAGCTTGTCCGAAGTGAGAATAAGTCAGTCCTTGCAGGTCTTGGTGGAGTTGGCGTTTTATTGAGTGTGTCAAGAAGTCACTGGAGGCCGGGCGTGGTGGCTCACGCCTGTAATCCCGGCACTTTGGGAGGCTGAGATGGGAGGATCGCTTGATTCCAGGAGTTCAAGACCAGCCTGGGCTACATGGCACAACCCCGTCTCTACAAAAAATACAAAAATTAGTCAGGTGTGGTAGCATGTGCCTGTAGTCCCAGCTACTTGGGAGGCTGAGGCTGAGGTGGGAGAATTGCTTGAGCCCATGAGGTGGAGGTTGCAGTGAGCTGTGATTGTACCACTGCACTCCAGCCTGGGCGACAGAGCCAGAGACCCTGTCTCAAAAGAAAAAAAAAACAAAAAAAAAGGCACTGAAGGTTTCAAGGAGGAAGACATGATTCAATTGCCATCATATTGGGATGCAGACCTGGTTGCTTACCTTTGATTTTTATTTTTTACAATTCCACAGCAAATACCATACCTGGTTGCTTTTTTTATTTTTATTTTTTGAGATGGAATCTCGCTCTGTCACTCAGGCAGGAGTGCAGTGGCATGATCTCAGCTCACTGCAACCTGTGCCTCCTGGATTCAAGTGATTCTCCTGCCTCAGCCTCCCGAGTAGCTGGGACTACAGGTGTTTGCCACCATGCCCAGCTAATTTTTTGTATTTTTAGTAGAGACGGGCTTTCACCATGTTGGCCAGGCTGGTCTCGAACTCCTCGCCTCAGGCAATCCTCCCGCCTTGGCCTCCCAAAGTACTGGAATTACAGGCCTGAGCCACCACGCCTGGCCTGTACCTGGTTGCTTTCTTTAGATCCTCTGGGCCACCTTATTCCTCTCTCTCTCTGGATTGGCACCCACCTGTTCAGGTTATACCTCCACTTTCTGACAATGACCTCTTCAGGTTGAGAAATCTGGCTTTGACCCAGAAACCACAAGCAAAATCCCCATCCTTTCTCCACCCATGGACTATACTCAGGAGTGGTTCCTCTTCGCAACCCTTCCAGAAAAGTCCCTAATGCTGTGTAGCTCACTTGCTTCATCTCTTCAAAGACCACTGTAAAGGCATAGCCTGTACAGGTATCACATTACCTCTTCCTTCACCTCCTTTCTCCTCTCCCGTATCTCAGCAGCCTGGGCTTGTACCTCCAAAATAAAGCATCAGCACAGGTCAGGCACAGTGGCTCATGCCTGCAATCCCAGCACTTTGGGAGGCTGAGGCAGGTGGGTCACTTGAGGTCAGGAGTTGGAGACAAGCCTGGCCAATGTGGTGAAACTGTCTCTATTTTAAAAAAAATACAAAAATTAGCTGGGCGTGGTGGCGAGCACCTGTAGTCACTGCTATTTGGGAGGCTGAGGCAGGAGAATTGCCTGAACCCGGGAGTGGAGGTTGCAGTGAGCCAAGATCCTGTCATTGCACTCCAGCCTGGGTGACAGAGTAAGACTCTGTCTCAAAAAAAAAAAAAAAACAGCATTAGCACCATAACTCTAATCTGGGCTCTGCTTCCCAGCCAACTCTTCTAAAGAGGTCTTTTAGTACTGGGGATCTTTGGGCATTTTCTTGCCCCTCTGGGCTCAGCAGCACATTCAATGACACATACTCCGTGTAACTCAGTTTCTCCCTCCTGTGCCCACCCACGTGGCTGGTGAGTCTAAGAAGCAACATTTATAATAGTGAAGGACAAGGCTCTGGAGGCCATTTCAGCGTAGCTCCCTGGTCCTTGTTCTTCCTGTGTGGCTCCGAATTAAGTGACTTGTCCTCTCTAAACTTCAGGTTCCTCCTGTATAAAAAGTGGTAGCAGTACTTACTTCTATGTAATTATGAGAATTAAAAGACTTAATTCAAATTAAGTGGCCAGAACAGTGCTCTTAACAAGCACTAATTTTTTTCTGAGGCTGGAGTGCAGTGGTGTGACCATGGCTTACTGCAGCCTCAACCTCCCAGGCTCAGGCGATCCTCCCAACTCAGCCTCCCCAGTAACTGGGACTACAGGTGCATGCTGCCATGCCTAGCTCCTTTTTGTATTTTTTGTAGAGGCCGTGTTTCGCCACATTTCCCAGGCTAGCCTCAAGTGGATCCTCCCAAAGTGCTGGGATTCCAAGTGGGAGCTAGAGCACTCAGCCAACAAGCACTCAATAAATGTCATGTACAACGATACACCTACCCCAACTATGGAAGGGAAGTGGTGCTGATGTTTAGGAACTTACCAGGTCCCTCCCACTGACCCAGTGAAGTTTAGAAACATTAGACAACATCACTCCTTCCAAAATACTTTTATTAAAAAAAAAATTACAAACAATCCAAAAAAAAAAAAAAAAAGCCACCACAAACTCTGCCATTCTTTTAAATAACGCGGCATGGAGCAGTTTGGTTTCCACCCTATTGCACGTGGTCCGGCCTGGTTATGAAATCAGAAGGCTGCTGAGACTGGGGTCCTGCCGAGGAAGTGGGGTTCAGCCTGGAGGGAGGAGACCAGCCCCTCCCACCCCCTCAAGGTGCAAGAGGCAGAGCCTGGGTTTCCATAGCAACCTGGCAGCACATCCCTGTCATCCTTCAACAGGCCCAGCTTTCTTTATCTTCCCTGAGGCCCCAGTGGTCACAGGGGAGTGGGAACTAGCAGGAAAGGTGGAAGAAATGTGTAAGTGGAAAATCAGACTCCCAGAAACAGAGTCTCGTTAAGGCATTTGGAATAGATAAATTAATTCAGGAAGACCCACCTTCACAGAAGGTCGGGGTAACCAGACACACACACACATGCAAGACAGTTTGTGGAACCCTGAAATGGGAACAAAGGAGGCCATAGTCACTGCTTAGAGCCCCCACAAAAACACACACCCAGAGTTGCATTCAGAGATCCAGGCCACCGAAGATGACATGAGGAAGGATCCCCTCTATCACAGTTTTAGGACCCCAAAATGATTTCCATGATGTGATCCAGTTCATTCCACTCCCAGGAACCTGGGGCACAGAAGAGGTTGTGAGGAGGCTCTGGTGGGGCCCGTGCAGGCTCCTTTTCTACCGCAGATGTGTCAATGTCCAGAAAGAAGTCATCCAGGCCAGAGTCCCCCAAGTACCGGGAGCTCAGAGCTTCTAAGAAGACTGGATCAGGCTGGGGTGGCACTTCATTCTGGAGGCTGAGGGGAGCCACTGGATTCTGAGGGGGCTCAGTCCCATCCATGGAGGTGTCCAGCTCCCTGAGGATAGAGCCAATGGTGGCTGACAGGGAGAAATCCTCCTCGCCCAGGAAGAGGGGCTCAGGGGGCAGGGCAGGGGTGGGAGCCAGGCGAAGTGCAGCCTGCAGCTGTTGGAGGGTGTTATGGATGAGGACGTGCCTGCGGAGGCTGGGTGCTCGGGCGCCCAGGCTGTGCTGGACTTTGTCTAGGGAGATGCGGAGCAGGGCTTGCTGGTAGCTCTGAAGGCCTGCTGGACTCCACTCCCACCTCTCCTCCTCCTCTTCCAAATCAGAGTGTTTCCTCTTCAAGCCTCCCACCATGATGCCCTGTAGAGAGAAGAGGCGCATAGGGGAAGGTCAGGCACCAGACACCGTAGTGCTGGCTCAAATCCCACTTTCTCAGGCCTACTGAGTTGTTGGTGATTTTTAATCATCGGAATCTCAGTTTACTGATCTATAAAATGAAGGCTGTCTGAATCCTACAAGGCTAAGGAGGTGAGTACATATATGATTAAGAAAATAAGATCTGGCCTTAAGTACAGCTAGATTTAAATCTCACTCACTTGCCTCTTGTGGCCTCAAACAGTGAATTTACATGCATGAGAATCAATTTCCTCATCTGCCAAGTACGGATCCTAACTCAAGCTCCTCTGAGCCTTAAAACTGTTCTTCCACAATACTAATTTCTTCAAACATGGAGCACGAAAGAAGTGTGGAGCACAGAGACCTGGATTGGAAGTAGGGAACCCCAAATTTGAATTCTGTATTGGAAACTGCTCAGCTGCGCGATCATGGGAAGTGATCTGAATGAGTCAATTCTCAGGGCCTCAGTTTCCTCATCTGTAAAATGGGGACTGTAAAAAAATACTTCTTACCACCTCTGTCAAGGAGATGGCACGTATCTATAGGGCCCACCACACAGGAAGTGCTTAATGAACAAGAGTTGTGTTTGTTTTCTGTTAGAGACAGGGTCTCGCTCTGTCGCCCAGGGCTGAGTGCAGCAGCGCTATCACAGCTCACTGCAGTCTCGAAGTCCTGGGCTCAAGCGATCCTCCCGCCTCAGCTTCCTGAGTAGCTGGGATTACCACCACACCCGGCCTCGATCAAGAGTTAATTGCCAGTTATTCGCTCAACAGATTTACTGAGTGCCTACTATATTCGAATCTCCTGGAGCCCTGTTGGGGAACCCATGTTGAGATTCTTCTTCAACAGTCAGGATATTTCTATGTCCTCTTCCTTAACCGACTGGGAGCGCTCCCTAGAGTAGGAAAGGGGCCTGTCTCATTCCCTCTGCTCGCGCTTTCAGATTCCCCCAAAGCGCGCCCCATAGGAAAACTTGCTAGAACTCAGCTCAGACTAAACCCCGCCCCCTCGGGGTCCCACCCAATCAGACCGCGACACTGTAAGGCCCCGCCCCCATGGGGCCTTACAGAGCATCAAGGGGCTTCTGGGAAACGGGGGCCAACAGCCGCCAGGTACACGAATTGACGTCGAGCACGCACTACAATCCCCAGAGGGCTCCGCCCGTCCAGGGGACAAGCCCCCCCACCTCACCCCGCTCTCCCTCAGGGCATGCGCACAGGGGCACAGGCGGGTGGGGGAAGGGAACCCGGACGTCCAGCTGTCGGCGCCCGCCGAGCCCCGCCCTCCGTTGCCTCCGGGGCGGTGAGTCTGAGCTCCAGGCCCGGAACACCCCTCCCCCACCCCAGATTCCGGCTCTAAATCTGCTTTCTCCTAGTCCCTCAGTTCCTTGAAAGTCCGGGATTCTCCTTCCAAACTGCCCTTGGATCCAGAGACCCAGATCCTAACACATCGCTCAAAGACGGCAATGCTCCGATCTAGTTCGGGAGACTACGTATCCTAATTTTCATACTTCCTCCCACTTCTCCTATTCTCCTGACTTTCAAACGCCCCTGGACTTCACCTCCAAACTCGCTGTCCGGCTCCAAGACCCGAACATTGAACTCTTCCCGGCAACCCCCTTCCCCCGCCAGTGCGTCTTGGAGTCCCAAGAATTCTTGACCCTAGTTCTCTCGCTTCTCCAAATGCTCAGAATCTCAGCCCCAAACCTCTCACACCTTTTCCAGAACACGATAAAGCCCCGAATTCAACCCGTCCGGAAGACCCAAGTGGAATCGAATCTCCAGGTTCCCTGTCTCAAAAGTTCCTCCCCTCTGTTCTCTCGCTTCTCCAAACGCCCAACGTCCCAGCTTCAAACTCCCTCCACTTGAAAATACTGCCCCAACAACCTCGCCTCCCCTCCTGGGTCTCGAACTCAGTCTCAGGTCCCCACACCCTCCCTATCATCACCCTGAATCTGAGGCCCCCTCCCCCGGTCTCACCCAGACCCCGCCTCCGCAAGTCCCCGGGGCGCGCTTCTCTCTCCCCCTGCCTAAGGTAAATTCCCAAGCCAGGCGACCACTCCTCACCCCAGCTGCCAGGTTCGCCACGACCACCTCCTGGAACGCCCACAGCGTCGCGACCCGCCAGTGCCAGGACCCACCGGTGACCAGCTGGTGCCTAGCTCACCTCGGCGGGGCCTCTCCGTCTGGCCTCTGGCCCACCAGCCCCGCCCCGGAGCCGAGCCGCGAGCCGCGATTGGCTGGAGACCCGCCCGCTGCGGGGCGTCGATTGGCTGGGCGGAGCCATCCGCCCGTGTCCCGAGACGCCGGACCCGCCCACCCCTCCCTAGAGCCCCGGGCCATTTAAAGAAGTGCAACTGGCAGGGGGTGGGGCAGCGCCTCCGGGGTGGAGGCCGGCCGGTCCAACACAACTGCTTCCTTCCACTCAGCTACAGTCCTCGCTCCGAGATCGTCACCATTGCTCCCTGAGGTTCCTTTATGCCAGGCCTGGACTCCACCGTGCAGCCAGAGGGGCTGGCATGCCCCTCCCCAAGTCGCTGTGCAGGCGGGCGGGGCCGAGCAACCGGAGGAGGCCGCGCCCCCGGGGTTCCTAGGGCGGACGCTGGGGCGCGGGGGATGACGTAGCGAAAGACCAGCCAATAGTGTGGCGCGGCCCGCGTTGCCTAGCGATCGTAGCCTCGCCCCCTTGCTGCCTTTCTCCCGCCCCTATACGTTACCGTGCGGCCCCTTCTTAATCCTCAGGTTTTCTCAGCACGTCCTCTGGTGGTCCCACCTGGGTCTCCTTACTGTTCATGGCTTCCTACGCAACCCGAAGACAAACTTCAAACTCCTTCCATTTGCCACAAATCCCCTCACGACCTTGCTTGATGCGTTCTCCTGGTTCTCTCCGATCCTGCCCCATTGAGTTAATTCCAGTTTTTCTAAAATGTCTTCAAGCTCCCATTCACCCCATCATGAAAACGAAAGGATTTTGTCTGTTTGTTTTCTTCCCTGCCTTATCCCAGTGTCTGCAACAATGCCAGGTACATAATAAGTTCGCAAACATGACAATAAAAGGCCTCTGGATCTTAATTATTATTTTTTGCTGGGCGCAGTAGCGCACGCCTGTAATCCCAGCACTTTGGGAAGCTGAGGCGGGCAGATCACTTGAGGTCAGGAGTTTGAGACCAGCCTGGCCAACAATAGTGAAACCCTGCCTCTACTAAAAATACAAAAATTAGCCGGGCGTGGTGGCGCACGCTTGTAATCTCAGCCACTTGGGAGGCTGAGGCAGGAGAATCACTTGAACCTGGGAGGTGGAGGTTGCAGTGAAGGCAAGATCGTGCCACTGCACTCCAGCCTGGGCGACAGAGAGATGGAGAGGGGGCAGTGGGGGTTTTCTTGTGTTGCCCAGGTTGGTTTTGAACTCCTGGCCTCACGCAATCTTCTCGCCTCTGGATATTTAAACTTGTTTCCTCATCCTGAAAATATACCCTCAATTCCCAGGCTGCTTCTCAGAACTCATTTCAAAGGTTTCCTCCTCTCCGAAGCCCTCCCTGGCAGTCCAGGTTGGGTTAGGATCCATTCTAGGATTCCACAGCCTCCTGTGCCGCCATCCCAGGCCTGGACTGTCAGTTACTATATGGACTGAGGAACGCCCCGCCGAGGGCAGTTACCAAGGATATCTCTGTCAACCACCGCTTGGTCTGCAGGATCACCTAGCACAGGGCTGGACACGTAGCAGGTCCCAGTGAAAGTTTGCTAAATGCTCAGGAATGTGACAGAAAAATAAGGCAGAAAGAAGACACTGCTAGTGTCCTGAAAGCCCAAACCCGTAATGCCCCACCCCTACAACGAGTTTCCCTAAGGGGAGGAGGCAGTTTTCTCCAGGCCACCTCTGGGAAGGGAGGTTTAAGCCTCCTCAGACCAGTTCTTGCCGGTTGGAGTTTGTCAACCAAGTCATCCTGATGTTTGCAGGATAAAGGGGAGGGGAATAGGTAGGTGGGTGGTGTGGGCTGGACGTAGGGAGAGAGAAGCATCTTAGCTCACCCAGGCCTGGGGAAGGTGTCCCCGGGAACAAAAGAAAGGGACAGTAGATTCCAAAAAAGGACATAATTAGGAAGGAGCAATTCTTCCCCTTCCTCCTCCAAAACCTGCTCCTCCTATAGGGTCCACAACTCAGGAAAGCCCTACTGCATTTGGGTTTTTGTTTTTGAGACGGGGTCCCACTCTGTCGTGGATGCTGCAGTGCAGTGGCGCACCTCGGCTCACTGCAGCCTCAGCCTCCCTCCTGAAACACTACTGTAACTCTGTCCCCGGGTTACAGCCCTGTGCCTCTTCCTGATGCCTCCCCTCCACCCCTCACCAACTGTCCACGCAGGCATTCCTCCCACCCACTCTCTCCTCCCTTCCTTACGGCTCCTCCTCCAACTCCAACTCCCTCTGGGCTATCAGCCTCCATTCCTGGACCCTTCCTTTCCACCTTCACAGAGTAGCCAAAGGAAGCTTCATAAAACACACACCCAACTGTCCCCCCTGCCTTACCTCTCTGGTGCACCACTCCTTGCATAAATCCTCAAAATAAAGCACAAACTTTTTTTTATTTTCAGAGACAGGGTCTGGATCTGTCCTACAGGCTGGAGTGCAGTGGCCAGGCCTTGACCTCCTGGCCTCAAGCCATTCTCTCGCCTCAGCCTCCTGAGTATCTGGGACTACAGGTACACACCACCATGCCCAGCCAAGTTTTTAAAAATTATTTTGTAGAGATGGGGTCTCACTATGTTGCCCAACCTGGACTCCCGGCTTCAAGCCATCCTCCCACCTCAGCTTCCTATCTGGGACTACAGGTGCACACCACCATGCCCAGCTAAGTTATTATTATTATTATTGAGATGGAGTCTCGCTCTGTCACCCAGGCTGGAGTGCAGTGGCATGATCTCGGCTCACTGCAACCTCCACCTCCCAGTTTCAAGTGATTCTCCTGCCTCAGTCTCCCAAGTAGCTGGGATTACAGGTGCGCATCACCACGCCTGGGTAATTTTTGTATTTTTAGTAGAGACAGGGTTTCACCATGTTGGCCAGGCTGGTCTTGAACTCCTGACCTCAAGTGATCTACTCGCCTCGGCCTCCCAATGTGCTGGGATTCCAAGCATGAGCCACCATGCCTGGCCAGACTCAATAAACTGTTACTGGGCTGGGCGCAGTGGCTCACGCCTGTGATCCCAGCACTTTGGGAGGCCGAGGCAGGTGGATCACGAGGTCAGGAGATCGAGACCATCCTGGCTAACACAGTGAAACCCCGTCTCTACTAAAAATACAAAAAATTAACAGGGTGTGGTAGTGGGCGCCTGTAGTCCCAGCTACTCAGGAGGCTGAGGTAGGAGAATGGTGTGAACCTGGGAGGCGGAGCTTGCAGTGAGCCAGATTGCACCACTGCACTCCAGCCTGGGCGACAGAGCAAAACTCCATCTCAAAAAAATAAAAAAATAAAAATAAACTGTTACTGAACAAATGAATGAATGCATACCAAGCAAATCTTACACAGAGGCAGGCAGACACACCAAAATACTCAGACAGAGGCAGAGAGAGCAGTCACAGAGTCGGTTTCTCTAGAGTAATTTGAAGCTCTTGGCTCAACATTTATTGCCCCCTTCCTTTGCTCCTCATGTCCGAGAATGCAACCCTCCCAGATGGGACAGAGTGCTACTGGTACTGGTGGGAGGGGTAGGTGCTGTGTCCATCATACTCATCGGTAGTGAGGCAACGCAGCATGAAATGGCCCAGGTCATGTTTGGAGATGACCCTTGAGGGCCCTCGTCCATCCAGGGTCACTGTGTACGCCCCAGTTAGGGGCTGGTCTCCTGTGAAGTAAAGACAGAGGGGCTGGGTGAAGCAGACACCTTTCCCTTCCCCCAAAATTCGACCCCCAGAAAGACCTTCCCAGGGTGCCTACTGTGTGTCCAGCCTGGGTGGTGTCACAGCCAAGAATGGACTTTCCATATGCAGGTGCTCATCTATATCCTTTGCTTCATTCATTCGAGAAATCCTTATTGATTACCTATTATGTGGCCAGGTGCTGGGCACCCAAGCAAGGGACAAAGCAGACAGGAATCTCCTGCCCTGGCCAGTGGCGGTGGCTCATGCCTGTAATCCTGGCACTTTGGGAGGCTGAGACGGGAGTATCACTCAAGCCCAGGAGCTTGAAACTAGATTGGGCAACACAGGGAGACCCTGAGTCCACTAAAAATACAAAAATCAGCCGGGTGCAGTGGCATGCCCCGGTAGACCCAACTACTCAGGAGGCTAAGGCTGGAGAATTGCTTGAGCCAGGGAAGTTGAAGCTGCAGTGAGCCATGATCGTGACACTGCACTCCAGCCTGGACGACAGAGCAAGACCTTGTATCTAACAACAACAACAAATATACATATATATATAAAATATCTGACAGTAACCAACTAAACTTAGGGATAAAAATATACCATCACCCAAACAGAGACAGGCTGGAATTATGCACAGTATGGAACACACACCCTTGGCTGTGTGTTTCCTTGGGACAAAGCAGACAGGAAGCTCCTGCCCTGGCTGGGCACGGTGGCTCAAGCCTGTAATCTCAGCACTTTGGGAGGCCAAGGTGGGGGGATCACTTGAGCTCAAGAGTTTGAGACCAGCCAACAAGGCAAAACCGCATCTCTACAAAAAATGCAAAAATTCGCTGGGTGTGGTGGCTTATGCCTGTAGTCCTAGCTACTTGGGCAGGAGAATCACTTGAGCCCAGGAGGCGGAGGTTGCAGTGAGCCAAGATTGTGCCATTGCACTCCAGCCTGGGCAACAGAGGGAGACCCTGTCTCAAAAAAAAAAAAAAAAAAAAGGAACACACACCTTCACCCATGTGGCATTCCTGCCCAACATGTTTAATCTGAATCCGTGACAAAACAGCTAGAAAAATCCAGAATGTGGGCCTTTAAAGTCACCTGGCCTGGTTGATGTTATGAGAAACTTAAAGAAAAAGGGCAGGGTGGGTTGAATTTTTTTTTTTTTTTGGATACAGAGTCTTGCTCTGTCACCCAGGCTGGAGTGCAGTGGCACAATCTTGGCTCACTGCAACCTCCGCCTCCCAGGTTCAAGCAATTCTTGTGCCTCAGTCTCCCGAGTATCTGAGATTACAGGTGTCCACCACCACACCTGGCTAATTTTTGTATTTTTAGTAGAGACAGGGTCTCACCATGTTGGCCAGGCTGGTCTCGAACTCCTGACCTCAAGAGATCCACCTGCCTCAGCCTCCCAAAGTGCTGGGATTACAGATGTGAGCCACCACGCTGGCCTGACAGTTGGGGAAATTTTACTATGCAGTAGATACTAAATGATATGACAGAGTAAATGTCACTTTCCTTAGGTGTGATCATGTTTTGTGTGCAAATATCTTTCTTTTAGGAGATGGCTGTCTAGGTATTTAGGAGTGAAGTGTGACAATGTTGCAATTCCTCTCAAATGATTAAGCCAAATATATATATGCATATATTTTTTCACAATATATTCAGCAAAATCTATCTATATATTCATGGAGAGAGAGACAGGAGGAGAGAGGGAGAGAGAACAGGACAAAATGCTAAGCATTGAACCTAAACAAAGGGCTTATGTGTATTCATAAACCTTTAATGCTTTCAACTCGGGAGGTTTGAAAGTTTTCACACACTTGGCTGAGCGCCGTGGCTCACGCCTGTAATCCCAGCACTTTGGGAGGCCAAGGTGGGCGGATCACGAGGTCAAGAGATCGAGACCATCCTGGCCAATATGGTGAAACCCCGTCTCTACTAAAAATACAAAAATTAGCTGGGCATGGTAGCGCACGCCTGTAGTCCCAGCTATTCGGGGGGCTGAGGCAGGAGAATCACTTGAACCCAGGAGGCAAAAGGTTGCAGTGAGCCAAGATCGCGCCACTGCACTCCAGCCTGGCGAGAGAGAAAGACTCTGTATCAAAAAGAAAAAAAAAAAAAAGCCAGGCGTGGTGGCTCATGTCTGTAATCCCAGCACTTTGGGAGGCTGAGGCGGGCGGATCACGAGGTCAGGAGATCGAGACCATCCTGGCTAACACAGTGAAACCCCATCTCTACTAAAAATACAAAAAATTAGCCAGGCGTGGTGGTGGGCGCCTGTAGTCCCAGCGACTTGGGAGGCTGAGGCAGGAGAATGGCGTGAACCCGGGAGGCGGAGCTTGCGGTGAGCCGAGATTGCGCCACTGCACTCCAGCCTGGGCAACAGAGCAAGACTCCGTCTCAAAAAAAAAAAAAAAAAAAAAATTAGCCGGGTGTGGTGGGGGGTGCCTGTAGTCCCAGCTACTCAGGAGGCTGAGGCAGGAGAATGGGGTTTCACCATGTTAGCCAGGATGGTCTTGATCTCCTGACCTCGTGATCTGCCCACCTCGGCCTCTCAAAGTCCTGGGATTACAGGCGTGAGCCACCGCACCCGGCCATTAATATCTATCTTTTCTTGTGTTTTTCTTTTTTTTTAGACAGGGTCTCACTCCATTGTCCAGGCTGGAGTACAGCAGCTCTATCGCAGCTCATTGCAGCCTTGATCTCCTGGGCTCAAGCCATCCTCCCGCCTCCCAGTAGCTGGGACCACAGGTGTGTGCCACCACGCCCAGCTAATTTTTTTTTTTCTTTTTTTTTGGAGAGATAAGTCTATGTTGCCCAGGCTGGTCTCAAACTCCTGGGCTGAAGCGATCCTCCCATCTTGGCTTCCCAAAGTGATGGGATTACAGGTGTGAACCACCATGACTGGCCTATCTATCTATCTATCTATCTATCTATCTATCTATCTATCTAATCTCTATCTCCCATACTAGAAATGTAAGCCATGGCCGGGCATGGTGATGCAGGCCTATAATCCCAGCTACTCAGGAGGCTGGGGCCCCAGAATCCATGGACATAATAGATTAAACCATTAGCCAGTGGTAATCCCCTCAACCTTCAATCCCTCACCATTCCCCAGAGGGGAGAGTCCCAACCCTCTAATCCAGCCTTAGTCTTTCTGGTGACCAGACCTGAAGCTGCCTAGGGGCTGCCAGCTCTCAGTAAACTCATTAGCATAGAAAAAGACATTTATCATTTTGGAGATTCTAAGGATTTTAGGAGTTGTATGCCAAGAAACAGGGATAAAGGCCAAATATATATGTCACAATATCATAGGAAGGTTTGCAATTTTAGGGTGGTCAGGGAAGGCCTTGCAGATATCCCCAGAGGGCAGAAGGGAACAGGCAGATGGCATTGGTGCCACCAGGTCCCTGCCCTGCTTACCTATGTGTGGCGGCATCACAGCCACGTACTTCAGGCCTGATTCCTGCAGCACCTTGTGCATCCGGATGTGGTCATCGGTCACAGCCTGCAGTCGTGGGGGCACCTTGGTAGGGTCCCAGAGCAGGAAAGCTGGAGGGGAACACAGGGCAGGATCAGCCTGGGCTCTCTTATCTTTTTTTTTTTTTTTTGAGACAGAGTGTCGCTTTGTCACCCAGGCTGAGTGCAGTGGTGCAATCTCGGCTCACTACAAACTCTGCCTCCTGGGTTCAAGCAATTCTCCTGCCTCAGCCTCCCCAGTAGCTGAGATTACAGGTGCACACCACCAGGCCTGGCTAATTTTTGTGTTTTTAGTACAGACAGGGTTATGCCATGTTGGCCAGGCTGGTCTCAAACTCCTGACCTCAGGTGATCCACCTCCTCCACCTCCCAGAGTGCTGGAATTACAGGCATGAGCCACTGCGCCCAGCCAAGGGCTCGCTTGTCTTGATGCCAGGACAAAACCCTGCCATGGCTCACCATTGCTTTCCAGTTGCAAAAACAGGGGAGTCCTCTGGGCCTCCTCTTTCCCTCACACCCCAGGTAAGAGCTGTCTACTGATCACAATAATTCCAAATCTGACCTCTTCTCACTCCGCCTGGTCCTGTCCACTGTTACCTCTTGCCTGGACCAGCCCAGCAGCCTGCTCTCTGGTCTCTCAGCCCCTCCTTCCCTCCTCTCAAGGAGCCCGTGAACACCCCTGTCAGTTCACATCCATAGCTCCATCTCACTCAGGATAGAAGCAAAGTCCCCATGGCCAGCCCTCAAGGCCCCACCTGATATGGCCCCATCAGCTCTCTGACATCCCTGCCTACCACTCTCTCTTACACGCTTCTGCTCCAGCCAGGTTCTGCCTGCCAGCCTTGGCAATGTCTGATTCCTCTGCCCCTGATGCATTTCCCTCTTTTTTATTTTCTCTGAGACGGTCTCATTCTGTTGTCCAGGCTGGAGGACAGTGGCGTGAACACCACTCACTGCAGCCTTGACTTTCTGGGCTGAAGTGATCCTCCTGTCTTAGCCTCCTGAGGAGCTGGGACCACAGGGGCGAGCCACCAAACCCCACTTTTTTTTTTTTTTTTGAGACAGTTTCCCTCTTGTCACCCAGGCTGCAGTGCAATGGCGCAATCCCGGCCAAGCCTGGCTAATTTAAAAAAAATTTTTTTAGGCCGGGTCTGGTGCCTCACCCCTGTAATCCCAGCACTTTGGGAGACTGAGGAGAACAGATCACCTGAGGTTAGGAGTTCGAGACCAGCCTGGCCAACATGGTGAAACCCCGTCTCTACTAAAAATACAAAAATTAGCCGGGCGTGGTGGTGCATGCCTGTAGTCCTAGCTACTCAGGAGGCTGAGGTTGGAGAATCGCTTGAACCCTTGAGGCGGAGGTTGCAGTGAGCCGAGATCGCGCCACTGCACTCCAGCTTGGGAGACAGAGCAAGACTCCATCTCAAAAACAAAGCAGAACAAAACAAAACAACAACAAAAAAACAAAAATTAGCCAGGTATCGTGGTGCATGCCTGTAATCCCAGCTATTTTCAGGAAGCTGAGGCAGGAGAATCCCCTGAACCTGGGAGGCAGAGGTTGCAGTGAGCCGAGATCGTGCCATTGCACTCCAGCCTGGGTGACAGAGCAAGACTCCGTGTCAAAAGAAAAAGAAAAAAAAATTTTTTTGTAGCGATGGAGGTCTTACCAAGTTGCCCAGGCTAGTTTTGAACTCCCGGGCTTAAGCGATCCTCCCACCTCGACCTCCTAAAGTACTGTGATTACAGGTGTGACCCAGGACTCTGCCATTTCCCTCTCGTAGTCACATGGCTCCCTGTTTTCTTTGCAGACTTTGCTCAAAGGTCACCTTTCCATGCAGCTTTTCTTGACTGTCCTGTTTAAAATCGCAAAATCCCGTCTCCCCCAGCGCAGTTTACCAATCCCTTTTCTTGGGGCCTTGTTTTCTCCCTAGGACCCTTCCCCTGCCACCACACCCTAGAGTTATCCTGTGACTCTATCACATTTCCTGCTCCAATCCCAGCCCTTAGAAGCATCTGGAACATTGTAGGTACTTACTGAATATTTGTTCAGGAATTAGCTTTCAACAAGCTATAACTTGGCCAAGCTATACCAGCTGACATTTATAGAACTTTTACCTCAAGCTAAGAACTATGCTAAATATTTTTAGGAGCAGTTTGGTGAATAGTTAAAGAGCTTGGGTTTTGCCTAAAGTCAAGTTCTGGATCGACCACTGGCCAGCTTCCTGTTTCCTCATGTGCAAACTGGGATGATATAAATTGTTCAAAGCCTGGGCAGAGTGGCTCACACCTATAATCCCAGCACTTTGGGAGGCTGAGGTAGGAGGATCAGTTGAGCCCAGCAGTTCTAGACTCACCTGGGTATGATGGTGAGACCCGTCTCTACAAAAAATTAAAAAATTAGCCAGGCGTAGGGATCCACACCTGTGGTCTTAGCTTCCTAGAAGGCTGAGGCGAGAGGATCGCTTGAGCTCAGGAGTTCGAGGCTGCAGTGAGCTGTGATTGCACCACTGCACTCCAGCCTGGACAATAGAGCAAGACCTTGTCTCAAATAAATAAATAAATAAATAGTTTGAGTAATGTTAGTGGTTATAAAAAGGTGTGTCACAGAGACCAGCCTGGGCAACATAGCCAGACCCTTTTAAAATTTAAAAAAAATTTTAAAAATTAGATGGGCATGGTGGCCCATGCCTGTGGTCTCAGCTATTCAGGAGGATCCCTTGAGCCTAGGAGTTGGAGGCCGTAGCGAGCTATGATCACATCATGCTCACTGCAACCTCCACCTACAAGTTTCAAGTGATTCTCCTGCCTAAGCCTCCTGAGTAGCTGGGATTACAGACGTGGGCCACCACACCCGGCTAGTTTTTGTATTTTTGGTAGAGATGGGGTTTCACCATGTTGGCCAGGCTGGTCTCGAACTCCTGACCTCAAGCGATCCACCTGCCTTAGCCTCCTAAAGTGCTGGGATTACAGCGTGAGCCACTGCGCCTGGCCTAGGATTTCCTCTTTACAGATGAGAAAACTGTGGTGCAGAGTGTGAAGTGGGTTTTTTTTTTTTTTTTTTTTTTTTTTTTTTTTTTTTTTTTTTGAGACGGAGTCTTGCTCTATCACCCAGGCTGGAGTGCAGTGGCCCGATCTCGGCTCACTGCAAGCTCCGCCTCCCGAGTTCACGCCATTCTCCTGCCTCAGCCTCTCCGAGTAGCTGGGACTACAGGCGCCCGCCACCACGCCCGGCTAATTTTTTTGTATTTTTAGTAGAGACAGGGTTTCACTGTGGTCTCGATCTCCTGACCTCGTGATCCGCCCGCCTCGGCCTCCCAAAGTGCTGGGATTACAAGCGTGAGCCACCGCGCCCGGCCAGTGAAGTGGGTTTTTGTCTGCAGCCTCCAGTCTCCAGTTCACAATCTCAAATCCAGTCTCTAACTTACCCTCGGTTTCTTTCTTTTTTCTTTTTCTTTTTTTTTTTTTTTTTTGAGGCAGTCTCGCTCTGTCGCCCAGGCTGGAGTGCAGTGGTGCCATCACGGCTCATTGCAACCTCTGCCTTCTAGGCTCAAAGGATCCTCCACCTAAGCTTCCCAAGTAGTGGGGACCACAGGTGTGTACCACCACACCCAGCTAATTTTTTGAATTTTTTTTTGTAGAGATGGAGTTTTGCTATGTTGCCCAGACTGGTCCTGTACTCCTGGACTCAAGCAATCCGCCCACCTTGGCCTCTCAAAGTGCTGGGATTACAGGCGTGAGCCACTGTGCCTGGCCTTACTCTGGGTTTCTTTCTAATCCTCTCAGATGCCTCCATAAAAAACAATCCTCCCCAAGCCCTAATGGATAAACTCCAAGCTCCTCAGATGACAAAAATCTTTCTAATCTTTTACCTTGACATTTGAATATGGAGGGAAGATTAAACTCTAATAATTAAAGGCTGGAAGATAATTAAAGTGTGACAATAGCACTGTGGTGCTGGAAGAGAAAGGTCCTTTTTCTTGGGACTTGCCGAAGGTGTCTGTAGGTGTGCAACTCCATTTCAAATGGTTTAGGAAGTCCAGGCGCAGTGGCTCATGCCTGTAATCCAGCGCTTTGGGAGGCCAGATCACTCGAGGTCAGGAGTTCTAGACCAGCCTGGCCAATATGGTGAAACCCCATCTATACTAAAAATACACACACACAAAATTAACCAGATGTGGTGGCAGGCACCTGTAATCCCAGCTACTCAGGAGGCTGAGGCAGGAGAATCCCTTGAACCCAGGAGGTGGATGTTGCAGTGAGCCGAGATCACGCCACTGTATTCCAGCCTGGGTGACAGAGTGAGACTCCGTCTCAAATAAAAACAAACAAAAAACCCAAATAGTTTAGGAGAACAAAAACAAAATCTATTTGTGTATGTGTATGTGCATAGATAAACCAATTACAAAACACAATCACAATTTTAAAATCAGGAATATGGCTGTTGGTCAGGTGCGGTGGCTCAGGTGTAATCCCAGCACTTTGAGAGGCTGAGGCCGGCGGATTGCTTGAGTCCAGGAGTTCGGGACCAGCCTGGGCAACATGGCGAAACCCTATCTCTACCAAAAATACAAAACTTAGCCAGCCTTATAACCCAGTCTCAAAATAAATAAATAAATAGATAGACAGATACAAACTTAAAAGAAGAAAAGGAATATGGTTGTTCACAGGACTATTAACTTTTCTGTTTAAAAATTTTTATAATAAAAAGTTAAAAAGTATATTGAGGACCTACACACTGAAGTAAGCAGCCATGATGTATGTAAGCTAACTTCAAATGGGTCAGAAAAAAAACACTGTGTGTCTGTGAACAGAGGATGGTAGGTGTCCTGGTGTCGTTTCAATTTTTCTGTAAGTTTAAGATCATTTCCAAATGAAAAGTTAAGCTGGACTCAATGGCTCATACCTGTTGTCTCAGCTATTTGAGTGGCTAAAGTGAGGGGATTCCTTGAGCCCAGGGGTTCAAGGGTACAATGAGCTATGATCAGGCCACTGCACTCCAGCCTGGGTGACAGAGTGAGACCTTGTCTCTTTGTTTTTTTTTAATTAAAAAAAAAAAAATCCTGGCACACCTGAGACTTTAATATTTAGAAAACAATCTAAACAAAAAAAAAAATGAAAAAAAGAAAGCAAATTAAATCAATTTTACAGGTTTGTCTTTTTCATGGAAGCAAAACTTAACCACTTAAATTGGTTTTTAAGACATGGGAGAGTCTGGACGTGGTGGCTTATACCTGTAATCTCAGCACTTTGGAAGGCCGAGGTGGGAGGACTGCTTGAGGCCAGGAGTTCAACATCAGCCTGGCCAACATGGCGAAACCTTGTCTCTACCAAAAATACAAAAATTAGCAAGGCATGGTGGCAGGCGCCTGTAATCCCAGCTACTCAGGAGGCTGGGGCAGGAGAATCACTGCAGGCCACGATCTTGGTCCCAGGCACCATGAACCCGGGAGGTGGAGTGGCAGTTGCAGTGAGCTGATATCACACCACTGCACTCCAGCCTGGGCAATGGAGTGAGACTTCATCTCAAAGAAAAAAGACATGGGAGAAAAAATAAAAAAAAAATTAACAGCAGACCATTCCAATCTGCAAACAAAAGTAAGACCTTGTCTCTACAAAAATATCAAAAAATTAGCCAGGTGTGGTGGTGCATGCATGCCTATAGTCCCAGCCGCTTGGGAGGCTGCAGTGGGGAGGATCACTTGAACCCAGGTTGAGGCTGCAGTGAGCCATGGTTGCGCCACTGCACTCCAGCCTGGGTGACAGAATGTCTCAAAAAAAAAAAAAAAAAAAGTGAACCATTCTGAAATCGCAAGTTTACTTGTGTATTACTTTTCCACTTCAAAGCTTGAGGAAAAAAGCCATAAATGATTTTGCTTCCTACCCTCCAACTAGGTCTGGCCTCCAGGCCTCTTTGCTTGCTTTGTCCTCTGCCTGGAGTGTAATTACAATCATCAGGCAGCCCTCCCTCATGTCACGTCCCTTTCCAGGGAGGCAATTTGTGTCATGAAACACAATTGAGGTCAGGAGTTCGAGACCAGCCTGGCCAACATGGTGAAACCCTGTCTCTACTAAGGATACAAAAATTAGCTGGGCGTGGTGGTGCACGCCTGTAGTCCCAGCTACTTGGGAGGCAGAGGCAAGAGAATCACTTGAACCCAGGAGGCAGAGGTTGCAGGGACCCAAGATCACGCCACTGCACTCCAGCCTGGGCATCAGAGCAAGACTCCATCTCAAACAAACCTCAAAATAACTAAAAATAAATAAATAAATAATTATACAGGACAACTATTTGCTTAATGTCCGTGTCCCCATAATCGGGAGCTCTGTGAGGGCAGAGACCTAGTATAGATCCACAGCTCTATCACTTCCTCTGGGAGGCCCACCCTGACCTCTCTCAGCCTGAGCCAGACGCCTCCTCTGTGCTCCCATAGTCCTGTAGTTTCTCCCATTGTGGCCCTATCCCCTCTGCCTGCCTCCCCCATCCCAGCTCTGATGATCTGGATGTCAGCTTGATCATGGATCTGTTTACCACCTCTCTCCTATCTGTGAGACTTGTGTGTGCAGGGCCCAGGGCTGTACAGGTCACCACTGTGTCCCCAGCATCACCCAGTAAGGTTCAGGCACACAGCTGGTGCTCAGTAAATGCACAGTAACATGGAATGGCTTCAGCGTCACCTTTCAGAGGCCCCTGGGCTGCCTCCCCAGTACCCCCCAGTTCAGCCCCACCTCCATGATCCCACCACCCACCCGAGGTGCAGGCCACGACCTTGTCCACACCATGAGCCTTCATGGCTGCCACAATGTTCCGGGCGCCCTCGGACATCACTGTCGTGGGACCTTAGAGGGGACAGAGAGTGGCTGTCACTGGTGGGCGGCGGCGGCGGCAGGGGTGGCAGGGGCGGGGCCGGGGGCGGGGGTGGTGCTGGGGGCCGAGGTGTAGGGGAAGGCCGTGGGCAGAGGGGGGGCTCAGTACTGAGGTCATTGCGGGTGCCCAGCAGCACGATGACAGCGTCCTGCCCAGCCACGGTCTTGTCCACATCGGCTGCCTGCAGAACGTCCCCCACTACCACGTGGGCCGGCTGGGGCCCCTCTGATGGCAGCCTGGAGGAGTCCCGCACCAGCACTGTCACTTCGTAACCTGTGGGCAAAGAGGAGCAGAGAGCCTGGTCAGTGGGCTTGTGGGCTGGCACTCTTGGGCTCCAGGGGCTGGGTCCTAGAAGCCACCATGAACTCTCAAATCCATCCCCTCCTCTGTTCTGGGGAAGTGGTCTTCAAACATTTTTGGTTTTTTGTTTTTGTTTGTTTTGTTTTTGAGACAGAGTCTTGCTCACTTGCCCAGGCTGCTGTGCAGTGGTGCAATCACAGCTCACTGCAGCCTCAACCTCCAGGGTTCAACTGATCCTCCCATCTCAGCACCCCAAGTAGCTGGGACCACAGTGCGCACCACCACACCCAGCTAATTTTGCAATTTTTTGTAGAGAAGGGGTTTTGCCATGTTGCCCAGGCTGGTCTTGAACTCCTGGGCTCAGGTGATCTGCCTGCCTCCGCCTCCCCATAAGCCACTGAGCCGTGGCCTTCAAACATTTTTGCTGGCATACCTACAATTGATGCTTAGTATTGGGCTGATTATTAAAATAGACCATACCTTGGCCAGGCACGGTGGCTCACGCCTGTAACCTCAGCACTTTGGGAGGCTGAGGCGGGCAGATCACCTGAGGTCAGGAGTTTGAGACCAGCCTGGACAACATGATGAAACCCCATCACTACAAAAATACAAAATTAGCCGGGCATGGTGGCACATACCTGTAATCCCAAGTACTTGGGAAGCTGAGGCAAAAGAATCATTTGACCCGAGAGGCGGAGGTTGCAGTGAGCAGAGATTGAGCCAGTGCACTCCAGCCTAGGTGACAATGCGAGACTCTATCTCAAAAAAAAAAAAAAAGACCATATCTTCACGATAATTCATAAATAATCTGAACTGAAGCCTCCAAGCACCACACCCTACAACTTCCTTACCTTCTATTTATTATTATTATTATTATTTTTTTTTTTTTTTTTTTTTTGAGACGGAGTCTCGCTCTGTCGCCCAGGCTGGAGTGCGGTGGCGCGATCTCGGCTCACTGCAAGCTCCGCCTCCCGGGTTCACGCCATTCTCCTGCCTCAGCCTCTCTGAGTAGCTGGGACTACAGGCGCCCGCCACCACGCCCGGCTAATTTTTTTGTATTTTTAGTAGAGACGGGGTTTCACCGTGATCTCGATCTCCTGACCTCGTGATCCGCCCGCCTCGGCCTCCCAAAGTGCTGGGATTACAAGCGTGAGCCACCGCGCCCGGCCTATTATTATTATTTTTTGAGACGGAATCTCACTCTGTAACCCTGGCTAGAGTGCAGTGGCACAATCTCGGCTCACTGCAACCTCTGCCTCCAGGGTTCAAGCGATTCTTCTGCTTCAGCCTCCTGAGTAGCTAGGACTACAGGCACGTGCCACCACACCTGGCTATCATTATTAATTTTTTTGAGATAGAGTCTCACTCTGTTGCCCAGGCTGGAACACAGTGGCATGATCTCAGCTCACTGCAACCTCCGCCTCCCAGGTTCAAGCGATTCTTCTGCCTCAGCCTCCTGAGTAGCTGGGACTACAGGCGCATGCCACCACATCCAGCTAATTTTTGTGTTTCTAGTAGAGATAAGATTTCACCATGTTGGCCAGGCTGGTCTTGAACTCATAACCTCAGGTGACCCACCCACCTTGGCCTCCCAAAGTGCTGGGATTACAGGCGTAAGCCACTGTACCCAGCCAGCAACTTCCCTACCCTCTAACAACTAAAGGGTTAATGCAGGCATTGCACTGGTCTCTGTCTCCCATCCATGGTCCTGGAAGAAATTGAGGTCCTGAGGAGGACATGGGTTGCCTACAGACTGACCAGTGCTGGGATTGGTCCTAGCCCCTGCTGCCTAGCCTTACTGCTGGGAAGCCCAGCCCTCCTTTAGTGGTCATTAAAGATTTTTAATATTGTCTTAGTATGTTCCTTCCCAAAAGAATTTTGGATAATTTTGTTTCTCTTCAACACACACACACATTTTAAAGTTCACAACTGGCCGGGCGCGGTGGCTCACGCTTGTAATCCCAGCACTTTGGGAGGCCGAGGCAGGTGGATCACGAGGTCAGGAGATCGAGGCCACGGTGAAACCCCGTCTCTACTAAAAATACAAAAAATTAGCCGGGCGTGGTGGCGGGCGCCTGTAGTCCCAGCTACTCGGAGAGGCTGAGGCAGGAGAATGGCGTGAACCCGGGAGGCGGAGCTTGCAGTGAGCCGAGATCGCGCCACTGCACTCCAGCCTGGGTGACAGAGCAAGACTCCGTCTCAAAAAAAAAAAAAAAAAAGTTCACAACTAACACATTTCTTCCTTTGTTTTAAACATTGGCAAAGGATGTTAACATTTGGATATACTGTAATAGCAACATATATATATATATATTTAGAGACAGGGTCTTGCTCTGTTGCCCAGGCTGGAGTGCAGGGGCGCCAATCATAGCTCACTGTAACCTCAAATTCCTGGGCTGATGCCTATTATAATCCCAGTGCTTTGGGAGGCCAAGACAGGAAGATTGTTTGAGGCCAGGAGTTTGAGACCAGACTGGGCAACATAGTGAAACCCCGTCTCTGCAAAAAAATAAAAAAATCTAACCAGGTGTGCTGGCGCAACCTGTAGTCTCAGCTATGCAGGTGGCTGAGGCTGTAGTGAGCTATGATTGCACCATTGCACTCCAGCCTGGGCTACAGAACGAGACTCTGTCTCAAAAATAAAATAAAATAAAATAAAATAAAATAAAATAAAATAAAATAAACAAAAAGTTTAGGCTACTACCTGGCACAGAAATAAGAGCTACCGGGTGCTGGGTGCGATGGCTCACGCCTGTAATCCCAGCACTTTGGGAGGCCAAGGCAGGTGGATCACCTGAGGTTGGAAGTCCAAGACCAGCCTGACCAACATGGGGAAACCCCGCCTCTACTAAAAATACAAAATTAGCCAAGCATGGTGGCGCATGCCTGTAATCCCAGCTACTCGGGAGGCTGAGGCAGGAGAATCGCTTGAACCCAGGAGGTAGAGATTGCAGTCAGCTGAGATTGTGCCATTGCACGCCAGCCTGGGCAACAAGAGCGAAACTCCGTCTCAAACAAACAAACAAACAACAACAACAATAAACACAAAAAACAAAAAAAACCCAGAAAGATACAATAACAAAATTTAAAAAAGAGATGGGGTTTTGCATGTTGGCCAGGCTGGTCTCGAACTCCTGGGCTCAAGTAATCTGCCTGGCATGGCCTCCCAAAGTGCTGGGATTACAGGCATGAGCTACCGAGCCTGGCCTATTACACCTTTTAACCATTTTGTGACTGTATCTCCTGGCCTGGTCCAGGCCTACGTCTCCTTCCTGGTCCCTTTCCTGGGTCCTCCCTGGGCTCTGGGACCCAGTCCTGCCCTCTCCAATCCATATTCCACACAGCAGCCAGACAGAGTTTTCCACAGTAATATTTAAGTGCCTCCCTGCTCAGTTGCCTCCCGCAAGCCTGAAATGCACTGTGATAAAACCCATGCTCCTCATGCCAGCCTTCCAGGCCCCTCCTCTCCAGCCTCTGCTGCTGAAGCCTCTGCCCTCTTTACCCATAGCACCTTTTTTTTTCTTTCTTTTGAGACGGAGTCTCGCTCTGTCGCCCAGGCTGGAGTGCACTGGCACAGTCTCGGCTCACTGCAACCTCCATCTCATGGGTTCAAGCGATTCTCCTGCCTCAGCCTCCTGAGTAGCTGTGATTACAGGCACCTGCCACCATGCCTGGCTAATTTTTTTGTATTTTTAGTAGAGATGGGGTTTCACGATGTTAGCCAGGCTGGTCTGGAACTCCTGACCTCGTGATCCACCTGCCTCAGCCCCCCAAAGTGTTGGGATTACAGGCATGAGCCACTGCACCCAGCCCCAACTGCTCTTCTTTCGGTTCCTCAAATGCATGGTGCTGCTTCCTGCCTCCTGGACTTTGCACGTGCTGTGCCCTCTGCCTGGAACACCCTTTACCCTCTTTACCTGGTCCCCCCAGTAACTTGTACTTCCTCTGTCACAGCCCTCTTTATGCTGACCTGCAGCAAACCAAGCACCCTGTGGGTCCAGGGACTGTGTCATATTTTCTGCCATCTCCCTGAACCCTTATAAATACAAAAGCACAGGCATTACTGCCCCAGGGACCTCGGTCCAGACTCCAGCTCTGCCACTTAACAGCTGAGGAACCTCATGCAACCTCTTCCGTGATTGGACCTCAGCTTCCTCATCTCTGAACTGAGGATCACAGCACCAGCCTCCCCATGCTATGTGACCACCTTTCATAGAGGAATGACACAAGATCTGTGCTGCCCTCACACATGGGGGAGCAGCAGGGGCTTGCATGAGGCCAATATGGGCATTCTTTCTTTCTTTCTTTCTTTTTTTTTTTTTGAGACGAAGTCTCACTCTCTTGCCCAGGCTAGAGTGCAGTGGCGCAATCTCAGCTCACTGCAACCTCCGCCTCCCAGGTTCAAGCGATTCTCCTGCCTCAGCCTCCAGAGTAGCTGGGATTAAGGTGTGCGCCACAACCCCCGGTGAATTTTTTGTATTTTTAGTAAAGATGGAGTTTCGGCCGGGCGCGGTGGCTCACGCTTGTAATCCCAGCACTTTGGGAGGCCGAGGCGGGCGGATCACGAGGTCAGGAGATCGAGACCACGGTGAAACCCCGTCTCTACTAAAAAATACAAAAAATTAGCCAGGCATGGTGGCGGGCGCCTATAGTCCCAGCTACTCGGAGAGGCTGAGGCAGGAGAATGGCGTGAACCCGGGAGGCGGAGCTTGCAGTGAGCCGAGATCGCGCCACTGCACTCCAGCCTGGGCGATAGAGCGAGACTCCGTCTCAAAAAAAAAAAAAAAAGATGGAGTTTCACCGTGTTAGCCAGGGTGGTCTCGACCTCCTGACCTTGTGATCTGCCTGCCTCGGCCTCCCAAAGTACTGGGATTACAGGCGTGAGCCACCACACCTGGCCAATGTGGGCATTCTTTAACTGCTATTGTATTGGTTAAAATGAACCCTAGTATATTGTAGGTATTATTATTATCATTGTATTATTATTTTATTTTATTTTATTTTTGAGATGGAGTCTCACTCTGTCACCCAGGCTGGAGTGCAATGGCATGGTCTTGGCTCGCTCACTGCAACCTCTGCCTCCTGGGTTCAAGTAATTCTCCTGTCTCAGCCTCCCGAGTAGCTGGGACTGTAGGTGCATGCCACCACACCCGGCTAATTTTTGTATTTTTAGTAGAGATGGGGTTTCACTATGTCGGCCGGGCTGGTCTTGAACTCCTGACCTCGTGATCTGCCCGCCTCATCCTCCCAAAGTTCTGAGATTACAGGCGTGAGCCACTGCGCCTGGCCCATTGTATTATTAGTAGAGACGGGGTTTCACCATGTTGACCAGGTGGTCTCAAACTTCTGACCTCAAGTGATCCACCTGCCTCAGCCTCCCAAAGTGCTAGGACTACAGGCATGAGCCACTGCACCCAGCTATTATTATTATTTAAGAGACAGAGTCTCGCTCTGTTGCCAAGGCCGGAGTGTGCAGTAGTGGGATCATAACTCACTTCAGCCTTAACCTCCAAGGCTCCCACCTCCCACCTCACCCTCCCGAGGAGCTGGGACTATAGGCATGCACTACCACGGCTAGTTTGTATATACATATTCAGAAGCAGGTTGCTGCAGTCTGAATGTTTGTGGCCCTTCAAAATTCATATGCTGAAACCTAATCTCCAAAGCAATTGATTGTATTGCTTCTAATAGGGCTTTTGGGAAGTGATTAGGTCATGAGGGCTCTGTCTTGAGAATAGGATTATTGCTCTATAAAAGAGATCCCTGAGATTGGGAATGGTAGTAAAAGGAGTTAATAAAAAAAAAAAAAAAAAAAGCTGGGCGTGGTGGCTCATGCCTGTAATCCCTGCACCATCGGAGGCTGAGGCAGGCGGATTCCTTGAGCCCAGGAGTTCAAGACCAGTCTGGGCAACATGGCGAAACCCCATCTTGACTAAAAACATAAAAATTAGCTGGGCATGGGCCATGTACCTGTAGTCCCAGCTACTCAGGAGACTGAGGCATGAGAATCACTTGAACCTGGGAGGCGGAGGGTGCAGTGAGCCAAGATCATGCCACTGCACTCCAGCCTGGACAACAGAGAGACATTCTGTCTCAAAAAAAAAAAAAAAAAAAAAAAAATTTTAACACAACTTACATTAAATTTAGAGAACCACACATGGCTTCTGGCTACCATACCAAAAAGCACTGTTTTAGAATTCACAGATTTTGGCTGGGCGTGGTGGCTCATGCCTGTAATCCCAGCACTTTGGGAGGCCAAGGTGGGTGCATCACCTGAGGTCAGGAGTTCGAGGCCAGCCTGGCCAACATGGTGAAAACCCATCTCTACTAAAAATGCAAAAAAATTAGCTGGGTATAGTGGCATGTGCCTGTAGTTCCAGCTACTTGGGAGGCTGAGGCAGGATAATCATTTCAACCTGGGAGGTGGAGGTTGTAGTGAGCCAAGATGGTGCCACTGCACTCCAGCCTGGGTGACAGAGCAAGACTCTGTCTCAAAAACATAAATAAATAAGTAGAATTTGGCCGGGCGCGGTGGCTCACGCCTGTAATTCCAGGACTTTGGGAGGCCGAGGCGGGCGGATCACGAGGTCAGGAGATAGAGACCATCCTGGCTAACACGGTGAAACCCTGTCTCTACTAAAAATACAAAAAAATTAGCTGGGCGTGGTGGCGGGCGCCTGTAGTCCCAGCTACTCGGGAGGCTGAGGCAGGAGAATGGCTTGAACCCGGGAGGCGGCGCTTGTAGTGAGCTGAGATCACACCACTGCACTCGAGCCTGGGCGACACAGCAGGACTCCGTCTCAAAAAAAAAAAAAAAAAAAATCTCAGCCATCAATACAAAAGATTTCATTGCCTAACCTGGTGTACACAAACCCATACATATATAATTAAAATGAGTTTCACAAAACTAATACTTTAACATGTGATATATTTTGATACTATGTCATCATTTGTTACCCTATATTGTTGATACACGTTGTGACCATATGTTTCAGGTCTCACTATAACTCACAGTTTGAGAAGAATCGGGTTGCAACAACCCTGCAAGGTAGGTATCATTATCCTGTCCACATTGATGGGGAAACTGAGGCAATTTTAGGCAACCGGGCCAGGATCACACAGCTAGTAGGTAGAGAAGGTTGAATTTTTACCTAAGTAAGTCTGATCCAGAGACTGCAAAATTCAATGCTAGTCTAAGTACTTCCTATATAAGATCTCATTTAATTATCCCAAGAGCCCTAGGGCAAGTACTACCAGTTTTGTCATGATCTTACGCATATCTAGGTACACAGATGACAAGGCATTTGGTCACACAGGCTGTAAGCCGCAGAGCTGGTGACTTGAATGTGGGCAGGCTGGCACCAGAGTTCATGCCTGTCAAGACTCTTGGCCCTACAGAACCATTGTAAACTCCAGTTAATCCAAGCCCTTTCTCCCTCCCTCCCTCCGTCCTTCCCTCCTTCCCTCCCTTCCTTCCTTCCTTCCCTCCTTCCCTCCCTCCCTCCCTTTCTTCCTTCCTTCTTTCCTTTCATCTTGCTGTGTCGCCCAGGCTGGAGTGCAGTGGTGCAGTGATGCAATCTTAGCTCACTGCAACCTCCCAGGTTCAAGCGATTCTTGCGCCTCAGCCTCCCGAGTACCTGGAATTACAGGCACATACCACTGTGCCCAGCTAATTTTTTTTTTTTTTTTGAGACAGAGTTTCGCTCTTGTCGCCCAGGCTGGAATGCAGTGGCGTAATCTCGGCTCACCACAACCTCTGCCTCCCGGGTTCAAGCTATTCTCCTGCCTCAGTCTCCCAAGTAGCTGCGATTACAGGCGCCCGCCACCATGCCCCGCTAATTTTTCGTATTTTTAGTAGAGATGAGGTTTCACTATGTTGGCCAGGCTGGTCTCGAACTCCTGACCTCGTGATCCACCTGCCTCAGCCTCCCAAAGTGCTGAGATTACAGGCGTGAGCCACCGCACCCAGTCTCTTTTTCTTTCTTTTTATGTATTTTTTTTAAATTTTAGAGACAGGGTCTCACCCTGTCACCCAGGCTGGAGTGCAGTGGTGCAAACATAGCTCACTGTAGCCTTGAACTCCTGAGCTCAAGCAATCCTCCCACCTCAGCCTTCTGAGTAGCTGGGACTACAGGCATGCATCACCACGCCCAGCTAATTTATTTTTATTTTTTATATTTTTGTAGAGATGGGGTCTTGCTATGTTGCCCAGGCTAGTCTCAAACTCCTGGCCTCAAGCCATCCTCTCGCCTTGGCCTCCCAAAGTGCTGGGATTATAGGCATGAGCCACCGTGCCTGGCCAGCCCTTCCCTTTGCTGACCGGGACAGCAAAGCTGAGAGCTGGGAAGAGATTTTTCACAGCCACAGCTCTGAAGCTCCCTAGGCTCCAGTTCTTAACCCCCTGAGTGCAGTCCCAGCTATGACCAGCAGGGTGGGCGAGTGGAATTCGGTGGAATTAGTGGATTTCCAGGTGACTCAGCATCTCTCAACTTCTCTCTCTTACTTCCTTCTCCATTACTCCCGAATAAATGCTTATCAGCAAACTGGTTTTTACAGAGAGGCCCACAGCTCCCCACTCTCCACAAGTCAAGATCCTCACGGGGTCTCCCAGGGGAAGGGGAGAGTTATGGACCTAGTGAAGAACTTTCAGAGTCCCTCCAAGGGAGACAGCAGAGTGGGGTCCTGGTGGCCTCCACCCTTTTGGGGCACGCAGATAGTCAATATCTTCAGCGTCCCCAAGGCCTGTGCAAGGGTGGGGCCCCATATCTGGAAGTCCCAGGCCCAGCTGGGAGTTGGTCAAGTCTGGGCTGTGGGGGCAGGGAGTGCTGGGGGATGGTTATCCCCCTTTCTGCCCTCTCTCCTGGGGCAACTCCAAATTTTCAGCCCTCATTGACTTTCCCAGGACTGCTGTCCCCAAGTCTTCACTCATGTCTCTCTGTGACTCCTTCCTGTTAGGTACTCACAGCAACCTGCCCCCCCAACTTTTTCAGTTTCCAGCCTGGGGACTTGTGGTGGTTAAGAGCATGAGCTGAGTTCAAATCCCAGTCCTGTCAGTTAACAGCTGTGCGATATTGGGCAAGTCACTCTCTGGGTCTCAGTTTTCTCATCTGTCAAGTAGGCTGATACTAGTTCCCACTCCATTTTGAAAGCTCTCATGTGAAGAGACGACAGAGCACAAGCTCGGCTTAGTAAATCCTCTCTGGGAGTGCGAACAACCACCACCACAACCACAATAATGACAACCTCATTGCATAAGAGCCCTGGACTTACACACGACTGTGCCATTGGAGTCCTCCCGGGGGCTCCCGGGGCCAATTCCTCTCTGGCTTGGACTCACATAAACTTGGATCTCACATCTTTCCTCATTTCTGCCCCCGCTGCCACTTGCTTTGGCCCCTGAGTCCTCATACACCTGGCTGGGGCGCTCACGGCCCCATTCAGCCTCGGCCCGGCCCCACGGTGCCCCTTCCTAAAGTTCTGCCCGTCTGTCCCGTGACATGCCCCTCCCGCCCCGGCTCATGCCTGCTTGCACCGCCTGCGCCAGGGTGGTGAGCCCGGTCTGGCCAGTGGCGCCGAAGATCGCGATCTTCTTGACGGCCATCCTGCGAGATCGTAGGGGTGCAAGGCCTCAGAGTCTCGGCACGCGCGGGAATCCACTGGCTGCTGGGCGGTGCTCTCTGCCCTACTCAAGCAGGAACAACGGGGCGGAGCTGGCTCGAAGGGCCACACCTCAGCCCCGCTCCGTCCGCGGTTCAGGTCAAGGGGCGGGGCCTAACGCGGGTGGGCGGGGCAGGAGTCAGCTTGCATTCGCTCACCGCCCAGCACCGCCCTCTCTGCCCGCCACTTAGACTAGAAGGCGGGGCCACAGAAGGCCACGCCTCCACATAGCAACAAATGGAGTGGACGGAGCCGAGATAACTTGTCACTCAGCGCCCTGCCTCCGCACTCCACCTCCCGGAGAGGGGCGGGGCCAGGCGAGCCACGCCCACAGCCTCTCGTAGCTCACGCCCCCTCTCCCAGAGCCTGGAGCGGATCTGGGGCGCACTCTAAGCCCCAGGGCCTCCCACAACCGGCAAGGGGAGAAAGTTAGGGAGGACAGAGTGTGTGTGCGCACTTGCATGTAAGATACTGTGTCACGGCGTACCTATGCACTTATATGACCCTGTGTGACTCAGTGACCGGGAGGGCAAGCAGGACTGTGGGTGACACCTTGTGTCATCCTCTGAGTGTGATCCCGTGTTACAGTGTGACTACACGTGCGTGATACCACGTGTGGCAGGCATTGATTCTGTTCTTTTGTGACCTTGTGGTGACACCGTGGGTGACACTGCGTCAGCCTGTACGATAGGGTGTGGGACGTGTGAGGTGTGCTACATGGAAGCGTGAGACTATTAGACTGTGACAGTGTGTGACACCACATGTCTCGTGTAAGGATGTGTGACACCGGGACCCCATTCGAGTGTGTGGCTGTGGGTGTCTGTGTTGCGCTGCTGTTTGTGACCCCCTGTGACTATGATGTGTGAGGTGCGGTGGTGCAGCATGTGCGGGTCGACTGCTGTGAAGGTTCGAGTGTGTAGAGTGTGTGATACTGTGGCTGTGAAGCTGTGCGTGATGTGTGGGCCTATGACACTGTTTGTGATTGCCAGGGAGTGTGCGGCTGTGTGTGACAGGTGCATTTGTGTGTGACGCTGCGTGGGCGGTGGTGACCCTATTGGATCTGTGTGGTGGTGGGTGACACCGTTCCAGTGTGGACGCCGCGTGTGATGGCGTGAGGGTGTGACCCCGTGAGACCCCACAGGAGGGAGTGACGGCGCGCGAGCGCGTGGATTCGGGGGTGAGTTTGTGCGCCGAGGCCCCCGCGAGTATGGCAGCGTGGCGAGCGTGACCCCGTGGGAGTGTGCAGCGCGTGACGCCGCCGTGCCCGCGCGAGTGCAGCCGTGCACCCCACGCCGCGGCCGGGTGTGACTGCGCGTGGGCCTCGGGCGGCGGGCGCGGGGCCCGCGGCCGGGAGGGGGTCCCGGGGGCGCGCTGAGCTCGGCGGCGGCGCGAGAGAGGGAGGCGCGGCGGCGCATGCGGATCTGACTGAGCCGCGGGCCGGCGGGGCCGAGCTGAACCGGGCTGGGCCGGGCCGGGCCGGGCCAGGCCGGGCCAGGCCGGGCAGCGGACGCCGACAGGGAGGGCGGTCGGTCGCGGCGAGCAGCGGAGACAGCGACGCTGGCGGCCGCGGGCCCAGGTGAGCAGCTAGGGGGGCCGACAGCCCCTCCCCCAAGCATGTCCCCACCTGGCGAGCATCCCTCCTCCGCGCGCGCGGGGCATGGCTGGAGCCCCGGGTCTCCCCGGCTGGAGGGAGGCAAAGGGTCGAGGGCAGGACGAGTCCCCAACCCCCTACCCGGTCTAGCTTCCGCGCCACGCGTGGGTCTTACCCCCAGGCCTTGTCCTTCCCAGGCCCCCTCCTTGGGCGCAGTGTCTGGACCGCAGGGAGAGAGGCGCGGCCTGGGAAGGGTTAAAGCCTCTGATGCCACCGCAGCCCAGAGCCCCACCAGCCTTTGTGGGGGGGGGGTGGGGCGGGGGAGCTCGCAGGACACCGCTTCCCGGCTTCCCTATTACCTGCTCCCTTGCTTCCCATTCAATCGCGTTACGGCCAGAGCTGATCCTCGGCCTGGCCAGAGGGCTAACAGGAGTGCTAAGGGCCTCCGCATCTCTAAGTGTCCTCCACTGAAGAAAACAGTTGTAACCACCGTTTAACAGGGAGGGAAACTGAGGCACAGAAAGGCCAAGTTAAAGATACTCGGTTAAAGATACAGCAAGAATAAAGCAGAACTTGAACTCATTTCTGTCTGACTCCAGAAGAGGCAAATCGATTTGCTGAGATATGTGAGGAAAAAATGAAGAATAATGCAAGGAACATGTATCGAGGGCTTGCAGTGTACCAAATACCATGATCCCTGCGTTAATAACTTACCTCTTCAAACACTGCTAAGAAACGGGTACGATTATCATTACTTTTTTTTTTTTTTTTGAGACGGAGTTTTGCTCTTGTTACCCAAGTTGGAGTGCAATGGTGCGATCTCGGCTCACTGCAACCTCTGCCTCCCGACTTCAAGCAGTTCTCCTGCCTCAGCCTCCTAAGTAGCTGGGATTACAGGCATGAGCCACCACGCCTGGCTAATTTTGAATTTTTGGTAGAGATGGCGTTTCACTATGTTGGTAAGGCTGGTCTCCAACTCTTGACCTCGGGTGACCCATCCACCTCCTCGGCCTCTCAAAGTGCTGGGATTATAGGCCTGGCCTACCCTTTTTTTGTGTGTGTGACAGAGTTTCACTCTGTCATTCAGGCTGGAGTGCAGTAGGTTGATCTCAGCTCACTGCAACCTCCATCCCCCAGGTTCAAGCAATTCTCCTGCCTCAGCCTGCCGAGTAACTGGGACTACAGACACGTGCCACCACGCCTGGCTAATTTTTGTATTTTTTTTAGTAAAGACAAGGTTTTGCCATGTTGGTCAGGCTGGTCTCGAATTCCTGGCCTCAAGTGATCCACCTACCTCGACCTCCCAAAGTGCTGAGATTACAAGCATGAGCCACCGTGCCGGGCCATCATTACTATTTTGCAGATGAACAAACTAAGGCCCAAAGAGTGGAAGTATTTCAGCCAAGGTCACACAGGTGGTAGGTAGCTGTGTGCTCACTTTCACTTTTCCATGGAAGGAGGGAAAAACAAAAATGGATTTGGGACTGGGCACAGTGGCTCACATGTGTAACCCCAGCACTTTGGGAGGTTGAAGTGGGCAAATAGCTTGAGCCCAGATGTTTGAGACCAGCCTGAGCAACATAGTGAGACCCCATCTTTACAAAAAATACAAAAATTACCTGGTCATGGTGGAACTTGCCTCTAGTCCCATCTACTCAGGAGGCTGAGGTAGGAGGATCGCGTGAGCGCAAGAGTTGGAGGCTACAGGGAGCTATGATTGCGTCACTGCACTCTAGCCTGGGTGATAGGGCAACACCTTGTCTCAGAAAAAAAAAAAAAAAGGATTTCAGTGTGTCCCCCTAAGGGACAATTTCCACTCTACTCACTCTACTGACCAAGACTTAGACCCTGCCTTCCTAGAATTCAGTGGGTTGGCAATTGTCTGGGTCTTTTGAGGACATTGATCTCCCAACTTCCTCCTTTGTTAGTCTTTTTTTTTTCCTTTTTCTTTTGAGAAGGAATCTTACTCTGTCGCCCAGACTAGAGTGTAGTGGCACAATCTCGGCTCACTACAACCTTCCCCTCCCGGGTTCAAGCAATTCTCCTGCCTCAGCTTCCTGAGTAGCTGGGATTATAGGCACCTGCCACCTTGCCCAGCTAATTTTTGTGTTTTTAGTAGAGATGGGGTTTCGCCATGTTGGCCAGGCTGGTCTCGAACTCCTGATCTTGTGATCCACCCGCCTCAGCCTCCCAAAGTGCTGGGATTACAGGTGTGAGCCACTGCACCCAGCTGTTAGTCTTAGAATCAGGCCTGGGGGCCCAGAAGGTAGAGGAGATACATCTCATGTCACTTAACCCTTTAAATTTCTTTTTTTTTTTTTTTTTTTTTTTTTTTTTGAGATGGAGTCTCACTCTCTCACCCAGGCTAGAGTGCAGTGGTGCGATCTCAGCTCACTGCAACCTCTGCCTCCTGGGTTCAAGCAATTCTCCTGTCTCAGCCTCCCAAGTAGCTGGGATTACAGGCATGCACCACCATACCTGGCTAGTTTTTATATTTTTAGTAGAGGTGGGGTTTCACCATGTTGGCCAGGCTTGTCTGGAACTCCTGACCTCAGGTGATTCACCCACTTTGGCCTCCCAAAGTGCTGGGATTACAGGTGTGAGCCACCATGCCTGGCCAATTTCTTCTTTTTTCAAATAATTTTTTGTTTTCTATTTTTTTATTTTCATTTGATTTAATTTTATATTTTCTGAGATGGAGTCTCACTCTGTCGCCCAGGCTGGAGTGCAGTGGCGCGATCTCAGCTCACTGCAACCTCCATGTCCCAGGTTCAAGCGATTCTACTGTCTCAGTCTCCTGAGTAGCTGGGATTACAGGTGCACAACGCCATGCCTGGCTAATTTCTTATATTTTAGTAGAGATGGAGTTTCACCAAGTTGCCCAGACTGGTCTCGAACCCCTGAGCTCAGGCAATCCACCCGCCTCGGCCTCCCTAAGTGCCAGGATAACAGGCATGAGCCACCGTGCCTGGCCTATTTTTATTTTTTTATTTTTGTTTGAGACGGAGTCTCACTCTGTCGCCCAGGCTGGAGTGCAGTGGTGCCATCTTGGCTCACTGTAACCTCTGCCTTCCCGGGTTCAAGCGATTCTCCTGCCTCAGCCTCCTGAGTAGCTGGGATTGCAGGCATGCACCACCATGCCCAGCGCATTTTTGTATTTTTAGTAGAGATAGGGTTTCACCATGTTGGCCGGGCTGGTCTTGAACTCCTGACCTCAAGTGATCCACCTGCCTCGGCCTCCCAAAGTGCTGGGATTATAGGTATGAGCCACTGTGCCTGCCCCCTCCACTTTAATTTTTTTTTCTTCTTTTTTTTTTTCTCTTGAGAAGGAGTCTTACTCTGTCGCCCAGGATAGAGTGCAGTGGCACAATCTCAGCTCACTGCAACCTCCACCTCCTGGGTTCAAATGATTCTCCTGCCTCAGCCTCCTGAGTAGCTGAGATTACAGTAGCCCGCCACCACGCCCAGCTAATTTTTGTATTTTCAGTAGAGACGGGGTTTCATCATGTTGGCCAGGCTGGTCTCGAACTCCTCACCTCGTGATCCGCCTGCCTCGGCCTCCCAAAGTGCTGGGATTACAGGCAGGAGCCACTGTGCCCGGCCCCATTAATGCAAACATTCTATCACCTTTTTTTTTTTTTGAGACGGAGTCTTGCTCTGTCTCCCAGGCTGGAGTGCATTGGCATGATCTCGGCTCACTGCAGCCTCCACCTCCCAGGTTCAAGCGATTCTCCTGCCTTAGCCTCCTGAGTACCTGGGATTACAGGTGCGCGATACCACGCCCAGCTAATTTTTGTATTTTTTTTTTTTTTTTTTTTTTTTTTGAGACGGAGTCTCGCTCTGTCACCCAGGCTGGAGTGCAGTGGCGCAATCTCGGCTCACTGCAAGCTCTGCCTCCCGGGTTCACGCCATTCTTCTGCCTCAGCCTCTCCGAGTAGCTGGGACTACAGGTGCCCGCCACCATGCCTGGCTAATTTTTTTGTATTTTTACTAGAGACGGGGTTTCACTGTGGTCTCGATCTCCTGACCTCGTGATCCGCCCGCCTCGGCCTCCCAAAGTGCTGGGATTACAAGCGTGAGCCACCACGCCCGGCCTAATTTTTGTATTTTTAGAGACAGGGTTTCACCATGTTGGCCAGGCTGGTCTTGAACTCCTGACCTCAGGTGATCCACCCATCTCAGCCCCAAAAAGTGCTGGGATTACATGCATGAGCCACTGCGCCTGGCCCTATCATCTATGTTTGAATCCTAGCTACTTACTGGCTGTGTAACCTTGGAAAAATAGATCAACTCCTCTGTGCCTCAGTTTTCTCCTCTGTAAAATAGGTGTAATAATAGCCAACTGTTAGGGAACTAAATTTGTGGAAATAATAAGACAATGTACATGAAGTACTGACCACAGTGCAAGTGTTCAATATGTTCATTATTGTTATTAGTGCATTACAGAACTCTATTGTTCTAATAATAACAGTGACAATTTGCTGAGCCCTAATATGTGCCAGGGGCTAAGCCATGTGTTTTATCACATCCTGTGAAGTGGTGAGGGTGAACATTATTATTATTATTATTTAGAAATAAGGTCTCGCCATATTGCCCAGTTTGGAGTGCAGTGTCACTATTATAGATCACTGTAGCCTTGACTTATTGGGCTCAAGCCATCCTCCTGCCTCAGCCTCCTAAATAGCTGGGACTACGGGTGGCAACCACCACATTTGGCTAATTTTTAAATTTTTTTTAAAGACAGTTTCTGGCTCTGCTGCCCCGGCTGGAGTGCAGTGGCACTATCTTGGCTCACTGCAACTTCCACTTCACAGGCTCAAGCCATCCTCACACCTCAGCCTCCTGAGTAGCTGGGATTACAGGCACGTTGCCACCACATCCAGCTATTTTTTTTTTTTTTTTTTTTTTGAGACAGAGTTTCGCTTTTCTTGCCCAGGCTGGAGTGCAATGGCATGATCGTGGCTCACCGCAACCTCCGCCTCCCGGGTTCAAGTGATTCTCCTGCCTCAGCCTCCCGAGTAGCTGGGATTACAGGCATCCTCCACCTCGCCTGGTGAATTTTGTATTTTTATTAGAGACAGGGTTCTCCATGTTGGTCAGGCTGGTCTGGAACTCCCAACCTCAGGTGATCCGCCCGCCTCTGCCTCCCAAAGTGCTGGGATTACAGGTGTGAGCCACCGTACCCGGCCAATTTTTGTATTTTTTGTAGAGACAGGGTTTCACCATGTTGCCCAGGCTTGTCTTGAACTCCTGGGCTCAAGCAACCCGCCCTCCACAGCCTCTCAAAATGTTGGGATTATAGGCCTGAGCCACGGTGCCCGGCATATTTTTATTTTTATAGAGATGAAATCTTGCTATGTTGCCCAGGCTGGTCTCCAACCCCTGGGCTCAAGCGATTCTCCTGCCTCTGCCTCCCAAAGTGCTGGGATTACAGGCATGAGCCACTGTGCCTAGGCCTTATCATTATTATTATGTCCACTTTAAAGACAGAGAAATTGAGGACAAGAGAGGGGACAGGACTCAAAGACAGTCACTGTTAGAAATGGGACTTGATCCTAGACCCAACCTACCTCTCCCTATGTGCAGGCCTCACCTTCCCCCATGGCGCAGGTACCAGGGGAAGTGGACAACATGGAGGGCCTGCCTGCCCCTAACAACAACAACCCTGCTGCCCGCTGGGAGAGTCCGGATCGGGGCTGGGAGCGGGAGCAGCCAGCTGCGTCCACCGCAGCGGCCTCGCTGTTTGAGTGCTCCCGGATCAAGGCCTTGGCAGGTACCTGGAGGAGGGCTGGGGTGGGATGAGGAGGAGGGGGAAGGGGGAAGGGTGCCCGAGAACCTTGGTGGCCGGGAGGGTGGGAAGAGAGACCAGCACTGTCCAATAGAACTTTCCATGACGGTGGAAATAGTCTATATCCATAATGTCCAATATAATAATCACTAGTCTATGTGACTTTTGAATGCTAGAAATGTGACCAGTGCTATGTGACAGACTTTGAGTTTTACATTTTATTTAGTTTTAATTAAATTTATTTATACATATATTTTTTGAGACAGAGTCTTATTCTGTTGCCCCGGCTGGGGTGCAGTGGCGAGATCTTGGTTCACTGCAATCTCCACCTCACCGGCTCAAGCCATCCTCCTACCTCAGCCCCCTGAATAGCTGGGACTACAGGTGCACGCCACCACACCCGGCTAATTCTTTTTGTATTTTTAGTAGACACGGGGTTTCACTGTGTTTGCCAGGCTGGTTTCGAACTTCTGACCTTAAGTGATCCACTTGATTTGGCTTCCCAAAGTGCTGGGATTACAGGCATGAGCCACTGCACCCGGCCCAGTTTTTTTTTTTTTTTTTTTTGAGACAAGAGTTTCGCTCTTGTTGCCCAAGCTGGAGTGCAGTGGCGCGATCTCGGCTCACCGCAACCTCCGCCTCCCAGGTTCAAGCGATTCTCCTGCCTCAGCCTCCCTAGTAGCTGGGATTACAAGGCATGTGCCACCACGCCCAGCTAATTTTGTATTTTTAGTAGAGACGGGGTTTCTCCATGTTGGTCAGGCTGGTCTCAAACTCCCAATCTCAGGTGATCCACCTGTCTCGGCCTCCCAAAGTGCTGAGGTTACAGGCATAAGCCACAGCACCCGGCCTGTTTTAATTAAATTTAAATAGCCACATGTGGCTTGTGACTGCTGTATGGGGCAGCGCAGCCTTAGAGCCTTAGAAATGTACAGTCCCAGAATGGTGGGACTTTGTAAGCATATTCCCTTAGAATCCCGAAATGCAGAGCCATCAGATCCTTGGAACTTGAAACGTCTAAGAGATTCTTAGACCTCTCGAAATGAAGACCTTTGGCCGGGTGCGGTGGCTCACGCCTGTAATCCCAGCACTTTGGGAGGCCAAGGTGGACAGATCTCAGGAGTTCGAGACCAGGCTGGCCAACATACTGAAACCCTGTCTCTACTAAAAATTAAAAAAAAAAAAAAATTAGGTAGGCGTGGTGGCATGCATCTGTAGTCCCAGCTATTCGGGAGGCTGAGGTGGGAGGATGGCCTGAGACCGTGAGGTGGAGATTGCAGTGAGTCAAGATCGTGCCACTGCACTCCAGCCCCAGCAATAAAGCAAGAACCTATCTCAAAAAAAAAAAAAAAAAAAAAGAGCTTTGGAAATGTGGAACATTATCATCACAGACCTAAGAAATTTTAGTCATTGTTCCCTAGGATCATAGGCCCTTAGAAACCAAAACTGCAATACATAGGAACCTTTGGGACTTTATAATACTAAACCTTTGGAGTTTCCAATAAGAAATGTGGATCTTGAGAAATTTGACATAGAGTGACCAAAACCTTCCTGCTTTTGCCACTGAAACTCTCAGCCTTGGGCCAACCGGTACAGTGGGTCACCCTACCATTTTTTTTTGTTTGTTTTGAGACAGGGTCTCACTCTTTCACCCAGGCTGGAGTGCAGTGGTGTGATCATGGCTCACTGCAGCCTCGAACTCCTGGGCTCAAGTGATCCTCCCACCTCAGCCTCCTGAATAGCTGGAACTACAGGCATGCGCCACCATGCCTGGCTAATTAAAAATAATTTTTTTTTTTTTGGCCAAGCATGGTGGCTCATGCCTGTAATCCCAGCACTTTGGGAGGCTGAGGCTGATGGATCACTTGAGGTCAGGAGTTTGAGACCAGCCTGACCAACACGGTGACACTACTAAAAGTACAGAAATTAGCCGGGTGTGGTGGTGGGCACCTGTAATCTCAGCTACTCGGGAGGCTGAGGCAGGAGAATCACTTGAACCCGGGAGATGGAGGTTTTAGTGAGCTGAGATCACACCGTTTCAATCCAGCCTAAGTGACAAGAGCGAAACTCCGTCTCAAAACAAAAAAAAAAAAAATTTTTTTTTGTAACATGGGGTCTTGCTATGTTGCCCAGGCTGGTCTGGAACTCCTGGGCTCAAACAATCCTCCCACCTCAGCCTCCGAAAGTGCTTTGATTACAGGGGTAAGCCAGAGTGCCTAGTAGTCACCCTACTTTGATTTATCAGAACAATATTAGCAAAGACCAGAGAACTTTATAGTTATAGAAAGATCTTAGACCTTTAGAATTACAGACCCTCGAACCTTAGTACTTAGTATTCATAGAGGTTTGGAACCTTAGAAGTGTTTAATCATCAGCACTAAAACTGGCAAAGACCCTGAGGAGCCTCAGAGATATGGAACTTCATAATCATAAGCCTTTAAAACATGACACTCTAGCACCTTTGACCCCTGGGACCTTAACATCTTAGAAACACGGAGTGCTAGAATCATAAAATATAGATGATCGTAATCATGAATTCTTAAAACCCAAAGGTCAGAATCAGTTCCCTCCAAATCTTAGAACTTTAGTAACTCAGCAGTTTATAATCACAGGATGGATCTCTGATACTAAGATTTTTGGAACTTTATTTATTTATTTATTTGTTTGAGAGGGAGTCTCACTCTGTTGCCCAGGCTGGAGTGCAGAGTCAGCTCACTGCAACCTCCACCTCCCAGGTTCACGCGATTCTCCCGCCTCAGCCTCCTGAGTAGCTGGGACTACAGGCCCGCACCACCATGCGTGGCTAATTTTTGTATTTTTAATTGAGGCGGGGTTTCACCATGATGGCCAGGCTGGTCTTGAACTCCTGGGCTCGGGCAATCCACCCGCCTCGGCCTCCGAAAATGCTAGGATTACAGGCGTGAGCCATGGCGCTGGCTCAAGAAACCTGGCTGATCTAGAAACCTGTAGTCCCAGCACTTTGAGAGGCCGAGGCGGGCAGATCGCTTGAGCCCAGGAGTTCGAGACCAGCCTGGCCAACATGGTGAAACCCTGCCTCAATTAAAAATATAAACATTAGCCAGGTGTGGTGGCACATGCCTGTAGTTCCAGCTAGTCGAGAGGCTGAGGTGGGAGAATCTCCTGAGCCCAGGAAGCAGAGGTTGCAGTGAGCCGAGATTGTGCCACTGCACTCCAGCCTGGGCAACAGGGTGAGACCCTGTCTCAAAACAGTAAGAAAACTGGCTAGGCGCGGTAGCTCACGCCTGTAATCCCAGCACTTTGGGAGGCCAAGGTGGGCGGATCACTGGAGGTCGGGAGTTTGAGACCAGCCTGGCCAACATGGCAAAACCTTGTCTCTATTAAAAATACAAAAATTAGCTGGGTGTGGTGGCGCGTGCCTGTAATCCCAGCTACTTAGGAGGGTGAGGCAGGAGAATAGCCTGAACCTCAGAGGCGGAGGTTGCAGTGAGCCGAGATCGTGCCATTGTACTCCAGCCTAGGCGTCAATAGTGAAACTCTGTCTCAAAAAAAAAAAAAAAAAAAAAGAGAGAGAGAGAGAGAAATCTGTATGTGCCACAAAGTATGAACCAGATTCAACTGGTGGATTGCCAGCTTTGTCTGATCTAGAAACCTAGACTGATGAAAACATACACTCATGGAAACTTACAGTCATACTTTTAGAGCCTTAGAACCTTAAAAAGGTAGAAACATATCAACTTAGAATTCTAGAATTTAGTGTAAGTGAGTTTGTTTTTAGTTTTTTTGTTTTGTTTTGTTTTTGAGACGGAGTCTCGCTCTGTCGCCCAGGCTGGAGTGCAGTGACACTATCTCAGCTCACTGCAAGCTCCACCTCCTGGGTTCATGCCATTCTTCTGCCTCAGCCTCCCGAGTAGCTGGGACTACAGGCGCCCGCCACCATGCCCGTCTAATTTTTTGTATTTTTAGTAGCGATGGGGTTTCACCGTGTTAGCCAGGATGGTTTCAATCTCCTGACGGCGAGATCCGCCCGCCTTGGCCTCCCAAAGTGCTGGAATTACAGGCATGAGCCACCGCGCCCGTCCTGTTTTTAGTTTTTGTTTGTTTTTTGAGGAGGAGGGGGTCTCTCCATGTTGCCTAGACAGGTCTCAAACTCCTGGTGTCAACTCAGCCTTCTGAGTAGCTGGGATTACAGATGTGTACCACCACTCCCAGCTGTAGAATTTATTATTATTATTATTATCATTATTATTATTTGGACTGCTGCCCAGGCTGGAGTGCGGTGATAAAAATCATAGCTCACTGCAACCGCCAACTCCTGGGCTCGAGCAATCCTCCCACCTTAGCCTCCCGAGTAGCTGGGACTACAGGCATGCACCACCATGCCCAGCTAATTTTCTTCTTATTTTATTTTATTTTTTTGTAGAGACAGGGTCTCGCAATGTTGTCCAGGCTGAACTTGAACTCCTGGACTCAAGTGATCCTCCCACCTTGGCCTTCCAAAGTGTTGGGATTACAGGTGTGAACCACTGGAATTAATTTTATCTAGAAAGTATTAATTCAGTGCCTGCTGTGTGCCTGGCCCATTCTGGACAACACGAGGGGCATAGTGGTGACTGAGGCAGCCCGGGTCCTGCCGCCACAGAGCTCACAGGTCAGTGAGAGAGAGAGATCCGGTTAGACAATGATGACCCAGAGGGGTCAGAGACAGGGTAGGGGAGGCACAGGCAGAGAGATTGGGGCTGTTGACAGAGAGGCACAAGCATCGGCTGTGATGGGGAAGCCCAAGGACTGTGGGAGCTCATAGGATGTGCTTGATCCAGCCTGGAGAATCAAGGAGGGCTTCTTGGAGAAGGAGAGGCCTAAGTTCAGGCCTAAAGGATGAATTGGCATGAACACCGGAGTGAAGAGTGGAAGAGTATTCTAGGTAGAGGGAACTGCATATGCAAGGCCTCCAGAAGTTGGGAGTGGCTTGACTGAGAAGGATACAGGTGAGGAGTAAATGATGATGGGAGAGGAGCCAGTGGAAGCCAGATCCTTCTTTTTTTTTTGAGACGGAGTTTCGCTCTTGTTGCCCAGGCTGGAGTGCAATGCCGCAGTCTCGGCTCACTGCAACCTCCGCCTCCTGGGTTCAAGCGATTCTCCTGCCTCAGCCTGCTGAGTAGCTGGGATTACAGGCGCCTGTAACCTTGCCTGGCTAATTTTTGTATTTTTAGTAGAGATGGGGGTTTCACCATGTTGGCCAGGCTGGTCTTGAACTCCTGACATCAGGTGACCCACCCGCTTCAGCTTCCCAAAGTGCTGGGATTACAAGCATAAGCCACTGAGCCTGGCAGAAGCCAGATCTTAAAGGGCCTTGCAGGGTACCAGGGAGCTATGGAAAGATTTTAAACAGGTGGGATATGATAAGATGAGAATTAAGGACTCTCCAAATCTTAGAACCATGCTTCTGAGAGCATCTTGCCCAGGGAAATGTAGAAATCCCCTTTAAGATAAAAAAAAAAAAAAAATCCTCTCCAGCTTGGGCAACAAAGCAAGATCCTGTATGGACAAAAATTTAAAAATTAACTGGCCACAGTGGCATGTGCCTATATTACTCTGGAGGCTGAGGCAGGAGGATCGCTTGAGCTCAGGAATTGAAGGCAGTGATCTATGATGGCACCACTGCATTCCAACCTTCCAGCTTGGGCAACAGAGTGAGATCCCACCTCAAGAAATTGTATTTTATTTTCTTTTTTTGGAGACAGAGTCTCGCTCTGTCGCCCAGGCTGGAGTGCAGTAGCGCGATCTTGGCTCACTGCAACCTCTGCCTCCTGGGTTCAAGCTGTTCTCCTTCCTCTGCCTCCCGAGTAGCTGGTATTACAGGCGCCCATCACCACGCCCAGCTAATGTTTTGTATTTTTAGTAGAGATGGGGTTTCACCATGTTGGCCAGGCTGGTCTTGAACTCCTGACCTCAAGTGGTCCACCTGCCTCAGCCTCTCAAAGTGCTGGGATTACAGGCATGAGCCACGCCTGGCCTGTATAATTTTCATAAATGCTCACAAATGCACAACTCTGCTTAAATCTCCCATGCTTAGGGTTCACATATAGCTCTACAAGTAAAACACATTTATAGAGGAACTCCAGACCCCAAACCAGTAACATTCAGCTTAATAGTAACTTCATGATGCTGCTCTCCTGCTGAAACCACCTTGCTGCTCAAAGTGCAAATGTGACGTAGACCAATATGCTGCATTTCTTTTCTTTTCTTTTCTTTTTTATGGGCAGTTTTTATTTTTAATCTTTATTGTTTTCAGTGTTTTCTAAAGTACTAAAAATTATTTTTAATTTTTTTTCTTTCACTGTCACAGCCCTTTCATTATAGAAGCAAGCTGCATTTCTTTGGCATCCCTTTGCCCAGCTCTCTCATGGTTTTTCTCCCGCTTTTATTTTGAGGCAGAGTCTCGCTCTGCCACCCAGGCTGGAGTGCAGTGGTGCGATCACGGCTCACTGCAGCCTCTACCTCCCAGGTCGCCTGTAATCCTAGCACTGAGGCTGAGATGGGAGCATCACTTGAGCCCAGGAGTTTGAGACCAACCTGGGCAACATAGTGAGACCCTGTCTCTATCAATTTTTTCAACATTAAGGAAAATTGCTTGGACCCCACGTTCAGTGTGTTCTCCTGCTCACCCTCCACAGTTTGTGGCTCACTACTGTCATTGATCTGTGTGACACCTCTCTCCAATTCTCTTTTATTCCCAAATCTCAAATCAATTTCTTCTCCCCTGTAGGCAACCACTGACATTGTTTTGTTTTGTTTTTTAAATAAAGATGGGGTCTTGCTATGTTGCCCAGGCTGGTCTTGAACTCCTGGGCCCAAGCAATTCTCCCACCTCGACCTCCTAAAGTGTTGGGAAGCCACTGCTTCTCACCCCATTCAGATAGTTTTTAATGTGAATCTTTTTCTTTGCATGAGGATAATTTTGCAAAATGTGCATTGCTAATGAGTAAGCATATATATATATTTTTTAACTTTTTATTATTAAAGTAGTTCATGACACAGAATGGCAGATAAATCATGCCAATATTTCCACAAATGAGTACTCTCTTGTAACCAGCACCCATATTAAAAAACAGAGGGCCGGGTGCGGTGGCTCACGCCTGTAATCCGAGCACTTTGGGAGGCCGAGGCGGGCGGATCACGAGGTCAGGAGATAGAGACCATCCTGGCTAAAACGGTGAAACCCCGTCTCTACTAAAAATACAAAAAATTAGCCGGGCGTGGTAGCGGGCGCCTGTAGTCCCAGCTACTCAGGAAGCTGAGGCAGGAGAATGGCATGAACCCGGGAGGCGGAGCTTGCAGTGAGCCGAGATCGCGCCACTGCACTCCAGCCTGGGCAACAGAGCGAGACTCCGTCTCAAAAAAAAAAAAAAAAAAACAGAATATACAATGGGGTGTGGTGACTCATGCCTGTAATCCGAGTGCGTTGGGAAACCAAGGCATGATGATCACTTGAGGCCAGGAGTTCAAGACCAGTCTGGGCAACATAGAGAGACCCCATCTCCACAAAAAAAAAAAAAAAAAAAAAAAATTAGCTGGGCGGAGCCAGGCGCGGTGGCTCACGCCTGTAATTCCAGCACTTTGGGAGGCAGAGGCGGGTGGATCACGAGGTCAGGAGATCGAGACCATCCTGGCTAACGCAGTGAAACCCTGTCTCTACTAAAAATACAGAAAATTAGCTGGGTGTGGTGGTGGGCACTTGTAGTCCCAGCTACACGTGAGGCTGAGGCAGGAGAATGGGGTGAACCCGGGAGGTGGAGCTTGCAGTGAGCGGAGATCAAGCCACTGCACTCCAGCCCGGGCAACAGAGAGAGACTCCGTCTCAAAAAAAAAAAAAAAAAAAAAAAAAAAAAAAATTAGCTGGGCGTGGCAGCATGAGCCTGTAGTCCTAGCTACTCAAAAGACTGAGGTGGGAAGATTGCTTGAGCCCAGGAGTTCCAGGCTGTAGTGACCTAAGAAGGTGCCACTGCCCTCCAGCCTGGGCAACAGGATGAGATACCATCTCTAAAAAACAAACAAACAGAATGTGACATATGACAGCTCCAGAAAAACATCCTCACGCCACCTCCCTGTTACTACAGTCCAAGGGTGTACTCTCTTAACTTCTAACAGCTCAGCTCCATTTTGCTGGCGTTTTAACTTTCTATAAATGGAATAATGCACTGTGTGTTGTTCTGTGTCTGGCTTTATTCACCCAACATTATGCTTGTGGGAGATTCATCCAGGTCTCCCTGTGCTTGTGGGTTGGTCCTTCTCCTTGCTGTGTAGTGTTGCATGGTGTGAATGTGCCACAGTGTGTTTATGCATTCACCTGTCAATGAGCATTTGGGTTGCTGCTAGTTTGGGGCTACTATAAATGGTGGTGTTGGGCCAGGCGCGGTGGCTCATGCCTGTAATCCCAGCACTTTGGGAGACCAAGGCGGGAGGATTACTTGAGGCCAGGAGTTCAAGACCAGCCTGGGCAATACAGCAGGACCCCATCTCTACTAAAAATACAAAAAAATTTGCTGGTTGTGGTGGTGCATGCCTGTAAGTTCAGCTACTTGTGACGCTGAGGCAGGAAAAGCGCTTGAACCCAGGAGGCGGAGGTTGCGGTGAGCCAAGATAGTGCCACTGGACTCTAGCCTGGGTGACAGAGTGAGACTCTGTCTTAAATAAATAAATACATAAAATAAATGGTGGTGTTCTCAAGTTTCTAGTACACATTCTTGGTGGGCATAAGCACTTGTTTCTGGTGGTTTATACCCACCCAGGAGTGAAGTTGCCCAATCATAGAGTAAGGGTACATATTTTATTTTACATATATATGTATTTGCTGTTGTTAATTGAGACGAGGTCTCGTTATGTTGCTCAGGCTGGTCTCCAACTCCTAGGCTCAAGCAGTCCTCCTGCCTTGGCCGCCCAAAGTGTTTGGATTACAGGTGTGAGCCATACGCCTGGCCAAGTGAGTGTATATCTAACTTTAGTAGAGACTGCCAGTTTGTATCATTTTATATTCCCACCAGCAGTGTACCAGAGATACAGTTGCTGTGCACCCCACCCTTGCTATGGTCAGTCTTTTTTTTTTTTTTTTTTTAAGACAGGGTCCCACTCTGTCGCCCAGGCTGGAGTGCAGTGGTGCAATCTCAGCTCACTGCAACCTCCGCCTCCTGAGTTCAAGCAATTCTCCTGTCTCAGCCTCCTGAGTAGCTGGGATTACAGGCGCACACCACCACGCCCAGCTAATTTCTGTATGTTTAGTAGAGACAGGGTTTCACCATGTTGGCCAGGCTGGTCTCGTACTCCTGACCTCAGGTGATCTGCCTGCCTCGGTCTCCCAAAGTGCTGGGATTACAGGCGTGAGCCACCATGCCCAGCTGATGGTCAGTCTTTTAAATTTTAGCCATTCTGGTGGCTGTGCATTCTGTTGTGGTTTTACTTTGCATTTTCCTGATGACTAAGAACAACGAAGAAGGTGAAGCACATTTTCATACATTTATTGGCCATTCAAATATCCTTTAGTGATGCCCATTCAAGTCTTTTTTTTTTCTTTTGAGATGGAGTCTTGCTCTGTTGCCCCGGCTGGAGTGCCGTGGCATGATCTTGGCTCACAGCAACCTCCACCTTCCGGGTTCAAGTGATTCTCCTGCCTCAGCCTCCTGAGTAGCTGGGATTACAGGCGTGCGCCACCACACCTGGCTAATTTTTGTATTTTCAGTAGAGACAGGGTTTCACCGTGTTGGTCAGGCTGGTCTCAAACCTCCCAAAGTGCTGGGATTACAGGCACGAGCCACCGAGCCCGGCCCCATTCAAGTCTTTTGCCCATTTTCTTATTAATTTGTCTGCCTCTGATTAACAGATTTTTTCTTTTCTTTCTTTCTTTTTTTTTTTTTTTTGAGACAGGATCTCACTCTATCATATCACCCTGGCTAGAGTGCAGTGGCATGATTTCGGCTCACTGCAACCTCCACCTTCTGGGTTCAAGCAGTTCTCCTGCCTCAGCCTCCCCAGTAGCTGGGACTACAGGTGCATGCCACCATGCTCGGCTAATTTTTGTATTTTTAGTAGAGACAGGTTTTGCCATGTTGGCCAGGCTCATCTTAAACTCCTGACCTCAAGTGATTCTCTCACCTCGGCCTCCCAAAGTGCTGGAATTACAGGCGTGAGCCACTGCACCCGGCCTAAAAGCCTTATTTTAGTCCTTTCACATTTGGATTTGTAAGCTGAGTGAAGTTTATTTGTATGTATTATTGTGTACAGTGCAGGTCAGTTTGTTTTCTTCTCCCATATGGATATCTAGTTGACTCAGCTGCATTTATTTATCCTTTCCCTACTGAACTGCAATGTCACTTTGTCATAAATCTGAGAGCCACTTATCTATGGGTTTCTGCATGCAGGTATTGCTAACTGATACAAGTTTTATCATGTTCCAGATTGCATTCTTTTCTTTTTCTTTTTCTTTTCTTTTTTTTTTTTTTTTTTTTTTTTTGAGACAGAGTCTCGCTCTGTCTCCCAGGCTGGCGTGCAGTGGCACAATCTCGGCTCACTGCAATCTCCACCTCCTGGGTTCAAGCGATTCTCCTGCCTCAGCCTCCAGAGTAGCTGGGATTACAGGTGCCCACCACCACACCTGGCTAATTTTTGTATTTTCAGTAGAGACGGGGTTTCGCCATGTTGGCCAGGCTGGTCTTGAACTTCTGACCTCAGGTGATCCATCCGTCTTGGCCTCCCAAATTGCTGGGATTATGGCTGTGAGCCACCACGCCCGGCCACATTATTTTTTTTTTATTCAGAACTTTGCCTTAAGACTCATCCATGTGTCTCTGAGTGCATTTGTTATTTATTTATTTTTAAGAGAGGGTCTTGCTCTATCACCCAGGCTGGAGTGCAGTGGTGTGATCTCGGCTCACTGCAACCTCCAGCTCCTGGCCTCAAGCGATCCTCCCACCTCATCCTCTCCAGTACTACAGGTACTGCAGGACTGCAGGTGCACCCCACCATGCCTGGCTAATTTCTATATTTTTGTAGAGACAGGGGTCTCCCCTGGGTTCAAATTCTTGGGCTCAAGCAATCCTTCAGCCTTGGCCTCCCAATGTACTGAGATTACAGGCCCATAATGAACCACTGTACCTGGCCAAATTAAAGTCTTAATCCTAAGGAAATGTGTTTCACTTGTGATTGTTATTGGAGAAGAATGTATAAATGGTAAAAAGCTGGGCATAATAATACTTACCTATAGTCCCAGCTACTTGGCAGGCTGAGGGTGGGAGGATCATTTGAGCCCAGGAGTTTGAGACCAGCCTGGACAACATAACAAGACCCCCATCTTACAAAAAGTAAAAATGAAAAACATAGCTAGCTGTGGTGGTGCACGCCTGTAGTCCCCTCAGGAGGCTGAGGTGGGAGTATCCCTTGAGCCTAGGAGGTCAAGGCTGCAGTGAGCCATGATCGTGCCTCTGAACTACCGCCTGGGTGACAGAGTGGGACTGTCTAAAAAAAATAAATAAATAAATAAAAGAACTCAACATAAGCACAATAGCAGAGGAAACTTGTCATTTGGCCTGGAGTGTTTTTGTTTGTTTGTTTGTTTTGAGACAGGTTCTCCTTCTCTTGCCCAGGCTGGAATGCAGTGGTGCGATCACAGCTCACTGCAGCCGCGAACTCCCAGGCTCAAACAATCTTCCCACCTCAGCCTTCTGAGCAGCTGGCCCCACAGGTGCACATCCACCATGCCTAGCTATTTAAAATATTTTTTAAGAGATGGGGGCCTCATTATATTGCCCAGTCTGGTCTCAAACTCTTGGGCTCAGGTGATCCTCCCACCTTGGCCTCCCAAAGTGTTCAGATGACAGGTGTGAGCCACCTTGCCCAGCCTGGCCAGAAGTCTTGAAACCCCAAAGGTATCTGTGTCAGCTACAGTCCTGGCAGGAAGCAGATGGCATCCCACAAAGGGGTAAAGTTGGGGCAAGTCTAATGAAGGGACTACTGACATAGGGGTGGGCAGGGTTAAGGGAACCTACAAGGGCAGTGGAGACCTGCAGCGACTGGAGCAGAGAAGGGAGTGGTGAGCGAGGACAGAGGTGTCACCAGCAGGAGCTGGGGATGTAGGGAAAGAAACCAGGCACTGCCAGGAGCAGGTCAGGCAGGGAGGGAGGGAGCAGGAAGGAACAAAGTCCTTGACTCCTCTGATCTCCTGCTGGCCAAACCCAGCTGGAAGTCTGAGGGACTCTGAGGGTTGGGGAGTCCATTCATACAGTCCACACTGGCCAGCCTCCCTGGACCCACCACAGCATGGGGAAGAGGAGTGGAAGGTGGCACCAGAGAGGGAAACGGAAGATCCCCGCACAGTAAACACACCAACACGGTCAACATTCAATGTCATCTCAGGTCAGAGCAACACTCTGATAATTTTTTTTTTTTTGAGAGAGAGTCTTGCTGTCACCTAGGCTGGAGTGCAATGGCGCAATCTTGGCTCACTGCAGCCTCCACCTCCCAGGCTCAAGTGATTCTCCTGCTTCAGCCTTCCGAGTAGCTGGGATTATAGGCACGTGCCACCACGCATGGCTAATTTTTGTATTTTTTGGTAGACAGAGGATTTCACCATGTTGGCCAGCTGGTGTCAAACTCCTGACTTCAAGTGATCTGCCCACCTAGGCCTCCCAAAGTGCTGGGATTACAGGCATGAGCCACCATGCCCAGCCCCATGACAATACTTTTTGTTTTGTGATTTCATTTTGATGATACCCAAAGAAAGTGAATAGAAACTGATCCTGGGCTGGGTGCAGTGGCTCACACCTGTAAGCCCAGCACTTTGGGAGGCTGAGGCAGGAGGATTGCTTGAGCCCAGGAGTTTGAGGCCAGCCTGGGCAACATGGCAAGATCCTGTCTCTACAAAAAAATACAAAAATTAGCCAAGTGTGGTGACATGCGCCTGCAGTCCCAGCTACTGGGGAGGCTGAGGTGGGAGGATTTCCTGAACCCAGGGAGGTTGAGGCTGCACTGAGCCATGATTATGCCACTGCACTCCAGAGCCTGGGTGACAGAGTGAGACACAGAAAGAAAGAAAGAAGAAAGAAAGAAAGAAAGAAAGAAAGGAAAGAAAGAAAGAAAGGAAAGAAAGAAAGGAAAGAAAGAAAGAAAGAAAGAAAGAAAGAAAGAAAGAAAGAAAGGAGAAACAAAGAGAAAGAGAGAGGGAGGGAGGGAGAGAAGGACGGAGAAAGAAAGAAAGAGAAAGGAAAAAGAAAGAAAGGAAAGAGAGGAAGAAATGAAAGAAGAAAGAAAGAAAGAGAGGGAGGGAAGGAAGGAAGGAAGGAAGGAGAAACAGAAAGAGAGAGGGAGGGAGAGAAGGAAGGAGAAAGAAAGAAAGAGCAAGGAAAAAGAAAGAAAGGAAAGAGAAAGAAATGAAAGAAAGAAGAAAGAAAGAGAGGGAGGGAAGGAAGGAAAGAAGGAGGGAAGGAAGGAAGGAGAAACAAAGAGAAAGAGAGAGGGAGGGAGAGAAGGAAGGAGACAGAAAGAAAGAGAAAGGAAAAAGAAAGAAAGGAAAGAGAGAAAGAAATGAAAGAAAGAAGAAAGAAAGGGAGGGAAGGAAGGAGAAAGAAAGAAAGAGAAAGGAAAAAGAAAGGAGAGAAAGAAAAGAAAGAAAAAGAAACAAAGAAAGAAAGAGAAAGAAAGAGAGAAAGAGAGAAAAGAAAGAAATCCTGGACCATCTGAATGGCAACTTCATAAAGGATGATACCCCAATATATATATATATATATATATATTTTTTTTTTTTTTTTTGAAACAGGGTTTCACTGTGTTGTCAATGTTGAAGTGTAGTGTTGCAACAATGGCTCACTGAAGTCTCAACCTCCTGGGCTCAAGGCATTTTGCCATCTTAGCCTCCTGAGTAGCTGGGACTATAGGCACAGGCCACCATGCCTGGCTAAGTTTTAATTTTTTTTTTTTTTTTTTTTTTTGAGACGAAGTTTTACTCTTGTTGCCCAGGCTGGAGTGCAATGGGCGCGATCTCAGCTCACTGCAACCTCCGCCTCCCAGGTTCAAGCAATTCTCCTGCCTCAGCCTCCTGTGTAGCTGGGATTACAGTTGCCCGCCACCATGCCTGGCTAAGTTTTAATTTTTTTTTTTTTTTTTTTTTGAGATGAAGTTTTACTCTTGTTGCCCAGGCTGGAGTGCAATGGCATGATCTCAGCTCACTGCAACCTCCACCTCCCAGGTTCAAGCGATTCTCCTGCCTCGGCCTCCTGAGTAGCTGGGATTACAGGCGCCCGTCACCATGCCTGGCTAATTTTTATGTTTTTGGTAGAGATGGGGTTTCACCATGTTAGCCAGGCTGGTCTTGAACTCCTGACCTCAGATGATCCACCCACCTCGGCCTCCCAAAGTGCTCTGATTACAGGTGTGAGCCACCACGCCTGGCTTGACTTTTAATTTTTTATACAAATGGGGTCTTGCTATGTTGCTGAGGCTGGTGTGGAACTCCTGGCCTCAGCAATCCTCCTGCTTTGGCCTCCCAAAGTGCTGGGATAATGGGCATGAGCCACCATGCCTGGCCTGATTTTTCTATTCCTGATTACAGTCTTGTTAGCATGGAGCAAGAGTTGAAAACTGAAATGCCCACCGAGACCAGATGGACTGCATACACCGAGAGAAGTGGAACCTCCTGTAAGAGGGCAGCAGCCACACAGCCCCCGCGATGGCAGCCTGGCAGGAATGGAGGTCCAGGGTTGCCGTATCATGTGATATTTCATGAGAAGCCAAAAATCTAAATTTTTTAGAGACAAAATCTTCCTATTTTAAAATATTGGCAACTGATTTACATTTTTTAAAACACAGTGGGGGTGCAACCAAATATATCTCAGGCTGGGCTCAGTGGCTCATGCCTGTAATCCCAGCACTTTGGGAGGCCGAGGTGGGCAGATCACCTGAGGTCGATAGTTCGAGACCAACCTGACCAACATGGAGAAACCCTGTCTCTATTAAATATGTAAAATTAGTCGGGCATGGTGGCACATGCCTGTAATCCCAGCTACTCGGGAGGCTGAGGCAGGAGAATTGCTTGAATCTGGGAGGTGGAGGTTGCAGTGAGCCAAGATTACACCACTGCACTCCAGCCTGGGAGACAGAGGGAGACTCCATCTCAAAAAATAAATAAATAAATAAATAAATAAATAAATGAATAATATATATATGTATACACATATGCACACACACACACACACCCACCCCTACCTCTCTCAAGTATGAGTTCCCCAAATCGATGATCCCCCAGAATCCATTGAAGAAAGCCAAATCTAGTCCAAATCCCTCTTTTTGTAAATGTGAAAACTGGGGTCCAAAGAGGGGAGATGACCTCGAGAAGTCACCTAGCCAGTTATTAGTAGAGACAGGGCAGAACCCAGTTGTCCTCATTCTGGTACCACTCTGGGGATGCACTAAAATTCCACTTTGGCTTTAGTACTAGCCAAAACCTGCTACTTGGCGTGGGCATCATCTATCAGAAGGCAGAGGAATAAATCCTCAATTTAGCATCTTTTCTGCCATCACTTTCTCATGATTGATGATCAGTGTTCACATAGGGTCCCATCTTATCTAAACAGCACAAAACCCACATTGACACAAACAAGATATTTCCTTTGCGTTTACTGTTAATATTCACGTATTCATTTTCAAACTAGAGGTAAACAAAAATACAGATAAGTAAATGTATATTTTCTACTGCTAGAATAAGAAGCAATACTTTTTTAAAAAAATTGTATTTTTAATTTTAGTGGGTACATAGTAGTTATATATATTTATGGGATAGATACTTTTGTGTTGCAGACAACCCAATTATATGCTTTTAATTATTTTAAAATGTGCAATCAGGCCAGGTACAGTAGCTCATGCCTGTAATCCCAGCACTTTGGGAGGCTGAGGCGAGTGGATCACTTGAGTCCAGGAGTTTCAGACAAGCCTGGGCAACATGGCTAAACCCTGACTCTTCTAAAAATACAAAAATTAGCCGGGCGTGGTGGCGCATGTCTTTAGACCCAGTTATCCACAAAGCTGAGGTGGAAGGATGGCTTGAGCCCGGGAGGCAGAGATTGCAGTGAGCCATGATCTCACACCACTGCACTCCAGCCTGGATTTGATACAGGGCAGACCCTGTATCAAAAAAAAAGAGAGAAAAACAAGTACAATTAAATTATTATTGAATATAATCACCCTGTTGTACTGATATCAAATACTAGATTTTTTTTTTTTTTTTTTTTTTTTTTTGAGACGGAGTCTTGCTCTGTCACCCAGGCTGGAGTGCAGTGGCGCAATCTCGGCTCACTGCAAGCTCCGCCTCCCGGGTTCACGCCATTCTCCTGCCTCAGCCTCTCCGAGTAGCTGGGACTACAGGCGCCCGCCACCACGCCCGGCTAATTTTTTTTGTATTTTTAGTAGAGACGGGGTTTCACCGTGGTCTCGATCTCCTGACCTCGTGATCCGCCCGCCTCGGCCTCCCAAAGTGCTGGGATTACAAGCGTGAGCCACTGCGCCCGGCCTCAAATACTAGATCTTATTCATTCTTTTTGTATTTTGTACCCATTAACCATCACCCCTTCCCTTCACCCCACTATTGATAATGTCACAAAAGGTAAATTTTATGAAAAAGGAAATTATTCAGAGATTTCAAATGGTTGAAGGAGAAATAGACTGGAAATATACATCTTTATTCCTGAATTAATAGAAAACTTAATATTAATAGGAAACAATATTATTTAGTAATGGGATTTTAACAGTAACTGTACAGGCTAAGCTGCCAACAGATTGGCTTAATAGTACAGTAGCTTAATGGAGAAGCTATTTCTCCCTCCCAGATAATCTCGAGATGAGCAACCCAGTTGGCAGGAAGACTTAGCTCGGAGAGGTCAGTGTAGATTCCAGGTTAATTTCATCTTGTGTTCTGTAGACCTTGACCTTGGTTTTCCAGTTTATGGGAGTCAGGGGAAGAAAGAGGAAGGCCAGGCAGCAATTTTCCTTTTCTTTTTTAAACTTTATTTTTGGCTGGGCGCAGTGGCTCACGCCTGTAATTCCAACACTTTGGGAGGCTGAGGTGGGCAGATCACGAGGTCAGGAGATCAAGACCATCCTGGCTAACATGGTGAAACCCCGTCTCTACTAAAAAAAATACAAAAAAAATTGGCCAGGCGTGGTGGCGGACACCTGTAGTCCCAGCTACTCGGGAGGCTGAGGCAGGAGAATGGCATGAACCTGGGAGGCGGAGCTTGCAGTGAGCGGAGATTGCGCCACTGCACTCCAGCCTGGGTGACAGAGCGAGACTCTGTCTGAAAAAAAAAAAAAAACTTATTTTATTTATTTATTTTTTGAGATGGAGTCTCGCTCTGTCACCCAGGCTGGAGTGCAGTGGCACGATCGCCGCTCACTGCAACCTCTGCCTCCCGGATTCAGGCAATTCTCCTGCCTCAGCCTCCCGAGTAGCTGGGATTACAGTTGTCCACCACCACGCCTGGCTAATTTTTGTTTTTCTGGTAGAGATGGAGTTTCACCATGTTGGCCAGGCTGGTCTTGAACTGCTGACCTCAGGTGATCCACCTGCCTCAGCCTCCCAGAGTGCTGCGATTACAGGTGTGAGCCACCGTGCCTGGCCTAAACTTTATTATTTATTTATTTTATTTTATTTTTTGGAGGCAGAGTCTCGCTCTGTAGCCCGGGCTGGAGTGCAGTGTCACGATCTCGGCTCACTGCAACCTCCACCTCCCTGGTTCAAGTGATTCTTGTGCCTCAGCCTCCTGAGTAGCTGAGATTACAGACGTGCACCACTAAGTCCTGCTAGTTTTTTGTATTTTTAGTAGAGACAAGGTTTCACCAAATTGCCCAGGCTGATCTCGAACTCCTGAGCTCAGGCAATCCACCTGCCTTGGCCTCCCAAAGTGCTAGGATTACACGTGTGAGCCACTGTGCCCAGCCTTTTTAAAACTTTAAATTATGAAATAATTACCAATTCATAGGAAGTCACAAAGATAGTACAGATGACAAAAGGCATGTAACTGGCTGGGTATGGTGGCTTGAGCCTGTAATCTCAGCACTTTGGGAAGCCTAGGTGGGAAGATTGCCTGAGCACAGAAGGTTGAGCCTAGCCTGGGCAACATCGCAAGACCCTTGTCTCCACAAAAATAAAACCATCAGCCGGGCATGGTGGCATGTGCCTGTAACCCCAGCTACTCAGGAGGCTGAGGAGTTGAGGCTGCAGTGAGCCATGATCGTGGCACTGCACTCTAGCCTGGGCGACCGAGAGAGATTGTGACTCAAAAAAAAAAGGAGTAATTCTACTAAAAAATGTCCAAAAGATTTGAATAGATATTTCTCCAAAGATATACAACTGTCTGATAAGAACATGAAAAGATGTGCAATCTAACTTGCCACTAGGGAAGTGCAAAAGAAAACCACAATGAGGTACCACTTCACACCCACTAGGATGGCCCTAGTAAAAAAAAAAAAAAAAAAAAAAAAAAAAAGTAGGGGGAAACGACCAAGCACAGTGGGGCTAACATCTGTAATCCCAGCACTTTGGGAGGCTGAAGTGGCTGGATTGCTTGAGGCCTGGAGTTTGAGACCGGCCTGGAGTTTGAGACCAGCCTGGGCAACGTAGTGAGACCCCTGTCTCTACACCAAATACAAAAATTAGCCAGGCCTGGTGGCATGCTCCTGTAGTCCTAACTACTTGGGAGGCTGGGATGGGAGGATCACCTGAGGCTGGGAGGCAGAGGTTGCAATGAGCCGAGATCGCACCATTGCATTCCAGCCTGGGCAACGGAGTGAGACCCCCATCTCAAGGGAAAAAAAAGGAGGGGTTGGGAAATAGCAAGTGTTGGCAAGGATTTGGAGCCTTCACACTGCTGGTGTAGCAACTTTTTTTTTTTTTAGATGGAGTCTCGCTCTGTCGCCCAGGCTGTAGTGGATTGGTGTAATCTCAGCTCACTGCAATCTCCGCCTCCTGGGTTCAAGCGATTCTCCTGCCTCAGCCTCCCGTGTAGCTGGGACTACAGGCGCATGCCACCACATCTGGCTAATTTTTTGTGTTTTTAGTAGAGACGGGGATTTCACCATGTTAGCCAGGATGGTCTCGATCTCCTGACCTTGTGATCTGCCCGCCTTGGCCTCCCAAAGTGCTGGGATTATAGGCGTGAGCCATTGCACCCGGCCACAACTTTTTTTTTTTTTTCTGAGACAGGGTCTGGCTCTGTCACTCTTGCTGGAGTGCAGTGGCATGAGCACAGGTCACTGCAGCCTCGACCTCCCGAGCTTAAGCGATCCTCCTGCCTCAGCCACTTAAGGAGCTGGGACTACAGGGGCATGCCACCCTGCCTGGCTAATTTTTTGTACTTTTTTGTAGAGACAGGGTCCTCACCATGTTGCCCAGGCAGGTCTCAAACTCCTGAACTCCAGCAATCCCCCCACCTTGACCTCCCAAAGTGCTGGGATTACAGGCATAGGCCTGGCCTATGGTGCAGCTACTTTGGAAAACAGTTTGACAGTTCTTTGAGGCCGGATGCGATGACTCATGCCTGTAATCCCAGCACTTTGGGAGGCTGAGGCCATGGCTGTATTTATCCGTGTCCCCACTGAACTGAGCTCTGTGAGGGCCCTGTCTGTATTCACAGAGCCTTGAACAGGCACAGAGTGTGCATTCGAATATTTATTGAATGAATGAATGATTAGACCCAACTGGGGTCAGAAGCAGGGAAGGCTTCCTGTGCAAGTGACATCTCAGGAAAACTTCAAGGGACAGGAAGGTTGTCACCAAGTGGGTGACAGAGGGTAGGGGACAGAGGGCAGAGGGTAGGGGAAGGCGTCCCAGGCAGGAGGAGATATGGCTGCTGAGGCTGGACTCTCTCGTTCTCTCTTTTTTTTTTTTTTTTTTGAGAAGGAGTCTTACTCTGTTGCCCAGGCTGGAGTGCAGTGGCGTGATCTCAGCTCACTGCAACCTCGGTCTCCCTGGTTCAAGCAATTCTCCTGCCTCAGTCTCCGGAGTAGCTGGGATTACAGGCATGCATCACCACGCCCGGCTAAGTTTTTTTTTGTATTTTTAGTGGAGACAGGGTTTCACCATATTGGCCAGCCTGGTCTTGAACTCCTGACTTTGTGATCTGCCTGTCTTGGCCTTCCAAAGTGCTGGGATTACAGACGTGAGCCACCGCGCCCGGCCGACTCACTCTTTTTTTTTTTTTTTTTGAGATGGAGTCTTGCTCTGTTGCCCAGGCTGGAGTGCAGTGAAGCGATCTGGGCTCACTGCAGCTTCCGCCTGGCAATTCTCCTGCCTCAGCCTCTCCAGTAGCTGGGATTATGGGCGCCTGCCACCGTGTCTGGCTGCTTTTTGTATTTTTAGTAGAGACGGGGTTTCACCATGTTGGCCAGGCTGGTCTCGAACTCCTACCTCAAGTGATCCGCCTGTGAGGCTGGACTCTTGCAGAGAGCTAGGCCTGAGCAGGCTTGGCTGGCGGAGGGCTGGGGTGAAGGTGGAAGCGCCTGGGGGCTCATCAGGGCCTGTCCTCCAGATGAGAGGGAAGCCGTGCAGAAGAAAACCTTCACCAAGTGGGTGAACTCACACCTCGCCCGCGTGGGCTGCCACATCGGGGACCTGTATGTGGACCTCCGGGACGGCTTCGTGCTCACGCGGCTCCTGGAAGTGCTGTCTGGGGAGCAGCTGGTGAGAGCGCCTGAAGGGCTGGGGCAGGGGTCCTCCCTGGGGTCTCAGGCTGGGGGTTGGGCTTCTCTGGAAGGGCTGAACTGCAAGCAGGGGCCTGGCTCATGGGCGGGTGGAGCGGGCTAGAAGGGCCCTGTGGGTAAGAGGTCCCTCTGCTCGGGTGTGTGGGGCTGTGGCGGTGGGGCGGAGTTTGGTGTGAGAAGCCTGGGCGCATGGCTGGAACCGAAGCTGATGGCTCGCTAGCTACGGTTGCGAGGCGGGGCTTCGGTGGAAGGGAGGGGGGCTCTGTTGCAAGGGGCAGGGCTATTAGAGAAGGGAGGAGGTTTGTTAGAAGGGACTGGGCTGGGTTATGAGCTAGCAGGGGCATGGCTATAAAACAGCGGCAGAACTGTGTTGCGGGTTTGGGGTGGGTAGTGAATGAAGGTGCGGGGCTCTAGGTTAGGGGGCAGTGTTCGTTGGTAGGGTGAAACCTAGGTCGTGGGTGTCTAGGGACGCAGATGGTGTCCTGGGATGTGGCTTGTTGTATGAGTTGGGGCTGTGTCTCTGGGCTTGAATGGGGTTTCATCTAAAAGCGTGGGATTCTCATGGGGTAGAGATTCGTTAAAGGACTGGAGCCTGGATCTCAAGGAATTGTGAGGGGCCTGGCTATAGAAAAGGAACAGTCGGGCGCTGTGGCTCATGCCTGTAATCTCAGCACTTTGGGGGGCCAAGCCTGAAGGAACATTTGAGCAGTTTCAGAACAGCCCGGGCAACATAGTGAGACCCCCGTCTCTACGGTTTGTTTGTTTGTTTAAATTAGCCAGGCGTGGTGGCGCGAGCCTGTAGTCCCAAGTACCCAGGAGGTTGAGGCGAGAGGATCGCTTGAGCCCAGAAGGTCGAGGCTGCAGTGAGCCATGATTTTACCACTGCTCTCCAGCCTGGGCGACAAAGCAAGACTCTGTTTCTCTCTCTTTTTTCTCAATTTTTTTCTTTTTTAAATAGATACGAGGCGTCACTATGTTGCCCAGGCTGATCTAAAACTCCTGGACTCAAGCGATCCTCCAGCCTCGGCCTCCCAAAGTGCTGGGATTACAGGCATGAGCCACTGCGCCCGGCAGAGACCCTGTCTCAAAAATAAATAAATAAATAATGAATAAATAAACCCGAGCGCTGTGGTGAGACCCGTCTCTACAAAAAATATTTTAAAAATCAAAAAGCATTAGCCAGGTGTGGTGGCGGGCACCTGTAGTCCCAGCTGCTCAGGAGGCTGAGGCAGGAGAATCGCTTGAACCCAGGAGGCAGAGGTTGCAGTGAGCCAAGATCGCGCGACTGCACTCCAGCGTGGAACAGATAGGAACCAACGCTGTTGGAAGGAATTGAGCTATAAACAAAGGGAAGAGCACTGGGGCAGGGCGGAGCTTGATTGGGATGGGCGTGGCTCTAGGTAGGGACCCGAAGGGGAAGCAGTGAGGGGTGTGACGCAGGATTTTTTGTTTGTTTGAAACGAAGTTTCACCCAGGCTGGAGTGCAGTGGCGCGATCTCGGCTCAACTGCAGCCTCCGCTTCCCGGGTTCAAAGGATTCTCCTGCCTCAGCCTCCCGAGTACCTAGGATTGCAGGAGCGCGCTACCAAGCCCGGCTAATTTTTGTGTTTTTAGTTAGAGACAGTGTTTCGCCATGTTGGCCAGGCTGGTCTCGAACTCCTCGCCTCAAGTGACCCACCCGCCTCGGCCTCCCAAAGTACTGGGATTACAGGATTGCGCCACTGCGCCGGGCGGCCACGGGATTAGCGGCAAAACATTGGTAGAGAGGGGTCCAATGGCAGGGCTAGGGCTGAGACTATGAGCTAGGAGGGCGGGGCTTCATGATGAGGGGGCGTGGTTATCAGGTTGGAAGTGGGGCGCCTGTGGAAGGGGCAGAGCCAGGGACGTGAATAAGCCTTGAAGGGGTGTGATTCTTTAAAGGGTTTGGCTATGGGAAGAGACAGGGCTTCTTTAGAAGGATTGAGTCCTGCGTCTTGGATAAAACGAGAGGAGGACAGCCTGATCCTGGACACGCAGGGGGCGTGGCCGTGGGAAGCGGGCTTCTTTGGAAGGGGCGGGGCCGAGGGCGCCATGCTCCTGTCTGTCCAGACCCCCCGATCGCCCACCGCCCCTGTCGCCCTAGCCCAGGCCCACGCGCGGCCGCATGCGGATCCACTCACTGGAGAACGTGGACAAGGCGCTGCAGTTTCTGAAGGAGCAGCGCGTGCACCTGGAGAACGTGGGTTCGCATGACATCGTGGATGGGAATCACCGGCTGACGCTGGGGCTGGTCTGGACCATCATCCTGCGCTTCCAGGTGACCCTTGAGTGGCCCCTGCCAAGCCCCGCAACGGTGGGACTTAGGAAGGCGTTCCCCACCATTTACCCATTCATTCCTTCCTTCCTTCCAATAATATCCTAATATGCTGGAATCCTATTCCAGGTGGTAGGGATGAAAATAATGATAAAAATAATTGTCATGATCACCACCATCACGATAATCATTTTGTATCGACCCTGTTCCAACCACTGTTCTAAGCACTTGACATTTAATACACAGAGCAACCCCATAAATTAGATACTATTTAGTACCTCGTTTTACTAGTGAGGAAATGGAAGCCCAGATAGCTGGTGTCATCTGCCCAAGATCCCACATAGCTGGGTGTTGGAGCTGAAATTTGAATCCAGGCAATCTTGATCCAGTATAGAGACAAACAGACAAAGGTGTGCCTTTTAGGAGCTTACATTGTGGTGAGGAAGACAGATAATAAATACATAAATACGTAAAGAAGACATGTATGGAAAAAGGATCAGTTCTAGTTAGAGAAGTTTAAAAAGCTATGCAGGGCCAGGTGAAGTGGCCTGTAATCCCAGCACTTTGGGAGGCTGAGGTGGGGGGAACACTGAGGCCAGGAGTTTGAGACCAGCCTGGCCGACATAATGAGGCCTTAAAAAAATTTTAAAAATTAGCCAGGCATGGGTGAGTAGCTGTGGTCCCAGCTACTCAGAAGGCTGAGGCAGGAGGATCACTTGAGCCCAGTAATGTGAGGCTGCAGTGAGCTGTGATCATGCCACTGCACTCCAGCCTGGGCAACATGAGACCATGACTTAAAAAAAAAAATAAAAGCTATGCAGAAAAATACAGATTATGATAAAACAGTAATAGGATATAAAATGTCGGTTGGTGGTGTTGACATTTTAGATATGGTGGTCAGAAAAGTGCTGTCTGGGAAGTTGATGGCTGAATGACATACAAAGATGAAGAGAGAATGCATTCCAAGCAGGGGGCACAGCAGATGCAAAGTACCTGAGGTAGAAATGAGCTTGACCTGTTGGAAGTACAGGAGGAAGAGAAGTGCGGCTAGAGAATGGGAGGCAATGGGAGACGTGGAGGAGCTGAGGCTGAGGTGGTGGAAGGGGCTAGGTGATCTGTGATGAGTAATTAGGATTTTATTCTGTCTGAGATGGGGAAAGGTTGCAACGTTTTATCAAGGGGAGGTGCATACAAGTTAAGAAAGATAGATCCCTTTGGCTGGGCATGGTGGCTCATGCCCGTAATCCCAGCACTTTGGGAGACTGAAGCAAGAGGATTACCTGAGTTAGGAGTTCAAGACCAGTTTGGCCAACATGGTGAAACCCCGTCTCTACTAAAAATACAGAAATTAACTGGGCTTCATGGTGCATGCCTGTAATCCCAGCGACTCAGGAGGCTGAGGCAGGAGAATGTGAGCCGAGACCACACCACTGCACTCCAGCCTGGGTAATAGACAGAGACTCTGTCTCAAAAAAAAGTGGCTGGGCTTGGTGGCTCATGCCTGTAATCCCAGCACTCTGAGAGGCTGAGGCGGGTGGATCACCAGAGGTCAGGAGTTCGAAACCAGCCTGACCAACATGGAGAAACCCTATCTCTACTAAAAATACCAAATTAGCCGGGTCTGGTGGTGCATGCCTGTAATCCCAGCTACTAGGGAGGCTGAGGCAGGAGCATTGCTTGAACCTGGGAGGCGGAAGTTGCGGTGAGCTGAGATCACACCATTGCACTCCAGCCTGGGCAACAAGAGTGAAACTCCATCTAAAAAAAAAAAAAAAAAAGAAAGAAAGATCCCTCTGGGTTGGAGGTGTTCACCGATATTCGGAGCTGAGAGCCCAGGGAGGAGGATGGAGTTGGACCAGGGTGGGACTATGCGGAGGCAAAAAGGCGCAGGTGGGGAAGACACTCAGGGAGTGGAGTGGACAGGCCTTAAGGGAGGGGAGAGGGAGAGGGTGTCCAGGGGAAGACTCAGACCTCTGGCCTGGGGACTAGAGGATGATGGGGCTGCCCTGAGACAGGGACAGGGAGAAGGAGCAGGTTTGAGGAACACCCTGAGGCCAGTTTGAGATGAGTCCAGTGGTTATGGGTCCAGGACATTGGAGTTGGGGATGTCCCAGGTAGATGGAACAGCCAGTGCTAAAGGACCAAGGAGGGAGGATGCTTGTGATTCAGGGAAGAGGTCAGCAGGTATGGAATGGAGTGAGCTGTTGAAGATGAGGTCATCAACTTACTGATGGGAGATCATGGGAACTTTTACTTTTACCTTGAATGAAACAGAGATATGGAGGGTGTTGAAAAGAGGAGCAAGGATCTGATTTGAGTGTTCGCAGGGTCCCTCCCTTTGCCATGTGGGGAACAGACTGTGGATGCAGGAGTGGGGAGATCAGCCTGAAGGCCACCGCACTAGCCTAGGCAGGAGATGGCAGTGCCTTAGACAGGAAAGTGGCCCAGATGCTCAACTTGGAGGCTTCCTTGGAAACAGATAACTGAGTCCTAACTGCTCCCCTAATTGTGGATGTCCTGGCTCTCAGGACTTATCCTCACACTCCTGAACCCCCACCCCCAGCCAGAAGCTGCCTCCCCCATCTCCTCTGTCACCTGCCACCTTCTCTGGTAGCAGATGGTGAGTGGGGGGCATTCGAAGCCTCAAGTTCTCCAGGCCCTGGTAGCCATTTTTTGTATCTTCACAGATTCAAGTCATCAAAATTGAGACTGAGGACAACAGAGAGACACGCTCAGCCAAGGATGCTCTGCTCTTGTGGTGTCAGATGAAGACAGCTGGGTAAGCACCCCCACCACCTTCCTTAGGAGGTTAGGCAAGTGGTCCCCTAACCTCTGCAATTCCTTCCCGGACAAGAGCTCAAGGAGCAGCCCATGTCCTCAGGGTCAAAAAGTTACATCTGAAACTAACCAGCTGGTAAATAAAATATGTCCACTTCTCCAGCCTTGACTAATAATCCTTCCTAACATGCTGGAAGGCCAGGTTCAAATTTATTTATTTACTTAGAGACAGGGTCTTGCTCTGTCACCCAGGCTGGAGTGCAGTGGCATGATCATAGCTCACTGAAGCCTTGACCTCCTAGGTTCCAGTGATCCTCCCTCCTCAGCCTACCAAGTAGCTGGACCACTGTACCCCACCCAGTTTCAAATGTAGAATTCTTGGCCTCACTGGGCACAGTGTCTCACGACTATCACTTTGGGAGAATGAGGTGGAAGGATTACTTGAGGCTAGGACTTTGAGACCAGCCTAGGCAGCATAGCAAGACCCCATCTCTACAAAAAGTTTTTTTTTTTGTTTTTTTTTTTTAATCACAGGCATGGTGGCACATGCCTGTAGTCATAGCTTCTCAGGTTCCCAGGTGGCTGAGATGGGAGGATCATTTGAGTCCAGGAGTTTAAGGGTGCAGTGAGCTACGATCATGCCACTGCACTCCAGCTTGGGCTACAGAGCAACACCTTATCTTGAAAATAAATAACAAACACATAAATAAATAAACAAACAAAAAATAATAAAATAGAACTCTTGGACTCCTCAGAGACCAATGCTGGAAAGAGGTGAACTGTCCCCAGTCTGCTCTCTTCTCTCTCTCCCCCATCCCATTTCATCCTACATTTCAAGAGATCTTACATTCACCTATGTGGACCTTCAATGCTATGTCCAAGCTCTGGCCACCCTCTCCCGCTGTGAGCATCACCCTTCTGCCTCACAGGGCATACACAGGAAAGTTCAAAGTCCTTGGTCCCTTCAGTGTGGCTGAGCTGGTGGCGGGGTGGGGCACAGTATCTACTGGGCAGGTTCCCTTGGGTCCCCAACTCTCTGCCCTGCAGGGAGCAGTAAGACCTGAAACTCAATTGTCCTCTGTAGAGCAGCCCCTGGGAGGACGGAGGGAGGGGCAGGTGTGGGATGGAGGTGGGCTTCTCTGACTCTCATCCTTCTGGGATGTCCGTCTTGCAAGGGAGATCATGGGGACTTTTGCCATCTGTTTCTCCACGTGTCTGTCTATCTCTATGTCTGCTTTTCCTTGTACTTATCTCTTCTCTCCTCCCTCCTTCCCCCTTTCCTCCTTCCCTTTTCTCTTCCTTCATGTCTTCTTTCTCTCTCCTCTCCTTTCCCTCCCCATCTCTGTCTATATCTTGCTCTCTCTCTGTCTTGCTATCTCTCTCCTTATTCCCTCTCTCCTTCCCTCTCTTCTCTCTTCTTTCTTTTGCTTCTCTTTTTCTCTCCTCTCCTGCTATCTATCTATCTATCTATCTATCTATCTATCTATCTATCTATCTATATTCTATCAATCTATATTCTATCAATCTATATATATATCATCTGTCAACCTCTATCTATCTATCTATCTATCTATCTATCTATCTATCTATCTATCTATCACCTATCTATCTATCATCTATCTATGTATCTACCTATCTCTCTCTCTACCTACCCAACACCCACCCACCCATCCATCTTTCTATGTTCTACCCCCTCTCTCTCACCTTCCTTCCCCATCATTCGGTCTCCCTGTCTTTTTGCCTTTCTTCCCTCCTAACTCTCCCCATCTCTACCTCTGTTTCTCCCTTCACCCTTCCAGTTACCCTGAGGTAAACATCCAGAATTTCACCACCAGCTGGCGGGATGGCTTGGCCTTCAATGCCCTCATTCACCGGCACAGGTACCACCTGGCCTGGGGCAGCCCAGTCCTGCCCTGCACCACCCCCATATCCCCGCAGCTGCACACCTGTACATGTACATGTGTAGATGGCACACACAGACATAAAGACCCATCCCTTCACCTCTACACACACATACACTTTTCTTTCCCTTCACACACATGCCCTGCACATTTACACACAGGAACACACACCCACACAGGAACACACACCCACACAGGAACACACACCCACACAGGCTCCTGTCCAGGCCATGTACCCTGTGCACACATGGACACACATGAGCCCTCGCACAGATGTGTGCACACACACAGATACCCACACATGTGCACAGCCTGCCCGCAGGGTAGGAAGCTCACTCCCCTGTCACTGTCCATGCTGCTGTGTACCCAGCACCTCCTCCTATCAGAAAATGCTTTCTCGGGCCGAGGGCAGTGGCTCACGCTTGTAATCCCCGCACTTTGGGCTGCCAAGGTAGGTGGATCACCTGATGTCAGGAGTTCAAGACCAGCCTGGCCAACATGGCAAAACCCTGTCTCTACTAAAAATAAAAATAAAAAATTAGCCAGGTGTGGTGGCCTGCTCCTGTAATCCCAGCTACTGGGGAGGCTGAGGCAGAAAAATCTCTTGAACCCAGGAGGCGGAGGTTGCAATGAGCTGAGATGGTGCCACTGCACTCCAGCCTGGGCAACAGAGTGACACTCTACCCCCAACCCCCCCCCAAAAAAAAAGAAAGAAAAGAAAAGAAAACACTTCCTCAAAGTGAGCCCCTAGAGTCCCCGTCCCTGTACACCCATGGATTCATACCTTGGGGCCTGCCATTGAAATGGCTGAGGGTCAGACACCCACACAAATGAGACATACATCATGATCGTTCACACGACATGTTGGGCAAACTGAGGCTCAGGCGCAGGAAGGGGCTTGTGGTGGTGTAGCAGAAGCCAGAATCCAGCTTTTTCTGCTGTGGACACCTGTCCACTCACAATCCCTGCCTCTCACACCTACACACACTCGTACACACATGGGGAGACCCAGACCCAACTCCATACACAGAAACTCACAAACTGCACCAGGGTCATCCTCACACTAGGTGACATTTGCTCAGTGTTTTCTATGCACAGGCACTGTTCTAAGTGCTTCCCACTAAAACATTCAATAGTCAATGTATCCATTCAATGTGTCCAATCCACCTATGGGCAGGTGCTATTTTTATTTATTTATTCATTTTGAGGGCGAGTCTCACTCTGTCGCCCAGGCTGGAGTGCAGTGGCACGATCTCAGCTCACTGCAACCTCTACTTTGCAGATTCAAGCGATTCTCCTGCCTCAGCCTCCTGAGTAGCTAGGATTACAGGCGCCCACCACCACACCCGGATAATTGTTGTACTTTTAGTAGAGATGAGGTTTCACCATGTTGGCCAGGCTGGTCTTGAACTCCTGAGCTCAGGTGATCCACCCACCTCGGCCTCCCAAGTAGCTGGGATTACAGGCATATGCCACCACGCCCAGCTAATTTTGTATGTTTAATGGAGATGGGGTTTCACCATTTGGTCCAGGCTGGTTTCAAACTCCTGACCTCAAGTGATCTGCCCAACTCAGCCTCCCAAAGTGCTGGGATTACAGGCATGAGCCACTGTGCCCGGCCAGCAGGTGCTATTATTATCCCCATTTTAGAGGAAACCAAAGCACAGAGAAACCCAGTAGCTCACCTAGAGTGACACAACCAGGATGTGACCAAGCTGGGGCTCAAGCTCTGATGAACTGGCTCTGGTCCTCACACTTCTAACCACTGCACAATACTACATAAGAATCCCCAAAGTAAGCACATGTGTGTCAGAGGTACATGTATCCTGGCCAGACGCAGTGGCTCACACCTGTAATCCCAGCACTTTGGGAGGCCTAGGCATGCGGACCGCTTGAGGTCAGGAGTTTGAGACCAGCCTGGCTGACATGGTGAAACGCTGTCTCTACTAAAAATATAAAAATTATCAGGGCATGGTAGTGCCCACCTGCAATCCCAGCTACTTGGGAGGCTGAGGCAGGAGAATTGCTTGAACCTCAGAGGTGGAGGTTGCAGTGAGCTGGAATCACACCCCTGCACTCCAGCCTGGGTGACAGAGCAAGACTCCATCTCAAAAAAAAAAAAAAAAGAAGTATATGTGTCCTCGCACAACACACATAAGGGCTGTACACACTCGTATTGTCATATGATTTCACAGAGACATACACAGGCAAGCACTGTGTGGGCTCATCTCTTCCAAGCACACTCAGGCTGGCCTACCCATTCGTCTGTGTGCACAGGCCGGCCCAGCAACAAATGCACATGCACACACACATTCCCAGGAACCCACAGACCCATGCCCGCGTCCATCACACTCACATCACAGCTAAATGCTGAACAGCACACACAGCTTGCCCCTTGGCTAGACTATGCCCTTCTGCCCCTTGCCCTGGGTGGCGCTCAGACAAGGGTGGCTTCTTCCCTGCTTGCCCGCTGGCTCTGGAGCCTGCCCGCAGCCTGCCTGCTGCCTGCCTGCTCTGTGCCCCTGCCCAGGCCCGATCTCGTGGACTTCAGCAAACTCACCAAGTCCAACGCCAACTACAACCTGCAGAGAGCCTTCCGCACAGCTGAGCAGCACCTGGGGCTGGCGCGGCTGCTGGATCCTGAAGGTGAGCCTCGCGCGGGCCCAGCCCGGACTTCATCTTGGGGGACTCCCAACCCCAATGCCATGTCAGACTCAACTCCATCCCACCCCAGCACCATCCCAAATCCTGAGGCCTCTCCAAATCCCAACTCTTTTCAAAACCCAACTCTCTCCTCAGCCTCCTCCCCTTGTGCCTCCCCTTCCTCATGTGCGATCCCTCCCACATCCCATCCTCACACCTCTTCCTCTCTCATCCCCAACCCTGTCCCGGCGTAACCCCTCCTCTTCCCCATTCTCAGTTTCCACCCATCCCCAACACCCTCCCCAACCCCACTTTCAACCATCTCCCCCCAAACCAGCTCCCACTCCCCTACCTCAGCCCCAAACCCAATAGCATCTCCAACGCCATCCCCACCCCTAACGCCAACCCCATCTTCAAGTGTCTCCATCCCCACCACATCTTCAGCTCCAGCTCCATTCCTATCCCCACCTGAATCCATTTCCAACCTCATTTCACCCTAGCCCATCCCCATGTCTATCTCTCCCACAACTCCATCCTCATCCTCAGCTGCTTTTCCATTTCCAGTCTATCCCTAACCCCATCCCTGACTTCAGCCTTAGCCCCAATCCAGGATCAGCCCTTACACCCATCTCTCAACCCGAATCAAAGCTGCTCCCTTCCTCTGAGCTCTACTGTGTGCCAAACACGTGGCTGGGAACTTTATCAGAGCTGTTCACTTTCATCTTCACACCGACCTGGTTAGAGAGAATTTATCAACCCCGTTTTATTTTATTTATTTACTTATTTTATTTTTTTTTTTGAGATAGTGTCTCGCTCTGTCGCCCAAGCTGGAGTGCAGTGGCGTGATCTCGGCCCACTGCAAGCTCCGCCTCCTGGGTTCACGCCATTCTCCTGCCTTAGTCTCCCAAGTAGCTTGGACTACAGGCGCCCGCCACCATGCCCAGCTAATTTTTTGTATTTTTAGTAGAGATGGGGTTTCACCGTGTTAGCCAGGATGGTCTCAATCTCCTGACCTCATGATCCGCCCCCTTGGCCTCCCAAAGTGCTGGGATTACAGGCATTAGCCACCGCACCCGGCCATTTTATTTTATTTATTTACTTATTTATTATTATTATGTTTATTTATGTATTTATTTATTCGAGACAGAGTCTCGCTCTGTCACTCAGACTGGAGTGCAGTGGGGGCGATCCTAGCTCACTGCAACCTCCGCCTCCCCGGTTCAAGTGATTCTCCTGCCTCAGCCTCCCAAGTAACTGGGACTACAGGTGCACGCCACCAAGCCTGGCTAATTTTTATTTTTTTTGTATTTTTAGCAGAGACAGGGTTTCACCATTGTTGGCCAGGCTAGTCTCAAACTCCTCACCTCAAGTGATCTGCTTGCCTCATCCTCCCAAAAAGCAGGGATTACAGGTGTGAGCCACCACACCTGGCTTACTTATTTTTTTTTATCCAATTGAATTTAATATTTAAACCCTGTTTAATTATTATTATTATTATTATTTTTGAGACAGGGTCTCACTGTGTTGCCCAGGCTGGAGTGCAGTGGCCCGATCTTGGCTCATTGCAGGTTCAACCTCCTGTGCTCAAGCAATCCTCCCACCTCAGCCTCCTGAGTAGCTGGGGCTATAGGGGTACACCACCATGCTCAGCTAATTTTTTATTTTTTATTTTTTTTAGAGATGGGGTCTCGCTATGTTGTTCAGGCTGGTCTCAAACTACTGGACTCAAGCGATCCTCCCACCTTGGCCTCCTAAAGTGCCTAGGATTACAGGCCTGAGCCACATGCCTGGTTTAACCTGTCTTCTAAAGTGATGAGAGTGACAGCTCAGGGATGTCATCACTTGCCCCGTATCACACTGAAAATCAGGAAACCAGACCTTATGGCTCCAGAATTCATGATCTTAATCAGTCCTCTGCCCTGCCTTTTATAGCTGTATCCTGTGCTCAGTGCCTGGTACGTAGTAGGTGCTAATGGATGTCAGTTGGACAAGGCAGTGAAGAATAAAGGCCAGGTATACTGTTGTGCATCCAATGGGTAAGTTAAAATGATACCAGTTGGGCATGGTGATGGCTCATGCCTGTAATCCCAGCACTTTGGGAGGTTAAGGCAGGAGGATCGCTTGAGGCCAGAAGTTCAGGACCAGCCTGGGCAACATAGCGAAATCCCATCTCTACAAAAAAAAAAAAAAAAAAAAGAAAAGACAAATCTTAGCTGAGCATGGTGGCACACACCTGTAGTCCCAGCTACACAGGAGACCAAGGCAGGAGGATCACTTGAGCCCAGGAATTCGAGGCTGCAGTGAGCTCTGATTAAAACACTGCACCCCAGATCCCAACGCAAAAAGCCAAAAACAACAACCAATTAAAATGATGTTAGAATTTGTTGAGTTTCCCCTCTGTGCCAGGCTAGTCTTTCTAATACTTCCATTGTTCCCAGGAGGCAGGAGCCATGATAATCTTTATTATAACAATGGGGAAACTGAGGCTTAGAGGAGCTAGGTTATTTTCTAAGGACATGCAGTGAGTAAGTGTTGAACTGGGATCCAAGTGCATGCTGCCTCCAAAGCCTATGTGCTTGACATCAAGCCTCGTGCACCATTTGCAAGCTAACTAAATTTTAATTTAGCACCTACTGTGTGCTGGGTAAGACAGAACAGTGATAAAGAAGATAGGCATATGGCTGGGCACAGTGGCCCAAGCTTGTAGTCCCAGCACTATGGGAGGCTGAGGCAGGAGTATTGTTTCAGCACAAGAGTTCAAGACCAGCCTGGGCAACACAGAGAGACCCTGTCTATGTTTTATAAAAAAGAAAAAGTCTATTAAAAATTACAAAAAATTAGCCGGGCGTGGTGGTGAGTGCCTGTAATCTTAGCTACTTGGGAGGCTGAGGCACGAGAATTGCTTGAACCTGGGAGGCAGAGGTTGCGGTGGGCCAAGATCAGACCATTGCACTCCAGCCTGGGCAATAGCTTGAGACTCTGTCTCAAAAAATGGAAAGGAAAAGAAAACAAAGGAAAGGAAAGAAAAGGAAAGGAAAGGAAAGGAAAGGAAAGGAAAGGAAAGGAAAGGAAAAGAAAGAAAACAGGCATAGTGTTTGTCCTCTTGAAGCTCAAGCTCTAGATAATGACATAATCACATAAGTGAATATGTAATTACAAGTTGTGATACATTCTGGAAAGGACATCATAAGATGCTAAGAGGGGAATAACATGAGGATTATCAATTATAGACAGAGTGAACGTGGAGGCTTGTCTAAGGAAATGTGAGTTGAGCCAGGCATGGTGGTGCACACCTTTAGTTCTGACTACTCAGGAGGCTGAGGTGGGAGGATTGCTTGAACCTAGGAGCTCGAGGCTGCAGTGAGCTATGATTGCACCACTGCACTTCAGCCTGGATAACAGAGCCAGACTCCATCTCTTGAAAAAAAAAAAAAAGTAAAAAGTTGAGTTGAGCTCTGAAGAATAAGTGGGAATTAGGAACACAGAAGAGGAACAGTGCTCCAGACAGTGAGAACAGCACATGCAAAGGCCCTGAGGTGGAAGGTAGAAAGGTGTGTTCAAGAAACAAGTATAGGCCGGGTGCAGTGGCCCAAATCTGTAATCCCAGCACTTTGGGAGGCCGAGGTGGGCGGATCACCTGAGGTCAGGAGTTCGAGACCAGCCTGACGAACATGGTGAAGCCCTGTCTCTACTAAAAATATAAAATTAGCCAGGCATGGTGGTGCATGCCCATAACCCCAGCTACTTGGGAGGCTGAGACAGGTGAATCGCTTGAACCTGGGAGGCAGATGTTGCAGTGAGCCGAGATCGTGCCATTGCACTCCAGCCTGGGCAACAAGAGCAAAATTCCATCTTAAAAAAAAAAAAAAAAGAAAAGGAAAGGAAAAGAAAAGTATAGCTTATTTCTCTGCAGTGGTTTATATGTGTCAGGCACTATTTAATTCCAGGAGGTAGATTTCTATTTGACAGATACAATACTTGAGGAACAGAGAGGCTAATTATCTTGCCCAAGGTCACACAGCTAGTGAGAGTGGCTTCTCCATCCTTCCATCCAATACCTTCAAGCACTCTGTCAAAGTGCCCACTGTCTTGTTTCCCCACTCCCTCTTCCTTCCAGATGTGAACATGGAGGCTCCAGATGAGAAGTCCATCATCACCTACGTGGTCTCTTTCTACCACTATTTCTCCAAGATGAAGGCTCTGGCTGTGGAGGGGAAGCGTATCGGGAAGGTATAAGGAGCCAAGGAGTGGGTGAGTGGGAAGCTGGGAGCTGGCGGCAGGCACGGGTGGGATGAGGCTAACCCCCTCTTCCTCTGCTGTGTCAGGTCTTGGACCAGGTGTTGGAGGTGGGGAAGATCATAGAACGCTACGAGGAGCTGGCGGCCGAGCTGCTGGCCTGGATCCACCGCACCGTGGGCCTCATCAGCAACCAGAAATTTGCCAACTCCTTAAGTGGGGTGCAGCAGCAACTCCAGGCTTTCACAGCCTATTGCACACTAGAGAAGCCTGTCAAGTGAGGCCCAGCTCTGGAGGGAGGGTGGGCAGGAGTGGCATGATGGCAGGCCTCCTGAGCTCATGCCCCTTCAGGTTCCAGGAGAAGGGGAACCTAGAGGTGCTGCTCTTCAGCATCCAGAGCAAACTGCGTGCCTGCAACCGCCGCCTCTTTGTGCCTCGGGAGGGCTGTGGCATCTGGGATATTGACAAGGTGAGGCCGGGGATGCAGGGGAGAGGCGGAGTTGCACTGTGGAGTTGTATAGGTTGCACACTGCTCAAGGGAATCATTCACATTGTAGACAGGATGGATTAGATATTCATTCTGACAGTTTTTCAGCAGTAAAGTGTCATAAGGAAGCAACATTTTTTCTAATTTGCATGAAGTTGCCATAATGCTATGAGTGACCTCAGACTAAGTCAAGACCATTAAACTGTGGGGAGCTGTCAGAGTCTGAGTGCCTCCTCCCATCTCCTGCAGGCATGGGGTGAGCTGGAGAAGGCTGAGCATGAGCGGGAGGCTGCCCTACGGGCTGAGCTGATTCGGCAGGAGAAGCTGGAACTACTGGCACAGAGGTTTGACCACAAGGTGGCTATGAGGGAGAGCTGGCTGAATGAGAACCAGCGTCTGGTCTCCCAGGTACAAGGTGTAGGGTTTGGCTCCGGGGGAAAGGGAGGGAGGGCAGGGCTGATTGTCCTGGGACCAGAGAGGGAGACTTGATCTTCTAGGCAACAGGGAAGAGTTGGATTAGTCTCCTGGTGATAAATGAGGATGGGAAGGGAGACTTGGCCTTCTAAGTGATTGTTGGGTGAGGGGAATGGGCCCGATCTCCAGGGTAATTGGAGAGTGAGGCTGGTTTCCAGGGTAACTAGAGAGGGCAGAATTCGTCTCTTCAGGAATAGGGAGAGTGTTTTAAGTGACAAGGGAGGTTGTATCTTGTGTCTAGGGTAAATCAGAAGGTAGAATTGGTTTCCTAAGTAACAGAGTCAGGTAAACCTGGTCCCTAATCTCCAGGACAGGGGAAGCATGGGCCACTTTCCAGGGGCACAAGTTTAAGGTTAGAGATATAACGGGAGGGTGGGACTTGTTTCCAGGGTAACTGGAGAGAGTGGGGCTGGTCTCTGGGGAAACAGGAAGGTGGGGTTGGTCTCTAGGGCAACAGGGGAGGGTGAGTCTGGTCTCCAGGGTAACTAGGCGAGATTGGGCTGGTCTCCAGGACAACAGGGGAGGGTAGAGTTGGTCTCCAGGATAACTGTGGAAGATGGGCTGGTCTCCAGGGCAACAGGGAATGGTGGGTTGGTCTTCAGAGTAACTGGGACGGGTGGGGCTGGTCTCCAGGTTACCTGGGTAACGGGAGGGTAGGGCTGGTCTCCAGTATAATTAGGGAGGGCAGGGCCAGTCTCCAAGGTAATGGAGTGGGGAGTCCCCAGGGTCACACAGGGTCAAGGTAACAGGTGGACTGCTGAGGCAGCATGGGTGAGTGTCTGGCTCACTGCCCCAGGACAACTTTGGGTATGAGCTGCCCGCAGTGGAGGCAGCCATGAAGAAACATGAAGCGATCGAGGCAGACATTGCGGCCTACGAGGAGCGGGTGCAGGGTGTGGCGGAGCTGGCCCAGGCATTGGCGGCCGAAGGCTACTACGATATCCGGCGGGTGGCAGCCCAGCGTGACAGCGTCCTGCGCCAATGGGCCCTGCTAACTGGGCTTGTGGGTGCCCGGCGGACACGGCTCGAGCAGAACCTGGCCCTGCAGAAGGTCTTCCAGGAGATGGTGTACATGGTGGACTGGATGGAGGAGATGCAGGTGCCAGGCGGGGGCTGTGGATGCGGGTGGAGTGCCAGGAGGGAGGGGAGGATGTAGACGCTGAAAGAGTTGTCAGAGAGCTGGAGACGGAGAGGGAAGGGCAGAGATAGAAGAAGATAAAGAGAAAGCCAGGAAGACAAAAAGAGAGAACGTGAGAGAGAGGGAGAGAAAGATACAGAGATGGACAAGAGAGGCAGATAAAGAAACACAGAATGAGAAAGAGACAGAGACGAATAGAGAAATAGAAAAATGCTGGACACGGTGGCTCACACCTGTAATCCCAGCACTTTGGGAGGCCAAGGTGGGCAGATCACTTGAGGTCAGCAGTTTCAGACCAGCCTGGCCAACATGGTGAAACCCCATCTCTACTAAAAGTACAAAACAATTAGCCGGGCTTGGTGGCGTGCACCTGTAATCCCAGCTATTTGGGAGGCTGAGGCTCAAGAATTGCTTGAATCCAGGAGGCAGAGGCTGCAGTGAGCCAAGATGGTGCCACTGCACTCCATCCAGCCTGGGTGACAGAGTGTGATTCTGTTTCCAAAAAAAAAAAAGAGAGAGAGAAATGAAAAAAGACATAGAGATATAGAAACAGAGTAAGCCAGGGATGCAGACAGAGAGATAGTGACAGTTTGAGAGGGAGGAAGAGAAATCAGAGAGACAGAGAGAGGGGAGGCAGACACAAAGGTGGCCATGGAAATCTACATGGCTACAGAGAAAGATACAGGAAGATGGAATCAATTTGAGAGAGAGAGAGACCTACCAGACCTAGAGAGAGATGAGACAAGAAAGATAGAAGCCAGCTGGGCATGGTGGCTTACACCTGCGGTGCCAGCACTTTGGGAGGCTGAGGTAGGCAGATTGCTTGAGCCCCAGAGTTTGAGACCAGCCTGATCAACATAGTGAGATCCTGTCTGTACAAAAAAAAATTAGCTAGGCATGGTGGCGTGCGCTTGTAGTCCCAGCTACTCTGAAGTGGGAGGATCGCTCGAGCCCAGGAAGTTGAGGCTGCGTGAGCCATGATTGCACCACTACACTTCAGCCTGGGTGACAGAGCGAGACCCTGTCTCAAAAAAAAAAAAAAAAAAAAAAGAAGAAGAAGAAGAAGAAGCCGGGTGCGGTGGCTCACACCTGTTATCCCAGCACTTTGGGAGGCTGAGGCGGGCAGATCATCTGAGGTCAGGGGTTCAAGACCAGCCTGGCCAACACGGTGAAACCCCATCTCTACTAAAAAATACAAAAATTAGCCGGGTGAGGTACATCTACTCGGGAGGCAGGAGAATCGCTTGAACCTGGGAGGCGGAGCTTGCAGTAAGCCGAGATCGCGCCACTGCACTCCAGCCTGGGTGACAGAGCCAGACTCTGTCTCAAAAAAAAAGAAGAAGAAGAAAAAAAGAATGAAAGGGAGGAAGGAAGGAAGGAAGGAAGGAAGGAAGGAAGGAAGGAAGGAAGGAAGGAAGGAGGCTGAACAGGAGACACAGAGAGAAAGAGAAAAGGGTAGAAATGTAGAAAGAGAGAGAGGCAGAGAGAGATGGAGACAAAGATGTATAGACAAGAAAGACATGGAGGCAGAGAGACCGAGCCACTGTGACAGAGACAGAGCCCAGAAATGTGGAGCCCACAAGAGACGGAAACATTCAGAGAGAGACTGGTAGAGAGAGAGGGAGACAGAGAAAAAACACCATGGCTAGCTGTGACAGCCGACAGCAGCCGGGGCTCAGCTTTTTTCTTTCTGATGAGGAAACTGAGGCCCAGGCCACAGAGCTGGTAAGAGAGTCTTGAGGCTGGTCCACATCTCTCCAAGAGGGCCAGAGTCGGGAGTGATGGTGCAGAGCAGCAGGGGCTGGCACAGGAGATGGGGGAGAGGTGAGTGGCCCGGGGCAGTGCCAGAGGTGTGCTCAGTGCTGTCCCCGCTTGTAGGCTCAGCTGCTATCCCGGGAGTGTGGGCAGCACCTGGTGGAGGCGGACGACCTGTTGCAGAAGCATGGACTGCTGGAGGGAGACATTGCGGCCCAGAGCGAGCGGGTGGAGGCTCTCAATGCCGCTGCCCTGCGCTTCTCCCAGCTGCAGGGTGAGTCTTGGGGCTGGGGCTGGGGCTATGGGTGGAGACTCTCAGGACTGGTGCTAATAGAGGCAAGAGTGACTCCTGAGAGAAGGAAAGAGTGAACTCCTTGTCCTTGGAGGCATTGAAGCAGAGCCTAAGATCACATTCCACTGGGGAAGTCATGGGGAGAATCAGTGCCCTAAGTGGCAGGATGGGCCACTCGACCTCTTCCTGCTTTAGATTCTGCAGTAATAACCCACATTTATTGAGCACTTGTTATGTGCCAAGCCCTTCACAGACTGATCTCAATGAATACCATTTAAAAAGACCTGTGTGGGCTGGGCATGGTGGCTCATGCCTATAATTCCAGCCCTTTGGGAGGCCGAGGCAGGAGCCCAGGAATTCAAGACCAGCCTGGCCAACATAGAAAGACATCATCTGTACCTAAATAAATAAATAAATAAATAAGCCAGGCACGGTGATACAAGCCTATAGTGCCAGCTACGTGGAGGCTGAGGCAGGAGGCTCACTTGAGGCCAGGAATTGGAGGCTTCAGTGAGTCATGATCATGCCACTGCACTCCAGCCTGGGTGACACAGTGAGATCTTGTCTCTTAAAAAACAAAAAAGAAAACTTGTGCTAAGTAATTTTAATCAGGGCCTATTTCACAGCAAGTGATAGAAACTCAGTTCAAATGGCTTAAGGTGAAAAGGAGTGGACTGGCTAATGTAACCAAAATGTTCAGGGAAGCCTAGTCAACATGGCGAAACCCCGTCTCTACCAAAAATACAAAAAATTAGGTAGGCATGGTGGTGCACACCTATAGTCCCAGCCACTTCAGAGGCTGAGGCGGGAGAATCACCTGAGCCTGGGAAGTCGAGGCTGCAGTAAGCCAAGATTGTGCCACTAAACTCCAGCCTGGGCAACTGGACTGACACCCTGTCACCAAAAAAAAAAAAAAAAAAAAAAAAAAAAAAAAAGTCTGGGGAAGGGTGGGTTTTACCTCAGGCATGGCTGGATCCAGGTATGGCTCAAGGGTGCTTTTAGGACTTCATCTGAGGCCGGGCATGGTGTCTCATGCCTGTAATTCCAGAGCTTTGGGAGGCCGAGATGGAAGGATTGCTTGAGGCCAGGAGTTTTGGGCAACATAGCGAGATCCCTTCTCTGTATCAAAAAAGAAAAAAAAAAGAAAAAGACTCAGGCCAGGCACGGTGGCTCATGCCTGTAATCCTAACACTTCGGAAGGCCGAGGCAGGTGGATCACTTGAGGTCAGGCTTTGGCCAACATGGTGAAACTCCGTCTCTTCTAAAAATACAAAAAACATTAGCCAGGCATAGTGGTGCACACCTGTAATCCTAGTTACTCAGGAGGCTGAGGTGGGAGGATTGCTTGAACCCAGGAGGCAGAGGTTGCAGTGAGCCGAGATTGCACCACTGCACACTCCAGCCTGGGTGACAGAGCGAGACTCCTTCTCAAAACAAAAAAAGAAGACTCCATCTCTCTCTTCTCTCTTCATCGCTAGTCTCTGTGTTGGTGTCACTGTTGAGCAGTCCTGCCCCTTGTGGTATAAATCTGGGATCATTTAGCCCCAGGTATGTACAGCCTAACAGGTTAGCAGAGCCAATGGGACCCAGGCCCCTTTCTCCCAAGAGTTCTGACTAAAAGTCCTAGGAGAGCTCGCATTGGTTCACAGTGGGTTCCAACATTGCTCAGCCAATCATTGTGGCCCCAGGGCATGCAGTGATCTAATTGGCCACGTGCATGTGACATGCCTACCCCAGGGCCAGGAGTGGGGTCAGCCCATTCCAAAGACTTAGACTGAAAAAGAAGAGAGAGGGACGCCCTTACCAGATATGGATGGGACACGGATGCTAATAGGCAAAACCAAGACTGGCTCTAATAAGGTTCCTGTCTTACTTATGTCAATGCCGTCCAGCCAGAGACCACCAGGAGTCCCTCTGTGGTCAAACCAAGTTGGGTTTGGTGGCTCTTTACACGCACCATGGGGAGCTGTGGGGCATCTCAGCAAGAGTGTATGATGGGGGCCCAGGCGCGGTGGCTCACGCCTGTAATCCCAGCACTTTGGGAGGCCGAGATAGGTGGATCACATGAGGTCAGGAGTTCAAGACCAGCCTGGCCAACATGGTGAAACCCCATCCCTACTAAAAATACAAAAGAATTAGCTGGGTGTGGTGGCATGCGCCTGTAATCCCAGCAACCTGGAAGTCTGAGGCAGGAGAATCGCTTGAATCTGGGAGGCGGAGGTTGCAGTGAGCCTAGATCGTGCCACTGCACACCAGCCTGGGCAACAGAGCGAGACCTCATCTCAAAGAAATATATACATATATATGACTGGTGGCTTATTGTAGGATTTGGGCTTGTGTTAGGTGATTTGGAAGATGATTCAGTGTAGTGAGTTTTGCTGTGGATTGGATGCTGTCAGAATATGAGGGTGACTAGGTGATCGGGCATCTTAATCATTTTGAGCTAGGTGGTGGGAGGAACAGAAGGAGGCTGTTGCAGTCATTGGCAGCTGTCATTCATCTTAGCCGGCATGGGGGATGCGTGGTCATTTTTGTGGTTTGCACAGTGACCTTGATTTTGTCTGTACTCAGGCATGATTATGGAGTGAGCTTGGTTTTGTCCTACTCCATCGCGGTCAGAGTGGCCCCATCTGATACGAGTGTTCTGTGAGATTTTTTTTTATTATTGTTGTTGTTTATTGCTTTTTTTTTTTTTTGACACACTTGATATCTCTATGTTACCCAGGCTGGTCTTGAACTCCTGGGCTCAAGCAATCCTCCCGCTTCCACCTCCCAGAGCGTTGGGATTACAGGCGTGAGCCACTGTCCCTGGCCGTTTCTGTGAGATTATTATTTTTATTTATTTAATTTTTTTCTTGAGATGGAGTTTTGCTCTTGTCCAGGCTGGAGTGCAATGGCGCAATCTTGGCTCACTGCAACCTCCGCCTCCTGGGTTCAAGCGATTCTCCTGCCTCAGCCTCCCGAGTAGCTGGGGTTACAGGCATGTGCCACCATGTCTGGCTAATTTTGTATTTTTAGTAGAGACTGGGTTTCTCCATGTTGGTCAGGCTGGTCTCGAACTCCTGATCTCAGGTGATCTGTCCACCTCAGCCTCCCAAAGTGCTGGGATTACAGGTGTGAGGCACTGCACCCGGCCTGTGAGATTATTTATACTCCTCAGAACACCATGGCTAGCCCTGAGTGCTGACAGCAGTCGGGGCTGCTTTTTTTCTTTCTCACTGATGAGGAAACTGAGGCCCAGGCCATGGAGCTGATAAGAGGGTCTTGAGGCTGGTCCGTATCTCTCCATTAAGATGTTTTCCTACTTTATCTGGAGCCCACAGCCCTTTGGAATCTTGGAGCATTATTCGAAAAGGAAGAACCTGTCTGGCTTGCAGGTTGGTGGGGAAGTTTCTCACCCTAGCTGACCTGGGTCACATCCTAAATGCAAATGCTGAAGTTTCCCTACACACCCTGGTGTGGACATCTTGACCCTGGCTCAGCTCCCTCCCATCCCCATCTCACCTCCAGGGGAGGTTGTTGGGACCCTCTCCTTCACCTTAGCTAGGTTTGTCTCAGGAAGCTCCCTTTGCCCTCACCGTGTGAGTTCCCGACTCCTGTGACAATCAGCAGCCCCGAGAATACAGCAGAGGGGCCAGTGTGGGGAGTGCGAGTGTGGGGAGTGAGTTGTCATGGGGATGGGAGGCAGCGCTGCCTGATGGGTGGTCCAGAGTGTGAGCTCCTGATGGACCGCTTCTTAGCTGATCCTAGGGCAATCCTTCCCCTCTCTGAGGCTCAGTCTCTTCATCTGGAAAATGGGGCTGATAAGGATACTGGCCTCATAGGATGGTTGTGAGAATCAAATGACATTGCGTCAGAGTAAGGGCTGGGTACATGGAAGCTGTTTTTGTTGTTGTTGTTGTTTTGTTTTCTAAGACAGAGTCTCACTCTGTTGCCCGGGCTGGAGTACGGTGGCTCTATCTCGGCTCACTGCAGTGTCAACATCCCTGGCTCAAGTGATCTTCCCACCTCAGCCTCCCAAGTAGCTGAGACTACAGGTGCACGCCACCACGCCCAGCTAATTTTTGTATTTTTGGTAGACATGGGGTTTTGCCATGTTGCCCAGGCTGGTCTCAAACTCCTGACCTCAAGTGATCAGCCTCCCAAAGTGTTAGGATTACAGGCATAAGCCACTGCGCCTGGCAAGAAGCTGTTGTTATTGTAACTATTATTCAGTGGGATACCTTGTGGTTTGAGTCAGCGAATGTCCAGAATTACAGAAATCCCACATCCCACTTAGGGCAGTGTCTCTCTCACTTTTATGATCCAGTAAGAAATACACAGCCAGGCAGTGGCTCATGCCTGTAATCCCAGTACTTTGGAAGGCCAAGGTGGGTGAATTGCTGGAGCCCAGATATTGGACACCAGCCAGCGAGACTCCATTTCTACAAAAAGCTTAGAAAAAAAATTAGCCAGGCATGGTGTTGTGGGCCCGTAGTCCCAGCTACTCAGGAAGCTGAGGCGGGAGGATTACTTGAGCCCAGGAGTTGGAGGCTGCAGTGAGCCATGATCATGCCACTGCACTCCAGTCTGGGTGATAGAGTGAGACCCTATCTCTAAAATAAATAAATAAATAAATACACTTACCTCATGACTCAGAGTTCACATGCATACATGGACACACAGGCTAACACAGAGGTTTTATAAAACAATACTTCCAGGCTGGGCGCGGTGGCTCACGCCTGTAATCCCAGCACTTTAGGAGGCTGAGGGGGGCAGATCATGAGGTCAGGAGTTCAAGACCAGTCTGGCCAACATAGCGAAACCCCATCTCTACTAAAAATACAAAAAAATTAGCTGGACATGGTGGCGTGCGCCTGTAATCCCAGCTATTCTGGAGGCTGAGGCAGGAGAATCACATCAACCTGGGAGGTGGAGGTTGCAGTGAACTGAGATCAAGCCATTGCACTCCAGCCCAGGCGGCAGTGCGAGACTCTGTCTCAATAAAACAAACAATACCAAACAACGATAGCAACAACAACAACAAAAATACTTGTTTTGCATTGTGATATTTTCCATTCCTTCTATTCTATTCCACCAAACAAATGCTGGCTGTGACCCATTAAATTAACTTTACTGTTTTCTAGTCGCCAACTGGCCATCCAGGAGGAAGGTGAAATATTTAAGGAAAAAGAGGGAGTTTGGGGTTAAGCATGGTGGCTCTTGCCTATAATCCCAACACTTCAGGAGGCCAAGTGGAAGGACTGCTTGAGGCCAGGCGTTCAAGACCAGCCTGGCCAACGTAGTGAGATCCTGTCTCTATTTTAAAAAGAAAAAGGAGTGCAGGTAACCACTAGGATTGATAGATAATGCAACAGAGGATACTGGCAGAGGATGACAGAGGGAACCTAGAAACCTAGTGAATGTAGTGATTTGTTGGCTTAGGAAAAGAGAAGTTGGCCGGTGGCAGTGGCTCACGCCTGTAATTCCAGAAGTTTAGGAGGCCAAGGTGGGTGGATCACTTGAGGTCAGGAGTTTGAGACCAGCCTGGCCAGCATGGTGAAACCCCGTCTCTACTAAAAATACAAAAATGAGCTGGGCGTTGTGGCGGGCGCCTGTAATCCTAGCTCCTGGGGAGGCTGAGGCAGGAGAATCGCTTAAATCTGGAGGTGGAGGTTGCAGTGAACCAAGATCACGCTACTCTACCCCAGCCTGGACAACAGAGTAAGACTCTGTCTCAAACAAACAAACAAAAAACAAAGAAGTTTCATTTGACTCAGTTCTGACATAAGCACAATTTTCACTCAAATATACAGAATCTGAGATGCTCTGAATCCATCCATCATTCAGTCAACAAATCACTACATTCACTAGGCTACAGCTCTGGGCGCCACCCTTTGCTGGGCAGTGTTTGGGATAGGGTGTGACAGCCCCAGGTCCTGCCCTTAAGGAGCTCTCAGTCCAGTGGGGGAGACAGGACAAGGCAATGACAACACAGAGTAGTCTGGGCTAGGATGGGGAAGCAGAGAAGCCTGAGAGGGTGGAGGAGGAGCCTGCTCCAGCCTTGGGGTGTCAGGGAAGACTGCCTGGAAGGGGGCCACGTGACCCGGCACCTGATGAAGTCACACCAAAGACAGGGTAGGTACCCCGCACCATCCCCTCTTGGGCGCCCCTTGGCTTGTGACCAATCCTGGATGCTCCCCTTCTCCTGGCTCAGGCTACCAGCCCTGCGACCCGCAGGTCATCTGCAACCGCGTGAACCACGTGCACGGCTGCCTGGCGGAGCTGCAGGAGCAGGCAGCGCGGCGACGCGCGGAGCTGGAGGCCTCGCGGAGCCTGTGGGCGCTGCTGCAGGAGCTAGAGGAGGCCGAGAGCTGGGCGCGCGACAAGGAGCGTCTCCTGGAGGCTGCGGGCGGCGGCGGTGCGGCGGGCGCAGCGGGCGCAGCGGGCACAGCGGGCGGCGCGCATGACCTGTCCAGCACCGCGCGCCTCCTGGCCCAGCACAAGATCCTGCAGGGCGAGCTGGGCGGGCGGCGGGCGTTGCTGCAGCAGGCCCTGCGGTGTGGCGAGGAGCTGGTTGCGGCCGGCGGTGCCGTCGGCCCGGGAGCAGAGACGGTGCACCTGGTGGGCCTGGCAGAGCGTGCGGCCAGCGCCCGGCGCCGCTGGCAGCGGCTGGAAGAGGCGGCTGCACGGCGAGAGCGGCGGCTGCAGGAGGCGCGGGCGCTGCACCAGTTCGGCGCTGACCTCGACGGGCTGCTGGACTGGCTTCGCGACGCTTACCGCCTGGCAGCCGCCGGTGACTTCGGCCACGACGAAGCTTCCAGCCGCCGCCTGGCGCGCCAGCACCGCGCGCTCACCGGGGAGGTGGAGGCACATCGCGGGCCCGTGAGCGGCCTGCGGCGCCAGCTGGCGACACTCGGGGGTGCCAGTGGCGCAGGGCCACTGGTGGTGGCGCTGCAGGTGCGCGTGGTGGAAGCAGAGCAGTTGTTCGCTGAGGTGACCGAAGTGGCGGCGCTGCGGCGCCAGTGGCTGCGGGACGCGCTCGCCGTCTACCGCATGTTTGGCGAGGTGCACGCGTGTGAGCTGTGGATCGGCGAGAAGGAGCAATGGCTGCTCTCCATGCGTGTGCCGGATTCACTCGACGACGTCGAGGTGGTGCAGCACCGGTGAGCGCGCACATGTGGGACTCCGGGGTCCCCTTTCTCATGCACCCAGTCTCACCTTCATTGGTTCAACAGTTCCCATGTTCGCTCAGCTGGAACTAGGGGTTCCAATCCCTGCTTCACCCATAGCCAGCTTTGTGACAGTTCTGCAACCTGCCTAACCTTCCTGAACCTCAGCTTGCCCACCTGTATAATGGGGGTGATATTAGTCCCTACTCAGGCTTGTGATGAAGGGTAAATGAGTTCATACATGCAGAATACGAAGCAAATGCCTGGGGGTAGAGGAAGCATTCCCCCAGCATTTGCTCTTGTTACCCAGGCTTACATTCGCCAAGCATGGAATAAACAACCTACACTTCTACAGGGACACCTCAGCCTGGCCCCTCTGCTGGGAGGCCTCCCAATGCACAATGTCACCTCCCTAGCTACTAAAATAGTTCTGACCCTTGCCATTTTCCATTGCTTCATCGTGTTTTATATTTCTTTGTAGCACTTACCATCCCATGACATATTGTATACTGACTTGTCTGTTGGCTGACTTAGCAATGAGTTGTTCAATTAGTGGGTGAACAATGTCTATTCCCCCTCTGCACCACTCTCTCTGAGCATCTTGTTCATCCATACATTCATTCAGCAGGTGTTTACTGAGTGCCTATGCCTTTCTAGGTCTTGTGCTGGGCACTGCTGGAAACACAGGGCTGCTCCTTGCCCCTATTGTGCCCGCAGTTGCCCAGTTCTTTGAAACATTGATTTAAAGATGGGAGGACAATGTCCAGCTTAAAATAGACCTCAGTGGCTGCTATGTGGAGGGCGGGTTGGAGCAGGTGAGAGCTGTGGCTGGGAACCCAGAGAGGCAACTGGGGTGGGGATCCAAATGGAGTGGAACAGGATTAGACCAGGGTGGGAGGTAAGTAGACAGGCCATGGAGGCTGATGGCCAGAGTGATTTTCCAAAACAAAGCCCAGGGCTCTGGCCTGGGGGGTGACAGTGCTGTCCCCAACATGGGGGCCCAGAGGAAGAACACATTTGAGTCAGGTGGGTGTGAATAGCCCCAAGAAGGTATACAGCAGGCTTTGAGGCTGAAGACAGGTTCAAAAGGTAAGAGGTTGAGGCTGGAGACTGAGGCGTGAGTGTCATGAGTTCAGGGGCGAAGACCAAGGCTATGGGGTTGGGTGGAATCATCGAAGAAGGGTGTGAGGGAAAACCCAGAGGGCTCAGGGTGGAGTTGCTGCTGAGGAATGTCACATTTAAATATCAGGTAGACGCTAGGCGTGGTGGCTCACGCCTGTAATCCCAGCACTTTGGGAGGCCGAGGCGGGTGGATCACATAAGGTCAGGAGTTGGAGACCAGCCTGGCCAACATGGTGAAATCCTGTTTCTACTAAAAATAGAAAAGTTAGCTGGGCGTGGTGGCGCATGCCTGTAATCCCAGCTACTTGGGAGGCTGAGACATGAGAATCACTTGAATCTGGGAGGCAGAGGTTGCAGTGAGCCACGATCGCGCCACTACATTCCAGCCTGGGTGACAGAGCAAGACTCTGTCTCAATACATACATACATAAATTAATTAAATTAAATTAGATTAAATAAACAGCAGGTGGAAGAGGAGGAGCCCATAAAGGAGGCTGAAAAGGAGGGTAGATGGAGAATCAGGAGTAGAACCAGTAGAAGGCATTTCATAAAACCGAGGTCTGCAGGGTTTGGGTGTCTGAGCATCTCCATCCTCCTTCTGCAGATTCGAGAGCCTGGACCAAGAGATGAACAGCCTGATGGGCCGCGTTCTGGACGTGAACCACACGGTCCAGGAGCTGGTGGAAGGAGGCCACCCCAGTTCAGATGAGGTGCGTTCCTGCCAGGACCACCTCAACAGCAGGTAGGAGGGCCTGGGGCTGGGAGTCCCTCCCGTCCTTCCCTTCCACACTAACACAACCATGGACAGCAAGATGTGCAATCTCAAACCCCTGGAATCCTAATGGCCACCTGATAAATCAACCAAATGTTGACCAAAAATCATAATCCCCAATAGTGGTGATGACCTGGTAAAATTAAAACAGACATTTCAGTTGGCTGTTCATTTATTTGTCCAGAAAGAATTTATTGGATATCTATAATCTGCCAGGAGTATTCCCAAGCACTTTATATAACTTTCTAAAGTATCCCAACATTCTTCCAGGCACAGTGGCTCATGCCTGTAATCCTAGCACTTCGGGAGGCTGAGATGGGTGGATTGCTTGAGCTCATGAGTTCAAGACCAGCCTGGGCAACATGGTGAAACCCTGTCTCTTTCTCTACCAAAATATATATATATATACACACACAAAACTTAGCCAAGCATGGTGGTACACATTTGTAGTCCCAGCTACATGGGAGGATGAGGTGGGAGGATGCCTTGAGCCCAGGAGGTAGAGATTACAGTGAACAGAGATTGTGCCACTTGGGCAATAGAGCCAGATCTTGTCTCAAAAAAAAAAAAAATTCCCAATATCCCAATTTCCATAGTAAAGGTCCTAGAATTCAGAACTCTCTCTGTCTTTCACTCACTTTTGAGACAGGATCTTGCTCTGTTGCCCAGGCTGGAATACAGTGGCGTGATCATGGCTCATTGCAGCCTCCAACACCTAGGCTCAAGTGATCCTCCCACCTCTGCCTCCTGAGGAACTGGGACTACAGGTGCACACCACCATGCCCAGCTAATCAAAAAAATTTTTTTTGTAGAGACAGAGTCTCACTATGTTGGCCATGCTGGTCTTATAACTCCTGGGCTTGGCTGGGCGTGGTGGCTTACACCTCTAATCCCAGCACTTTGGGAGGCCAAGGCAGGTGGATCACCTGAGGTCAGGAGTTCGAGACCAGCCTGACCAATATGGTGAAACCCCATCTCTACTAAAAATACAAAAATTATCTGGGCATGGTGGCATGTGCCTGTAGTCCTAGCTACTCAGGAGGCTGAGGCAGAAGAATTGCTTGAACCCGGGAGGCAGAGGCTACAGTGAGCTGAGATCACACCACTGCACTCCAGCCTAGGTGACAGAGTGAGAATCTATGTCAAAACAACAACAACAACAACAAAACCCTCCTGGCCTCCTCCCACCTCGGCCTTCCGAAGAGCTGGGATTACAGTGTAAGCTATTGCTCCTAGCCCAGAACCCTTTAAGATAAGTAACAAACTAATATCAGTACCTCTGGAATACTCCCAGCAATTCTCCCAGTGCAGGTGGGGTTCATAGATGAAGATACAGGTCCAAAGAGGTAAACTCCTTATCCAAGATTACTCAGTCTATAAGTAGGAGTCAAATGCAATTCTGGCTGAATCCTGAGCTGGAGCTACTTAGCTAATATATCCAGTCTTCCTGGTAACACTATGGGGTGGAAACTACCCCACGTTAGAGAGGAGAAAACTGGACCTCAGGGAGGCGACGATGGAGGCCCAAGGTTACACCGCAAGTTAGGGGATCAAACCGGGCTTTGAAGATGGATATGTTTGACTTCAAAGACTGTGCTCTTTTTTTTTTTTTTTCTTGAGACAGGGTCTTGCTCTTTCACCCAGACTGGAGTGCAGTGGTACGATCATGGCTCACTACAGCCTTCACCGCCCCCGCCCCGAGCTCAAGAAATCCTCCTGCCTCAGCCTCTTGAGTAGCAGGACTATGGATGCAAACCACTGCACCCGGCTAATTTTTGTATTTTTTGTACAGATGGGGTCTCACTTTGTTGCCCAGACTGGTCTCGAACTCCTGGGCTCGAGTGATCTTCTGCCTTGGCCTCTGCAAGTGCTGGAATTACAGGCATGAGCCACTGCGCCCCACCAAAACACTGCTCTTGACTCTGTGCTGTAAGATTCCAATATCCAGGGATTTTAGAACCTCTGTAGCCGAGACAATCGCAAAGCATCCAGGCCTAAAAAGATAACTACAACAATAACGATTTACAGCATGTAGAGAGATCTATATGCCAAGTGCTTTAGCCACATGATCTCGTTACACACTCAATGAAGTGGACTTTATTATCCCCATTTTCCAGATAAGGAAACTGAAGATCAGAGAAGGAAATGATTTGCCCAAGGTCACATGGCAAATCTGGCCAGAGCAGAACTTGAACTTGGATCCGTCCTATTTCAGAGTCCTAATCTCTGTCCTTGTGGTGTGTCCATTCTAGAGGGCGCAGAAAGACAGATAAATACACTAATAAATGAACAAGATATTTAGAGAATCATAATGGCTTTATGCAAGAAACAGGCAGGGCATGGTGGCTCATGCCTGTAATCCCAGCATTTTGGGAGGCCGAGGCAAGCAGATCACTTGAGGTCAGGAGTTTGAGACCAGCCTGGTCAATGTGATGAAAGCCCATCTCTATTAAAAATACAAAAACTAGCCGGGTGTGGTGGTACACGCCTGTAATCCCACTACTTGGGAGGCTGAGGCAGGAGAATCCCATGAACCTGGGAGGCAGAGGTTGCAGTGAGCTGAGATCGTGCCACTGCACTCCAGCCTGGGCAACAGAGCAAGACTCTGTCTAAAAAAGAAAACAAAATTTAAAAAACCCAGACTATTGAGGACCCCAAGAGCTTGTTTTAGTGGGTCATATCTATTGCTATTTACTATATTAGAACTTAATACTGAGAAAATTTAAAATATTTTTATTTTTATTTATTTATTTTGAGACAGGGTCTCATCACTCTGTCACTCAGGCTGGAGTACAGTGGCACAATCATGGCTCACTGCAGCCTCAACTTCCCAGGCTCCAGCAATCCTCCCATCTCAGCCTCCCAAGTAGCTGGGACCATAGGTATGCGCCCCCACGCCCAGCTAATTTTTGTATTTTAGGAGTCTCACCATGTTGCCCAGGCTGCTCTCCAACTCCTGAGCTCAAGCGATCCACCTGCTTCCGCCTTCCAAAGTGCTGGGATTACAGGTGTGAACCACTGCACCCGGCTGAGAAATTTGAAAACATTATTTAAAAATAACAATAAACTGGGAGTGGTGCGTGCCTGTAGTCACAACTACCCGGGAGGCTGAGGTGGGAGGACTGCTTGAGCCTGGGAATTGGAGGCTTCAGGGTGCTATAAACAAGCTCATGAATAGCCACTGCATTCTAGCCTGGGCAACACAGTGAGATCTCATGTCTTAAAAAAATGTTTTTAAATCTAAATATCTAATATGTTAATATAACTAACATTTTTATAAAAAATAACTTTTCATAACAAAAAATGTGCTAAGAGTGGCATTGTTTCGCACCTTTGCAAATCTCTTTAAAGTCTGGTTTAAGAGATGGCAGCTGGGCTTCTCTTAAGTCAGAGTTGGCTTCTGCACTCAGTCTCTCTTGCCACCTCTGGAAAACTCCACTGAACACTCGGGAAAGAAGGACAGTGAAAAAGCAAACAGCGTCTTAACACATTTTTATGAAGATAGTTTTGTCCTCGATCAGATTAAATGTTGAGAACGGCTGCCCTAGGCGAAAGTGCTGGGTAGGGTTCCATTTTACACCGGCAGAAACTGGGGAAACTTTCTGAGGTCCCACAGTGGCTGGGTGGCTTGGGCCTGCATTCTACCCTGGGTCGGCGAGCCCTCCGCGCCCAAGAAGAGTCCCTGTCCTCCTCAAGTCACTCTCTTTCCCCTGGGCAGGTGGAACCGCATCGTGGAGCTAGTGGAACAGCGCAAAGAGGAAATGAGCGCGGTGCTCCTGGTGGAGAACCACGTACTGGAGGTGGCCGAGGTGCGCGCCCAGGTGCGTGAGAAGCGGCGAGCTGTGGAGAGCGCGCCCCGGGCCGGCGGCGCCCTGCAGTGGCGTCTTAGCGGCCTAGAGGCCGCTCTGCAGGCGTTGGAGCCGCGCCAGGCGGCCCTTCTGGAGGAGGCAGCCCTACTGGCTGAGCGCTTCCCGGCGCAGGCGGCGCGGCTGCACCAGGGCGCGGAAGAGCTGGGCGCCGAGTGGGGGGCGCTAGCCAGCGCGGCTCAGGCCTGCGGCGAGGCGGTGGCGGCAGCAGGGCGCCTGCAGCGCTTCCTACATGACCTCGACGCTTTCCTGGACTGGCTCGTGCGCGCCCAGGAGGCGGCGGGCGGCAGCGAGGGGCCCCTGCCCAACAGCCTAGAAGAGGCGGACGCGCTGCTGGCGCGCCACGCTGCGCTCAAGGAGGAAGTGGACCAGCGCGAGGAAGACTATGCTCGCATCGTGGCGGCCAGCGAGGCGCTGCTGGCCGCCGACGGCGCAGAGCTGGGCCCGGGTCTGGCACTAGACGAGTGGCTGCCACACCTCGAACTTGGCTGGCATAAACTGCTCGGCTTGTGGGAGGCACGCAGGGAGGCGCTGGTCCAGGCGCACATCTACCAGCTCTTCCTGCGGGATCTTCGCCAGGCCCTCGTGGTGCTGCGTAACCAGGTGCCCACTCGGGGTGTACATTTCGGAGAGGGAGAGTCCGAGGTCGCGGGGGGGATTGCAGGGACAGGGACATGCGGGGGTGGGGAGGAGAGTGTTTCCTGGGACCACTGGGTTCTCAGGTGGGTGGGAGTTGAGAGAGTATCCGGAATGGATAACTGAGTTTGTGGATCATCCAGTGTGTGTGGAAGCGTGTATGTAACAGAATTTGAGGAGTATGATCAGTGGGGTAGGTTGGTGTCATCGGAGGTGACCGTTTGTGGGCTATCCCGAGTTAAGTAATGCACGAGGATATTTATTGGAGTGGCTTCCTGGGTTCGTGGATTATCTGAAAGGAGATAAGACTATGAGGTTGATTGGTGATGGTTAAGTGGGGTTCAAAGAAGATCTTGGTATGGATAACAAAGGATTAGGATTATGGAGGTAGGTAACAGGCTGAGGGGTTATTGGAGTCAGTCAGTGATTGTGGATTACAAGGCATGGATACCTAAATTAGCACAATATCTTCATTTCGGGGGATGACAACTATGGATTCTCTGGAGACTGTGTTTGTGGCATGAGGAACCAAGTGCAGTGGTTATCTGGGGACAGCCAATCCAGTTTGGAGATCACTCTGGGACGGGAACCAAGTTTGAGAATTTTGGCAAGATGGAACAGCCAGTTTTCAGATTGTCCAGTGTTTGGGGATCATCTTAGAAAGGGTGCCTGCCTATACTGGTTATCAAAGGGATGCTGACCCAGTTTAAGGATTATCTGCAGCAGTGGTCCCCAATCTTTTTTTTTTTTTTTCTTTAGATGGAGTCTTGCTCTGTAGCTAGGCTGGAGTGCAGTGGTGTGATCTCAGCTCACTGACACCTCAGCCTCCCAGGTTCAAATGATTCTCCTGCCTCGGCCTCTCGAGTAGCTGGGACTACAGGCACGAGCCACCACGTCCAGCTAATTTTTGTAGTTTTAGTAGAGATGGGGTTTCACCATGTTGGCCAGGATGGTCTTGATCTCTTGACCTCATGATCCGCCTGCCTCGGCGTCCCAAAGTGTTGGGATTACAGACATGAGCCACCACACCAGGCCCAGTCCCTAATCTTTTTGGCACCAAGGACCGGTTTCCTGGAAGACAATTTTTTCCACAAACCGGTGGGAAAAGGAGGAATGTTTCCAGGATGATTCAAGCGAATTACATTTATTGTGTGCTTTATTTCTATTGTTATTACATTATAACATATAATGAAATAATTATACAACTCACTATAATGTAGAATCAATGGGATTCCTGAGCTTGTTTTCCTGCAACTAGACGGTCCCATCTAGTGACATCTAGGGGTGATGGGAGGCAGCGGCAGATCATCAGGCATTAGATTCTCATAAGGAGCGTGCAACCTGGATCCCCCACATGCGCAGTTCACAATAGGGTTTGCGCTCCTATGAGAATGTAAAGCTGCTGCTGATCTGACAGGAGGCAGAGCTCAGACAGTGATGCTCACTTGCCTGCCCACCTCCTGCTATGCGGCCCAGTTTTTAACAGGCAATGGACTAGTACCCCTTGGCCCAGGGCTTGGGAAATCCTGATATAGGGAGTGGAGCAGAAAGGACAGAGAGCCCCTGAATCATAAGATTACTAGATATGGAGCTGAAGTGGTCTTTTTTTTTTTTTTTTTTTTGAGACGGGGTCTCACTCTGTCGCCCAGGCTGGAGTGCAGTGGCACATCTCAGCTCACTGCAACCTCCGCCTCCTGGGTTCACGCCATTCTCCTGCCTCAGCCTCCCGAGCAGCTGGGACTACAGGCCCCTATCACCACGCCCGGCTAATTATTTGTATTTTCAGTAGAGATGGGGTTTCACCGTGTTAGCCAGGATGGTCTTGATCTCCTGACCTCGTGATCCACTCGCCTTGGCCTCCCAAAGTGCTGGGATTACAGGCATGAGCCACCGCGCCCGGCTGAAGTGGTCTTGAGAGACCCTTTCTGACCCACCCATTTAAAAAATAGAGACAGGATCTTGCTATGCTGCCCAGGCTGGTCTCCAACTCCTGGGCTCAAACAATCCCCCTGCTCTGGCCTCCCAAAGTGCTGGGATTACAGGTGTGAGCCACTGTGCCCGGCCCTGACCCACCCATTTTACTAGTTAGAAAACTAACCCCAGAGGGAAAAGAACTTCCTTGAGTTCACACAGTACCCAGTTTAGTTGTCTTCTTCTTTTGAGACAGGACCTCACTCTGTCACCCGGGCCAGAGTGCAGTGGCACGATCACGGCTCACTGCAGCCTTGATCTATGGGGCTCAAGCAATCCTCCCACCTCAGCCCTTCAAGTAGCTGGGACTACAGGCACGTGCCATCACGCCTGGTTAATTTTTTATATTTTTAATAGAGATGAGATTTCACCATGTTGCCCAGGCTGGTCTTGAACTCCTGGGGTCAAGTGATCCTCCCACCTCTGCCTCCCAAAGTGCTGGGATTACAGGCATGAGCCACCGTGCCCAGCCTTCAGTCTTCATATTAACCAAATATTTACTGAGTGCCTCCTCTGTGCTGGGCACTATTTGGGGGCTGAGCACACCTCAGGCAACAAAATACAAAATCCTGCCCTCATGTGGTTGACATTCTAGTATGTGGGGGAGGAGAGAGTAAAGAAGTCAATGCATCGCTAATATTGCCAGGTATATGCTATAAGAAATAATACAGGAGGGTTGCTCGGGTGTGGTGGCTCACGCCTGTAATCTCAGCACTTTGGGAGTCCAAGGCAGGCAGATCACCTGTGGTCAGGAGTTTGAGACCAGCCTGGCCAACATGGCGAAACCCCGTCTCTACCAAAAAATACAAAAAATTAGCCGAGCATGGTGGTATGCACCTGTAATCCCAGGCACTTGGGAGGCTGAGGCAGGAGAATCACTTGAACCCAGGAGGTGGAGGTTGCCGTGAGCCAGGATCACACCACTGCATTCCAGCCTGGGCAACAGAGTGAGACTCCATCTGCTCCCTCCCCGCCAAAAAGAAATAATACAGGAGGGTAGTGGGATAGGGCTGGGGTGGGAGTTGATATTTTTGGCAGGGTGGTCAGAGACCTGAAGAAAGTGAAGGAGCCAGCCATGGGGGTATCTGGAAGGACAGACTGCCAGGCAGAGGCACCAGCATGGGCAACGGCCCCGAGGTGGGACCACAACTGGAATGTTCTATGCTTGCAAGCTTGCGGGGAGTGGTGGCAAGCCAGGCTGGCAGCCTCTCTCACAGGTCCTGGAATGGAATGAGGCTGACCTTTGCACCATGCTCCCTCCTCCCCAGGAGATGGCGCTGTCTGGTGCGGAGCTCCCGGGCACAGTGGAATCGGTGGAGGAGGCCTTGAAACAGCACCGTGATTTTCTCACCACCATGGAGCTGAGCCAGCAAAAGATGCAGGTGGCTGTGCAGGCTGCAGAGGGCCTGCTGAGGCAGGGCAACATCTACGGGGAGCAGGCTCAGGAGGCTGTGACCCGGCTGCTGGAGAAGTAGGTCCCCCAGACTCATCCACCCCAGGGAGGGGGCAGAAGATGGGGCCCAGCATAGCGGAGTGGTGTGGGAGGCCAGGGTCCCACTCCTTTCGTCACAATTTCTGCTTCTCTGGGGCTCTTTCCTATTTTGATTTAATTCCATGTTGTCTTAGATTTGATTTAAGTGGACTTTTTTCTTTGAGACGGGGTCTCACTCTGTTGCCCAGGCTGGAGTGCAGTGGCACGATCTTGGCTCACTGCAACCCTCACCTCCCAGGTTCAAGTGATTCTCCTGCCTCAGCCTCACGGGTAGCTGGGGCTACAGGCATGAGCCACCATGCCCGGCTAATTTTTGTCTTTTTAGTAGAGACATGGTTTCACCATGTTGGCCAGACTGGTCTTGAACTCCTGACCTCAGGTGATCCACCCGCCTTGGCCTCCCAAAGTGCTGTGATTAGCAGCATGAGCCACTGCACCTGGCCTTAAGTGGATATATTGTGAAAAGGTAACCTGAGGCTGTCAACCCACAAGATACAGAAGGATATACAACGAAAGGTTTCTTTCTCAAGCCTGCCCTCAGCATGGGATAGCTGGTCCTGTTGTTAAAATGTTAGGCTGGGTGCAGTGACTCATGCCTGTAATCTCAGCATTTCGGTAGGCTGAGACGGGAGGATTGCTTGAGCTGAAGAGTTCCAGACCAGCCTGGGCAACATAGTGAGACCTCTTCTCTAAAATTAAAAAAAAAAAAAACAAACTGGGCGTGGTGATACGTGCCTGTAGTCCCAGGTACTCTTGAGGCTGAGATGGGAGGACTGCTTGAGTCTGGGAGATTGAGGCAGCAATGAACTGTGATCACACCACTGCACTCCAGCCTGGATGACAGAGCAAGATTCTGTCCCCCCTCCAAAAAAAATGTGTTAACTTACTTCCCTAGATGCCCATTATCCATCCTGCTCTTCTGCACCCTCCTTGGGAACCCCCAGACCTCCCCAGATCCAGCAGCTAGAGGCCAGGCACAGGTGTGCTCCAGCTTTCCAGATGGGACAGTGTCCCCTGCCAGGCTGGTTGTCAAATATTTTGCATAAGCACTTCTTCCTGGCCCCAGCCACTCTAGGAAGCATGCAGAGTGAGTGTCCGCATGTCTGTGTGTCTCTCTCATCTCTTGAACCTCATTGTTCTCTGCTTCTGTCACCATCTGTCTCTTGCCACCACACTCTTGTCCGTCCTTGCACTAATCAAGCAAAGACATTTATTGAGCATCTACTGTGTGCCAGGCACTATTGTAGGTAGGCCCTGAACAAAACAGCACCACCACCTCCAGCCATCATGGGAAGTCCTTTCTCGTCTTCCAGACCCAGTTCTGTCTGTCATTAGAGCAGTTTCTGCTCCTCCTGGTGACCCTAAATTTCTCCTCTCAGGCTCTCTGGCTCTGTCTGGCATGATCCAGGCCAGAAGAGGACCCAGTACCCCTCCTTCTGTCTTCCCATCTCCTGACAGAAAGCATCCCTGGTCACTTCACTGTGCCACCCCCAGCCCCAAGACCGCTACCCCTTTTCTGTTTACGGCTCAGACATCCTTTCCTTATATTTATCTGGGGCAAGGCAGCATGTTTCTAAAGGAAACTTTTATGGGAATTCTGTTCTTGAGGATGCAAACTCATCATTTAGTGCCCCCTTTTCCATCCAGGCCTGGATCCTTCCTTTGTTCCACTTTTTTTTTTTTTTTTTTGAGACAGGGATCTTACTCTGTTGCCCAGGCAGGAGTGCAGTGGTGCAATCATAGCTCACTGCAGCCTGGAACTCCTGGGCTCAACCAACTCTCCTGCCTCAGCCTCCTGAGTAGCTGGACTATAGGTGTGCGCCACTGAGCATGGCCTGTTCCACATTTCTTGAGCACCTGCTGCATGCCAGCCTCATCAAAACGAGGAGGAGGAGCCTGGGGGACTGTTCATTCCATGATTCATTCATTCATTACTTTTCAGTCATTCATTAATTGCTCCTTTCACTCCATTGTTTATTCACTCATTCTCCAGTTCAATTAAACATGTACTGAGCCCGTTCTCTGTATGGAGTGGGGGTGTGGTCACAGAGATGACCAGGACAGAACATGATTCCTGCCTCACAGAGCTGGAACGTTATCTGACAAGGATGGCCCAGAATGCTCAGGGCTGGGATGGAGGAAGCCCAGGCAGAAAGGTCAGGGCCCGGATGGGAGACGTGCAGCCGCTGTGGGAGAGGCAGCATTTGCCCCAGGCTTGTGGTGGGTGAGGTGTGGACACAGAGGGATTGAGACGGACTAATCTCTGCACCTTCCCACCATCCCAGTCATTTATTTGTCTAGGGACACATTTCCTACCCTGTGGGAGGAGTGGGAGGAGTTTCCACATCCACAAGGGGGCACAGCCATACAGAGCTGGGGACTGGGGCCCTGGGGGTCTTAGACCTGGCTTCACCCCTCAATCTGTGACATTAAGGGAAGTCACTTAGAGCTTCAGCTTGCCTGGCCCCTCACCTGGAACCTGTGTGTGAGGTGCTGTTCTTTTTTTTTTTGAGATGGAGTCTCGCTCTGTCACCCAGGCTGGAGTGTAGTGGCGCAATCTCGCCTCACTGCAGCCTCTGCCTCCAGGGTTCAAGCAATTCTCCTGCTTCAGCCTCCTGAGTACTGGGATCACAGGAAAGAGTCACCATGTCCAACTAATTTTTGTATTTTTGGTAGAGACAGGGTTTCGCCATGTTGGCCAGGCTGGTCTCAAACTCCTGACTTGAAGTGATCCACCTGCCTCGGCCCCGCAAAGTGCTGGGATTACAGGCGTGAGCCACCGCGCCCGGCCACTAGGTGCTGTTCTTATCTGCATTTTGCATGTGAGGCTCAGAGGGGAAAACTGACTTGCCCAGAGTCATGGCCAGGAAGTGCCACAGCTTGGATTTGAACCCTGTTGCTTTCTTTTCTTTCTTTTTTTTTTAAAGACAGGGTCTTGCTTTGTTGCCCAGGCTGGAGTGCAGTGGTACAATCACTGCTCACTGCAGCCTCGATCTCCTGGGCTCAAACAATCCTCCTGCCTCAGCCTCCTGAGTAGCTGGGACTACAAGCATGTGCCACCTTGCTCGGCTAATTTTTAATCCTTTTTTTGTAGACATGAGGTCTCATTATATTGCCCAGGGTGGTTTCAAACTCCTGGGCTCAAGCAATCCTCCTACTTTGGCCTCCCAAAGTGCTTGGATTACAGGTGTGAGCCATCGCGCCCAGCCTACTCTGTTGTTCTTTCCCCTTCATGGAGACTCAGGGTCTTCATCATCTCTAGGACTGATGCTTTACAGTTTGGCTGCTGAAGGCCCGGAAGGATTGATTTCAGCTCAATTTCAGAGGCATTTTGTCTTTCCTGGCTCCTGAGCTAAGTTGGGCAGGAGGCAGTCAGTGCTTCGCTTGCTTGTCTCAGGCCCTTCCTGTTCCTTCTCTCTGGTTCTGTCTCTGGAACTGTCTCCTATACACTCTGTCTCTTTGCCTCCATCTATCTATTTCTGTATCTCTGTTTCCTGCTCCCTGTCTGTTTTTCTCTCTGCTTTTCTCTCCCTCCATCTGCACCTTTCTAACCCTGTCTGTCTTTTCTGCCTCTGTCTTTCACAGATACTGTACTTTTGTTTATCCCATCTCTTTTTTCTCTCTGCCACTGTGTTTCTTGCATTCAGTCACTTAACAAATATAAGTCGAGTGTGTACTGTATGCCAAGCCCTTTTCCTAGGCATTGGGGACACATCTATGAAGAAAACAGACAAAAATCCCTGCCCTCGTGGAAATCATATATCCTAGCATGGGAGACAGACAAGATAAATAACTAACATACAGCATGTGTTAGATTGTGTTAAGTGCTAAGGAGAAAATTAAAGAAGGGAAGAAAGCCAGAAAGTGTTGGGGAGTGGTCAGGAGGGACCTCACGAAGAAGGTGATCTTTGAGTAGATGTTGGGGGAAGGAGCATTCCCGGCAGAGGGAACAGCTAGTGCCAAGGGCCTGAGGCTTGCTCAAGGCACAGCGAGAAGGCCAGTACAGTTACCACAGAGTGAGGGGGAAGAGTGCGAGGAGGATAAGAGTTTGGACAGGTGGGGGTGTGGGGCCTGGAAGGTCAGAAAGGCCTCTGAGATTGGCCGAGTGCAGGAGCTCACTCCTATCCCAGCACTTTGGGAGGCCAAAGCGGGCGGATCACTTGAGGTCAGGAGTTCGAGACCAGCCTGGCCAACATGGCGAAAACCCGTCTCTACTAAAAATACAAAAATTAGCCAGGCCTGGTGGTGGGTGCCTGTAATCCCAGCTACTTGGGAGGCTGAGACAGGAGAATCGCTTGAACCTGGGAGGTGGAGGCTGTAGTGAGCCGAGATCATGCCACTGCACTCCAGCCTGGGCGACAGAGCGAGACTCCATCTCAAAAAAAAAAAAAAAAAAAAAAAAGGACTCTAAGGACTCTCATGGTGACCCTGGGAGGATAGTTTCGTTCTCTCTCTCTCTCCCTGGGGGAGACAGATAGCAACAGGACAGGGATGCATGGGAGCCCATGTGGGATGCCCCAGCCCCATCCACCAGGCCTCTTGGGCACTTTGCCTTGCACTGTGGGCAGGAGGCCAGACTGCCCGGGGCCCATGGTCCCAGCCGGCTCCAGGGTGGTGCGGCCTGGGTCCAGTCTGGTCAGTTCAGTCAGGCCAAGGGCCTGGCTCTGCCCGCAGGAGTGCCCACTTCAGCTTCTCTGCGACTCTGCTGTCATCTCTCCCCACACTCTGCTCTCTTCCCTCTCTCCAACTCTGCAGCCCCCTGGTCTGTCTGTCGTCTGTGGGGCTGTCTTTTCCTGGTGGCATTTGCCACTCCCCTGCCTGTCTCTCTATGGGCTGTCCCTGACCGGACTCCTCCTGTCACTTTCCCTCTCTCTGCCTCCTCTCTTTCCTCGTCTGCTGCTCCCTGAGTATCTTTCTGGCTCTGCCTTGTTCCATCTCTTTTCTCGTCTTTTTTAATTCTCTCTCTCTCTCTCTTTCTGGTGTCTCTTTGCACTTTCTCGTTTGTTTTGTTTTGTTTTTGTCTCTAGGTATGTCTGTCTTTACTTCTCTGTTATCTTTCTCTCTGGACTTGCCTTTTTTTCTCTCCGTCTATATCTCTTTCTTTCTAAGTGCCTGTCTCCGCCTTTCCCTTTCTCTTCCTCTGTCTCTCTCTCTGCCCTTCTCCAGCCCCGTCCCTGGCTTTGCCCCACTATTTCCTCTCTCTCTCTTACATATTTTCCACGCCCTTCTTCCCCTACCCAGCCCAATGCCCTCACAATCCTACTGCCAGCGCCGCCCCCCTACCCCCCCCCCCACCCGGGGCCTTTCCCCAGCCCTTATCTCCCCATCTCCAGGAACCAAGAAAACCAGTTACGGGCCCAGCAATGGATGCAAAAGCTACATGACCAACTTGAGCTGCAGCACTTCCTCCGAGACTGCCACGAGGTAGGAACTCCAGGTGTGCTGGGACGGAGACATCCCCTTTAGTCGGGAGAGAAGTGCTTCTCGGCCGAGGTGGGGGTGGGGACGCCCCGTCTAAGTGGGTCGCGGAGCGATGCTCGCTCTAAGCCGCCAGGGGGCGCGCGGAGCCGGGTCTCAGTGCGCATGCTCCGAAGGTCCCTGCCCGCCCACGCCGACTCCGGGGAAGGAAGGAGGGGCCCCGGGCGCCCCTGGCAACCGCGCGTGTCCGCGCCTACGGGTCCCGCGGGGACGCGCGCTGATCTCACCTTTCTCTCCTGAGATTTGTGAGAATCGCTCTACCCCAGGAGAGGGGCGGGGCGGGCGGTGGGGATAAGGGCTGAGGGCCGTGGGGGGGCCAGCGGCCCTGCGCCCTCCTGCAGCCAGCGATGGCTCTGAACCAAGCCCTCGCCCCTTTAAAGGTGTTCAGAAATCAAGCCCCTTCCCTTAGGGATGATCTGCACACATTAGGGACTATCTCCCCTAATCCGAGATGGTCCAGGCCCCCTTCCTTATTAGTGACGGTTCAGGAGACCTGCTGTCTTCCCCTCCTTCCCTTGCATTCCATAGAAACGATTCTAGACTTTGGCAACATTAGAGGTGGCCTAGTAAACATTTTCCTAAACCCTAAACAGAGATAGGCCTGGCCCCGAGCCCCTCCATCTGTGTGACCCAGGATCATCCCCTCCTCCATCATCACCCCGTACCTAAGTTTCTTCCAACCAAAGCTGGTTCAGGAACCAGGTCTAACCCCTAAACCTCTCAGCCTCAATTAAAGATGATTCGACCCTCCCCTCTATGTTGAACGCCCATGGGAGATTGTTCTCGCCGAATACGAAATAAGCAAGGGCCTCCATACCCTTCCCCCCCTCCCCCATAACTGGGGTAGGCCGGGACTTGAGCCATTGGAGGAACCCCCTGTTCCCCCTCGCCCCCACTGGAGATTGTGAGATGTTCCAGGTCGCCCTCCCATATCCCCTGTCCACATGTGGTGGCCAGGAGCCCGAGCTTCTTCCCATTGGAGATGGTTCACGAGGCCCCCACCCAGCCCCTCACCATAATCCCCACTCCCATAGTGAGGCAGTCCAAGCCCCAGGCGCCCCCTCCCGGCATTAGATTTGGTCCAGGAGCGCCCCCCATCCCTCGTGAGATTGTTCTGGATCAGGTAGCAATCATCTGAGATGGCGCAGAAGCCCCCCACCCGAAGCCTTGGGGCGAGTGGTGGTTCCTCCTGCACCCCCACCTGGAGCCCCGCAAAGAGGCTGGCAGGGAGGCAGGCAGGGGGCGCACGCGGGCGGGCGCGCGGCCGCGGCGCGGGGGCGAGGGAGGGGGCGCGCGGCCGCCAGAGCCTCAGCCGTCGCCGCCGCTGCCGCTGCCGTCGCAGTGGAGGGGCGAGCGCCCGCCCGCCCGCTGCAGGGACGCCCCGCCAACGCCACTGCCGCTTCAGGTCTCGGGGGCGCCCAGGGGAGGGGGTTGGCGCGCACCCCGCGGACATAGACAGGGGAGGGGGCTCGGGCGCGTGCCCGCCCGCCGTGGCCGCGGGAGGGAGGGGCGGGGCGGGGCGGGGGCGGGCCGGGCAGGCGCCCGGACCCCCGCCCTGGGGGAGGGGCAAGGACGCCGGGAGCTGTCCGCGGTGCTGGCGCGGTAGGGACTGAGGGGCCGGCCCCCAAGGGAGGGGAGCGAAGCAAAGGGGGGACTTCTAAGACCACTTCTAGGGTAATCTGGATTTGCCCTAAGGGTTCAGGGTGTCTCAGCCTTTCTAGGGGGGGCTCTTCTCCAGGTAATGGGGCATCTAAGATTTGCCCTGGGGTTGGGGGTTTCTCAACCTTTTGGGGGGTTTCTTTCTTGTTTTGGGAGGATCTGTATTAGCCTTGGATGATGGAGGCGAATCACTTTCGGGGGGCTCTGCCTTGGATGATGGGGGTCTTGGATTTTCTCTGGGTCTAGGGAGCTCTGACTTTGTGGGGCTTTTCCTGGGTTGTTGGATAGTCTGGTTTTGCCCTCCATGATGAAGGAATCACTTTTGAGGGGGCTTTACTTTGAGGATGGGGTACCATCTCTTTAAGGGCTCTGCTTTCAATGCGGGCTGTGGTTGCCGTTGGACTCTTCCCTGCATGTCGGGAACCTGTGAATTGAGTTGGGGGGTTCAGCACTGGACTTGGTTCTAGTGTGTGTATGAAGGATTGTGATGCTCTCCTGGACCCCTGGGGAGCATATGCCCAGGGACATGGGCTGGGGTTTGGCCGGCTGGGGATCTGGGATTTGTCCTTGGCTATGACTGCATTTGCCTCCCGGGACCGCGGAGCTGGAGTCCAGTGTTTGTTTTGATTTTTTTTTTTTTCTTTTTGCAGGAGGGAGGAGGGAGGATCTTGTGACTGGAGTGGGGAGGAGAAAGGGGAGGAGCAAACTGTTTCAGGTGCCAGGTTTGGTCATGAGTGGGGAAGTTCTGGCTTGGAGGATAAGTCTGGTTTTTTACTGGAGGGAGCTGGGGGAGGCTCAAAAAGCAGCCTGTGATTGATCCTCTCCAGTGCCATGAGAGGGGCCCACTCTTGGTGCTTGCGTTTTGGATGACTGGTTTTGTTGGTGGGTAGGAGGACTAGAACTGGCTTTAGTTGTAGGGGTGGGGGTGCTGGCCGGGCTTGGGAGTTTCAATCTGATCCACGATGGAGAGTCTGTGGCTAGATTTTGGGGTAGACTGGTTTGGAGAGCCAGAACACAGCTTTGTTTTTCACATTTGGCTGGGGTTGGCTTTGGTTGAGGGCTAGAACTGGTCATGGTTTGGGGATCTGTGGTCTTAGAGTCCCAGGGCTAGAACTGGGGAGCCCTGTGGGCTCATTAGGGGTGCTAGATCTCGATTATGGAGGATGGGTCTACTCCAGATTGGAGGGTTAATTTAGAGAGAGCTAGAGTTGGCTTTAATTGGGAGGTTGTTTGGGGAGTTGATCTGGCCATACTGGAGGAACTGGGGCTAGATATGGGGGCTTCATTTGATACCCTTGGGAATGGGTTGATACCCTTGGGAATGGGTTGAATTGGTCCTTATTATGGGGTGGCTAAGATTAAATGAAGGGTCTAAGTATTGCTATGGGAGGGGTGGTCCTGGGGATGAATTGAGAGTTAGCTAAATTGGGTTGGAGAGCTTGTTTTGGGGTGATCTGTCCACAAGTCTAAGGGGCTGACTGGCCCTGCCTTGGGGGCTTGTGGGGAGTTGAGGAGGGCTTCCCTCAGGACAGGGGACGGGGGGCGGAGGATTGGGCATTCTGGGGACTCTTCCATCCATCCTCTATCCAGGAAAGAGCTTGAGCTGCACCCACCCCCAATATAAAGGCCTCACTTGCAAAGTTTTTTTCAACCTCTCCTATTCCTTCCACCTATACACCCTAGCAGCCCAGGCCCTGAACCTGGGACTTCCTGAAGGGGATGGGGGGCTGTGGCAGGTTGAGAGGACCGGCTGAGCCCTCCTGCCCTGTTCTGCACAGCTGGATGGCTGGATCCATGAGAAGATGCTGATGGCGCGGGATGGCACACGGGAGGACAGCCACAAGCTGCATAAGAGATGGCTCCGGCACCAGGCATTCATGGCCGAGCTGGCTCAGAATAAGGAGTGGCTGGAGAAGATCGAGAGGGTGAGGAAGCTGATGGCCCCTCTGCCTGTGCCAGGTGCAGGAGGCCTCCAAGGAGCCCATGTCTCACCTGCTGCACCCTCTGCTGCCATCCTGCTGGTCTCACACCTCTGGACTGACTCAAATCAGCTCCAGATCTGCTCCTAGCTATGTGGCTTTGAGTGATTCATGTAACCTCTTTGAGCCTCAATTTGCTCATCTGTAAAATGGCCAGCATCTCTTCTGAATGGTGCCTGTATCCTCCTGTTTGTTAAATATTTCATTTCTTAATATAACCTCCTCTACCAGGTTCCTTCCATACCATTTGGGGCATTTAAGATGGAAGGTTGGGGAGATCGGCTGGGACAGCCCCTGGGAAGCCCAGGGTTAAAGTAAACTTTGGATTCTTAGAGCCCTGGGTTCTAATTGTGTCTATGCCTGTTACCAGCTGTGGGGCCTTAGGTAATTGTGTTAACCTCTTGGAGCTTCAGTTTGCTCTTCTATAAAATTAAGGCAATAATAAATATAGCTACTTCCTGGGCTCTGTGTACATCAAGTGCTTAACACAAGGCCACACACCTAAGAGCTGTAATTACTATGGTCTTGTTACTTTTAATACTTAATGTTACCTAAGTAGCTCTGGGCCACTGAGAACCTTGACTTCAGTCTTGGAGGGACTGAGGTAGATATTTGCTCCAAACCTCAACCCTCAGAACTTCCCCCTACTCTGGCTGAACCCCTAAACCTGTAGCCCTGGATATACACACTTTTCTGACTCACACAGAGACACCCAGGTTGGCCTTAAACCCTTAAATGGTCATTGATGTTTCGTAAATGGTGGCATATGGCGAAGGCAGTCTTCTTGACTTTGAGTTTAATGGAATTTCATTCTCTCCCTGCCTCTCTGGCTCTCTCTGTCTTTCTTTCCTCTCTGTCTATCCCTCTATCCTTGGCTTTCTTATGGTCCTCTCCCCATGTTTCTGATTTTCTGTGCCTCTCTCTGTTGACCACTCTGTGACTGTTTGTCTCTCCCTGACTCCTTCCCATGTCTCTGTGTCCATCTGTCTCTCCCTCCATCTCTCTGTCTCCCTCCCCTCACCTCTGTCTGTCTGTCTCTCTCTTCTTGTCTCTCTTCCTTCGTTCCTTCCATTTCTGGGCCTACCTCTGCATCCACCCCTCATGTCTCTCTCTCGCTATGTGTCTCCCACTCCCTGCCTCTGATTCTCTTCTCACATCTTTCCCTATGTCCTGTCACTCTGCCACACTTCTCTGATTCTCCCCACCATCTATCTTTATTCTCCATCTCCTGCCATCCACCCACTTGGGGCAGGAGGGCCAGCAACTGATGCAGGAGAAGCCCGAACTGGCGGCCTCTGTGCGGAAGAAGCTGGGCGAGATCCGCCAGTGCTGGGCGGAGCTGGAGAGCACCACCCAGGCCAAGGCACGGCAGCTCTTTGAGGCCAGCAAAGCAGACCAGCTGGTGCAGAGCTTTGCTGAGCTGGACAAGAAGCTCCTTCACATGGAGAGCCAGCTGCAAGACGTGGACCCTGGAGGGGACCTGGCCACTGTCAACAGTCAGCTTAAGAAGCTGCAGGTATGGCCTTCCTGGCCCAGATGAGGGCTCCCTATGCCACATGGGGGCCAGGTCAGGGTCCAACCCCATTCAAGGTATGTCAAATGGAGGGGATTTAATACAGGGATTTATTTCAAACTTGTAGAAGATCAGAAAGGGAATATTGAAGCAATCCAGCTAGTAATAACTGTTGGAAGCAGCCACCACCACCTAAGATATGGAGTACAAAGGGAAAAGGAAGGATCTAGAGCCACAAAGCAGTAGGTAAATGACTAGCATGCTACAGGTTTCACAGGACCCTGACACTCATTTCCTGGATGGAGAAATCAAGGCCCAGGGGTATGGGAATGGCTTTGCATGGAATAACAATGACATTCATTGAGCATTCCTCTACCAGTCTCTGGGCCAAGCACTCACTGAACTCCTCCCAGCCACTTCTGGAGATTGGTACTGTTATTATCCCGTTTTACCAATGGGGAAACTGAGGCACAGAAAGTAAGGCACCTGGCCTAAGGACACACAGCTAACCGGTGTCTCCTTTATGAAACAGGGCACTCTTAGAGAACAGATGCAGCGTCTGCTTTGTATCTGCTCCCAGCTTGGCAGCTCCATGCTTGGTACACAGCAGTTCACGTGGAATGACCAGAGGTGAACGTAGCCATTGTTTCTCACCTCCCAGGGAGTAATGGCTCCTGCCTTTGATTTTCTTTTTTTGTTGCTGTTGTTGATGTTGTTGTTTGTTTTTTTTCTTCAAGGTAGTGACTCACTCTGTTGCCCAAGCTGGAGTACAGCGGCTTGATCTCAGTTCATTGCAGCCTCAAACTCTTGGGCTCAAGTGATTCTCCCACTTCAGCCTTCCAAGTAGCTGAGACCACAAGTGCATACCACCACATCTGGATAATCTTTTTAAATTTTTTACAGAGACAGGGTCTCACCATATTGCCCAGGCTAGTCTCAAACTCTTGGGCTCAATCAACCCTCTCGCCTCAGCCTTCCAAAGTACTGGGATTACAGGTGTGAGCCATGGTATCTGGCCCACATGACTCGTGCTTTTACCTGTCAGGAACAATGCCTGACTGACTGATGGGAAACTGAGGTTCCAGGAGGTGAGAGGTGAACTTACTTGTCCAGAGTAGCAAATAGCAAAGCCTGGATTTCAATCCAGGGCCCTTGACTCTTCACTCCTCCTTTTTGATATATTTCCTATGTAGTTATATAGTGCTTGGCATAGTGTATGGAAAAAAAAAAAAAGACTAGTAAGAAATACATAATGACACTGATCAGTATGTATTCATTCATCTCTGTGGCAAATAATTATTAGGCACCGACTGGGCGCGGTGGCTCACGCCTGTAACCCCAGCACTTTGGGAGGCCAAGGCGGGCGGATCACGAGGTCAACAGTTTGAGACCAGCCTGACCAACGTGGTCAAACCCCGTCTCTACTAAAAATACAAAAAAAAAATTAGCCAGGCATGGTGGCGCGCGCCTGTAATCCCAGTTACTCAGGAGGCTGAGGCAGGAGAATCACTTGAACGGGGAGGCGGAGGTTGCAGTGAGCTGAGATTGCATCATTGCACTCCAGCCTGGGAGACACAGCGAGACTCCATCTCAAAAAATAAAAAAAAAATAAAAATAATTAGGTACCTACTATGTGCCAGGCACTTTTCTGGGTGTTGGGATATAGCAGTGGGCAAAATGGATGAAACGTTACTGCCTTCATGGTGATCCCATTCTGGTTGGGGAAACAGGCAAAAGAACAAAAAGACAAACAGATCTGAATGTGATGGCCAATGAGGTCAGTTCGTTCTTTCTCTCTCCGCTCCCCTCCCCTTCTCCTCTCTTTTCTTTTCTTTCTTTTCCCCTCCCTCCCTCCCTTCCCTCCCTCCCTCCCTCCTTCCTTCCTTCTTTCCTTCTTCCTTCCTTCCCTCCTTCCTTCGTTGGAGTCTTGCTCTGTCACCCAGGCTGGAGTGCAGTGGCGCAATCTCTGCTCACTGCAACCTCTACCTCCCAAGTTCAAGCAATTCTCCTGCCTCGGTCTCCTGAGTAGCTGGGATTACAGGCGTGTGCCACCATGCCCAGCTAATTTTTTTTATTTTTAGTAGAGATGGGGTTTCACCGTATTGCCCAGGCTGGTCTCGAACTCCTGACCTCAGGTGATCCGCCTGCCTTGGCCTCCCAAAGTGCTGGGATTACAGGCACGAGCCATGGCACCCAGCCTGTAGTTCTCTTTCATGTCTAGAATAGAAGAGAGCTGGCTTCTCCCATCCGGGTCTGTATTCAGTCCATTTCACTAGCACAGGTCATCAAGTCTCTGAAAAACACTGCTGCATGCTGGGGAGAAAATGAGAATGGTGAAGGCAAATAACATCTTAGTATTTTTATAAAAATAGTTGTAACCTTGCAGATGCCTTGAAAAGATCTCAGGGATCCCCAGGGGTTCCTTGGCCACAGTTTGAGAACTGCTGATGTACACAATGTGCTGGGCACTGTTAACTCCTCTCTCCTCCCCAATAGCCCCATGAGGGAGGTCCTGTTGTTACCCCACCCAGGAGAAAACCATAGCACAGAAAGGATCTGTGGCTCACAGAGGTCACACGGCTACCAAGTGGCTATTCAATACCACCTTTAGGTCCCTCCCTGAGCCTCTGTCCTCCCTCTTAAATAGGACTCTATCATCAGTGCAGGTCTCCCAGGGCCAGGTGGGGATGTGCACAGAAAGGAGCCGCTTAACACAGTGCCCAGGATGTGGTAAGCCTGCAAGAAAGGGGCATCTGACTGTCAGGGTCCCAGCCAGAAACAGAAGGCAGGCTCACCTGCAGAAAACTTGAGTTTCTTGACAAAGGTGTGAGTGGAGAATGGGGAAGCTACAGGAAACATATAGGGCTGTGGGACTCATGGAGGGGAGCTTTTGCTCCTCCCTAGCCAGAGAAGGCAGAGAAGGAAAAGTTATTGGAAGTTGGAAGGGGAGAGTTGCCAGACAGGAGCTGGCACTCTTAGTCAAGGACGGCAGCCATGGCCAGGCACGGTGGCTCACGCCTGTAATCCCAGCACTTTGGGAGGCCAAGGCAGGTGGCTCACTTGAGGTCAGGAATTCAAGACCAACATGGGCAACATGGCAAAATCCCGTCTCTACTAAAAATACAAAAATTAGCTGAACTTGGTGGCACATGCCTGTAATCCCAGCTACTCGGGAGGCTGGGGCATGAGAATTGCTTGAACTTGGGAGGCGGACGTTGCAGTGAGGCAAGATCGCACCACTGCGCTCCAGCCTGGGTGACAGAGTGAGACTCTGTCTCAAAAAAAAAAAAAAAGAAAAGAAAGAAAGAAAGAACGGCAGCCAGACCATGGCACCATAGTAGGGAAGAGCCGGGGAGATAATACCCCAGACTCACTTTCCTCTGGGCTTCTCTGTGTCAACCAGGGCTGGTTTCATGGGTGTTTGCCCGTGCAGTGACACAGGGCTCCATGCTTTGTTTAATGCCCTACTATTGATGTCTTGAATTTTTTTGTTTTTGAGGCAGTTTCTACCTCTGTCGCCCAGGCCGAAGTGCAATGGCGTGATCATGGCTCACTGCAGCCTTGAACTCCTGGACTCAAGTGAACCTCTCACCTCGGCCTCCTGAGTAGCTGGGACTACAGGCATGTGCCACCACGCCCAGATAATTTTTGTATTATTTTATAGAGACGAGGGCCTCACTATTTTGCTCAGGCTGGTCTCAAACTCCTGGCCTCAAGTGATCCTCCTACGTTAGTCTCGCAAAGTGCTGGGATTCCAGGGGTGAGGCACTGCCCCTGGACAAAATTCTTAATAAATATTTGAACAAGGGACCTTGTGTTTTCATTTTGCACTGAAAATTATAAGCCATTTTTGAGGCCAACCCACCTGGAAGCCAGAGGACAGGAGGGCTGGTCCACGCAGGTCAGTCCTGCACAGGGCAGGGTGGAGAAGCTTGGACTATGGGTCTCAAGCTCCCAGGCTGAAGCAATCCGCCCACCTCGGCCTCCCAAAGTGCTGGGATTCCAGGCGTGAGCCACTGCCCCAGCCTATTGCTAGGATTCATAATTATCTTGCAGTGATTACTAATTCTTCCCCAGCAGTGTATTGCAGTGGCTGAAGGCACAGACTTGGGACTCCAGCAGGTCTGGTTCTGAGTCACAGCTCTCCCACTTGCTGCCTTTGTCCCTCCCTCTGAGCCTCGGATGCCTTCTTGCAAAGGAAAGGACCTCAGTGCTCACCCCCGGATAGCGGGAGTGTGGGAAGCATCTCAGTGAAGGGCATGGATGCTGGAGCTGGGCTGCCTGGGTCAAGCCCTGGCTCTGTGCCTTATCACCTGGGTAGCCCAAGGAGGTGACTTTCCTCTCTGTGCTTCAGTTTCTTTTTCTTTTTTTTTAAGAGGGAGTCTCACTCTGTTGCCCAGGCTGGAGTGCAGTGGCATGATCTCGGCTCACTGCACCCTCCACCTCCTGGGTTCAAGCGATTCCCTTGCCTCAGCTTCCTGAGTAGCTGGGATTATAGGCACCCGCCACCATGCCTGGCTAATTTTTGTATTTTTAGTAGAGATGGGGTTTCACCATGTTGGCCAGGCTGGTCTCGAACTCCTGACCTCAAGTGATCCACCCACCTTGGCCTCCCAAAGTGCTGGGATTACAGGCATGAGCCACCGCGCCTGGCTGTGCCTCATTTTCTTCTTCAGTAAAATGGGCATAATGATATTTCTGACCTCATAAGGACATTGTGAAGGTGAAAAGACGTAATGCATTAAGTGGTTTCAGAACTGCTGACACAATAAATCTAAGATTCAGTATTTATTCACAGGTCTTTAATTTTTTTTTTTTAGACCAAGTTTTGCTCTTGTCACCCAGGCTGGAGTGCAATGGCACAATCTCGGCTCACTGCAACCCTCTGCCTCCTGGGTTCAAGCGATTCTGCTGCCTCAGTCTCCCAAGTAGCTGGGATTACAGGCACCCACCACCATGCCTGGCTAATTTTTGTATTTTTAGTAGAGATGGGGTTTCGCCATGTTGGCCAGGCTGGTCCCGAACTCCTGACCCGCCTCGGCCTCCCAAAGTGCTGGGATAATAGGCGTGAACCACCGTGCCTGGCCGGTCTTTAATTTTAACTGTCATAAAACTGAGAGCGTATCACCATCACTCTACTGTTTTCAAAAGCTAGTTATTTCACCTTCGCTTCGGTTGTTACTTACGTGATACACGGTACTTCATTTGTTTTTGTTCATATTCCATTTGGGGCATTTACCCCTCTCCATGCTGCTTTTTAATTTTAATCTATTTTTATTTTTTAATAGATGGGATCTCGCTATGTTACCCAGGCTGGTCACAAACTCCTGGGCTCAAACAGTCCTCCCGCTTTAGCCCCACAAGGTGCTGGGATTATTCGCGTAAGCCACTGCACCTGGCCCCAAACACATTTTAAAAAAGCAACACGGATGATTGGGCACGGTGGCTCATGCCTGTAATCCCAGCACTTTCTGAGGCCAAGGCAGGAGGATCGCTTGAGCCCAGGTGTTCCAGACCAGCCTGGGCAACATAGCGAGATCCACATGCCTGTGGTCCCAGCTACTCAGAAGGCTGAAGTGGGAGGATCACTTGAGCCCAGGAGGTTGAAGCTGCAGTGAGCTGTGATCGTGTCACTGCACTCCAATCTGGTCGACAGTGAGACCCTCGTCTCAAAAAAAAAAAAAAAAAAAGGAAAAGAAATTTGGAGGTGGTAAATGAAATATTTATATAGTGTTAAAAGTTAGAACCATCTTTAGCTCACTTGCTTTTGCCAAATCGCCTGCCCAGGTCCTTCTGTGGCTGCTCACTCTCTCCCCAGCAGTACACACGAGCTCCTGTTTCCTCTCGTCCTTGGTATTGTCAGACATTTTAGATCTTTCTCAGTCCCAGTGGCTGGGGAAAGTTGGGTATCTCACTGCAGTGTGTGTATTTGTATTTTTTTCCAATGCAACTGGCGAGCTTGACCATCTTTGACCTTCTTTTGTACTATTTAGGTTTTAGAGGAAGGAGTTGGGGCCTCCTGCTTTAGCCAGAGTGCAGAGTTAGCTCTTCCCTCCCCGTAGGGGGTTCAGTCTCAGCCAAGCCCAGCAAACCATGAGATGGGGGTCCCCATTGTTCAAGAGAGGGGCTGAAGCCCAGAGGAGACAAGGGAGTGGCCCTGGGGTCACACAGTGATGGGGGCCAGAGGCAGGCTCCAGTGTGAGACTCCTGGGCCCTTTTCCCAGCAGAGGGAGCCCGAGGCAGGAAGTGACTGCGTGGGCCATGGCACCCAGATGGAGCCCAGCTGCCCCTCAGGAGCTGCTGCTGGGGAGGGGACCTGCCAAGGCCCCACTGTCCCCTGGGGCATACACAGGAGAGGGGTCGGCTGCCATCCAGCCTGGCACGTTTCCTGGCTGTCCCATCCACCCTTAGGGCACTGGGGCCAGGCTGGGCTGAGTGAGGTACTGGCTTGGGGTCTGAGGGGTATAGTGGTGTGCGGTGTGTGAGCGATCTGTCCCCCTCAGCCTCTCTCCTGTCCTCCGGTCGCCATCTCTGTGTCTCTCTCTTCCCTTTGTGTACCTCTGTGTCCTACTCTCACTCCGTTCTCTCTGTCTCTTTATTTATTTATTTTGAGACAGAGTCTTACTCTGCCACCCAGGCTGGAGTGCAGTGGCGCGATCTCGGCTCACTGCAATCTCTGCCTCCCAGGTTCAAGCGATTCCTCTGCCTCAGCCTCCCGAGTAGCTGGGATTACAGGCAACCGCCACCATGCCTGGCTAATTTTTGTATTTTTTTTTTTCTTTTTGAGACTGAGTCTCACTCTGTCACCCAGGCTGGAGTGCAATAGCACGATCTCAGCTCGCTGCAACCTCCGCCTCCCGGATTCAAGCAATTCTCCTGCCTCAGCCTCCCAAGTAGTTGTGATTATAGGCATGAGCCACCACGCCCGGCTAATTTTTGTATTTTTAGTATAGATGGGGTTTCACCATGTTGGCCAGGTTGGTCTTGAACTCCTGACCTCAGGTGATCTGCCTACCTTGGCCTCCCAAAGTTCTGGGATTACAGGCATGAGCCACCACCCCAGTCTCTCTGTCTCTTTTTATTTGACTTCTCTGTCTCTGCCTCCTTCCCTTGTTCCTCATGTCCTCCTTGTGTCCTCTCCCTCATCCCCCACCACACCCACTGCAGCAGGCTCTCTGGGACCCCACCTCCCAGGTCCTGGCCACGTGACCCAGAATCCTCTCTCGGGGCCTCTCGCCAAGCTGTGCTTCCTGGCCAAGAAGCCAGATGGTGGAGTCTCAAGTCCTGGCTCCCCAGCCCTCAGGGACCTGGCCAGCTGGTTGGCCTCGGCCACAGGCTCCTGCTTGGAGAGGTGGGGGACTGGTCTCCTGCCAGATGAGAAAATGCACTGGGGGCTTTGCAGCTGCCAGGCTCTGTCCCTGGGGACCCTACACTTTTTCCAGGCCCACCCCCACCCTAAGCAAAGCTCTTTCTCTGGCCAAGGAAACACCCTCCTCCCCCTGTTCTGCTTGTCTGTCCCATGTTTTTGTATCCAGCTCAGCATGGCCTGGGAGAGGAGTGCACATTCAGGGGCTATACATTCCCAGTCCTTGCCCTATTGGGACTCAAGGCAAGGGAACCCATCCTTTCTTTTCTTTTTTTGAGACAGAGTCTCACTCTCTTGCCCAGGCTGGAGTGCAGTGGTGCAATCTTGGCTAATTATGTCTTCATTATTCACAAATTATGTCTTCAATTTATGAAGGTGCTGGCTCATGGTCTGAGGGGTGGAGTGATCAGTAACTCAAATTATGTCTTCACAAATCTCCTTGTCTTCATTTCTGAGCACCTCTTTCTTCTGTGTTGGCCTCATTGTCAGGGAGTCCCTGATGTTGGCAGGATGACCCCAGGATGCCCGGCCTACCTCCTCCCAACTTAGGAAGCCCATGGGAAAGAGAGAATCTCTTCTGTGCACACACACTTTCCTGGCAAAAGTGGGGAGAGTGGCCAGGCACAGTGGCTCACACCTGTAATCCCGCACTTTAGGAGGCCAAGATGGGAGGATTGCTTGAGGCCAGGAGTTCCAGACCAGCCTAGCCAACGTAGTGAGACCCCACTTCTACAAAAAAAGAAAAAGTGGGAAGAGTTTTCACTGGCCCATCTAAGGTCACATGCTCATCTCTGACCCTATCTTTATGACCAGGGTGTTTTCAGTGTTCCGATTGGCCCCACTTGGGTCATGTGATTGCCCATGGCTCTCTAGGTTTTATTTGCCCTTCAGGAAGCTCAGGACCTGAGAGTGAGTTTTGGTGTATTTGGAAGGAGAGGATGGATTTTGGGCAAGCAAAACCAACAACTCTGCACTGCAGAACTTTGAAACAAGAAGTCTTGGCTTGGATCTTGAGTTTGGGGTTTTGTTTTGCAGTCATTTGCCGTAATCTGTTACCACTTAATTTTTTAATTGTTATTTTGTTTTCTTCTCTAGCTTTCCTCCATCTGTTTAGAATTACAAGGGTAATATATGAATATATTCTTTTGGGAAAAAATTTTACTAACCCAGCAGTCTTCAGTAAAACATAAAGTCTCAGTCCGATCTGCCTCCCAATCCCACATCCCAAAGGGAGCCTCAGTTATTTGGTGTGCATCCATCTAGAACTCTTCCTGTGCATTTACAAGTGTACCTATATGGATGTTTAATGCTTTTATGTTATTTGCTTTTCATGTTTAATTTCAATTTTTGAATAAATAAATTTTCATGGTTAAGGCATCAAAACCTCTAGGGAAATCCCATGGGAAAATTATCCCCTTCATTCCTGTTCCCCGTTCATTAAGTTCTCATCCCCCCAGTAAGTACCATCTGTTATGAACTTCTTGTTTACTCCAGGGAATTTTTATGCATGTGCAATCCACTATAAATTTATATTCATAGATAGGTTCTAAATTGCTGCTGCTGCTTCTTTTTTTTTGTTTGTTTGTTGTTGAGACTGAGTTTCCATCTTTTTGCCCAAGCTGGAGTGCAATGGTGCGATCTCAGCTCACTGCAACCTCCGCCTCCCAGGTTCAAGCAATTCTCCTGCCTCAGCCTCCCAAGTAGCTGGGATGACAGGTGCCTGCTACCAAGCCCGGCTAATTTTTTGTATTTTTAGTAGAGATGGGGTTTCACCATGTTGCCCAGGCTGGTCTCAAACTCCTGACTTCAGGTGATCCACTCGCCTTGGCCTCCCAGAGTGCTAGGATTACAGGCGTGAGCCACTGCACCCAGCATGCTTTTCCTTCTTAACAATAACACTTGGCTATTATTCCATACTGGTCTGGATTTGTTTAACCATTTTACTCTTTTATTTTTTTAAGAGAGGGGATCTAGCTGTGTTGCCCAGGCTGGTCTCGAACTCCTGGGCTCAAGCATTTCTCCCACCTCAACCTCCTAAGTAGCTGGGATTACAGGCATGAGCTGCTGTACCTGACTTAACCATTTCTCTCTTGATGGGCATTGAGGTTGCTTCCAGTTTTTTCCCATTACAAACTCTGCTGTGATACTACAACTTTGTGAATCTGTGCCAGTATTTCTTTTTTTTCTTAAAAATATTTATTATTATTATTTAAAAATTTTTTTTTCAGGATGGAGTCTTGCTGTGTCACCCAGGCTGAAGTGCAGCAGCGTGATGTCAGCTCACTGCAACCTCCACCTCCCAAGTTCAAGCAATTCTCCTGCCTCAGCCTCCCAAGTAGCTGGGATTACAGGCATGCATCACCACACCTAGCTAATTTTTGTATTTTTAGTAGAGACAGGGTTTCACCATGTTGGCCAGGCTGGTCTCGAACTCCTGACCTTGTGATCCGCCTGCCTTGGCCTCCCAAAGTCCTGGGATTACAGGCGTGAGCCACTGCACCTGGCCTATGACAGTATTTCTTTAGTTATATTACTAGAAGTGCAAGTGCTGGGTCAAGCAGATGCATATTTTGCATTTTGATGCAAAGACCTGCCAAATTGCCTTCCAAAAAGGCTCTACCAATTTACACCACCACTGACAGTGGCTGTGTGTGCCCATCTCCCAGCATCTTTGCCAGCATTAAATACTATAAGTCTTTTACATTTTTGCCAACCTAATGTGTAGAAAAGAATGCCTTGGCCAGGCGCAGTGGCTCACTCCTGTAATCCCAGCACTTTGGGAGGCTGAGGCGGGTGCATCACCTGAAGTCAAGAGTTTAAGATTAGCCTGGCCAACATGGTGAAACCCCGTCTCTATTAAAAATTCAAAATTGGCCAGGCATGGTGGCAAACGCCTGTAATCCCAGCACTTTGGGAGGCCAAGGCGGGCAGATCACGAGGTCAGGAGATCGAGACCATCCTGGCTAACATGGTGAAACCCCATCTCTACTAAAAATACAAAAAAAAATTAGCCAGGCATGGTGGTGGGCACCTGTAGTCCCAGCTACCTGGGAGGCTGAGGCAGGAGAATGCCATGAACCCGGGAGGCAGAGCTTGGAGCTTGCAGTGAGCCAAGATAGCACCATTGCACTCCAGCCTGGGTGACAGAGCGAGACTCTGCCTCAAAAAAAAAAAAAATTCAAAATTAACCAGGTGTGGTGATGTGTGCCTGTAATCCCAGCTGCTTGGGAGGCTGAGGCAGGAGAATCACTTGAATCTAGGAGGCAGAGGTTGCAGTGAGCCGAGATCATGCCATTGCACTCCAGCCTGGGCAAAGAGAGCGAAACTCCATCTCAAAAAAAAAAAAAAAAAAGAAAGAAAAGAAAAAAGAAAAGGAAGCCTTGTTTTAATTTCTATTTTCCAGCTGATTAATAAGACTGGGCATCTTTTCATATGCTTGTTTTGTCTGTTGCCTGTTCACATCTGATGCCCATTTCTCTTTTTGGGCAGTCCTTTTTTTTTGTTGATGTTGTTCATGTATGCATTGAACAAATCATAACTGGAGGCCTATTGTGTACCAAAAATTGTTCTAGGCTTTCAAGAATATAGCAGTGAGTGTGACACAGCCCCTCCCATCATGTGGGTCACATTCTGGAAGCAGGGGACCAATAAAAATACACAAGTACCTGAGTGCAGTGGCTCACACCTGTAATCCCAGCACTTTGGAAGGCCAACGTGAGAATAGTTTGAGTCCAGGAGTTCAAGACCAGCCTGGGCAACATAGCAAGACCCCATCTTTATGACAAATTTCAAAAATGAGCTGGGCATGGTGGTGTGTGCCTGTAGTCCTAGCTACTTGGGAGGCTGAGGCAAGAGGATCCCTTGAGCCCAGGAGTTCGAGGTTGCAGAGAGCTATTATCTCGCTACTGCACTCCAACCTGGATGACAGAGCAAGACCCTGTCAAAAAACAAAACACACACACACAAATCAAGAGAGTTGTCTGATGGTGGTAAGCACTGTGAAGACAAAGGAAGCAGGATGGAGGGAAATTCTTTGATTGTTAAAGAAACTAGTTCCTTGCTCTGATACATATCAATTTTTTTTTTTTGATCTGCAGAGGTTTTTTTTTTTTTATTTTTTTTAATTATACTTTAGGGTTTTAGGGTACATGTGCACAATGTGCAGGTTTGTTACATAGATACATATCAAATTTTTACAGTTTGTCATTTGCCTTCTAACTCTGAAATTTTGGTTGATGCAGAAGTATTTTTTAATTTTTTTTATTATACTTTAAGTTCTAGGGTACATGTGCACAACGTGTAGGTTTATTACATATGTATTCATGTGCCATGTTGGTGTGCTGCACCCATTAACTTGTCATTTACATTAGGTATTTCTCTTAATGCTATCCCTCCCCACTCCCCACACCCCATGACAGGCTCCGATGTGTGATGTTCCCTGCCCCATGTCCAAGTGTTCTCATTGTTCACCTCCCACCTATGAGTGAGAACATGTGGTGTTTGGTTTTCTGTCCTTGCAATAGTTTGCTCAGAATGATGGTTTCCAGCTTCACCCATGTCCCTACAAAGGACATGAACTCATCCTTTTTTATGGCTGCATAGTATTCCATGGTGTATATGTGCCACATTTTCTTAATCCAGTCTATCACTGATGGACATTTGGGTTGGTTCCAAGTCTTTCCTAATGTGAATAGTGCTACAATAAACATACGTTTGCATGTGTCTTTATAGTAGCATGATTTATAATCCTTTGGGTATATACCCAGTAATGGGATCGCTGGATCAAATGGTATTTCTAGTTCTAGATCCTTGAGGAATCGCCACACTGTCTTCCACAGTGGTTGAAGTAATTTACATTCCCACCAACAGTGTAAAAGCATTCCTATTTCTCCACATCTTCTCCAGCATCTGTTGTTTCCTGACTTTTTAATGATCACCATTCTAACTGGTGTGAGATGGTATCTCATTGCGGTTTTGATTTGCATTTATCTGATGACCAGTGATGGTGAACATTTTTTCATATATCTGTTGGCTGATGCAGAAGTATTTTTATGTGATCAAGTTTATAAATCTTTCCCTTTATGTTTTTTATGCTTGGAAAGATTTTTCTCCATCCCAACATTATAAAAGCATTTGCCCAGGTTTTCTTTTAGTGCCTTATGGATTTACTTACTCCGTTTAAGTCTTTAATCCATCTGGAATTGTTTTCAGTATAAACAGCAAGGAAAGGATCCAGCTAAATTGGTTAGCCATTGGCCTATGACCATTCATTAAATAATCCATCTTTCCCTGGGGGATTTGAATTGGCACCTATGAAACACCTGGATGACACAGCGCCCAGGCTGATTTGCTCATCCGTCTCCAAGAAAAAAAACAAACAAAAAAATTCAGCTGGGTGCGGTGGCTCACGCCTGTAATCCCAGCACTTTGGGAGGCCAAGGTGGGTGGGTCACCTGAGGTCAGGAATTCAAGACCAGCCTGGCCAATATGGTGAAACCCCATCTCTACAAAAATACAAAAATTAGCCGGGCATGATGGCAGGTGCCTGTAATCCCAGCTTCTCAGGAGGCTGAGGCGGGAGAATCGCTTGAGGCTGGGAGGTGAAGGTTGCAGTGAGCTGAGATTGTGTCATTGCCCTCCAGCCTGGGCAACAGAGCGAGACTCTGTCTCAAAAAAAAAAAAGCATTAACAAAAATTATTACTATATTTGATAGTAATAATTTTGGAAAGTTGACTCTTTGGACAAATTATTTAACTTCTCTTGGCCTCAGTTTCCTCCTCTGTAAAACAGGGAGACTACCAACCTTGAAGGGTTGTTCTGGGAATTAGTGAATTAATGGACCACTTTAGTTCCAGGGTCAGGTAAGCCTCTTTGAGAAGGTAATACTCCAGCTGAAATCTGATTGACAAGGAAGAGCATGCCTGGCAGAGGAAACAGCAAAGGCAAAGGCTCCGAGGCAGGGACTAGCTTAGTGTGATGCAGGTTCATGCGGAGGGCATCGCTCCTGGAGGGGACTGAACGAGGAGAGGGTGGAAGGGTGGGCCGCGGTGAGGGGTCTGGCTGTCACCATAAGGGTACTGGAGAGCCGCAGCAGGATCAGGAGGGCGGGTGGGGCCCACTGACCCTGCCTCTGTCCCCACAGTCCATGGAGTCGCAGGTGGAGGAGTGGTACCGCGAGGTGGGAGAGCTGCAGGCGCAGACGGCGGCGCTGCCGCTGGAGCCGGCGAGCAAGGAGCTGGTGGGCGAGCGGCAGAACGCGGTGGGCGAGCGCCTGGTGCGCCTGCTCGAGCCGTTGCAGGAGCGCCGCCGCTTGCTGCTGGCCTCCAAGGAGTTGCACCAGGTGGCGCACGACCTGGACGACGAGCTGGTGAGGCCAGCGCAGGGGCCTGGGGCGGGTTGGGGGGCGGAGAAGGTGGGCACGGGACGGGGTGAGGATGGAGAAGGCTGAGACCCTCCCACTCATACGCTGAAAGACGCATTCAGCCCTTCACTCATTCATTCATTCACACTCATTTACTCACTTTGAATCATTCGTTGATTTGTTCATTTAGTCACTCATTTATTTATTCACTCATCCATCGTTTGTTCTTTCCTCCACTCATTTACTTATTATTCATTCATTCACTCCTCTGTTCATTTCCTCATTCCATCACTCAATTTCCTGATTTGCTCATTCATTTGCTCACTCAGTTGATCATTCTGGCCCCAGCCCTGTGTTTGGATGATACTGGGGCCACAGGGGTGGCCAAGGCAGACCCCATTGTGCCCCAGAGGGCTCAGAGTCTAACGGGGAAAACAGACTTGTCCCCAGACAGTGACCATTCAGGGTGGTTAGGAATATGATAGGAAACAAGACCTGTATGTGCAAAGGCCAACGGTGTGAGCCTGGCTTAAGTGCAGAGAGCAAGACAGAGTATGTCAACAGAGGAGACTGAGACAGGTGTGGTGGCGCCTGTAGTCCCAGCTACTGGGAAGCCTGAGGCAGGAGCATTATTTGAGCCTGGGGATTCGATCCCATCTCAAAGAAAAAAAAAAAAAACGGAGGAGGCTGAAGATTCGACTGGGCTTTTAGGCAAGGAAGGCCTGGGATGCTGTGCAGGTTTAAAGTTTAGTTGCGATGCAGGGGTTCTTGAATGCATTCTCCCCTTGACCTGCTTCCTGTGTCCTCTCCAGGCATGGGTTCAGGAGCGGCTGCCACTGGCCATGCAGACAGAGCGAGGCAACGGTTTGCAGGCGGTCCAGCAGCACATCAAAAAGAACCAGGTGAGCAGAGCCAGGTGAGGGAGCAAGTTAGGACACATTTGGATACACGTGATAGAAAACAGCTGAAGATGGTTAAAGCCAAAACAATGAATTTATTGGCTTTTGGAATTAACAACACTGTGGACAGCAGATACAGATGTATCCAGGTGCTTCCATATATTTTCATGATTCTTGGCTCTTTTTTTTTTTTTTTTTTTTGAGATGGAGCCTTGCTCTGTTGCCCAGGCTGGAGTTCAGTGGCACAATCTTCGCTCACTGCAACCTCCACTTCCTGAGTTCAAGCGATTCTCCTGCCTCAGCCACCCAAGTAGCTGGCATTACAGCTGTGCACCACCACACCTGGCTAATTTTTGTATTTTTAGTAGAGATGGGCGGTGGGGGGGCGGGGGGGTCTCACCAGGTTGGCCAGGCTGGCCTCGAACTCCTGGCCTCAAGTGATCCACTCGCCTCAGCCTCCCAAAGTGCTGAGATGACAGGTGTGAGCCACCGCACCCGGCCTGTTTGTTTTTCTGCATGAGCTTTCCTCTTAGGCCAATCCTCCTCTCCTGGTGATAAAAGGCCTCCAGTAGATTCAGGTTTACCTCCCACCAGCAAAACTGAAGAGAATTTCCCCCCTCAATAATGTCAACAGTAGTCTCAGGAATAATTCTCATTGGCTCACCATGCCCATGGCATCCCATGCCTATCCCTGAACTAATCATGATGGATGGGGATTCGGACTGCTCCTTGGACTGGCCTGGCCAAGCACCCTCCCCTGGAACCTGCTGCTGGAATCAGCCTTAGCTTAATTACCAAGGCTGAGATGGAGGCCAAGGGGGTCCCCCAAAGGAAAATCAGGGGCTTGAGACTAGAAGGAAGGGGAATGTCTATTGGACAAGGAAAAGCAGAAAACAACAACAAACAAAATCACAAAACGTCAAGTTAGCCTGGTGTGGTGGTGTGCCCCTGTAGTCCCAGCTACTCTGGAGGCTGAGGAGGGAGGGTCCCTTGAGTCCAGAGGTCAAAGCTGCAGTGAGCCTTGAACACACCACTGCACTCCACCCTGTGCAACAGAATGAGACCCTATCTCTCTCTCTCTCTCACACACACATACACACACACACACACCCCAAAACAAACAAAAAATACCCATAGGGACAAAGGACAGAGATAATCAGCAAGAGGGTACTACTGTCCCCTAACCTGAGCAAGGTGGGGAGGGGGCTTTTGAGTTCCTAAAAAATCTCTGAATCTCTGTTCATTCCTCTGGGGCTCAGTTTCCACATCTAAATAAGTAGAGTTGGTTTAGAGCAGTGGTTCTCAAACTGCATAGCAAGGGAACCCCTTGGTCAAAGCAACTATTTCACCAAAGCCTAAAGCAAGACACATAAAAGAGGAATAATAATAATAAGGCATTGTGCCGGGTGTGGTGGCTCATGCCTGTAATCCCAGCACTCTGGGAGGCTGAGGTGGGATGATCACTTGAGCCCAGGAGTTTGAGACCAGCCTGGGCAACATGGGGAAACCCTGTCTTTACCAGAAATACAAAAATTAGCTGAGCATAGTAGAAGGTGCCTGTAATCCCAGCTACTTGGGAGGCTGAGGCAGGAGAATCGCTTGAACCCGGGAGGCAGAGGTTGCAGTGAGCCAAGATCACACCACTGCACTCCAGCCTGGGTGACAGAGTGAGACCCTGTCTCAAAAAAAAAAAAAAAAAAGCATCAATTAAAGGTTTACTATGTGCTGGCCGGGTGCAGTGGCTCATGTCTGTAATCCCAGCACTTTGGGAGGCCAAGGTGGGTGGATCACCTGAGGTCAGGAGTTCGAGACCAGCCTGACCAACATGGTGAAACCCTGTCTCTACTGAAAATACAAAAAATTAAGGCCAGGTGCGGTGGCTCACGCCTGTAATCCCAGCACTTTGGGAGGCCAAGGCAGGTGGATCACGAGGTCAGGAGATCGAGATCATCCTGGCTAACACGGTGAAACCGCGTCTCTACTAAAAACACAAAAAATTAGCCAGGCGAGGTGGCGGGTGCCTGTAATCCCAGCTACTGGGGAGGCTGGGGCAGGAGAATCACTTGAACCTAGGAAGCGGAGGTTGCAGTGAGCCAAGATTGCACCATTGCAGTACAGCCTGAGTGTCAACAGTGAGACTCCGTCTCAAAAAAAAAAAAAAAAAAAAAAAAGATTTACCATGTGCTGCTAAGTACTGTCTTACGGTTTATGCTGATTATTTAATTTAATCCCCTCAATAACCCTATGAGGTGGATATTGTCATTATCCTCATTTCACCAAATAATGTTTGTTGGAAGAATAGGGCACTGAAGGATGGTGTGGAGGTGGGTCCACAGATTATTTTGGAAGCTTCCTGATCATTCTGCAGTAGGTGGAGTTCTTTAAGAGACTGGAGTTTTGCTGAGATTTTGTTTTCCTGTCTTGATGAAAATACTCTTGGCTGTCAACAGTGTTGGGGACAGAACTGGCCTATCGTTGTCATGGTTGAGGAGACTGATCAAGCGCACTTAGTACTTAAAATTGGGGGAGCTCAGCTGTGTGCAGTGAGAGTGCTGGATACACAGGGGCTGTTAAGCAAAAAATAGCTACAAATATTATGCATTTGCTGCATGCAGGCTCAGTTCCAAATGCTCCATAGTTTATCACCTTACAACAACCCCACGTTAGATCATCTCAGCCTGATACTAGCTTGTGTGACTTTAGCAAATTCCTCACCCTCTCTGTGCCTCAGTCTTCTCATCTGTAAAATGGAGATGGTAATGTTGTCTGGGTCCATAGGTTGGGAATGAGGAGGTGTGAGGCTATATTATGTAAAGCTCTTACTTAGTAAAGCACCTGGCAGGTAGCAGGGTAGCAGACACTCAAGAAGCATTGGCTGGCCGGGCACAGTGGCTCATGCTTATAAGCCTAGCACTTTGGGAGGCCAAGGTGGGAGGATTGCTTGAGGCCAGGAGTTCAAGACCGGCCTGAGTAACATAGCAAGACCTCGTCCCTCCAAAAATATTTTTTAAAATAGCGGGGCATGGTGGTGGACACCTGTAGTCCCAGCTACTTGGGAGGCTGAGGCAGGAGGACCACTTGAGCCCAGGAGTTTAAAGCTGCTGCATTCCAGCCTGGGTGATAGAGTGAGACCCTGTCTCTAAAAAAGCAAAATAAGAAGAGGACATGCTGGCTGTTATTATCTTTGTTTACCACTTGAGGCACACAAAAAGTTAAATAAGGTTAAGGCACACAAAAAGTTAAAAAAGACACACAAAAAGTTAAATAAGGTACTCTGTAAGTAAATAAGGTTAAGGCACACAAAAAGTTAAATAAGATACTCTGCAAGTACAGAGCTGGTTGAGGGAACCTTCTGGGGGATGGAAGTGTTCCACATGCTGATCTAGGCACACCGGTGTATGCGTCTGTACAAATGTGTGCAACTGTATACCTAAGATTTGTGCGCTTCACCGTATATAAATGATACGTCGGCTGCTAAGCCGTAGGGTTTCTGTATTAGGGCCGATCTTGGGTCGGCAAGCGGCTTGGCTCGGAGCACAGTCTCTGGAACCAGCCTCCTGTGTTCAAATCCTGTCACTCCTTATTGGCTGCTTATTCTTGGGCGCTGTACTTCGCCCCTCTGTGCCTGTTTTCCCACCTGCAGCATAGGGTTATGATGAGTGAGGGAGTATCAGAAAAATGTTTACATGGTCTTGGCACGTGGTAAGCGAGCTGGGGGTGCTTGTTAATTGCCCCGTGGGCCGTGCCAGTAGCAGAGGAGCGTGTGGTCTTGCAGGGCCTCGGAACGCCCCCTCTCCACCCACATCCCCCTACCTCCTGCCCCCAGGGCCTGCGGCGGGAGATCCAGGCGCACGGGCCGCGCCTGGAGGAGGTGCTGGAGCGCGCGGGCGCGCTGGCGTCGCTGCGCAGCCCGGAGGCAGAGGCAGTGCGTCGGGGCCTGGAGCAGCTGCAGAGCGCCTGGGCCGGACTGCGGGAGGCTGCCGAGCGACGGCAGCAGGCGCTGGACGCCGCCTTCCAGGTGGAGCAGTACTACTTCGACGTGGCTGAGGTGGAGGCGTGGCTGGGCGAGCAGGAGCTGCTCATGATGAGTGAGGACAAGGGCAAGGTGCGCCCGAGCTGGGGGTGCGGAGGGCCTGGGGGCGCTGGAGCCAGGGGCCGCCGCTGCCGCCTCATCGTGGGCGCTTTGTGCCCCCAGGACGAACAGAGCACCCTGCAGCTGCTCAAGAAACACCTGCAGCTGGAGCAAGGCGTGGAGAACTACGAGGAAAGCATCGCGCAGCTGTCGCGCCAGTGCCGGGCGCTGCTGGAGATGGGACACCCGGACAGGTGGGCGGGCGGGCGGGGGCGGGGGCGGGGGCATGGCCGGTTCACAGGAATGGTCCGGCAGGACCTGAAGCTTCGCTGTTGGGAGTTGGCGCAGCGCTGGAATTGGACGTTGGGTGGGAGAGGCCCTCCTTGCTGTGTGCTGGAGCCCTCGGATTTGGCAAGTGGGAGGGCCGGAATTGGGGGACACGGCCCAGGGATGGTTGAGAGGGTGGGGCCAGGAGCACCTGGATTTGAGCGTAGTAGTGGGGACCTTGTCGGGGAGAAAAGAGGAGGCGATGTTTAGGACTGGGGTAGAGAAGAATTTGCTCAGGACAGGCAAGGGGCTCTTTCTACCCAGTGTCTGGGAGGACAGAAAAGCCTGTGCTGAGATTGGCTATGTAGGTGGGGCTGGAGACCTCCTGGTGCAGTGGGGTGATGTTGCCTCGTGTAGGCGGGTGCTGAGCTCCAGGCCTGGACCACGGATGGAATCTGAAAGGAGGTACAGAGACCTCTGTCCAAGTGGGCTCAGAGATTGGGGCTAGAGGTGGGATGAATTGGCTGGGGACCCAACCTGGGAGTCCAGAGTCCCACCGAGGTGAGGTTCCTGGATAGGAGGGGCGTGAGACTGAGACAGAAACTGGGTGAGGCTGCCGAGGTGGGCGGATCACTTGAGGTCAGGAGTTGGAGACCAGCTTGGCCAACATGGTGAAACTCTGTCTCTACTAAAAATAAAAAATTAGCCGGGCATGGTGGCACGTGCCTTTAGTCCCAGCTACTGGGGAGGCTGAGGCAGGAGAATGGCTTGAACCTGGGAGGCAGAGGTTGCAGTGAGCTGAGATCGCGCCACTGCACTCCAGCCTGGTGACAGAGCAAGACTCCGTCTCAAAAAAAAAAAAAAAAAAGGAAACTGGGTGAGGCTGGATGGAGGTGAGCTTATCCATCTAGGGAAGCAGAGTTTTCCCTGCATGCTGAAAGGCAGGGCTGTCTGAACCCAAGACTTGCAGAAAACGGAGTCCTGGCCAGGCATAGTGGCTAACGCCTGTAATGTCAACACTCGGAGGCTGAGGCAGGAGGATCGTTTGAGCCCAGGAGTTTGAGAACAGAGGGAACATAGTGAGACCTCATCTCTACAAAAAAATCAAAAAGTTAGCCAGGTGTAGAGTCACCCTGTGGTCCCACTTGGGAGGCTGCAATGGGAGGATTGCTTGAGCATGGGAGGTGGAGGCTGCAGTGAGTTGTGATCACACCATTGCACTCCAGCCTGAGCAACAGAGCAAGACCCTGTCTCCAAAAAAAAAAAAAGAAAAAGAAAAAGAAAAAAGAAAAGAAAACAGAGCTCTACCTGGGGACACAGCCTTGTCTGAAGATTCCAAGGAAACACAGCCCTGTCCTGGGGAGGGGGTTTAGGGGGGTCACGCTCTGCCCCAGAATCTCAGGGGTCCATCCCTGCCCCTCCGTGTCCCCCATCAGCGAGCAGATCAGCCGGCGGCAGTCTCAGGTGGACCGCCTGTACGTGGCACTCAAGGAGCTGGGTGAGGAGCGCCGGGTGGCTCTGGAACAGCAGTACTGGCTGTACCAGCTCAGCCGCCAGGTGAGCGAGCTTGAGCACTGGATTGCCGAGAAGGAGGTGGTGGCTGGCTCACCCGAGCTCGGCCAGGACTTTGAGCATGTCTCGGTGAGCATCATTAGTAATAAGTGATACCAGGAACTACCACTAAGGTTCTCTGGGCCTTAGTTTCCTCATCTGTAGTATGAGGATAATAACAGCACCCGCCTCATGGCTCTGCTCTGAGACAAATGAGTTAATATAATGTAAAGCACTGAGGACCCTGCTTGGCACACATGCTGCCTCACACAGTGTTAGTTATTATTATCAGCTTATTATTTTATTGTTACTTATTGTTATTTTTATTGTTACTATTTTGTTACTATTCTTGCCAGGTGTTCAGTAAGTGTTAGATATTATTTTTTATGATGATGATGATGATTGTCATTACTCTTACCTGCCGCAAAATGGTAGCCTCTGCCAGGTATGGTGGCTCATGCCTGTAATCCCAACACTTTGGGAAGCCGAGGCAGGTGGATCACTTGAGGTCAGGAGTATGAGACCAGCCTGGCCAACATAGTGAAACCCCGTCTCTACTAAAAACACAAAAAAATCAGCTGGACATGGTGGCACACGCCTGTAGTCCTAGCTGTTTGGGAGGCTGAGGCAGGAGAATCGCTTGAACTGGGGAGGTGAAGGTTGCAGTAAGTGGCTATTGAACCACTGCACTCCAACCTGGGCGACAGAGCAAGACTCTGTATCAAAAAGAAAAAAAGAATTGTAGGCTGGAGGGGGCTGGTGTATGCTGCCCCTTTGCTCACTTTGCTGTACCCCTCCCCCCCGCCACTTGCTGATGGCAGGTGCTGCAGGAGAAATTCTCAGAGTTCGCCAGCGAGACAGGTACGGCAGGGCGGGAACGGCTGGCAGCTGTGAACCAGATGGTGGATGAGCTGATCGAGTGTGGCCATACAGCAGCGGCCACCATGGCCGAGTGGAAGGACGGACTGAACGAGGCCTGGGCTGAGCTGCTGGAGCTCATGGGCACACGGGCCCAGCTGCTGGCCGCCTCTCGGGAGCTTCATAAGTTCTTCAGTGACGCCCGAGAGCTTCAGGGACAGATTGAGGAGAAGCGGAGGCGGCTGCCCCGCCTGACCACCCCGCCTGAGCCGAGACCCAGCGCCAGTTCCATGCAGCGGACCCTGAGAGCCTTTGAGCATGACCTGCAGCTCCTCGTGTCCCAGGTGGGGCGCCGGTGGCCATCAGGGCAGGTGGGAGGGCCTGGACAGCTGTGGGCAGCAGAGTGGGCAAAAATCAGGCTGTGGAGCAGGTCGAAGTTAGGCAGTGGCACAGACAGAAAGTGGACTACAGAACAGGAAGAAATTAGATAATGGAGCAGATAGAAAATGGACTGATGGAATGGTATATAGAAATCAGGTATTGGCAGGGAAAAGTGGTACCTTAGAAGGTCTCACAGATATTAAACAGCTTCCGGCTGGACGTGGTGGCTCCCTTTGGGAGACCGACGCAGGCGGATCATCTGAGATCAGGAGTTTAAGACCAGCCTGGTCAACGTGGTGAAACCCCATCTCTACTAAAAATACGAAAATTAGCCAGGTCTGGTGGCAGGCACCTGTAATCCCAGCTACTTGGGAGGCTGAGGCAGGAGAATCACTTGAACCCGGGAGGAGGAGGTTGCAGTGAGCCCAGATCTCGCCATTGCACTCCATCCAGCCTAGGTGACAAGAGTGACACTCCGTCTCAAAAAAAAAAAAAACAAAAAAAACTTCCAATAGAGAATGGGCAGTGGTTCTCCTAAAACTGTGAATTTTACCTAAATCCAGATCAAGGGTCTAAAGGGAATTTTGAGAAGTCTGAGAGGAATTTGGCTGTGGTGTAGATAGAAATTAGACAACAGACAAGGCCAGGCGCGGTGGCTCACGCCTGTAATCCCAGCACTTTGGGAGGCCGAGGCGGGCGGATCATGAGGTCAGGAGTTCAAGACCACTCTGACCAACATGATGAAACCCTGTCTCTACTAAAAAAAACAAAAATTAGCAGGCGTGGTGGCGGGCGCCTGTAATCCCTGCTACACAGGAGGCTGAGGCAGGAGAATCGCTTGAACCCGGGAGGGGGAGGTTGCAGTGAGCCAAGATGGCGCCACTGCACTCCAGCCTGAGCGACAGAGTGAGACTCCATCTCAAAAAAAAAATAAAAAAGAACTTAGATAACAGGTCTCTGATAGAAATCATATGACTTTTCTGAAAGTAATTTGATGGGGGTGAATTTAATGAAAAAGGCACCAGAGATATTAGAAATTAGGCAGAGGTTCTGGCCAGAATTCGGAGGTAGATCTGAGCAGTCAGATGGAAATGAAGCTGCGGGCCCCATACAACTTAGGCAGCAGGAAATTGGGTTGCAGGTCTAATGGAAGGTAGAAGTTGGGCAATTTTTTTTTTTTTTTTTTTTGAGGCAGAGTCTCACTCTGTCACCCAGGCTGGAGTGCAGTAGCATGATCTCAGCTCACTGCAACCTCTACCTCCCAGGCTTAAGCAGTTCTCCTGCCTCAGCCTTCCAAATAGCTGGGATTACATGCACGCACCACCACACCTGGCTAATTTTTATATTTTTAGTAGAGACGGGATTTCACCATGTTGGCCAGGCTGGCCTCAAAATCCTGACCTCAGGTGATCCACCCATCTCGGCCTCCCAAAGTGCTGGGATTACAGGCATGCGCTACTATGCCCAGCTGGCAATTATTATTATTATTATTATTATTATTATTATTAGGCAGAGTCTCGCTTTGTCACCCAGGCTGGAGTGTAGTGGTGTAATCTCGGCTCACTGCAGCCTCCGCCTCCTGGGTTCAAGCGATTCTCCCGCTTCAGCCTCGAGTAGCTGGGACTACAGGTGCAAGCCGCCACACCCAGCTAATTTTTGTATTTTTAGTAGAGATGGGGTTTCACCATGTTGGCCAGGCTGCTGTTGAACTCCTGACCTCAAGTGATCTGCCCGCCTTGGCCTCCCAAAGTGCTGGGGTTATAGGCATGAGCCACCGCGCCCAGCCCAGTTATTTTTATAAATCCTACAAATGACTTAGAAATCAGGCTGAGAGATTCATAGTAATAAGTGGTGGATCTGTTAGAGATGGGGAGGTCACACCAAAAGAAATCAGGAGATTGAACCAACAGAGTGAGCAGCAGGCTGAGCACAGTGGCTCACGCCTATAATCTCAGCACTTTGGGAGGCCCAGCTGGGAGGATTGCTTGAGCCCAGGAGTTCAAGATGAGCCTGGGCTACATAGTGAGACTCCATCTCTATTACAACATATATGTATATATCCTGGTACAGTGGCATGCACCTGTAGTTCAGCTATTAGTAGGCTGAGGCAGGAGGATCACTTCAGCCCAGGATGTCAAGGCTGCAGTGAATGGTGTTTGTGCCACTGCACTGCAGCCTGGGCAACAGAGCAAGACCCTGTCTCAGAAAAACAAACAAACAAGAAACCCAAAACCCAAAAGACAGAGTGAGCAGAACTCATACAGCAGAATGAATGGAAATGGGGCAGGGGACTAATGGCAATTGAACAGCCATTGTGTAGGAAACTGGGCTACTATGAAGGAGTGGGTTTGAAATAAACCGAGTTAAAAAAAAAATTAGCACATCTAAAAGACATCAAAGTGGAAAGGGGTTTCCTGAAAGACCCAAGGTAGAGGTGGGCCTGCCTGAAAACATAGGTGACAGACCCAATAGAAATAAAGCTCTCAGACCAAAAGAAATCAGGCAGTCAGTTGAAAGAGACGTGGTAGTAGATCTAAAAGAAGTCAGAACGCGGGTAAGTCAAAGAGAAATCAGGCAGCGGATATGACAGGAGCCTGGCTGTGGGATCACAGTGTGAGGCTCCTTATATCTTGAGGTTCCGCGCTGGAGCAGATGGTGGGAGGGAGGGCACAGCCTGGACCCCGTGGAGGGCTGGCGCCCGACCTGGCATGCCCCTCAGGTACGGCAGCTGCAGGAGGGGGCGGCCCAGCTGCGGACGGTGTATGCGGGTGAACATGCCGAGGCCATCGCTAGCCGGGAGCAGGAGGTGCTGCAGGGTTGGAAAGAGCTGCTGTCAGCCTGTGAGGATGCCCGCCTGCATGTCAGCTCCACGGCCGACGCCCTGCGCTTCCACAGCCAAGTCCGCGACCTGCTCTCCTGGATGGATGGCATCGCCAGCCAGATTGGGGCAGCCGACAAGCCCAGGTGCCCCTCATCCCTCCTCGGGCTTCCTGCCTCCCCCTGGTGGCCTCCCCCAGCCGCCCCCAGCCCTTGACAGCCCCCTTCTCAATGGAATGACAACAGCCAATATCTGTGTGGCGCCTCTGTGTGCCAGGCACTGTTCTAGGTGCTTCGTGTGTATTCAGACCCCTTTTTTAGGCCTGTCATTGGGGACTTCGGTCTTGGGGCATCCTTCTGTCCTCTGTCCTTCCAAGTTGCCCATTATTACCCTCTCCATGGGATGTCACAGCATGAAACAGGCTAAAGACAGGATGGGCAAGGGAGGTGTGGGACTGTATTTGTGAGGGTGGGTGAAGGATTCTAACAATTCCAGCATCTCGGTGGCTTCGTTAGTAGGCATTGGCTTATTGCTCACATAGTGGTTGGATGTGAGTGTCCGGCAGAATCCTGTCCCCTGGTGACTGGGAGCCAGGGTCCTTCCATCATGCCACCCTGGGAGTCACGTGCTGGACCCTCTGCATCCCGCTGCAGATGGGAAAAGACAGCAGGAGGATCACACAGAAGGTTTTAGGGATAAAGTCAGCACCCACACACTGCCAGCCCAGTGGCCTAACCTGTCTGCCAGGGAGGCTGCAAATTTTTTTTTCTCTTGAGATGGAGTCTTGCTCTGTTGCCCAGGCTGGAGTGCAGTGGCCCAATAGCATCTCACTGCAACCTCCATCTCCCAGGTTCAAGCAATTCTCCTGCCTCAGCCTCCCAAGTAGCTGGGACTACAGGCACCCACCACCACGTCTGGCTAATTTTGTATTTTTAGTAGAGACAGGGTTTCACCGTGTTGGCCACTCTGGTCTCAAACTCCTGGCCTCAAGTGGTCCACCTGCCCCAGCCTTCCAAAGTGCTGGGATTACAGGCGTAAGCCACCGTGCCTGACCTAGGCTGGAAATTTAGTCTCATGGTGTGGCTAAGAAGAAAAGGACCTGGGGAATCAGGGACACCTGGCATTGCTTCTGGGAATGCAGGTTCTGGAGCCTGCATTCATTTACTCAGCAAATATGTATTAAATGCATATGGTGTGCCACGTGGTGAGCAAGGCCAAACCCTTGCCCTGAGACAGATTGCAGTCTCATAGCACTTATTAGTTTCTGAAATATAGTATGGGGACGGGGCACGGTGGCTCACGCCTGTAATCCCAGCACTTTGGGAGACGGAGGCAGGCGGATCACCTGAGCTCAGGAGTTTGAGACCAGCCTGGCCAACATGGCAAAACTCCGTCTCTACTAAAAATACAAAAATTAGCCAGGCATGGTGGCGGACACCTGTAATCCCAGCTACTTGGGAGGCTGAGGCAGGAGAATCGCTTGAACCCGGGAGGTGGAGGTCACAGTGAGCCAAGATCGTGCCACTTCACTCCAGCCTGGGTGACAAGAGCAAAACTCCATCTCAAAAAAAAAAAAAAGAAAAGAAAAAGAAAAAATGAAATATAGTGTGGGTATATATACATAGGAAGGGAATGATAGCTCGGCAGGATGTACGTTTGACTGGAGACCTGAATGAAGTGATGGGTGAGTCAGGTAAAGTTTTGGGGGAAGAGTTTTCTAGGTGGAGGGACCCACAAGTGCAAGGGCCCAGAAGTGGGCTGTAGTTAGGCATGTGTGAGGAAGAGCTACAGATCACTGTGGCCAGATGGAGGGAGGGAGTGAGGGAGTGTAGGGTGAGAGGAAGTGAGGTCAGAGGGGCACTGGGGCCCTGGAAACCACACATGGTAAGGAGCATGCCTTCTCTATGAGGAACGTGGGAGCCATGCGAGAGTTTAGAGCAGAGTGGAGTGGTGATGTGTATATTTGAGAAAAATAGGCCGGGCATGGTGGCTCATGCCTGTCATCCCAGCACTTTGGGAGGCCAAGGCGGGTGGATCACTTGAGGACAGGACTTTGAGACCAGCCTGGCCAATGTGGCAAAACCCTGCCTCTACTAAAAATACAAAAATTAGCTGGGTGTTGTCGCATGCGCCTGTAATCCCAGCTACTGGGGAGGCTGAGGCAGGAGAATTGCTTGAACCTGGAAGGTGGAGGTTGCAGTGTGCTGAGATCGTACCACTGCACTCTAGCCTGGGCGACAGAGCGAGACTTCGTGTCAAAAAAAAAAAAAAAAAAAAAAAAAAAAAAAAAAAAGGCCGGGCGCAGTGGCCCACACCTGTAATCCCAGCATTTTGGGAGGTTGAGGTGGGCGGATCACTTGAGGTCAGGAGTTCGAGAGCAGCTTGACCAACATAGAGAAACCTCATCTCTACTAAAAATACAAACAGCCACATGTGGTGGCACATGCCTGTAATCCCAGCTACTTGGGAGGCTGAGGCAGGAGAATTGCTTGAACCCGGGAGGCGGAGGTTGCGGTGAGCCAAGATTGTGCCATTGCACTCCAGCCTGGGCAACAAGAGCGAAATTCTGTCTCAAAAAAAAAAAATTAAATATACAGGGAAGTAAAGGTAACCCACATATGTATCGTGAACACTTGGCTTGAACAACCATCAACATTTGGCCAATCTAGCCAAAAGAGGTGGCTCACGCCTGTAATCCCAACACTGGGAGGCCAAGATAAGAGGATCACTTGAGCCCAGGAGTTTGAGACCACCCTACGCAACATAGTGAGACCCCATCTCTACAAAAAAGAAAAAAATTAGTCAAGCATGGTGGTGTGCATGCCTGTTGTCCCAGCTACTTGGGAGTCTGAGGGAAGAGGATCACTTGGGTCCAGGAGGGTCAGGCTGCAGTGAGCCATGATTATGCCATTTCACTGCAGCCTGGGTGACAGAGCGAGATTCTGTCTTAAAAAAAAAAAAAATTTTTTTTTTTTAATTAGCTGGGCATTGTGGTGCATGCCTGTAGTCCCAGCTACTCTGGAGGCTAAGCCAGGAGGATCACTTGAGCCCAGGTGGTAGATTCAAACCATAGCATGAAGCTATGATTGCCAACTGATGGAACCTTCAGAAACTTGGAATTTGTTTTGGACATAAGATGGCTTAGAATGGTGCTGTCCAATAGTTATATAACACGAGCCACAAATGTGAGCCACATATATACTTTAAAATCTTCTTGAGGCCATATTAAGAAAGCAAAGCAAACAAAAATTAATTTTAGCAATACATTTTTATTTAACCTGACATACCCAAAATATTATCACTTCAACAAGTAGTCAATATTAAAACTATTAATGAGGCCAGGCAGTCTCGAACTTCAGGCCTCAGGTGATCCGCCCGCTGCAGCCTCCCAATCTCAGCCAAGTGGAGATGGCACCACTGCAGTCCAGCCTGGGTGACAGAATGAGACTCCGTCTCAAAAACAACAACAAAAACAAAGAAACAAAACTAGTAATGAGGCCGGGCGCAGTGGCTCATGCCGGTAATCTTGGCTGAGATTGGGAGGCTAAGGCGGGCGGATCACCTGAGGCCAGAAGTTCGAGACCAGCTTGGCCAACATGGCGAAAATCCATCTCTACTGAAAATACAGAACAAAAAATTAGCCGGCTTGGTGGCGGGCGCCTGTAGTCCCAGCTACTGGGGAGGCTGAGGCAGGAGAATTGCTTGAACCCGGGAGGTGGAGGCTGCAGTGAGCCAAGATCACGCCATTGCACTCCAGCCTGGGCAAGAAGAGCAAATCTCTGTCTCAAAAAAAAAAAACAAAAACAAAAAACGAAAAAAGGCCGGGTGCGGTGGCTCACGCCTGTAATCCTAGCACTTTGGGAGGCCAAGGCAGGTGGATCACCTGAGGTCAGGAGTTTGAGACCAGCCTGACAAACATGTTGAAACCCCGTTTCTACTAAAAATAGAAAAAAATTAGCCAGGCATGGTGGCAGGCACCTGGAATCCCAGCTACTCAGGAGGCTGAAGCAGGGGAATCGCTTGAACCTACCTAGAAGGGGGAGGTTGCAGTGAGCAGAGATCGCACCACTGCACAACAACAACAAAAAACTATTAATGAGACATTTTACATTCTTTTTTACATTAACTCCACAAAATCTGGTGTGCATTTTACACTTTACACCAGAATTCAGACTGGCCACATTTCAAGTGCTCACATGTCTAGTGGCTGCTGCCTTGGAGAGCACAGACTTGGAACGTTAAAGTCATTGGCTAGTGGAACCTTCAGAAGCATAGCTAGGAAAAGTTAGAAAATTTGGATCTTGGCTGGGTGCGGTGGCTTATGCCCATAGCCTCGAACTTTGGGAGGCTGAGGCAGGTGGATTGCTTGAGCCCAGGGGTTTGAGACCAGCCTGGGCAACATAGCAAGACCCTGTCTCTACAGAAAATAAAAAATTAGTTGGGTGTGATGGTGTGCACCTGTGGTCCCTGCTACTCAGGAGGCTGAGGCAGGAGGGATTGCATGAGCCCAGGAGGTTGAGGCTGAAGTGAGCTGTGATCTTGCCACTGCACTCCAGCCTGGGCAACAGAGCAAGACCCTATTAAAAAAAAAAAAAAGGAAAATTTGGATCTTGGAATCCTAGAAGGTTAGAATCACCAAAGTGTGAAATTTTAGAAACTTGGAAAATTTGAATCATTGAATGAACGAACCATGGACCCTCAGAACTTGGTCATCGAAAGTAGGTGTCTCAGCCTGGTGCAGTGACTCACGCCTGTAATCCCAGCACTTTGGGAGGCTGAGACGGGAGGATCACCTGAGGTCAGGAGTTCAAGACCAGCCTGGCCAACATGGCAAAACCCCATCTCTACAAAAAATACAAAAATTAGCTGGGCGTGGTGGCGGGCACCTGTAATCCCAGCTACTCAGGAGGCTGAGGCAGGAGAATCGCCTGAACTCGGGAGGTGGAGTTTGCAGTGAGCCGAGATCGCCCCACTGCACTCCAGCCTGGGCCATAGAGTGAGATTCTATCTCAAAAAAAAAAAAAAAAAAGTAGGTGTCTTGAGGTGGTGTGGGATGTCAGCCTCAAGGATTCGGGGTCACCAGGAGCCACATGTGTGGGGCAGGCTGAGGAGGCTCCCCGTGGCTCAGATCCCTGCCTGCCACCCACTGCAGGGACGTGTCATCAGTGGAGGTGCTCATGAACTACCACCAGGGCTTGAAGACTGAGCTGGAGGCGCGGGTGCCTGAGCTGACCACCTGCCAGGAGCTGGGGCGATCTCTGCTGCTCAACAAAAGTGCCATGGCTGATGAGGTGGGGAGCAGGGAGGGGGTCTGCCTCTGCCACCTGGGCACATTGGGGTGGAAGCCATTCCACACCCTGACTTCCCTCCCACCCACCTGCCACTCCCAGATCCAGGCACAGCTGGACAAGCTGGGAACAAGGAAGGAGGAGGTGTCGGAAAAGTGGGACCGCCATTGGGAGTGGCTGCAGCAGAGTGAGTGGGGGCCCAGGCACATGTGGCTCAAGAGCACAGGGACATGCTCCAGCCTGTCCAGCCAAGGCCCAGAGGGTGACAGGAGCATGCTTTGCACCCTACCCATGGGTCTCCAGAAGCAAACATAAGGGCCTGGAAGGGTGGACAAGGGGGCTGCCTTGCTATTGAATACCCACCCCCCCTCCAAAAAAAAGTCTTAAAGTCCTGGGTGGGAGGACATTAAGGAAGAAGGAATGGGAGTCAGAAAGGAGGAATGATGCCCACTGAATAGCCCCAGCCTCTGCCATTCCTGCAGAGCCCAGGATGGTCAGGGCTGGGGTATGGAAAGCCGGAGGGGTGTGGAAGGCCAGGGGAAACAGCCAATGCCCCCAGGAAGGGCCCCAGATGCCCCAGAATCCTTACCCTGCCTGCCCCTCCTCAGTGCTGGAGGTGCACCAGTTTGCCCAGGAGGCGGTGGTGGCTGATGCCTGGCTGACAGCCCAGGAGCCGCTCCTGCAGAGCCGGGAGCTGGGCAGCAGCGTGGATGAGGTGGAGCAGCTTATCCGGCGACACGAGGCCTTCCGCAAAGCGGCTGCAGCCTGGGAAGAGAGGTTCAGCTCTCTGCGGCGCCTGACGACGGTCAGCTCCCCAGATCCTGTCCCATTACCCCCACCGCCACCAAGACCCCCACACCCATGGCTCTATATGAGACAGACACACCAAGACATGGTGCTTAGTCCTGTGTTGTGTGAGTGCCAAGACAGACCCTTGCTAGGCTTGGGAGCAGAGGGACACACCTGTCACCAGTGACAGCCCAGAATGTCAGGGATGTGATAGGAGAAGAACAAGCAGAAGGATAGTGCCTGGGATGGGGGAGAGGGAGGGGGAGCTGGTGTGGGGGATTCTATTGTGAGACTTGAATAATTAGGTGAAGAGACTGTAGTAATAAAAAGGATTAGGCCGGGTGTGGTGGCTCATGCCTGTAGTCCCAGCACTTTGGGAGATCAAGATAGGCAGATCACTTGAGGCCAGGAGTTTGAGACCAGCCTGGCCAACATGGTGAAACCTCATCTCTACTAAAAATACAAAAATTAGCTGGGCGTGGTGGTACACACCTGTAATCCCAGCTACTCAGTAGGCTGAGGCAGGAGAATTGCTTGAACCTGGGAGGCAGAGGTTGCGGTGAGCCGAGATCGTGCCCCTGCACTCCAGCCTGGGCAGCAGAACAAGACTCCATCTCAAAAAAAAAAAAAAAAAAAAAAAAGGCTTAAAGGCTGGGTGGGGTGGCTTACACCTGTGATCTCTTTGGAAGGCTTAGGCAGGAGGATCACTTGAACCCTTGAACCCAGGAGTTCAAGACCAGCCTTGGCAACATACCGAGAACCCGTCTCTACCAAAACCAAAAGCGAACAAAGAAAAAACAGCCAGGTGTGATGGCACGGGCCTGTAGTTCCAGCTCCTCAGAGGGGTGACAGACTCGAGGATCACTTGAGCACTGGAGGTCGAGGCTGCAGTGAGCTATGATCTTGCCGCTTGCACTCCAGCCTGGGCGACAGAGCAAGACTCTCTCAAAAATAAATAAATAAATAAATAAAGTCTTAAAGTCCTGGGTGGGGGAACATTAAGGAAGGAGAAATGGGAGTCAGAAAGGCACGCAGAGAAATTGATTTACCCAATTTAAAAAAAAGTGATTTAGCCAATTGTTAAAAGAGCAATAGGTTTTTGCCGGCGAGAATAGGCTTTAAGTTCTTGGCAGAGAGCAAAGCATCATACAGGCCTGGACACCTTGCTTTTTCAAGGAACTGATCAATTGAGTGGTGAGGCAGAAAACCCAGGCCGCCTCCCCGGACCTCCCCCTTATCCTGCCCCTGCCCCACGCCTCCAACCTAACCCTGGTCCCTCCATCCTCAGATCGAGAAAATCAAGGCGGAACAGAGCAAGCAGCCGCCCACCCCACTGCTGGGGCGCAAGTTCTTTGGGGACCCCACGGAACTGGCGGCCAAGGCGGCGCCCCTGCTGCGGCCAGGGGGCTATGAAAGGGGCTTGGAGCCCCTGGCCCGCCGGGCCTCGGACACGCTCTCCGCCGAGGTGCGGACTCGGGTTGGGTATGTGCGCCAGGAGCTCAAGCCCGAGCGCCTCCAGCCGCGCATTGACCGGCTGCCGGAGATCCCGGGGAGGGTGGAGCCCGCGGCCCTGCCTGCCGCACCAGAGGACGCGGCGGAGACCCCCGCGACCCCCGCGGCCCATGTGGCGGCGGAGCAGGTCCGGCCACGGCCGGAGCGCCAGGAGTCAGCTGATCGCGCGGAGGAGCTGCCCAGGAGGCGGCGGCCCGAGCGGCAAGAGTCAGTCGATCAATCTGAGGAGGCCGCGCGGAGGCGGCGGCCGGAGCGGCAGGAGTCAGCGGAGCACGAGGCGGCACACAGCCTTACCCTGGGCCGCTACGAGCAGATGGAGCGGCGGCGCGAGCGGCGTGAGCGGCGCTTGGAGCGGCAGGAGTCCAGCGAACAGGAGATGCCCATCAGAGGGGACCTGGTCAAAGGGTGAGGCGCCCGCCGTATGACCAGGAAGTGAGGGGAGGGGAAAACGGAGAGCTCCTAGAACCCCTCAGGCCCAGTGAAGGGGCTTCAGGGCTCAGAACTTCCCAAGGAAGGAGATATCGTCGCGGTACCCATTTTGCAGAGGTGTAAACTGAGGCTGCAAGATAATCGATGTGCCCATTATTACACAGGAAGGGAAGCCCTTCCTGTTGAAAGAAAAGGCAGAGTGCCTTTCTCCAGACGTAGGTTCCTGGTCCCTGGGTTGTGACTCCTGCATCAAGTCTCCCGGGTGCCCCGAAGCAGGGATTTTGTCCTCTCTGTGCCTCAGTTTGCCCACTGGGCTAATGGTGGAACCCTCACCTCCTTGATTGGAGAGGAGGCCCTTTATCACAGTTCTCTCAGCAGCCTTATGAAGTGGGGGCTGTTGTCTTCTCCATTGTATGGCTAGGGCAACAGAGGCACAAAGAGGGCAAGTCACTCAGCTTAAATGAACCAGGACTTTCAGAATCCAGAGTTGGCCAGTGTGTGTTGTGCAGATTTGTCCAATCAGCTGTGTGTGTCTCCAGAAAGAGGCCTTTGGTCAGGAGACAATGACTTCTTGACTCTTTTTAAATTTCACATTTCATGAACATTTGCTGAGTGCCCACTCTGCCTGGCATGTGCTGAGTCGAGCAATGACTGAACCAGTCCCATCCCTGACTTCAGAGACTCACAGTCCATTGGGGAAAACAGGCTTGTCATCAATGATGACCCAGAATTATCTGGGCTGGAATGGGGGCGATCGGGGGACTGGAGAGTCAGGGGTGGGTGGAGAAAAGCAACGTTTGCAAGTTGTTCTTTGTGCTGCTTAAAATTCAAAGGGGCGTCTGGGTGCGGTGGCTCACGCCTGTAATCTCAGCACTTTGGGAGGCCGAGGCGGACGGATCACTTGAGGTCAGAAGTTCGAGGCCAACCTGGCCAACATAGCAAAACTCTGTCTCTACTAAAAATGCAAAAATTAGCCGGCGTGGTGGCACACACCTGTAGTACCAGCTACTTGGGAGGCTGAGGCAGGGGAATCGCTTCAACACAGGAGGCCGAGGTTGCAGTGAGCCGAGATCGTGCATCACTGCACTCCAGCCTGGGCAATAGAGCAAGACTCCATCTCAAAAAAAAAAAAAAATTCAAAGGGGCGAGAGGTTTGGTCCTCCATTCAGCAGACATGTCCCAAACACCTGTGGTACCTAAGGCGAGCATCTAAGAGAAACAGCTGCAGGGGCCTGGCACTTCCAGCTAAGAAGTGGAGGCTCCTCTGCCCAGGCAGGCAGGTCTCTGGGAGAAGGAACTCTGGTTTCATTGGGTGTTTCTGTCCCCCATCCCCCAGGAAGGCCACCCTGGCTGACATTGTGGAACAGCTGCAGGAGAAAGAGGCAGGCCCAGGGCTGCCTGCTGGGGTAAGTTGAGCCTCGGATGGGTGGGGATACGAGGACCCCTTTTTCAGAGCAGGAGGCAGGATCTCAGAAACAGTCAGTGCCTAGCCCTGGCAGGACCCATTCCCTACCTGGACCCTGCAGAGACAGCATGGACTCTCAGGGTCCCCAGAATCTGAAAATGTCCCCCTTAGAAAGACGGGGCACCTACCTAAGAGACCCCTACTCCCCCTCCACAGACACACCACACACACAACACACACACACACACACACACACACACACAGACTCTTCCCACATCTGTCCTGGACTCCGTATTTCTTCAGCCCAGTGGGGTCCCAAATTTCTTCATAGCCTCATACACACACACACACAGAAGGAAGCCCCAGATTCCTCCTGCAGACAGCGGGGACACGCCCTGCTTGCACCCCCACCTCCAGAGATCTGGCTGCCTCTACCCACCACCAAGAGGGATTCCAAACCAAGGAGTCCTAACAGACTCACTCCCAAGACCCATGGGGCCCTAAGAATTGGGCCTCCACCCCTGAGGTCCTCCCATACTCGCCTCCGAGACAAATGGCCCTGTAGACGGATGGGACCCCAGACCCATGACTCCCCCAAACAGATGACGTCCACACCCCCTCCATGGACAGCACCCCTCTTCCCCCTCCCTTCACACAGCCGTCGCTGCCTCAGCCACGCGAGCTTCCCCCAGGTCGCCTGCCCAACGGGCTTGAGCTGCCCGAGCGGACACCTCGGCCGGACCGGCCCCGGGCGCGGGACCGGCCCAAGCCGCGACGGCGGCCGCGGCCCAGAGAGGGTGGTGAGGGCGGGGGAAGCCGGCGCTCGCGCTCCGCCCCGGCCCAGGGCGGCTCCGCCCCCGCGCCTCCGCCACCGCCCACTCACACAGTGCAGCACGAGGGCTTCCTACTGCGCAAGCGCGAGCTCGATGCAAACCGCAAGTCGTCCAACCGGTGAGCGTGTGGGCGGGGCTTTGGAAGGTGGGTCTCAGGCTCAGGGTGACCAATGAGGAGCAGTGGGACTGAGGAGGGGGTGTGGCTCAGCTTCAGGCCCTCCAGCAGGTGGGGGTGGTAGGTGGGGCCAGAGGAGGGGGTGGCTTAAATCAAGAAAGCCAACCAATGAGCAGGAGGGGGTGTGGTTTAACGGCAGGCCCTCCAACCCGTGGGGGTAGTAGGTGGGGCCAGATGAGGGGTGGGGCTCAACTTTGATGATTCCAACCAATGAACAGGAAGGGGTAGGACCTAAGGTTCGTGCATCTAATGGCTGATGGGTGGAGCTTAGGTGGGAACAGAAGGAAAATGTTCTGAAAGTGAATAAATTGGAACCTAACCTCTTAGCAACCAACCCAGGAGTTGACTAGCTAAATAGCAAAGAGGGAGGCGTCTAGTTGAGAACGTTTCAATGGCTTGTCGTGGAGCCTGGAGAGGTCACCCAACCAATGAGTGGGGTGGGTCCACCCTTGAAGTTTCAAATTGGGGGAGGGTCCGAAAACGGGAGAGCCCAAACTAATGACGGTAGGGGTTGGGAATGGGGAGTCATCTCTTACAGGTTTCCAGATGAGGGTCTAGGCATGATGTGCCTGCTCTTGGAGTCCAGCTCCTGCTTGTCCACCCTCTTTTTGTCCAACTGAGAGGCAGAATCTGGGGGCAAGTGGAGCCAAAAAGGGGTATCACCGGCCAGTAATGGAGTGAGGGCTAGTCCCAAGATATGAAGTGGGCAGGACAGATTCAGATTTTGCTAGTGGAATCCGTAGGTGGTCTTTCTTCCTCGTACCTAATGCCAAGGTAGGAATAAACAAGGGCACCTAGTGTGTCTTGCTCTTGGAGGGATTCCTCCAGGATCGAGGCTTTGGATGACTGGGGAGACAGGAATTCTTTATCCCAGACAGTAGACCAATAGACCTTCCTTGAGCAAGCTCCATGAGTGGGGAGGATTGAGTGGAGCAAAGGCTTATGGAGGAGACAGCTTAAGTCTTACCTTCAGGAAATTCAGTGTGGGAGGTGATAAGGAAGGGAAACCTCAGCCTGGGCAAAGGCTTGATACTGAGAGACTTAGATGCTCCCCTCAGGGCAGCAACAGCCATAAGGAAGAGCATTTTAGGCATATGGCCCAACTAGGGAGCAAAGGTCCAGAGGTAGGAAGGCTCAGGCATACGCAGCCCTTGAGGATGTTAATGAAGAGTTATCAAGCAGAGTGCTGCGGCTCTGCCTTGAGCCCCATCTTGTCGCTCCAGGTCGTGGGTGAGCCTGTACTGTGTGCTTAGTAAGGGGGAACTGGGCTTCTACAAGGACTCCAAGGGCCCGGCATCCGGGAGCACACACGGTGGGGAACCACTGCTCAGCCTGCACAAGGCCACCAGCGAGGTGGCTAGTGACTACAAGAAAAAGAAGCATGTCTTCAAGCTCCAGTGAGCCCCCCAATGGGCAGGAGGGAGGGATCCAAGGCTCAGCTTCAACTCCCAGTGGGACCCTGCCTTCCCTGGGGGACACTTGGTGGGCAGGTGGGCTGGGCCCCTTCCCCAGATCTCTCAAGTCCTGTGTCCCTTCCTGCAGGACCCAGGATGGCAGTGAGTTTTTGCTCCAGGCAAAAGATGAGGTGAGATCTGGTCCTTTCCTCCCTCTGTGTGGACCTCAGTAATGATCTGGCTGGCTGGCTCCTGACCCAGAGTGATGGGGCTGTGAGAAGGGACACTCACAGGCCAGAGTTATCAGGGCTGTAATGGGCAAGCCCACAGGCACTGAGAGCCCAAAGGAGGTTCCTAACCCAGCGGGGAGTGGGAAGGGCTTCAGGGAGGGCTGCCTGCAGTACCTGATGACAAAGTCCAACCTCTTTGCCATGGTCACTCAGGTAAGACTGGAATAGGAGGGAGTTCACTTTAAAAAGGGATGATTTGGCTGGTCACGGTGGCTCATGCCTGTAATCCCAGCACTTTGGGAGGCCAAGGCAGGCAGATCACCTGAGGTTAGGAGTTCAAGACCAGCCTGGCCAACATGGTGAAACCCCATCTCTACTAAAAAATACAAAAATTAACTGGGCATGGTGGCAGGCGCCTTAATCCCAGCTACTTGGGAGGCAGAGGGAGGAGAATCGTTTGAACCCGGAAGGTGAAGGTTGCAGTGAGCTGAGATGGAGCCATTGCACTCAAGCCTGGGGGACAACAGCGAGACTTCTTTCAAAAATAAAATAAAATAAAAATAAAAAGGGTGATTCAGAGAGGCGGCAGGGGTCTAAAAAAAGGAGTGATTCAGGTTGCGCACCATGGTTCATGCCTGTAATCCCAGCACTTTCGGAGGCCAAGGCAGGAGACTGCTTGAGCCCAGGACTTCAAGACCAGCCTGGGCAACACAGAAAGATCCCATCTCTATGGGTAATAATAATAATAAATTAGCCAGGAGTGGTGGCACATGCCTGTGGTCCCAGCTACTCAGGAGGCCGAGTGGAAGGATCACCTGAACCAGGAAGGTCAAGGCTACAATGAGCTGTGATTGTGCTATGGCACTCCAGGCTGGGTGACAGAGTGAGATTCTGTCTCAAAAACAAGAGGGGGTGGGTGATCTAGGTAGAGGGAACTGCAAGTGCAGAGGACCAGAGGTGCAGAATTGCAAAGGGTTAACTGCTAGAGGACAGAGTTCATGGAAGAAGGTCCCAGAAAGGTTCTCAGGACACGATGGGCCATTTGGAGGAGATTGGATTTTTTTACCTAAGGGCACTGGAGAGCTAGAGGGGATTACAGTGATGTGTAAAAAAGATTCCTGGCTGGGCGCAGTGGCTTACGCCGGTAATCTCAGCACTTCGGGAGGCCGAGGCAGGTGGATCACCTGAGGTCAGGAGTTCAAGACCAGCCTGACCAACATGGAGAAACCCCATCTCTTATGGCGCATGCCTGTAATCCCAGCTACTCGGGAGGCTGAGGCAGGAGAATTGCTTGAACCTGGAAGGTGGAGGTTGCGGTGAGCTGAGAAAGCGCCATTGCACTTCAGCCTGGGCAACAAGAGCAAAACTCCCTCTCAAAAACAAAATAAACAGGCCGGGCACGGTGGCTCACGCCTGTAATCCCAACACTGGGAGGCCGAGGCGGGCGGATCACAAGGTCAGGAGATTGAGACCATCCTGGCTAACACGGTGAAACCCCTTCTCTATTAAAAATACGAAAAACTTAGCCGGGCATGGTAGTGGGCGCCTGTAGTCCCAGCTACTTAGGAGGCTGAGGCAGGAGAATGGCGTGAACCCAGGAGGCAGAGCTTGCAGTGAGCCGAGATTGCACCACTGCACTCCAGCCTGGGAGACAGAGCGAGACTCCATCTCAAAACAAAACAAAAAAACAAAGCAAAACAAAACAAAAAAAGATTCCTTTGGCTACCTGGGTGGGTAGCCCAGGCTGCGGCCAGGACAGGGACCCAAGCGGGAGAGCGCATGGCTGGGCCACACAGGCCTGTAGGGAGAGGAGGAAGAGGAGTCTGAGAGAGGCAAGCATAGAGGTGGTTTGAAGAGATGTTGAGAGTAATAACCAACACTTGTTATCTCATTCAATCCTCACAAGACGCAATGAAGAAGTAGGCCTTTTTTTTTTTTTTTTTTTAGACAGAGTTTCTCTCTTGTTTTCCAGGCTGGAGTGCAATGGCGCAATCTTAGCTCACTGCAACCTCCACCTCCCGGGTTCAAGCGATTCTCCTGCTTCAGCCACCTAGGTGGCTGGGATTACAGGCATGCGCCACCATGCCCGGCTAATTTTTGTATTTTTAGTAGAGACGGGGTTTCTCCATGTTGGTCAGGCTAGTCTCAAACTTCTGACCTCAGGTGATCCACCCGCCTCGGCCTCCCAAATTGTTGGGATTACAGGCATGAGCCACCATGCCTGGCCGGAAGTAGGCCTTTACCCACTACATGACTTCTTTTACTTATCTGCACAATGAAGATTAAAAATAGTTTCTTGGCCTGTCATGGTGCCTCGCACCTGTAATTCCAGCACTTTGGAAGGCTGATGTGGGCAGATCATTTGAGGTCAGGAGTTCGAGACCAATGTGGCCAACGTGGCAAAACCCCATCTCTGCTAAAAATACAAAAAGCCAGTAGTGCCTGTAGTCCCAGATACTCGGGAGACTGAGGCACAAGAATCTCTTGAACCTGGGAGATGGAGGTTGCAGTGAGCTGACATCGAGCCATTGCACTCCAGCCTAGAGGACAGAGCAAGACTCTGTTTCCAAAAAAAAAAAAAAAAAGTTTCTTATCATAGGGTTACTGTGAGAATTAAATTGCTCCATGTTTAATTGATACATGATAAACTGATACTTAGCACAGGGCCTAATAAATATCAGTGCTCTAGTAGTGCCTGCCCACATTATTATCATTGTTTGTGTCATTTATCTCTGTAATAGGAGGTATATATAATCCTATTGCATAAGTTTAAGGGAATTAATCCACTAAAGTGTTTGGAACAGAGCCTGGCACATATTGCTATGTAACTGCATCATCATCATCATCATCATCATCATCATCATCCCTTTTTAATAGATGAGAAAACTGAATTTCAGAGAGGGTAGTCTGATTTGAAATTCACCTATTACTCCAGCTTCTCTCTTCCAAATACGGACTCTGCCCTGTTTCTTCCCCCAGGAGGAGATGAACGGCTGGCTGGAGGCTGTGGCTTCCTCGGTGGCGGAACACGCAGAGATCGCCCGCTGGGGCCAGACACTACCCACTACTTCATCCACAGATGAGGGCAACCCTAAGAGGGAAGGCGGAGATCGCAGGGCCAGCGGGCGCAGGAAGTGACTTCCCACCCCCAGGACCTGACACATCTCGTCTCCCCTCTTTTCCGCACTGTGGGCACAAAGACACTTTTCTTCCGTAGGGGCGGGAGCCCCTAGTTCCAACACTGAGGACGCGTGACCTGGTGGGCACCGGAAAGGAGGGGACTTCTCCTGCACCTCAAGAAGTGGTGGGGAGATTGCTGCCCCTATAGCCATATCTCGGCCCCTTCCCACTCACCACCCCCACCCCAGGTGCTGGGGCTCCCTTATTTTTATGCAATAACTGAGCTTGATGGGGGTGGGCAGGGGGCCAGTTGAGCCAAGCCCTCAGCCCCGATCTGCAGATCCTGCCCCAAGAAGCTGGGGTGGTGGGGGCGGTAATTCCTGCCCCTCTCTCTGCCCTAGGGATGGGCACGGGGGTGCTGGTGAGGTCCCCTGGACCATCCAGGGTGCTAGGGGGCAGGGAGGGGACACCCCCTCCCCGCCTTTACCTCACTTCCAATGCTGCCTTGATCTCTGTCTGGGAGGGGGGAGTGAAGGGGCCCTAGCCCTTGCACTCCGCCGCCTCAGAGCCATGCGGTTAATTCCTGACTTAGTTTATTTTTGCAAAACGTCGATCTCCTCCTCCCCCGCCCCGCATCCGCGAAGGCTTTTAATGGGAGGGGCGTCAAAGCTCAAAACTGTTTTCCTCTCTCCTCCTCCCTCCAGTTGTAAATGCCACCTCATGAGGGGAGGGGCGAGGGGAAGCCCTCCCCCCTGCATGCTTCTGGCTGGAGCACCTCCCTGGGGAGTGGGGGGATTGGGTTGTGGGCAGTCCCCATGGCCGCCTGGAGAAGCCGCTGGGGCCCGGGGGTGTGGGGCGGTGTGGCGGGCGCACACTGTATGTACCTATAATAAACCCTTTGGCTTTGACGGTCTATGGTCCTTTGTTTGGGTTTTCTGGGCTGCGCCCGGGAGGATTGAAAGGAGCGCTGTGGTGGCTGTAGGGGTGGGTGCGGGGTGGGGAGCGGGGCACGGGGGTACCGTGGCTGCGGAGAACATCCAGATGTACCCCTGATGTGGACTTAATCTCGGGGTCTAAACACACGCACCTTGACGAGAACCTAGAGAGATGGAGAATATTTCGTTATGCTTCGTAATAAACTTCCCCAAAGGAGACTCCGAGTCCGCCCCGTCAAGTTCAGGAAAGGCGGACCCCTTTAAGGAGGCGGAAAAGTTAACCGCGATGGGCAGGCGCTCTGTCCAATCGCTAGTGACTCCTGGACTCTCTGGTCCAATGAGCAGCCTATGAAGGCGGGGTCCGGGTGCACACCCGGAAGTGGGTGCGGGCCAGCCGGCTCGCCCGGGGGCCATGGCAGCAGCGGCTACTGCAGCCGAGGGGGTCCCGAGTCGGGGGCCTCCCGGAGAAGTCATTCATTTAAATGTGGGAGGCAAGAGGTGAGTGTGGGAGACTCCTGAGGTCCCATCCTCGGGGGCGGGAAGCGGGGTGGGAGTATCCGCCTCTCCTGGGGGAATCCCTGTCCATCAAGGGTTGCTCCGCCCCCCGTTGGAGGCGCGAGATTCTGGAAAAACGCCGGGGGAGCGGGGGAGGGGAGGGAACCCTGGATCCTGCGGGAGGGGGCCGCATTCCTCACCAGCCTCTCTTTATCTCTTTCGTCCGTTTACCTTCCCCGCCCAGATTCAGTACCTCTCGCCAGACGCTCACCTGGATCCCAGACTCCTTCTTCTCCAGGTGATCGGGAGAGCGAGTTTGGGGCGAGGGTAGGAGGGATGGAGAGGGCGTGGGAGACCTAATATCCACTCCCCCGGCCTGTGACGTCTGCTCGGTGTCCCTTCCCTGCAGTCTTCTGAGCGGACGCATCTCGACGCTGAAAGATGAGACCGGAGCAGTGAGTCGGACAAGAGATGAAATGGGATGGGGGGGAGGGGTTGGTAGGAAGAGGGGCAGGACCCCACTCAGTCCTGCTTTTTACCCCATCCATCCTCTGCCCCCCTTTCCCGCAGATCTTCATCGACAGGGACCCTACAGTCTTCGCCCCCATCCTCAACTTCCTGCGCACCAAAGAGTTGGACCCCAGGTTGGCATGGATAAGGGGGAGGGAGTCCCTCACTGTCTTCACCCCCTGAGGAGTTCTCTGACCTCCTCTGAATGTCCACGTGAGCTCCATTCTATTAGAATTCTCATTCAGAACCTTGATCACAGGCCGGGCGCGCCGGGGTTGCTCACGCCTGTAATCCCAACACTTTGGGAGGCCGAGGTGGGAGGATCACTTGAGCCCAGGATTTGGAGACTAGCCTGGGCAACATAGCGAGACCCCATCTCTAAAAAAGCAAACAAGCAAAACTTCATGAGAATCTTGATCATGTTAAAGTTATATGTCCTTCGATTTCTCCCTACACACACTCACATTTCCTCCACCCATATCATCACTCCCTAGCATCTTGATTCCATCAAAACTTTCTACCCCTTGACATTCTCTGTGCAGTTTTGAAAATTACCCTCTCAGCATTCTCTGCTCACCCCCACACCTAGACCCTGACCTCTAGTCAATTCTACTACCCAGGGGTGTCCACGGTTCCAGCCTCCTCCACGAAGCCCAGTTCTATGGGCTTACTCCTCTGGGTAAGTGGGAGCCCCCAACTATCATCCTCATTGTATAGAAAACCAACTCTGTGATGCTACCTGCCCCTCTTCCCCTTCTCTCCTAAAAGAGGGCTGGGGTAGAGGTGGAAGGACTGGTTATGGCCCTGGCTGGGTCTGTATTGGTACTGGGAGGAGTATTGGTACTCTGTGTAGAAAGAAATGGGGAGGGGGAAATGGGGTGGCCTCAGCATCTCCCTAAGTCCCAGCCTTTAAGTCCTCCTGTTGCAGTTCGTCGCCTGCAGCTTCGAGAGGAGTTGGATCGATCTTCTTGCGGAAACGTCCTCTTCAATGGTTACCTGCCCCCACCAGGTAGGCACTCCCAATGGAATGGAGGGGCGCAGAGGTGGGCTAAAGACTACATTTCCCATAAGGCTGCAACTCTTGGATGCCTGTGCTGTGAGCCCTGAGATACAGTGGGAGGTGTAGTTCCCTATCAGATGCTTGGGCTGATGCTTGGAAAGGAAGTTGGAAACAGCATTTCCCATGAGGCAGTGGGCCAGCTAGCTCTTGAGGCTCAGAAGGATGTCCTGGAGCCCCATGGGAGTTGTAGTCCAGGTTTGGTTTCTTTGTGGGGGGGCTTCGGAAGACCTGGGATTCTTTGCACGGAGGGGAGAAATATTAATAGGAAGTTATTGACAGTAATGCCCATGATAGCCAGCCCACTGGCCATGGAAGGTATGCTCCAGTGGTTATTGGAACTAGGCTTTTCTGATTGGTAGAAGGAACAGAGTAGGGAAATTTCATCTACAGCTTTATTTCCCTAACTGCAGTCAGCACTTGCTACCTTCATGAAAGTTGCCAGGTATAAAGACCTGTAGTAGTATTTTTCCAACTTAGTTTTATGCTGTTTTCCAAAAAACAATCATTTCATGTATTTATTTATTTATTTAATTTTATGAGACAGGGTCTGGCTTTGTCACCCAGGCTGGAGTGCAGTGGTGCGATCTTGGCTCACTGCAACCTCTGCCTCTGAGGTTCAAGCCATCCTCCCACCTCAGCTCCGCCACTGAATAGCTGAGACTACAGGCACTCCCCACCATGCCCGGCTAATTAAAAAAATAATAATCATTTTAAATGCAAGCTTTATATTATAAAAACAAAGTAAACATGAAAATAAAACCCAACCATAGCAGTGTTGTTAAACTCTGGCCTGTAGCAGTGGCTCACACCTGTAATCCTAGCAGTTTGGAGGCCAAGAGAGGTGGATCACTTGAGACCTGGAGTTTGAGACCAGCCCAGGTGGCATAGCAAGACCTCATCTCTACTAAAAATTAAAAAAAAAATTAGCCACGTGTAGTGGTATGCACCCGTGGTCCCAGCTACTTGGGAGGCTGGGGTGGGAGGATCGCTTGAGCCCAGGAGGTCAAGGCTGCAGTGATCTATGATTACGCATTACACCCCAGCCTGGGTGACAAAGCGAGATGCTGTCTCAAAACAAAACAAAATGAAAAATAACTCTGGCTAGATGCTATTGCTTGCCAAGGGTGCAGTCTTCCATTTATTAAAAGTGAAAATTAGGACCAGGCACAGTGGCTCACGCCTGTGATCCCAGCACTTTGGGAGGCTGAGGTAGGTGGATCACCCGAGGTCAGGAGTTCGAGACCAGCCTGGCCAACATGGTGAAACCCTGTTATCTGCCAAAAATATAAAAGATTAGCCACGTGTCGTGGCGGGTGCTTGTAATCCCAGCTACTTGGGAGGCTGAGGCAGGAGAATCACTTGAACTCAGGAGGCAGAGGTTGCAGTGAGCCAAGATTGTGCCACTGCACTCCAGCCTGTGCGACAAGAGTGGAACTCCAACTCAAAAAAAAAAAAAAAAAGGAAAATTGGGTAATACTGCAAATTCATTAATATCACAGCAGCACTAAACTCAGTCTTCCTCTGTGCTGGGCTCAAGGGAACTGAAAGGGGAGTAACTTGCTATGCGGTTCAGTGTCATTTCATGCTGTGTCACTGCACCACCTAAAATCTTCACCTGGAGACTATGTCCCACACATGGGGAAATCAATCACTGTCATATTTTAAGTGCTTGCTGTGTGACAGCCATGATTACAATGACTGTTACTTTACCTCTTATTCTCACTCTAGTGTTCCCAGTGAAGCGGCGGAACCGGCACAGCCTAGTGGGGCCTCAGCACCTAGGAGGACGGCCAGCCCCTGTCCGACGGAGCAACACGATGCCCCCCAACCTTGGCAATGCAGGGCTGCTGGGCCGAATGCTGGATGAGAAAACCCCTCCCTCACCCTCAGGTACGTTTCTATCTCGTGGAAGGTTGGGGCAGCCGTGGGATCCCTGTGACCCTCTTCTGATCCCTACTCTTCCCCTCAAGGACAACCTGAGGAGCCGGGGATGGTGCGCCTGGTGTGTGGACACCATAACTGGATCGCTGTGGCCTATACCCAGTTTCTAGTCTGCTACAGGTGCTTGGGGAGGGAGTGGCAGGAGGTCCCAGCCCTGTTGATGGGAAGGGCATGTGGTGAGTGTTGGCGATGTCCCCTCAATCCTACAGGTTGAAGGAAGCCTCTGGCTGGCAGCTGGTGTTTTCCAGCCCCCGCCTGGACTGGCCCATTGAACGACTGGCGCTCACAGCCCGGGTGCATGGTGGGGCTTTGGGTGAACATGACAAGATGGTGGCAGCAGCCACCGGCAGCGAGATCCTGCTATGGGCTCTGCAGGCGGAAGGTGGTGGCTCCGAGATAGGTATGATCCCAAGCCTTTTCCAGAACCTTCTGTCCTTTAAATTCTACGGCCTGTTAAAATAACCCACCCCATAAAATCCTCAAACCCATAAGAATTCTCTGCTCTATTAGATCTCTTTGTGTCATTAGAATGCTCCAGCCCTTCAGAATTCTATATTCTGTTAGAATTCCCTGGCTTCCTAGAAAAATCCACCCACATATAATTCTCCCTCCATCAGAATTCCCTGCCCTGTTAGATCTCTTGGTTTTGTTAGAATGTGCTATTCTGTGTGGCCATGAGAAATCTCTGACTTGGCCTGGCGCAGTGGCTCATGCTTGTAATCCCAGCACTTTGGGAGGCTGAGGCAGGCAGATCATTTGAGGTCAGGAGTTCGAGACCCCCCGGCCAACAGGTTGAAACCCCGTCTTTACTTAAAAAATACAAAAAAATTAGCTGGGCATGGTGGCACGTGCCTGTAATCCCAGCTACTCAGGAGGTTGAGGCAGGAGAATCACTGGAACCTGGGAGGCAGATGTTGCAGTGAGCTGAGATGGCAACACTGCATTCCAGCCTGAGCAACAGTGAGACACCATCTCAAAAAAAAAAAAAAAAAGAAAGAAATCTCTGACTTATGGCTGGGCACAGTAACTCACACCTGTAGTTCCAGCACTTTGGGAGACCATGGCAGGAGGATTGCTTGAGGCCAGGAGTTCGAGGCTGCCATGAGCTATGTAAGCCATGATTGCACCACTGCACTCCAGCCTGGACAACAGAGCAAGACCCTGTCTCAAAGCCACAACAACAAATCTCGGACTTATTAATCTGTCCCCAAATAAATCTCAGCCCTCGTAAGAATCCCCTGCCACCACTGGAGGTTTTTTTGCCTTGTTGCAAAGCTCAGTGCTGTTAGAATTCCAGACTCCTTTAGAATCCCATACCCCATCAGAAATCTTCTGGCCCATTTTATCCTCTCTAATTCCTGCTGGAATCTTCACTTTTTTTTTTTGAAATGGAGGAGTCTCTCTGTTGCCCAGATTGGAGTACAGCTGTGTGATCTCGGCTCACTGCAACCTCTGCCTCATGGGGTCAAGCAATTCTCTTTCCTCAGCCTCCCAAGTAGCTGGGACTACAGGTGTGCGCTACCACACTCAGCTAATTTTTATATTTTTAGTAGAGATGTTGGCCAGGCTGGTCTCGAACTCCTGGCCTCAAATGATCCGCCCACCTGAGCCTCTCAAAGTGTTGGGATTACAGGTGTGAGCCACCATGCCCAGCCCCTGATGGAATCTTCTATCCTTCAAGGATTCTGTGGTCCCACTGAATCCTCTGGTCCTTGGAGTTCTTCCTCCCACCTCTCCTCCTCCATGAGGCAGGGTTCCAGCTGAGCCCTTTTTTCCCACTGCAGGGGTCTTCCATCTGGGGGTGCCTGTGGAGGCCTTGTTCTTCGTCGGGAACCAGCTCATTGCTACAAGCCACACGGGGCGCATCGGGGTGTGGAATGCCGTCACCAAGCACTGGCAGGTCAGAGTTCTGGCCAGCCTGGCTGCCCCCTTCCCAGTTTTCCAGACTGTACAGACCCAGGGAGGGGTTCGCATCTGCCCCCACCCCCACCCCCTAAACCTGGAGGAAGCCAGAGAACCAGCAGCTGGCCAGAACCTGGGGATGTCTGTGATAAAGGCCTAAGGAGCATCAGGGAAGCCTTCCTGGAGGAGGGGCTGCAGAGCCCACATGAAGCATGAATGGGTTTGAAAAGGAGGAGGGAGGATTGTCTTGGGACTGGGTGAGAGAACAGGTTAGGGGGGATGCTGTAGGAGACAAGAACTGGCTTGGCTCGGTGGCTCACACCTGTTGTAATCCCAGCACTTTGGGAGGCTGAGGTGGGAGGATGGCTTTGGGAGAAAGACAGACAGAGGCAGAGAAAGAGACAGAGGGGCAGAAAACCAGGCAAATACGGCCGGGCGCGGTGGCTCACGCCTGTAATCCCAGCACTTTGGGAGGCCGAGGCGGGCGGATCACAAGGTCAGGAGATCGAGACCATCCTGGCTAACACGGTGAAACCCCGTCTCTACTAAAAATGCAAAAAATTAGCCGGGCGAGGTGGCGGGCGCCTGTAGTCCCAGCTACGCGGGAGGCTGAGGCAGGAGAATGGTGTGAACCCCGGGGGGCGGAGCCTGCAGTGAGCCGAGATCGCGCCACTGCACTCCAGCCTGGGTGAAAGAGCGAGACTCCGTCTCAAAAAAAAAAAAAAAAAAGAAAGAAAACCAGGCAAATAGAAATAGAAAATCAGAAAGAGGTGACAGAGAAAGGTAAACAGAGTCAAACCAGACTGAACCACTGTGGCAGATGGGGGAACTCAGAGAGATAAAGGGAGATGAGTTAGAGTCATGTCAGAAGTGTAGAGTGGAGGCCAGGTGCAGTGACTCCCACCAGTAATCCCAGCACTTTGGGAGGCCGAGGCAGGAGGATGGCTTGAGCCCAGGAGTTTGACACCAGCCTAGGAGGCATAATAAGACTCTGTCTCAACAAAAAATTTAAAAAATTAAAACTTTAAAAAGCACAGAGTCCAGGAGAGGCCAAGAGTCAGAGAGACAGATGCATCAAAGGGAAGAAGGGAGGGAACAAGACAGGCACAAAGGTAGACCTGGGGTAGACGGGGCTGGGGAGCAGTGGGTGGGTTCTGGAGGTGGAGGAGAGGGCCCATCCTCTGTGAGGGGTCACCACGGAAGCAAAGGAGTAGAAGGGCTCCCGGCTGCAGCCTGTCCTGCCCGCCCCCCCAGGTCCAGGAGGTGCAGCCCATCACCAGTTATGACGCGGCAGGCTCCTTCCTCCTCCTGGGCTGCAACAACGGCTCCATCTACTACGTGGGTGAGCAGCAGCCTGTGTCCCGGGTGCCCGAGAGCCTCCCCTGGGAGAGGGGAAGGGAGGGAGAGAGGCTGGGGCACCTGGAACAAACCCACTCCACCTTCCCTGCCCACCCCAGATGTGCAGAAGTTCCCCTTGCGCATGAAAGACAACGACCTCCTTGTCAGTGAGCTCTATCGGGACCCGGCGGAGGATGGGGTCACCGCCCTCAGTGTCTACCTCACCCCCAAGACCAGTAAGCTATGACCCGGCTTCCCCTGCTGCTGTCACCTGCCAGCCCCAGCCCCAGCCTGCAGCTGTCCCCCAGCTTGTATAGCATGACCCAGGGGGGTTTATTGAGGGGCGGCAGATTCAACTCTCTCTCATTTTTTTTTTTTTTTGAGACAGAGTCTCATTCTGTTGCCCAGGCTGGAGTGCAGTGGTCCAATCTTGGCTCACTGCAACCTCCACCTCCTGAGTTCAAGCGATTCTCCTGCCTCAGCCTCCCAGATAGCTAGGATTACAGGCGCCCACTACCACGCCTGGCTAATTTTTGTAGTTTTAGTACAGATGGGGTTTCACCATGTTGGCCAGGCTGGTCTTGAACTCCTGACCTCAGATGATCTGCCCGCCTCAGCCCCCCAAAGTGCTGGGATTACAGACGTGAGCCACCATGCCCAGCCAGATTCAACTCTCATCCAGTCATTCAACAAATATTTACTGAGCATCCCTGTATATAAGCACTGTTCTAGGTGCTAGATGGTGGCCAGCCTCTCCACCAGGGGCAGAATGGACAATTAGGAGTTAATCTTTGTGTTTCTTTCCCATCTTTGTGATTAAGGCATGATATTCACATGTTCATAAAACAACACCGATGCAGGTTTTATAGCAGATGAAGCTGAGTTCTCTTACTTGAGACAGTTTTTTGTTTTGTTTTCTTGACATCAAATGCAGAATAGGTTAATTTTTGAGATGTAATTCTCATACCATAAAATTTCCCATTTTAACATGCACAATTCAGCGGATTTTAGTATATTCACAAGGTTGTACAACTATCACCGTGAACAAATTCCAGAGTATGTTCATCACCCCCGTAAGAAATCCCCTGATCTTTAGCAGTAACTCCACATTTCTCACTTCTGATACCCTCTAGAAATCACTAATATGCTTTCTCTTTTTGTTTGAAACAAAGTCTCGCTCTGCTGCCCAGGCTGGAGTGCAGTAGTGTGATCTCAGCTCACTGCAACCTCCGCCTCTTGGGTTCAAGCAATTCTCATGCTTCAGCTTCCTGAGTAGGGGAGGATTACAGGTATGCATCACCATGCCCGGCTAATTTTTCTACTTTTAGTAGAGACTGGGTTACGCCATGTTGGCCAGGCTCAATATGCTTCCTATACCTATGGATTTGCCTGTTCTGGACAATTCATGTAAATGGGATCATACATTATATGGCCTTTTGTGTCTGCATTTTTCACTTAGCATAATTTTTTTAATGGTTATTGTTTTCTGGGTCTTAAGATATCCTTACCTATTCTAGGTTACAAAGATCTACAGAATTTCTTCTAGAAGACTTACAGTTTTAGTTTTCACGTGGAAGTCTGTTCTATCAGAAATTAAATTTTATGTATGGTGTGAGGCAGGGATTATTCTTTAAAAAAAAAAAATAGAGACAGGGACTTGCTTTGTTGCCCAGGCTAGAGTGCAGTGGCATGATATCAGTTCTCTGCAACCTCCGCCACTTGGGCTCAAGCGATCCTTCCACCTCAACCTCCTGAACAGCAGAACCACAGGCATGCATCACCACACCTGTCTAATTTTTGTATTTTTTTATAGAGACAGGGTTTTGCCATGTTGCCCAGGCTAGTCTTGAACTCCTGGGCTCAACTGTTCCTCACACTTTGGCCTCCAAAGTGCTGGAAATACAGACTTGAGTCACTGTGCATGGCCATAGCTGCTGCTGCTGCTGCTGCTTTTTTTTTTTTTTAAGCAGAAATAAGTTAATAATACACCTAACTTCATGACAGATTATCACCTTTCTTCTTTGTAAGGCTCTTTTCTTATTTCTTTTTTTTCTTTCTTTTTTTTTTTTCTTTTCCTGAGACAGAGTATTGCTCTGTCATTCACCGCAGGCTGGAGTGCAATGGCGCAATCTCAGCTCACTACAACCTCTGCCTCCTAGGTTCAAGCAATTCTCCAGACTCAGCCTCCCAAGTAGCTGGGATTATGGGTGCCTGCCACCATGCCTGGCTAATTTTTGTGTTTTTAGTAGAGGCAGGGTTTTGCCATGTTGGCCAAGCTGGTCTTGAACTCCTGGGATTCTCCTGCTGTGGTCTCCCAAAGTGCTGGATTTACAGGCGTGGGCTGCTGCACCCGGCCTCTTTCTTATTTCACTTACTTACTCATTTCCTCCTCATCTCCTTTCCCACCACATGCCACTATTATGTCATTTTTGTTTGTTTTTTGAGACAGTCTCGCTTCGTCACCTAGGCTAGAGTGCAGTGGCGCAATCATAGCTCACTGCAGCCTTACCCCCTGGGCTCAAGTGATCCTCCTACTTCAGCCTCTTGAGTAGCTGGGATCATAGGTGCATGCCATCACACTCAACTAGTTTTTTAAAAATCTTTTGTAGAGATGAGGGTCTCACTGTATTGCCCAGGCTGGCCTCAAACGCCTGTCCTCAAGCAATCTTCCTGCCTCGGCCTCTGTTCTCTGTTTTTCTTTCTCTTTCCTCTCTTATTTGCTGTTTCACTGTTACAACTTCTGTCTCTGGGCCTCTCCTCCTCTGACCTGTGCCTTTGTCTCCTTGTTCCTCCATTTCCCACATCTCATCACCATCTTTTTGTGTCCTTCCCTCTCTCCTTGCTTTCTGACTGTGTCTCTGTTCTGTGTCTCTTTCTTTCTTTCTTTCTTTCTTTCTTTCTTTCTTTCTTTCTTTCTTTCTTTTTTTTTTTGAGACAGAGTCTCATTCTGTCATGCAGGCTGGAGTGCAGTGGCGTGGTCTTGGCTTATTGCAACCTCTGCCTCCTGGGTTCAAGCAATTCTCATGCCTCAGCCTCCTGAGTAGCTGGGATTACAGGTGTGCACCACCACCCCCAGCTAATTTTTGTATTTTTAGTAGAGACGGGGTTTCAGCACATTGGCCAGGCTGGTCTTGAACTCCTGACCTCAGGTGATCCACCCACCTCAGCTTCCCAAAGTGATGGGATTACAGGCGTGAGCCACCATGCCCGGCCTCTCCTTGCTTTCTGACTATGTCTCTGTTCTGTGCCTGTTTCTTTCTCCCTGCCCTGGTTTCTGTCTCTGTGGCCCAGGCCCTCTCTTCATCCTTGGCCCCTCACCAGGTGACAGTGGGAACTGGATCGAGATCGCCTATGGCACCAGCTCAGGGGGCGTGCGGGTCATCGTGCAGCACCCGGAGACTGTGGGCTCGGGGCCTCAGCTCTTCCAGACCTTCACTGTGCACCGCAGCCCCGTCACCAAGATCATGCTGTCGGAGAAGCACCTCATCTCAGGTGAGCCTCTCTGGGGTGCTCCTGTGCTGGGAGAGACAGCTCAGATGGGAGTGTGGAGAGAGGAGGATGAGAATTTCCACTGGAGAGGGACACTGTGTAGGAAGCGAGCTCTGGCGGAGAGGATTGACCTGGGATGGGACTGTAATTGCAGAAGTGAGAGAATACCATAGGGGATCAGTCTGGGGAAGAGTGAATCTGTGTGTGTTCGGGAATCCATCAATTCAGCAAGGATTTACAGGGCACCCACCATGTGCCAGACATAGGGGATACAGTGATGAACAAGACAGGCCAAGTCCCTGCCCTCGTGGAGCTGACATTCTAGCGGGGATGGCAGACAATAAATATATAAAAATGGACATCAATGGCCAGGTGCGGTGGCTCACACTTATAATCCCAGCACTTTGGGAGGCCAAGGCGGGTGGATTACTTGAGATCAGGAGTTCGAGACCAGCCTGGCCAACATGGTGAAACCCCACCTCTACCAAAAATATAAAAAATTAGCCAGGTGTGGTGGCACGTGCCTGTAATCCCAGCTACTCGGGAGGCTGAGGCAGAAGAATTGCTTGAACCCGGGAGGCAGAGATTGCAGAGAGCCAAGATCATGCTACTGCACTCCAGCCTAGGCAACAGAGCGAGACTCCATCTCAAAAATAAATAAAAATGCAAATCAGGCTGGGCACTGTGGCTCATGCCTATAATCCCAGCACTTTGGGAGGCCAAGGTGGGAGGATTGCTTGAGGCCAGGAGTGTGAGACCAACCTGGACAACAAAGTGAGACCTTGTTTTGTAGAAAATTTAAAAAAATTAGCCAAGTATGGTGGCACACACCTGTTGTCCCAGCTTCTTGGGAGGCTGAGGTGGAGGGATCACTTGAGCCCAAGAGTCAGGGGCTGCAATCGGCTATGGTTGCACTCCTGCACTCCAGCCCAGGCAACAAAGCAAGACTCTATCTCATAAAATAAAATATTAATAAAATAAATCAACACCAGGCAATGATAAGGGCTATGAATAAACATGAAGCTGTGTGTGACTAGAGAGTGTCAAGTTGCCGGAGAGGGGTCGTTCAGGGAAGGCCTGAGGAAGGACCTTTGAGCAGAAATAACAGAATGAGCAGTGCAGATTGGTAGGGACAAGCATTCAGGCTGAGGGAACAGGCATTGCAAAGGCTCTGAGGTAAAAGGATGCCTGAGGAAGTGCAGGGAGCCACTTGTGCCTGGAACAGAGTGAATGAGGGGGAGAATGGGAGGAGATGAGGGTATGGAGGTGACAAGGGCTGGAGCCACAGGGCTCCGAGCAGGGGAGGGACATGACTAGATCAGGTGTCCACAGGCTCCACCTGGCTGCCCGTGGGAGCACACTACTGGGATAGGACAGGAGCAGGGGACCTCTGGGAGGGGGGTGCTGATATGGTCCAGGCAGGTGACGAAATGGACCAGGACCAGTGTGGGGCAGAGGACAGGGCAAGGTGAGATCAGGCTCTGGAACAGTTTTGAAGGCAGACGCAACAGGGTTTTTAACATTTGGAATTCTGGGGAGGAAAGGATTCTCTGAAAGGGAAGAACTCAGCAAGGGCTGACCCTCCTGAAACGGGGCTGTTCTGAGGCTCTGGAGGGGCAGGCAGCATTGATGCCTGCACCAGGCCTGACTTCCTGCTCTCCTTGCGCCCCTCAGTCTGTGCCGACAACAACCACGTGCGGACATGGTCTGTGACTCGCTTCCGCGGCATGATTTCCACCCAGCCCGGCTCCACCCCACTCGCTTCCTTCAAGATCCTGGCTCTGGAGTCGGCAGATGGGCATGGCGGCTGCAGTGCTGGCAATGACATTGGTGCCTACTGGCTCCTAGCCTTCCCACCCCACTGACCCCCTTACTGACCCCTGTTGACCTCCGCTGATTCCCACTTGTGGCCACCTGACCCAGGAGCCTGCAACGATTGGGGTGTCCTGATCCTTGAGGCACCTGAGCTCCACTGACTGCCGCAACCCCCCAGCCCTCTCTGGCCTGCCCAACTCCAACAACCTGGGGATGGGACCGGGGTCTTGGGGTGGTGGGTTTCATCAATGGGGAAGGAAGTCTGAGGCTGAGGGAATCCCAGCTGGCCCTGACCCCTGCCCCTGCCTGGCCCAGGCCCCTATGGCGAGCGGGACGACCAGCAAGTGTTCATCCAGAAGGTGGTGCCCAGTGCCAGCCAGCTCTTCGTGCGTCTCTCATCTACTGGGCAGCGGTGAGGACAGTCCTGTCCAACAGGGAGGGAGGTCAGGGGAGAAGGCAAGTTGCTAGCCAGGTCACTGAGGCCAGAAAGGGGTCCCAGCCAAGGACCACTGAAGGAGCAAAGGCTGGGAGGGAGGACAGGCCTGGTGGGTTTGTCTTCTGGTATCAAAGGTGTGACAGGTGTTGGTGGGAGTGACCTGGCGCAGTGCCAGCCCAGTGCAGGCAGGGCCGGGTTGAAGGCACAGGGGGAGGAGTCAGGATGGGATCGGGGGGCCCAGACAGAGGGGTCAGGGTGGGATGGGGGCCCAGGGGGAGGGGTCGGGGTGGGATGGGGGCCCAGGGGGAGGGGTCGGGGTGGGATGGGAGGCCCAGGGGGAGGGGTCGGGGTGGGATGGGAGGCCCAGGGGGAGGGGTCGGGATGGGATGGGGGCCCAGGGGGAGGGGTCAGGGTGGGATGGGGGCCCAGGGGGAGGGGTCGGGGTGGGATGGGGGGCCCAGGGGGAGGGGTCGGGATGGGATGGAGGAGACCCAGGGAGCTGTAGGAGCCTTGCTTCAGCTGGGAAAGGGGCCTCGGAGGATGTTCTGGATGAAGGGACTCTGAGCAGAGACCTAGAGGACAAGTAGGAAGGAGCAGAAGAAAGAGGGGAGGGGAAAGGGGCCCCGGGCTGAGGGAACTGTATGTGCAGAGGCTGAGAAGGGCCAAATAGGGTCACACGGGAAGGACACCTGGGCTCCTGGGCTGGAGCACAGAATAGGAGGTGAGGATGGGGTGCAGATGCGGGCGGGCCTTGTCAGTCTGTGGAAGGGCTGAGGCTTTGTCCTGTGCGGGGAGCCATGGCCACTGCACGGGGGATGAAAGGAGGCTTGATGGGAGGCCAGGAGCCCAGGGAGGAGGCCAGGAGGCTGATAGGAGTTGGGGGAGCAGCTGGGACGGGCCTTGGGCCTTCCCTGCAGTGGGAGCAGGGAAGAGCAGAAGCTCTGGGAGACTCCCTGGGTGTTTGGGGCTGGGGTGTCCAAGAGCTCCTGGACCCTTGGGACTGGAACTCAAGAGAAAAGCAGGCTAGGGATGGATAAAGATTGGGGTGGCCCCTGGAGAGGCAGGAACTGCAGCCACAGTGGTGGGGACTGGGACTAGGAAGGGTGAGAAAGCGAGGGTGACTGCCTCCCCCATGGCACCCCCCAGGGTGTGCTCTGTGCGCTCCGTGGACGGCTCACCCACGACAGCCTTCACAGTGCTGGAGTGTGAGGGCTCCAGGCGGCTCGGCTCTCGGCCCCGGCGCTACCTGCTCACCGGCCAGGCCAACGGCAGCTTGGCCATGTGGGACCTAACCACCGCCATGGACGGCCTCGGCCAGGCCCCTGGTACTCCCTGCCCCACCCCCAATCCTGTCCCTCCTGTCCCAAGCCCCACAGCCTCACCCAGAACCACTCTCCACAGCCAACTTCCTGATCTCTCTCCCAGGCCCTTGCCCTCTGACCCCTTTTCCTTTGACCCCCTCTCTTCTCCCCATCCCTTCCTGCCCTTGTTTTTTAACCCGTCTCAGCCTCTGGCCCCCATGCATTGATCTCTGCTTCCTCTCTCCTGTCCTGACCCTTGGTGCTTGCACTGCAATGCAACCCAGGCCCTTGCCCTATGACCCCTGTCTTGCCCCCTGACCCTGCTTCCGTGCCCCCCAGCAGGTGGCCTGACGGAGCAAGAGCTGATGGAACAGCTAGAACACTGCGAGCTGGCCCCACCGGCTCCCTCAGCTCCCTCGCGGGGCTCTCTCCCCAGCCTCTCACCTCACATCTCCCTCACCAGGTAGCCACAACTCCACTTCCCCTTCTGTGCAATGGTGGGAGAGGGGACAGCGTGGTGGCCCCGGGGACAGAGTGGCCCAGCTGCCCCGTGATGACGTGCCCTTACTGTCCTTACTTCCTCAGCCTCCACTCAGCCTCCAGCAACACCTCCTTGTCTGGCCACCGTGGGAGCCCAAGCCCCCCACAGGCTGAGGCCCGGCGCCGTGGTGGGGGCAGCTTTGTGGAACGCTGCCAGGAACTGGTGCGGAGTGGGCCGGACCTCCGACGGCCACCCACACCAGCCCCTTGGCCCTCCACCGGTCTCGGCACTCCCCTCACACCTCCCAAGATGAAGCTCAATGAAACTTCCTTTTGAACAATGCAGCTGCCATGATGCCTTGGGATGCCCTGGTCCTGGGGGACTCAGGTGCCTCCCTGATTTCTGTGGGAACCCCGGGTTCAGGGCCAGGGCCTCCTTGGCATAAATGATTATTGTTACTAGGTCCCCACCTTCCCCCTTTTCTGGAAGCCAAAGTCACGCTCCCCAATAAAGTCCTCACTGCCAACATCTTGCTTATTCTTAGCAGGTTTGGGACTCCCCAGGAAAGGGGTGGGGAAGATGTGGGACCCAACCTGATATATGCAAAATCAGGAACATCTACCTCTCTTGTTTAAGCAAAGGGAGGCCAGGCATGGTGGCTCACACCTATAATCCCGGCACTTTGGGAGGCCAGTTTGCTTGTGCTCAGGAGTTTCAGACTAGCCTGGGCAACATAACAAAACCCCATCTCTACAAAAAATGCAAAAATTAAGCAGGCATAGTGGTGCATGCCTGTGGTCCCAGCTTCTTGGGAGGCTGAGGTGGGAGGATCGCTTGAGCCTAGGAGGCCAAGGCTACAGTGAGCCATGATCACACCACTGAACTCCAGCCTGAGTGACAGAGTGAGATCCTATCTCAAAAACAAAACAAAACAAAAAAGGTGTTGCAGGGGAGGAATGTGTTGGCTTTTACTCTGCCTTCAGGCATGGCTGGATCCAGGGGTTTCCTAATCCAGAATATCTTTTTTTCTTTTTTCTTTTTCTTTTTTTTTTAAAGTCTCACTCTGTCATCCAGGCTGGAGTGCAGTGGTATAATCTCAGCTCACTGCAACCTCCACCTCCCAGGTTCAAGCAATCGCAATCCTCCTGCATCAGCCTCCCGAGTAGCTGGGATTACAGGTGCGCACCACCATGCCCAGCTGGTTTTTTTATTTTTAGTAGAGACAGCGTTTCACCATGTTGGCCAGGCTGGTCTCGAACTCCTGACCTCAGGTGATCTGCCCACCTCAGCCTCCCAAAGTGCTGGGATTACAGGCGAGAGCCACTGTGTCCGGCCCAGAATATCTTTTTATCTCCTAACTTCACTTACCTCTGGAATGCATCTTCAATCAGGTTTTCTCTCTGTGGCAAGGTGACAATAAGCAGCTCCTTAGCAACTCTTTTTACCCTAGCAACAGCAAAAATCACAAGACTGATTCTCATTGGCTTGAATGAAGTCAGGTGGCCATTCCTGAACCAATTACTGTGGCCAGTGTGATGAAGGCCTTCCATTATTGCAGCCTGGATCATGTGTCCTGTTGTATTTTTAGTAGAGGCAGGGTTTCACCATGTTGGCCAGGCTGGTCTCAAACTCCTGACCTCAGATGATCCACCTAACTTGGCCTCCCAGAGTGCTGGGATTACAGGTATGAGCCACCTTTCCTGGCTGGCCTTGGGATTTTTTTTTTTCCCAAATAATGCCCGTTCCTATGGCACTTCCTTGAGGAGGTTTTCTTTTCTCCTTGTGCCAATAAAAAAGGGATAGAAAGTGGGGACAGACTAGGAGTAGAGAATACTAGAACATACTAATTCTAGAATTCCGTAGTTTCTGGAATGCCAGAGCTTCTGAAACATAGAGAGGGGTCTCAAACGTTAGGACATCTCGGACACGAGGATATTCTGGAGTGCTCATGGATGAACAATATTAGAGTTCTCCCCTGCTTATCAGAGAATCCAGAATATAGAAGTTTCTGACAAAAAGGACCTGAAAAATCACTGATTCTAGAATAGGGGAGTGTCAAGGGGAGTTCATACCCATGAATCTCCACCGGTAGGAATATCTTGCATGCCAGGATGTCTGGAATGCTGAGAATTATAGGATACAGAAAGGAATCTGGATTACTAGGAAATCTAGAGAATGGGAGAGATCCTGGACTATCCGCCCTTCCAGAGCACTGGAAGGTTTGTTTGTGTTCCAAGAAATCCATAATGGCAGGAGGTTCCGGATTATCAGAGAATCTAGAACACAAATAGGAGACGTAAAAGGTGAGTGCCTCTGAAACCGGGGTGTTCTTAAAAAGCTGCGCATCTCAAACCCTAGTTTTGTTTTTGTTTGTTTGTTTTTGAGACAGGGTCTTTCTCTGTTGCCCAGGCTAGAGTGCAGTGGTGCAATCATGGCTCACTGCAGCCTCGGCCTTCTGGGCTCAAGCGATCCTCCTGCCTCAGCCTCCTGAGTATTTGGGACTACAGGTGTGTGCCACCACAGCCAGCTACTTTTTAAGTTTGTTTGTAGAGACAGTTGTCTCACTATGTTGCCCAGGCTGGTCTCAAACTCCTGGGCTCAAGCCATTCTCCCGCCTTAGCCTCCCAAAGTGCTGGGATTACAGGTGTGAGCTACCATGCCCAGCCTCAGACTCTAGAAAATTTTTTACATGCCAGGATATTCAAAATATTGGGGGATATTGGCATGTTAGGAAATCTAGTATATGGGAGGAGGGCCTGGAAGGTCAGGAAATCTAGAATATGGTGGTGGTTTGTAATGCTCACAGATCTAGAATATTAGGGTCATTTTTTTTTCCAGGTCAGAGAATCCAGAATGCTCGTGTTGCTGGAATGCTGGTCATTCTATTTTTATTTCATTTTTAAATTTTTATTATTTTCTTTATTTCTTTTTTTTGAGACAGGGTCTTTCTCTGTTGCCCGGGTTGGAGTGCAGTGGTGTGACCTCAGCTCACTGCAATTTCTGCCTCCCGGGTTCAAGTGATCCTCCCACCTTAGCCTCTTGAGTAGCCGGGATTACAGGCGTGCGCCACCATGCCTGGATAATTTTTGTATTCTTAGTAGAGACAGGGTTTCACTGTGTTGGCCAGGCTGGCCTCAAACTCCTGACCTCAAGTGATCTGCCCTCCCGCCTCGGCCTCCCAAAGTGCTGGGATTACAAACGTGAGCCGGCCTCATTCTGAGGGAGGGGGTAGGAGAGAGAGAGAGAGGGAGGGAGGAGAATTTGAGATGTCAGCAAATCTAGAACACTGAAGAGCTGGGTTTTTTAAATGCTAGAGATAGTATTATCCTAGTATAGTATTAACTCTGTGTGTTTTTGTGCGTGAGAGGGCATGGGGGGAGGAGTGGAAGATTCTGGAATGCGGGGGGACTAGAACTCTGAGGGATTCTGAAGGGTTGAGATGAGTTAGGATCCAAGAGGTGACATAGACACGACCCTGGGAGATAGTGACACTGAAGGGAGGGATGGGGAGTGGGCAATCCAAATTCTAGGGGGAGGGGAGGCTAACGCCGGAAGTTGCAGTGGTAAGCCAGAGGCTGTTGCCTAGCAACAAGCATTGAAGATGCGCTGGATCCCGGACAGAAGGGAGAAATTTCAGCAGCGCCCCCAGCAAATGCTCCAGCCACAGGGTAGGAGATGGTGAGGGGGGAGGCGGGTAGGGATATGCTGTCCTGCAGGGTCATGTGAGCAGGGGTCTTGGGGGTTATACAAAAACAGGGTCATGGAGTACAGTCATGGGGCAGAGCTGGGCTCTGGGACAGCCCACGAATGGCTGTGAATGGAGTGTGAGTGCCGTCGTCACCTGCCCCAGGGACTGTGTGTCCCTGGACGGTGCTGGACCCAGATTTCTGGGTGTCAGTGTGGGATGGAGGCATGGATTGCTGTAGGTGGCAGTAACGGTGTGTAGCCGTGTGAGTCAGCCTGTGTGTCTCACTGTGAGGGGGGGTGAAGGACTTCCCCGTCAGTCCTGCACACCCTCCTGGATTGGAAGAAGGAGCAGGAGTGGGGAGTGGGGGGTGCAACTGGATCAGTTGGCATTCTTGGTCTGGGGTGGGCTCTGTGGTCAAGGCGTGTGGCCTAGTAACCTGTGTGGGTGGAGCCTGGGATCCACGAGATGGGGGCGGGGCTAACGCTACAGAACTGAGAACCTTAAGAATCCAACTGCTGTGGGATATGGGGCCTGGAACCCCAAAGCGAACATGAAAGGGGTGGGCTTGGGATCCTGCATGTGGTCACGTCCCAATTTTCTGTGGGAAAAGGTGTGGCCTAAAACTCAGTGGAAAAAGTGGTGATTGGGGCAGAGTGAAGCTCTGAGGGTAGTGCCTTAGGGAGAGAAGGGGCTTGTATTTCAGAGACTATAAGGTGGAGCCTTGAATTTATAGTAATCTTCTCAAAGAATTGATCCCTTCCCAAGGCCCTAGGCTTCAGGGGTTCCAGGCTCACCATCTGCAAAAGCTTGCTCCCCAAAGCTCTGTCCCTCAGTGAACCCAGCCAGGCTCTGCCCCTGACCCACAGGATCTGCTCCCAGGGGGCTCCTGACTCTGCCCCCTTCTGCACCTCACTTATCGCCAACCCCAGAGGGTATCAGACCCCCTTCCTTGCCTGAGTCTTTGAATGCTCCCAAGAGCTTTCAGTCTCAAGCTGGGCTTGAGACCCCGAGTTTGAAGGCTTGAAGCCTGGAACCCCGGTGTGGACGGGGTTTAAGGGCCCCTGTGGCTTGCAGCTCCTAGTGGTGGAGACTCTTAGGCAAGGAGGGGATCGGTACTCTCTTTTATATAGGTTTATATGTTTATTTATTATTGAGATAGGGTCTCACTCTATCGTCCAGGCTGGAGTGCAGTGCAGTGCAGTGGTGCCATCTCATCTCACTGCAGACTCCACTTTCCAGGCTCAAGTGATCCTCCTACCTCATCCTCCCGAGTAGCTGGAACTACTGGCACATGCCACCATACCCGGCTAATTTTTGGATTTTTAATAGAGATGGGGTCTTATGTTGTACTGTGTTGCCCAGGCTCGCCTCAAGCTCCTGGACTCAAGCGATCCACCTCGGCCTCCCAAAGTGCTGGGATTGGCCGGAACTGGGAACTCTCTAAGAAGAAAGTCTGCAATTCTGGGTGGTGGGAGGCTGCTTTCGGGAGCATCCAAAGACTCAGGCAAGGAAGGGGGTCTGATACCCTCTGGGGGCGGCGATAAGTGGGGTGCAGGAGGGGGCAGAGCCAGGAGCCCCCTGGGAGCAGAGTTTGTGGATCCGGGCAGAGCCTGGCTGGGTTCACTGAGGGACAGAGCTTCCGGGAGCAAGCTTTTGCAGATGGTGAGCCTGGAACCCCTGAAGCCTAGGGTCTTGAGAAGAGATCAATTATTTGAGAAGATCCAATGTGAACTTGGGACCCTCAGAGGGGCAGGTCCTGGGGGCTGGTGCGGGGTTGGTGCTCCATTTGCAGAATCCTCAGTCTCTCTCTTGTAAAGGGGTACCCGTGGGGGGCTTCCAGCTTCCACGCCAGCGACAGAGCTAAATTCTGACCGAATTCTCCCAGAACTGGGAGCAGAGGGCTGAGGCAGTCCAGCTTAGGGGACCCTGCCCCCAACCCCCCTCCCGTATCCCTCCCATTTGTAAGCACCCCTACGCCTGGGACCTCTGCTCCACGAGAAGGTTCACGGAGCCAGTACCCGAGTCCTAATTTCCCCCCATCGCGTGGGGAACTCGAGGTCCCCCGCGCCCCCAAACCGGCACCTGTCCTTGCTGCTTCCCGATTGGCCGCGCGGCGAGCGCTGGCGGCGCCGGGCTGTGATTGGCGGGAAGTTCGCAGCCCGTGGCTGGACTGTGGAGAAAGTGAGTCGGCCTCGGGCGGGGCGGGGGCGGGGGCAGGGGCGGGGCCGCGGCTAGCCGGACCCGCTGGACAGACCGCCCGCCCGGAGCGGGACTCGGCGCCCGACACGATGCGGAGGCCTGGCACCAGCGGCCGCCGCCCCCTCCTGCTGGTGCTGCTGCTGCCGCTCCTCGCAGCCGCCGCCTCCGCCGCCAGCCCCAGCCCCAGCCCCAGCCAGGTCGTCGAGGTCCCGGGGGTCCCCAGCCGCCCGGCCAGGTAAGCCCGGCTGCGGCCCCTGCTTCCTTGTGCCCCTTCCACCTGGTGGAAGTCTGGCGGTCCAGGAGGACCACGGCTTTCGGATTCAGGGGGAAATCGAACCCACTGCTTCGATGTGGAGATGCAAAGAGGGCTCTTGGATTTATTAGGCACTCTCAATTTGTAGGGATTAGATTCGGGGAGTACTGAGATTTTTAGGGGAAAGAATCCCCTTTATTGTGGTGGAGAAGGCTAAGTCTCCAGAGAATCCTCGAGTTAGTTCGGGGAAAGGTCTCTAGTTTATTGGGGCGGGGGGGTGGGGGCCTGAGCTCTCCTAGAATGATAGAGACGTGTGGGGTCTTCGAGCTAGGATGGAGCTCCCCAAGTTTCTTGGGCGCGTAAGAAGGAAAGGTGTTGGGGGATTCTGGAGGGACTTTATGAGGCCGCTGAGTTGTCCTGGTTTTCTAGGATTTGGAGGCTCTGTGTTGATGAAAAGGGACCTTTGGGTTTTTCGAATTGGTCAGGAAGCCGTAGACTCTTGGGTTGATGGCGAAGGGGCTTGTGGGGAGTTGGGTGGGGTGGGGGAGTCCTCAGGCTTCAGAACGGTTGGGGATGCTCAAGTTTCCTAGAATTAGAGGACTCTGGGATTCAATGAGGCTCCAGTGATTTCACCGCGAGAGATCCAGGATTCCCTATAGATCTGGGGGCTATAGGCGCCCTTCCTGTCTGCGGGTGACGGCACTGAAGGAAGCCGTCTGCCCAGCACCCCCACCCACCCTCCCCGCCTGGCGGCCCAGCGCTCCGTTACAAAGGCCCCGGGCTCCTCTCCCGCCTGGGTCTCTGCGAATGCGTTTAGTAACCCGAGCCGCGGCGGGGGCGGGGCCGGGAAGGGGTTAACCTGGAGAAAAGGCGGGAGGGATGACGGCAAGATCGGGGATCCCCGAGGCTCCCCACCAGATGGCCTCATCCTCCACTCGGCCCCACCCACCTGAGAGGGGCCCACGCTCTGGACACCCCCTTCTCTGCACCCCCCCACTGCTCTCCTCTCGGGGTCTGGGCGCGCGTCCTCGTCTCTAGCCCCCCCTTAGCCTGGGGATAATGGACTTGTCTGGGGGGCCCCTTCATTGCGACGCACTTGAACCGGAGCTGGAAGCTCCGCCACTGAGACCCTCTGGGCTCGGAGATGTCTCCAAGAACGGCACCTTTCTCCTGGTCAGGCGGGAAACTGAGGCCCAAAGACCAAGAAACGCTGGCTTCTGGACACACATCGTGGAAGGGCAAGAACAGGCCAGAACTCAGGCTCTGGGATTCTCAGTCCTGGACTGTGACTCCCGTATCCCCCTCCACCTCAGCACCCTGCCGGACCCACAGTCAGAGGGAAGAGCCTTCCCTCCCCAGCTGCCAAGGCCTGTGAAAATGGCGCCACCTGTCGGCCAGGCTCAGGATGGCGTCTGAGTCCCGGACCGGGATGTGCGGGAGGGCGGGATTCTAGATTCCCAGACAGTCCGGGCTTAGAAATGCTCTTAGAAATCGAGTCTTTTGTTTTTGTATTTTAATCACTTTTAAAAGGCTTTAAAATAACGTATTTTTTTCAATAAAATCTTACCGCCAAAACTTCATAAGACCAAAGTACGGTTTCTGTGCCCTTTAGCCCAAAGTCTAAGCCAATTTGCCTCCCATTGTACAGATGGAGAAACTGAGGTGTGGGGAGAAGAACCTCGATAGTCATATACCTGTTTCAAGCCCCCTCAGGATTCGTCTTGGTTTCCCCTCCCCCGATTGCCCTCCTTTGCAGAGTTCTGGGGTGGTAGGGGCCTGAGTGACTTCCACTCCACTATTTATAGCGTTGCTGTTTGTCGCTGCTGCCCGGGCCAGACGTCTAGGAGGAGCCGCTGCATCCGAGGTGGGTTCTGGAAGATGGGGTATGAGTAGGGGGCAAAAGGGAGTAGGAGGAGAGGGGCAGGGAGCTCCCCATCCCGCCGCTCATCCCAGTGGGAGAGCTGGATGCATTTGGTAGAGAAGTACTTGGTCCCCTCCTTCCCCACTTAGTCCCTGGCTGTCTCCGAAGCCTCCTGCAGGGTCCGAAGCTGCCAGCCCAAAAAGTGTGCAGGCCCCCAGCGGTGCCTGAACCCAGTGCCTGCAGTGCCCAGTCCCAGTCCCAGCGTGAGGAAGAGACAGGTGTCCCTCAACTGGCAGCCACTGACGTGAGTGGGCAGTCCCTCCCCTACCAAATCCTCCCTTAGGAACTCCCAGCTTTGCCCCCGTTTCCGCTCCTCCTCCCTCCCCGCTCCCTCTCTCTCCCCGCTCCCTCCCCGGCTCTTTCTTTTGCTATCAGCCTGTCTGTCCGTTTCTATTTCATCCCTTCCCTGCCTATCTCAGGCTCTTCCCATCTCTGCATTATTTCTGTCTCTTTCTGTTTCTTTCTAGTTACCTGTCTCTTTTCCTCTCTCTCTTTCTCCCTGTGTCTCACTGCCTGCCTCTATGTCTAAGTCTCTCTGCCCCTTCTCTCTTTCTCTCCCCCAACCCCCATCATCTCTTTCTCTCAGGGTCTTTGTTTCTCTCCCACTAGAGGCCTGGTCCCCATAAATGGGTGTTGTGGGGGGAGGGTTGGGCAGAGCCGCTACTGAAAGACATTTTCCTGGCATGGAGGCCCTTTGGTGGGGAGGTCAGTTTAACCCGGTGACAGCAGCTTTTCCGTCCTCTCCCACCCAGGCTGCAGGAGGCCAGAGCTCTACTGAAGCGGCGGCGGCCTCGGGGGCCAGGGGGCCGGGGACTACTGAGAAGGAGGCCCCCACAGCTTGCCCCCGCTGGCAAGGCCCCGGGTAAGCACATCCGCCTTTCCTCCGCCTGGGGCGAGGGGGGTTCCGGGCCAGATAAAGCCGTCTGGTTCCCACGGTCCAGCCGCCGCCTACCCGCGTCCCCCCCCCCGTTGTAGCTCAGCCCCCACCCCTAGGACGAGGCCCCCTCTAGGGACCCCAGCGTCCGGCCCTGCGAGGTGAGCCCGGGACAGGACCAGACACAGGCCAGAGGCACTGACCCGCGGGGGTGGGGCCGGGAAGCCAGGCGTCCGGGCTCCCCGCGGCCTAAGAGGGAGGGCGCTGGCCCGTTAGAAAGCTCCGCTGAACCAGCCCAGACAACAAAAGCGATTGTGCGGGTTGGCGCCTGCCTGGGCACCAAATGCTCAAGATTGCGGGGCGGCTGGGGGCCAAAGGCCTCCTCCTGTTGCCCGAATCCTCCCCCTGCCCTCCTCCCACTCCAGCTCTCGACCCCTAGTCTAGAACACCCCTCATCTCAGACACCCTCAAAACCCTCCTCTTGCTGTAGCCTTCAGCCCAGATGTGACCCCTCCCCCTAAAGTCTTCCAGATGTGAGCCTCGGGCCAGATGTTAGTACCCCCGCCCACAGCCTCCCTTTATCCATTGTGACTTCTCCCGCCAGGTGTGGGGTTCTGGCCAGATGTGGCTACATCTTCACATGTATCCCCCCACCTCCAGCCTCCTGCCCAGGATCTAGACGCCCAATTCCTTTACGTGCCCAGGTGCAGCGACCCTTCTCCCATCCCTCAGATGTCCCACCTGGCTGTCCAGATGTGCCGTCATAGCCCCCTATCAAGATGAAGCCCCTTTCTCTGTGCCCAGGGCAGAAGAGGATCAACTCTTAGCTGTCTCCCCAAATGCGGCCCCCACTACTCTTAATGGATTTCCTCTTTATGGATTCAGCTCTGTCTGGGAGGAAACCCGCCCGCCCCCACCTGTTCCCTTCCCCGCCGCTCCCCTACAGGCCTGGTCCACTTGTTGGTGCGCGGATGGGGACAGAGGGGGCGCCCCGCTCACCCCTGCGAGTCTAGCGCCCAGCCTGCGAGCCTCTGGCTAAGCGCCCAGCCCCACGCGCCCCCGCGCGGCCGCCGGGGAGGGAGTGGTGGGGAGGGGGGGCCTGAGCGGGGGCGCGGCCGCCCTCCCCCGCGGGCGGGCGGGCGGGCGCGGCCGGGCCCCTCGGGCGGGCTGGGGCGGCGGCGCGGCGGAGCGCGGCGCTGCAGCCATGGCGGGCGGCGTGCGGCTGCTCTGGGTGTCGCTATTGGTGCTGCTGGCGCAGCTAGGGCCGCATCCCGGACTGGGCCGGCCCGGAGAGCGTCTCCGCGTGCGCTTCACCCCGGTCGTGTGCGGCCTGCGCTGCGTCCATGGGCCGACCGGCTCCCGCTGTACCCCGACCTGCGCGCCCCGCAACGCCACCAGCGTGGACAGCGGCGCTCCCGGTGGGGCGGCCCCGGGGGGACCCGGCTTCCGCGCCTGTGAGTGCAGGGTGGTGGTCCCGAGAGAGCGGCTCCGGGGGGAGGAGGATCCCTGGGGATGGAGGAGACAGTCCTCCAGGGAGAGGGAGCCCAGATTCCATATGCAACAGTGCAAGGGAATCTCAGGGACTATTTGAGGAAGGGGGCCCCAAATTCCTGGCTTTTGGGGTTGGGTCCTGAGGGTTCCGATTTTGCAAGCAGTGAGGGTTCTTAGAGGCCTGTGATGTCCCACGTGAGGGAATTGGCGCCAGCTTTCATGCTTTGAGTCAAAACGGGGATCTCAGAATTGAGGGGCCTGAGAACTTTTGGGAGGGGGGCTCGAATTCTGAGACGCTGAGTAAGGAGTCCCCAGGGACCAAGCAAGAGTCTCAGGACCGCATGGGGGACGTCTCAGTTTCTGTCTTTGGGTGGGAAGGTTCTGTATGGGAATGCCTGTGAGGTGGGGTACTAGAGAGAAGAAAGTTGATCCGAAGAGCTAAGAGGGAGAGGGGACAGAGACGGGGTTGTGTGTGTGTGTGTGGCGGCGGGGGGGTGGGGAGGTGTCTCTGCAGGACCTGAGTTGCAGGGGGTCCCACGTGCGACAGAAATCCAGATAAGAGGGCTTATGGAAGGGGCGCCCCCTCGGGGCGGAGGGGACAGGAGGTGTATGCACCAGGCACTCCTAGAGATGGGGAGCCTTGGGGGTTCAGGTGAGGTGGGGGAGGGCGCGCCACCTGTTGTTCCAGGATGCAAAAGTGGGCAGACTCTCTGGGATCGGGCGTCCCTGCCCCCTATCCCGCAGACCCTATGGAGTGGGGAGTGGGGGCCCCTGGCGCGGAGAACTCGCCCAGCCTGGCCCCCAGCCAGCCCAGCCCGGCCGGCGTGAGCTCATCTCTCGCCTGAGCCCCCGCCCGCTGCCACTCCCTCTCTCCTCCCCTTCCTCCCTCTTTCTTTCACTCTTTCCCGGCCCAGCCCCAACGTGCCTGTGCCAGGCGCCATGCCCAGGCGGGTGCCAAGCCCCTGGGGGTGCAAGGAGTGGCATGTGAAGTGGGGGCTGACCTCAGAGGGACCCTTATGTCCTCAACTCCCCACTTGGCCAGGGCTGTGGGGCATGACGTTGGCTGTGGCCATCTAGTGGCCCACCCTGAGTGTAGGCACCCCCAGGGAGCTGGCCTGGGGGCCTGCATTCAGGCCAAGAGAAGGCAGAGAAATGCCTCTGGAGCCTGGGAAATACCCTCAGACCTGGCTGGTTTCCCACCCCCTCCATCAGAGACCCTTCCCATTTTGCAATTTTGATTCCTAGTTAAGCCTCTCCTAGGCCCCACTACTCAATTAAAAGCCCCCATTAGACCACCCTGGAGTCGTGGCCCCACACTCCTACCTAAGGGAGCCCAGAGTTTTTGCTCCAGGCCCTAGGCCCGCTCTCCACCCCTGGCAACAGACTTTAGAGACCACTCCTCCAGTGAAGTTCCCTCTCATTCTTCCCTCCCACCCCGCAAACTGTGCCTTTCCCCAGATAACTCTGTAGTATTGTCCAGAAGTCCTGTTCTTCTAGCTCACCCCGTTCCCCAGGAACTTCTGATTCCATTTATCTTCAGAGAACCCCAGGGTTGGTCTTGATAAGTGGGTTCTCCCAAGAGGACTCCAGACACTGTGCTCCTCACAGGCAGCCATTAATAAAAAGCCTTTGGCACTTAATCCTTAGCTGGGAGGGGAGGGGATTCCACTTAGGGACTCGGCCAATTGAGCCTCTTAAGTGCTGATGACTTCCAGGAATTCCACTTCACTATCTAAACCCTGTTTTCAGCACCGTCAAACTGGTTGTCTCCTAGGCGGCACTAGAGTCCTGTTTTCTAGGTAACTGTCCACAAAAGGACTCCTGCTGAAAGGGCGCCTCAGTTTCCTCTGAGCTAGGTTCCTCCATCCCAGAAACCTCCAGCCGTCTTTGAACTCGAGAGGACTGCCCTTTAGTCGATCTCCTCCCAGGACTCCAGTCCCTTTATCCTTCTAAATGGAGGTGGCTCTCCGCGTCCTTTCCTCTCTACAGTTGTGGCTCAGAATCCCACACGCGCCTCCCCCCGCCGCCTGCCTCCTCCCTCCCCTCCGCACAGCTGTCTCCAGCTGTTCTCTGCAGCCCCGGGAGAGAGAGGGAGGGGGTGCCCTCGCAGGACAACCCGGCCTCCTTTGGCTCAAAGGTCCCGGGGCTCCCCAAGGGTCCGGAATGCGGAGCCTCCGCCCTGCCTCCGCCGCACCTCTCTCTTTGTTTACCCCGCCGCACAGCTGGCAGTGCCCCGCCCAGAGGTGGCCTGGGGCCCAGCGAGGGCGCGCAGAGGGGAGTGGAGGCGCGTTCCCGCTCGTGGCCCCGCCCCGGTGCTACTGGAGGCTGTAAGGCCGAGCTAGAACTCTAAAGCCCCAGCCAGAAAGAAGTTGGGCGGAGACAAAGCGCGGTGGGCGGAACTAGGGCACCCGGACGGCCTGGAGGTGGGGTGGGAGGGGCGTGAACAAGTGAGCCGGGCGAATCAGAGTGCTGAAAGGGGGGTGGGAGGGGCTAGAGGCGGCAGGTTAAGCTCCTGGATAGGCGGGGTTTAGAATCCCGCGGGTAGAAGGTAATGTGAGAGGGGCTACAAAGGGGGCACAGCCAGGGGGCGGGGGTAGGACTTCGTGGACCAAGCAGAGGGAGTGTGGGCGGGCATAGAATGCGAAGGAGACAGAGTTGGGCGGGGAGTTATGCCAGGGAGTGGTTAAAATGTGGTTTGAGTCAATGGAAGGGATCAGCATTGGGTCGGAGGGGCTGGAATAGCAAAGGATTCCGTGGGACTACGGGATGGGCAGGGTCAGCGCCGTCTGGGCTGGTTTGGAACTCCGTGGACTCAGCCAGAAATTGGGATCCAAGAGGTTGACATGAAAGTGAATAAACAGCCTGAGGGCTGGCTGGGCTCACGCCTGTAATCCCAGCACTTTGAGAGGCTGAGGCAGAAGGATTGCCTGAGCCCAGGAGTTCAAGACGAGCCTGGCCAACATAGTGAGACCCCGCCTGTACCAAATTTTTAAAAAACATAGCCCGACGTGGTGCACGCCTGTCGTCTCAGCTACTTAGGAGGCTCAGGTGGGAAGATCACTTCAGCTTAGGAGGTCGAGGCTGCAGAGCCATAATCACGCCACTGCATTCCAGCCTGGGCAATAGAGCGAGATCCTGCCGACTTAGTGGGTGGGGCTGTACCTCTGCTGGCTGAACGACTGGACTGGGCCAATGCTGATGCCAGAATTGGGGCGGGGCCACACGACAGCTGAAGGCGGAGCGACTTAGAAATGAATGATACCTTGAGGGAGTAGGGACCCCAGGGGAACCTGCCAGGAATGGTGGCGCCCCTGAGTGTCCTCGTTCTCCTCCCAGTCCTGTGTCCCTTGATCTGTCACAATGGCGGTGTGTGCGTGAAGCCTGACCGCTGCCTCTGTCCCCCGGACTTCGCTGGCAAGTTCTGCCAGTTGCACTCCTCGGGCGCCCGGCCCCCGGCCCCGGCTATACCAGGCCTCACCCGCTCCGTGTACACTATGCCACTGGCCAACCACCGCGACGACGAGCACGGTGAGGAAAGTGTGGCCAGAGTCCCCTCCGACCCTTGTCAAGCATTTCACCTTGCCCCTGACCCTCATCTTTCCCGCCTTCCCGAGCACCTTTGCCCAGCTCGCCCTCCCCACCTTGTCTAGCCCCAGCCTGTAAGAATCCGTGTAGACATCCCTTTGCCCGGCCGTGCCTCCCCTAGGCGTGGCATCTATGGTGAGCGTCCACGTGGAGCACCCGCAGGAGGCGTCGGTGGTGGTGCACCAGGTGGAGCGTGTGTCTGGCCCTTGGGAGGAGGCGGACGCTGAGGCGGTGGCGCGGGCGGAAGCGGCGGCGCGGGCGGAGGCGGCAGCGCCCTACACGGTGTTGGCACAGAGCGCGCCGCGGGAGGACGGCTACTCAGACGCCTCGGGCTTCGGTTACTGCTTTCGGGAGCTGCGCGGAGGCGAAGTGAGAGGAGGCCGGTGGGGAGGGACCCGGAGCTTGCCTCCGCGCGGGGGCGCGCTCACCCAACACTTCCCCGCAGTGCGCGTCCCCGCTGCCCGGGCTCCGGACGCAGGAGGTCTGCTGCCGAGGGGCCGGCTTGGCCTGGGGCGTTCACGACTGTCAACTGTGCTCCGAGCGCCTGGGTAAGCCCCAGGACGTCCCCGAAGTGCTCGGAGCTGGGGAGGGGTGAGAACCTCACCGTTCCTCCTACTCTGCCCTAGATAAACCCAGTTCACAAATTGTAGCCACGCCTACCCCATTGTGGAGGCCACTTCCAGTCCTGAGCTTTTCATACCGCTCTGGGACCACCCACCCCATTTTCTGACTTTGGCCACTCTGTTCTCACCCTGCCTTTGTGCCTTGGCCCCCCACCATATACCTTGGGAGTCTCCAATGTTGCCAACCTAAGGCTGACCCTGCACTCAAACTACAGCCAACGTCTTTTAGTCCCTCCCACCCCGTCTTCGTCTCTGCCCACTCCATTCTCGCTCTGTCCACCTGTCCCTGGCCCACACCTCTCCTCTCGCCACAGGGAACTCCGAAAGAGTGAGCGCCCCAGGTGGACCTTGTCCAACCGGCTTTGAAAGAGTTAATGGGTCCTGCGAAGGTGCGATGGGGCAGGGGTGGGAGGGGCTTGGTTCTGGGGGCGGGATTTGCCGGGATCAAGTTCCTGTATCCACGGTGACCTCCCCAACCCTGGCAGATGTGGATGAGTGCGCGACTGGCGGGCGCTGCCAGCACGGCGAGTGTGCAAACACGCGAGGCGGGTACACGTGCGTGTGCCCGGACGGCTTTCTGCTCGACTCGTCCCGCAGCAGCTGCATCTGTGAGCAACCAGCAGGGAGCTGAGGCCGGGTCCCGCCCTCCCTACCCTCAGACGTCCCAGAGCATCCTGGGACCTTTAATTCCCTCGAACCCCCCCAGACTCCCGGGTTCCACTCAGTCAGCCTTAGAGCCCCCTCAGAACTTCTCAGACTCTTATACAGCTTCAGCATCCCTGGACCACCTTTAGACCTTTCAAGCCTTTTGGATCCAGATCCCTCCAGACTCCCAGACTTTTTTTTTTTTTGGAGATGGAGTCTTGCTCTGTCGCCCAGGCTGGAGTGCAGTGGCGCGATCTCGGCTCACTGCAACCTCTGCCTCCTGGGTTCAAGTGATTCTCCTGCCTCGGCCTCCCGAGTAGCTAGAATTACAGGCGGGCACCACCATGCCCGGCTAATTTTTTTTTGTATTTTTGGTAGAGACAGGGTTTCGCCATGTTGGCCAGGCTGGCCTCAAACCCCTGGCTTCAAGTGATCTGCCCACCTCAGCCTCCCAAAGTGCTGGGATTACAGGCGTAAGCCACTGCGCCCAGCTCTCCCAGACTTTCTGGAATCCTTCTCAGACCCCCAAATCCTCTCGTCCCCCTCGACGACTCGACTATCTTCAGATCTTGAGATCCTTCTCAGAGTCTCTCATTCACCACTGACACCCCACGGAGGCTCCAAGCCCTTCTCAGACCTCCAGAGCCCACTGCTCTCCTTCAGACCCTCTCAGACCTCTCCCAAATGCCCCTCGCCCCCACCAACCCCCCACCCCCAACCCCAGAACCATTCCCCTCTCTCCCAAATCCCTCAGTGCCACAGCATTCCCAGCCCCGCTCTGAAGGATTTCCTCCCTGCTCCTCGCAGCCCAACACGTGATCTCAGAGGCCAAAGGGCCCTGCTTCCGCGTGCTCCGCGACGGCGGCTGTTCGCTGCCCATTCTGCGGAACATCACTAAACAGATCTGCTGCTGTAGCCGCGTAGGCAAGGCCTGGGGCCGGGGCTGCCAGCTCTGCCCACCCTTCGGCTCAGGTGAGCCCCTGCGGCAGTGCCTAGCGCTACGCACAACACACGTGGCGCTCATTCTACGCCCCGCCCTCCAACCCTGAGTTCACCGCCGCTAACCTGGCTGGCTGGGCTCCAGCCTTGGCCACGCCGCAGCCTCTGAGACCCGCAGGCCTCAGACTGAACAGGATCCATGGCTCCATCTCCATCTGTAGCCACACCCACCCCTCCATCATTAGCCACAGCTACCCCAGAGCCCCCACGTTAGGTTTTGTCTCCTGAGCGTCAACGCCCAGTCCCACCCTGTCCCTGAGCTTTGGCCAAGTCCTTGGCTTCTGAGACACTGCCTTCAGCTTAGCCCCACCCCAGGCAGGCCCCTCCCTGATTCACCTCCCTGGCATTCTATCTTCTGCTTAAAACTAAATCCCACAAGGGAGCTATTTCCTAGCCTCCAACTCTGTCCCTGTAGACCCAACCAGACCCTGCCCTCAACCCTGTTCCTACTGCCATCCCAAATGTGGGAAAATGCTCTTGGCCCCAACTGTAGCCTCTGGGACATTCTACTCTTTGGCCAGGACACCACCCCATCCCAGCCTCCAACTCAAACCCCTGACACTCTCCGGCCAAGCCCTGCCCCTAGACAAGGCCAGAGTCTGGGCTTGCCATCGTTTTCTTCCCGCTCTCTTGTCCTCTCTCTGTCTCTCTCTCTCTCTCTCTCTCTCTTTCCTATTCCCAGAGGGTTTCCGGGAGATCTGCCCGGCTGGCCCTGGCTACCACTACTCAGCCTCCGACCTCCGCTACAACACCAGACCCCTGGACCAGGAGCCACCCCGAGTGTCACTCAGCCAGCCTCGTACCCTGCCAGCCACCTCTCGGCCATCTGCAGGTGAGCTGGCTCCGGCAGAAGTGGGTGCCATCTTCAAGAGGCTGCCCCAGCCCCATAGTGAAAGGAGACAAGAGAGGATTTGGGCTCCACTCGTTGATACCCCTTCTTTATCAGGCTTTCTGCCCACCCGTCGCCCGGAGCCCCGGCCTGAAGCCCGGCCAGATCCCCGGCCCGGCCCTGAGCTTCCCTTGCCCAGCATCCCTGCCTGGACTGGTCCTGAGATTCCTGAATCAGGTTTGCTAGAAAGAACTGAGGGCATTGAGCCTGGAGCAGTGGCTCACGCCTGTAATCCCAGCATTTTGGGAGGCTGAGGAGGGTGGATCACCAGGTCAGGAGTTCGAGACCAGCCTGGCCAACATGACAAAACCCTGTCTACTAGAACTACAAAAATTAGCTGGGCGTGGTGGCAGATGCCTGTAATCCCAGCTACTTGGGAGGCTGAGGCAGGAGAATCGCTTGAACCCAGGAGCAGAGGTTGCAGTGAGCTGAGATCGTGCCATTGCACTCCATCCTGAGAGACACTCCATCTCAAAAAAAAAAAAAAAAAAAATTCAGGGTATTGATGGGGGTATTACAGGTGGGATTCTGGGGTAAAAGACTCCAAGGTGAAGATTCCAGGTTACAGCAAATAGGAATGGTATGGGCAGAGATAAGCGTTTGAAGGGTTCGGTGGTAGTTAGATCAGGAGCTGGAGTCAGAGTTGGGCTCTTCTGTGTCAATTGAGCAAGCCATTTAACCTCTGAGACTCAGTTTTCTCATCGGTAAAATGGGGATCGTTGTTGAGATGCCTCTGAAGTGTCTGACACCTAGTAAGTGCTCAGATAAATACTTACGGTAGATAATTATTTTTCATTATCTAATATTAGATAATTATTTCTCAGGTAGGGCACCAAGAACGTATCTCAGGCGGAGGGTTGGAGAGCAAACTATTCAAAGCCAGAGACCTTGGGGTGGCATGATGAGGGGATTCGGCCAAGAATCTGATGAGAACGTTCCAGGATAAAAAAGATGGAGATCAGAAGAAGACTGGGCTTGCTTGGGGAGGAGACATCCATGAAGGTGTTTTATGGATGTCTCCGGGGGTGGGGGTTTTACTGGGATGAAAGGAACGGAGGATTCAGAGATGGGGGAACCCTGGCTGACTGGACCCCCCAGGTCCCTCCTCCGGCATGTGTCAGCGCAACCCCCAGGTCTGCGGCCCAGGACGCTGCATTTCCCGGCCCAGCGGCTACACCTGCGCTTGCGACTCTGGCTTCCGGCTCAGCCCCCAGGGCACCCGATGCATTGGTGAGCAAGGCGGAGGGCGCGGAAGGAGGCGGGGCGGGGGGCTTTGCCTGGTCACCTTGTCACCAGCCCCCTCCGTGTCCTCAGATGTGGACGAATGTCGCCGCGTGCCCCCGCCCTGTGCTCCCGGGCGCTGCGAGAACTCACCAGGCAGCTTCCGCTGCGTGTGCGGCCCGGGCTTCCGAGCCGGCCCACGGGCTGCGGAATGCCTGGGTGAGAAATTTGCCCCACCTGGCTCCAGGCCCCCCCCAAGGGTCTCGCTCCTGCTCTCATTCCAGAGCCTCTCCAGCCCTCCCACGCTTTCCCTCTCGGGTCCCGCCCCATGACTGCTCTTCCCTGGCCCTTGGCCCCGCCCTTCTCTGACCCGCCTCCACCCAGCTCCAGCCTCCCTTTGACCCCACCCCTACCCAGCTCCCAAACTGCCAGTTTCTGTCGGGGCCTGGTCGCTGCTCGTATTGCTCCGCCCCCACGCCCAGGCCCCGCCCTTATTGGCCACGCCCCTCCCTGACTAACTCCCTCCCCCAGGCCCCGCCACTGTCTTGCAACTGCGGCAACCCATCTCCTGACCACGACCCATGATTCCAACCCTGCCACACCAGAGCCCTATCCCCAAACTGCTCCTTTCTTCTCTAGCCCCTACCCCACCTTCCCTTTGCTTGGTCCCCAAAGCTCTCCTTTCTGCCCTTGCCCTACCAAACCCTCCCCTCCACAATTGCCCCTCTCATTGTGCCCCTCTCCGGCTGTCCTGGCCGGGTCCCTAGCCTGGCTCTGGCCCAAGCTTGGCCCCGCTCCCGCTTCCCTCTACCCCCGCCTCCCTGCGTCGCTTCTCCCGGGACTGTCTGCCCCAGTCCCAGCCGCCTGGTCTGTGCCCACAGACGTGGACGAGTGCCACCGCGTGCCGCCGCCGTGTGACCTCGGGCGCTGCGAGAACACGCCAGGCAGCTTCCTGTGCGTGTGCCCCGCCGGGTACCAGGCTGCACCGCACGGAGCCAGCTGCCAGGGTGAGGGCCTGGGAGGGGCAGCTGGGAAGGGGTGTGAGGGGTTGAGTAGAGCACAGCGATGAGGGCCAGAGAGACTGAACAACAGGGCAAAGCGAGCTGATTATGGGAGACAGAGGCCAGGCTCTGGGGCAGAGGTGTGGCCTGATGGCAGTAGAGAGAGACCTGGGATGGAGAGGCTGAGTGATGGGAAACAGAAAGGCTGAGTCATGGAAGATGGAGAAGCAGAGTGAGGAGGGATGGAGATGTCAGTAATCGGGTAAGGGGAGCAGAGTTATGGAGGACAGGGGAGAAGGAGGCCTTCTCATGGGGACTACAGAGACAGAACCAGCCAGGCAGCTTAGTAGGGATTGGTGGAGGATGCAGAGTCAGAGGATGGTGACAAGGAGGAACAGTGATGGGATCACAGGGACAGAATGATGGAGGGTAGAAAGCCAAAGGGACAGAGGTCAGGGAGGCAGAGGGGAGCAAGTGACCCAGGGCCCCCTGCCCTATGCAGATGTGGATGAATGCACCCAGACCCCGGGCCTGTGTGGCCGAGGGGCCTGCAAGAATCTGCCTGGCTCTTTCCACTGTGTTTGCCCGGCTGGCTTCCGGGGCTCGGCGTGTGAAGAGGATGTGGATGAGTGTGCCCAGGAGCCACCGCCCTGCGGGCCCGGCCGCTGTGACAACACGGCAGGCTCCTTTCACTGTGCCTGCCCTGCTGGCTTCCACTCCCGAGGGCCCGGGGCCCCCTGCCAAGGTGAGGGTGCTGAGCCCAGGCCTACTCCATCACTGTTTGCTGTGAAGACTGGAGAAAGATTATTGAGGGGCAGAGAGGCGGAGTGATGGGGCTCAGGGATGGAGAACAGGGGCTGAGGGATGGGGGCCTCACTCCAGAGTCTTCTCTCCTTTCAACAAAATAAGATAGTCCTCCCCACCCCTCCTCCCTTTTTGAAAGATACTCTTGTGCTTATGGGAACCCTGAGGAGGGGGTCACCTAGGGCAGGGCAGGCAACATGCCCTAGGTGCCTTAGCCCCACCTTAGTAGCTGGAGAGACCATTGAATGGGGACACGAGGAAGGCGTCTGTCTTCCTGGGAAGAGGGAGCAGCCTGAGGCAAGTCCAGAAGGCTGGCTCAAGACTGGAATGCTGGGGTGGGTGGTGATGGCCATGGGGATGGATTCAGGCCCCTTCCTCAGCCTCATTGGTCCCCTCTGCCCCAGATGTGGACGAGTGTGCCCGAAGCCCCCCACCCTGCACCTACGGCCGCTGTGAGAACACAGAAGGCAGCTTCCAGTGTGTCTGCCCCATGGGCTTCCAACCCAACGCTGCTGGCTCCGAGTGCGAGGGTGAGGCCGGGGAGGGAGGGAGGAGTGTGGATGGGTGAAAGGGGCCTTAGACCACTTCTTCAAGGCCACCCTCTCCCCTGCCCCCCAGATGTGGATGAGTGTGAGAACCACCTGGCATGCCCTGGGCAGGAGTGTGTGAACTCGCCTGGCTCCTTCAAGTGCAGGGCCTGTCCTTCTGGCCACCACCTGCACCGTGGCAGATGCACTGGTGAGACCAGGCCCTGGCTGTGACCTTGGGCCTGCATCATGACCCCCGACCCTTGACCCAGATCACAACTATGACCTGGCCCATAACCTCCTGACCTGGACCTCAGTCCCTCAGTCCCCAGAGCCTGTGGCTCCTGACCCTGACCTGGACCACAACTCTTGACCCTGAATGTGACTCCTGAGACCCAACTTGACAGTAACATTTGACCCTAACCATCACCCTTGATGATAGTCCCTGCCCATACCCTGATAGCAATTGTGACCCTCGTGACTCTGGCCCTGAATGTGACCTATAACTCCTGAATTTGACTGTGACATTTGACCCTAATCATAACCACTAACCATAGCACTGACCATAACCTTGACTGTGTGACTCTTGGTCCTGCCTCTTTCACAGCCCCTGCCTCTTCTCAGAATCCCTTCTCTGGAACCTGGTTAGGTTCATAATCCCTGACCCTGGCCTCTGACTTGAGGCAGAATTCTGGACCCTGACTATAACTTCTGATCCTAACTGGATTTAGATTCCAGTCACTAACTCTGACCCATGGCTCGGCCGAATCCCATCCAATGATCCTAGTGTATAATACTTGACTGGTCCCTTGCCCTAGTTCATTTCTGATCCCTGTCTAAGCTAGAGTCCCCTCTCCTGACTCCAAAATCCTGGCACAGGTAGTTCCTAGAAACCTAGACCCACAGGACTTGCAACCATGGTCCGCAGAACCCGGGAACCTTGGTCAGCCCTCCCCACCTCTGCCATAGAGCCCTCCCCCAGCCTCCAACTCATGAGACTTCCCACCACCTCCCCCAGACCCCCTAATCCAAGGGGATTGGTCGGGTGTGTCCCGAGACTGGACCCTTTCTGAACACCGCCACCGCCCACAGATGTGGACGAATGCAGTTCGGGTGCCCCTCCCTGTGGTCCCCACGGCCACTGCACTAACACCGAAGGCTCCTTCCGCTGCAGCTGCGCGCCAGGCTACCGGGCGCCTTCGGGTCGGCCCGGGCCCTGCGCAGGTGAGCAGCATAGGGACCCGCCAGAGAGTCTGGGAGTAGGGCCTGTGTTCCAGGGCAAAGCCGGCTGGAAAGGTGGAGGCGGGACCAAGGCGCTGTGGGAGCATTGGTGGGGGCGGGGTTACTGCGATGTGGGCGGAGCTTGTGTCTGGGAGGCCGGGTTCCGTGACTCCGCCCAATCTCCCGCGTACCCTAGACGTGAACGAGTGCCTGGAGGGCGATTTCTGCTTCCCTCACGGCGAGTGCCTCAACACTGACGGCTCCTTTGCCTGTACTTGTGCCCCCGGCTACCGACCCGGACCCCGCGGAGCCTCTTGCCTCGGTTAGTACCCAGGCTGGTCCTGGCCCCGGAAAGGGTGGGCTTAGGGCAGGAAAAGGCGGGACGGGGAGAAGAGGGCGAAAAGGGGAAAACGAGTTTTTAGCCGGGGTCTTCCAGCAGGATCAGGGGGCAGCTGGTGGGAGTCTCGAGGCAGTGAGGCGGGGCGGGGCGTGGAGAGGAAAGGGCGGAGTCTGGGTATTTGGACCGTGATTGTAAAGAAGCTGTTCTAAACCCGTCGGGGGGCGGTGTTTGCAGGGAACGAAGTAGCGTGAGGCAGGTTGGGGAAAGCGTGAAAGGCCTAGGAGCGCCGAGGGGCGGTGGAGGGGTGTGGCCTGGAATGTTAGGCAGAGCGGGAGGTGGGCCGGGCCTTCGGACGCCCTGTCCCGCAGACGTTGACGAGTGCAGCGAGGAGGACCTTTGCCAGAGCGGCATCTGTACCAACACCGACGGCTCCTTCGAGTGCATCTGTCCTCCCGGACACCGCGCCGGCCCGGACCTCGCCTCCTGCCTCGGTGAGAGGCCCCGCCCCGGCCTGATCCCTCCTCCCGCCGACTCCCCGACTTTCCGATTGGCCTCCTACCTCTTTCCTTCCTCCTCCGCTTCTCCCCTCCCCTTACCTCTTTCCCCCGCCTCCTCTCCTAGCCTCCCCATCTCTCCTCTACCCCAATCTTCCCCTGCCCTCTCCCCTGCTTCCCCGGCCTCCCCTTTCTGACTCTCCTCTCCCCTCCTTGTATCCCCCATCTTGCCTCCCTCCTTCCCACATCCGACCACCCGACCTCTCTCCTCAGACGTGGACGAATGTCGCGAGAGAGGCCCAGCCCTGTGCGGGTCGCAGCGTTGTGAGAACTCTCCCGGCTCCTACCGCTGTGTCCGGGACTGCGAACCTGGGTACCACGCGGGCCTCGAGGGCACCTGTGACGGTGAGCCTGCCCCCACCCGCCTTCGCTAGCGCTTGCAACGGGGTGCTGGAGGCTGCTCCCTTGGGGACGGAGGAGGGGCGCCCTGCTTCCCAGACTTAGGGGGAGGGAAAGAACACCCTCTCACCGTATCTCTGTAGTGGAAATAAGCTGCCACCGTGTCCATGTATTTTCTTGTGTCAGGATCACGGCCAAGCCTCCCTTCCAGCCGCAGTCCATTCCCTCTCTGCAGCTGAAACCCGGTCCACATTTTAGGCTATGCCCCCAGTAAGACACCTCCCCAAAATTGTTAGGCCCTGCCCCTTCCAGTCGGCCTCTGGATTAAAACCCCCTCTTCAGGCCCCTTCTCTTCCTAACAGAAGTTTGGACGCGCCCTTTCCCCTCCCTCCACCGGTCCTACTTCCAGCCTTCCCTCCAAAGAGGCCCAATCCCGGCGGCCTTAGGCCCCCGTCCTTTCCCAGTGAGAAATTCCCAAGGTGAAATTCTCCTAGCGTTGGCCCCCGCCCGTTTAAGCTCTGCTCTTCCTTGGTCTCTCTAGACTGGGCTTTCCATTCGCTCAGATGGCTCCAGTCTCTCGGAACACTTAGGCCCTCCCTTCCTATATTTGCTCCGCCCACAGACCCGCCCCTTGCCTTTTTTTACTTTTCAGGCCTTCCCTCCCGCCCCGCTCTTTCACCCCTCCCGGGTCAGGCTCCAGCGAGGCAGGAGGGTGGGGCTAATCTTCCATACAGTATATATATTTTTGTCTGGGGGTGATGGTGTGTGAGTACGCATCTTGTGGAACACATGAAACAAAACATCTGTGGGCTGCCGTTGACTCTGCTAGACCTCTGACTCATGGAAGTCTAGCTTCATAAGATCTCATTCATTAATTCCATAAGAATTCACTAAGCACCTACTCTATGCCAGCATCTGGAAAAGGTAATAAGAGCAACAGGAAATAAGTCATATAAAAGCCCCTGCCTTCCTGGAGTTATTGTGGGGTAATAAATATGTAAATAAATTCAAGATTTATACAACAGGCCAGGAGCTGTGACTCATGCCTGTAATCCCAGCACTTTGGGAGGCCAAGGGAGATGGATCACGAGGTCAGGAGATTGAGACTAGCTTGGCCAACATGGTGAAACCCCGTCTCTACTAAAAATACAAAAATTAGCCGGGCATGGTGGCATGCGCCTGTAGTCCCAGCTACTCAGGAGACTGAGGCAGGAGAATCTCTTGAACCCGGGAGGTGGAGGTGGCAGTTGAGCCGAGATCGCACCACTGCACTCCAGCCTGGGCGACAGAGTGAGACTGTCTCAAAAAAAAAAAAAAGAAAAAGATTTATACAACAAAAAACTGGGGGGCACCTTGCTATGTGTTGGGCACTGGAGATATAGCAAGGAACAAAACAGACACAAATCCCTGCTATTGTAGAGTTTGCATTCTAGGGAGGCGACAGTCAGCATGCCAATAAATACATACGGATAAGGTCAGGTTTAGGAAGGAAAACAAAGCAGGACAAATGGGACAGAGATGACGGAGCAGTGGAGGGAGGAGTGCTAGGAGGGCTTGACTTAGACACCAGACAGAAGCGAGGGAGGCAGCCATGCAGAGAGCTGAGGGGAGACTGTTCCTGGCAGCAGGAAGAGCCAGTGCAAAGGCCCTGAGGCAGGACCATGCTTTTGAGAAATGGCAGTGAGGACTTGAGAGTTATCAACTATGCTAGGTGTGGTGGCACATGCTTGTAATCCCAGCTACTCAGGAGGCTAAGGTGGGAGAATTGCCTGAACCCGGGAGGTTGAAGCTCCAGTGAGCCATGATCCTGTCACTGCACTCCAGCCTGAGCAACAGAGCAAGACCCCTTTTTTTTTTTTTTTAAAAAAAAAAAGGCTGGATGTGGTGGCTCACACCTGTAATCCCAGCACTTTGGAAGGCTGAGGCAGGTAGATCGCCTGAGGTCAGGAGTTCAAGACCAGCCTGGCCAATATGATGAAATCTCATCTCTCCAAAAAAAAATTTAAAAAGTGGCTGGGCATGGTGGCTCACACCTGTAATCCTAGGATTTTGGGAGGCCGAGGTGGGCAGATCACTTGAGGTCAGGAGTTCGAGACCAGCCTGGTCAACATGGTGAAATCTCATCTCTACTAAAAATACAAAAATTACCAGGCATGATGGTGCATGCCTGTAGTCCCACCTGCTCTAGAAGCTGAGGCAGAATTGCTTGAACCCAGGAGGCAAAGGTTGCAGTGAGCCGAGATTGAGCCGCTGCACTCCAGCCTGAGTGAAAGAGCGAGACTCTGTCTCAAAGAAAAAACAAAGTTTTCAACATTGTTGATCTTTAGAAGCTCAGGCTCCTAGAATACCAGATTTCTAAAGACTTCTTAGTCTTGGGCACTGGAAGTGGTGTTAGAACTTCTGAATTCAGGCCTTTGACTCCCCTTTCATCTCCTCCACACTCTGCAGATGTGGATGAGTGCCAAGACTATGGCCCCGAGATTTGTGGAGCCCAGCGTTGTGAGAACACCCCTGGCTCCTACCGCTGCACACCGGCCTGTGACCCTGGCTATCAGCCCACGCCAGGGGGCGGATGCCAGGGTGGGTGTCCATCGGGCATCGGGTGAGATGTGGAGATGGTAGAAGGTCCAGAAATGGCCTGACTGTCTGGTGGTTGCAGATGTGGACGAATGCCGGAACCGGTCCTTCTGTGGTGCCCACGCCGTGTGCCAGAACCTGCCCGGCTCCTTCCAGTGCCTCTGTGACCAGGGTTACGAGGGGGCGCGGGATGGGCGTCACTGCGTGGGTACGGGACTTCAGGAGGTGGATGGGACCAAAGGGGGTGGGGGAGGTTGGTCAGGCCCTGTCCCTCCCCATATATCTGAACAAATGGGAACTTTCGGGTTGTGGAATTTAGACTTCGGAATATAAGATTATCTTCATGCCAGGCACGGTGGCTCACGCCTGTAATCCCAGCACTTTGGGAGGGCAAGGCGGGCAGATCACTTGAAGTCAGGAGTTTGAAACCAGACTGGCCAACATGGTGAAACCCTGTCTCTACTAAAAATACAAAAATTAGCCGGATCTGGTGGCCCATGCCTGTAATCTCAGCTACTCAGGAAGCTGAGGCACAAGAATTGCCTGAACCCAAGAGGTAGAGGTTGCAGTGAGCCAAGATTGTGCCATTGCACTCCAGCCTGGGTGACAGAGTAAGACCCTGTCTCAAAAAAAAAAAAAAAAAAAAAAAATCATCTCAGAACTGTTGTAGTGTTGTAGTGGCTAGTGACAGAAACCTGACTTAATCAGGTTTTATTTTTGTGTGCGTGCTTTAAAAAATGTATAAAGTATAAATGTATAAAGTGCTAATCTTAAGTGTTCATAAACATTAATCTTTCCTAACATTTTATGAGGAAAATTTCTAAACACAAAGCAAATTGAGAGAATCATAGAATGAACACCTACCTACTCATGATCTAGATTATATTACCATTTTAGTACAATTGCTTCCTCACATATCTATCCATTAATCCATCTAATTTTGTGGACAGAGTTAAAAGTAAATTGCAGGCACCAGTCCGCTTCCCCATAAATTCTTCAATATGCATATCACTAACCAGAGTTCAATATGTGTTTACCAATATATTCTTCCCTTCTGTCTTTTTTTTTTTTTTTACTTTGAGATGGGGTCTTGCTCTGTTGCCCAGGCTGGAGTGTGATTGTTTGATCATAACTTACTGCAGCCTCTAACTCCTGGGCTCAAGCCATCCTCCCTCCAGAACTGAGCTTCCAAGTAGCTGGTACACAGGCACACGCAACCATGCCCAGCTAATGTTTTTAATTTTTGTAGAGATGAGTTTTTTGTTTTGTTTTGTTTTGTTTTTTAGGAGACGGAGTTTTGCTCTAGTTGTCCAGGCTGGAGTGCAGTGGCATGATCTCGGCTCACTGCAACCTCCACCTCCCGGGTTCAAGCGATTCTCCTGCCTCAGCCTCCCAAGTAGCTGAGATCACAGGCGCCCACCACTATGCCCAGCTAATTTTTTGTACTTTGAGTAGAGACGGAGTTTTGCCATGTTGGCCAGGCTGGTCTTGAACTACTGACCTCAGGTGATCCGCCCACCTTGACCTCTTAAAGTGCTGGGATTACAGGCATGAGCCACCACACCTGGCCTGTAGAGATGAGTTCTTGCTCTGTTGCCCAGGCTGGTCTCAAACTCCTGGCTTTAAGCAACCCTCCTTCCTTGGCCTCCCAAAGCACTAGAATTACAGGCATGAGCCGTTGTACTCTACAGATATTTTCATTCAACGTTCAATTTATATACAGTGAAATGCAGGAATCTTAATTATACATTCTGTAAATTTTCACAAATGCAAACACAACAGGTTTTATTTCTTTAAAGGGAATTAAAACTATAAAGTCCTGGGATATATTTGAACTCCAGGCATAACTGGATCCAGGAATTTTAACAAGGCTATTTCTATCTTCTCTGAGTTCTGCTTTCTTCTATTGCATGATTTTCAGGCAGATTATTTTTCACAATGATGAAGGTGGCCCTAGAACCTCTGGGCTAACATCCCCAGTTGGCAACCTTAGAGCTAAAAAGGGAGGTTCTTTTTCAATATTTCTAGCAAAAGTGCCAGGCCTGGCTTTGATTGACCCAGCATGATCACTGCCTATGTCTGAACCAGAGAAATGCCGTCATCCGTTTGGTCATTCCTGGAACTTGTGCCCACCTCTCAGAGTAGATATAGCCCTACTCAAAGCACAGGATTGAAAATAGAGGAGCACAGGGTTCCCAAGGGAAATTCAAGGTTTCTCACTAGAAGAAAAACAGATGACGGGGTCTGGGCCATTAAATATACCCATTGTATTTGAAAGCTCAGACTTTCGGACCTTTGGAATCATAGAAGCTTATAACCACTGAGTCCCTCTCCCCTGTTGTCTCCTGCTTACAGATGTGAATGAGTGTGAAACACTACAGGGTGTATGTGGAGCTGCCCTGTGTGAAAATGTTGAAGGCTCCTTCCTCTGTGTCTGCCCCAACAGCCCGGAGGAGTTTGACCCCATGACTGGACGCTGTGTTCCCCCACGAACTTCTGCTGGTGAGACTGATGTGTCTATTTAACTGATGGCAGCTGGCCCCATGGGAAAATCATGTGGTCTAATCATTCCTGATGTGGACAGCTACCATCAGCTAAATACTGTTGTTTTAAACATCAACAAAAGACACATAAGTTAACATGGGTAGTGAGACTGTGTCAGGAGAATTAGATCCTGATCCTGACTCTACCAGATTCTTTCATTCAACAAATGTTGACAGGGCGTGCACTGTGTTCAGGCCATCTTCTGGGCACTGAGAACATAGTAGTGACCAGAAGGGATCACTGTCTGTCCTCAAGGGGCTCACAAGCCAATGGGGCAGACAGAGATATCGCCAGATAGTGACAACCCAGAGAAATCAACAAGACTGTGATGGGGAAAGCCCAGGGGGGTTTTGGAGGAGGCGCCTGGCCCAGCATGAGAAGAGGATTAGGGAGTTCTTCCTGCAGGAGAGGACATCTGAACTGAGAGCTGTGGGATGAGTAGAAATGAGCCAGGCCTGATGTGTGAGGAGGGCATTCTAGGCAGAGGACACAGCAAGGGCAAACGCCTGGCAAAGCCAGAGAGCATCTGGCATGTGAGAAGAACTGAAACACGGATGGCATGATTTAAAGAGCAAAGGAAGGGGTAGGGAGAGATGGGGCCAGGGAAAGAGTCAGGTGCCCGAGCACACTGACTTATCACAGTAAGAGAGCACTGTGGTATCGTGGAAGGGGTTTTGGCGTTTTTTTTTAGAAAATTTTTTTAAAATGTTTTTCTTTTTTTAAGACAGGGTCGTATTTTCACCCAGGCTGGAGTGCAGTGGCGTGATCTCAGCTCACTGCAGCCTCCACCTCCTGTGCTCAAGGAATCCTCCAACCTCAGCCTGCTGAGTAACTGGGACTACAGGCACATACCACCACCACGGCTAATTTTTGTATTTTTTGTGGAGATGTGGTTTTGTCATGTTGTCCAGGCTGCAGTGCTTTTTTTTTTTTTTTTTTTAATTTTTAAATGTTATGTATTTAGGCTAGGATTGGTGGCTCACACCTGTAATCCCAGCTCTTTGGGAGGCCAAGGCAGGAGGATCACCTGAGGTCAGGAGTTCGAGACCAGCATGGCCAACATGGCAAAACCCCGTCTCTACTAAAAATACAAAAATTAGCTGGGTGTGGTGGTGCGCGCCTGTAATCCCGGCTACTCGAAAGCCTGAGGCGGGAAAATCGCTTGAATCCAGGAGGCGGAGGTTGTGGGATTGCACCACTGTACTCCAGCCTGGGTGACAGAGGGAGACTCCGTCTCAAAAAAGAAAAAAAGCTATGTATGTATGTATGTATTTTTAATAATTTCCTTCTTTACTTTAGATTCAGGGGATGCGTGTGCAGGCTTGTTACCTGGGTATATTTCGTGATGCTGAGCTTTGGGATGCAAATGATCCCGTCACCCAGATAGTACGCATAGTACCCAACAGCCAGTTTTTCCTTTTTTTTTTTTTTTTTTTTTTGAGACAGAGTTTTGCTCTTGTTGCCCAGGCTGCAGTGCAGTGGCACGATCTCGGCTCACTGTAACCTCCACCTCCCTGGTTCAAGTGATTCTCCTGCCTCAGCCTCCTGAGTAGCTGGGATTACAGGTGTCCGCCACCGTGCCCGGCTAATTTTTTGTATTTTTAGTAGAGATGGGGTTTCATCATATTGTCCAGGCCGGTCCCGAACTCCTGACCTCAGGTCATCTGCCCACCTCGGCCTCCCAAAGTGTAGGGATTACAGACGTGAGCCACCATGCTCGGCCCAACAGCCAGTTTTTCAACCCTTGTCCCTCTCCCTCTGTCTTCCCCCATCTAGTGGTCCCCAGCATCTATTGTGGGCATCTTTACATCCATGAGTACCCACTGTTTAGCGCTCACTTACAAGTGAGAACATGCGGTATTTGGTCTTCTGTTCTTGCATTAATTTGCTTAGGATAATGGTCTCCAGCTGCATCCATGTTGCTCTAGGGACATGATTTCATTCTTTTTCATGGCTGTGTAGTATTCATGGAAGGGTTCTGAGCAGGAAAGATAGAATCAGATTTTGAAACCTCCCTCTGGCCACCATGTGAAGGTGATTGCAGCGGGTGATACTGGAGGCTGGGAGCTCAGGGAATAGGCTGGGGCAGGGGCCTGGACAGGAGAGGACAGGGCTGGACCAAGGCGGGGGCTGTGGAAGGGGAGGAGAGGGTGGTGGGAGAAAAACCCAAGAGGCCATGTGGACAAGCTGTGGATGTCTGGGTGGGGAAGCTGTGTCCAAGACAAGGCATAGGTTTTTTGTTTGTTTATTTTGTGACAGAGTCTCGCTCTGTCGTCCAGGCTGGAATGCAGTGGTATGATCTTGGCTCACTACCTCCTCCGCCTCCTGGGTTCAAGCAATTATTCTGCCTCAGCCTCCCAAGTAGTTGGGATTGCAGGCACCTGCCACCATGCCCGGCTAATTTTTTGTATTTTTAGTAGAGACCGGGTTTCACCATGTTGGTCAGGCTGGTCTCGAACTCCTGACCTCAAGTAATCCGACCGCCTCGGCCTCCTGAAGTGCTGGGAGTACAGGCAGGAGCCACTGCACCTGGCGACAAATTGTAGGTTTTGAGATGAAGACTCAGCCAGTTTGGGACACATTGGTTAAGAGACCCAGAGAGGCATCCAGGAAGCCAGGGAAGTTCCCTCACCACCCACCCGAGCTGTTAGCTGCAGTGATGGGAAAGTGTGAGGTGGGGAGGCAAGAGATGCAAAAATGACAGGAGGTGACAGTGGGAGAAAGAGAAACAGTGACAGAGGAGTGTGAGAGGTGGGCAGTCTGGTTCTGCCACTGATGGCTGCCACCCTCTGTTTCCCCATCTATGCCGGCCTCAGTTTCCCCATCTATGATGTGGCGGGGCTGGGAGTTCAGCCCACACTGGGCTAAAGCTCCTTGTCTCCCCAGGCACGTTCCCAGGCTCGCAGCCCCTGGCACCTGCCAGCCCCGTTCTGCCGGCCAGGCCACCTCCGCCACCCCCGCCCCGCCGACCCAGCACACCTAGGCAGGGCCCTCTGGGGAGCGGGCGCCGGGAGTGCTACTTTGACACAGCGGCCCCGGATGCATGTGACAACATCCTGGCTCGGAATGTGACGTGGCAGGAGTGCTGCTGTACTGTGGGTGAGGGCTGGGGCAGCGGCTGCCGCATCCAGCAGTGCCCGGGCACCGAGACAGGTGGGCATGGGCTGATGGGGACACGGGGTTGAGGGCTTGGGTGGAAATACTGGGTGGGGTGTGGGCCTGGGACAGGGGACACTTTTGGACAGGGCCTTGAGGTACTAGTACTGTCAGGGCAAGGGTGAGCTGCCAGGCAGGTGGGCATGGGCAGGCATAAGGCTGAGAGGTGGGCACTAACAGGCACAGGGCCAGAGTGACTTTTGTGACAAGTGGGCACGAGCAGGTCAGGGCTGGGGCTGGGGCTCTGGTGTCCTGGCTCAGGCTTGTCTCTTTGTGTAGCTGAGTACCAGTCATTGTGCCCTCATGGCCGGGGCTACCTGGCGCCCAGCGGAGACCCGAGCCTCCGGAGAGGTGAGGCCAGCCTTTGACCCTCCACCCCTCTCAGCTCTGAGGCCCAGCTCTGTCTTTTCCTGTTTTCTTTGCCTCTGTCTCTCACCCTTTCTGTTTCTCTGTATCTGTCTCCCCCACCCCACCCATACTCTGTCTCTTTCTTTCTTTTCTTTCTTTCTTTCTTTTTTTTTTTTTCTTAAGATAGAGTTTTGCTCGTCGCCCAGGCTGGAGAGCAATGGCGAGATCTTGGCTCACTGCAACCTTTGTCTCCTGGGTTCAAGCGATTCTCCTGCCTCAGCCTCTGGCGTAGCTGGCTACAGACACTAGCCACCACGCCTGGCTAATTTTTTTGTATTTTTAGTAGAGACAGGGTTTCACCATGTTGGCCAGATTGGTCTCGAACTCCTGACCCCAAGTGATCCGCCCACCTTGGCCTCCTAAAGTGCTGGGATTTCAGGCATGAGCCACCGCTCCTGGCCTCTCCATCTTTCTTTCCCTGTCTCTACTTCTTGGTCTCTATCACCACCTCTGTCTCTGTCTTCCCTGGTCATGCCCTCACACACTCCACCCATCCAGCCCGCCCCCATCTCTCTCTCTGCTTTTCGCACAGACGTGGACGAATGTCAGCTCTTCCGAGACCAGGTGTGCAAGAGTGGCGTGTGCGTGAACACGGCCCCGGGCTACTCATGCTACTGCAGCAACGGCTACTACTACCACACACGGCGGCTGGAGTGCATCGGTACAAGCCCCACCTCCCCAACCCCCGGCAACTCTCTCCAACCCCTAGCCATGCCAGCTCCCCTCTGGAATGTGGCCACCACCAGCGGGAAGTCTTTCCTGGAGTCTAGACTCCATCCATCACACTGCCAATGTGCTGGGAAGAGAAATGGCAAAGGGTAGGGAGAGTTGAAGGGGATGCCTCTTAATCATCCTCTCCCTAGATAATGACGAGTGCGCCGATGAGGAACCGGCCTGTGAGGGCGGCCGCTGTGTCAACACTGTGGGCTCTTATCACTGTACCTGCGAGCCCCCACTGGTGCTGGATGGCTCGCAGCGCCGCTGCGTCTCCAACGAGAGCCAGAGCCTCGGTAACCCCGCCCCCAAATCCGCTATGCCCCGTCCACGCCGTCCAGGCCCTCCTTCCCTTGGCCCAGCCTCACACCCGCACCCGGGCCACACCTTTGCGACGGCCACGCCCTCCAAAGGCCACGCCCCACTGAGCCCTCACTCAGTCTCTGTCCCACGGTCTGTCTGTCTCTGAGGCGAGCTGGCTAGGTGGTTAAAGGCAAAAGCTTTAGAGGCAACCTTTGCATGTTGCCTCTTGGACTCCAGGTTCCTTTCTGCACGCTGGGTGAATAGCCCCTACCTTATAGGGTGGCTGTAAGGAATTTTATTTTTATTTATTTATTTATTTTTTGAGACGGAGTTTCGCTGTTGTTGCCCAGGCTAGAGTGCAATGGCGCCATCTCAGCTCACCGCAACCTCCACCTCCGGGGTTCAAGCTCTTCTCCTGCCTCAGCCTCCCAAGTAGCTGGGATTACAGGCATGTGCCACCACGCCCAGCTAATTTTGTATTTTTTTCTTTAGTAGAGACAGGGTTTCTCCATGTTGGTCAGGCTGGTCTCGAACTCCCGACCTCAGTTGATCCACTGCCTTGGCCTCCCAAAGTGCTGGGATTACAGGCGTGAGCCACCGCACCTGGCTGAGGAATTTTATTTTATTTTTAATTTTTTTTTTTAATTATTTATTTTTTACTAAGTGCCACATGAGTGCTACCTGTTATTATTTATCTGCATCTCTAGGTCTCTGTCTCTTTCCAGCTGTTTGTGGATTTCTGTCTTTTGGGTTTTCTCTGAATTTCTGACACCCTCTGGATCTTTGTTTTCAGGTGTCTTTTTCCTGCCTCTGTATCTTTGTTTTCCTGTTTTGAGTCTTTGACTCTTTGGTTGTGTTTCTCTCTCTCTCTTTGGGTCTTTTTTCTCCCTTTTTGTTTCTGTCTATTTTCCTATCTCTAGGCCTCCGACAATTTCTCCGGAAGCTCTGTCTCTTGAACACTCTCTTTGTTGTTGTTTGTTTTCATTTTTGAGCTGGAGTACAGTGGCACGATCACAGCTTACTGCAGCTTCGACCTCTCATGCCCAAATGATCCTCCCACCTCAGCCTTGCAGTAGCTGGGAGTACAGGAGCCCGCCACCATGCCTGGCTAATTTTTGTATATATATATTTTTTTCGTAAAGATGGGTTTTCGCCATGTTGCCCAGGCTGGTCTTGAACTCCTGGGCTCAAGCAACTCCCCAACCTCAGCCTCCCAAAGTGCTGGGATTACAGGCTCCAACACACTCTCTCTGTGCATCTTGCCACCTCTCTTTTTGCCCACTGTCCCAACCACTCTCCTCTCATTTCCTGCGCCTTCAACACTTCCCCCCATACAGCGAGATGTCAGACAATGCTCAGAGAAGCAAAGCAACTGCCCCAAGGTCACACAGCCCTCCAGAGGCCAGACTTGGGTAGACCCCTCTAAGGCCCTACCTCACAGTCGTTGGACACCTTCTGCCCTCTCCTCCTATATGACAGTCTCCTTGTTCCTCAATCCAGAACCCTGGAACGACCTCAGAGAACTTCCAGAGTTAGATCACAGCTGATGAGAAGGATTTGCTGATAGGCAGAGGGTGGCTGGGCTGCTCAGCAGGGGAAGGGTCCAGCCCCTGGGAGGACCTGAGTGCCAGGCCCACTCTGACACATGCTGTCTCCACCTGCAGATGACAATCTGGGAGTGTGCTGGCAAGAAGTGGGGGCTGACCTCGTGTGCAGCCACCCTCGGCTGGACCGTCAGGCCACCTACACAGAGTGCTGCTGCCTGTATGGAGAGGCCTGGGGCATGGACTGCGCCCTCTGCCCTGCCCAGGACTCAGGTGCTGGCACTGGCCTAGGCTGAACTCAGAGGCCTTGCCCCATGGGCTCCAAATCTAGGCCCTCAGATCCCCAGTCACAGAACCCCCAGACTCTACCCAAACTCTGTCCCCTAGACCAACCCCCATGTCGCAGCCCCTCCCAAAATCTTGGTCCCCGAGTCACACTCCAAAGACTTCCAAGTCTCAGCCAAAGACATCCCAAGGCCTGACCTAGCAGATCCCATAGTGTCAGACCCACAGGCCCCTGAGGTCTGGTCTCTCATACACTCAGCTCCTGGTCTCTAGAACCGCAAGACACAGCCTATGAGATGTCCTCCCCTAAATCCTGGGCCCTTAGACCTGAAATACCAGTTGCTCAGACCTCACCATCCTGGCTCCAGACCCCCTGGTCACAGCCCCACAGACCTCGAAGTCCCATTGCCTCAGACACCACATCCAGGTGCCTAAGACCCCAACACACAGCCCCAGAGATTCCCAAGTCTTGGTTTCCACAACCTCTGAGTCCCTCAGTCCTCAGCCCTTAGGAACCCAGTTCCAAAGCCCCAGTCCTGGGTCCTCAGACCGTCTCCCGTGCATCCTGCCCCCTCAGGTCCCCAGCAGCAATCCCTGGGATTCCCCAGTCCTGGTCCACAGAACACCCCCATCTAATTTCTTCAGGTCCCTAGTCCTAGCTCCCATGGGTCCCTCCAATTCCAGCCTCTCAGACCCTGATTCTTAGCAGGCTCCATTACCCTTGATCTCAGCACGTTGGAATCCCAGTCTCAGCCTTCAGATTCTCAGTGCTGGCTCCAGAAACCCCGGGGCCACCCAGGACCCTCCCCATCCACTCCTCTGCCTCCTCTCCCAAGGGGGGTACGTGAGTGGTGGGTGTGGGGACCAGCAGGGGCTGATTGTTTGCCTTGGCTCCTGTTCCCAGATGACTTCGAGGCCCTGTGCAATGTGCTACGCCCCCCTGCATATAGCCCCCCGCGACCAGGTGGCTTTGGACTCCCCTACGAGTACGGCCCAGACTTGGGTCCACCTTACCAGGGCCTCCCATATGGGCCTGAGTTGTACCCACCACCTGCGCTACCCTACGACCCCTACCCACCGCCACCTGGGCCCTTCGCCCGCCGGGAGGCGCCTTACGGGGCACCCCGCTTCGACATGCCAGACTTTGAGGACGATGGCGGCCCCTATGGCGAATCTGAGGCTCCTGTGCCACCTGGCCCGGGCACCCGCTGGCCCTATCGGTCCCGGGACACCCGCCGCTCCTTCCCAGAGCCCGAGGAGCCTCCTGAAGGTGGAAGCTATGCTGGTGAGCACTGCCAGCGGATGATGAGACTGAGATGAGGGGTGAGGTGTGCACAGAGGGAGGGAAACAGAAGGTGGGAGGAGAGACGGAACACAGGTGCAACTGGAGAGAGCCACAGAGGGGCAGAGAAGTGTCTGTAGCCCGGCAAAGAGAGAAGGCGGCAGAGGGAAAGCTGGCGAGAGAACGAGGTAAGCTTACTGGCCCCACAGCGCCCGCCACAGCCCTGGAGCGGGATGGACAGTTTACAGCAAGAAAGATGGAGCCAAGGACACGCACCCACCGTGGTAAGGAACGAAGGCAGGGACCTCAAGTCATAGGGTCCCCGCATTTCTCACAGGTTCCCTGGGTGAGCCCTACGAGGAGCTGGAGGCGGAGGAGTGCGGGATCCTGGACGGCTGCACCAACGGCCGCTGCGTGCGCGTTCCCGAAGGCTTCACCTGCCGCTGCTTCGACGGCTACCGCCTGGACATGACCCGCATGGCCTGCGTTGGTGAGGGCGGGCCCGGGGCCAGCTTGTGCAGGGAGAGGCGAGGCTTGTCCAGGGAGGGTGGAAGCCCTGACTAGGGGGTGCTGGTCAGGGATGGGAAAGGACCTCACCACAGGGGACGGGCCAGCCCAGAGGGGAGGAGTAATTCTTGCACCTGGGTGGGGCTTGCCTGAAGAAGGCGGAGTCAGGGTGCCAGCAGGGCAGGGCTTGACCACCGGGTTGGAGCCGGGCCTTGAAGCAGGATAGAGGGATAGAATAGTGCTGGTGTGACTTGCAGTGCTACCTTGGGCAATCTGCAGGACCTCTTTGGAGAGCCTCAGTCTTCCCACCTGTAAAATGGGAATATTAATCAAGTCTGCCTAATTTGGATGGCAGCAAAGCCAAGTGATTAAAATCAAGAACTCAGCCGGGTGCGGTGGCTCACGCCTGTAATCCCAGCACTTTGGGAGGCCGAGGCGGGCAGATCATGAGGTCAGGAGTTTGAGACCAGCCTGGCCAATATGGTGAAACCCCGTCTCTAAAAATACAAAATTAGCGGGTGTGGTGGTGCATGCCTGTAATCCCAGCTACTCGGGAGGAACCCAGGAGGCAGAGGTTGTGGTGAGCCAAGATCGCGCCATTGCACTCCAGCCTGGCCAATAAGAGCAAAACTCCGTCTCAAAAAACAAACAAACAAAACTCAAGGAGGTCACATAGACCTCAGGCTTAGTCCAGCAATTTGCTGTGTGATGCTGGACAGGTCACTGTCCCTTACCTAATTTTTCTCATCTGATAAATGGCTACAGTCAAAGATCCCATTTCATAGAATTGTGAATATTATTAACACTGATTTACAATAACACTGGGACTCGTGCAAATTGAGGCACATGCATGAAACGAATTACAGTACCTACCTAACAGGGGAATTAGAAGGACAAAGTTAATACTTGCAATGTGCTTAAAACAATGCATGAACATTTATTGTTGTTGACACCATCATCAGTATTATTTTCTTCTTCTTCTTTTTTTTTTCTTTTCTTGGAGATAGAGACTCACTCTGTCGCCCAGGCTGGAGTGCAGTGGCCTGATACCAGCTCACAGCAACCTCCGCCTCCCAGGTTCAAGCGATTCTCCTGTCTCAACCTCTCGAGTAGCTGGGATTACAGGCGCCCGCCACCACGCCTGGCTAATTTTTGTATTCTTAGTAGAGACGGGGTCTCACCATGTTGGCCAGGTTTGTCTCGAACTCCGGCCTCAAGTGATCCACCTGCCTCAGCCTCCCAAAGCGCTGGGATTACAGGCATGAGCCACCGCGCCCGGCCATTATTATTTTCTTAACAAAATCCTAAGTGCCGTATGGGCCACCATATCCATCTTACAGAACACAAAACTGAAGCACAGAGAGGTTAAGCCACTTGGCCGGGCTCACACAGCAGATGGCAGAGGCCAGATGGGACTCCAAACAGCTCAGCATCTGTGCTCCTCTGTTCCAAGAACTTAAGGAGCCGAGGAGGCGAGCCTCTGGGGCCCCAGCCTTCAGCAGCGATCCTTGTCCCCCCTCCGCAGACATTAACGAGTGTGATGAGGCCGAGGCTGCCTCCCCGCTGTGTGTCAACGCGCGCTGCCTCAACACGGATGGCTCCTTCCGCTGCATCTGCCGCCCGGGATTCGCACCCACGCACCAGCCGCACCACTGTGCGCCCGCACGGCCCCGGGCCTGAGCCCTGACACCCGCTGGCCGCCCACCGGCGCCTGCCACGCGGGGCCCCTGCCGCGCATCCTGCAGTCCGCTTATGCGTATGTGCACGGGGCCGCCCGCCTGGACCTGGAGAAGGGACCTACGGACGCCTGGAAGCCGCGACGCCCTGCACTGCCCCCGTTCCCCCAGCGCCTCCCACTGATGTCGTGGTCCCGGGCCTGGCCCAGGGGCCCCTTCACATGCCCTCTCCCTTTTATAAAATTTTCCATTAAAAACCACCTATTTTGTATCTTTTGCCTCCTCCTTTCTATTTCTCCAAGTCTACCTCCAGTTTGTGCTTTGAGTCACTAAATGACGTTCCCTTCCCTTCTGACCCCTAGTTTCGTCTCTCTCTGCCTCTCTTGGTCTCTGTCTTCCTTCTCTCTCCGTCTCTGTCGTTCTATCTCATCTCTGTCTCTTTCTGATTTGTTTTCTCTGCCCAACCTCTACATCCTGTCTTTTCATCTGTTTCTGCATGCATCTTGCTCTTTTCCCTTCTCTTTGTTTGGTTCTCTCTTTAATCTCGAGAGCAATCTTGTCTCTGGATTTTTTTTTTTTTTTTTTTTTGAGATGGAGTCTCACTCTGTCACCCAGGCTGGAGTGCAGTGGCACCATCTCCATTCACTGCAACCTCTGCCTCCCGGTTTCAAGCAATTCTCCTGCCTTAGCCTCCCAAGGAGCCGGGATTACAGGTGCACACCACCACGCCTGGCTAATTTTTGTATTGTTAGTAGAGACGGGGTTTCGCCATGTTGGCCAGGCTGGTCTCAAACTCCTGGCCTCAAGTGATCCACCCACCTTGACCTCCCAAAGTGCTGGGATTACAGGTGTGAGCCACCATGCCCAGCTTTTATTTTTTAGAGATGAGGTCTCCCTATGTTGCCCAGTCTGGTCACAAATTCCTGGGCTCAAGTGATCCTCCCACCTCGGCCTCCCAAAGTGCTGAGATTATAGATGTGAGCCACCGTGCCTGGCCTAGAAGTCTTAAGCTATCCTGGAACAAGTGGGGCAAGAGCAGGGAGCAGGAGTCCCTGGAGGGCCAAACCCAGACCTGAAGCTCTAGCTGGGAGTTGGCTGTGGATGGAGTATGGAGCTGCAGTCCTGGCAGCTGGAGGCGGGAATGAGCTCTGTGTGTGATGGTCGAGGGCCCAGCACGGACCTCCTCCATGTGCCCTGCCTACTTACTGGCCATGTTCCTAGTCCAGAATCCTCCTCCCTAAAAAACAAGAAAGGCCTAGATCAGCATAAACTTAGGGCAGGAGTAGGGGTCACAGATCGTGGGTGATCAACTTGGCACTGGGCCAAGCTGGGGGTGGGGGGGCGGGGGCGGAACTGTACCTCGGCCAGGCGCGATGGCTCACACATGTAATCCCAGCACTTTGGGAGGCCCAGGCAGGCGGATCACGAGGTCAAGAGATCGAGACCATCCTGGCCAACATGGTGAAACCTGGTCTCTACTAAAAATACAAAAATTAGCCAGGCATGGTGACATGCAACTGTAATCCCAGCTATTCAGGAGGCTGAGATAGGACAATCACTTGAACCCAGGAGGCAGAGGTTGCAGTGAGCTGAGATGACGCCACTGCACTCCAGTCTGGCGACAGAGCGAGACTGCATCTCAAAAACAAAAACCCACAAAACTGTACCTGTCATTCTTCACCCACCTGTCAATTCTTGTGTCCCCAGGGTTTCAAACTCATATGCTGCAAAGACCAGATCCAGAATGTTAGCAGGAAGCAGGGAAAATTGAGGCACACATTACATTCTGCCTAAGACTTGGGTAGACTAGGAAGGGGAATTCTCCCCATTGTTAATACTTTTTTTGGCCTGGTGGGGTGGCTCATGATTGTAATCCCCGCACTTTGGGAGGCCAAGGTGGGATGATCACTTGAGCTCAGGAGTTTGAGACCAGCCTGGCAACATAGTGAGACCCCATCTCTACAAACAAGTAGCTGGGTGTGGTGGTACATACCTGTAGTCCCAACTACTTGGGAGGCTGAGGTGGGATGATTGCTTGAGCCCGGGAGGTCGAGGCTGCAGTGAGCTGCGATTGTTCATCTGCATTCCAGCCTGGGTGACAAAGTCATACCTTGTCTCCAAAAAAGTTTTTTTAATGTATATTTTTAATAACTACCTGATATTGTTTTGCTGTGTCCCCACCCAAATCTCATCTCAAATTGTAATCAGAATTGTAATCTGTGTGTCCCGGGAGGGACCTGGTGGGAGGTGATTGGATCATGGGGACAGTTTCCCCCATGCTGTTATCGTGATAGTGAGTGAGTTCTCACAAGATCTGATGGTTTCATAAGGGGCTCTTCTCCCTTGGCTCTCTCCTGCCGCCTTGTGAAGAAGGTGCCTGCTTCCCCTTTGCCTTCTGCCATGATTGTAAGTTTCTGAGGCCTCCCTAGCCATGCGGAACTGTGAGTCAAGTAAACCTCTTTCCTTTATAAATTACCCAGTCTTGGGTAGTACCTTTATAGCAGAGTAAGAATGGACCAACAGGCCAGGCACGGTGGCTCATGCCTGTAATCCCAGCACTTTGGGAGGCTGAAACAGGTGGATCACCTGAGGTCTGGAGTTCGAGACCAGCCTGGCCAACATGATGAAACCCCACCTCTACTAAAAATACAAAAATTAGCAGGGCATGGTGGTGGATGCCTGTAATACCACCTACTTGGGAGGCTGAGGCAGGAGAATCGCTTGAACCCAGGAGGCAGAGGTTGCAGTGAGCCAGGATTGCACCGCTGCACTCCAGCCTGGGCAACAGAGTGAGACTGTCAGAAAGAAGGAGAGAGAGGAAGGAAGGAAGGAAGGAAAGAAAAGAAAGGAAAGAAAGAGAAAGAGGTGGAGAACCATGTTCCAGGTGGAGGGGACAGCATTTCTGAAGGCCTAGAAGTAAGAAAGCGAGTATCTGTTAGATGTCTTTCCTTTGGTATCTAAGGCCTGTATTGAACAACAATGGTGACATTCTTGGTGCCCGAGAAATCCCAGGCCCCTGTCTTCGTGGGGGACACCGACACATCACCACACATGAGAGCCTGTGCTGTACGGGGGAGGCACAGGCAGGGGTCAGGCTGGGGTGGGGGAAGATCAGAGGGCATGCGTGCCCAGAGGAGACACTTGATCCAGTCTGAGAGATGATCAGCGAAGGCTTTCTGGAGAAAGAGACAGAGCTCTGAACAGTCTCTGTTTGGGGGTCTAGATCCCTTTGAGAATCTGTGGAAAGCTCATTCACAGAAGAAAAACTCACAGAAACAAAGGTTGCAGGCAATTTCCAAGTATTCTCATCCTTCCTCGGAATCTTCTGTGGGTATCCCATTCCCACCCCCGCCCCCACAACCACCTTGCTGCATGAATGTCCCAGGAATTGTGACAGGGCTGGCCAACAGTGCTGGAAAACTGCAATCGAATTTCAGCATCCTGGGAGTGGGATCTTTCTTCTGAGATCTCACCCACCGCCGGGCCTGGAGGGTGTGCCCCATGGATCTAATTGTTATCCTGCCTGCATCCCCTGCACTAACCACCAGACCTGGCCTTGGGGCTTCTGGCACTGGCCGGGACCGACGCATTCTCCTCTGGAATGTTCAGAGGGAGGTAGTCCAGGCGGTCACTGCGCTCGCCAGACAAGCAACGCAGCGCCCCCCGATGGCCACCGCGCGCCGGCGCAGCCCAAGCCGGCTGCTCCCCCTAGTGGCCGATGCTTGTAAAATCTTCAGCGAGCCCTGAGCTCCTTTTGCTAGCCAGCCCTTGGTTTTGCAGGCTGGGGTCATCGTCGTTGTCGTCATCATCATCATCATCATCATCATCATCATCATCATCATCAATAGCGAGTAGGCTGGGCGTGGTGGCCCACACCTGTAATCCTAGCACTTTGGTAGGCCGAGGCGGGTGGATCACTTGAGGCCAGAAGTTCGAGACGAGCCTGGCCAACATGGTGAAACCCCGTCTCTACAAAACAGTACAAAAAATCAACCGGGTGTGGTGGTGGGCACCTGTAATCCCAGCTACTGGGGAGGCTGAGGCATGAGATAGCTTGAACCTGGGAGGCAGAGGTTACGGTGAACTGAGATCGAACCACTGCACTCCAGCCTGGGCAACAGAGTGAGACTCTGTCTCAAAAAAAAAAAAAAAAAAAGGCTATGATCGTCCAGGCAGTGATTCATGCCTGTAACCCCAGGGCTTTGGGAGGCCAAGGCAGGAGGATCTCGTGAGGCCACGAGTTCTAGACTAACCTGGGCGACAGAGCAAGAGCTATCTCTACAAAACAAAACAAAATGCTATAGGCCAGACGCAGTAGCTCACACCTGTAATCCCAGTACTTTGGGAGGCCAAGGCAGGCAGATCACCTGAGGTCAGGAGTTCGAGACCAGCCTGGCCAACATGGTGAAACCCCGTCTCTACACTTTGAAAACCACTACTTTAACTATCTCTCCCACTGGGAGAGCTGCCTCCTTCACTCTCAGCTCATGTGGTTCACATGTTGACCCTACTGGAAGACTCCAGACCTGGCCAATGAGAGAATCCCTTCCCTTCAGCCTTTGCAACTGGCTCAGGGTTACAGGCACCCACCATCACACCCAGCTAATTTTTTGTATTTTTAATAGAGACAGGGTTTCGCCATGTTAGCCAGGCTGGTCTTGAACTTCTGACCTCAGGTGATCCGCCCCCCCCGACCTCCCAAAGTGTTGAGATTACAGGTGTGAGCCACCACTCCCGGCCAAATATCCCAATTCTTAAGAAATACATAGGGCTACTGAGCACATTACCTCATGCCTGTAATCTCAGCACTTTGGGACACTGAGGTGGGACGATCCCTTGGGCCCAAGAGTTCAAAACCAACCTGGGTAACCTGGCAAGAACCCATCTCTCAAAAACTTTAAAAATTAGCCAGGTGTGGTGGCTGCAGTGTCAAGGCTGCAGTGAGCCAGGATCATGCCACTGCACCCCAGCCTGGGTGACAGAGTGAGACCCTCTCTACGGAAAAAAAGAAAGAAAGAAAAGAAAAAGACATACATTACGGAAGTTTTGTTTGTTTGTTTGTTTGTTTTGAGACAGTCTTGCTCTGTCGCCCAGGCTGGAGTACAGAGTGCAGTTCGGCTCACTGAAATCTTGTCTCACTGCAACCTCTCCTCCCGGGTTCAAGTGATTCTCCTGCCTCAGCCTCCCGAGTAGCCAGGACTACAGGCGTGTGCCACCACGCCCGGATAATTTTTGTATTTTTAGTAGAGACAAGGTTTCTTCATCTTGGCTGGGCTGGTCTCAAACTTCTGACCTCAGGTGATTTGCCTGCCTTGGCTTTCCGAAGTGCTGAGATTATAGGCATGAGCCACCGTGCCCAGCCCATTACAGAAGCTTTTAGGGGTAATGTTGTTTGTAACTTAGCCTTAAATATTTTTTTAAAAATCAGAAAAAGAAAATACATAACAGAGAAGAGAGCAAGTGATAAAGGAAATGAGATAGAAATGTTACCGATCCATGAACCTGAGTATAAAATACAGGAGAGTTCTTTGTCCTATTATTTGTCTTGTAACTTTTTGGTAAATTTGAAATTATTTCCAAAGGAAAAGTTAAAACACTTTCTAAAATTGAGAGATCTAAAATCTTAGGCCAGGCGCGGTGGCTCACACCTGTAATCCCAGCACTTTGGGAGGCTGAGGCAGGTGGATCACATGAGGTCAGGTGTTGGAGACCAGCCCGGCCAATATGGTGAAAACCTGTCCCTGCTAAAAATACAACAATTAGCTGGGCATGGTGGGAGGTGCCTGTAATCTCAGCTACTCAGGCACGAGAATTGCTTGAACCTGGGAAGCGGAGGTTGCAGTGAGCCAAGATGGCGCCACTGCACTCCACCCTGGGTAACGGAGCAAGACTCCAACTCAAAAATAATATGAAATAAAATAAAATCTTAGACAACACTATCATTGTAAGTAGGATTGGGGAGATCAAAGACAACATGCTCTGTGCTCCAGGTACTGTTTGGTATGATGCTGAAAATATTAGATTTTAAACTTGATTTTTTCTTTTTTTTTTGAGGCAGAGTGTTGCTCTGTCGCCCAGGCTGGAGTGCAGTGAGCTGAGATCTCAGCTCACTGTAACCTCCACCTCCTAGGTTCAAGCAATTCTTCTGCCTCAGCCTCCCGAGTAGCTGGGACTACAGGTCCCCGCCACCACACCTGGCTAATTTTTGTATTTTTAGTAGAGACGGGGTTTCACCATATTGGCCAGGCTGATCTCGAACTCCTGACCTCATGATCTGCCCTCCTCGGCCTCCCAAAGTGCTGAGATAACAGGCGTGAGCCACTGCGCCTAGCCTAGACTTGATTTTTTAAATCGCTTTCCTCCAATAGAAATAGACCTGATTTTTAAAAATGTGCATGGCCAGGCACAGTAACTCATGCCTATAATCCTAGGACTTTGGGAGGCCAGTGTGGGAGAATCACTTGAGCCCAGGAGTTGGAGATCAACCTGGACAACATAGCTAGACCCTGTCTCTACAAAAATAAAAATATTAGGTGGGTGTGGTCTTGTACACCTGTAGTGCCAGCTACACAGGAGGTTGAGGAAGGAGGATCCGTTGAGACCAGGAGTTCCAGGCTGCAATGAGCTAGGATCTCACCACTGCACTGCAGGCTGGGCAACAGAGTGAGATCCCGCCTCAAAAAAAAAAAAAAAAAGCATGTTAAAATTTCAAAGATTGCCACAAAAAGAAAAAGAATAGAAATGGTGCATAGATTCCAAACTCGTAGAGGGAAAACAAAGAATAAGAAAACATAAGACAAAACTAAACAAAAAATGCAGCCAATTCAAAGAAGCTTAAATGAGCATGAAAAAAAAATAAACGTAGAAAAATGAGGACACTAGAATCACAAAGCAAAATAGTAGAAGTAAATAAAATACATCACTAATCACATACACAAAAAATGTATTCAGGGCCAGGTATGGTGGCTCACACCTGTAATCCCAGCACTTTGGGAGGCTGAGGCAGGTGGATCACTTGAGGCAACGAGTTTGAGACTAGCCAACATGGTGAAACCCCATCTCTACCAAAAATACAAAAAAGAAGAAGAAGTTAGCCAGGCATTGTGGTGCACGCCTGTAATCCCAGCTACTTGGGAGGCTGAGGCAGGAGAATTGCTTGAATCCAGGAAGTGGAGGTTGCAGTGAGCTGAGATCGCACCACTGCACTCCAGCCTGGGCGACAGAGTGAGACTCTGTCTCAAAAACAGACAAAGAAAAAATTTATTCAGAGGCCAAATACTTCTTACCACCTCCACAGCTGCCACCCACATCTTACCCTCCTCCTGGGGTTTGGAGTTCCTACTCCCGGCTCCACAATCTCTTCCCATCATGCAGATAGAGGGACTCTGTGAACACCCAGGTCAAATCAACTCCCTCTGCTGCTCAAAACTTTTCTGTGGCTCCATCTCACTCAAAGATTATTTTGCTCATATTTTTTTTTTTTTTTTTGAGACAGGGTCTCACTCTGTTGCCCTGGCTGGAGTGCAATGGTGCAAGTCATGACTCACTGCAGCCTAGACTTCCCCGGCTCAAGCCATCCTCCAGGCCCCCAGGGCTATCACAACCCAGCCAATTTTTTGATAGAGACGAAGCCTCCCTTATTGCCCAAGCTGGTCTTGAACTCACGGGCTCAACTTATCTACCCACCTCGGCCTCCCAAAATGCTGGGATTCCAGGCCTGAGCCACTGTGTTCTGCCAATCTCATTCAAAGTAAGAGCCAAAGTCCTCACTGTGGTCCAGCAGACTCTGCACCATCTGCTTCTTGTTCCCTCTCTGACCTCCCCTCCCCTCCACCCGCCACACACTCCTCTGCAGCAACACAGATCTCCTTGTTGTTTCTCTAAGATCCAGACATGTTCCCTCTGCCTAGGGGACTCTTTCCACTAGGCTCAGTTTCCTTTTTTTTTTTTTTTTTTGTTTTTTTTTGAGACGGAGTTTTTTCGCTCTTGTTGCCCAGACTGGAGTACAGTGGGGCGATCTCGGCTCACTGCAACCTCCTCCTCTCGGGTTCAGGCAATTCTCCTGCCTCAGCCTCCCGAGTAGCTGGGACTACAGGCGCCCACCACCACCCCCAGCTAATTTTTGTATTATTAGTAGAGATGGCGTTTCACCATGTGGCCAGGCTGGTCTCGAACTCCTGACCTCAAGTGATCCATCTACCTCAGTCTCCCAAAGTGCTGGGATTACACGTGTGAGCCATCACGCCCAGCTCCACTTGGCTCAGTCCCTCACCACCAGCAGAAGAAATGGATAAACTGATCCCACAGTGGCCTGCAATGTGTGTGTGATGTAATGAGAATAACCTGTAACTATACACGACAACCAGGATGAATTTTTTTCACGGTGCTGAGTGAAAAAAGCCAGATGCTAAAAAGAACATATTTTCAGATCGTATTTACATGAATTCAAAACAGGCACAACCAATCTATGCTGTCAGAAGTGAGGGTGATAACGACCTTGGAGGGAGGGCAGGTGATAAGGGAGTGCCAAGGGGGCTTCTGGGGGGCTGGAGATATTGCTTCTTGGGCTGGTGGCTGGTGACACAGTTGTGTTCAATCGGTGATAATTCCTCCAGCAGTTACACTTATGGTTTGTACTTTCCTGAATATGGGTCTACTTCAATAAACCACTGCTGAAAACAAGGAGCTGCACCCACCACCCAGTGTCCCCTCCACCCAGTTTAAGCAACAGGACATCCTCAGCCCCCCCGGGGTCCCTCCCTCCAAATCCAATGTGTTTTTATATCTTCAAGGGGCCTGGCCGCCACCTTGGTTGCTTCCCCCAGCTTGCTATGCATGTCACCCCACGCATGTTCCAGGCAGCTCCTCAGCCGTCCCCAGAGAGAAGGCAGGCTGTGGGCGGGAGGAAGGGCAGGGGTGGGGGACCTGGCTTCCCAGCAGAGCCCGGGCAGGGGGAGGAAACATTTCTGCAACACCCCACACCAAGTCCTGACTTCGGGGCCGGGAGGGGCTTTGCCGGGTGAATTCTAAGTGCCCAGGGCCCCGTGTGAAGGGGTCAACTGTGTCCCGCTCTGTGTCTGTCTCTCTGTCTGTCTCTCTTCCTGTTTCCCTCCCTCCCTCCCAATCTCTCTCTCCTCAAGAAGAAAAAAACTCACAATTATTTACATAACAATTTTATGTCAGACCGTAACCCAAAAACCCAAGCGCCAACTATGAATTTTTCAATAAACTTTGAATAAATAGTAGTGCTATTTTTCTTTCTTTTTTTTAGTACTGTAATGTTTACTTTTAAATTTAATTTTTACTGGCACGACTTTACATATATGAGGTTCAAGAAAAGAAAATCTCCACTGTTTACATTTCTTTTCTGACTATTAATATTGTTCATTTCATTCCCTGATTATTACTGGCAATAATTTTGTCCTCTGGGGAAGGGAGGCGCTTGGCAGGCCTCAAGTTATCCTTTGAGACACAGGGGTCTGTGGTCAGATATAAAAAGTGCTTGTGGGTGGCTGGGTGGGAGTGGGTCAGGGGAGACATAAGGGCAGGCTGCAGTCCAGGGAGGAGGCCGGCCGGGCAGGGACCCAGGCAGCGGAGATGGACAGGGCCGTGGAGAATGTGGGAGGCACAGGCCCTGGTGACGTGGGTTGGGGAAGGAGATAATTTTATTTTATTTTTTTTTGAGACAGAGTCTGGTTCTGTCTCCAAGACTATAGTGCAATGGCACGATCTCTGCTCACCGCAACCTCTGCCTCCCGAGTTCAAGGGATTTTCCTGCCTCAGCCTCCCAAGTAGCTGGGATTACAGGCACGCACCCCCATACCCAGCTAATTTTTAATATTTTTGGTAGAGACGGGGTTTCACCATACTGGCCAGGCTGGTCTCATACTCCTGACCTCAAGTGATCCACCTGCCCCGGCCTCCCAAAGTGCTGGGATTACAGGCGTGAGCCACCACGTCTGGCCTAATTTTTCGTATTTTTAGGAGAGACAGGGTTTTGCCATGTTGGCCAGGCTAGTCTTGAACTCCTGGCCTCAAGTGATCCGCACACCTCAACCTCCCAAAGTGCTGGGATCACAGGTGTGAGCCACTGTGCCCTGCCGAGGGAAGGGGAGAATTTGAGTGCTATTGAAGGTAGAAAACACAGAACATAGGCTGGGTGTGGTGGCTCACACCTCTAATCCCAGCACTTTGGGAGGCCAAAGTGGGAGGTTGGCTTAAGCCCAGGAGTTCGAGATCAGCCTGGGCATCATAGTGAGACCCCTGTCTGTACAAAAAATTAAAAAATTAGCCAGGCATGGTGGCACCCACCTGTACTCCCAAGGCTACTTGGGAGGCTGAGGTGGGAGGATCACTGGATCCCAGGAGATCTGAGGTGAGCCGTGATCATGCCACTGCACTCCAGCCTGGGCAACAGAGTAAGACCCTGTCTCCAAAAATAAAAAATAATTTAAAATAAAGCACGGAACACAGTGTCAGGTCGTCTGTGGGGGAGAAGCGGGCAGGTGACCAGGAGGGCTGGCTGCTCTGTGCAGGGCTAGTGACTCAGCCTCAGAGGCTGTAAACAAAGAAGAAAGAGGGCCGGGTGCTGTGGTTCACGCCTGTAATCCCAGCACTTTGGGAAGGCAAGGTGGACGAATCACCTGAGGTCGGGAGTTCGAGACCAGTCTGATCAACATAGAGAAATCCCTTCTCTGCTAAAAATACAAAATTAGCCGGGCGTGGTGGCACATGCCTGTAATCCCAGCTACTCGGGAGGCTGAGGCAGGAGAATCACTTGAACCTGGGAGGCGGAGATTGCAGTGAGCCGAGATCACACCACTGCACTCCAGCCTGGGCAGCAAGAACAAAACTCCATCTCAAAAAAAAAAAGTAGAAGAAAGAAAGAGCTGCCACAGTTGAGAGCTTCCTGGAAGCCTTTGTTAACTCTTGGGGTTCTCACATACCCACCTTACAGATGGGGAAACTGAGGCTCAGAGAGAGGAAGGCCCAAGTGGAAGAGCAGGCCTGGAGCCCAGGTCTCCTCCTGCCTAATCCCGGGCTTTTGCTGGTGGACTCCCACCCAATCTTGAATAACGTCAGGCCTTAAACAACCTCCCACGATTGCTTTTCCTCCCATTAGAACAATAAATGCAGAGATACCAAAACCAACTATGCTTGTCTACAAAGCCCAAGAGAATTTCTGAAGTAATAAAACTGTCATGAATGCAGACTGTGGTGATTACATGACTTATGCATTTGTCAAAACTCAGAATCAAGCCAGACGAAATGATTCCTGCCTGTAATCCCAGCACTTTGGGAGGCCGTGGCAGGAGGATCACTTGAGGCAAAGAGTTCAAGACCAGCCTGGCCAACATGGTGAAAGCCCGTCTCTACTAAAAATACAAAAATTAGCTGGGTGTGGAGGCACATGCCTGTAATCACAGCTATTCCAGCAGCTAAGGCAAGAAAATCCTTTGAACCCGGAGGCTGAGGTTGCAGTGAGACGAGATCGTGCCACTGCACTGTAGACCCTGTCTCAAAAACCAAAACCAAAACCAAAAAAAGAAAAAAAAAACCCTTAAGAATCAGGCTTATACATGAGCACATGCACATTCACCCATAAATTTTACCATTTGTAGAAAAGAAGAAGAAAATTCAAAACCAAATACAATGAATGTACTATCTCTGGATTCCAATTCACCCCAAACAACTGTAAAAATCTGTTTTTGAGACAATTGGGGAAATTTGAACACAAACTGGCTTTTAGGAGATATTAAGCAATTTCGGTTAATTATGTTAGACTTGATAATGCCATTGTGGTTGGGTAATGCCCACATACCATGCCTTGGCTGGGCGTGGTGACTCACACCTGTAGTCCCAGCATTTTGGGAGGCCCAGGTGGGAGGACTGCTTGAGCTCAAGAGTTTGAGACTAACCTAAGCAACATAGTGAGACCTCATCTCTACACAAAATTTTAAAAAACATTAGCCGAGTGTGGTGGAGTGCACCTGTAATCTCAGCTACTCAGGAGGCTGAGGTGGGAGGATTACTTAAGCCCAGGAGTTTGAGGTTGCAGTGAGCTGAGATTGTGTCACTGCACTCCAGCCTGAGCGACAGAGCAAGACCCTGTCAAAAAAATAAAGAAAAGAAAATGTACCCTATTCTTCTTTTCAAGATGCTCATTGAAGTATTTACAGATGAAACAACATAATACCTATCACCTGTAATTTCTTAAAATTTTTTTTTTTTTTTTTTTTTTTTTTTGAGACGGAGTCTCGCTCTGTCACCCAGGCTGGAGTGCAGTGGCGCGATCTCGGCTCACTGCAAACTCCACCTCCCGGGTTCACGCCATTCTCCTGCCTCAGCCTCTCTGAGTAGCTGGGACTACAGGCGCCCACCATCAGGCCCGGCTAATTTTTTGTATTTTTAGTAGAGACGGGGTTTCACCGTGGTCTCGATCTCCTGACCTCGTGATCCGCCCGCCTCGGCCTCCCAAAGTGCTGGGATTACAAGCGTGAGCCACCGCGCCCAGCCTCTTAAAATTTTTATTTATTAATTTTTTAGAGATGGGGTCTCATTCTGTTGCTCAGGCTGGAGTGCAGTGGCATGATCACAGCTCACTGTAACCTCAAACTTCTGGGCTCAAGTGATCCTCCCGCCTCAGTGTCCCAAATAGCTGAGATTACAGGCACTGGCCACCTTGCTTGGCTAATGTTTTTAAAAATTTTTTTGTAGACACAAGACTATATTGCTCAGTCTGGTCACAAACTTCTGGCCTCAAGTGATCCTCCCAACTTGGCCTCCCAAAGTGCTGCAATTACAGGCCTGAGTCACCGTGCCTGGCCATTTTTTTTTTTTTTTTTTTTTTTTGAGATGGAGTCTCGTTCTGTCGCCTAGGCTAGAGTGCTGTGGCACCATCTCGGCTCACTGCAAGCTCCACCTCCCGGGTTCACGCAATTCTCCTGCCTCAGCCTCCCGAGTAGCTGAGGCTACAGGCCCCTACCATGCCCGGCTAATTTTTTGTATTTTTAGTAGAGACGGGGTTTCACTGTGTTAGCCAGGATGGTCTCGATCTCCTGACCTTGTGATCTGCCTGCCTCGGCCTCCCAAAGTGCTGGGATTACAGACGTGAGCCATTGCACCCAGGCCTGCCTGGCCTATTTTTTATTTTTATTTTTTTACAGACAGGGTCTCACTATGCTTCCCAGACTGGTCTCAAACTGCTGGACTTAAGCGATCCTTCTGCCTCAGCCTCCCGAGTAGCTGAGACTACAGGGTGTAATTTTTTTTCAAGTATTCAAAAAAATGGGGAGGGGAAAGAAGATGAAATGGGAAAATATTGATGGTTCTTGAACCTGGGTGATGAGTATATGTAAGCTTATTGTCTCCTGACTTTTTTTGTCTGTTTGAAAATTTTCATGATTTAAGAGTTTAAAAACTGAAAATAAAATTTATTAAAGGAGAGTTTGGGCCGGGTGCAATGGCTCGCACCTATAATCCCAGCACTTTGGGAGGCCGAGGCAGATGGATCACCTGAGCTCAGAAGTTCAAGATCAGCCTGGCCGACATGACGAAATACTGTCTCTACCAAAAATACAAGAATCAGGCTGGGCTGGGCGCAGTGGCTCACGCCTGTAATCCCAGCACTTTGGGAGGCCGAGGCAGGCGGTCACAAGATCAGGAGATCGAGACCAGCCTGGCTAACACGGTGAAACTCGTCTCTACTAAAAAATACAAAAAATTAGCTGGGCGTGGTGGCGGGCGCCTGTAGTCCCAGCTACTTGAGAGGCTGAGGCAGGAGAATGGCGTGAACCTGGGAGGTGGAGCTTGCAGTGAGCCAAGATCGCGCCACTGCACTCCAGCCTGGGCAACAGAGCAAGACTCCGTCTCAAAAAAAAAAAAAAAAAAAAAAAAAAGAATCAGGCTGGGTGCGGTGGCTCACGCCTGTAATCCCAGCACTTTGGGAGGCCGAGGTGGGTGGATCACGAGGTCAGGAGTTCAAGACCAGCCTGGCCAAGATGGTGAAACCCCGTCTCTACTAAAAATACGAAAATTAGCCAGGCGTGGTGGTGGGCACCTGTAAATTCCAGCAACTTGGGAGGCTGAGGCAGAGAATTGCTTGAACCCGGGAGGCAGACGTTGCAGCAAGCCGAGATTGCACCACTGCATTCCAACCTGGGGGACAGGGCGAGACTCCTTCTCAAAAAAAAAAAAAGAAGATAAAAAAGAAAAATTAGCCAAGCGTGGTGGCAGGCACCTGTAATCACAGCTACTCGGGAGCTGAGGCATGAGAATCGCTTGAACCCGGGAGATGGAGGTTGCAGTGAGCTGAGATCGCACCACTGCACTCCAGCCTGGGGTATAGAGTGAGGCTCTGTCTCAAAAAAAAAAAAAAAAAAAAGGAGAGTTTGGTGTTCATTAAGCAACATTTGGAAACTACAGAAAACTAGCAAGGCAAAGACGCCCCTCCCATCCTAAGTCCTGTACCACTATGGTTGTTGACATTTTGATATATTTCCTTTCAGCCTTTTCTATTCTATGTGAGCTTTTTAAATGCGTGTGTTGTGTGTGTGCACGTGTGTGTTTTACATAACTGTGTGAGCAAATTGTTTATACAGCCCTGTTTTTTCCCCTCTTAAAATGTAAGCTGTTCCCCTGTTAAAACATCTTTGGATAAACACAATCTCTAATGTTTGCACAATGTTTATTCAAAAGGGCAGCATTGCCAGAGGTTGAAGCTGTTTCCAATTTCCTCCCATTATAAATAATCCCCCCACGGACCTCCTTGTGTGTCCCAGAGGAGGGATTCTTGGGCCAAAGGGTGCGGACCCTTTGGCAGGGCTCATGGTCAAAAATCTCGGCAGAGTTTCAGCCTGACCCGAAGCTAAGATGACCTCATACGGTTAAAGTGAGATTGGACTGCTATTTATTTCCTAAACGTTTGATTCATGACTCGGGCTTGTCAGGGGATCTTTTTTATTTTTTCCTTCTGTATGTGCTTGGTTGCAAGAAACAAAAATCCATTCACACTAGCTCACGTCAAAAGGGCAGGAGAATCGCTTGAACCCGGGAGGCGGAGGTTGCAGTGAGCCGAGATCGCGCCACTGCACTCCAGCCCGGGCGACAGTGCGAGACTCCGTCTCAAAAAAAAAAAAGGGCGGGGAGTGTTGTATCCATCAGCAAGTAAAGCTCATATTCAGCTTGGACAAGCTGTCTGCGGAGCATGTTGTTGGGGTATATCTAGGCTATGTTGATTGTTGAAATACTGAATTATTTCCGTATTGGTTGGTAAATCATTCTGTCTCAAGTCGCTCCAATGATGTCCTCCACCAAGGCCACTCCAGCTGCCCTGGTCCCTCTCCCAGGACTTCCCAGACCTCTCCACAATGCAGGAAGTAAAGGGTCAATATCGGGCACAGAAGTGAACCATGCTGCTCGGTCAGTGCCCAAAGTATTGGTTGTGAAATTCATTTTTTCATTTTTTTGGAGACAAAGTCTTACTATGGAACTCAAGCGATCCTCCTGCCTTGGCCTCCCAAGGTACTGGGATTAAGGTGTGAGGCACTGCACCTGGACTGGTTGTAAAATATTTGATGATTCGCCTAGATGCAAGTACCAGAACAGCTGACTCAAATGGCTTAAACTGTAAGGGGAATTTGTGGCTGGAATATCCACACTTGTGCTGACTCCAGCCAAAGTTGATACAACGGCTCAGCCATGTCACCAAGGACTCGTCTTTTCTTTTCTTTCTTTCCTTCTCTCTTTCTTTCTTTCCTGTCTTTCTGTCTTTCTTTCCTGTCTGTCTTTCTTTCTCTTTTTCTTTCTTCTCTCTCTCTCTTTCTCTTTTTCTTTTTAACAGAGTTTGGTTCTGTTGCCCAGGCGGGAGTGCAGTGGCACAATCTCGGCTCACTGCAACAACCTCCAACTCCCCGGGATTCAAGTGATTCTCCTGCCTTAGCCTCCCGAGTAGCTGGGACTATAGGCATGTGCCACCACGCCCAGCTAATTTTTGTATTTTTAATAGAGGCCGGGTTTTACCATGTTGGCCAGGCTGGTCTTGAACTCCTGACCTCAAGTGATCTGCCTGCCTTGGCCTCCCAAAGTGTTGGTATTACAAGCGTGAGCCACCGTGCCCGGCCAGACCCCATTTCTCCCATTTCTTTTTTTTTTTGAGACGGAGTCTCGCTCTGTCGCCCGGGCTGGAGTGCAGTGGCGCAATCTCGGCTCACTGCAAGCTCCGCCTTCCGGGTTCACACCATTCTCCTGCCTCAGACTCTCCGAGTAGCTGGGACTACAGGCGCCCGCCACCACGCCCGGCTAATGTTTTTGTATTTTTAGTAGAGACGGGGTTTCACCGTGGTCACGATCACCTGACCTCGTGATCCGCCCGCCTCGGCCTCCCAAAGTGCTGGGATTACAAGCGTGAGCCACCGTGCCCGGCCCTCTCCCATTTCTTTTTATCTCTCTGCTTTATCTTTTCCAGCGGAAGCTCCCAAGATGCTTACCTCCAGCCTCTGGCCACAGGGAACCTTCTTCATATTCCACAAGCAAAGGAGAGCACCTTTGGCTCAGGTTTCCTGCCCAAGTAATGAGGCTAACTCTGACTGGGCCAACAGAGGGCACGTGTTGATGCAAGAGCCAATCACTGTGATCTGAGGGACAGAAGGAAAAACCATAATGGCCAGATTGGCTGAGCCAAGTCACATGTTCCTCAACTAGCAAGGTGAGTGGCTCACACTGGGGCTGCGGGAGCCACACCTGGGTTCAATTTCCATTCCAAGCCAATTTCTGTCTTCTCTGCCCTGTTTCCCGTCAGTAACATAGAGATAATGAAGGCACTCATATGGTAGAGTTTCTGTGAGGATTAAATGAGTTAGTTAATGCAAAGCACTGAGAATGGTGCCCATATACAGAAGGCGTTCAAATGTTAGCTTCTGTTATCGTCATTACATGGCCATTCTCACCTCTCAAGGCTGCTTTTCTTTGCACACATTTCCCTCTTTCTAGTTACTATTGCTTGGTAACAAATCACTCCAAAACATGGTGGCCCAAAACAACAACAGTCATCCTATTATTTTTCACTGTGTCCGTGGTCAGAGTTTTGGGAAGGACCCAACTGGGCAGTTCTGACTCGGAATTTCATATGGTTGCAGTCACTTGGCAGCTGAAACTGAAACAGGGAAGCAGCTGGAGGTGGATGGATCTCTCTCTCTCTCTCTCGCTCTCTCTCTTACTCTCTCCCCACTCCATGTTGTCTCAGGGCTTCTCAATGTGGTCTCTCCATGCACACTGGTTTGGGCTCCCTCACATCATGGCAGCCTCTGGGCAGCTGGACTTACATGGCAGCTTCGGCCTCCAGTACAAGTGTTTTATGAAAGTGGCAGCCCCGACCGGGTACGTTTGCTTATGCCTGTAATCCCAGCACTTTGGGAGCTTGAGGCAGGCGGATCACCTGAGGTCGGGAGTCTAAGACCAGCCTGGAAAACATGGTGAAATCCTGTCTCTACTAAAAATACAAAAATTAGCTGGACATGGTAGCACGCGCCTGCAGTCCCAGCTACTCAGGAGGCTGAGGCAGGAGAATCGCTTGAACCTGGGAGGCGGAGGTTGCAGTGAGCCGAGATCACGCCACTGCATTCCAGCCTGGGCGACAGAATGAGACTCCATCGAAACGAAAGAACGAAAGAACAAAAGAACGAAAGAAAGAAAGGAAGGAAAGAGAAAGGAGAAAGAAAGAAAGAAAGAAAGAAAGAAAGAAAGAAAGAAAGAAAGAAAGAAAGAAGAAACAGAAAGAAAGAAAGAAGAAAGAAAGAAAGAAAGAAAGAAAGAAGAAAGAAAGAAAAAAAGAAAAGAAAAGAAAAGAAAAGAAAAAAGAAAAGAAAGGAGGGAGGGAGGGAAAGAAGGAAGGAAGGAAGGAAAGAAGGAAAGGAAGGGGCCTTATCTCTTCTGATCTAGCCTTGGAATCATGCAGCATTACTTCTGCCACATACTCTTGGTTACAAGCAAGTCACAAACTGCCTAGATGTAAGGGGAGCTTACACAAATTCCACTTCCCAGTGGAAGGGGTATCAAGGTTCTAGAGGAATATATGGGCTGGGAAACATTGTTGCCACCAGCTTTGGAAGTTACATCTGGCTTTTCCTGGTACTGATTTAAGAGCCACCTCTATACAGCCTGTGCCCAATAACATCCACCTGGGCACAGCTCCAACTCCCTGTTCTAAATGGAAATAGTTTATTAAGAAATCTCAATCCCTTAGGATAAAAAACATGACAGTTTCCGTTTGTTTTGCAGTGACTGCTCTCTACTTGCTATCTATTGTTTTCCAAGACTATGATCCAAAATCACAGCATCCAAGACTGTGTCTTTTTTATTTATTGTTTTCGAGACAGGGTCTCACTCTGTCACCCAGAGACTGGGGTGCAGTGGCACGATCTCCACTCACTGCAACCTCTGCCTCCCAGGCTCAAGCGATTCTCCTGCCTCAGCCTCCTGTGTAGCTGGGATTACAGGTGCACAACACTACTGCCTGGCTAATTTTTGCATTTTCAGTAGAGACGGGGTTTCACCGTGTTGGCCAGGCTGGTCTTGAACTCCTGACCTCAAATGATCCACCCACCTTGGCCTCACAAAGTGCTGGGATTACAGGCGTGAGCCACCACAGCTGGCCCCAAGACTGTCTTTATTATTATTATTATTATTTTGAGACAGAGTCTAGCTCTGTCTCCTAGGCTGGAGTGCAGTGGTGTGATCTCGGCTCACTGAAATCTTCACCTTGCCAGTTCAAGCCATTCTAGTGCCTCAGCCTCCGGAGTAGCTGGGATTACAGGCACACACCACCACACCCAGCTAATTTTCTTATTTTTAGTATAGACGGGGTTTTGCCATATTGGCTAGGCTGGTCTTGAACTCCTGACCTCAAGTGATTCACTCACCTCGGCCTCCCAAAGTGTTGGGATTACAGGAGTGAGCCACCGTGCCCAGCCTGTCTATTATTTTTATTTTTAAAAATAAATGTATTGTTAATTTCCTTTTTCCTGTTAGATAAAGGCTACAGGGAACCTTAATGACAACTTTGCTAAAGTCTTTAATATTTCTCTCATTTTCATTCATTTAAAAATATAGCCTTCAGGCCGGGCGCAGTGGCTCATGCCTGTAATCCCAGCACTTTTGGAGGCCGAGGCAGGCGGATCACCTGAGGTCAGGAGTTTGAGACCAGCCTGACCAACATGGAGAAACCCCGTCTGTACTAAAAATACAAAATTAGCCAGGCGTGGTGGCGCATGCCTGTAATCCTAGCTACTCGGGGGGCTGAGGCAGGAGAATCACTTGAACCCCGGAGGTGGAGGTTGTGGTGAGCTGAGATCGCGCCATTACACTCGAGCCTGGGCAACAAGAGCAAAACTCCGTCTCAAAACAAACAAACAAACAAACAAACAAACATAGCCTTCAGCCTAGACAACAAAGGGAGGCCCCCATCTCTACAAAAATTTTTAAAAAATATTAGCTAGGTATGGTGCACATCTGTAGTTCCAACTACTTGGGAGGCTGAAGTGGGAGGATCGTTTGAGTCCAGGTGTTTGTGGCTGCAGTGAGCTATGATTGTGCAGCTGCACTCCAGCCTGGGCAACAGAGTGAGACCTTGTCTCAAAAAATATATATTAAAAAAAATAAATGTTTAAAACATAGTTTTGGATACTAGATCATATTATGAAATTATTGCGACTGGGCACGGTGGCTCACACCTGTAATCCCAGCAATTTGGGAGGCCGAGGCAGGCGGATCACGAGGTCAAGAGATTGAGACCATCCTGGCCAACCAACATGGTGAAACCCCATCTCTACTAAAAATACAAAAATTAGCTGGGCATAGTGGTGCATGCCTGTAGTCCCAGCTACTCAGGAGGCTGAGGCAGGAGAATCGCTTGAACCCAGGAGGTGGAGGTTGCAGTGAGCCCAGATTGTGCCACTGCACTCTAGCCTGGGTGACAGAGCAAGACTCCGTCTCAAAAAATAATAATAATAAAATAAAATGACATTATTGCTCACATATTTTAGGTGTAATCACGGTTTTGTGGTTGTGTAAGAGAATGTCCTTATTATTCTTAGGGGATACATGTTGACATATTTAGGGACCGAGTATCAGGATAGTGCAGTAAATATTCATGTGTCTGTGAGCATGAGTGGATATTCAGGGAGAGAGAGAAACAAATAGCATGAAAATGTTAACAACTGCTCATCCCAGGGAAGGAGAGACGTGAGTTTATTATACTATTCTCTCAATTTTCCCATGTATTTAAATGAATTTGAATTTTTTCCTAACAAATATTTGGAGGAAGAAAACTTCAGGCTGAAACCTGTTTCAAAGTTCATGGGGGGCTGGGCATGGTGGCTCACGCCTGTAATCCCAGCACTTTGGGAGGCCCAGGCAGGTGAATCACTTGAGTTCAAGACCAGCCTGGCCAACATGGCAAAACCCCGTCTCTACTAAAAATACAAAAATTTAAAAATTAGCTGGGCATAGTGGCATGTGCCTGTAGTTCCAGCTACTCAGGTGGCTGAGGCAGGAGAATCACTTGAACCCAGGAGGTGGAGGTTGCAGTGAGCTGAGATCACGCCACTGCACTCCAGCCTGAGCGACAGAGTGATACTCGGTCTCAAACAAACAAATACACAAAAAACCCCACAAAGTTCATGGGGAGGGAAAGGTGTAGCCTCTCTTGAGAACTTTCCTCTCTCATTTTCCCCCCAAACAGGCTGATGCTTCCTTTCTCTTCTCTATCCTTTTCTGGACAGTCTTGGGTCCTCTCAGTAACTTATTTGGGTAAGTGGCTGGTTACAATGGCAGTGACCTCGAACTTAGGCTCTGGGGTAGCTGGCCACTTTTGTCCTCAGTTTTGGGCAGTAGTAGCAATTCTGGAAGTTCTGGAAAAAATCCAATTTGACATCACAGTACAAACCTGAAGGAAAGATCTTGATCCCGAAGAGCTCTCAGCAGCTCATGGCTGTGACTCTCATCCAGGGCCTGGGCCCGGGGAAACGTTTGGGGATCTGTGGGATCCTTTAGGGATTATCACGGTGACTTGGGAAATGGTTGCTATCGGCAGCTGTTCTGGAACTTTTTGGTCTTAGGACTCTTTTACATTCTTAATAGTATCGAGGACCCCAAACAGCTTTTATTTGTGTGGGTTATAACTTTTTTTTTTTTTTTGAGGTGCAGTTTCATTCTTGTCACCCAGGCTGGAGTGCAATGGTGCGATCTTGGCTCACTGCAACCTCTGCCCCACAGGTTCAAGTGATTCTCCCACCTCAGCCTCCCAAGTAGCTGAGACTACAGGCATGCGCCACCATGCCCGGCTAATTTTTCTGAATTTTTATTAGAGACAGGGTTTCACCATGTTGGCCAGGCTGGTCTCCAACTCCTGACTTCAGGTCATCCACCCGCCTCGGCCTTTCAAACTGCTGAGATTACAGGCATAAACCACTGCGCCTGGCCTGTATGGGTTATAGCTATTGATATTTACCATATTAGAACTTAAAACTGGCCATTTAAAAAATTTTTTTATTATTTGTATTGATTGATTTTTGAGACAGGGTCTCACTCTGTTGCCCAGAGTGGAGTGCAGTGGCATGATCACAGCTCACTGCAGCCTCGAACTCCTGGCCTCAAGTGATCCTCTCACTTCAGCTTTCTGAGTGGTTGGGACTACAGGCATGCACCACCACACCCAACTAATTTATTGATTTTTTTTGTAGACACAGTCTTGCTATGTTGCCTAGGCTAAAACTGACAATATTAAAATCCAGCCATCCACAAGCACACACTGCATTAGCTGGCAGAGCAATTATGTCATCACATGCCACGGAGCCATTGTATGCTCATAAGTGAATGAGATTGAAATACGCAAAAAAAATCCTGGTATTATTATGAAAGTAATTTTGGCCACACGCGGTGGCTCGTGCCTGTAATCCCAGCACTTTGGGAGGCCGAGGCGGGCGGATCACGAGGTCAGGAGATCGAGACGACGGTGAAACCCCGTCTCTACTAAAAATACAAAAAAAATTAGCCGGGCGTGGTGGCGGGCGCCTGTAGTCCCAGCTACTCGGAGAGGCTGAGGCAGGAGAATGGCGTGAACCCGGGAGGTGGAGCTTGCAGTGAGCCGAGATTGCGCCACTGCACTCCAGCCTGGGCGACAGAGCGAGACTCCGTCTCAAAAAAAAAAAAAAAAGGTTTTATTCGGCCTGGCGTGGTGGCCCACGTCTGTAATGCCAGCACTTTGGGAGGCTGAGGTGGGTGGATCACGAGGTCAGGAAGTTCGAGACCAGCCTGGCCAACATGGTGAAACCCCACCTCTACTAAAAATACAAAAAATCAGCCATGTGTGGTGGCACAGGCCTGTAATCCCAGCTACTCGGGAGGCTGAGGCAAGAGAATCTCTTGAACCCAGAAGGCAGAGACTGCAGTAAGCCGAGATCATGCCATTGCACTCCAGCCTGGGCGACAGAGCAAGACCCCATCTCGAGGAAAAAAAAAAAAAGATGGTTTTATTCTTGAATAGGAGAGTATTTAAGGAAAGCAAATAAAAAATAAAGGAAAAAAAGAAATTTTAAAATAAAAAAATGATTTTATGTGTACAGAAGAATTTAGCAACAAGGATGTCCACCATAGCACTTGTCATAATGGCAAACCTGCTGAAACCCCAACCATTATGGATTAACTACACAAGTTAAGAGAGAGCCACAAAATATTGTGACTGAAGGGGTTTTCAGAGATCGTTCAAAAACCCTGGGGATCCTCAAAAGTGAATCAATTTCTCTCTTCATAATCTTTTTCATCTTCACTCTCCTATGAGTGCATAAAGCAAAAAATAAGTAATAAGCAGGTGACTTCTAAAAAGAAAAAACCTCTGGAAACTATGCCTCAACCCCATTCTAGAGCCTGCTGGCCCACTGCTCAGAGAAGGAAATGTGTACCCCAGGCTGACCCACTCTTAAGCCAACCCATTCTCCACTTGCCTCTGCCTTCAGTTACACAGCTGTACCCAGAGAGGGGTCTTGTCTTGATGCAGCTGTCCATCCACCCTCCCTGTGTTGCAATGAATACATCCCTGGTATCTTCTGTGCCTGGCCCCAGCCCACCCCCTCCTCAGAGCTCCAGCCACACATTCCAGTGCCTTCAAGACTCACCTGTTTTGAAGGGCAGATCCTTATATTCAATTATCTTGTTGAAACACTTCATGTGGTTTCTTTTTTCTTGACAAGCCTCTGACCAACACTTGGTGGTCATTCTTAAACTGTTGATTTTTCCCCTTCACACCTGTTCCCCTCCACGATCACAAGCTTCCCAGTCTCAAAAATGTCTCTACCTGGGACCTCAAGCCAGAAACCCAGGCAATATGGAGGCACTTCCTCTCTTCATTCCACATATGCCACTCATGGACAATTCCTACTTTCCTCTAAGGCAGATGCTTACCGCACCCCTACCCCCACCCTTCTATTTAGAAAATTTCTAAACGTGCAAAAGAGTTGCCAGAAAAGTAGAAGATATAATAATATACTGTGGATATGGATTCACCAGGTTTTTGTGGTTCTTTGTTTGTTTTTGTTTTGAGACGGAGTCTTGCTCTGTCACCCAGGCCGGAGTGCAATGGTGTGATCTCACTGCAACTTCTGCCTCCCAGGTTCAAGCAATTCTCCCTGCTTCAGCCTCCCAAGTAGCTGGGATTACAGGCACCCACCACCATGCCCAACTAATTTTTGTATTTTTCAGTAGAGATAGGGTTTTGTTATGTTGGCCAGCTGGTCTTGACCTCCTGACCTCAGGTGATCCGCCTGCCTTGGCCTCCCAAAGTGCTGGATTACAGGCGTGAACCATCACACCTGGCCTTTTGTGTTTGTGTGTGTGTGTGTGTGTGTGTGTGTGTGTGTGTGTTTTGAGACGGGGTTTCACTGTGTTGCCCAGGCTGGAGTGCAGTGGTGTGATCACAGCTCACTATAGCCTCAACCTGCTAGGCTCAAGTGATCCTCCCACCTAAGCCTCTTGAGTAGCTGAGACTACAGGTGCCCACCACCACACCCAGCTAATTTTTGTATTTTTTGTACAGATGGGTTTTCACCATGTTGCCCAGGCTGGTCTCAAACTCCTGGGCTCAAGTGATTCCCCCCACCTTGGCTTCCCAAAGTGCTGGGATTACAAACATGAGCCACTGCGCTGGGCCTATTTCTTTGTGTTTTAAGAAGCAAGGTCTTTCTCTGTTCCCCAGGCTGGAGTACGATGATTCGATCATAGCTCACTGCAGCCTCAAACTCCTAGGCATGGGAGATCCTCCTGCATCAGCCTCCCGAGTAGCCCAGACTACAGGTGTGTGCCACTATACCTAGCTAATGAAAAGAATTTTTTTGTAGACATGAGTTCTTGCTATGTTGCCTAGGCTGGTCTGGAACCTCCAGCCTCAGGCGATCCCCTTGCTTCAGCCTTCCAAAGCAGTGGGATTACCCGCATGAACCACCTGGCCTGGTCTCGCTCTTTCTCTTCCTACATCTACATTGATCTGTAGCTGTCTACATACTATAGATATCTAAAAGTTATGTAAATGTCTACTTAAGCTTATAGGTATGAGCTACTGTATGCTACCTGAGCTTATAGGTGTGAGCTACAAATTGCTATTATATTATGAGGGGAATTCAGAAAGTTGATGGAGAATGGAATTAAGAGATAAAAATTTAAAAAAATCTTTATTTCTCACCATAAACTCCATCAAGGTCAAAGTCAAGACACTTTTGTAAACCATTATACCAGCCATTTAGTCTATCCCTAAAAAACTGAGGGTCCCAAGAATTTAATCATGTCACTGCAGCCTTTTTACATTTTCTTTTCCTTCCTTCCTTTCTTTCTTTTTCCTTCCTTCCTTCTTCTCTTCTCTCTTCTCTTCTCTTCTCTTCTCTTCTCTTCTCTTCTCTTCTTTCTCTTCTCTTTCTGATGGAATCTCACTCTGTTGCCCAGGCTGGAGTGCACTGGTATGACCTCGGCTCACTACAACCTCTGCCTCCCTTCTCCTGCCTCAGCCTCCTGAGTAGCTGGGACTACAGGCATGCACCACCACGCCTGGCTAATTTTTTTTTTTTTTTTTTTTTTAGTAGAGATGAGGTTTTGCCAAGTTGGCCGGGCTGGTCTCAAACTCCTGACTTCAGGTGATCTGCCCGCCTTGGCCTCCCAAAGTGCTGGCATTACAGTTGTGAGCCACCGTGCTAGGTCTTTTGTTGTTGTTGTTGTTCTTGTTGCCCAGGCTGGAGTGCAGTGGCATGATCTCGGCTCACTGCAACCTCCACCTCCTGGGTTCAAGTGATTCTCCTGCCTCAACCTCCCAACTAGCTGGGATTACAGGCATGAGCCACCACGCCTGGCTAATTTTTGTATTTTTTTTTTTAGTAGAGACAGGGTTTTGCCATGTTGGTCAGGCTGGTCTTGAACTCCCGACCTCAGGTGATCTGCCCTCCTTGGCCTCCCAAAATGCTAGGATTACAGGCGTGAGCCACTCCTCCCAGCCCAGTCTTTTTACATTCTTAACTGGAGAAAAATGGGTGCCCTTCAAAGATTTTAAGATTAGGAAACAAAAAGTCAGGAGGAGCCAAATCGGGACTGCCAAGTGGATGCCTAATAATTTCCCATCAAAACTTGTAAAATTGCTTGTTCGATGAGCAGAATGAGCAGGAGCGTAGTCATGCTGGAGAACTCTCTGGTGAAGCTTCCCAGGCTTATTTCTGCTAAAGCTTTGGCTAACTTTCTCAAAACACTCTCCTAATAAGCAGATCTTATTATTCTTTGAACCTCCAGAAAGTCAACAAGCAAAATGCCTTGAGCATCCCCAAAAACTGTTGCCATGACCTTTGCTCTTGACCAGTGTGCTTTTGCCTTGACTGGATCACTTCCCCCCTCTTGGCAGTCATTCTCTGATTACGATTGGTCTTTAGGATTGCACCAGTGAAACCATGTATCATTTCCCGTTACAATCCTTCAAGGAAATGCATTAGGATCTCGATCTCACTTGTTTAGCATGTCCATGGAAAGCTCTGCTCTTCTCTGCAGCTGATCTGGGTGCGACCGTTTTGGCACCCATCGAGTGGAAAGTTTATTTAGCTTTAATTTCTTTTTTTTTTTTTTTTTTTGAGACGGAGTCTTGCTCTGTCGCCCAGGCTGGAGTGCAGTGGCGCAATCTCGGCTCACTGCAAGCTCCGCCTCCCGGGTTCACACCATTCTCCTGCCTCAGCCTCTCCGAGTAGCTGGGACTACAGGCGCCCGCCACCACGCCCGGCTACTTTTTTGTATTTTTAGTAGAGACGGGGTTTCACCGTGGTCTCGATCTCCTGACCTCGTGATCCGCCCGCCTCGGCCTCCCAAAGTGCTGGGATTACAAGCGTGAGCCACCACACGCCGCCTAGCTTTAATTTCAGTCAGAATTGTGTAAGCTGAGGCCGGGCGAGGTGGCTCAAGCCTGTAATCCCAGCACTTCGGGAGAAAGAGGCATGAGGAGGATCACTTGTGTCCAGGAGTTCAAGACCAGCCTGGGAAACCTAATGAGACCCCATCTCTACAAAAAATACAAAAACTCAGTGTCAGGCCTCTGAGCCCAAGCTAAGACATCATATCCCCTGTGACCTGCACGTATACATCCAGATGGCCTGAAGCAACTGAAGAGCCACAAAAGAAGTGAAAATAGCCTTAACTGATGACATTCCACCATTGTGATTTGTTTCTGCCCCACCCTAACTGCCTAACTGATCAATGTACTTTGTAATCTCCCCCACCCTTAAGAAGGTTCTTTGTAATTCTCCCCACCCTTGAGAATGTACTTTGTGAGATCCACCCCCTGCCTGCAAAACATTGCTCCAAACTCCACCGCCTATCCCAAAACCTATAAGAACTAATGATAATCCCACCACCCTTTGTTGACTGTCTTTTCGGACTCAGCCCGCCTGCACCCAGGTGAAATAAACAGCCTTGTTGCTCACACAGAGCCTGTTTGGTGGTGTCTTCACACGGACGCGTGTGACACTTAGCTGAGCGTGCTGGCATGCACCTGTAGTTCCAGCTACTCCAGAGGCTGAGGTGGGAGGATAGCTTGAGCCCAGGAGGTCGAGGCTGCAGTGAGCCACGATCTCGCCACTGTCCTCAGCCTGGGCGACAGTGTGAGAACCCTGTTTCCAAAAAAAAAAAAAAAAAAAAAAAAAGAGAGAAAGAAGAATTGTGTCAGCTGAACCAATTGAGATGTGTATGGTGTTGGCTATTGTTTCTGCTGTTAATTGTAAGTCCTCTTTAATTAAGGCAGGAACAAATTTAATTTTTTTCTGCAAAAAATTGATGTGGATGGTATGCCACAGTGGGCTTCATCTTCAGCATGATCCAGGCTGGAGTGCAGTGGCGCAATCATGGCTCACTGCAGCCTCGACCTCCTAGACTCAAGTGATCCTCCCACCTCAGCCTCCTGAGTAGCTGGGACTACAAGTGTGCACCACCACGCCCAGCTAATTTATATATTTTTTGTACAGATGGGGTTTCACCATGTTGCCCAGGCTGGACTCAAATTCCTGAGCTCCAGTGATCCGCTGGCCTCAGCCTCCCAAAGCGTTGGGATTACAGGCGTGAACCACCACGCCAGACCTTGTCCCTTCTTAAAATGAGTTATCCATTTGTAAATTGCTGATTTCTTTGGGGCACTGTCAAGTTTTTGGAAAACATCAATGATTTCATCATTCTTCCACCCAAGCTTCACCATCAATTTGATGCTTGTTCTTGCTTTAATTTTAGAATTCATGTTGCTCTGATAGGGCCTCTTTTCAATCTGATGTTTTATTTTAGTGTCTCAAACTAGGTCCTGTTCAGAAAAGTTATAACAAGTTAGTATGAGTTTATTTTGGTGCAAAAAAAAAATTGAACTCCATGCATAGTTTTTTCATAATACACATTTTCCATGAATTTTTGGAAGACTCTTCTTTTTCTCTCTCTCTTTTTTTTTTCTATAGAGACGGTCTTGTTCTGTCGCCCAGGCTGGAGTGCAGTGGCACAATCATGGCTCACTGCAGCCTCGACCTCCTGGGCTCAAGCAATCCTCCCACCTCAGCTTCCTGAGTTACTGGGACTATAGGTGTGCACCACCACACCTTGATAATTAAAAAAAAATTTTTTTGTAGAGATCGGGGAGGGAGGGGGTCTCACTATATTGTCCAGGCTGGTCTTGAACTCCTGGCCTCAAGTGACCCTCCCCCAATCAGCCTCCTAAAGTGCTGGGATTACAGGCATAAGCCACAGTGCCTGGCCAATAAATGTTTTTTGAATGAATGAAAAAATTAGTGCGTGGACATATTTTCCCATCAGCTATTACAATAACCAGACTCTGAGTTCCCTGAAGGCAGGGCCTGTGAGTTTCATTGTGTACCCTCAGCCCTCAATAGCTGATAAAAATAAGTATTCAGAAAATGCTTGTAAACTGAAGAAGAGAATATGTTTGGGACACAAAGTAGACCAGTGGTTGCCTGGGGCTGGGACAGGGAATAGGGAGCGACTGCAAATGGGCAGAAGGGATCTTTTTAGAGCGATGGAAATGTTCTTGAATTGGCTGTGATGGCTGCAGAACTGTAAAATCACCCAAAATCAGTAAACCACTCATAACAGGTGAATTTTATCACAGGTAGATTATACCTCAGTAAAGCTGTTAAAACCAGTGTTGAGGGAGGAAATAAATGTTATCTTGGTAATACTGAGGACTCAGTGGTTATCAAGACAGCTCTCTTCCCTGCCCTAATGAGGCTTTCTGTGCAGGGTGGGGACGCCGACCCATTATAGACAGTGACAGCCTACAGCCATCACGGCGGGATGGTGGGGAGGGGACAGGCAGAGGGGTGGGAGGCCAGGATGGGGGAATCGAGGGCAGAGAGTTTTGGCTGGGATGGGGGGCACAGGCAGAGGGGTCGGGGCGGGGACTGGGGAGGTGCAGGCGGAGGGCAAAGGGGTCGAGGTCCAGATGGGAGAGGCACAGGCAGACGGATCCGGGCCAGGGCGGGGAGGTACAGGCCGAGTTGAGGAGCATAAGGAACCATAGGAGCCCAAAGGAGGCGCCCGACCAGTCAGGGGAGACTTCCCAGAGGGGTGAATGGCTGAGCCAGGGCCTGAAGTATAATGTTCACGAATGCGACAGCAATTTTTTTTTTTTTTTGAGACCGAGTCTCCCTCTATCACTGGAGTGCAGTGGCTCGATTTCGGCTCACTGCAACCTCCATCTACCGGGTGCAAGCGATTCTTCTGCCTCAGCCTCCCGACTAGCTGGGACTACAGGCGCCCGCCACCACGCCCGGCTAATGTTTGCATTTTTAGTCGAGACGGGGTTTCGCCATGTTGGCCAGGCTGGTCTTGAACCCCTGACCTCAGGTGATGCACCTGCCTCAGCCTCCCAAAGTGCTGCGATTACAGGCGTGAGCTACCGCGCCCAACCCAATTTTAATTTTTCTTAAACACTTTTCCTGCCTTAGCAAAGTCTTGGAGGAGCTGCCGCCCAGGCGCCGCGAGCGCAGGGCCACGAGGGGGCGCTGCTCCACCACGCTAAGGAAGCGCTCCCGGCAACCACTTGGCCCCGCAGGTGCGGGAGGTCGGCGAGCGCGCCTCGAGGGTGGATGGGGTCGGGTACAGCCTGGGAGCCCGGGGTGGCGCGTGGCCCTGCGCAGGGCAGTGGAAGCAGCGGGCCCCCAGGGAGCATGAGACGCCGCGTTCCGTGAGGCGGTCCCAGCGCTGTGCAGCGAGGGGCCCGGGCCGTCCCCGGTCCCGCGCGGGCGGCTCCCGGAGAAACTGTGGCCTCCTGGGGGTGGAGCTTTAAAAAAAAAAAAGCAACAAAAACACCCAACAGGAAACGGGGTGGGGGCGCCCGGCTCTGTCACCCGTGGAATGCATCAAAATAGCCTGCGCGGTCGGGGGCGGTTCCGGGAGAGTGGGCGGCCGCGAGGGGCGGGGCTGCAGCGGAGGGCGGAGCTTCCCAAAGAACTGGACAGAGAAGTGCAAAACCGGCCCCAGGGGGACGTCCTCCTGTTCCCCCAAAATGACCTCGACAGACGCTTGTGTGGGATGGGGTTCCCGGGTAGGGCGGGGCTCTCCAGTGCGGTGTCCCGGGTCTATTCTGAGCCGGCTGAAACCTGGAGAAGTGGGAGTGGGCGGTTGATCCGGGTTCCAGGGCCTCTTTGGAGCGAAAGACCCAGAGTCTCCATCCTGGGCGTGGGAGGGAAGATGGGAAATGGGCCAAGAGGAGCCTGTGGGAGGTCCTCCCCGGGACGGCCCCCTTCCATCTGCATCCGCGGGGACCGTTGTGGGGGCAGCTCTGAGAAAGGCTGCTCTGCGCGCAAGGAAGGGTGGTTGAACTAAGAGATCAGTCAGGGACGGGGTGTGGGTGCCTTGACTGTGTCCCAGATTTGCCGCATGCTTCTGACCTCAGTTCCCCATCCTTCCAGTTGCCCAAATCCTCTCTGTCCCAGTCCTAGGCCGTTTCTGCCCCTCTCACTTCCTAGTGGTTTACAGAGGGGAACCACTGAGGCTGTCTCTTCTGTGCCTGGCCCTGTGTTGGCACGGGGAAGTGACTGAGACGCCCCAGGCCCCCTTCTCCCTCACAGTCCAGTGAGGCAGATAGACCTGCCACCAGATAGTGACAGCCCAGAGTGAATCATTGAGAGGACGGGGGAGGCACAGGCAGATGGGTCAGGGCTGGGATAGGGGAGGACAGAGTCCTGTAGGATCCAAGGGGAGAGTGGGTGCTGCTGACTCAGTCTGGGGGGGTTGAAGAGCTGTCTAAACTTAGACCAAAAAAGATAGGATGGGGGCCGGGCGCCTGTAATCCCAGCACTTTGGGAGGCAGAGACAGGAGGATCTCTTGAGGCCAGGAGTTCCAGACCAGATTGGACAACATAGCAAGACCCCCATCTCTACAAAATAATGTAAAAATCAGTTGGGCATAGTGGTGTACACCTGTAGCCCCAGCTACTCAGGACGCTGAGGTGGGAAGACTGGTTGAGCCCAGGAATTCAAGGCAGCAATGAGCTGTGATTGCCCCAGTGCACTCCAGCCTGGGTGAGAGAGTGAGACCCCTGTCTCTAAAATAATAATAGCAAAAATACCGGGCTGGGTGCAGTGGCTCACGCCTGTAATCCCAACACTTTGGGAAGCCGAGGTGGGCAAATCGCTAAGGTCAGGAGTTCCAGACCAGCCTGGCCAACATGGTGAAACCCAGTCTCTACTAAAAATACAAAAATGAGCTAGGTGTGGTGGCAGCCGCCTGTAGTTCCAGCTACTTGGGAGGCTGAGGCAGGAGAAGCGCTTGAGCCCAGGAGGTGGAGGCTGCAATGAGATCGCACCACTGCACTCCAGCCCGGGCGACAGAGTGAGACTCCGTCTCAAAAAATAAATACATCCTAGTGAAAGGATAGGATGGGGCTCAGGGCCTTGGAAGAGGGTCAGCTTCTAACAAAAGGTATTTGAACCGAGTCCTAAAGAATGAGTAGCATTCTTCCGGGAAGTGCTGTGTCACCATGAAGGAAAGGGTGTTCTAGGCAGAGAGAATGACAAATGCAAAAGCTTGGAGGTGAGAGTGTGGCTCATCTCTGGCAGGGTCCTCTGCTCCCTGCCTGGGACATCCCCCCAACATCATACCCTGACAGGGCTGTCTTAGGTCTCCTAGTCCTGGAGTCCACAAGCAGGTTAATGGGATGTAATGGAAACGCTATAGAGGGCAGACCCCTAGGCTTGTTCCCTCACAGCCTGATGCTTTTTTGTTTTTGAGACAGAGTCTCGCTCTGTTTTCTAGGCTGAAGTGCAGTGGCGTGATCTTGGCTCACTGCAACCTTGGCCTCCCAGGTTCAAGCGATTCTCCTGCCTCAACTTCCCAAGTAGCTGAGATTACAGGCACCCCCCACCACGCCTGGCTAATTTTTGTATTTTTAGTAGAGACGGAGTTTCACCATGTTGGCCAGGCTAGTCTTGAACTCCCAACCTCAGGTAAACCACTTGCCTTGGCTTCCCAAAGTGCTGGGATTAAAGGCGTGAGCCACCATGCCCAGCCTTTTGTTTTGTTTGCTTTTTTAGACAGGGTCTCACACTGTCACCCAGGCTGGAGTGCAGTGACTGTATCATAGACCACTGCAGCCTGGACCTCCCAGGCTCAAGCAATCCTCCCACCTCAACCTCTCCAGCAGTTGGGACTACAGGTGCATGCCATCACACCCACCTAATTTTAAAATTATTTTGTAGAGACAGGGTCTCATTACGTTGCCCAGGCTGGCCTCGAACTCCTGGGCTCAAGTGATCCTCCCACCTGGGCCTCCTGAAGTGCTGGGCTTACAGGCGAAGAGCCACCGTGCCCGGCCTCAGCCTGATGGTTTCACGACTGCCTTTGACTTTGGCCCACACTAATCAAATGCATCACCGTGGGCCACTGACTCAACTTCCCCATCTATCCAGTGGGAATAGAATATTAGATTGCACAAAATCAACCACCTCATTTTAAAGAGCTATAACAAAACAAAATTTATATATTACATATTTTAAAAAATACATCTTATAGATTAAAGGACTCAAGAAACAATAGCAAGACTGCAAAACGTTGCCACATCAGGTGACACTTTGGCCAGAGTTATGGAAAATGCTGACAAAACAAGAATTTGCCAGCATAGGCAAAGATACACTGTTACCAACCCGACTCATTAAAATATTAATATTGAACTAATTAGAGGCAGTTTGTTTTTTTTTTTGAGACAGAGTCTTGCTCTGTTGCCCAGGCAGGAGTGCAGTGGTGTGACCTCAGGTTACTGCAACCTCTGTTGCCCGGGTTCAAGCAATTCTTGTGCCTCAGCCTCCTGGAATTACATGCGCCTGCCACCACGCCCAGCTAATTTTTGCATTTTTGGTAGAGACGGGGTTTCTCCATGGCGGCCAGGCTGCTCTTGAACTCCTGACCTCAAGTGATCTGCCTGCCTCGGCCTCCCAAAGTGCTGGGATTACAGGTGTGAGCCACTGTGCCCAGCCAGCAGTTTATAATATTTGTTTTTTATTCCTTGGTTCTAACTCCGTAAGGAATAGAAATGGGGTGATTAATTTTGGCTCCTTTAACACCCGCCTGGCAGGTGCTGAGTCAGTGGTACCTGTTACCATGCGATGACTCAGAGGTTATCACTCAGGGACATCCTTCTGACTCTGTTTCAGTCCATGACTCAGGACGAAAGCTTCTGGGGCCTCACCAGCGCCCTACACACACCCTCGTTTCCCGAGGGGCACCATTATATTCTTCCTTTATTGGCTGTCCTTGTATAATACAAATCTTCAAGTTTAGATACAAAAAAAATCTGGAAATAAAAGATAGAAAAGTACCCGCCAGGCACCCCTTCCCCTTCTTCCCGGACCCCTCCCCAGCGGGCACCGACATGAGGTAACTGCGCATCTTCTCCTCCTCCCCCCTCCCCGCCTCCTGGGCCCCCAACTTGGCCCCAGCCCCCATGAGACCTTGGCCCAAGGAAGACATGGGCCCCAAAGTTGGAGGATGATGGGGGTGAGTACAGCATTGGCAGTGAACGCAGCGTGTGGGCAGAGGGCAGCCCTTAGCTTGTGCTGTGTATGGGGGGAGGAGATGACCAGATTTGGGATGGGCACTGGTGTGGGGCCCAGGAGAGCCCCTAAGCAAGTGTCCCCCTTCCATCCTGTCCAACACTGGAAGGTGGGGGGTCAACAGAAACTGGGAAATGGAGTGTGAACCACGGGCATTCAGTGGGATTGTGGCCAACCCCTGTGTCTGGGGTGGGGGAAGGGGCCATTGCCAGCTTAAGTCTGGCAGTGAAATGGTTCCCTTAGCCAGGCTGGGTCCGTCCCTGAATTCCATCCTGTTGCAACCTGGGCATCACAATGTTGGTTCTGTAGTGGTTGTCGGGGTGGTTGAGGGAGGGGGGTGTTGAGAGGGTGTTGAGGGGCACAGCCCCAGGGAGCAGGGTTAGGGGAGAGGTTGTGCCTCCACCCCCAGGCGTGGGGCACCTGGAGATGATGGAGTGGGCGGGGCGACTTGGGCTACAGTTCAATCTCGAATGTCTTTTGCAGGTCGCCAGAAAAGGGGTTGGAGGGTTTCTCTACAGTAGGTTTGCCTTCTAATGCCGCCCACTGGGCCTCAAAGGGGTCCAACTCCGGAGCTGGGGCAGGCGCTGGCTCTGGGGGCCAGGGGGCCCCATTGGGGCGAGGGCGGGCCTGGCTCCCAGGGGCACTGGGTATGGCAGGGGGCGGGAAGGCCCCAGCTTTCCCAAGCAGGGTGGCAGGCTGAGGCTGGAGCTGGGCGGCTGAGCAGAAGGCGTTGGCCACCATCTGTGAGGGTGTGATGCCCACCACAGGCACCCGGGGCATCGGTGGGTAGCCCAAGCCCGGGTAGGCGGGCACAAAAGGGGGCTGCATGTGCGGGGGTGGCAGGAACACGGCCACTTGGGCAGGTGCTGCGTCAAAGGGCCCCATGGGGGCGGGGAAAGGCTGCAGGGCAGGAGGCATGGTGGGCACCGGGGCCACTGAGGCTGCTTGCTGCTGCTGCTGCTGCTGCTGCTGCTGTTGCTGCTGCTGTTGCTGCTGCTGCTGCTGGGCCTTGGCCACCTGAGACACCTCCTCCAGCCATCGCTCAGCCTCTGAAGGTGTCCGCTTGTGCCCAGGCTGGAAGGCAGCTGCAGGGGGCACAGAGGGCTCACCCCAGGCAGAAGTCCCTGGAGAGAGGAGAGGGACAGGTGAGGGAGGGGGCAACGGCTTCAGCAGAAGAACCCCAGGCTGGGAACTGGCATGGCATGGGGATCAGAGCACGGACTCTAGAGCCAGACCGCCTGCCTCTGAATCCCAGCTCTGCACCTCCCTAGCTTGCTGACTTCAGGCAAGTGACTTCACCATTCTGGACCACGTAATGGTTCTGGAGTGCTAAGAACATACAATTCTGAGCTTCTAAGGCCCTATGATGGGAAGTCTAAGTAGGACTGACATCCTCCTAGCTCCACTGCCCTTCTGACTGGTCAGTGCCAAACCCAGGATTCACTATTTTGTTTTGTTTGTTGTCTGTTTGTTTTGAGAGTCTCACTCTGTTGCCCAGGGATGACCTATCTCGGCTCACTGCAACCTCCGCCTCCCAGGTTCAAGCAATTCTCGTGCCTCAGCCTCCTGAGTAGCTGGGATTACAGGCGCGCACCATCACGCCCAGCTGATTTTTTGTATTTTTAGTAGAGGCGAGGTTTCAACATATCGCCCAGGCTGGACTCGAACTCCTACCTCAAGTGATCCCCCCACCTCGGCCTCCCAAAGTACTAGGATTACAGGCATGAGCCACCACACCCAACCGGTATTCACTATTTTGAATATCACCCTTGATTTTCTAATACTTTCAGAATGTATTGTTTTAGGAGTTAAGATTCTAAGGTTGCATGGATCTTTCTCCACATGTATAATATTATCCTAACATAGTAAGGTTCGACAGTTTAGGGTTGGGCTTTCTAAGATTCTCGAGTTCTACATTTACAGTGTTTGAGATTCTAAGGTGCTCCTGTGGTTCCAGGATAAGCCCATGGCTCTAAGATGATACACGGTTCTCAAGGATTCCATGGTTCTAAAACGATCTCTGGGCTCTAAGGTGATCCCAAGATTCTAGCATGAGCGCATGCCTCTGAGATGACCCCATGGCTCTAAAATGATCCCGTATCTCTAAGATAATTCATGGTTCTAAAGTGATCACTTGATTCTCAGGTAATCCCATGGCTCTAAGATGATCCTTGGTTCTAGGATGATCCTCTGGCTCTAAGATGATCTGTGTTTCTAAGGTGATCCTATGGCTCTAAGATGATCCATAGTTCTAGGATGATCCCATGGTTCTAAGGGGATCCCATGGCTCTAAAATGATCAAGGGCTCTGAGATGATCCATGGCTCTAAGGTGATCACATGATCCTCAGATAATTCCATGGCTGTAAGATGATCCATGGTTCTAGGCTGATCCCCTGGCTCTAAGATGATCCCTGCTTCTAAGGTGATTGCATGATTCTTAGGTAATCCCATGGCTCTAAGATGATCCATGGTTCTAGTATCTAGTCTAAGATGATCCCTGGGTCTAAGGTGATCACATGATTCTTAGGTAATCCCATGGCTGTAAGATGATCCACAGATCTAGGATGATCCCCTGGCTCTAAGATGATCCATGGTTCTAAAGCGATCGCATGATTCTCAGGTAATCCCATGGCTCTAAGATGAACCACGGATCTAGGATAATCCCCTGGCTCTAAGATGATCCATGGCTCTAAGATGATCACATGATTCTCAGATAATCCCATGGTTCTAGGCTGATCCCCTGGCTCTAAGATGATCCCTGCTTCTAAGGTGATTGCATGATTCTCAGGTAATCCCATGGCTCTAAGATGATCCATGGATCTAGGATGATCCCCTGGCTCTAAGATGATCCATGGTTCTAAAGTAATTGCATGATTCTCAGGTAATCCCATGGCTCTAAGATGATCCATGGTTGTAGGATGATCCCCTGGCTCTGAGGTGATCCATGGTACTAAGCCTGTAGGATCCCAAGACCCCTGGAGTGTCTGGGTAGCCCTGGATAGAGGAGGGGGTACAGGAGGGACATGCAGGGTGTCTGCCCAGTAGAAAGCCTGGCTTTACCTGTTGTGGCAGGGGGTGGCCCTGGTGCTGGTGCTCCAGCACTGGCAAAAGATGAACTGATCTGTGTGCACAGAGCGTTGATGCTGTCACTGTCGCCGGCACCAGGAGGCTCCATCTCAGGCACTGGGAAGCAGGGCAGGACGGAGGTCAGCAAACAGGCCCAGGCCCTGCCACAGCCCTGCCCTTTACCCCACGCCCTTGGTGGCCCTCTCTTCTGACCTGGATCCTTTCCCACTGTAGTAACTAAGTGGCCATGACCACCAAATAACTGTGCATATGTGTGTGTCACATCTGAGTGGCAGAACGACCAAGTTAGTGTGTGACATTTGATGGCTGACAGTAACAGGGACCCCAAACCAAGGACCTCAAGATTTGTGTGTGGCCACAAACCAGAAGAGTTGTCTAAAACATTTAGCAACATATATTAGTTTAAAAATATGCCCAACCATGTGCATGGCAAGGACATGGGCCCAGTCTGAATGGATTGTGGCATGGCCGCTCACTGGCTGGGGATCATTTGTCCAGCTTTGGGCAGAGAAGTGGGGCCCTGTCCACCCCACCCAGCCTGATCTATGGCAAACATCATGAGAGCAGAGAAGCGCCTGTGCCAGCAAGGCAGGAGACACTGAGCAGGCATGGCGGCCCCGCGAGGGCTTAGGATGAGCAAAGGTACCATCCAAATAAATAATTAAGGACTGCCATGTGTGGTGCGTGACACATGTCTGTGATGTTTTAGCCAATGGCTGTCTCCAAGGAGCCATGTAGATGCTCCAGTGAACATCAGAACTGGCCATAGGAGTCTGCAGGTGTGCTGTGGGGGCGCCCAGGTGGGACAGCCAAGGTCGACAATGATTGTGCATGTTCGTCCAAACAGGCATGCAGCTTCTGAGGGCGTGGCATCTGAGTGTGACTGGAGTCTGGGTGTGTGGCGTCCTGATGCGTGACTCCCAGATGTGAGTGCATCTGCCGTGTGATGTATGAGTGTGTTTGCAGGTGTGCATGGATTTGCACATGTGGCTTTGGAGTTTGCATAAATCTGGGTGTGTGGTCTGTGAAGGTGTGTAAATCTGAGTGTGTTTCTTTTTTTAAAATATTTATTTATTTATTTATTTATTTTTGACACAGGGTCTCGCTCTGTTGCCCAGGCTGGAGTGTAGTGGCACAATCTTAGCTCACTGCAACCTCTGCCTCCAGGCTCAAGCAATCTTCCTGAGTAGCTGGGACTACAGGTGCATGCCACCGCACCTGGTTAACAATAAAGGTTAATTTTTAAAATTTTTTTGGGGAGATGAGATCTTGCTGTGTTGCCCAGGCTGGTCTCAAACTCCTGAGCTCAAGTGATCCTCCTGCCTCAGCCTCCCAAAGTGCTGGGATTGCAGGTGTGAGCCACCACGTCTGGCCATGTGTGACTTCTGACTCTGCGATTTTGGAGTGTGTGTGACTTGAGAGTATAAGTGACTCTGAGTTTGTGACTTCTGAGCATGTGTGACATGTGTGTGGGGGTGCAATGTCTATGTGAGTATGTGAAATTTCTGTGTGGCAAGTCATATCCAAGTGAGCGTGCAGCTGGCCACAGGAGTGTGAGGCTTCCAAATAAAGCCTGGAGCTCCTGCCACCTCTCAGGAGCGCGTGTGACAGCCTGGGGAGTATGCCTGGTGTCAGGCTGCGTAAGGACAGCAAATGTGAGGGTGTGTGACGGCCCAGGAATGCTGCAGGCATGGAGGGAGTGTGCGTCACTCTCAACAAAGGTTGGCATCTGCTCACCGGTTACCTTTTGGAGCAGCCCAGCCTCCTGGATACAGCTCAACACCCTCCCACATCAATCCCCAAGGCCATAACGGGTAGGCGATGCAGATTTGGCATCCAGGAGCGAGAGTGGGCCAGACCACATGGGTTCACTGGCTGCTGGTGGGGAAGACAGCCCTACTGCCTGCCTCCCTCAGGCAAAAACTCAGTAGCGTGCCACCTCTATCTTCCTTCCCCATGGCAGAGATTGCTCTTAATTTTTTTTTTTTTTTTTTTTGAGACAGGTTCTCACTCTGTTGCCCAGGCTGGAGTGAAGTGGCGCAATCTTAGCTCACTGCAGCCTCAATCTGCTGGGCTGAAGCAATTCTCCTTCCTCAGCCTCCTGAGTAGCTGAGACTACAGGCATGTGCTACCACACCAGGCTAGTTTCTGTATTTTTTTGTAGAGACAGGGTTTAACCAAGTGATCTGCCTGCCTTGGCCTCCCAAAGTGCTGAGACTACAGGCATGAGCCACTGCACCTGGCTAGACATCACTTTTAGATCATGACGTACACCACCCGTCTCCTTTCCCTGGCCCATGGCAGACATTAGTAATCAAACACGATGCTTTTTTCCCCCACAGAGCTCTTTGGTCACCTTACACGTCACCTGTCCAGACCTCATGGCTCCCCTGGCCAAGTGCTAGAAGAAACAGATCCTTGTAACTCCATCTTCCCACCAAGTAAAACAGGACCTTTATATCTCCTCTCTCTTACCACCAGCCATGGCAGACAATGCCAATCAATTATGACATGCTGCTCCTTTTCGTGATGGGTACTGCCTCTGCTCAACTCTGTGCCCACAACAAATGTTCCTGATCCATCACTATGCCCCTGACCCCTAGGATCTCTGAGCTCACTGGTGCCCTGCATGTCATGTTTCTACTGACCAAATTCTGGGAGTCTCCCCTTTGGGTAAAAACATAACACTCTTGCTACTTTCTCTTCTCCCTTGCCCATGACACATACTGTATGGAGATCATGACTGCTAACCAATCATGATATGTGCCATCTTTCTCGTTTTCCTTAACCACAGCAGACATTGCTAATTGATCATGAATTGTGATGCCTTTTTTGCCATCCCTTGATGCTCCCTGCTCTAGGCAGACATTGCTAATCCATCACAATCCTCCTTTCCCCGGAGCCTGAGGAATACCTGTATCCTTCACCTAGCCAGATCTCATAGGCAAACGCTTGGAGGGAGGGAGCATTAACCTGTAGTGCTTCAGTCTATTCCTGAGCAAAAACAGGCCAACGGTGTTGCTTCTCTTCTTTCTCTGGCACATAGCAAACTTCCTTATCCATACCCGACTTCTTTGTCCATAGCAGACTTTGCTAACTAATCATGATGTGCGTCATCTTTCTCCTTTTCCTTAACCACACCAGACTAATTGATCGTAACTTGTGATGCCTTTCTACTGTCGCTTACTCAGAGCAGACATGGCTTATCAATCCTGATTTGTGCTATCTCTTTCCTCTCCCTTGCCCACTGCTAATCGATCATGACATGTTCCAACTCTCTCTCCTTTGCCCATAGCAGACAGTGCAAATCAATCACAGTGTGAACCATCTTGCCTCTATCCCTTGCCCATATCAGATAGTGCCAATTGATTCCAACGCCCTTTCCCACTGGGCCCAGGGCTCACCTGTGCCCTTCACCTGGAAGTCAGTGCGGCGCTGCAGCGTGGATGGCAGCTCATTCAGCCGTAGGCTCAGCTGCCGTTTGAAAGGTGAGTTCTTCTGGCTGAGTGCTGGGAACCCACGGAAGGATCCCTGGCGAACCAGCTGCTCCAGGGGGGCATGGCGCCGGGGGATGGCGGCTGCAGTGGTGCCTGCAGCCACAGGGGTGCCTGCCTCACCCTTCTCACCAGGGGATGTGGTGGCTGGTGTTGGGGACACGTGCCCAGGCTGGGCAGGGCCAGGAGCCACAGTGGGGGCAGCTGCTGCCTCTGCTGGAGACATGGGGGAGATGGATGGTTAGATATCTCACCGTGGCATTCAAGGCCTCTCCCACCTGGTTCTCTAGATCATTCTCCAAGGCTGCCTTCCTTGCCCAGTGAGTCCTGCCCTTAAGACAAGCTGGTCAAAGCCCTGAGATATCCCTCACCCCCCACCCAAGTCACGATCCCCTTCCCCAGGAGGCCCTTGGAAAGCCGTCCCCCAGGCTCACCCTCTGTGTCTCTCCAGCTTCCTGCCCCTTTCTGTCTTGCCCTGCTGCTCTCACCATTCTTCCCTCTAAGGCCCTCTATCGCCCTTTTTGATCACTTAACAAACACTGATTTGGTGCCGGAACAATGTTCTCAGGCATTGTTTCAGATGCTTTGCAAGTATTCACTCATTCAATCCACATGACTACCCATGGGGTTGATATGATTCTCATTTTACAGATGTGGAAACTGAGACCCAGCAAAGGCCCAGTGTGATGTGCCCAAGTCCTACTGCTAGGAAGGGACAGGCTGACTCTGGAGCCCATGCTCCAAATGACTGCCCGCCCTGTCTCCCTCTGGCCTGTCTCTCCATATCATGTTGTCTTTCTCTGTCACTGTCTGTTCCCGTCTGTCTCCCACCTCCCAGCCTTCTTCCCACCTCAAGTAGCTTCTCCCTTCCTCCAGTCATTCTAGACATGGCTTGGATGTTTCATCCTCTGAGAAGCTTTCCAGATTGTTCAGGCTCTCAGCCTGACTCCCTCCACTCTGAGACTGTTCTCTGTACTCTGGGAGGAAACCTGACCTCCCCACTCAGCAGGAGAGGCAGGCTCTTCAAGGGCAGGGCTCCCCTCACCCCTGCCAAACCACAAACACACAACTACCCTCCTACTAGGGCCTCCCCGAGCTGCGGCCTGAATGCCATGGAGATTAAACTCAGGCCCAGAGAGACCCTCCCAGAAGGATGTCGCCCAGTGCTGCTTCTCCCATTGTGACACAATGGGGGCACCCATGCAGGCCTGGCCCAAGGCAGTGGAAACAGCCCAGGACAGGTTGGAACCAGGAAACCTCTGCCCCCACTCACTGTGTGACCTCAGGAAGTCCCCTGCCCTCTCTGGGCTCCAGTTTGCCAACTAGAAACCAGGGATAAACATCTCAATGCTACCTCCCAAGCCTCCGAGAGGGTCAGTTTAGGTAGTGAATGTTAAATGTTTTGGAATCCAACAAAAGCATGCCTGGGCACAGTGGCTCACGCCTGTAATCCCAGCACTTTGAGAGGCTGAGGTGGGGGGATCAGTTGCGGCCAGGAGTTCAAGACCAGCCTTGCCAACATGGTGAAACACCATCTCTACTAAAAATACAAAAAAAGATTAGCTGGGTGTGGTGGCACACGCCTGGGATTCCAGCTACTCTGGAGGCTAAGGCAGGAGAATCGCTTGAACCCGGGAGGCAGAGGTTGCAGTGAGCCAAGATCGCACCATTGCACTCCAGCCTGGGCAATAGAGCGAGACTCTGTCTCCAGAAAAAAAAAAAAAAAAAGAAAGTTAGCTGGGCGTGGTGGCAGGCACCTGTAATCCCAGCTACTCAGGAGGCTGAGGCATACAAATGTCTTGAAACCAGGAGGCAGAGGTTGCAGTGAGCTGAGATGGCACTACTGCATTCCAGCCTGGGTGACAGAGAGAGACTCTGTCTCAAAAAAAATATGTTCTTTTTTTTCCCCTTACCATCCAGGATCTAATTCAGGATCACATCTTGCATCTATTAATACCTGTCAAATCTCATTAGTCTCCCTTAATCAGGATCAGTTCCCAATGGTAAATTCTTTGTAAATTCTAAGTAGTGTTTTCCCAAAGAACTTAAATTCACAGTAAAATAAATAAATAAATTAATTAATTAATTAATTATATGGTGACTCAGGACATACATAAAATTATATTTTAAACACACACACACACACACACACACACACACACGGAGTTTTAGAACTTACAAAGTATTTAACGATTTACCTAGAAAGTTAGTTTTACCAAGTATGTTTCAAACTTTCTGGCAATCCAGAGTTAAGAGATATCTTTTATATGGTAGCCTCTTACACACGCACACACACACACTCTCTCTCTCACTCAAATAAAAGTATCATTAAATTATATTTGGCCGGGCGTGGTGGCTCAACGCCTGTAATCCCAGCACTTTGGGAGGCCGAGGCGGGTGGATCACGATGTCAGGAGATTGAGACCATCCTGGCTAACACAATGAAACCCCGTCTCTACTAAAAATACAAAAAATTAGCCGGGAGAGGTGGCGGGCACTTGTAGTCCCAGCTACTCGGGAGGCTGAGGCAGGAGAATGCCGTGAACCCCAGGGGGCTGAGCCTGCAGTGAGCCGAGATGGCGCCACTGCACTCCAGCCTGGGTGACAGCAAGACTCCGTCTCAAAAAAAAAAAAAAAAATTATATTTAACCCTTATGCCATTCAATATACTCTGATATTTTCTATGATTCTCTATTTCATTGTTTTTAAATTAATTTTTTTTTTGAGACAGGGTCTCACTCTGTCTGTCACCCAGGTTGGAGTGTGGTGGCGCAATCGCAGCTCTCTGCAGCCTCTACCTCCTGGGCTCAGGTGATCCTCCTGCCTCAGCCTCCTGAGCAGCTGGGACCACAGGTTGCACCACCATGCCTGGCTAATTTTTTAATGATTTGTAGAGACAGGGTTTCCCTATGTTGCCCAGGTTGATTTCATTTTTTTAAATGCCAGCCATATGGGCTGGGCCCAGTTGTCCACACCTATAATACCAGTGCTTTGGGAGGCTGAGGTGGGAGGATCGTTTGAGGCCAGGAGTTTGAGACCGGCCTGGGAAACACAGCAAGATCCCAGTTCTACAAAAACTAAAAATAAAATTAGCCAGATGCTGTGGCTCGTGCCTATATTCCCAGCTACATGGAGGCTGAGGCAGGAGGATTACTTGAGCCCAGCAGTTTGAGGCTGCAGGCAGCTGTGATTGCACCACGGCACTCCGGCCTGGGCAACATAATTAGACCTCAACTCAGACAACAAAACAAAAAAAATGCCAGCCACAGTACAGAAAATTGGCTTCCCAGGTCTTGATACACAGGTTGAAAAGCCCTCAGAAGGCCAGGCGTGGTGGCTCATGCCTGTAATCCCAGCACTTTGAGAGGCCGAGGCAGGTGGATCACCTGAGGTTAGGAGTTCGAGACCAGCCTGGCCAACATGGTGAAACCCCATCCCTACTAAAAATACAAAAATTAGGCATGCCTGTAATCCTAACTACTCGGGAGGCTGAGGCAGGAGAATTGCTTGAACCTGGGGGGCGGAGGTTGCAGTAAGCCTAGATCACACCATTGCACTCCAGCCTGGTTGACAGAGCGAGACTCTGTCTCAAAAAAAAAACAGGCCGGGCGCAGTGGCTCACGCCTGTAGTCCCAGCACTTTGGGAGACCAAGGCAGGTGGATCACGAAGTCAGGAGATCGAAACCATCCTGGCTAACATGGTGAAACCCCGTCTCTAATAAAAAAATACAAAAAATTAGCTGGGTGTGGTGGCGGGCTCCTGTAGTCCCAGCTACTCGGGAGGCTGAGGCAGGAGAATGGTGTGAACCCAGGAGGCGGAGCTTGCAGTGAGCCGAGATCATGCCACTGCACTCCAGCCTGGGTGACAGAGCAAGACTCTGTCTCAAAACAAACAAACAAACAAAAAAAGAAAAGCCTCAAAAAGCCCTGAATTGGTGGATAGCAAACCACTTGGTGCGCCCTTAGAATATTGCCCAGAGAACTCTTTCCATGGAAGTTGCTTTATTTATTTATTTTTTGAGACAGAGTCTCACCCTATTGCCCAGGCTGGAGTGCAGTGGCATGATCTTGGCTCACTGCAACCTCTGTCTCCAGGGTTCCAGCGATCCTCCTGCCTCAGCCTCCCAAGTAGTTGGGATTACAGGCATAGGCCAACATGCCTGGTTAATTTTTGTATTTTTAGTAGAGGCGAGGTTTCACCATATTGTGCAGACTGGTCTCAAACTTCTGACCTCAAGCGATCTGCCCACCTCGGCCTCTCAAAGTGCTGGGATTATAGGCATGAACCATGGCGCCTGGCCCGAAGCATCCCCTGCTTTGTAAACTGTTGAGTCTCTGTACCTCTGCAGCCCCCCGCCCACCGATACTGGGTACCCTGTGCCCACTCTGTGCCCTGCTGGCGCTCGAGGCAACACCCACCTTTCTTCTTGTCCGAGGCCTCTCGCTCAGCAGGCCGCCCACCCCCAGACAGGCGGAAGGAGCCCTCGCGGGCGAAGCTGGTGCGGCTGGCATCGAAGGCGGCCGTGACCCCACATTCCTTCTCCCGTCGCTGTTTTCGCTCCAGGCAGGCGGCAAAAGCACAGCCCACAGCATGGCTCAGCCTCTCGCCCTGTCGGGAGAGGATGGGTGGGGATTAGAGGCGCTGAGCAGTGCAGACAGGGGCCAGGGGCGCTGGGTTACAGCCGCTAGGTACTGGGTCGCCCCAGATGAGTCCCTGCACTTCTCTGGGCCTCAGTGCTCATCTGCACCACATGGAAGGGCTGGAAATGACAGCTCCAAGTGAGAGAAGCCAGAAACCAATGAGCCTGTTGTGTGGCTCCACTTACCGGAAATTACAGAAGAGGCAAAACTAATCTATGGTGAAAAAAGTCAGAACAGGCCAGGAGTGGTGGCTCTCGCCTGTAATCCTAGCACTTTGGGAGGCTGAGGCAGGAGGTTCCCTTGAGCCCAGGAGGTCAAGGCTGCAAGGAGCTATGAACGCACAACTGCACTCCAGCTTGGGTGACAGAGTGAGATTCTGTCTAAAAAAAAGAAAGTCAGAATAGTAGTAGTTTCCTATGGGGTGGGGAATGACTGGAAAGGGTATGAGAGGATGACTGGGTGGTGGCAATGTTCTAGATATTGATAGGGGTTTGGTTACATGGGTGTATGCAGTTGTAGAAATTCATTGACTGTACACCGAAGGCTTGTGCATTGCTATAGACTAAACGTGTGTGTCTCTCTCAGTTCAAACGCTGAAGCCCTCATCCACAATGTGCTGGTATTTGGAGGTGGGCCTTTGAAAGACAATGAAAGTCATGTTAGATCATGAGGTGGGGTCCTCATCATGGAATTAATGCCCTTATTTATTTATTTTTTTTCTGGGACGGGGTCTCACTCTGATGCTCATGCTAGAGTGCAGTGGCACAACCTCAGCTCACTGCAACCTCCACCTCCCGGCTTCAAGTGATTCTCCTGCCTCAGCCTCCCAAGCGGCTGGGATTATAGGCATGCGCCACCACGCCTGGCTAATTTGTGTATTTTTAGTAGAGATGGGATTTCACGATGTTGGCGAGGCTGGACTCGAACTCCTGACCTCGAGTGATCTGCCCACCTGGGCCTCCCAAAGTGTCAGGATTACAGGCGTGAGCCACCGTGCCCGGCCAGGATTAATGCCCTTAAAAAGGAGAAAGAGACATGAGATCTCCCCTCCACCTTGCTAGGTGAAGATACAGAAAGCAGGCATCCATCTGCAAACCAGGAAAAGAGCTCTCACCAAGAAATGAGCCATTTGACACCCTGACCTCAGGCATCTAGCCTCTAGAACTGCAAGAAACAAATGTTTGTCATTTAAGCCACACAGTCTACACTATTTGATTACAGCAGCCTGAACTAAGACAATCATATCTTTTGCTTCGAAGTAAAAAAAAAATCTGGAAACAAATAACGAATTCTACTTAATGGTGTGCATGCTGAAGTACGGAGCGGGAAGTAGTCTGATGCCTACAAATTTGACATACAAAAAGAATCAGATGGTCCGAGCATAGTCGCTCACACCTGTGATCCCAGCACTTCAGGAGGCCAAGGCAGGCGAATCGCTTGATGTCAGGAGTTCGAGACCAGCCTGGCCAACATGGTGAAACCCCGTCTCTATTAAAAATACAAAAATTAGCTGGGCATGGTGGCACGCACCTGTAATCCCAGCTACTAGGGAGGCTGAGGCAGGAGAATCACTTGAAGGTTGGAGGCGGAGGTTTCAGTGAGCCAAGATCGTGCCACTGTACTCCAGCCTGGGGCAATGGACCGAGACTCTGTCTCAAAAAAAAAGGAATGAACTACGGATACAAGCAGCTCATGCCTGTAATCTGAGCACTTTGGGAGGCCAAGGTGAGTGGATCGCTTCAGTCCAGGAGTTCGAGACCAGCCTGGGCAACATGGCGAAATCCCGTCTCTACAAAAAATTAGCCGGGCATGGTGGCGTGTGCCTGTAATCCCAGCTACTCAGGAAGCTGAGGTGGTAGAATCGCTTGAACCCAGGTTGCAGTGAGGCAAGATTACACCACTGCACGCCAGCCTTGGTGACAGAGAGAGACCCTGTCTCATTAAATAAATTAATTAAAAACATTGCCGGGCGGGGTGGCTTAAACCTGTAATCCCAGCACTTTGGGAGGCAGAGGCGGGTGGATCACCTGAGGTCGGGAGTTCAAGACCAACCTGACCTACATGGAGAAACCCCATCTCTACTAAAAATACAAAATTAGCCAGCCGTGGTGGCACATGTCTGTAATCCCAGCTGCTCGGGAGGCTGAGACAGGAGAATCGCTTGAACCCGGGAGGCAGAGGTTGCGGTGAGCTGAGATTGCTCTATTGCACTCCAGCCTGGGCGACAAGAGCGAAACTCCGTTTCAAAAACAAACAAACAAAAACACAACATTACACTAAGTGAAAGAAGCCAGACACATATTATACGATTCCATTAAATGAAATATCCAGAATAGGTAAATCCACAGAGAAAGCAAATTAGTAGTTGCCAGGGGGTTGGCGTAGTGGGGAGACAGGGAGTGAATTGTTGAATGGAGATGGGGTCTCCTTTAGCGGTGATGAAAATGTTTCAGGACTGCTAGAGTCAATGGTTAAACAACACTGAAAATGTATTAAATGCCATTGAATTGTACACTTTTAAATGATTAATTTTATGTGAATTTCACCTCAAGAAAAAAAAAAAAAAGTTGAACTTGGGAAATTCCACTGCTTAATGCTTAAAACTTCCTACTTCCTCAGAAGTAGGAAGGAATTCATTCAACACCACACTCTACCCACAGGAGATGGCCCTGCTCTTTTCCGGCTTTCATTCTTATCCCCAAATAGTTTTTTGTTGTTGTTTTTTTTTTTGAGACAGAGTCTCGCTCTGTCACCCAGGCTGGAGTGCAGTGGCGCAGTCTTGGCTCACTGCAACCTCTGTCTCCAGGGTTCGTGTGATTCTCCTATCTCAGCCTCTGGAGTAGCTGGGATCAGAGGTGCCTGCCACCATGTGTGGCTACGTTTTCGTATTTTTAGTAGAGACGGGGTTTTACCATGTTGGCCAGGCTGGTCTTGAACTCCTGACCTCAGGTGATCTACCTGCCTTGGCCTCCCAAAGTGTTGGGATTACAGGCGTGAGCCACTGCGCCTGGCCAATACTATTTTTTTTTTTTTTTTTTTTTTTTTTGAGATGGAGTCTCACTCTGCCGCCCAAGCTGGAGTGCAGTGGTGCAATTTTGGCTCACTGCAACCTCCACCTCCTGGGCTCAAGTGATTCTCCTGCCTCAGCCTCCCAAGTAGCTGGGACTACAGGTGTGTACCACCACACCTAGCTAATTTTTTGTATTTCAGTAGAGATGGGGTTTTACCATGTTGTCCAGGGTGGTCTTGAACTCCTGAGCTCAGGCAATCCGCCCGCCCCAGCATCCCAAAATGCTGGGATTACAGGTGTGAGCCACCACACCCGGCCCTTACGTGAATACTCTAAATTGGGAACTGTGAGTATACTTTCTTCTCCAGATGAGGAAACTGGGCACACAGAGGTGAGTGACGTTCCTGAATGCAGGAAGCTTGTTGGGGTGGGGCTGGGATGCCAGGGCATGGGAGGGAAGAGTCGGCCAGCTGTGGCAATACTCACAGAGTCCTTGAGTGCCAGAAAACAGTGGCAGATCCAGCGGCGGGTGGTCCCGTCACGGCAGATATAGGAGAAAGCCTTGTCCAGGTTGCGGTCAGGAGCACAAAAGGAGACCTTTTCGATGGTCTGGTCGACCAGAAGATCCTAGGAGGGGCCGGGGCGGCCAGAAGAGTGTGAACTCTCTTTCAAGTGTTCACTCAACATTCTCTCCGTGTCTGCTGAAATCCAGTCCTGAACATGGTAGGGACCCAGCAGTCACTGAGACACCCTGTGCCCTGCCTGCAGAGGGCTCCCAGGTCAGCGGAAAGATCAGACCCATCACGAGATGGGCAGCCCAGAGTCACAGCCAGGATGTTATGAAGGAGGCCCAGGCAGAAGGGTCAGGGCCAGGACCAGGGAGGCACAGGCAGAGGGGTCAAGGCCAGCATGGCAGAAGCCAGCTTGGGGTCAGTCAGGCAAGGCTTCCTGGAGCAGGTACTAACTAGGAAAAAAAGTCAAGGAACAGTATTTTGGGCTGAGGGAACTGCCTTGCAAAGGTGGTGATCTTGTTCTGTCATTAACCCAACTCTCAGCATGTCCTGGGCACCTCCTAGGGCAGTCTCTGGGCTGGGGGCAGCGGATTCAAGGTGAGCAAACAGATACCTAGATTGTGGCCTCATAGTGCTTCCTTCTGGCGGGGCAGGGTGACAATAAATACTTAATGGCCAACATTCAATTGATCTGAGCAGTTAGATGTACCAGACCCCATTTAAATATATATATATATTTTTCCCAGAAGGAGTCTTGCTCTGTCACCCAGGCTAGAGTGCAGTGGCATGATCTTGGCTCACTGAAACCTCTGCCTCCTGGGTTCAAGCGATTCTCCTACCTAAGCCTCCCAAGTAGCTGGGATTATAGGCGCGCACCACCACGTCTGGCTAATTTTTGTATTTTTAGTAGAGGTGGGGTTTCACCATCTTGGCCAGGCTAGTCTTGAACTCGTGACCTCATGTGATCCACCCGCCTCGGCCTCCCAAAGTGCTGGGATTACAGGCATGAGCCACCGTGCCCAGACCACATTTAAAATTTTTTTTTAATTATTTTGTATAGATGGAGCCTTGCTATGTTTCATAGGCTGATCTTGAACTCCTGGCTTCAAGGGGCCCTCCCAGCCAGGCACCATTTCAAATAACTTGCATATGCTTTCTCACTTAATGGTAGGGTCTATTATAATCCCTCTTTTTTTGAGATGGAGTTTAGCTCTTGTTGCCCAGGCTGGAGTGCAAAGGCATGATCTCCGCTCACTGCAACCTCCAAGTCTGGGGTTCAAGAGATTCTCCTGCTTCAGCCTACTAAGTAGCTAGGATTACAGGTACACACCACCACGTCCAACTAATTTTTGTATTTTTAGTAGAGATGAGGTTTCACCATATTGCCAGGCTGGTCTCGAACTCCTGACCTCAGGTAATCCACCCTCCTTGGCCTCCCAAAGTACTGGGATTACAGGCATGAGCTACTGCTCCTGGCCTATAATCTGCATTTTTAAGATGACACAACTGAGACCCAGAGAGGATAAATCTCATGCCCAGGGTCCCTAAGCTGGTATTGGAGCTGAGGCAGCTGCTCCAGTCTCTCTCACCCACAGCCTATGCCAGTTCCCAAATAATCACAGCATTTATTCCTGAGTTATGACAATGGAGGGAGCACACGGCATCGTCTAGAAGGTCCCTGAGGGAGGGATGTGCAGAGGAGGCGGAAAGGCGTCCTCCGCCCTGATTCCAGCAGGGTGAGCAGACAGGCCCCCTGGCGTCCACCCCCACAGGCCTCCTACCTTGGTTTTGTCATCCACCACTCGGAGCCCATCGGCTGACACCCATAGGACAGACTTCACGGACTTTCGGCCCATCTGGAGGGAGGCAAGGGGACAAAGCAGCTGGGTCAGGGTGCCTCTCCCTGTCTGACCTTGCCCCCTCCCTCGTGGCAGCCCCCTCACTCACCGCCTTCAGCTTCTTCACCGCATCTTCACACACGTGCATTCCCCGGGACTCCTCCACCTCCACGTGGCCCAGGTACTTGGGTTGGAGGGAATGGGGGGGATATGAAACAGCACAGTAATCACTCATTCTCAGTGTCCACTGAGCATCTGCCATGCAGCAGACAATATTTTAAGCACACGATGTGTATGCAATCATTTATTCTGCATCTCACCTCTACAAGGTGGAGACCCTATTCCTAGTCTAGACATGCAGATGGGGAAACTGAAGCACAGCATGTAGTAGTGATTCCGCTCTAGCTACATCCCCGGGCCCTAACCCGGCACCGTGGTCCTCCCCAGAGCCAGTATTTGCATCTCTGTGCATAAGGACTGGCCCTAGGCCATGCAAAGCTGCTCTGCCCACTGTAAAGCAGCTAGAGCGAGCCTGGGCCATCCCCGCAATGACTGACGGGAGTTAGGGTACCTGAGCCCCAGCTCCCTCACCTGCAGGTGGGATGACTGTTGCCTCGAGTTTCCCAGGGGAAAGCTCAGTTGCACACTGCTGCAGTTTTAATAACACACCCTTTACTGGCTGCCTTACTTTCCTCACTCCCAACACCATTTCCTGCACCTCCCAAATGAAGCCGTCACATTCAGAGTCTGCTTCCGGGGGAAGGGAACGTAAGGTGGTGGAGGGGCTGTGACCATGGTCAGTCATCACCCAGCCAGGAAGGGGCTGAGCTCCACAGTCCACACCGTGAATCCTGCTCTCCCCCTCATAGGAATGTAAAAGTGTAGGGTATGGCTAAACCAGAACGCCCTTATCGGTAGAGCGCTTTGAAAATGCTACACCACATGACGGCTTCCAGGTAATAGTTTGCTGGTACAAGAAAATGTGTTTTGGTTTTTTGTTTTCAAGATTGGGTATCACTCTGTTGCCTAGGCTGGAGTGCAATGGCACAATTAAGGCTCACTGCAGCCTCGACCTTCCTGGACTCAAGTGAGCCTCCCACCTCGGCCTTGCTGGGACTACAGGTGCGTGCCACTGTGCTTATTTTTTGTAGAGACAGGGTCTCCCTGTGTTTGCCCAGGCTGGTCTTGAACTCCTTGACTCAAGCAGTCCTCCCACCGAAGCCTCCCAGTGTCCTGGAATTACAGGAGTGAGCCACCACTACGCTTCAAGGTTTTTTTTTGTTTGTTTGTTTTTGTTTTTGAGACAGAGTCTGCTCTGTCGCCCAGGCTGGAGTGCAGTGGCGCGATCTCGGCTCACTGCAACCTGCGCCTCCCGGGTTCAAGCGATTCTCCTGTCTCAGCCTCTCCAGTAGCTGGGACTACAGGCGCCCGCCACCACGCCAGGCTAATTTGTTGTATTTCTAGCAGAGACGGGGTTTCACCGTGATAGCCAGGACAGCCGGCCTCACGCTTTTTAATACTAACTTCAAACGACTTGAGCTGGTGTCCCAGCCAGGCCGCGCACCCGCACAGCACATTGGTCCCCGTCCCCCGCGCCACGGCCTACTCACCCTGACCGGGAAGCTGCACGTGCCCTTCCGCACCGCGTCCTCGTCTGCCTGCCACTGGTGCGGGCGCGACGCCTCGGGCACGTAGGCTGGCTTCCTTCGCCGCAGGCTCTGCCGTAACTTGTTCATGGTGCCCGCCCCGTCTGGTGACACAGGACAGTGATGTGGGTCAAGGGCGGGGTTCAGAAGGTATGGAGCTTAACGGGGAGGGACCAGTGCTCAAGGAGCATGGGGTCAGATAACAAGATAACTGGAAGCGGGGTTACAGGGTCAGTTGGCAGCGCACATCGGATCAGCAGCTCAAGTCAGGAGATGTGGGGAAAGGAGCCAACAGAAGCCAGGGGAGTGCAAAAGTTGGGCACTGGGGATTCAGAACCATGGGGCTAAGGGGCCGGAGGTCTGGGGTGGGGGTTACGGGGCACAGGTTTCAGGGCATTGGAGGGCTTCTAGTCCATGTGGTGGATGCTTCCTCATTCCCAGGGCCGTGAGGACACAAAGGGTGAGAAATCAGACATAGGAGGGCATGGGGGCTGGAGGGCATAGGAGTCAGGGGCCACACGGTCAGGGGTTTTAGGGGTATGAAGTCAGGCAGTGGGGTGATCAGAGGGCATCAGAGGGCAGCAGAGGAGTTGGGAATTGCATGGGTCAGGGGTGCAGGAGTCAGGTGCATGGGGTATGGGGGATAGTGGCTTGTCTCTGGAACTCTGAGACACAGCCATTCTGTGACAACTGTGTCTAGTACCCAGGCAAGGCTTCTGGGGCCTTTCACCCATGACTATCAGAGGCAGGGCTGTGGGTGTGTGGAGTGGGCGTGGAGGTGGCCAGCCACTAGGACAGTCTTCACTGATCAGCCATCCTGACAGTCCCAGGACTGGGAGCACCAACAGCAGAGGGGGACGTGTGTTTGTGTGTGTAAGCAAGTGTGCAATGGTATGTTCTGGAATGCTGTCTATGAGGGGATCTATATCTGAGCATGCAAGTAATGTCTGTGAGTGTGTTTCTGAAGGCTGTTTGGAAGAATGCATGTCTGAGAATGGTGTAGGACAGTGTGCATCTGTGAATGCTGTCCGTGAGGGATGCATCCAAAAGTGTGGTTGTTGTCTGTGAGTCTGAAGCCCTGAAGGTTGTTGCTGAAGGGCATCGATGTCTGAGAGTGGTTGTGAGTGTGTGTCTGCTGTCTATATCCGAGTGCCGTTGTTGTCTATGAGAACTTGTGGCTCAGTGCCTGTTGCCTGTGAGGGTGTGTCTGTGTTTGAGCATGAGGCTGTCGTCTTTCAAAGGGTGTGCCCACGGCTGTTATCCATGTAGCTATGTCTCTGTGTGAAGGTGTGGCTATTGTCTGTGATGACATTGGCTCTGAGAGTGCATCTGAAGGACCCACAAGACTGTCTGTGTCCAAGAGTGCAGCTGTTGGCGGTGAGCCTGTGTGACTGTGGCTGTTGCCTTAGAGTGTGGGTGTGTGGGTATTGCACAGAGGGTGTATCTGTGTGCAGTGGTGCATCCGTTAGGGTGTGTGAGAACATGAGGTTGTCTTTGAGAGTGTGTTCATGAGGGTTATTTGTAAGGGTGCGACTGTTGCCTGAGAGAGTGCTGGGTGTTCTTTGTGAGACTGTGTGCATGTTTGTACACAACCGTAGCTCCCTGTGAGAGCCTGGGCCTGCAGGTGCTGTCTAGTGTGGCTGTCGTCTGTAGAAATGTGGGTCTGTGTGTGTTGTCAGACTGTGCAAGAGTGTGTCTCTTTTTTTTTTTTTTTTTGAGATGGAATTTTGCTCTTGTTGCGAATGGAGGCTGGAGTGCAATGGCACGATCTCGGCTCACAGCAACCTCCGCCTCCCAGGTTCAAGTGATTCTCCTGCCTCAGCCTCCCGAGTAGCTGGGATTACAGGCATGCACCACCACCCCTGGCTAATTTTGTATTTTTAGTACAGACAGAGTTTCTCCATGCTGGTCAGGCTGGTCTCGAACTCCCAACCTCCCGACCTCAGGTGATCTGCCCGCCTCAGCCTCCCAAAGTGCTGGGATTACAGACATTGAGCCACCGTGCCCGGCCAAGAGTGTGTCTCTTGAGAGTGTGTATCTCAGAGTCTGTATCCAGCGAGCGTCTGTGGTCACCTGTGAATCTGGGTGTTGTCTGGGAATGTGTCTGTGTGTGTGTGTGTATATATACGTTTGTGTGTATATTAGTGTGATGAACATCTACTTAAGCATGTGTTCAAGTGTGTCACTGCATTAGCAAGTGTGTGTGATCTGAAAGAAAAGAGATCTGTGTGTGTGTGTCTAACTGTATATCTACAGATGTCAGTGTTTGAGTGTGACCCTGCACTTGAGGCTGTAAGGGTGTCAGGGTGTGGGTCTGTGCATGAGTGGGGCTCTGACAGTCACTGAGGAAGATGCCTGAGGGTGTCCACTCATGAGTGTGATTAAGCCTGTGTGACCGCAGGGACAGCTCCTCTGGTCGTGCTAGGCAAGACCACATACCCATTCAGCCCTGCCCTGTCCCAGGCTGGTCACTCACCTGGCTCCGTCCTGCAGGTTTCTGGGGGCCCCGGGGCCCCACAGGGGGCTGGGGGCAGGTGCCGCTCAGGCCTCCGGGGTCCGCCCTGCCCGAGTAGGGGAGGAGAAGGTGAGAAGTTTTTCTGGGTTGGGGCTCAGTCCGATACCTCACCCCCACTTTGGATTTCAGCCAGCCCCCTCCATCTTGGGCTCCCTGATGAGAGTCCTAGTTGTCCTAGCAACTGTTACCAGGGAGATCAGCCACCTGGTTCCAAGGGGCCAGGAAGGAGTAGGTATGTTTGGGGGGCATATGTTGGGGATGTGCTGGCCTCAGGAAAGCCTCACTGCCCAAGGGGATGCTGTGAGAGTGGCCTTGCCCTCTAGATGCATGTCCAGGGCTACACACATATGCAGCCAACTCATATCTACAGGTGTCCCTAGCATCTGGCCACAGCTCTACACACTTGGTTACACATAGATGCAATCACAGCTACACACCTCAGATCACAGATACACAGAAACAGTCCCAACTCCAGAAAGGTGCCACTGTAAACATCTGGCCACATATTCATGTTCGGACACACACAGTCTCTACTACAGACATTTGTCCACATACATGTAGCATGTCCTGGCCCACTTAGTTCCCACCACAGACACCTGGTCACACCACCCACTGAAATTTGGTCACTTCCACATTCTCAGCCACATACAAAGAACGGGGCCCAGACAACCCACTAGAGCCGCACATGCATGGCCACACCCAGTGACAGCTATGTTTCCTCAGGCACCCGCCCAAGATACTGACGTCACAGGCCCACCCAGATAGAATCACACCCAGAGTTCACCCATTTGGTGACCCAGTCCCACACGACACAATCGCAGCTATACACACTTGTTACACGTATCTCCACTGTTGCACACTGACATCTGGTCACAGATGCACACGGACAGACACACATTTGGTCCCACGGAGACCACATGCAGGAACAGCTGCACGTGGACATGCAGCCTCAACCAGACCAGTCACACCAACACACTGTTTTTGGCCACACACTGTCACGTGGTCACACATACCCAGTCATAGGTGCTCAAATCTGGTCACAGCATCAGTCACACAGTCTACTGTGACAGCCACACTCATAGGGACAGTCCTCTATACACAACCACACACGGAGGTACTGATGGCCACAGCATGCAACCACTCACAAACAACTGTCCCCAAGGATGGCCTCCCTCAAGACACAGCCATGGTGGTCCCGTAGGCATGGCCACAGCATCAATGTCCACATGACCCAGCCACTTATCACGGTCATAATCCTGTCACCCAGTGTCCCATACACAGCTGTACCATGTCACTCCAATGCAGCGAAACATATAGCCTTTCTTCATGCAGGCACGCAAGTCACACAGACAAGTATGTGGCCATATAGAATCACAGCCCCGTGTGGACAGGTGCACAAAGTCACAAGCCCTACCTACACACGTATCTCACACATAGAGACATAAGCACACAGTTTTAGTTTCCCATGTCACAAATACACAGTCCAGTGTACGCACAGAAATGCAGTGACCAGGACGTGGCATTTATAGCTGGGTTTACACAGAAGACACAGGTCCTGACGGAGCCATGTGCACAGTCAGGGGCCAATCTCATCACCAAATCACACATTCAAACACAGGTAGTCCAGCACATACACACAGAGACAAAAACAGGCACACAGCTACAGACCCCACACTCTCACAGATGATGACAGAGACACAGACATCTGTAGTCACCCAAGGTCACAGACATGCAGGTCACACACAATAATATGGAAGCCACAATCATATACACACCCCTACAAACATAATTTCCTGGTACCAGCACGGAGACACATTCACAGCTTTAGTCACACACAAATAATCCCTCTAAATAGCCAGGGTTTCAGACACCAAGTCAAATACATAACCCAAATCACACATACAAGGCTAGAAATACACACAATCACTCATTATCACACACACAGCTAGATACAGTCATTTATATTAATACAACTCTAGTCACACACTCAGACATGGTTCTGCATATGCAACCACTGTCATACACAATACTGTCACACAACCCCAGTCACACAGACACAATGTGACTTCAGATACAATGGCAGTCACACAGGCAGAGTTGCAGAGACAGGTGTGTGTCACTCACGTATATAAAATCAGGTAGAGACACAACTATAAACATTGTCAGTCATTGGGAGGGTCACACATGCACATGGAGCCATAGACAACTCCACTCACACACACAGTCACAACTCCACCCACGTCCTGTCAGTCACACGCATGCCCACCCCCAGACTCAACACATACTGTCACATACCCAGTTATAGTTACCGAGGCATACAAACACAGGGTCACAAAAGACACAATCACAGACAACCACAGTCACAACCATGCACACCTCCAAACACAGACTAAAAAGTACAGGATTCTGCACAGTGAGCAGCTGTCACACACACATACACAGTCACACAAATACTAGGGTCACAGACACAATCATAGATACCACCACAAGCACACACACACGACACAGGATTCCTCAGTCACCAGCTGCAGCGTACGCGTGCACACACACACACACACAGCCACAGTCACAGAAACACAGGGCACACTCCTAGCCACCTCCCCATTGCTTGCTTCCCCCCTTCCCCCCAGGTACCACACACAAAGCCGCCGTCACCGTCACCACAGACGCTGCAGACAGACAGGGCTGCACCCGCTCCCTGGGGAGCCGCCCCCAGCCCAGCCCGTATCCTGGAGCCTGGGGGCCAGGTCCGGGAGGAGGAAGCGGTGCATTGTCTGCGGGTGGGGCCACTCTTGGACAGCTGGGCAGCCCTGGGGACAAAGGGGGTGGCCTAGGGATCCTGTGCCCTGGGACCCATGACCAAGCCAGGGGGTGGAGGGATTGGGGGTTGCCTGAAATTGTCCTTATTTTATTCAGGCTGGGGTAGGGTGGAGTCCCAGGCACAGGGACCTTGTTTTGAGAAGGGGCTGTGCCTAGGACACCGCCCAAGGATTGGGGGGATGCTGTGCCCAGGGTGCCTCTGAGACCCGGGGGCAGGCTGTGCTTGGAGTCCCCCCAGGCCTTGGCGTGGTGGGAACGCTGTACCCAGTGACCCCATCCTCGAGACCGTACCTAGGGAGTTGTTATGCTGAGACCCCCTTAGGCAGGGAGAGGTAGGGATTGTGTCTGGAATCGCCTCCTGGAGGCCTTGGTTTGATACGGGGGCTGTGTCCCCGACCCCATCTCCATCCCCATCTAGTTCTAGGAGTTGTACCTAGAATCTCTGTACCCCTGTCCTTGGTTTTGTGGGGGGGGGGGGGTCTGTGTCCAGGATCCCTATTTCCAGGGCCTTGGCAAGAGATGGCCCAGGGGTCTGTGCCCAAGACCCCGGTCTCCTGGGCTTTGCCTTGTTGGGCCTGTTCCTGGACCCCCACCCAGGACCACCCTCTCCAGCCTTGGCACCCTCTTTCCATCCGGGCGCCGCGGCCGCCTCCCACCCTCCGCCACATCAGCAGCGGCGCCGCCCCCGACCCGAGCCCCCCTCTCCCGCCCTTCTCACGCTGGCCGCCGCGCTGCGGGACATCCAGGGCCCGGGCGCCCCCGCCTCCCGCGGCCCTGGCTGGGCCTGGCTCCCCGACTGCTGCTGCTGCGGTGGTGGCGGCGGCGGCAGCTCGGTCTGACGCCGGCCAGGGCCCGGGGCCGGGGGATGGTGCGGGATGCACGCGCGCGAGCCTCCTCGGCTCCCGGGAGGATTCCGTTCCGGGGGCGGGGGAGCGTCCCTCGGCCTCGGCTCCCCGCCCCGGCCCCGCCCATTGGCCCGCTGCCTGCCGTATATGCAGAAAGGCCCCGCCCCGCCCCAGCGCCTCGCCGGCCCCGTCCCGCCCCTTGGCCTGAAGACCCCGCCCACACGCAGACATCACCCCGCCTTCCCCGGCGCGGCCACCGCCCCGCCACGCCCATTGGCCAGTCCGGAGCTGGGCATGCCTATGAACATCGCCTAGTCCTTCCCCCGGTCCGTTCTGGCCTGTGATCCCTTTCCCTCCGTGACCCCTGACCTCAGATCCCCTCCAGCTCCGCGTCCGAAAGAGTTGCTTCTAGGGGCGCCTTGCCGCCCCACACCCCCAAATCTTCCCGCTAACCCCATGGTTCCCCAGCCCGGCGGGGGCGTGCAGAAGCGGTGACGAGGCACTTTTTGCAAGGAAGGGGAGGGGGTGTGAACAGACCAAGGCGTCCTGATGCGCGATCGGTTCGGCTTTGGGAACGGGGGCGCCGGGGTGGGACCAGGGCGCGGTTCTGGCCGCTACGGCGCCCCCGCCGCCCCCTACGCCAATCCTGTGGGTTTGGCAAAGCAGCTGGCAGGGACATTAGAGCCCATTAGTAAAGGCGAGGTTGCCAGGAGCGAGGGGAGGGAGCCCGCAGCCAAGAGGCACTGTGTGTGGGGGAGGCCTCAGCTGCCACAGCCCTTAGAGCAGGTGGTCAGCACGTGGGGGGGTGGGGAAGGCGAGAAGGAGGTTCCCGGCAACAGATGGCACAGGCAGGGCTGAGGCTTTCAGACAAGGGGGTGTAGGGGGGCTGGCCATCTGCACCTGGAGGCCGCTGGCGAGCTCCTCCCCCTCTCCCCCCAACCCTAGCGTAGAGAAAAGAGCTGGGGGAAGGGGAGGGCTGCTTTTATTCCGATTGAAGATTCAGCTCCCCCCCACCCCACACCCCTACCTCTCCAACATACTGAGAGGCTGGAACCCGGGAGAAGGCAGCTGTTGGAGGAGCGAGGGAGGCAGAGGTGAGGACTGCCTCCAGGACCATCTCACCTTCCACGGGAGACTTGAGACAGAAGTGAGGGCTCCCCCGATGAGTCCGATCTGCATAACGGCATGCAGGGGCCCAAGGCTCCCTCAAATGTTGGCAAAGATAAGTTAACCGCTTCCCTGGCTTAGAGTTCCCGGATGCCCACTTTCGAGTGGGGAGGTGCAGGATCTAGGGCACGAAGTTGGGAGTTCCCCAGCCCCAGGGATCCTGAGCTCCTGGGCCAAGGAGGAGAGCCAGGCAAGACTGGGAAGCCCAAGGGGGCTCCTGACCCAGGGCAGACGGGGAAGGGATAAGAGGCACTACAGCAGGGTATGGCCTGCTCTGGGGACTGAATCCCCCATGGAGACTGTCATGAGGGATCCGCCCAGGAGTCCCCTTTGGTGGGGAGGCTGCCGGCAGTGGCTGCGTCTGGCTGGCGACTGGCCCAGTAGCGGTGGTAGGTGTCCTGGAAGAGGTCTCTGCAGGCGATGTGGGCTCGGAGGCGGGTACAGGCCAGGAAAGCCCCTGCCAGCTTGCGGTGCAGGGCATAGGTCTCCTCGGGTGGGGGGCGCAGCCGGTGCCGCAGCAGCACCGGGATGAGGTCCTGTATGCGGCGGGCAGTTTCCCCCGACCCAAAGTCATAAGGGCCCTGGGTGGCGAAAGGCTCCCCCAGGATCATCACTGCCTCCACGTGGGCGTCGGAGAATGCCTGGGAGTGGGGTGGGGGAGAGCAAAGGCAGCCAGTGTGGACATAGAGCCCTCTGCATAACCCAGAAGCAACGTGTAGCCTCCACTCCCTCCAGTCTCCACCATTAACACAAACCCCGACTCCCCCGAGTGAGCAGCTTTCGCTCCTTCCAGAGCCTGGACTAGACAAGCAGCTGCCTATTCCCCGAGTAAGCACCCCTCACTTCCCTGCAGAGCCTCCAACAGACAAGTAGCCCTCTACTCTCTCTACAACAGAGAAGCGGCCCCCGCCCCCCCGAACAGATCCACGGTGCCCATGTTCCCAGGGTTCCCCAACTCCTCCCCAAAGCCCCCAGCATGGATAAGCATCCCTCCCAGAGTCCCCCACTACCCAATTATAGACACACAGCCTCCATTCTCCCTAGTGGAGACAAGCCCCTCCTAGAGTCCCCCAGTCCCCGGGTATAGACATGCCCCATCACCTACTTGAGTTCCTCAGTGGAGATAAGCAGCCCCCCACTGTACCCCACCAACAAACACCAGCCCCTTTCTCCCCCAGTGTCTCCCCACCTTGGTTTCAAAGCCTGTGAGGAATTTGAGGTCCCTGGACTTCTGCAGGACATGGTCTCTGTCTCCATCAGCTGCAGCCTTCACCACCTGGGGAGACGGGTGGGAGTTAGAGGGACAAAGGCCGGGGCTCAAGGGGGCTCTGGAGAAGAGAAGCTGGAAGCCTGTGCCTCCCATGTACCCACCTCCATTCTCACCTGCCTGAGCCCTCCCTCACCTGGAAGCTTCCTGCTCCCAACTTTGCCTGTCTGTGACTCCCTTAAAGACTGTTCCAGAGCCTGGGAGTGGAGGTGGTTAGGGATCCTGCCCATCTAGCCGGCAATGTGGGGCCTGCCCGGGAACTGCCACAGTGAAACAGTGCAAGGAACAAGTGTCAGGGCTGCTGGTGAGTCCAAACACTCAACTGGACAGGTATAAGCGTGACCCAGAATGGCATCCAAAGTTGCCAGGGGCCACCTCTCTGTCTCCCACACTGGACTTTGAGCCCCATGAGAGCAAGGATCCCAGCTGGGTTTAGTCGCACGGGGCACAGGGTCTGGTGCTCAGGAGGCCCTGGGTGAACCCTGCTTTAGCAAATGAGCGTGTGGAGCAGAGCAGCTCTCTAGCCATGAGCTCACACACACAGGCAGGAGTTGTGGGCATGGAGAGACGCCCAGCTGGGGCCAGCTGGCTAGGGTACCGTCCCAGCTCTGCCACCTGCCGGCCTGTTGGGCCTCCACTTTCTCATCTGTGAAGTGGGGATGCCAAAAGTGCCTTCCTCATGGGGCTGTTGGGAGGATAAAGAAGGTGATGCCTGTGGCGTGCCTGGTGCTGTGTCTCATGCAGGAAGCACTGTAAATACTATAATCTACCATTATTAAGAGGTGGGCACAGGGGTCCCTATTTCACAGAAGGGGAAGCAGACCTGGAGTAGGGAGTGGAACCTGGGTCACATCACTCACTACTGGGTTGCCCTTTTTTGTGAGGAGGGGGATTCGGGATTAATTCCATTCCCTCTCTGCTCCCCCTGCCCAAGCCTGTCTGGCCATCTGTCAGGCCTGTGGTCCTCAGAAGCCAGGGCTTTTATAAAGTGGCAAAGGCTGCAGGACTGGGTGGGAGGGGAGGGTGTCAGTGGGGAGCAGAAGGGCCTCAGCTTCGTGCCTCAGTGGCCGGCAGAGAGGGCCCCAAGGGGCCTGTGTGTAAGGGGTTATCACCTCCTCTTCCTGTTCCTGTCTCAGAGGTGGACCAACCAGTCCCCAGGCCAGATCCCTAGACACCTCTGTCCCCAACTGCTAGCCCATCTGCTCCCATGGACTGCCAGCTGGGCATCTCCCAGCCACCCCTCTGCCCCTCTCCACAGCTGCCCTGGGCTCCCACCCCCAGGCTTAGAGACCACTTCTTTTTTTCTTTTTTTTTTTTTTGAGATGGAGTCTCGCTCTGTCGCCCAGGCTGGAGTGCAGTGGCGCAATCTCGGCTCACTGCAAGCTCCGCCTCCCGGGTTCACGCCATTCTCCCGCCTCAGCCTCCCGAGTAGCTAGGACTACAGGCGCCTGCCACTGCGCCCAGCTAATTTTTTGTATTTTTAGTAGAGACGGGGTTTCACCATGGTCTGGATCTCCTGACCTTGTGATCCGCCCGCCTCGGCCTCCCAAAGTGCTGGGATTACAGGTGTGAGCCACTGCGCCCGGCCTGAGACCACTTCTTATTCAGAGGGAGTTTTCAAATCTGACTGCATCCTTTCCCTGCTCAAATCTTTTCCACGGCTCCGCAGGGCACCTGGATACAGTACGAGCTGCAGAGCGCAGCCTCTAAAATCCACAGTGATTTGCTGCAGCCTCGTCACTGTGCTGCCCCCTGACCTGCCCTCCAGTCAGAATGGGAGCTTCCTTTGGGTCCTCTAGGGCCTTACTACTATAAATGTGGTCCCCATACGGGTAGCCTTGGCCTCACATGGGTGCATGTCAGAACATAGCATCTTACGCCCACCTCCAGACCAGAATCTGCACCTGCACAGGATCGCCAGGCTTCGCATGCACATCCAAGTCTGAGAAATGCTGCTCCAATGGGAATGTCCTTTATCACCGCCTGGCCTTGGCACATGTTGTCTATCTGAAATACCCTCTGAGCCTTTTCTCAGTTGGCCCCCCTCATCCCTCAGGTCTCAACGCTGACACTCCCTCCTCCGGGAAGCCCTCCTTGGCTCCCCAGGCTGGCTCAGGCTCCTACTCTGGGCTCACAGTCCCCTGTGCTTCCCCTATCCCAGCCCTGTCCATGCTGGGTCCTCACTGTCGCCTCACTGACTACGAGTTCTGTGAGGAGGGGCCTAGGCTGGGCCCAGGTCACTGCTGTGTCTCCAGCTTTGCCTAGAATAGAGCTGGGCACAGAGGAGGGGTCAGAAAACGTTTAGATTGGCTGGGCAGGAGGGCTCATGCCTGTAATCCGAGCACTTTGGGAGGCCAAGGCAGGAGGATCACCTGAGGTCAGGAGTTCGAGACCAGCCCGGGCAACATGGTGAAACCCCATCTCTACTAAAAATACAAAAATTAGCCGGGCATGGTGGCTGTATTCCCAGCTACTTGAGAAGCTGAGGCAGGAGAATTGCTTCAACCCAGGAGGTGGAGGTTGCGGTGAGCCAAGATCATGCCACTGCACTCCAGCCTGGGCAACAGAGCAAGATTCTGTCTCAATGCAAAAAAAAAAAAAAAAAGAAAAGGAAAAAAGGAAAAGAAAACGTTTAGATTGATGGCTACATGATTAGAGGACCCAGGGCAAATGTCCAATCTCAACAATGAATGAAATGGTGTTCTCTGCAGCCTCTAAGACAAACTGACCCCAGAGGGTGGGAGAGCCAAGCACGTGAGGAAGCACCTCCTGTAGACAGAGTTGCCCCCAGGGACACACACCTGGCCTGGACACCAGGGCCCTGGACAGCATGGGGTCTGGAGAGGTGGCAGGATGGTCACTGTGGGCCTTTCTCTTAGGAGGGAGCTGGGCAGTGGTTGGAAGCTTGGGCTCTGGACCTGGACTACCTGAATTTGAATCCCAAGTCTGCTGTGATCTTGGGCAGGTGACTTAACCTCTCCAGGACCCAGTTACTTCATCTGGCCTAAAACGGTCCTAAAAACGGTCCTTTTCGCATTGTGTTGCTGTGTGGTTTAAATTGGTTACTATACGTAAGCACTAAAGATGGAGCCTGACATATTAAGTGCTTGGTGTGTGCTAGTTGCTACGAGTATTACTATTATTTATTATTTCTTAATTCTAGAAACTGCATTTCTCCTTCTTACTCCTCTGCCTCAGTATATGACTTGAGCCTCAGCCTTTTAGAGGCCCTGGGGTCTGGGGGAGACTCACCTCGATGTAATGGTCTGTGAACTCTGTCCCAAACTCCCGGCTTGCACCAAAGTCCAGCAGGGTCACCTGGAAGCAAGGAATGGTGAAAGGAATGCTGGGATCCCATTCACACCCCCACTGTCTATGGAGGCAGCCAGGATCTGTCTCCCTCCCCACGACCCTGCCTGCTCCTGCCAGAGTCCCTGTTTGGCTGCCTCGCTGGGCTCCTGGCCTCATCTCCACATTTCCAACCAACCCCCAGAAGGTAGCTGAAGGCTTTTTTTTTTTAGTTCTAATTGTTTATGCAATAACAAATTTTAGACCCAGAAAAAAAAATCCAGAGAATAATAAAAGATACAGAGAAGTAAAATGAATACTCACAAATCCCGCCACCCAGCCTAAAATATAAAATACTCCCCATCTGGCCATGTGTGGTGGCTCACACCTATAACCCTAGCACTTTGGGAGGCCAAGGTGGGTGGATCACGAGGTCAGGAGTTTGAGAGCAGCCTGGCCATCATGGTGAAATCCCGTCTCTACTAAAAATACAAAAATCAGCCAGGTGCGGTGGTGCGTGCCTGTTATCCCAGCTACTCGGGAGGCTGAGGAAGGAGAATGGCTTGAACTTGGGAGGTAGAGGTTGGGGTGAGCCGAGACTGTGCCATTGTACTCCAGCCTGGGCAACAGAGTGAGACTCTGTCTCAAAAAAAAAAAAAAAAAAAAAAAAAAAAATACTCCCCATCCACGTGGAGCCTCCTGTGTATCCCACCCTGATCACACCTCCCCCCAGGTCCCCAGGGTCACCTCTTTCCTACAATCATTATTTCCTGAAGTTCTCATTTATGCATTTCTATATTTTCTATGTACGTGTACAGCTGTAAACAATCTAGAGTAATGGTGTGCATATTTTCAAACTTCACAGAAGTGGTATTTACTATCGTTCTCCTGCAACTTGTGCTTTTTGCCCAGCATGGTTTTGCGATTTATCCCTGTTGCCATGTGTCACTCCAGCTTAGTCACTCATTTCACACTGCTGTGTAAGGACTTCGTTGTGTGAATCTATCACAGTGCATTTATCTGGCTGAGGAATACTGGGGTTGTTTCTGATTTTTTTTTCCTTCTTTTTAAATACGTTTATTAGTTATAAACTCTGTTTCTTTTTTTTTTTTTTTTTTGAGACAGGGTCTTGATCTGTTGCCCAGGCTGGAGTGCAGTGGCATGACCATGGCTCGCTACAGCCTCAAACTCCCACGCTCAAGTGATCCTCCCGCCTCAGCCTCCTGGGTAGCTGGGACCACAGGTGCACCCCACCACACCTGGCTAAGTTTGAAACATTTTTTGTAGAGATAGGGTTTCACTATGTTGCCCAGACTGGTCTCGAAGTACTGGGCTCCAGTGATCCTCCCGCCTCAGCCTCCCAAAGTGCAGAGAGTACATTAGTGAGTAGTCTCACCTGGCCTGTTTCTAATTTTTGTGCTCAATGAACACCTGTAAGAATGTTTCTAGGGCAGTAGAGTTTGAACTGACCACAACCCACAGTAAGAAATTGTTTCTACTGGTGGCTGGGCATGACGGCTCACACCTGTAATCCCAGCATTTTGGGAGGCTAAGGCGGGCAGATCACCTGAGGTCAGAAGTTCAAGATCAGCCTGGCCAACATGGTGAAACCCCACCTCTACTAAAAATACAAAATTAGCTGGGTGTGGTGGTGCACGCCTGTAGTCCCAGCTAGTTGGGAGGCTGAGGCAGGAGAATCGCTTCAACCCAGGAGGTGGAGGTTGCAGTGAGTCGAGATTGTGCCACTGCACTCCAGCCTCCATTCGCAACAAGAGCAAAACTTTATCTCTAAATAAATAAATAAATAAAATTATATATATATATATATATATATATATAGAGAGAGAGAGAGAGAGAGAGAGAGAGAGGGAGTATTTCTACTGGGCGTTCATGCAAATGCACACATAAACGTCAAACAAAAGTGTCCCAAGGCCGGGCGCAATGGCTCATGCCTGTAATCCCAGCACTTCGGGAGGCCAAGGCAGGCAGATCACCTGAGGTCAGGAGTTCGAGACCAGCCTGGCCAATGTGGTGGAACCCCGTCTCTACTAAAGATACAAAAATTAGCTGGGCGTGGTGGCAGGCACCTGTAATCCCAGCTACTTGGGAGGCTGAGGCAGGAGAATTGCGTGAACCTGGGAGGCGAAGGTTGCAGTGAGCCGAGATCACACCATTGCACTCTAGCCTGGGTGACAAGAGCGAGACTTCATCTCAAAAAAAAAAAAAAAAAAAAAAAGTCCCAAAATAATATGGATCCCTCCCATCTGTGACATACTGACATCATCTATCCCATAAAAAAAAAAAAGTGCCAGTGGATCATGAGGTCAGGAGTTCAAGACTAGCCTGGCCAAAATGGTGAAACCTCATCTCTACTAAAAATACAAAAAATTAGCCAGGCATGGTGGTGGGCACCTGTAATCCCAGCTACTCGGGAGGCTGAGGTGGGATAATTTCTTGAACCCCAGAGGCAGAGGCTTCAGTGAGCTGAGATCGTGCCATTGCACTCCAGCCTGGGCAACGAGAGCAAAACTCTGTCTCAAAAAAAAAAAAGTGCTGTTGGAAACCAATAAATTGACGTCAGGACTCCTATCACTTGGAGTTGGGTAAACATATCCCTGGGGTATGAGCCTAGGAGGGGACACAGGGTGTATGCACATTGTGGAGAAAGAAGGGGCAAGGGACTGGGGCTGGAGACTCCGTGGGGCCACAGGATGCTCAGCAAAGGGTTCAGACTTGATTCTGAGGGGGCTGTGAAGCTGTAGGAGGGATATCTTGACCAGATTTGTGCTTTAGAAAGACCCCTCTGGGGACAAAATGGGGATAGACCACTTTGGAAAACCAGTTGGCAACCCCTGATAAAGGTAATGATGTATCCACCAACACTCAAGTCTGCAGGTCCAAACCTTCACTACAGGTCTTCGTACGCCCCCTGCCCTCTGCTGGGAACACTCTGCTCTCTGGGTGGTTGTCTCCTTTTCCCCTGTCCCGTCTCAGCCTTTTTTTTTTTTTTTTTAAATAGAGCCCAGGCTGGTTTTAAATTCCTGTACTCAAGGGATCCTCCTGCCTCAGCATCCCAAAGTGCTGGAATTACAGGCATGAGCCACCACGCTCAGCCTCTGGTCTCAGCTTTGTGTGTGTGTGTGTGTGTGAGACAGAGTCTCGCCCTGTCACCCAGCTTGGAGTGCAGTGGCACGATCTTCGTTCACTGCAGCAGCCTCGACCTGGGCTCAAGCATTCCTCCCACCTCAGCCTCTCAGTGGTCCCAGCTTTAATGGCACTTGCTTTAAGAAGGCTCCCTTAATCTCTGCTCACCCCACAGTGAGTCAGGCACTTTCCCTGGGATCCCAGAACTTCCTGTGCCTCCCCCAACTCCAGCCCCCACCCCTCTGCCTGTGCCTCCCCCATCCTGGTCCTGACCCATCTGGCCTGTGCTCCTCATTGTGGTTGGTACGAACCACTCTAGGTCATCGCTGTGTGGTGCCAGGTCCCCCCCACTGGACTGGGCACTCTGAGAAGGCAAGGGTCAGGGATGTCTTTTTATTGCTGTCAAGAGGCAGGGGGCAGGTGATGTTGTGTTCTGTATGGATGACGAGTGTGGTAGTGATGGCTAACTGCCTTCCAAAAGCTGTACTTCCCCTCTGTGCTGTCACATTGCCACCAGGAACCACTGCCTAGCCAGGGACTTCATTTTCCAGCATGCCTTGCACCTAGGTAGGCTGTGTGACTAGCTCTCACTGATGGAATGGCAACGGAAGTGGTATGTCCATTGCCCCAGGATGAGCTTAGTGTATTTAGCGTGGGCATTACTTTTTCCACTTCTGGCCAAAGCAGTTAGGCAGGGGGCTACCCTCAGCCCCTCTCTTACCCTTTCCTTGGGAAGCAGAGCATTGCAAGGCCCCAGGGATGGCAAAACCACAAAAGGGAAGGAGCCGGGTCCTCTGAATCACCACTTGGAAAAGGGCCACCCCTGCCTATTGTGGGGGTAATCAACTGCTATTGTGTTGAGCTACCGAAATATCAAGGAATATTTGTTACAACAGCAAATGTACCCAGACACACATCACTAGGAACCAACCTGGTGGCTGGAGGCGTCATACAGGAAGTTGGCCCAGTTGGGGTCAGTCTGCATGAATCGGAACTCAAACAGCTCCCGCAGACACAGCGTCAGGAGCTGGAAGCAAATCTGGGGTGGGGAGAAGAAGTAGCAGGCATCTCAGTGTGATCTCCCTTGTGGTGCCACCGCTGGCCTGGAGAGGGACCACGAGCCTGGCCCACCCGCCCTGGGGCCATGCCCTTCCCACTGTGCCACCAGACGGTATACCTGGTTCCGCAGGTCCTGGCTCAGGCCCTGGCACTGGTCCAGAGGGACCCCTCCAGCCAGCTCCATGCCCAGCACCCGTGTCGTGCACAGCTCCTTAACCACGGCTGGCACCCGGAAGAAGGGGTCATTTGCCAGCAGCTGCCTGGGGCAGGAGGGAAGGGAGGAAGGGGACTTCGTGCTTCAGGCTTGTGACCCAGCTTGAGGCCTCCTCCTTGTGCTCTCAGAAGTCCTCCATGAACAGTCTGTGCCATGCCCTCCCTCCTGCCCATCTCTTGCTGCTGTCTGCCCTGGGTGATGACCAACACCTGGCTGGACTGAGATTTAACAAGTATCTCCAAGGTGCCTACTCTGCACCTGCCTCTAAACTGGGTGCTGCTGGAAACCCAGTTACCACTTCCCTACCTGAAACCCTTCTATGACTTCTGGTTGCCCCAGAAGGATGAGTTCAGGTGTATTTCAGCCTTTGCCTTACTTTTTTCATTAATTTATTAATTCATTCATCCCAAAAGTAGTCACTGGTATCAAAATCTGTGAAGTCGGCTGGGTGCGGTGGCTCACGCCGGTAATCCCAGCACTTTGGGAGGCAGAGGCGGGCAGATCATGAGGTCAGGAGATCGAGACCATCCTGGCTAACAAAGTGAAACCCCGCCTCTACTAAAAATACAAAAAATTAGCCGGGCGTGGTGGCAGGCACCTGTAGTCCCAGCTACTCGGGAGGCTGAGGCAGGAGAATGGTGTGAACCCAGGAGGCGGAGCTTGCAGTGAGCCGAGATCGTGCCACTGCACTCCAGCCAGGGCGACAGAGCGAGACTCCGTCTCGAACAAACAAAAAACAAAACCTGTGAAGTCTACAGTGATACCCATGGGTCAGTCCTTGCAATCACTACTCTGAACACAGGTAAATAACGGGAAAGAATCCTCTGTGTCCGTCCCTGTGTTAAATGACGCTGGGGACACAGCAGTGAATGAGCCAGTCCCTGGACCTGGCCCCCAACCCCAAGACCACACTCTCACAAACAGACGGATTATAGATGGAGGTAAGTGTTGGCCGGGTGCGGTGGCTTACACCTGTAATACCAGCAGTTTGAGTCACCGAGGTGGGAGAATCGCTTGAGCCCAGGAGTTCAAGACCAGCCTGGGCAACATGGTGAAACCACATCTTTACGAAGAACTACAAATACTAAAAATACAAAAAATTAGCTGGGCGTGGTGGCCTGCGCCTATGGTCCCAGCTACTCAGGAGGCTGAGGTGGGAAAATCACTTGAGCCTGGGAGGTCAAGGCTGGAATGAGCTGTGATCTTACCACTGTATTCCAGCCTGGAAAACAGAGCGAGACCCTGTCTCAAAAAAATAAAATAAGTATGTCTATGTAAGATTTGGGAGGCAGAGAATATGAGCAAGGTCTCTGGTTGAGGACCTGTGGGATGGCCGGAGGAGAGTGAGGGGGAATAGGAAGGTGGTGTGGGGTTTTATCCTAAGAGCACCTGGGAATCCTGTGGGGGAGGGGGGTCTCTGGCCCATCACCCCACTTTGCACTCTCTTCCTCGAGTTCCTCCTTCGGGGTTTGTATTTTTGTCCTTGTTGATAAAAATCTCTTGATGTTTAAACTGCTCCTCATGAACCGGAGCCATGTGGGGCATTTAATCGGCACACTCCCCTTTCATCCTCACTCCACAGTGAGGGATGCTCTCTGGAGACCACTGTACAGATTGTATGGATGCAGGCCACGCAACCTGTTAAGGGCTGACCCAGGATTTCATCCCGCATCTGAGTCTAGGGTGTGTGCCTCTAACCACTGCCTTCTACTGATCTTTCACGCTGTGTCTAGCACGTGAAAGCTTGGCACGTTTTAGGCTGTCAATAAATGTGTGAGCCACACTGTGGAGGACCCCACTGAGGTGCCATTAATTGCTACACATCAGGATGCTTCCGAGATATAACCACATTGTTCCACGTAGCCATAGTTCATGCATTTTTACTGCTATGTAATACTCCACAGATGAATATACCATTGCTTATTTGTCCACCCTGCTGGATAAACTTGATGGATATGAGTTGTTTCCAGTTTGGGGTTGTTGCAGACAAGCATTCTAGAATAGTCTGATGGTGGATACTGGCAAAAGGGTCCCTAGAGTGTTCAGCAGGGAGGGCAATCGTTGGCTTGCAGAGTTCGTGAATATAAGGGCTTATGTGATGATGCCAACCTGTTCTCAAAATGCTTCTACCACCTTCTCCCACAACCTGCAGTGCAGAAGGGATGCTGTGGAGCCCACTCTCTCCACCTCCCAGTGCTGTGGGCTCCTTGCTCTCCATCAGTCCAGCAGAGGTAAGTGTGTGTCATTGCGTAATTAAGTGCCCGTGTCGGACCACAGTGGATATGCGGCCCATCTGACACAGGAGAAGACTGCCGCTTGGGAAGTGACCTGCCCAAGCTCACAGAGGACAAAGGGGGTAAGCGAAGTGATGGATGCGTGGACGGATGGATGAACAATGATTGAAAGAAAGAGAGAGTTTGCCCTACCCCACAGTTCCAGCTGCCAGAAGATAAGGGGGCAGCTACTTCCCATCCAGCCTGGGAGGGAGGGAAGGAGGGAAGCTCAGGGCATTCAGCTCACCTGAAATTCTGGGCACAAGCCGCCTCACGACGGTAGTCACACTCCCAAGCCAGCTCCTGCTGCAAGGCCTGTAGGCTCTGCTCGGCAAACAGGCCTGCGGGGGAGGTGTGTCAGCCAGGGAAGGGCCCCGGGCGCCCACTGGTGGATGCCTTCTCCTGCCAACCCTCCCTCTCCTGTCTCCCGCGCTGTCCCTCGCAGCTCCTGCTCCAGGCCTGTGACCCACATCTGTCCCTCTCCTGTCTCCCATGCAGCTCCTGCTCCGTGCCTCTGACCTGCATCTGTCCCTCTCCTGTCTCCCCAGCTGCCCCTTGCAGCTCCTGCTTCAGGCCTCTGACCTGCATTGTATCATCTGTCTACACATTTCCCTCATCCTTCACAGCACCGCAGGGTTCCCCAGGGTCTTCCGAAGCCTTTCCTGGGCTCTGTCTCTTGCGCGTGCCTGCACCCCAGTCCCTGGCAGCTCTTTCAGAGTCACGCTTGCCCCTATTCTGTCTCCTTTTCATACTGACTCTCACGTTGCTCACTGCCTCTGAATCTCACTTCTGGGCCTGGCTTTCCCTCTCCCTCTCCGTCTCTTACACAAACACAACCTGCCCTCCTTTCTCTAGGTGCCTCCTCACGTGCCATCCCCAGGACTGTCCTTTTCTGCTCTGCTGCACCTACAATCCCGCTCCCTCCCTGCACGCACACCCTCTGAGAGTCTGCTGCTGGATCTTGGCCCTGGGCTCCCGTCTCTCTAAGGCTCTGTTAAAATCCGTAAGGCTTTTCCCACACCTGCTCATGCTCCCTGGGCTCTCCCCGCCTTGGTGTCCTTTCTGTCTCTCACACTCCTGCTCACAACGCCAGCATACCCTGCCTGTGCTCTCCTCTGGGCTCCCTCTCCTGCTTTCTCTCTCTGGGCATAGCCCCTTTGGGAGGTCAGCAGAGGAGTGGGTGGGCGCCTCACCCGCGGGCAGGGCTGCGCTCATCTTGAGTACCGCCAGCAGGTTCTGGACATCGCTCTGAATGCTTTGGGCTACGCCGGGGTACTGTAAAGGGAGACGGGAGGGAGAGAAGGTGGGAGTCACTTCTCTGGGCTAGTGGGGTGCCCACCCCTACCCTGCCCGGCCTCCCCTCTCACCTGGATCTTCACGGCCACCTCCGTCCCGTCCCTCAGCAGGCCCTGGTGCACCTGCCCAATTGAGGCAGCGGCAAAGGGCACCTCCTCCAAGGAGGCTACCTTGGCCTGCCAGTCCCTGCCGAGCTCCTCTTCAAGAACTCTCTGCGGGGAGTGGTCACGGCCATCATCATCATGGCAGAGTTCATTCCCCAGGCTGAGTGCTTTACGTGTTGATAACCCCAGCACTCACCACATGCAGGGCCCTGGGCTAAGCTCTTGGCTGCCACCCCCTTTACAGATGAGGAAACTGAAGCTCAGAGAGAACTCCCTTGCGGAAGTGACTAACCAGGCACTGGCAGACTATGAGGCTCAGCCCAGCCTGTGTCCCCTGAACCTGGACTCCCTGGGCTGTTGTGGGGATTGCTATTATTTATAGTTAAGACTCATAACAATCCTTTTTTTTTTTTTTTTTTTGAGACAGGGTCTTGTTCTGTAGCCCAGGCTGGAGTGTAGTGGCACCCTCCCGGCTCACTGCAGCATCAACCTCCTGAGCTCAAGCCATCCTCCTGCCTCCTGAATAGCTGGGACCACAGATACATGCCACTGTGCCCAGTTAGTTATTACTGTTATTATATTTAGTAGAGACAAGGTCTCACTATGTTGCCCAGGGTGGTCTGGAAGTCCTGAGCTCAAACGATCCTCCTGCCTCAGCCTCTCAAAGTGCTGGGATTACAGCCATGATCCATCACACGTGGCCAACCATCCTTTATTATGCTCTTATATGGTATTATTAACTCACAGTTAATGTGATCAAGAAGAGCTAAAATTCACAATGGGCTTCCTGTGGGTCAGGTCCTATTCAGAGTGGCCCAGAGAGAGGCAGTACCTGCCTGGGGCCACATGGCGAGTAAGCAGAACAGGGATGGGAGGGCAGGTGGGTGTCGGAATCCTGGATTCCATGCCTTACCCAGTTATTAGAACAGCTCATGTCCTGGGCACTTACTTGGTGCCAGGCGCCGTGCCAACCTATTACAGACACGATCTCCTTTAATTAAAAAAACAGTAATAATCACAGCTAACACCTGCATGTTACTCACGGTGAATCAGGGGCCGTTCTCAGTGCTCAGTGTAAACTGATTTATGTGACCCTATGATGTGGGTGTGGCTGTCACTATCGCCATTTCCCAGGGAAGGGAACTGAAGCACAGAGAGGTCAGGCTGCTGTTCTCTCTTTTAATCACCACAGCAATGCTAGGAGGTGTGTACTTTGGTGATCCCCATTTTACAGATGCAGAAAGTGAGGCTCAGAGGCAGGGAGTGGGCCAGTGAAGCCAGGAGGGCCAGGCAGGTCAGAGGAGATGGAGCCTGCCTCCCTCACCGCCCTCCCCCACTGGGCACTCACCAGCATCTGCCAGCGGGGCATGAAGTCGGCGCTCTGGCGGACCCGCTCAAAGATGCGCTGCAGCTGAGGGCTGATGAAGCTGTTGTCTGGGAGACAGTGGAACGAGGGGGGAAGTAAGCGAAGAGGTGAGGAGGGACCCTGTGTGAGTAACTGAAGTTGGGGCCTGTTGGTGGGTAGGGCTGGGGTGGAAAGGAGGTCAGGGGTCAGGAGTCGGTCATGCTGTACCCTGGATGCTGAGCATCTGGCCAACCTTGAGGGCGGCCCCTCGAACTGTACATAAGGTCTGCACAATCCGCTCGGCATTGGCCTCCGACAGGAAGGGGCTGGAGTACGGCCCAGAACCACCCTCTGGGGAGAGAACAACCATTAGAATTATAACCACAAATATCATCACTGTGGCCAGGCCCGGCGGCCCACGTCTGTAATCCCAGTACTTTGGGAGACCCAGGCAGGATGAACGCAGGAGTTTGAGACCAGTCTGGGCAATAGTGACATCCTTTTTCTATTAAAAAAAAAATATATATATCATCTGCACACCAACAGCAATGGCTAAAATGAAATACGGAGGCCAGGCTTGTTGGCTCGCACCTGTAATCCCAACACTTTGGGAGGCCAGTGCAGGAGGATGGCTTGAGTCAAGGAGGTCCAGACCAGCCTGGATAACAAAGCAAGACCCTGTCTCTAATTAGCTGGGTGTATGGTGGCATGTGCCTGTAGTCCCAGCTACTCGGGAGGCTGAAGCAGGAGGATTGCTTGAGCCCAGGAGGTTGAGGCTGCAATGAGCTGTGATCGCACCATTGCACTCCAGCCTGGGCAACCAAGCAATACCCTGTCTCGAAAAAAAAAAAAAAAAGAAAGAAAGAAAGAGAAATAAACATAAGTTAAAACAAATTGCAGGAGAGTCAAAGAGTAACTACTACAGTATTGAATAGATGAGCTACCACTACACACAACAGCCCAGGCGGGTCTCAAAAATGTAATGCTGAGTGAAAGCAGCCGGGTGCATGAAATCATCACCCAGTTACGCTGATATAAAGAGCAAAACGAGGCCAAACAAATCCAGGGTCCAGGAGCCAAGACAGAGGTCACCCTTGGTGAGGGGAGTGACCAGGTGGGGACATGAGAAGGGCAACGATTCTCGAAATGTGGGCCGGGGACCCCTGAGGGTCCCTGAGACCATTCAGAGGGGTCTGAGAGATCAAACTATTTTCATCATAACATTAAGATGTTATTTTCCCTTTTCTGCTCTCATGCCTCTAAGAACATTCACTGGAGTTCTCCAGAGGCTCCAGGACATGTGAGGACATCATCAGGCTGACAGCTGATGGAATGTGTACGTGTGTACTCTTGTGTTTTAAAAATATCTCTGTATTTTTGTTGTGTTTTTGAGACAGTGTCTCACTCTATCACCCAGGCTGGAGTGCAGCGGTGCAATCACGGCTCACTGCAACCTCCTGGGCCCAAGTGATCCTCCTGCCTTAACCTCCTGAGTAGCTGGGACTACAGGTGTGCACCACCATGCTTGGCTAATATTTTTACTTTCTGTAAAAATGGAGCCTTGCTATGTCACTCAGACTGGTCTCAAATTCCTGACCTCAAGGGATCCTCCTGCTCCAGCTTCCCAAAGTGTTGAGATTATAGGCGTAAGCCACCGCACCTGGCCTAAAAATTTCTCAGTTTTAATTTCTAATATGGTAGACATTGATAACTATAATCCACATAAATAAGCTCTTTGGGGGCTCATTCTAATTTTAACAGTTTTATTGAGAAATAATTCACATACTGTTATAATTCACCATTTAAATTATATAATTCAATGATTATTAGTATATTCACAGAGTTGTGCAAGCATCACCAGAATCAACTTTAGGACAGTTACACCACTCAAAAAAGAAACCTGGCCGGGCGTGGTGGCTCATGCCTGTAATCCCAGCACTTTGGGACGTCGGGGCGGGAAGATCACTTGAGTTCATGAGTTTGAGACCAGCCTGGGCAATGTGGTAAAACCCTGTTTCTACAAAAAATACAAAAATTAGCCAGGCATGGTGGTACACGCCTATAGTCCCAGCTACTGAGGAGGTTGAGGCAGGAGGATCACTTGGACCCAGGAGGTAGAGGTTACAGTAAGCCATGATCCCGCCACTGCACTCCAGCCTGGGTGATAGAGTGAGACCTTGTCTCAAAAAACGAAAAAAAAAAAAAAAAAAAAAAAAAAAAAGAAACCCTACACCCATTAGCAGTCACTCCTCATTTTCCCCAATCTCCCCAGGCCTTGACAACCACTAATCTACTTTACGTCCCTACAGATTTTCTTATTTTGTACATTTCATATTAATGGAATCATTCAATATGTGGTTTTTCTGTGTGTGGTTGCTTTCACTTAGTGTTTTTTATTTTTATTTTTTTTTAAACAGTGTCTCGCTCTGTCTCCAAGGCTAGAGTACAAAGGCACAATCTTGGTTCACTGCGACCTCCGCCTCCCAGGTTCAAGCAATTCTCCTGCCTTAGCCCCCTACAAAGCAGCTGACATTACCGGCACCCGCCACCACACCCAGCTAATTTTTTGTATTTTTAGTAGAATCAGGATTTTGCCATATTGGCCAGGCTAGTCTTGAACTCCTCACCTCAGGTGATCCACCTGCCTCGGCCTGCCAAAGTGCTGGGATTACAGGCGTGAGCCACCGCAACCGGCCTCACTTAGTGTTTTCAAGATTCATCTACATTGCAGCATGTGTCAGCCCTTCATTCCTTTTTTTTTTGAGACGGAGTCTCGCTGTGTCCCCCAGGTTGGAGTGCAGTGGCGCGATCTCAGCTCACTGCAAGCTCCACCTCCTAGGTTCACGCCATTCTCCTGCCTCAGCCTCCCAAGTAGCTGGGACTACAGGCGCCCGCCAACACGCCCAGCTAATTTTTTGTATTTTTAGTAGAAACGGGGTTTCACCGTGTTAGCCAAGATGGTCTCGATCTCCTGACCTCGTAATCCGCCCGTCTCGGCCTCCCAAAGTGCTGGGATTACAGGCATGAGCCACCGCGCCCGGCCCCTTCATTCCTTTTTATGGCTGGATAATATTCCATCGTATGCCTATCACATTTTATTCATCCATTCATCAGTTTTAAGGGTGTGCAGGGATCCTGAGACCAAGAAGTTTGAGAGCAGCTGTTCTAGGGTTTCTTACTCTGGGTACGGACAAATGTACTTTGTGAAAACGCACCAAGCCATACACTTACAGGTATGTGTACCTGGGTTTATATGCAAATTACATTTCAGCTTTGGCAAAGCATTTCTTTTTCTTTTTTTAATATGAACACTTCATGAATTTGTATGTCATCTTTGCACAGAGGCCGTGCTAATCTTCTCTGTCTCATTCCAATTTTTATTTATATGTGATGCCGAAGCAAGCACAGCACAACAAAGCAATCCTTAAGCCTTTATTAATTTTGAAGGCCAGTTGTGGTGGCTCACAGCTGTAATCCCAGCACTTTAGGAGGCCAGGGTAAGAGGATCTCTTGAGCCCAGAAGTTCAAAGCTGCAGTGAGCCATGATTGCACCACTGCACTCCAGCCTGGGTGACAGCAAGACTCTATCTCTTAAAATAAAATTTAAAATAAAATAAAATTTTATTAAGCTCATTACTGAGCTGTTCCAGGCAGAATCCTAAGTGTCTTTGTGGATTCTTTGGCTGAATGCCCACAATCACACCAGGAAGTAAGAATTATCAATCCTTTAATTTTCAAGGTGAGAAAGCAAGAGACTCAAAGAGGTGCAGCACCTAGCCCTGGGTCACACAGCATGGAAGTGGCAGAGTGGGGTGTAGACTCAGGCTGGTCCTACCCAAACCCTAATCCTCCACCTACCCTCAACTTTTTATTTTGAAAAAAATATCCAGGCTGGGTGTGGTGGCTCATGCCTGTAATCCCAGCACTTTGGGAGGCCGAGCAGGGAGGATCACTTGAGGCTAGGGTTCCAGACTGGCCTCGGCAACAAGGCAAAACCCTCTCTCTACAAAAAATACAGAAAATTAGTTGGGCTTGGTGGCACGTGTCTATAATCCCAGCTACTCAGGAGGCTGAGGTGGGACGATCATCTGAGCCCAGGGAAGTCAAGGCTGCAGTGAGCTGTGATCGTACCACTGCATTCCAGCCTGGGTGACACAGCAAGACCCTGTCTCAAAAAAAAAAAAGAAAAAAATCCAAACAGAAAAGTTGCATGCATAATATCGTGAACACCTGCACACCCGCACACCCTCCACCTCGATTCAACATGGTGCCATTCTGCTTCGTCTGCTTTATCTGTGCGTGTACCCACACACTTACTATTATTATTTTTTGCTGACCCACTTGCATGTAGTTGCACTTAAGCTTTGCTAAGAATAAGGATATTCCCCTACACAATCACAGTACCATAATCACATGTAAGAAAATTAACACCAATTCCCTAACATCTGCCATCCAGTCCATATTCAGATTTTCTATTTGTTCCCAAAAAGTCTTTCATGGCTGTCTTTTCCAAACTGATATGCAATCATGGTTCAGATGCTCCATTTGTCAAATAATGTCTCTTTCATCTGTTTTTAATCTGGAATATCCACCCTCACTTGTTTTAAGACATTGACTTGTTGAGGGAACCTCCACCTACCCTCAACTTTTAATTTGATTTTTTATAACGGCAAATGCTACACGTCTGATTCCATCTCTGATGTACACAGACCCTCACTGGCACTTCTATTTTCAGCTTTCCGCTCCTGCTCCGAGTTAGGAACTCCCAATGGCTTAAAAGTTTTCTCAGATAATCTAATATGTGGCCAGGCACGGAGGCTCATGCTATAATCCCAGCACTTTGGGAGGCCGAGGCAGGTGGATCATGAGGTCAGGAGTTGAAGACCAGCCTGGCCAACACGGTGAAACCGTTTCTACTAAAAATACAAACATTAACCAAGCGTGGTGGCATGCGCCTAAATCCCAGCTACTTGGGAGGCTGAGGCAGGAGAACTGCTTGAACCCGGGAGGTGGAGGTTGCAGTGAGCCGAGACTGTGCCACTCCACTCCAGCCTGAGCGACACAGTGAGACTCCGTCTCAAAAAAAAAAAAAAAAATCTAATATGCTTCTCTTAATCATGACCCTGATGGTGGTTTAGGCCTGTTCAAAGCACTTCACAATGACTCTAAGAGGTGGGTAAATTATCACCACCTCCATCTTCCGGATGAGGAAACTGGAGCTCAGAGGGGTGAAGGTCACACAGCAAAGCCAGGAGATCTGAACCCAGGCAGTGTGGCTCACTCACCTGACTGCAGATGACCTCCTAGCATGGACTTCTTAGCCATCTCGGCCAGCGCTCCTAGCCCCAAGCCCACAGCCAGTCCTGGAGTGCAAGAGAAGAACATGAGTGCCCGTTTGCCTGGGGTGCCCCCAGCCTAACCCACTCTCCTTTCTCAGTTTTTCTCCAAGAATGCTTGTCTCCCAACTCTTTTTATTTTTTCTTTTGTTTGAGACGGAGTCTCGCTCTGTTGCCCAGGCTGGAGTGCACTGGCACAATCTTGGTTCACTGCAACCTCCACCTCCTGGGTTCAAGCGATTCTCCTGCCTCAGCCTCCTGAGTAGCTGGGATTACAGGCACGCGCCCACCACGCCTGGCTAAATTTTTTTTGTATTTTTAGTAGAGATGGGGTTTTACTGTGTTGGCCGGGCTGGTCTCGAACTCTTGACCTCAGGTGATCCTCCAGCCTCGGCCTCCCAAAGTGCTGGGATTACAGGCGTGAGACACCTCACCCGGTCTTGTCTCCCAATTCTTTTTATCTCTGTCTCCTACTCAGTCCCTGACCCTCTTCCTGCACGGGGCTCCCTTTAAGGTGCAGCTTCCTCTTTCTTTAACCCTTTCTCCATGTCTCTGTCTCCCTCCCAGCAGTTCTCAGCCCTGGCTGCACATTCCAGTTACCAGAGGAGCTCCGGTAAATATAATGCCCAGACTGCACTCTCAAAATTCTGATTAAATTGGCCTGAGACATGGGAATTTGTGCTTTGTTAAAAAGCACCTCAGATAATTCTAATGTGCAGCCAAGGTTAAGAAGGCCCCTCGGCCGGGTGCAGTGGCTCACACCTGTAATCCCAGCACTTTGGGAGGCCGAGGTGGGCAGATCACCTGAGGTCAGGAGTTCGAGACCAGCCTGGCCAACATGGAGAAACCCTGTCTCTACTAAAAATACAAAATCAGCCAGGCATGGTGGCGCATGCCTGTAATCCCAGCTACTCAGGAGGCTGAGGCAGGAGAATTGCTTGAACCTGGGAGACAGAGGTTGCGGTGAGCCGAGATCACGCCATTGCACTCCAGCCTGGGAAACGAGCGAAACTCCGTCTCAAAAAAAAAAAAAAAAAAGGCCCCAAAACAATTGTCCCAGGTCCCTCTGTCTCCTGGTGACTCTTCTTTCTCTGTCCACACCTCCTCTTCTTTATGCTTATCTCTCTTTTTCTTTTTAGAGACAGGGTCTCACTCTGTCGCCCAGGCTGGAGTGCAATGGCACCATCATAACTCACTACAGCCTCAAATTCCTGGGCTCAAGTGATCCTCTTGCCTCAGCCTCCCGAGTAGCTGAGACCACACATGCATACCACCACGCTCACCTAATTTTTTATTGAGACAGGGTCTCACTATGTTGCCCAGGCTGGTCTGGAACTCTAGAACTCACGTGATCCTCCTGCCTTGGCCTCCCAAAGTGCTGGGATTACAGGTGTGGGCTACCAGGCTTGACCTCTCCTTTTCTAAGCCAGTTATTTCTGCATCTCTTCCCTTCTCCCCATTTGTCCTATCTATCTAGATCTCTTTCTCTCTTTTCCTCCCTTTGATGTTATCTCTCCATCTCTGATTTCCTCTGCTACCTCTCCTCTTGTCCCTAAAGACGTCTCAGGTCTCTCTCCTTCTTTTGTTGTCACCATGTCTGTCAATTACCATACCTGGCATTTTCTGTGTCCTTTCTACATGTCAGGGGCTGTTCCCAGTGCCTTCTGTGCACTTACTAATTTTTGTCCTTACATGAGGTCTCCACCTTCATAAAATATATTTCACAGAAAACTTCCATTTTACAGAAAAGGAAATTGAGGTTCAGAGAAGTGAAGTAATTTGCCCAGAGTCACGTCACAAAGCGAGGACATAGCAGAGTCATCCCTTGATCCCTGGGCAGCCTGGTGCCAAAGCTCTAACCAGTGCCTTCGACTGCCTCTGCAGACTGTTAATCTATCTATGTAAATATATATATTTTTTTAATTTTTTTATTTTTTGAGACAGCGTTTCACTCTTGTTGCCCAGGCTGGAGTGCAATGGTACGATCTCGGTTCACTGCAGTCTCCACCTCCTGGGTACAAGCGAGTGAATCTATATTTTTAAAACTTGAACCAGGGGCCGGGCGCGGTGGCTCACGCTTGTAATCCCAGCACTTTGGGAGGCCGAGGCGGGCGGATCACGAGGTCAGGAGATCGAGACCACGGTGAAACCCCGTCTCTACTAAAAAATACAAAAAAATTAGCCGGGCGTGGTGGCAGGCGCCTGTAGTCCCAGCTACTCGGAGAGGCTGAGGCAGGAGAATGGCGTGAACCCGGGAGGCGGAGCTTGCAGTGAGCCGAGATTGCGCCACTGCACTCAAGCCTGGGCGACAGAGCGAGACTCCGTCTCAAAAAAAAAAAAAAAAAAAAAAACTTGAACCAGGCCGGGTACGGTAGCTCATGCCTATAATCCCAGCACTTTGGGAGGCTGAGGCAGGTGGATCACGAGGTCAGGAGTTCGAGATCAGTGTGACCAACATGATGAAACCCCGTCTCTACTAAAAATACAAAAATTAGCGGCCAGGCACAGTGGCTCACGTCTGTAATCCTGGCACTTTAGGAGGCCAAGGTGGGCGGATCACAAGGTCAGGAGATCGAGACCATCCTGGCCAACATGGTGAAACCCTGTCTCCCTAAAAAAAAGGAAAAAAAAAAAAAAGTTGGACGTGGTGGCGTGCACCTGTAACCCCCACTACTCGGGAGGCTGAGGCAAGAGAACTGCTTGAACCTGGGAGGTGGAGGTTGCAGTGAGCCGAGATCACGCCACTGCACTCCAGCCTGGGTGACAGAGCAAGACTCCACCTCAAAAAAAAAAAAAAAAAAAACTTGAACCATGATAAGCAGTAAGAAGACATTTACGTTATAACCAGTGCAGACCAAGGTATATGTTTCATGAAACAAGACTTTCCCTTGCTCTATAGGTGCACGCATATTTTCTGTCCTATTCTTCTTGTTAAATGCTGATTGCAACCCACTAAATTATTTCATGTGACTTGCACGACATCCGGCTGTGTAACCCAAAGTCAAGTTACCTCCCCTTTGTTAGCCTCAATGTCCTTATCTACAGAATAGAACACTCATTGATTCAGTGCAGCATGTGTGTATGTGGGACACTGCACATTACAGGTTCTCAGTAAATGTTATTATGGCCAGGAACAGTGGCTCATGCATAGAACCCCAACACTTCGGGAGGCCAAGGCAGGAGGATCACTTGAGACCAGGAGTTTGAGACCAACTTGGACAACATAGGGAGACCCTATCTCTACAAAAAAAAAAATTTTTTTTAATTACCCAGGCCAGGCACAGTGGCTTGCCGGGCACTGTGGCTCACATCTATAAATCCCAACACTTTGGGAGGCTGAGGTGGGCGGATCTTGAGGTCAGGAGTTCAAGACCAGCCTGACCAACATGGTGAAATCCCGTTTCTACTAAAAGTACAAAAATTAGCCAGGTGGCCAGGTGTGGTGGCTCACGCCTGTAATCTCAGCATTTGGGAAGGCCGAGGCAGGCGGATCACAAAGCGAGGACATAGCAGAGTCATCCCTTGATCCCTGGGCAGCCTGGTGCCAAAGCTCTACCACTGCCTGACGAACATGGTGAAACCCCGCTCTACTAAAAATACAAAAATCAGCCAGGTGTGGTGAATGCATGCCTGTAATCCCAGCTACTTGGGAGGCTGAGGCAGGAGAATCGGCTTGAACCCGGGAGGTGGAGGTTGCAGTGAGCCAAGATGGCGCCACTGCACTCCAGCCTGGGCGACAGAGGGAGACTCCGTCTCAAAAAAAAAAAAAAAAAAAAAAAAAGCCAGGCATGGTGGCGGGCACCTGTAATCCCAGCTACTCAGGAGGCTGTGGCAGGAGAATTGCTTGAATGTAGGAGGCAGAGGTTGCAGTGAGCCAAGATGGCGCCACTGCACTCCAGCCTGGGCAACAGAGCGGGACTCTGTCTCAAAGGAAAAAAAAAAAAATTACCTGGGCGGATGGTGCACAGCTGTGGTCCCAGCTACTCAGGAGGCTGAGGTAAGAGAATTGCTTGAGCCCAGGAGTTTCAGACTGCAGTGATCGCGCCACTGCACTCCAGCCTGGGTGACAAAGTGAGACTCTGTCTCAAAAAAAAAAAATTATCATTTACGTTCCTCTTGATTTCTCTTGGCTTTGCAGGCCCTTGCCTTTGTCTCTCTTTCTCTGTCTCTCTCTCTTTCCTGTCTCTGATTCATCCTCTCCCTTGCTTCAATCTGTAAATGTTGCCCTTTCTAATTGAGGTCACATCAAGATCCCCCAAAGTCACACCTACCCCCAAAGTTGGCCAAGCGGCTGATGCGGGAGGCAGGCACCTTGCGTTCTCGAGAGCGGTCACTCAGCTGGGAAATGGGGACAAGGTCTGAGGGTGGGAAAGTGGGCATCATGGCCAGAGAGTGTAGCCACCCTGCCACCACACCCTTCCCCAAGCTCAGGGGGCCAGCAATCTTCGTGGGGTGTTGCTGGGTGGGTGGGGTAATGATACCTGGGGCCGGGGTGTCTTCCTGGGACGGGCCTCCCGTGCCCTGCGAATGTCCTCCTCACCCAGGCCTCTCCCAGGCCCATCCTGGTAAAACTTTTGGGCCCAAGAACCTCCACAAGGCCACTGCAAGAGATATACTTTGATAATGAGGGGAGGACATGGGATCGCCTGGCCCTTCTGGACCCCTCCTGTCTTTTTACCCTCTGAAGTCTCCCTCAGCCTCTTCCCCTTGGAGACCTGCTCCCTAGCCTCTTACCCAGCGGTGGGGCCCAGGCCCCAGGGCCCCACAAGGCCGACCAACAGTCTGGCCCAGCTGTCCACCGGTCCCCCGAAGTAGGCCCCCCACCTTCAGCCACATTGCCTGGAGAAGAGGAGGGATTATTCAGGTGGGAGTTGCCTGGCTTCTTGGCCAGGCCCCCATGTCCCTCTGTGTCCACCCTCTCTGATTCCCACCCACTAAATACTCCCTCCACTATTAATAGATTCCCACAGTTTCTCCTGGTCCTCCCTTGGTTGCTAGGAACCCTTAGCTCTTCCTGCACGCCTCCCAAAACCCACTTTCCCCCTCTCCCAACTCTCGCCGTTGCTAGCGTCCGCCCTCGTTACTAGACACCCACAGTTCCTCAGGGGCCACCTCTCCACTTCTCTGAAACCCCCCTCGTTGCTATGCACCGCCTTCCTCTCTGTTGGCCCTGTAGGCACCCGCAATTCCTCCGGTGTCCCCCCACCCGATCCCCACCCCGTTACTGGGCACGTCCCCCCGTTGCTAAGCACCCACTGCTCTCAGCCTCCGAGTCCGCAACCTGCTGGGGGCCTCCTGTGCTTCCGGGAGCCTCTGCATGCCCGCCCCCTTCGGCCAGCCAACCAATGGCGCGGCAGCAACCCCCTGACTGGCACGGAGTTTCTCCATCTGTGCGCGGGGGAAGGGGCCAGGAGAGAGGCCCGAGCGATGGAGCCGGGAATTAAGGTGGGCATCCGGGGGCCCATCTGGGGGGATTGCTGAGGCATCGCGGGAGCGCAAGCGTGCCCTGTCTGCCCTTCCACTCACCTCAAAGTGCCTTGTACGCAACAGACCCTTCTGTTCCCTACACTTTCTTGCAAAGTCTCCCTTACAAACCTGACGCCTGTCTTCTGCACGAATATCTTGCCAACCCCCCTTCTTATTTTTACCCCTGGCAGGCTCAACACAATTCCTTTGAATACACATTCTTCCCAGCAAACATTTCCCTTGCACATGAAGCCCCTCCACTTTGTACAAACACCCACATTCTGGCACCCAACCTCCTTCCTTGCGCATATAAACCCCTTGCCTTGCTTGCCAACTGTTTCCCGCTCACGCCTTCAACTCTCTCGTGTACATACCCTCCCCCCTACTTGCACACTGAGTCTCTGTTCCCTCACACAACCTGCTCTCTCCGCTCCCCGCCCACCTTCGGGATGGTGCGACTGGGAGCCCTCTGCTTCCTGTAGGCCTGACATTTCCCAGAACACACTCAGCCAAGATTCCCAGTGCTGAGTCAGGAACCTTGGCATCCCAGAAAACCACCTCCCATCCTATCTTTCTCTCTCTCTCTCTCTCTCTGTGTGCGTGTGTGTGTGTGTGTGTGTGTGTGTGCGCGTGCGCGCGCGCGTTGGAAAGCCTGCTCTCCCCACAACAGGCTGACTCAGCCACTTCTCACAGTCTGGAATAGAAGCAGCTGGTTGGGGCATCTTTCCCACCACTGGGAGAGGGAGGGATGCCGATGCTTCCCCCACAGAACCCCGCTGCCCCAACCCCTCTTGTCGGGAATCAGGCCTCTTTGTCTCTATTCCCGTACTGCGTGACCTCAGAAAAGCCCTCATCCCTCTCTGGACTTCTCCTTCCCAACCTGTATGAGGTACTAGGTGGGCTCCTGCCTTCGATTTCTCACTGGTCTGTGAAAAGGTGACTCATTTTAGAGCCTTGGACCTGTGCCCAATGTCTCCCCCAGCTGACTCAATTTCAAGACAAACCACCTCCTGTCCCCCTTCAGACGTGAACGGCTGACTCAGGAGCTGGGTGGCAGCTCAGCCTTGGGGGCAAAATATATCAAAATCACCTAGGACAATAAATAATCCTACTGGGCTACAACTGATAGTGCCAGGCCTGGGACCACATGCTTCACATACATAAGATCATGTCAGATAGCCCCGTAACTGCAAACAAACGGTAGAGGCCGGCAGATCTCTGAGCCTCTGTTCTCATGTGTAAAATGGAGCCCTGGCATCCCTATTGTTCAGCCTTGGAGAATGAACTGAAATCGTGTCAGGGTCTGATACAGAACAAGTGCTCTATACATGAGAGAGATTTCTTACAGAAAACCCAATGGAGCGTAAGTCATTTGCTCAGGGTAGCGGAGCTGGGAACTGGCAGAGGAAGGTCTCGAACCCACACCCGTGGGAACTACAAGTCTTTGAAAGTCCGTCCCGCCCCTGCGTGAAGAATGGGCGCGCGGCTGGACTCGTCACCGGGGGTTTTAGGGAAGGTTGAACTCGTCATTCAACCGTGTAGGGAGGGTGGATTAGTCACAGGGGTGGAGGGAGGGGGCCCACTGGCGCGCCACCAGGACCCCAGTACCCTAGATGCATACCTGGCCACGCTTCGGACGCTCAGAGGCAAACCTCCTCCCCTTGGGAGGCGGAGTCGGACGAGGCTCCGTCTTGTTCCGTTCCGTCACGTCCGGTGGGGCGGGGCTTCGGGGCTTTCCCCTTGAAGGGGGAGTATCGGTTAACCCTTGCGCGGCGGGGCGGGCTGGAGCTCCGCGGGCCGGAACCCGGGAGTCGGGGCTCCCTAGCCACACCCCTCGCGGGATTTAAAGGGATAGGAGGGGCCGGGTCGGCCGAAGCCCGAACCGAAGGAGCGGGCATGAGGCGCTGCCCGTGCCGTGGGAGCCTGAGCGAGGCGGAGGCCGGGGCGCTGCCCGCGGCGGCCCGCATGGGACTGGAGGCGCCGCGAGGAGGACGGCGGCGGCAGCCGGGACAGCAGCGACCTGGGCCCGGCGCAGGGGCCCCGGCGGGGCGGCCGGAGGGGGGCGGACCCTGGGCCCGGACCGAGGGGTCCAGCCTCCACAGCGAGCCCGAGAGGGCCGGCCTCGGGCCTGCGCCGGGGACAGAGAGTCCGCAGGCAGAATTCTGGACAGACGGACAGACGGAGCCCACGGCAGCTGGCCTTGGAATAGAGACCGAGAGGCCCAGGCAAAAGACGGAGCCAGACAGGTCCAGCCTCCGGACGCATCCAGAAAGGAGCTGGTCAGAGCTGGAGACGACTTGTCTTTGGACGGAGACCGGGACAGATGGCCTTTGGACTGATCCGCACAGGTCCGACCTCCAGTTTCAGCCTGAGGAGGCCAGCCCCTGGACACAGCCAGGGGTTGATGGGCCCTGGACAGAGCTGGAAACGCATGGGTCACAGACTCAGCCAGCGAGGGTCAAGTTCTGGACTGATAACCTCTGGACCCACCAGAACAGTTCCAACCTCCAGACTCACCCAGAAGGAGCCTGTCCCTCAAAAGAGCCAAGTGCTGATGGCTCTTGGAAAGAATTGTATACTGATGGCTCCAGGACACAACAGGATATTGAAGGTCCCTGGACAGAGCCATATACTGATGGCTCCCAGAAAAGACAGGATACTGAAACAGCCAGGAAACAGCCTGGCACTGGTGGTTTCCAAATACAACAGGATACCGATGGCTCCTGGACACAACCTAGCACTGACGGTTCCCAGACAGCACCTGGGACAGACTGCCTCTTGGGAGAGCCTGAGGATGGCCCATTAGAGGAACCAGAACCTGGGGAATTGGTGACTCACCTGTACTCTCACCTGAAGTGTAGCCCCCTGTGCCCTGTGCCCCGCCTCATCATCACCCCTGAGACCCCTGAGCCTGAGGCCCAGCCAGTGGGACCCCCCTCCCGGGTTGAGGGGGGCAGCGGCGGCTTCTCCTCTGCCTCTTCCTTCGACGAGTCTGAGGATGACGTGGTGGCCGGGGGCGGAGGTGCCAGCGATCCCGAGGGCAGGTCTGGGGTGAGTGGGACCCATCCTCCCCTTGAGCCACATCACGCAAAACTCCTTATTCCTCCGCCTTTGCTTAGGAAGTTCTCTACCCATTTACTCTTAGTTGCCCACCAGCAATTTCATCTCCAGGAACCTCTTCCATCCACTGACCTCCTCCCTCTGACAGCCAGGTTACTAATTCACTCCAGGCACCCCTTCTTAATTCTCGCCTTTCCCCTTCCTGCACTGTCTCCACTCCTGGGGGTCTACAATGGAGGGCCACTGACCGACTTTATGGGGCCCAGGAACCCCTGAAATTGTAGGACTAAGGAGCCTGCCGTGCGTGTTCACATACGTTGTTGCAGCGACGGGCTGACATCTGTCTAATCCTCTGGAATCTGAAGAACACTGGAATAGGGAGACAGGCAGGGTGCACTTTCTACGCCACATTTCTTAATCTGGGGCCTGTGGCTGTCTTAAAGGGTCGCAAGCCTTCACCACCCCTTAGCCTGTTTCTATGTACATTTTTCTAGGGAGCAAAGCGATTCCCTCAGCTTTCATCAGATTCGCAAAAGGGCTGTGTGACCCCAGACGCCAAAGGATCCTTGGCCTAGCCAGGAGCCCACCTGGTCTCCCCTGTGACCCCTAGATCCCCAAGGAGCCCCCTGCACACTCTTGTTTACTTCGTCCACCGTCACCCCCAGCTTGGGTGTGGCTCTCCCCTGGTGAATCAGGAGGACTGGCCGGGCAGGTTCAGGGAGGGCAGGACAGAGCAGAGGCTGGTGTGAAACTGGAGAGCCTCACGTGGGGCTGGGAGCCGAGTCCGGAGTCCATCAGCTTGCCAGCTTGCCTGCTGAGGCCTCTCTTTGCTCTGGGGCCCCTGGCTGGACTCTGCTCTGAGCCCCCCTCACCCCACATGCCTTCCTTGGAGACGTGTTCACACATGTGGCCCTAGCTGTGAGAGACAGACCTGCCTTGACGTGCCTGTGCCTGTGTGCAGGGGCTGACTTTCCTGGGCCCCATTGCTTTTTTCTCTCTGCCTGCCCTCTCACTTCCTTGGCATCTCAGAACAGCTGAGCTGGAAGTGGGTGAATAATAATAATAATAATAATAACAACAACAACAACAATTAGCACTCACTCATGTTTAGCCCTGTGCTAAGTGCTGTGCTTTTATTAACTACTCACTCCTCGCAGCAGCCCTAATGAGGTAGATACTTTTTTTTTTTTTCTGAGACAGTCTTGCTTTGTTGCCCAGGCTGGAGTGCAGTGGTGCCATCTCGGCTCACTGCAGCCTTCGCTTCCCGGGTTCAAGTGATTCTCCTGCCTCAGCCTCCTGAGTAGCTGAGACACCAGGCGCCCGCCACCACACCTGGCTCATTTCCGTATTTTGAGTAGAGACGGGGTTTCATCATGTTGGCCAGGCTGACCTCAAGACTCCTGACCTCAAGTGATCCACCCGCTTCAGCCTCCCGAAGTGCTGGAATTACCAGCATGAGCCACTGCACCCGGCTGAGGTAGATACTATTATTATCCCCTTTTACAGATGAGGAAACTGAGGCACAGAGAATTCAAGTCACTTATCCAAGGATATACACCTTGCAAGATGCGGATCGAATAATTCTAATCCTTACTGTACACCAGACACTGTTTTAAGTTTTTTCTAATTTTTTTTTTTTGGTCTTTTTTGTCAATTTTTTTTTCTGTCTTTTTTTATCTTAAAATAGCATCTATCTTAATTAAGGGCTTTGTATGTGTTAACTCTGAATCCTTATGACAGCACTGAGATTGTCTCCATTCAACAGATGGGGGCCAGGCTCAGTGGCCCAAGCCTGTAATCCCAGCACTTGGGGAGGCCGAGGCAGGGGGATCACCTAAGGTCAGGAGTTCAAGACCAGCCTGGCCAACATGGTGAAACCCTGTCTCTACTAAAATACAAAAATTAGCCAGGTGTGTGATGGCGGGCACCTGTAATCCCAGCTACTTGGGAGGCTGAAGCAGGAGAATCTCTTGAATGTGGGAGGCGGAGGTTGCAGTGAGCCGAGATTGCAGCACTGCACTCCAGCCTGGGTGACACAGCAAGACTCAGTCTCAAAAAAACAAACAGATGGGGAAGCTGAGGCATAGAGAGGTGAGATTCTTTGCTTAGGGTTGGCCACGTCAACTCAGAGCCAGGATTCTAACTCAGTTCTGGCTGAGTTTCAAACCCATCGTTTAAACCCTGCAGTGTGTGGATCGGTTCCTAACTTGTCTCCCTCCCAGGCCTTCCTATCTCCAGTTTTTTTCTCATCCTTCCAGAATCTGCCTCCATGGCCCAGCTCTGTCTGCTCAGGTGCCCTTTGTGAGAGCAGTCAGGGGCTCAGTGCTGTGTTTGGAGCCTCCGGTCTCCAGGCGCCTTCCCAGAATCGACTTCCTTCCCTCCTCCTGACCCCCTCTGCTGTAACTAGGCCTGAGTACACGCTGTTCCTTGAACACTCTTCTGTCGTCCTGCCTCCACGCATTGCTCAAGCCGTTCCCACTGCCCAGCATACCCTTGCTTCCTTCTCCCTTAATTTTGAAATCCTCTCTGACCGTAAAGGCTCAGCTTCCTTTCTCCCTTTCCTCCTTCCTTCCTTCTCACCCTCCTGTCCTTCTTTTTTTAAAATTGTGTTCTCTTTCTTTTTCCTTTTTTGGTAGGGACGGGGTCTCGCTATCTTGCCCAGGCTGGTCTTGAACTCCTGGGCTCAAATGATCCTCCTGCCTCAGCCTCCCGAAGTGCTGGGATTACAGGTGTGCTATCCTATTCTTCTAATGAGACAAAAATCACTCCCTAAGCCCCTACCATGTATTTGGTCCTATGTTAGCTTTGCTGGGGAAACAGCAGTGACCAAGACACTCATGGAGCTCCCAGGCCCATGAGAGAGACAGACCCATCAGCCGACAGTCACAGTTCAGAGTGGTCAGGAGGATGTGTGAGCCCAGAAGGAGGTCACTGGCCAGACATAGGGTATCAGAGAGGGCTTCCTGGAGGAAGGAGCATATAAGCTGAGACCATTGTGAAGAAAATCCGAGAAAGCCCAGATAAACCACTGGATCTAACTTTTTTTTTTTTTTTTGGAGGGGGCGCGGTGCAGAGTTTCACTCTGTTGCCTAGGCTGAAGTGCAGTGGCGAGATCTCAGCTCACTGCAACCTCTGCCTTCCGGGTTCAAGTGATTCTCCTGCCTCAGCCTCCCAAGTAGCTGGGACTACAAGCGCATGCCACCACACCCGGCTAATTTTTTTTTAGTAGAGATGGGGTTTCACTATGTTGGCCAGGCTGGTTCTGAGCTCCTGACCTCAGGTGATCCACCCACCTCAGCCTCCCAAAGTGCTGGGATTACAAGCATGAGCCACTGTGCCCAGCCCAGATCTAACATAAAACAGAGAAGATATTACGTTTATGATTAAGGGGCCAGGTGTGGTGGCTCATGCCTATAATCCCAGTGCTTTGGGAGGCTGAGGCAGGAGGATTGCCTGAGCTCAGAAATTTGAGACCACCCTGGGCAACATAGTGAGACCTCATCTCTACTAAAAGGAAAAAAGAATTAGCCAGATGTGGTGGTATACACCTGTTTTCCAGCTATTCGGGAGGCTAAAGCAGGAGGATTGCTTGAGCCCGGGAGGCAGAGATTGCAGTGAGCCAAGATCACACCTCTGCACTCCAGCCTGGGCAACAGAGTGAGATTCTGTCTCAAAAAAAAGAAAAAATTACTATTAAAAAAATCTCAACTAACATTCTTCAGTCCAAGCATCAAAGAATGTTTCTGGAGCATCTGTTGTGTGCCAGGCCGTGTGCTGGGGACGTAATCATAACCATGACAACCCCAGTCTCTGCCATCATGAGCTTGTAGTCCAGCAAGAGTGTAGGGGATAAGCCCCAAGGCACCGGGATCCAACCAGAGCTAGAACCCCAGTGCTGTGTGGGGTGATGTTAGGTAAGTGGCTTCACCTCTCAGACCCTCTGTTTCCTCCTCTGTAACACCGAGACGATAATCTCCCTGGGGTTGTGTTTTTAGAAATGAAGTAGGTTGTGGCACACTGAGTCTTTGTCATTGTGCCTGGAATGTTCCAGGTACTTAGTAAACAGGAACCTTTATTAATCATCTCTTCCCCAGGGCCGGCAGCTGGACTGGGGAGGGACTAGCCCTTCCTGAACCCTGAAGTCCAACACCCTGACTCCCTCTTAACCTTCCCACTGTCAAAGAGATGTCTGTGAGGTAGCTGGGCTCTGAGGTGGCGGGAGAGATGAACACGTCCCTGATCCTGGGGTAGGAGAGGGATGAGCCATACAGCTTCCTTCTCTGGAGGTGACCCACTCTTCCAGTACTTGTTAAGGGACTTGACATGCTTGTGGGGTGCAGAATGTATTCCTGTGTGTGTATGTGTTCATGAATCCAACACTAACCCTGTCTCAAAAAGCTCATAGTTTAGTCAGCATGATACAACGAAAACCCTGTTTTCTATTTGCTTCTCTGGTTTTCTTTCTTTCTTTCTTATTTTTTTGAGTCAGGGTCTCACTCTGTCACCCAGGCTGAAGTGCAGTGGCACAATCACTGCTCACTGCAGCCTCACCCTCCAGGGCTCAAGTGATCCTCCCATCTCAGCCTCCCGAGTAGCTGGGACTACAGGTGCACACCACCATGCCTAGCTGATTCTTATTTTTTTTTTTTTTTGAGGTGGAGTCTTGCTCTGTCACCCAGGCTGGAGTGCAGTGGTGCAATCTTGGCTCACTACAAGCTTCGCCTCTCAGGTTCACACCATTCTCCTGCCTCAGCCTCCCGAGTAGCTGGGACTACAGGTGCACACCACCACGCCTAGCTGATTCTTAATTTTTTTTTTTTTTTTTTGAGATGGAGTCTCGCTCTGTCGCCCAGGCTGGAGTGCAGTGGTGCGATCTCGGCTCACTGCAAGCTTCGCCTCTCAGGTTCACACCATTCTCCTGCCTCAGCCTCCCGAGTAGCTGGGACTACAGGTGCCCGCCACCATGCCCAGCTAATTTTTTGTATTTTTAGTAGAGATGGGGTTTTACCATGTTAGCCAGGATGGTCTCGATCTCCTGACCTCATGATCCACCCGCCTCGGGCCTCCCAAAGTGCTGGGATTACAGGCATGAGCCACTGCGCCCAGCCTAATTTTTAAATCTTTTGTAGAGATGGGGTCTTGCTATATTGCCCAGGCTGGCCTCAATCTCCTGGGCTCAGTGATCCTCCCACCTTGGTTTCCCAGTGTTGAGATTACAGGCGTAAGCCACCGTATCCGCTGCTTCTGTGGTTTCCTTTGTTCTCTATCTCTCCTTCTCTACTTCTATTCATCTTTTCTTTTCATCATTACTTTGTATCTTTCTCTTTTAGTCTTCCTATATTTGTTTTGTTTTGTTTTGTTTTTGAGACAGTCTTGCTCTGTCGCCCAGGCTGGAGTGCAGTGGTGTGTTCTTGGCTCACCGCAACCTCCGCCTCCCGGGTTCAAACGACTCTCATGCCTCAGCCTCCTGAGTAGCTGGGACTACAGGTGTGTACCACCACACCCAGCTAATTTTTGTATTTTTAGTAGAGATGGGGTTTCACCATGTTGGCCAGGCTGGTCTCAAACTCCTGACCTCAGGTGATCCACCCACCTCACCCTTCCGAAGTGCTGGGATTACAGGTGAGAGCCACCACACCCGGCCTATTTATCTTTTAGCAATTCTGTACCTGTCTCTGTATTAGTCAGGGTAGGTCAGGATTTTCTGCAGTAACAAACAGCCCCCAAATCTTAGTGACTTAGAACAACAAAGGATTATTTTTCTTTATACTGCACATTGGTCACAGGTCAGTGGTGGGTCAGGGCCTCTGCTTCATGCTGTCTTCACTCAGGGGCCTAGGCTGAGGGAGCTTCCATTTCTCTTCTTACTCCCTCACCCACAGGGGAACAAACGTGGCAAGTCATAAACGGGCTCTTAAGGCTCCTACCCGAAAGTGACACTTCTGCTCACAGTTAATTGGCCAAAGCAAGGCCAGGTGTGGTGGCTCACACCTATAATCCCAGCACTTTGGAGACCAAGGTGGGAGGATTGCATGAGGCCAGGAGTTCAAGACCAGCCTGGGCAACATAGCAAGATGCCATAAAATAGCCGGGCATGGTGGTACACGCCTGTAGTCCTGGCTACTCAGGAGGCTGGGATGGGAGGATCGCTTCAGTCCAGGAGTTGGAGGTTGCAGTGAGCTATGATGGTGCCATTGTACTGCAGTCTGGCTGACAGAATGAGACCCGGTCTCTACAAATGAAAACAAAACAAAACAAACAAAAAACAACAATCCCCAGTTCAGGAGGGCAGGGACGTCCCTGAACTAGTAGCTGGAGCTATGTGGTGAACAGCTGTCATGACTGCCACAGTCTCTGTCGCTGTCTCTGTCTCTCTGTCATCACTATGTCATCTGTCTCTTTATTTCTGTCTCTCTCTGTGGTCCATCTCCATCCATCAAAACTCCTGCCTCTATCATTTTCCCCAAAAGGTCTGACCTGGTTTAGGGACAGAGATGGGGCTTCCAAGATTTGACACTGGTCCCTACATAATGGCTCATGCTTGTAACCCCAACACTTTGGGAGACTGAGGCAGGTGGATTGCTTGAGGTCAGGAGTTCAAGACCAGCTTGGACAACATGGTGAAACCCCGTCTCTACTAAAAATACAAAAATTAGCCAGACATGGTAGCATGCACCTGTAGTCCCAGCTACTCGGAGGGTGAGGCAGGAGGATCACTTGAGCCTTGGAGGCAGAGGTTGCAGTGAGCTAAGATCGTACCACTGCACTCTGGACTAGGTGACAGAGACCCTGTCTCAATTAAAAAAAAAAAAAAAAGATTTGGAACTGTGTATGTGCAGTGGAAGATGTAGGGGTTGGTTGTTAAACCACAACAAAACCTAGCCTATCCTTACTCATAAGATCTTTACTCATAAGAGAAGGACAGAGAGACATAGATACAAAGAAAGTGATGACAGAGGGGAGAAATGGACAAAGAATTTCCCCTATCATGCTGAGGCCTTTGGGCGATCATGTGATTGCTGAACTAAGAGGGGCTCACTCACCCCAACAAGCCTAGGAACAGTGATCCCAGGAAGCCCCTGGCCCTGGAAAAACTGCAGGTCCCCTTTCATTCCCTCTCATGGCAGCACCTCTAGCCCCTGCCTTCCCTGGCCTTGGCCCTGACCCCACCCTGCTCTGCTCCCTACAGAGCAAACCCTGGAAGAAGCTGAAGACAGTTCTGAAGTATTCGCCCTTCGTGGTCTCCTTCCGAAAACACTACCCTTGGGTCCAGCTTTCTGGACATGCTGGTAAGTGGGGCGGTGGTGGACAGAGCTGGGCAGAGTCTCTTGGGCCAGGGAAAGGGATGTTCTCTGTAGTTGAGTTCCCCCACCTAGTGATGGGCTTGGTGACAGTCCCCACCTTGTGGGACTGTTATGGGCAGTGCTTAGGCCTCGGCCTGGCCCTTCATATGTCAGGGCAGAGGGCTATTCCCTGTTATTCTGGTGGAGAGAGGGAGCTTCAGCTGTGGAGACAGATGGGTCTGGGTTCAAACCCTAGTTCTGCTCTGTATTCGTGGGTGAACTTGGGCAAGTTACTTTCCTTTACTGGGCTTCAGCTGCCCCATGTGTTAATGTGGAGATAATCTAACCTCCCTTGCAGGATTAACTGAAGACTTAAAATCAAAATTATATAAAGATTGAGGCCAGTCACAGTGGCTTACATCTGTAATCCCAGCACTTTGGCAGGCCAAGACTGGAGGATCGCTTTAGCCCAGGAATTCAAGACCAACCTGGGCAATATAGTGAGACCTCGTTTCAATTAAAAAAAAAAAGACTGGCTGGGCACGGTGGCTCAACGCCTGTAATCCCAGCACTTTGGGAGGCCGAGGCGGGTGGATCACCTGAGGTCAGGAGTTTGAGACCAGCCTGGCCAACGTGGTGAAACCCCTTCTCTACTAAAAATACAAAAATTAGCTGGGCGTGGTGGCGGGTGCCTGTAATCCCAGCTACTCAGGAGGCTGAAGCAGGAGAATCACTCGAACCCGGAAGGCGAAGGTTGCAGTGAGCCGAGATCATGCCATTGCACTGCAGCCTGGGTGCTGGGTGACAAGAGTGAAGCTTCATCTCAAAAAAAAAAACAAAAACGATTGAGGCGCAGGACTCTCATGAATGGAAATGATCACTCCTTGCCTTCTCCTGTGTGCAGAGCATAGTAGGCCTTCAGTAAGTAGCAGCTGTAACATTTTGCCCCCAGGATGTCGCAAATGCCTCTAGCACATAGTAGCACAATGGTAGCATATATTCTTTTGAAGGGCTAGGCCATAAATACCTTAGGTTTTGTGGGCCTTATGGTCTCTGTTGCAGCTACTCAGCTCTGCTATTACAGCAGGAAAGCCGCCATAGACACTATGTAAACATATGAGTGTATCTGTATTCCAATAAAACTTTATTTGCAAAAACCAGCAGCAGACTGGACTAGAAAAGTGTGCCCAGGTTGGGCAAATGGAGACAGTAAGAGAACTTTTCTGCCTTATTTGTCTTTAGATCTGACCTGGAAATAAGGCAAGGCCCCCTAAGACTGTGTCAACACAAGTTTGCCATCTATATGTGTTCTAGTTACTATTGCTGAGTTTATTAAAAAAACAAAAAACTCAGCAGAGCACAGCGGCTCCTGGCTGTAGTTCTAGCATTTTGGGAGGCTGAGGTGGGAGGATCACTTGAGCCCAGGAGTTTGAGACCAGCCTGGGCGACATAGTGAGACCCTGTCTCTATGAAAAATAAAAAAAATTAACTGGGCATGGTGGCATGCACCTGTGGTCCCAGGTACTTGGGAGCTGAGGGTGGGAAGATCACTTGAGTCCAGGAGGTCTGGGATGCAGTGAGCCTTGATCATACCACAGTACTCTAGCCTAGATGACCGAGTGAGACCCTGTCTCAAAAATAAATACGCCGGGAGCGGTGGCTCACGCCTGTAATCCCAGCAGTTTGGGAGGCCGAGGCGGGCGGATCACGAGGTCGGGAGATTGAGACCATCCTGGCTAATACAGTGAAACCCCATCTCTACTAAAAATACAAAAAATTAGCCGGGTGTGGTGGCGGGCACCTGTAATCCCAGCTACTCAGGAGGCTGAGGCAGGAGAATGGCGTGAACCTGGAAGGCAGAGGTTGCGGTGAGCCGAGATAGCACCACTGCACTCCAGCCTGGGTGACAGAGCAAGACTCTGTCTCAAAAATAAATAAATAAAATAAAATAAAATAAATACAAAACAAAACCCAAAAACCCCAATACTTAGTGTTGGTTAAAAAAAAACTTAGTAGAATAAAACAACCATTTTATTAACCTTACAAGTTTTGGGTCAGCAATTCAGACAGGATGGCAGGGATGGCTTTTCACTGCTCCACAATATCTGGGAACTCAGCTAGGGACACCTGGAGGCTACAAGCTGAAAACTTTTGGAGGTTCATTCACTTACATGCCTGGTGATTGATGCTGGCAATTGGCTGGGGTCTCAGATGGGGCTGCCACCTGGAAAGCCTATATGTGGCTTCGCCGTGTAGCTCCTTGAGCTTCCTCACAGTATGGTGGCCTCAGAGTACTCAGATTTCTAACAAGACAGCTCAGGACTACCTTGAAGGTAAGTGTCTCTGCCAACAGAAGTCATGCAGTAGCACTTCTGCCATAAACCCTCCCATATTTAATGGAAGAGCAATCTATTTTTTATTTATTCACTTAATTTTGAGATAGGATCTCACTGTTGCCCAGGCTGGAGTGCAGTGGTGCAATCATAGCTCATTGCAGCCTTGAACTCCTGGCCTTAAAGGATCCTCCTGCCTCAACCTCCCAAGTGTTGGGATTATAGGCATGAGCCACTGCACCCAACTTGGGAGAGCAATTAAGAGTATACTCCTTGATGGGAAAATTCTATAACAGCAAGATCAGGAATGGGTCTGAGACCCACTGTGATCAGGAGATACTGTTGTAGCCAACTTTGGAACATGTAATCCAGGCTGGACATAATCACAGCACTTTGGGAGGCTGAGATGGGAGGATCATTTGAGGCCAGAAGTTGGAGACCAGCCTGGGCATCATAGCAACACTCCCCCAACCCGACATTACACATTTTTTTTTTTTTAATTAGCTGGGCGTGGTGTGGGTGCATACCTGTAGTCCTAGCTACTCTGGTGGTTGAGGTGGGAGGACCACCTGAATCTAGGAGCTTGAGGCTGCAGTGAGCTACAATTGCGCCACTGCATTTCAGCCTGGGTGACAGAGTGAGATCCTCTCAAGTAAAAAAAGAAAAAGAAAATATAATCTGAAAATACAGCTTGCCACAAGAAGAAATTAGAATTATTATAATCTATACACTCTGCATGGTCCAGGAAATGCTTGATCTATAAATTAACTTAAATAGGCCCTGGTTGTTAGCACCTTGGGACTCCAGGCAGCAGCAAAAGCAAATCCACTCTGGAGAGTGATGCTCTGGACTTAGATCTCACAGAATTCCCACAGATGATCACATGTGTACAATCAAAAATTACAAAACAAATGAGGATATCCTGTGCTGGGAACAGGACTTGGTTTAAGCAACAGAGAACAGAAATTCGCCCTTTCCTTACCAACCCCTGGGCAAGACTTTTAAGAGTTGCAGGCTGGGCGTGGTGGCTCACGCTTGTAATCCCAGCACTTTGGGAGGCCGAGGCAGGTGGATCATCTGAGGTCAGGAGTTTAAGACCAGCCTGACCAACAAGGTGAAACCCTGTCTCTACTAAAAATACAAAAATTAGCCGGGCTTGGTGGTGTGCACCTGTAATCCCAGCTACTTGGGAGGCTGAAGCAGGAGAATTGCTTGAACCCGGGAGGCGGAGGTTGCAGTGAGCCGAGATCGCACCATTGCACTCCAGCCTGGGCAACAGAGTGGGACTCCATCTCAAAACAATAAAATAAAATCTTAAAATCATTAAAAAAAAAAAGTTGCAGGGAGAGAAAGCATTGCAGGAGGGTCGGGCAAGATAATGGTGGCCAGGATCTGATGCGAACAGGGAACTGGGGGGAGGTTCTCTTCCTGATCCAGTTCCTGATCCTCTCATTTATTCTGCCACCTTTAGGGAACTTCCAGGCAGGAGAGGATGGTCGGATTCTGAAACGTTTCTGTCAGTGTGAGCAGCGCAGCCTGGAGCAGCTGATGAAAGACCCACTGCGACCTTTCGTGCCTGCCTACTATGGCATGGTGCTGCAGGATGGCCAGACCTTCAACCAGATGGAAGACCTCCTGGCTGACTTCGAGGGCCCCTCCATTATGGACTGCAAGATGGGCAGCAGGTGGGGCTGGGGCAGCCCTGGGGCAGGGGGTGGGCATTATTGAAAATATTGGCCTAGCCGGGCGCAGTGGCTCATGCCTGTAATCCCAGCACTTTGGGAGGCTGAGGCCAGTGGATCACCTGAGGTTGGGAGTTCCAAACCAGCCTGGCCAACGTGGTGAAGCCCTGTCTCTACTAAAAATACAAAAAATTAGCCGGGCATGGTGGCGCATGCCTGTAATCCTAGCTACTCAGGAGGCTGAGGCAGGAGAATTGCTTGAACCTGGGAGGTGGAGGTTGTGGTGAGCTGAGATTGAGCCATTGCATTCCAGCCTGGGCAACAAGAGTGAAACCCTGTCTCAGAAAAAAAAAAAAAGAAAATCACGCCGAGTCCATTTGCAAGGTGGTTGTACCAGTGTACCTTCCCACCACCATGTATGAGTGTTACAGTCATCCCAGATTCTCACCGGTGCTTGGTACTGTCTGTTTTATTAACTTAAACCATTCCAATGGGTTTGGAATAGGATCCCTTTTTCTTCCTCTTTGAGACAGAGTCTTACTCTATTGCCAAGGCTGGAGTGCAGTGGCACGATCTCGGCTCACTGCAATCTCCACCTCCTGGATTCAAGTGATTCTCCTGTGTAAACCAAGTAGCTAGGATTACAAGCGCCCGCCACCACACCTGGCTAATTTTTATATTACTAGTAGAGATGGCGTTTCACCATGTTGGCCTGGCTGGTCTGGAACTCCTGACCTCAGATGGTCCACCCTCCACAGCCTCCCAGAGTGCTGGGATTACAGGTGTGAGCCACCACTCCCGGTCTGCAAGAAGTGAACTCTAATTGCTTTCTCAAGCTGGACTCAGTGGCTCTCACCTATAATCCCAACGCTCTGGGAGGCTGTATACACACACACACACAGACACACACCAGTCTTCAACTCTCCCATTTCATTCTTTTAGTAGTCTTTTGATAAGCATATTTTGATAAACAAAATAGTATTTGTATTATTATTATTTTTTGAGGCAGAGTCTCACTCTCTTGCCCCGGCTGAAGTGCAGTAGCATGATCATAGCTCACTGTAGCCTTGAACTCCTGGGCTCAGGCAGGAGTCCTCTCACCTTAGCCTCCAGAGTAGCTGGGACTATAGGTATGTCCCACCAGGCTTGGCTATATTTTATTTTGTATAGAGACATGGTCTCTCTGTACTGCCCAGGCTGGTCTTGAACTCCTGAGCTCAAGTGATCCTCCTTCTTCTGCCCCCTGAGTAGCTGTGACTATAGGCACATACTATCACACCTAGCTAATTTTCAATTTTTTTGTAGAGACACGCTGTTTAAGAAAAGTTCTGTATCCATGCTTTTCCATTCTCACACCACTGCCACAACAATGACAGCACAGAAGACTTCTGTGACCAAATGTATAGGTTTTTTAACCCCACACACCAAGCAACGGACACCAGCTGGATGTCCTCCAATCCAATTCTAACACCATCTACCTGGAAATAGTGTCAGACCCTACAGGTTGGGGACTCAATCCCCAAGACTGCCCCCCGGCTACAGACACCAGTCATAAGTTCAGGCCTTTGAAACTTCTGACTGGTTGGCTCCAAGTTGGAGTTCCCATGTCCTCCTTTTTGGGTTCAAATAATTTGCTGGAGTGGCTGAAATAACTCAGGGGAACACTTACCTACCTTTACTGGTTTAATATAAAGCAGGGGTCCCCAACCCCTGGGTCATGGACCAGTACCGGTCCAGGGCGAACCCTATTGTGAACTGTGCCTGCAGGGGATCTAGATTGTATGCTCCTATGAGAATCTAACTGATGCTTGATGACCTGAGGTAGAACAGTTTCATCCAGAAACCATCCCCCTCACGGTCCGTGGGGAAAATTGTCTTCTACAAAACCAGTCCCTGGTTGGGTGCTGCTACAAAGGATACTGCAAAAGATGAAGAGATGTGTAGGGCAAGGTATGGGGGAAGGGGTACGGAGCTTCCATGCCCTCCCTGGGCGCACCATGCTCCAGGAACCTCCACAGGGTCGGATATCTGGAAGCTCCTGAACCCAATCCTTGGGTTTTTTTTTTTTTTTTTTTTTTTTTTTGGAGACAGAGTCTCACTCTGTTGCCCAGGCTGGAATGCAGCGGCCTGATCCGCCCGCCTTGGCCTTCCAAAGTGCTGGGATTACAGGCGTGAGCCACCATGCCCGGCCTAATCCTTGGGTTTTTATGGAGGCTTTAAGACACCAGCATTCCTTCCCCCAGGGTATAGGGTGGCATCCTCTCTGGGGAGGGTCCTAAAACCCACAGTCAAGAAGGTGGGGAAAGATTAGAGTCCTGCCTTGGGGCAGGTGAAAGGAGGGCAGGAAGAGGTCAGAGAGATTCTGGTTTCTTGAGGCCGGCTCCTGAGATCTAACACACCCAAAATTATGACAAAAGATTGTGGCCGGGTGCAGCGGCTCATGCCTGTAATCCCAGCACTTTGGGAGGCCAAGGCAGGCAGATCACTTGAGGCCAGGAGTTCAAGACAAGCCTGGGCAACATGGTGAAACTCTGACTCTACTAAAAAAATACAAAAATGTGCCAGGTGTAGTGGTGTACTCCTGTAATTCCAGCTACTCAGGAGGCTGAGGTGGGAGGATCACTTGAACCCGGGAGGTTCTAGAAGTTGCAGTGAGCCAAGATCATGCCACTGCACTCCAGCCTTGGCGACAGAGCAAGACTCCATCTCAAAAAAAAAAAAAAAAAAAAAGGCTGGGCGTGGTGGCTCACACTTGTAAATGGCAGGCAGAGGCAGGCCGATCACGAGGTCAGGAGTTCGAGACCAGCCTGGCCAACATCGTGAAACCCCATCTCTACTAAAAATACAAAAAATTATCCGGGTGTGGTGGCAGGCACCTGTAATCCCAGCTACTCGGGAGGCTGAGGCAGGAGAATCGCTTGAATCCGGGAGGCAGAGGTTGCAGTGAGCCGAGATCACCACCATTCCATCGCACTCTAGCTCGGGCGGGCATCAAAAAAAAAAAAAAAAAAAAAGATTGTAACAAGGGCTATGGGAGTTACCAGCCAGGAACCATAGACAGAAACCAATATACGTTGTAACTAACACCACACAGGGTCTTGCTATGTTGTCGAGGCTGATCTTGACTTTCTGGGCTCAAGTGAACCTCCTGCCTTGGCCTCCCAAAGTGTCAGGATTACAGACATGAGCACTGCACCTGGCCCTACCTTTAATTTAGTCTAGTTTGTCAGTTTTTTTCATTGTTTAAGAAATCTTTTCCTACTCCAAGATCATGCAAATATTATGTTTTCTTCTACAAGCTTTATTGTTTTAGCTTTCACATTTAGACCTACATTCCAGCTAGAATTAATGTTTCTGTGTGTGGGAGGTAGGGATCAGGTTCATTTCTTTCCATATGGATGTCCTGTTGACCCAGCACTGTTTATTGAAAAGACTTCCCTTTCCCCACTGAATTGCAGTGCCTTATCATAAACTGCACAACTCTACGTGTGTGTCTTTGTGGACTCTGTTGTATTCTGTGCGTTGATTTGCCCATTCTTGTGCCACACTGTGGCTTTATGTCAATATCAGGAAGGGTAAGCCCTCCAGTTTGTTCTACATAATTTCCTTTGTCACATCCTCTGTGTGCTCAGGACCTATCTGGAAGAGGAGCTAGTGAAGGCACGGGAACGTCCCCGTCCCCGGAAGGACATGTATGAGAAGATGGTGGCTGTGGACCCTGGGGCCCCTACCCCCGAGGAGCATGCCCAGGGTGCAGTCACCAAGCCCCGCTACATGCAGTGGAGGGAAACCATGAGCTCCACCTCTACCCTGGGCTTCCGGATCGAGGGCATCAAGGTGAGGACCAGGAACCGCCTGGCCTGTCCCGGAAAGGCCTATAGCCAGATCCCAGGCAGGGCTTCTTGGGGAAAGCCACAAGAGAGTGCAGGAGACGGCGTGGGATGAAAGGCTGGGGCTGGGGAAGCCCAGCCTCTTTCTTACCTCCACACCCATCAGAGCCCATGTTCTGTTTATCCGTCTGCCTGAGCATCTCCTGAGTCCATCTTTTCCTCCTCTCCTTCTCCATGGTCATGTCCTAGTCCAGCCCCATCTTCTCCTGCCTCTGTCTCCCTGGGCATCCTGGCCCTGGTCTCCCTGCAGCACAAGAGCTGGAGGGATCCCTTTCCCCCGGCTATGGAGAAGGTTTCTCTTTTTCTTTCTTGCATTCCTTTTTCTTTGTCAAATTAAATATAATTGTTTGAATAGGCCAGGCATGGTGGCTCATGCCTGTAATCCCAGCACTTTGGGAGGCCAAGGCAGGAGGATTGCTTGAGGCCAGGAGTAGTTCAGGACTAAGCTGGCCAACATAGGGAGCCTCTGTTTCTAGAAGAAAAAAAATTGTTTGAATAGCTAGTCCCACAGTTCAAAAGTCAAAATAATATTACAAAAGGGTAAATGTGGAGAAATTTCTCTCCCAACTCTGCTGCTGTCCTTCCCATTCTGTCCCTCTATCTCTCTACCCGCTCGTGGGGAACCACTTTATCAGTTTCTTGTATTTCTTCCTGTTAGTGCAAGTAAATGGAGTTGTAGATCCGAAATGTTCCTCAGTACGCATACTGATTGGTACTTTGCTATTTTCACTTAATAGTAACACCCTGGAGAGTTTTCCACATCATTCCATAGAAAGCCTCCTCTTTCTGTTTTTTTTTTCCCCCACAGCTATGTAACACTGTTTTTGTGACTGTGCCTGGTCCCCTATAAACAGACACCTGGGTTGTTTCCATTTTTTGCCATTAGCAGGCCTCAAAGAATCACTTTGCATATAAGACATTTTGCAAGTATGCAGATTGAGCTGTAGATTTCCAGAAGCAGGACTCCTGGGTCAAAGATTAAAGGCATGGGAAATTTGCTAGAGATGACCAAACTTCCGCTGTTGGTGTTATGCCACCGCACAGCCCACCAGCAATGTATGAGAATGCCTGTTGCAGATCCGACCATGCCATTCTCCTGTTCAAAACCCTTCTGTGGCTCCCTAGTACCTTGAAGCAAAGTTCCATAGCCTGTAGGGCCCTCTAGGATCTAGCCTCATCTCTCTCATTCTTCTCTTTTCTTTTTTTTTGAGGAAGAGTCTCACTCTGTCACCCAGGCTAGAGTGCCATGGCACAGTCTCAACTCACTGCAACCTCCACCTCTTGGGTTCAAGCGATTCTCCCACCTCAGCTTCCTGACTTGATGTGATTACTGGCATGCACTACCATGCCTGGCTAATTGTTTTTTTGTTTTGTTTTTTTTTGTTTTTGAGACAGAGTCTCGCTCAGTTGCCCAGGCTAGAGTGCAGTAGTACAGTCTTAGCTCACTGCAAACCTCTGCCTCCCGGGTTCAAGCGATTCTTCTGCCTCCACCTCCCAAGTAGCTGAGATTACAGGTGCGCGCCACTGCTCCTGGCTAATTTTTGTATTTTTAGTAGAGACAGGGTTTCACCATATTGCCCAGGCTGGTCCTGAACTCCTGACCTTGTGATCCCCCCGCCTCGGCCTCCCAAAGTGCTGGGATTACAGGCATAAGCCACTGTGACCGGCCTATTGTTTTGTATTTTTAAGAGAGGCGGGGTTTCACTATGTTGACCAGGCTGATCTTGAACTCCTGGCCTCAAGTGATCTGCCTGCCTTAGCTTCCCAAAGTGTGGGGATTATAGGCATGAGCCACCATGCCCAGCCTCTCATTCCTCTCATTCTTTTTGTGTACCTTAAGGCACAGTGAAGCACTTGCATTTACTTGAAATAGGCTTGCTTTTTCCTGCCACAAGGCCTCTGCACCCCTCTGCCAGGAATGCTCTTCTATTTTTTTTGTTTATTTGTTTGTTTGAGACAGGCTCTCACTCTGTCATCGCCCAGGCTGGAGTACAGTGGCGCGATCACAGCTCACTGCAGCCTCAATCTCCTAAACTCAAGTGATCCCCCCAACTCAGTCTTCTGAGTAGCTGGGACACAGGTGCATGCCACCACACCCTGGTCTCTTCCATCTGTGCCCCCAGTCTGGTTGATTCTCAGTCATTTTTCTGTCTCCTTTCAAATTTTGCTTCCTCAGGGAAGCCCTCCCTGATTTCTGTTCTATTGATCAGGGTCCCCTCTTCACCTCCTCATAGCTGCTTATACTCTTTCATTATTCTTATCTTCCTTTCTGATCATCTTAATCAGTGTCTGCCCCCTCATCTGACTGTGTCTGTCGTGTTACCCCCTGTTGCCAAGTGCCCACATAGTACCTGGCACAGTGTAGCAGATGACTTAGGTGGGTTCTCTGAGCCCTACTCAAACATAACAGATAACATTAGTCTCATTAGTCTCAAATAACTATATGCCAGGCACTGTGCTGTGCATCCTACACACCTGGTCTCCTCTAATCCTTATACCAGCCTTAGCAAGTAGACACCAACACAATTCCCATTTTCCAGATGAGGAAACTGAGGCTGAGGCAGCCAAAATGACTTAAGACTGCCCAGCTAGAAAAGAGTAGTCACGGCCGGGTGCAGTGGCTCACACCTGTAATCCCAGCACTTTGGGAGTCTGAGGCGGGCGGATCATGAGGTCAGGAGATCGAGACCATCCTGGCTAACATGGTGAAACCCCGTCTCTACTAAAAATACAAAAAAATTAGCTGGGTGTGGTGGCGGGCACCTGTAGTCCCAGCTATCAGGAAGCTGAGGCAGGAGAATGGCATGAACCTGGGGGGCAGAGCTTGCAGTGAGCCTCGATTGCACCACTGCACTCCAGCCTGGGTGACAGTGAGACTCCATCTCAAAGAAAAAGAAAAGAGCAGAGTCACGATTCAAAGCCAGCTCCACCCCGCTCCAAAGCCCACTTTGCTAGATGGGTTCAACCAGGAGGTTCAAGGTTGGAAGGGTGTGGAAGGACTGGGGCTCAGGCATGTGACCTGGGACTGGGTTGAGCTGGGCTGGGCAGGTAAGCTGGCTTCCTCCTCTGGCAGCAAGTGTGCAGGCAGGTGGGTGGCCCTGGGAAGTTGTTTTTTTTTGAGACAGAGTCTTGTTCTGTCACCCAGGCTCAAATGTAGTGGTGCAATCAACGCTCACTGCAACCTCCGCCTCCCGGGTTCAAGTGATTTTCCTGCCTCAGCCTCCCGAGTAGCTGGGATTACAGGTGCCCGCCACCACACTTGGCTAATTTTTTGTATTTTTAGTAGAGACAGGGTTTCACCATGTTGGCCAGGCTGGTTGTGAACTCAAGTGACCCTCCCGCCTCGGCCTCCCAAAGTGCTGGGATTACAGGCGTGATCCCACACCTGGGACCACAGGCGCATACTACCACACCAGGCTTTTTTTTTTTGTAAATAGAGATGGGGTCTGGCTATGTTGCCCAGGCTGGTCTTGGCCACCGTGCCTGGCCTCCTGGGAGGTATTTGAGGTTGCTGGGTATTGGGCGTGGGAAGGAAAAGGCCATGACCCTGCCCCTGCACACCCTGCCCTACAGAAGGCAGATGGGACCTGTAACACCAACTTCAAGAAGACGCAGGCACTGGAGCAGGTGACAAAAGTGCTGGAGGACTTCGTGGATGGAGACCACGTCATCCTGGTGAGTGGGACACCCATGTCCCAGAATGTAGCAGCTTAAGACAGCCACCATTTATTCTTGCTCCAGAGTCAGTGGTCTTCTGCTTTGGGTGGGGCTGGACTGATACTGGCTGGCTTTGCTCAGTCTGAGGTCAGTTGGTGGCTTGGCAAGGCTGGCTGGTCCAGGGTGGCCCTGCTCCCAGCTCTGCCGTTTGGCTTATGACTTAGCCGCACGTCTCTCGATAGCAGGATGGCCTGGGATTGTTCTTACAGTGGAGGCAGGGGGCCAAGAGAACAAGTAAAAATTCAAGGCCTCTTGATGCCTGGGCTCAGAATGGCCACCATCATTTCTGCCTTTCAGCAAGTCATGTGACCCAGCCTGGATCGAGGGGTTGGGAGACAGACTCCACCTCCAGATGGGAGTGGAAATTCATGGAATCCACCACTCTTCTCCATGCTACCTTGATGAATCCAAGCCCTCACTCCTCCGCCCTGTCTTCCCCATGGCTCCCCTATTCCATCCTGGCTAGAGCCTGCCTGCTTCTTTGGGGGAATGGGGTGAGGTCAGAGCTCAAGGTGGGCAAGGCCCCACAAAGTCCCCATGCTAACCAAGGAACCCTCCCTGTCACACAGCAAAAGTACGTGGCACGCCTAGAAGAACTTCGTGAAGCTCTGGAGATCTCCCCCTTCTTCAAGACCCACGAGGTGCGAGCCCTGGCTGCCATGGGTGGATGTATGAGTGTCGGGGTCCAGGTGCATGGAGGGGAAACCATTGATGAGTTACAGGTCAAAGATATAAAAAGGGGCTGGGTGTCGTGGCCCACACCTGTAATACCAGCACTTTGGGAGGCTGAAGTGGGAGGATTGCTGGAGCCCAGGAGTGCCAAGACCAGCCTGGGCAACATAGCAAGACCCCGTCTCTATTAAAAAAAAAAAAAAAAAAAAAAGCCCGGGTGCAGTGGCTCATGCCTGTAATCCTAGCACTTTGGGAAGCCAAGGCGGGCAGATCACCTGAGGTCGGGATTTCGAGGCCAGCCTGACCAACATGGAGAAACCCCATCTCTACTAAAAATACAAAGTTAGCCAGGTGTGGTGGCGCGTGCCTGTAATCCCAGCTACTTGGGAGGCTGAGGCAGGAGAATTGCTTGAACCCTGGAGGCGGAGGTTGTGGTGAGCCAAGATCACGCCATTGAACTCCAGCCTGGGCAACAAGAGCAAAACTCTGTCTCAGAAATAAATAAAATAAAATAAAATAAAAACAAATAAAATAAAACAGCATCTACTGAGAGCTGACTGTGCCAAGCACTGCGAGGCACCTGATGAGTAGGGGCTGGTACCATTATCCCCATGCTATAGAGAAGGAAACCAGTCATCAGTGGCAGTCCACAAGGCCTGAGAAGCTGTCTCTTTCTAAGTGAAGGCATTATCCAATTCTAGTTTTTAAAATTTTTTTTGGTCAGAGTCAGGGTCTCACTCTGTTGCCCAGGCTGGAGTGCAGTGGCGCGATCATAGGTCACTATAGTGTCGATCTCCTGGGCTCAAGTGATCCTCCTGCCTGGGCCGCCTGTCACTGGAACTACAAGTGTGCACTACCATGACCAGCACATGATCCAATTATTTAGTTTCTACCAGGCTCTCTTCACTCATTCTGGATCCTGAAGGCATTTGAGTTTGCATTCTGGCTTAGCAAAGGCCAGGCACAGTGGCTCATGCCTGTAATTCCAGCACTTTGAGAAGTCGAGGTGGGAGGACCGCTTGAGCTCAGGAGTTCAAGACTAGCCTGGGCAATATGGTGAGACCTTGTCTCTATTTTTTTTTTTTTTTTTTTTTGAGACAGAGTCTCGCTCTGTCACCCAGGCTGGAGTGCAGTGGCGCGATCTTGGCCCACTGCAAACTCCACCTCCCGGGTTCACGCCATTCTCCTTCCTCAGCCCCCCGAGTAGCTGGGACTGCAGGTGCCCACCACCACACCCGGCTAATTTTTGATTTTTGTATTTTTAGTAGAGACAGGGTTTCACCGTGTTGGCCAGGATGGTCTCGATCTCCTGACCTCATGATCTGCCCTCCTCGGCCTCTCAAAGTGCTGAGATTACAGGCGTGAGCCACTGCGCCCAGCCCTGTATTTAAAAAAAAAAAAAAAAAAAAAAGCAGCCAGGAGCAATGGCTCACGCCTGTAATCCCAGCATTTTGGGAGGCTGAGGCGGGCAGATCACTTGAGGTCAGGAGTTCGAGACCAGCCTGGCCAACATGGTGAAACCCTGTCTCTATTAAAAATACAAAAATTGGCTGGGTGTGGTGGCTCATGCCTGTAATCCCAGCACTTTGGGAGGCCGAGGTGGGCGGATCACGAGGTCAGGAGATCGAGACCATCCTGGCTAACACAGTGAAACCCCGTCTCTACTAAGAATACAAAAAATTAGCCAGGCGAGGTGGCGGGCACCTGTAGTCCCAGCTACTCGGGAGGCTGAGGCAGGAGAATGGCATGAACCCGGGAGGTGGAGCTTGCAGTGAGCTGAGATTGCGCTGCTGCACTCCAGCCTGGGCAACAGGGCGAGACTCTGTCTCAACAACAGCAACAACAACAACAACAAAATTAGCCAGAAATCGCTTGAACCCAGCAGGCAGAGGTTGCAGTGAGCTGAGATTGTGCCACTGCACTCCAGCCTGGGCAAGAGAGTGAGACTCTGTCTCAAAAAAAAAAAAAGCAAAGCTAGGCGTGGTGGTGCACGCCTGTAGTCTCAGCTACTCAGGAGGCTGAGGCTTGAGTCCAGGAGGTCAAGGCTGCAGTGCATTTTGATTATGCCTCACACTGAACATTTGCTGTGTATTTGCTATGTACCAAGCACTGTCTTAAGCACTTAATGTAGATTAATTCATACATATAATATGCCCAGCAGCCTCTGAGGTAAATGATCCTACAGTCGACCCCTTATCCTCAGGTGATCTCTTCCAAACCCCCAGTGGATGCCAGAAACTGGATCGTACTGAACTATAGACTGTGTTTTCTCGATCTGATAACCAAGATGGCTCCTAGGTGACTAGTGGGTGGGTTGCGGATACAGTATGGACACGCTGGACAGAGGGATGATTTGCATCCCAGGTGGGACGAAGCAGGATGGCACGAGATTTCATCACAGTACTTAGAATGGTGTGCAACTTAAAACTTATGCATTGTTTATTTCTGGAATTTTCCACTTAATGTTTTTGGATCACAGTTGACTGAGAGTAACTAAAACCAAAGAAAATGAAACCACGGCCTAGGGAGGCTAACTGTATTACTCTCACTTTGTATATGAGGACGCAGAACCACAAAGAGGTTAAGACACCTGCCCAAGGCTGCACAGCCAGGAGGTGGCACAGCCAGGATATGAATCAGACAGCCAGGCTCCAGGGTTCATGCTGTCAACCACCCTGCTCTGCTGCTTGTCAGGAAGGGACCTTGGCCAGTGCCTGCTCCTCCCTTAACCTCCCGTCTCTCCCCCGGCAGGTGGTAGGCAGCTCCCTCCTCTTCGTGCACGACCACACCGGCCTGGCCAAGGTCTGGATGATAGACTTCGGCAAGACGGTGGCCTTACCCGACCACCAGACGCTCAGCCACAGGCTGCCCTGGGCTGAGGGCAACCGTGAGGACGGCTACCTCTGGGGCCTGGACAACATGATCTGCCTCCTGCAAGGGCTGGCACAGAGCTGAGCTGCTGAGCCACCATCAGGTTAATTGGATGGTGCCAGTCTGGCTGGAGGAGCCCTGAGATGCCATGGGGGGCCTGAGGTTGGCCATGGGGGAGCTGGCCCCCAGGGACGGGAGAGATTCTGTCATGTGCCACATGAGACAAACGTGGAAAGGTCTGAAGGGCCTTGGGAGACCAGGTAGCACCTGGCCCCATCATGATGCAGGGGTTTTGGGGACCTGGAAGGAACGTGATGAGGCAGTGAGTCAGAAAAACCAGAAGGGGGTTCCCCGATCTGCCGGGAAGGCTTCTGAGGGGCTGCCCTGAGAGCATTCAGTTCATATGTCACAGGGTATGGTGTGACAGGGTGCCTGTGGACACACGAATCACTTCTAACCTGCCTCCCTGTCAGCCTCCAGGCTGCCAGCTGGCTGAGGCTGGGGACTGGGTCAGGCTCATCTGTGGCGCCTCAGAGGGTCAGGCATCGGTGGTGGTGAACAGATGCAGGCACTGCTGGACCATCTGGGGAGAGTGACAGTCCATGTCTTCACCAGGGAGCCATTTGAGTGCTGAGTGACAAGAGGCTCAGAGGGCATGACCCCATGGGACTGGGCGTGGCCTGAGGGCTGATACTGCTGGGCAGTATCCTGCCCTGCTGTGGCCCTGTGGGATCCTCCGTGTTCCTCAGAGGACTCTGCTGACCTCCTGCAGACCCAAACCACAGCCACATCCCAGCTTCTGTGCCGGCACTGTGACAGTACCTCGCTCCTCTGTGTACCAGATCCGGCCTCAGGACTTACACTTCCTGCCTGACCCCCAGGCTTCTCTCTCCTTTCTCCCAGCAAACTGCAGTGGCAGAAAGGAGGTTGAGAGGCTGGGAAAGCAGGCCTCCCCTTGCGACTCAGAGCTGCTACACTCAGGAGGGCCCCATACAATCCTGGGCCCCTGCAGGGAAAAGCGCTGGGTGTGTGTCAGAGGTGCAGGGTGGGTGGGGCTGCCAGCCAGGACCCTGGCCTGCAGCCTGATCCAAACCAAAGACTGTAGAACCCTGGGGTGTGGCTAACGGCTCCTCCAGCACCCATAGCCAGGTCTTCCTGGCCCTTGAGGCTGGGCTGGCGGACAGGCACCTACCTCTTCCTTAAGCTGAAGCTCCCACACTGTCTTCCAGGGCTGAGGAGTGAGCCTCAGGAGTGATACCTGAGCCCCAATGGAGAACGCTCTCCTTTTCTACTGACCATCTTGATACTTAATATACGAGAGGCAGTTGCTGGACGGGGTAGTACTGGAAAGCAGGAGGCAGAATGGCTCTGCTGAGCCTCCTACCCATGACAACACCCCAATAAACAGGACATTCACAGCCAATGTCGTAGAGCTTTTTATTTTGCATCTGGAGTGTATTTGGACACGTGGGCTGGGTGGGGTAACAGGATAATGAGCAGTTTGGGAAAGAGGCAGGCTCCGAGCAGGCTGGTTCACTCACTTGGCAGTCACTGGGCGGCTATTCTTGTGCCTGGATGTGTTACAATGCAGGGGACACGGTGGTGACCAAGGCTGCTCCAAGCCCTGGCTGGGATGGGGGATGCACACACAGGCTGATCAGGGCTGGGATGGTGGACACGCATCCTCTTTACCCTGATCACTGGTTAGAAATACTGCACTGTGGCCGGGCACAGTGGCTCACACCTGTAATCCCAGCACTTTGGGAGGCCGAGGCAGGTGGATTACTTGAGGTCAGGAGTTCAAGACCAGCCTGGCCAACATGGCAAAGCCCCATCTCTACTAAAAATACAAAAAATTAGCCAGGCATGGTGGTGCATGCCTGTAATCCCACCTACTTGGGGGGCTGAGGCAGGAGAATCACTTGAACCTGGGAAGTGGAGGCTGGAGTGAGCTGAGATCACGCCAGTACACTCCAGCAACAGTGCTCTGTAGTTTCCCTAAATGAGACGGGCTCAGTTAGGGACAGAGAAGTGATCCAGACAGGCCTGTTCCTCCTACTTCAGAGTGGAGGGGTCAGGTATTCATGAAGCTAGTAATCACACACACTCACTAGATGTTTGTATGGGTGGATAAGAAAGTTTGTGGTCAGCACCCTAATGTTCAGGGAGCCAGGAGACAGCCTGGCTGAGACGCTGACTACCTAGCTTGAATCCTGACCCTGCCACGTGCTAGTCATGTGACCTCAGGCCAGCGATTCCACTTCTCCAGGCCTCAGTCTTGCCATCTGTCAAATCGGGTCCATCTAGCACCCCCCTTACAGGGTTGCCAGATCTGCTAACACAGGTAGAGGGGCTGGCACAGGTAACTGCTCCCAGATGGGCTTTAAAACTGTGAAGACATGAGGTGGGGGAGGGGTGTCTTGACTGGGGCTGCAGGACTCTTCCCTGAGGTAGTGATACCTGAGCCCCAATGGAGAAGTTAAGGAGTGATCCGCAGCAGAGGGCTGGGGATGGGACTCAATGCTCCAGGGATCTGAACAACACTTCAGGGATCTGAAAGGCCAGTATGACTAGTAGGTGGCAAGCGTGAGGAAGACCTTGGGCTAAGGAGGGGTGAGCTGAGGCTGGCGCAGTTCAGTGTCCCTGTCCTGTGAGCAGCAGAAGGCCCAGGCAGGAGGTTCCTTAGATGTCTAGTGAGGTGACAGAGGCGGCCCCTAGTGACAAACAGACGATGCGACATTCAGATGGGACAGGCAGGCCGCAAGGTCTGGGCTGTTGTCAATCTCTCCCTAGAGGGACCAGTTGGTGCTCAATACTGCAGGGGGCGGCCCTGATGAAGGAGGGCTGGAGGCCCCTGAGACCTAGCTTAAATCTTGTGGCCATCACACAGTGGGAGAGGTGGAGGCACACTTCAAATGGTGACCAAGCTAGGCTGCAGCCTGAGACCGCAGCCCCAGCTAATGGCTGCAGTCCTGCGGTGTGAGGAGCAGGGCCTGGCCACAGAGGCCAGCCCGCACCCCACCCACAGGCACCACGTACACCCGGCCGTCAGTGGCCCGTGAGGGTGAGAAGTCCGTCAGCTGCAGGTTGCTCTCCCGGACCTGGTCGTAGTCCCACAGCTGATAGTGCCAACTCTTGCCCTGCTTGGACAGCAGGTAGACAGCTCCCAGGGAACCCTCCTCCGGCAGGGGTGGTGGTTGGCAGGGCGTGCCCAGCACTGGGTGGAACAGGCCCGGCAGCTCAGGGTCCTCAGTGTAGCCAAGACTGGGCACAGCCCGAACACCCAGCAGGACCCCTGGGGGAGAGGAGAAGGTGGTGAGTGGCAGTGACTGAGCCAGGACCAGGAGCTGGGGCTCACTAAGTTCCACCCTCTCCCAGCCCTCCAGGGTGGGTGCAGCTGCCATTCCTAGGTTACACTGACGTTAGTGGTGGCCAGTGGGTTGGGATTTAGACCCACCATGGCATCCGGCTCCAGAGCTGTAGGTGTTTTAAGTCTTGCCTCGCCTGGCCTGAGCACAGGGGAGGTGGAGAGGCAGCATGAGATGAAGCAAATGCTGTCACCCAGTCATCCTCAGCTGTTTAGGGAAGAGGCTCCAAGAGGAGCTGTCAAGACCACATAGCCATGAAGAAGCCGAGCAGGGCCTCCCCCGGACCTCCTGACGTGGACCAACCTGGCCACCTTTCTTTCAGGCAGGGGGAATGATGAAGACGGTGCTGGTAATACTTACAGAGACATGTCACATGCCAAGCCTTTTTTTTTTTCTTTTTTTTGAGACGGAGTCTTGCTCTGTCACCCAGGTTGGAGTGCAGTGGCACGATTTCAGCTCACTGCAACCTCCGCCTCCCAGGTCCAAGCGATTTTCCTGCTTCAGCCTCCCAAGTAGCTAGGATTTCAGGCATACGCCACCACGCCCGGCTAATTTTTGTAGTTTTAGTAGAGACGGTATCACCATGTTGGCCAGGCTGGCCTCAAACTCCTGACCTCAACTGATCCACCCACCTCGGCCTCCCGAAGCGCTGGGATTACAGGCGTGAGCCGCCGCGCCTGGCCAAGCCTTGTTCTAAGAGTGCTGAGTGCTCTGCCTACAAGGCAGCCTTATGAGGTGGGTACTACTGTTACCCCCAATTTCCAGATGGGGAAAGGAGCGGTCCAGAGAGGTGATGATACCTGCCCAGAGTCACAGAGCCTAGAAGAGGCTGTGCCAGGCCTGAAGCCCAGATGGTCTGATCCTGAAATCTGTGCTCTGAGCTTCTGTTTGTAGAAGCTCCAACTGGCGGACACCTGGGGCCCAGCCTGCCCGGTGCTATGCTAAGTGCCCAGCCTGGCTAGGGAGGCACCAGCACAAGGGGTGAGAATGTCAGGAGGATTAACGGAGGCCGGGGAGACCCAGGTTGAGGGGTGCAGACAAAGGAGGGGGAACCTACCTGCACTCACCGCCCAGTGGGCCTTGTGGCCCTTCCTCTGACACGGCTCATGGTTGAAGTCCTCGTCGTAGCTGGTGCTGGCATTAAGGTAAAAACGATGGCGTGGCCCTGGGACCCACCCTTTGCCACCCCTGCCCTCCTCCCTCCCAGGCCCTGGGATACGGGATGAGCAGGGGATGTCCAGTGACCAGGTGCTGCAGGATGAGGTCTCTGTTAGGACCACCCAGGCCACCAGAGAGCAGCTTGGCCTGGCAGCCCAGCACCTCCTGGGCCAGCCTGCCCATATCGGCCACTGCAGGGTGAGAGCACACAGAGGGGGCTCGCTGCGTGTGCCCAGCACCGTGCTGAGGGCTCACAGTGGGCGATGCTTCCAACCCTCACCATGACCTTCCACCCCTTGGTTCAAATGCAGAAAATGAGACACAAAGAGCATCAGTGGCTTGTCCATGGCCCCAGCGAAGAGGTGGCAGAGCTGGGTTTGCAACCTAGGCAGCCAGCTCGAGTCCATCTTGTAACCTCTCTGCTCTACTGGGCAGTGGGAAGGGCCCAAAGAATGGAATGAGACACCCTGACACATGGCTGCCAGCACCCTACCCAGCCTCTCCGGTCCCAGCCTCATGAAGAGATGATGGAGCACACAGTCACCCAGCTCACCTGAGAACATCTCTCCCTGGGCTGTGTAGCCTCTTTCCGTGGCCACCTGCATGAGTCTCTCCAAGGGGATGCCACTGGGGGGCGACAGGAGAGTACCTGCCATCCACAAGGCCACCAGCCCGCATCTGGGGAGAGAGGCCCAGCCTGTCAATCCTATGTCACAGCCCCCTTACCTGGAAGCTGGAGTTGGGGAACAGGTTTGCTGCCCTGGAGGAGTTCCCCTCCCCTCTCCCAGGCCAGTGAGGGAGACCTGACTCCCCTTCAGGGGAGAGCCCAGGGCTGGAGGGCTGGGGGTGGAAGGTGGGGGAGAGGTCACCTGAGCTTCCTGGGAGGAGGAGCCAAGGTAGAGTTAGAGAGATGGACCAGGCTCATTCGTTCATTCCTCGCATGTCCCAACTATGTTTACTATGCAGGCACTCAGAAGCCTGAGTGGAAATTTCCCCCTTTCCTTCCCTCCTCCTCCCAGCAGGGACAATCCACTCCTCTTCTCCAGATCAGTCCTTAAGAAGCCCAGCAAGGACAGAGTAAGGGCAGCAAATGGTCTGGGGTTCCCGCATCAGGGCACATACTGAGGGCCTTCTTGGATAAGGGACGGCAGGTCTGCACAGAAGAGGATCCACCGCAGGTCACCTCGGAACCTGAAGCAGAGCCGCGCTCAGTCACCAGGGAGCCAGCTCTGAAGCACCCCCTACCCTAAGGTCTGGCTGGGAGTGGGCGTATCCAGGGATGATGAAGGGAATATGGGCCTGGCTGTCCCAAGGCTGAAGGTGGCTCCTGGTTCAGTCACTGACTTGCCCTCCCCAAGCTTCAGTTTCCTCATCTGGTTTGTGGGAATGGTCCTTCTGCCTGCCTGCTCCCTGCTCGCCTTCTCAGTTATTGAAGGGTGAGGAGCAATGGGTGGCACTTTGCAACCAGGTTTATCTGAGGAAATTTCTCAAAGTGGTATCTCTATCTCCAACTCTTTTTTTCTTGCTCTGTTGCCCAGAATGGAATGCAATGATGCAATCAAAGCTCACTGCAGCCTCGACCTCCCAGGGTCAAGTGATTCCTCCTGCCTCAGCCTCCTGAGTAGCTGGGAGTATAGGCATGTACCACCACGTCCAGCTAGTTCTTTTTATTTTATTTTGAGACACAGTTTTGCTCGTTTTGCCCAGACTGGAGTGCAACAGCGCGATCTCGGCTCACTGCAACCCCTACCTCCCGGGTTCACGTGATTCTCCTGCCCCAGCCTCTCGAGTAGCTGGAATTACAGGCATGCGCCACCACGCCCAGCTAATTTTGTATTTTTAGTAGAAATGGGGTTTCACCATGTTGGCCAGGCTGGTCTCGAATTCCTGACCTCAGGTGATCCACCCACCTTGGCCTCCCAAAGTGCTGGGATTACAGGCGTGAGCCACCATGCCCGACTCTTTATTTTTAGTAGAGATGAGGTCATGCTATGTTGCCCAGGCTCCAAACTCTGTGATTTGTTTTTCATTTCAAGTCTGTTTCTTGGGCTGTTCAACAATGAAAATCCCTTAACTGAACTTTGAATAAAACCAGGTAACAATATGCTTAAGGCCTAAAACATCACCTTGATCGTGAATCTTTGTACCCTGGGGGAGGCCACTCAGATAGCTTGGCCCTGAGGGATTCATTCCTTTTTTTTTTTTTGAGACAGAGTTTCCCTCTTGTTGCTCCGGCTGGAGTGCAATGGCACGATCTCGGTTCACCACAACCTCCGCCTCCTGGGTTCAAGCGATTCTCCTGCCTCAGCCTCCTGAGTAGCTGGGATTATAGCCACCATGCCCGGCTAATTTTTTGTATTATTATTATTATTTTTTTGAGACAGCTGGAGTGCAGTGGCCCGATCTTGGTTCACTGCAAGCTCTGCCTCCCGGGTTCACGCCATTCTCCTGCCTCAGACTCCTGAATAGCTGGGACTACAGGCTCCCGCCACCACGCCTGGCTAATTTTTTGTATTTTTAGTAGCAATGGGGTTTCACTGTGTTAGCCAGGATGGTCTCGATATCCTGACTTCGTGATTTGCCCGCCTCAGCCTCCCAAAGTGCTGGGATTACAGGCATGAGCCACCGTGCCTAGCCTCCTTTTTTTTTTTTTTGAGATGGAGTCTTGCTCTGTCACCCGGGCTGGAGTACAGTAGTGCAATCTTGGCTCACTGCCACCTCCACCTCCCGGGTTCAAGCAATTCTCCTGCTTCAGCCTCCCGAGTAGCTAGGATTACAGGTGTGTGCCACCATTTCCGGCTAATTTTTGTATTTTTGGTAGAGACAGGGTTTTGCCATGTTGGCCAGGCTAGTCTCAAACTCCTGGCCTCAGGTGATCTGCCTGCCTTGGCCTCCCAAAGTGCTGGGATTATAGGCGTGAGCCACCGTGCCCGGCCCATGCTTATTATTCCTATTCCAAGGCTGGTAAGAGGGCAAGGTTCGGTTTGGGTGTTGGGGGGTGCAGACTCAGAGCTCCTGGTTCCCAGTTTAGGGTACCCTCCTGATGAAAGATGATACCACATAAGTATGATTAAAAGCATGGAGGCTGGGCATGGCAGCTCACGCCTGTAATCCCAGCACTTTGGGACACTGAAGCAGGTGGATCACCTGAGGTCAGGAGTTCGAGACCAGCCTGGCCAACATGATGACACCCTGTCTCTACTAAAAATACAAAAAATTAGCCAGGCGTGGTGGTGGGCACCTGTAATCCCAGCTACTCAGGAGGCCGAGGCAGAAGAATCACTTGAACCTGGGAGGCAGAGGTTGCAGCGAGTGGAGATCACGCCACTGCACTCCAGCCTGGGCAATAAGAGTGAAATTCCATCTCTAAATAAATAAACAAATAAAAAAGCGTGGAGCCAGGCTGGGTGCGGTGGCTAACACCTGTAATTCCAGCACTTTGGGAGGTCGAGACAAGAAGATCGCTTCGGCCCAAGAATTCAAGACCCAGCCTGGGCAACACAGCGAGACTCTATATCTACAAAAAAATTATGTACAAAAAATTAGCCGGGCATGGTGGCGTACACCTGTGGTCCCAGCTGTTTTGGAGGCTGAGATGGGAGGATCACTTGAGCCTGGGAGGTTGAGGCTGCAGTGAGCTGTGATCCAGCTACTGCATTCCATCCTGGGCAACAGAGCAAGACCCTGTCCCAAAAACAAACAAACAAACAAACAAACAAAGAGCCTGGAGCCCTGCCGCCAGAGTTCAAATTGGACTCTTCCTCTTTCTGCACTATAGCTAAGGGGCATTATAGCTAAGGGGCTTCACTTCTATGAGCCTCAGTTTTCTCACCAGGAAAATGAGACAATAACAGCTTCTACCTCATGGGGTTGTTGAGAGGACTCAGTATATTAATATTTAAACACTTAGCGCCTGACATAGGGTAGGCATTCAGTAAAAGGTGGCTGTAATTTGCATTAAATTTGCCTCATCTCAGTGGGGGCATTTAGGGAAGATCATAAATGTGTCTGGAGGCCGGGAGCAGTGGCTCACGCCTGTAATCCCAACACTTTGAGAGGCCGAGGCAGGTGGATCACCTGAGGTTGGGAGTTCGAGACCAGCCTGGCCAACATGACAAACCCCATCTCTACTAAAAATACAAAAATTGGCTGGGTGTGGTGGTGGGCACCTGTAATCCTAGCTACTTGGGAGGCTGAAGCAGGAGAATTGCTTGAATAGGGAGAAGGCGGGTGCTGGTGGTAGGGCAGAGGCTGCAGTCTGCTGAGATCACACCAGTTCACTCCAGCCTGGATGAAAGAGGGAAACTCCATTAAAAAAAAAAAAAAAGTGCCTGGAAAGCTTGGAGTTTCAATGTGAGTACTGGCAAGTCGCTTCTCCCTCTTTTCTTCAGCCAGGCAATCACTAACCTCAGCCTCAGGGCCCCAGCCTAGGTCTGGCACTCTCCTTTCCCCTCCCACCTGGGTCCCTGGATGTCCCACTTTCCTCAAGGCTCCTAAGTACCACTTCCACAGGCAGCCTCCTTCCCTGCACAGAGCCTCTTCAGGGCTCCCCCGTGCCCTCAGGAAAGTCCCAGTCCCTTTGCACGATCTGCTCTGTCCTGTGTGGGCTGACTCTGCCGCTTTCACAGCCCCATGTTTGCCACTTCCCCCGGCAAGTTAAGGACATATTTGCAGTTCCTTGAATAGAACACGTCCTCATTTCACTCCAGGCCCCTGCACAAGCTGTATACTCTCATCACACAGCATTTGCACGACTTGCTCAACAGCAATCAGGGTTCCCCTTCTCCAAGAAGCTCCCCGACTCCCCAGCCTGGGACAGACACCCCTCTGGGCTTTGTCATGACAGCCCTGACCACTCTGGGTTGTCACCGTCTGGAGGGGTGGAGGGATCTGTCTCTCCCACTAGACTGGGCATTTGCTTTTTTTTGAGACAGAGTCTCGCTCTGTCTTCCAGGCTGGAGTGCAGTGGCGCAATTTTGGCTCACTGCAACCTCTGCCTCCAGGGTTCAAGCAATTCTCCCGCTTCAGCCGCCTGAGTAGCTGAGACTACAGTCGCATGCCACCACACCCGGCTCATTTTTGTATTTTTAGTAGAAATGGGGTTTCACCATATTGGTCAGGCAGGTCTCCAACTCCTGACCTCAGGTGATCCACCCGCCTCGGCCTCCCAAAGCGCTTGGACTGGACTGGGCACTTGTGAGGACAGCTTTCTTCATTGCTGGAGGCACACCACCATGGAAGGGATCTAGGTGGGGGACCTAAGTAGTCAGGCTGTTTGATCTTGAGGACACGGGAACCCCCCGCAAGAGATCTGTGGAGAAGTGTCTAGGGCAGAGCCTGGGTGGTGGGTGGGGCATGGAGACCCTACCGGTCCTTGTGTAGTTTCAGAAGCCTCTTCACATCTTCTCTGCCCTTGGGGACCGGGCCAGCCTTCTCAAAGGCCTCCTTCAGGAGCTGGCTCTTCTCCAGGCCGAAGACATGAGGGGGAGCAGGCCCTGTGGCAGCGGGTGGAGAAGGCAGTGGGGGCGGTGGGGGAACAGGGGTCTGCTGACTCCAGGGAGGGGATGGTAAAGCTAAAAAGTCCAGGGGACTTGGGGGTAGAGGAAGAGATGGAATGCTGCTGGCTTGGGGTACAGCGGTTTTTGGAGGAGGGATTGGTGGTTTTAGGGGAGGAGAGCATGGAGAAGTCATTTTGGGGTCTACAGGAGGGGTGGTGAGGTTCAGCGGGGAGGGGAAGGATCCTCCAACGGAGAACGGTCTCAGGGATGGAGATTTTAAAGGTTTAAGAGCTGAGTTCCAGAATCTGGGGGCTGAGCAGTGGGTGTGAAAGGACCAGGGCTAATATTTGAAACCATGGGAGCAGGAATTGCGAGGCTGACTCAAGTCATAAGGCACCTGACGGTTAACAGGGTGGGGTCCTTAAATCCGGAACCGGATCTGTGGTGGTCCTTAAATCCGGAACCGGATCTGTGGTACCGGTTGGATTACCTCGGCAGTCTTAGGTGGAGAGTTAGTAGGAGTTAACTCATTCTTTGGGGCTGGATGTGGAAACTCATGAGTGAGTTTGCGATATGAAGGCTCAGACCTAGAGTGAGGTGCCTTAAGGGTGCGCCTTAGGGACCCAGGGCTAAAGATGCGGAGAACTTAGTTTCAGTCCCCCCTCACATCCCAGGCCCGAGTTCGGAACCTTTGAGCTGACCTTTGAGTCAGAGGTCAAGAGGTCAAAAAGGACACCTGGCAGGGCAAATGGCCTAGTTGTGGAGAAGGTCCTGGAACCAGAGCAATAAAAAACGTCCGTGGGTTGGAGAAGACTCAGAGATCAGAGGCCGGTGGGCGCCGCGATAACCAGCGGAAAAGGGAAAGGAATCAGGAAGTAAAGAGCACCCCCTACTCCCGGAAAATGGCGGCCCCCGCACACTGCCTTTCCCATATCACGCGGTATTACACGCAACAGTTCCCGCCCATTTTGCGATCACGTGACAGAAAACGCAGCTCTGGCGGGGGGAAGAGGCGGGACTTCAAAAAGGATTGCCTCCGTAAGACACCTCAGCGCGAGACGCGTACCGATGGCAAAACACTCGTAGCCTTCACTGATTGGTCCGTAGACCCGGGAGTCACGGAAGGAGGTGGGCTTTCAGGGAGTGGGGCGGGGTTTTTCCACCTAGGCGGGAACCCAAGTATCGTTTTGATTGGCAATAGCTGAGCCCAGAAACGAGACTTGCTCTGATTGGTCAAGCTACTGCGTTTCCGCGCGGGGATTGGCTGGCAGAAAGGCAGAGGCGGGGCCAGGGGAGAAAGCTTTGTGGTTTGGTCTCGGGAAAGTAGCAGGGGCCGCTTGAGAGAACTGCGGCCCTGTCGGAAGGTAAGCTCCGGTGCAAACGACCATCGGCGACAGGCGAGCGATACGCTTGGCGTCCGGGCCTCCCTGGGCCCGTCTGAGGAAACTGGCTGTTCGAGGCCAGGCTGCCTAGGACCTGTCCGTTTTTTCTATACTGGCTCCCACATCCGGGTTTTTTCTCCAGGACTGCCCTTCGGATGCTTGGGCCAATGGGAATCGCCATTTAGGGCGCTCCGCCCACCGGGTCGCGTAGAGCATCCTGGAAGTCGTAGTAAATCTCTCGAGAGTTCTCTCCGCACGCGGGCTGGAGAAGCGGGTACTACGCACGCTTTGTTGCCGCGCTTTGCCTCCGTCCTTCCCCCTACTCCCGCCTTACCTGACTTCCTTTTTGGGAGGAAGATCCTTGAGCAGCCGACGTTGGGACAAAGGATTTGGAGAAACCCAGGGCTAAAGTCACGTTTTTCCTCCTTTAAGACTTACCTCAACACTTCACTCCATGGCAGTTCCTGAGACCCGCCCTAACCACACTATTTATATCAACAACCTCAATGAGAAGATCAAGAAGGATGGTGAGTTCTCGGGATAGTCCGGAGTCCAGACTGTCCCGCACGGGCTGGTCCCTCTTGCATCCCCTGCACCCGCTTCTCTTTCTAAGTGTTCGTCCAGCCAAACTTCGAGTTAACCCCTTGGCCTTTACACAAACTACTTCCTGTCTTCAACACTCCATTAGTTCATCTTACACTCTGCCCTTTAACCTGGTCACTGCTGCTCATCTTACAAGGTTTGAGGTCACAGGACTCTTCCTCCAGGAAGCCTTCCCCTGTCCCTTCACGTGGCTGCCGCTGACTTCCCATACGCTGAGGCCATCTCCCATCAAACCCTGATTCCTCTGAGCTGTCGTGGGGCTCTCTCTCCTCCCAGTGGCCTTTGAGCTCCGTGAGGGCAAGGACTGGGGCTTTCTTGGTCACCGGCTTTTTCAGTGATCAGCCCACAATGAAAATGTACCATAATGGTGGCTAACGCTCTGTATCATGGGCTGGTCTGTGTGCTTTCATATAAATCTTGATTATATTTAATTCTCACAACAGTCTTGTAGGAAGAAGGCTATTGTTATTCCCATTCGTCAACTAAGAAACCGAGGCCAGGCGTGGTGGCTCACGCCTGTAATCAATCCCAGCACTTTAGGAGGCCGAGGCGGGCGGATCACCTGAGGTCGGGAGTTCCCGACCAGCCTGACCGACATGGAGAAACCCTTTCTCTACTGAAAATACAAAATTAGCCGGGCGCGGTGGCGCATGCCTGTAATCCCAGCTACTCAGGAGGCTGAGGCAGGAGAACCGCTTGAACCCGGGAAACGGAGGTTGCAGTGAGCCGAGATTGCGCCATTGAACTACAGCCTGGGCAACAAGAGCGAAACTCCGTCTCAAAAAAAAAAAAAAAAAAAAAGAAAAGAAAAAGAAACTGAGACAGGGGGGTGATGTGACTTGCCCAGGGTCACATAGCAAGTAAAGTGGTTGAGGCCACCCGTATAGAATTCTGCCTAAGAACCCAAGTTTTGGCCGGGCGTGGTGGCTCAGGCCTGTAAACCCAACACTTTGGGAGGCTGAGGTGGGAGGATCACTGAAACACAGGAGTTCAAGATCAGCCTAGGCAACAAAGCGAGACCTTGTCTCTACAAAAAAAAAAAAAAAAAAAAAAAAAGGCTGGGCGTGGGTGAGGTGCGTCTGTGGTCCCAGCTACTCAGGAGGCTGAGGTGGGAGGATCGCTTGAGCTAGAGAGGTTGAGGCTGCAGTGAGCTATGATTGCACCACTGCACTGCTGCCTGGGCTGAGCAAGAACCTATCTGAAAAAAGGAAAAAAAAAAAAAACTCAATTATTGAAATGGGAAAGACTCTCTCACGTTCTCAAGTAAATTATCACTTTTATTGAACTTCATTTTCTAGAACTAAAAACTGAGCAAAATCATAATACCTTTTTTGCATGGATGTTGAGGGAGATTAAATTAGCTAAACCTTGCAGTATTTCTTTTTTATGGTAACTGGCAGCTAGTAAAGGGCTGGATAAATGTTAGCTCTTACCACTTCAAGAAAATTATCAGGAGAACCGAGGAGCTTGCTGGGATTCAGTTTGAGGTTACCAGTGAAGTTGCTCTTGAAGAAAGCAAAACCAGCAGCCGGGCGCTGGCTCACGCCTGTAATCCCAGCACTTTGGGAGGCTGAGGCGGGCAGAGCATTTGAGGTCAGGAGTTCAAGACCAGCCTGGCCAAGATGGTGAAACCCCGTCTCTACTAAAAATACAAAAATCAGCTGGGTGTGGTGGTGCACACCTATAATCCCAGCTATTGGGGAGGCTGAGGTTCCACTTGAACCCTGGAAAGCAGAGGTCGCAGTGAGCTGAGACCGCACCACTGTACTCCAGCCTGGGTGATAGAGACTGTCTCAAAAAAAAAAAAACAAGCCAGAAATGTAAATTTTGCATATGTTTTTAGAGTGTGGTGCCCAACCATTATCGGGCAGTGATGGAGACACATTGTTGACATAGAACCCTGGTTGTTTTTTTATTTTATTTTATGTTTTTATTTTTTTTATTTTTTTCGAGACGGAGTCTCTCTCTGTCGCCCAGGCTGGAGTGCAGTGGCGCTATCTCTGCTCACTGCAAGCTCTGCCTCGCCTCCCGGGTTCATGCCATTCTCCTGCCTTAGCCTCCCGAGTAGGTGGGACTACAGGCGCCCACCAGCATGCCCGGCTAATTTTTTGTATATTTAGTAGAGAAAGGGTTTCACCATGTTAGCCAGGATGGTCTTGATCTCCTGACCTTGCGATCTGCCCACCTCGGCCTTCCAAAGTGCTAGGATTACAGGCGTGAGCCACCGCACCCGGCGTTTTTTTTTTTTTTTTTTTTTTGAGATGAGATGGAGTGTCGCTCTGTTGCCCAGGCTGGAATGCAGTGGCGCGATCTCAGCTCACTGCAACCTCCATCTCCCGAATTCAAGTGATTCTCTGCCTCAGCCTCCTGAGTAGCTGGGATTCCAGGCACCTGCTACCACACTCGGCTAATTTTTGTATTTTTAGTAGAGACGGAGTTTCACCATCTTGGCTTTGCTGGTCTCGAACTCCTGACCTTGTGAACCACCGCACCCGGCCAGAACCCTGGTTCTTTAGGACAGTGACAGCCCAGAGTAGTCAGGGCCATCATGCAGGAAGCTTAGGCAGAGTGTTGAAGGCTGGGATTGGGACCTTAGAAAGAGGGATCCATTCAGCTTCCTGGAAAAGGAGACATTTTGGAGAGCCTGCCAGGTAGAGTGAGCAGTATTTATGTTACACTGAGGGAGAAGAGCGGTCTTAACTTGGGCCAGCTTGTGCAGATGTTTAGGGGCAAAAGAGCCTGGCGTATTCTGGGTATTACAAGTAGTTTTGAGGCCTGTAAATCATGGGGAAACTTCCAGTGAGCTGTGCACTAGTGGCTCATGGCTATGAGGTGTTGGACTTTGCCCTGAGGGTGTTGGGAAGCCAGACTGCTTCCCTGTCTTGGCTGCCTCCCTGGTGGAATATCCTCCCAGCTGTGGAGGGTAAATGCGAATGGGCGAGGGGAGGCTGGAGAATAGAGAGAGGCCCAGAGTCCCGTGGAATGAGTGAAGTCTGAGTGAGATTCATGGGGATGGAGTATGGAGAGGAAAACTGGAAATGTCACCACCAGGAGAATTTTTGACTAATTGCTTAAAAACAACCTTGACATGCTGTCCCTGCCCCCAACCAGCCTACACACATTTTCTTGCTTCTTTTCTAGCCTAGTATCTATTTTACCAAGTGGCTTCTGCTTCAGCTCAGCTTTTTTTTTTTTTTTTTTTTTTTTGAGGCGGTGTTTCCATTTGTCACCCAGGCTGGAGTGCAGTGGCACAATCTCTGCTCACTGTAACTTTTGCCTCCCTGGTTCAAGCTATTCTCCTGCCTCAGCCTCCCAAGTAGCTGGGATTACAGGCGCCCTCCACCACGCCTAGCTAATTTTTCTTTTTCTTTTTTTTTTTTTTTTTTTTTTTTTTTTTTTTTTTGGCATTTTTAGTCGAGACGGGTTTTCACCGTCTTGGCCAGGCTGGTCTTGAACTCCTGACCTCACGTGATCTGCCTCAGCCTCCCAAAGTGCTGGAATTATAGGCATGAGCCACCACGCCTGGCCAGTTTTTATGAAGGTTGGAGTCCAGTGGTGGGATCATGGCTGACTGCAACCTCTGCCTCCCAGGCTAGAGTGATCCTCCCACTTCAGCCTCCCAAGTAGCTGTGACCACAAGGCATGCACCACTATGCCTGGCTAATTTTTGTATCTTTTGTAGAGACAGAGTTTCACCATATTGCCCAGACTGGTCTTGAACTCTTCAGTGCAAAGGATCTGCCCACCTCGGCCTCCCAAAGTGCTGGGATTACAGGTGTGAGCCACCATACTTGGCCATCTCAGCCATCTTCTTTGCATAAGACATTGGTACCCTTTGCAGATCTGGGTGGTGAGAGGGAGTCCATACTTGTGAGCTTGAATCTCACTTGCTGTCAAGTGATTCCCTTTGCTGTTGAGATGTGGTGGTACCGGGTTCAGATGGAATGCGTGGACTGGGCTCTGCCATAGCCTTCCCTGTGCCCTCCAGATTGTTGCCCTGGGCCAGTGAAGAATCCTCTGAGAACCTGTTTCCAGTAAAATTGGAACAGTCATAGTTGCCACCTGATGGGGTTGTTGTGAGGAAGTGAAGTTACCTCCATAAAGCATTTGATGGGGGTGCGATGACTCATGCCTGTAATCCCAGCACTTTGGGAAGCCAAGGCAGGAGGATCACTGGAGCCCAGGAGTTAAAGACCAACCTGGTCAACATAGGAGACTGTGTCTACAAAAAATAAAAAATTAGCCGTGCCTCGTGCTGTGTGCCTATAGTCCCAGCTCCTTGGGAGGCTGAGGTGGGAACATTGCTTGAGCCTGGGAGGTCAAGCCTGTAGTAAGCTATCATCATGCCACTGAACTCCAGCCTGAGCAGTAGAAGGAGATCCTGTCTTAAAAAAAGAAAAGGCACTTGATGGTATCTGTAGTCAAATGTTTGTAGCCAGGTGTGGTGACACACTCTTGTAATCCCAGCACTTTGGGAGGCCAAGGTAGGCTAATTGCTTAAGCTCAGGAGCTCAAGACCAGCCTGGGCAACATAGCAAGACCCTGTCTCTGCACAAAATCCAGAAATTAGCTGGGCATGATGGCATACACCTGTGGTCCCAGCTACTCCATAGGTGAAGTGGGAGGATCGCTTGAGTCCAGGAGGTTCAGGCTACAGTGAGCCATGATCATGCCACTGCACTCCAGCCTGGGTGACAAAGTGAGACCTTGTCACAAAAAAAAAAAAATGCGTGGTGGAGTCTATGCTAGGCGTGGGGATACTGCAGTAAACAAATGGGACAGGCTTATAGCTCCTCAGGCAAGATAAACAAGTTAACGTACCATGACAGGAGGTGGGAAATAGTCATGAAAGAAAAGGGAGTAAGAATGACATGGGAAGAAATTTAGACATGTTGGTCAGAGGTGGCAACATTTCCTCTGAGACTGGGTGACTAGGAGGAGGCCACCGTGTAAACCTCAGGGGAGGGATGTTCCAGGTAAGGGGAGCAGCCAGTGCAAAGGCCCTGGGGCAAAATTGGTGTGTCAGACCTGGGGGCCAATGTGGTTGGGAACTCAGGAGGGCGGTGGAATGTGGGCAGGGATGAAGTGGGGGAAATCTGCCAGGGCCACGTCATGCAGGCCCATGTCAGGGTGCTGGTGGCAATGAAAAGAATCACTCATTTATTGAGCGTTTACTATGTGCTGGATGCTGTCCTGAGCACTTTGCATGTTGTGCACATGTTCGTTATATAGCAGCTCTCTGTAAGCACATCTTACAGAAGAGTGTACTTGGCCACTTGAGTGGTTCCTGGCTGCTTCTGTGATTGTTAGGTCTTGAGACCCGAGGCATTCTGGGTACCCCGTCAATTGTCTGATGGTCCTCTATCTGGGCTGCGCTTCTAAAAAGGAGAGCTCAGGCCGGGCGCGGTGGCTCATGCTTGTAATCCCAGCACTTTGGGAGGCCGAGGCGGGCGGATCACGAGGTCAGGAGTTCGAGACCACGGTGAAACCCCGTCTCTACTAAAAATACAAAAAATTAGCCGGGCGTGGTGGCGGGCGCCTGTAGTCCCAGCTACTCGGAGAGGCTGAGGCAGGAGAATGGCGTGAACCCGGGAGGCGGAGCTTGCAGTGAGCCGAGATTGCGCCACTGCACTCCAGCCTGGGCGACAGAGTGAGACTCCGTCTCAAAAAAAAAAAAAGGAGAGCTCAAAGGTCTTTTTTTTCCCCACTGCAGAGCTAAAAAAGTCCCTCTACGCCATCTTCTCCCAGTTTGGCCAGATCCTGGATATCCTGGTATCACGGAGCCTGAAGATGAGGGGCCAGGCCTTTGTCATCTTCAAGGAGGTCAGCAGCGCCACCAACGCCCTGCGCTCCATGCAGGGTTTCCCCTTCTATGACAAGCCTATGGTGAGCATTGTGGGTACGGAGGCTGTGTGGGTGTGTGAAATGTCGTAGGAGACTGGGCGGGCCTGGATTAGAGGAGGGGATATTACGGTTCATTCACCAAGGTGAGGCTGGACCAGGCTCCCATTGCACCTTGCCTCATTTAAAAACCTTTTTGTTGGCCGAGCGCAGTGGCTCACGTCTGTAATCCCGGCACTTTTGGAGGCCGAGGCAGGCGGATTACCTGAGCTCAGGAGTTCGCAACCAGCCTGGGCAACACCGTGAAACCCTGTCTCTACTAAAATACAAAAATTAGCTGGGTGTGGCAGCATGCTCCTGTATTCCCAGCTGAGGAAGGCTGAGGAAGCAGAATTGCTTGAACCCGGGAGGCGGAGGTTAAGTGAGCCGAGATCCTGCCACTGTACTCCAGCCTGGTCAACAGAGTGAGACTCCATCTCAAAAAAAAATAAAAAAATAAAAAAAACAAATAAATTATTTTGAGACAGAATCTTGCTCTGTTGCCCAGGCTGGAATACAGTGGTGCAGTCTTGGCTCACTGCAACCTCCGCCTCCCAGGTTCAAGTGATTCTCCTGCCTCAGCCACCTGAGTAGCTGGGATTACAGGCACATGCCACCATATCCGGCTGATTTTTGTATTTTTAGTAGAGACGCGGTTTCGCCATGTTGCCCAGGCTGGTCTCGAATTCCTGAGCTCAAGTGATTGGCCTGCCTCAACCTCCCAAAGTGCTAGGATTACAGGCGTGAGCCACTGTGCCACACTAAGAATCTTTAACATACCTTCCCCTACTGAATAAGCACCATGAAAGAGGGGTTTTTGTCTATTTTGTTCATTGCTTTATTCCCAGAGCCTTGAATGGCGCCGGGCATCTGGCAGGTTCTCCTTAAACAGCTAAGTGAATGAGATTGAACCTGGAAGACGGAAGTATATTCTTGTGTGACAGGAAATCCCCCCCGCACTGCACTCTTCTCTTAGCCTTGTCTCCTCGGTCCTTTGGCCTGATGTTTATTGCTGTTCCAGCTTCCCTTAAAAATACCAACAGCCTTTCTACTGAACACTTGGCTTACTGTGTGTCAGGTACTTTAACTCATTTAATCCTCACAACAGTCCTTTGAAGTGGGAAGTATCATAATCCCTGTTTTTCAGACAAGGAAGTTAAGGCCAAGATATTTCTGTGTTTCTCAGTAAGCTCCTGATAAGGTCTGATTTTTTTTTTTTCTTTCTCTGTTGTCTAGGCTGGAGTGCAGTGGTGCGATCTCAGCTCACTGCAACCTTCGCCTCCCGGGTTTAAGCGATTTTTCTGCCTCAGCCTCTTGAGTAGCTGGGACTACAGGTGTGCGTCACCATGCCCAGCTAATTTTTGTATTTTTGGTAGAAATGGGGTTTCCTGGCCAGATGCAGTGGCTCGTGCCTGTAATCCCAGCCCTCTGGGAGCCCGAGGTGGGTGGATCTTCAGGTCAGGAGTTCGAGACCAGCCTGGCCAAGATGGTGAAACCCCGTCTCTACTAAAAGTACAAAAATTAGCCGGGCATGGTGGCGGGCACCTGTAATCCCAGCTAGTAGGGAGGCTGAGGCAGAATTGCTTGAACCCGGGAGGCAGAGGTTGCAGTGAGCTGAGATCGCATCACGGCACTCTAGCCTGGGTGACAGAGCAAGACAATGTCTCAAAAAAAAAAATAGAAAAAGAAAAGAAAGAAAGAAATGGGGTTTTGCCATGTTGGCCAAGCTGGTCTCCACCTCCTGGCCTCAAGCGATCTGCTCGCTTTAGCCTCCCAAAGGGCTGGGATTACAGGCCTGAGCCGCAGCACCTGGCCCCTGATAAAGGTCCAATTTTGAATCTTGGCAATTTGGCTCTGAATCCACGCTCTTAACCCGTTCTGCTCTCTGTTTGGTAGCGTATCCAGTATGCCAAGACCGACTCAGATATCATTGCCAAGATGAAAGGCACCTTCGTGGAGCGGGACCGCAAGCGGGAGAAGAGGAAGCCCAAGAGCCAGGAGACCCCGGCCACCAAGAAGGCTGTGCAAGGCGGGGGAGCCGCCCCCGTGGTGGGGGCCGTCCAGGGGCCCGTCCCGGTAAGCCAGGCCCTGGAGACTAGCCCTCCCACTGCCAGGCCTTCCTCAGCCACATGGACTGGCTTTGGGAGGACAGGGTCGGGAGAGTTCTCGCCTTGGGGCTTCAGACACCCCCTTTCCATTTCTTTTTTTTGTTTTTTTTTTGTTTGTTTTTTTTTGTTTGGTTTTTTTTTGAGATGGAGTCTCGCTCTGTCGCCCAGGCTGGAGTGCAGTGGCGCAATCTCGGCTCACTGCAAGCTCCGCCTCCCGGGTTCACGCCATTCTCCTGCCTCAGCCTCTCCGAGTAGCTGGGACTACAGGCGCCCGCCACCACGCCTGGCTAATTTTTTTGTATTTTTAGTAGAGACGGGGTTTCATCATGGTCTCGATCTCCTGACCTCGTGATCCGCCCGCCTCGGCCTCCCAAAGTGCTGGGATTACAAGCGTGAGCCACCGCGCCCAGCCTTCCATTTCTTTATAGAGATGTGTTTCTGTCTCTCTTTTGGGGGTACTGAGCACCTAGGTGATGCTATCTCCTTTCGAAACTCTTGTTCCCTCCTTGTGACTGTTTCTCAAGGTCTTTCTTCATGGCTGTGACTTGGTTTTGCTCTCTCCATGGCCTTGATTTTGTCGCCTGTGTCTTGTAACTCATTGTGCATGTAGAAAATCCAAGTGTCTACTAAGCAACTGTTAGGATTAATAAGTGAACCTAATTTAGAAAGGTCGCTGGATATAAGGGCAATATGGAAAAAATTAGTTTTATTATTTACTTATTAATATTATGTTTTGAGACAGGGTCTTACTGTCACCCAGGTTGGAGTGCAGTGGTGCCATCACAGCTCACTACAACTTCCGCCTCCCAGGCTCAAGTGATACGCCTCAGCCTCCCTAGCAGCTGGAACTGCCGGTGTGTGGCACCCCACCCAGCTAACTTTTGCATTTTTTGTAGAGACGGGGCTTAACCATACCACCCAGGCTAGTCTCAAACTCACTGTCTCAGCCTCCCCAAGTGCCAGGATTACATGCATGAGCCACCATGGCCGGCCCCCAGTTGTATTTTTATATGCCAGTAACAGACCAGTAGAGTTCACACTGAAAAGTAGCACCGAGGGGTAAATCCAACAAAAGGTTTGCAGAACGACTACACTGAAATCACAGAATGTAGCTGGGAGAAAGCAGAGACTCAGCAATGGATAGGAAGACTCGGTGTTTACTGTCGAGAGGTCAGTTCCATCCAAATTAATTGAAGATTCAACGTGATTGCAATCAAAATCCCAACAGGAATTTTGGTAAACACTGGACACTGATTGGCTCTTTTCTAAAAGTGTGGAAAGACAAAGCCAAGCCAGGCAAGGAGAATAAAGCACCGGGACCTGCATGACCAGGGGAAGCTCCAGCAACCAGGCCAGGCCCAATGGCTCGTGCATGTAATCCCAGCAATTTGGGAGGCCAAGATAGGGGGATTGCTTTAGGTCAGGAGTTCAAGACCAGCTTCTATAAAATAACAAGACCTCATCTCTACAAAAAATAAAATAGAAAACCGGGCGTGGTGACTCATTCCTATAGTCCCAGCTGCTCAGGAGGCTGAGGTGGGAGGATTGCTTGAGAACTGGTGGTCAAGGCTGCAGTGAATTCACAGTGGTTTTGCCACTGCACTCCAACCTGGGTAACAGAGTGAGACCTTGTCTCTTTTTGTTTGTTTGTTTGTTTTTGAGAGGGAGTCTCAGTCAATCTGTCTCCCCAGGCTGGAATGCAGTGGTGCAATCTCGGCTCACTGCAACCTCTGCCTCTCAAGTTCAAGTGATCTTCTGCCTCAGCCTCCCAAGTAGCTGGATCACAGGCACATGCCACGAGGTCCATGTGCAAAAAAAAAAAAAAAAAAATCTGCAGCAACCAACCAGGATGATATACAATTTGCAGAAGGGTAGGAAGACAGACCAAAGGGACAGGATGAAGAGTCTAGGCACAGCCACTCTTGTACAGTTACTTGATGTGTGATCAGGGTACCACTGCACTTCACTGGGGAAAGGACTTTTTTTCCCCTAGTTCATGATGTGGGGCAGTTGGATATCTGCAAGGGGAAAAAATTAGCCCTACCTCATACTATATGCAAAATATAACTTGAAGTGAATTGCAGATCCAAATGTGACAACTCACAAAATATAGTTTCTTTTTTCTTTTTCTTTTTTTTTTTTTTTTTTTTTTTTTTTGAGATAGAGTCTCGCTCTGTAGTCCAGGCTGGAGTGCAGTGGTGCAATCTCAGCTCTCTGCAACCTGCGCCTCGCGGGTTCAAGTGATTCTCCTGTCCCTGCCTCCCGAGTAGCTGGGACTACAGGCATGTGCCACCACACCCAGCTAATTTTTGTATTTTTAGTAGAGATGGGGTTTCACCATGTTGGCCAGGCTGGTGTCGAACTCCTGACCTCAAGTGATCTGCCCTCCTCACCCTCCCGAAGTGCTGGGATTACAGGCATGAGCCACTGCACCCGGCCCTCACACAATAAAGTTTCTAGAAGAAAACAGGAAAATGTCTAAATGACCTTGATGAGGGCATGAAAAGTGGAAACATCCTGTTTTCCAAACAGGATACAAAAAGCACTGAGTACAAAAGAAAAGATGGATGAACCAGGCCCACTCCTTAGGTCTCTGAGCCTCCGTGTCTCTCTGGCTTTCATGAGTCTCATGGCTCTGACTGGGTCATGATCTATTTGGTGCCACTCACACTTTCTCCAAGTTGGTGATGGTGTCTGGATTACTGTGGGCTCCTGTTAACCTCTCTCCTCTTCACTGCACCTAGTTTTCTGTCCACTTTTGACTTCAGATTGTGATTCCAGCCCCTGAGTGTGCTGCCTGCCATCTGTTGTCTTCCCTCTTCCCCTTGCTGCCACGCGTTTCGTTCTGCACCTGCCCTGAGTGTCCCTTTCCATCACTGCCCTCCTTTGTTTTTGTTTTTGTTTTTTTGAGACAGAGACTTACTCTGTTGCCCAGGCTGGAGTGCAGTGGTGTGATCTCGGCTCACTCCAACCTTCTCCTGCCAGGTTCAAGTGATTCTCCTGCCTCAGCCGCTTTAGAAGCTGGGATTACAGGTGCCCACCACCACGCCTGGCTAATATTTGTATTTTTGGTAGGGACAGGGTTTCACCATGTTGCCCAGGCTGGTCTCAAACTCCTGACCTCAGGCTATCCACCTGCCTCGACCTCCCAAAGTGTTAGGATTATAGGCGTGAGCCACTGCGCCCGGCCTACCACACATTTCTTTCTGCACCTGCCCTGACTGTCCTTTTCCACCTCTCCCCTCCTTTGATTTTGTTTCTTAAGAGACAGGGTCTTGCTCTGCCTCCCAGGCTGGAGTGCTGTGGCACAATCAGAGCTCACTGCACGCAGTCTTGACCTCCTGTGCTGAAGTGATCCTCCTACCTCAGCCTCCCAAATAGCATTTAACTCTTTCTGATTTAATGTCCCACTAGACCCTGGGTTTGTTTTGCTCTGTCGGGCCCTCTTTGGGTGCCTTTTTCGCCTCTTTCTGGGTGTTTTTCCTTACATCTCTCACCCGCTGGGTTTCCTCTCATGGCCTCTTCTCTGCCTCCTGGGACTGCTGTAACCACGCACTCTCCTCCCTCTCTCCACAGGGCATGCCGCCGATGACTCAGGCGCCCCGCATTATGCACCACATGCCGGGCCAGCCGCCCTACATGCCGCCCCCTGGCATGATCCCCCCGCCAGGCCTTGCACCTGGCCAGATCCCACCAGGGGCCATGCCCCCACAGCAGCTTATGCCAGGACAGATGCCCCCTGCCCAGCCTGTGAGTATCTAGTCCCACCCACCAGGTCTCATAGTCAGAATACAGGACTAGAAAGGGACCAGTTGGGGGGCTATTGTAGGTTGGGTGGTCTGGGCAGGCCCCCTGAGGAGGTGGTACTGAATGAGGAAGTAGCAGTGGGGGTGGGCCCTGGGCAGAGGAATTAGCATGCTGGTTGGAGGGTCTGGAAGGTTAGGGTAGGCTGGAGTGGTGCCAGCAGCTAGATTGATTCCATGAGCTATCGAGTGCCTCCTTATGTGCCAGACCCCGTTCTGCACCGTAGGGCTGCAGCAGGGACTGAGATAGAAACCTCTGCTGTCCTGTGGCCTATAGTCTGTAGGGGCAAAGAGGTGGGAGGCAGACAGGCAACAATATGTGGTATGTTGGGTGGAAGTACCAGAGTGAATTCAAGCAGTGTGAGGGATGGAGGAAGGGGCAGTACTATGGGTCTCCCACTGGACTCAGGGCTGTTGTGCTCACCGACTCCCCTACAACCCCGCAGCTTTCTGAGAATCCACCGAATCACATCTTGTTCCTCACCAACCTGCCAGAGGAGACCAACGAGCTCATGCTGTCCATGCTTTTCAATCAGTAAGTGGGGCCTGTGGCTGGGTGGTCCCTGGAGGGTGATGGCCAGGAGGCATTTCCATGGAAACAGGCCTCAGAACTCTGCCAGCAGAGCTTTGAGCCAAGTAAGGCTTTGCAGGAGGGATAGCGACCAAAGATGTGAAAGGGGGAGGCTGTGGCTGGGCCCACGGCCTATGGGGGACGTGGGGATGAGGCTGGAAAGGTCTCCATGGCCAGGGCTTGCTGGCTTTTTTCAGCCTTATTTGAGGGCTGAGGGAGTCCAGGCTCTGGGCCTCATTTTCCCAGCCCCCAAAATGGGGGCATGCAAGGCAAGGTATATGTAAAACTACACTGAGATGTCCTTGAACACTGGCTAAGACTGGCAGAAGTCAGCGTGCTCAAAAATAGCAAGTGTGGGAGATGGGGATGCATGAACTCTTGTGCCAGGCGTCAGGGTGGAGTCCGGTGCGGCCGACGTGTAGAGGGGTTGTTCACCATTGTTGAGTGAAGTTGTGGGTATGGGTGAGTTCGTCTGGTGGTGGTTCTGTTTCAGGGGCTGTGAGTGGGGCATTCGTCACAGTGTTTGTGGTGGGGAGTTGGAGGCTGTCCGGGAGAAGGGATGGCTACATGCAGCATCTCACCATGCTGTACTGCGTGGCACTGAGAACACAAAGCGCAACTTTATAATAGTGCCGAGAGGAGATTGTGAAAACCTGAAAAATGCAGAAAAACAATACCACATTTGCAGCCTGTCCACAAAGCTGTATGTTTTGTGAGAATGCCGATGGAAAAAAGGATACCTAGTAAACATGAGGATGGCTGCTTAATGGAGAAAGAAGTGTGGAATGAGAAGAGGGACATTAGAGAAATAGCATATCAGAAAAGTGAGAGTAAGGCCGGGTGCGGTGGCTCATGCCTAAAATCCCCGTATCTTGGGAGGCTGAGGCAGGTAGATCACTTGAGGTCAGGAGTTTGAGGCCAGTGTGGGCAACTTGGTGAAACCCCTTGTCTCCTAAAAATACAAGAATAAAAATGGAAAAAGTGAGAGTATTGGTTATTATTGGTGTGGCGGGTGGGTTATGATTTAGGAAGGGCCCAGGGGACTGCGGTGTACTGTTTCTTGATTTAGGTTGCAGTTGCTTGGGTGTTTGTGTTTAAATTTTTCATTAAATGCTATGTTTACATTAGAGTTTTTCAACTTAGTACTATCTGCATTTTGGGCTGGATAATTCTGAGTAATGGGGCCCTGTCCTGTGTATTGGAGGCTATTTGGCATCATTTCTGGCCTCTGTCCACTTGATGCCATTATGTTAGGGGGAAATGCTGAGTCCCTGAGGTCTGTCGTTCTCTTTCAGGTTCCCTGGCTTCAAGGAGGTCCGTCTGGTCCCCGGGCGGCATGATATCGCCTTCGTGGAGTTTGACAATGAGGTACAGGCAGGGGCAGCTCGCGATGCCTTGCAGGGCTTTAAGATCACGCAGAACAACGCCATGAAGATCTCCTTTGCCAAGAAGTAGCACCTTTTTCCCCCATGCCTGCCCCTTCCCCCGTTCTGGGGCCACCCCTTTCCCCCTTGGCTCAGCCCCCTGAAGGTAAGTCCCCCCTTGGGGGCCTTCTTGGAGCCGTGTGTGAGTGAGTGGTCGCCACACAGCATTGTACCCAGAGTCTGTCCCCAGACATTGCACCTGGCGCTGTTAGGCCGGAATTAAAGTGGTTTTTTGAGGTTTGGTTTTTCACAATCATTTTTCTGTCTGATTTTCTTGTTCTTCGTGGTTCCTTTCCCTCCACCTCAGCAGCACATCCTGGGTTTTTGGACCTCTTGGCATTTTGAGGTTTGCAACCTTGGGGAAACACAGGATAGTGTAGTAATATTGTTCAAACTTGGATTACAATTACTGCTTTGGCAGTTTTGTATGTTGTCCCAATTCACAGCAGGAAATGGAATCCTAGGTCAGGAAATGGAAAGTCAGGGCTGCCACGTACAGTTAGGCAGGTTGGGTACTGCACAAGAGTGGCACCTTTTAAGGGCACACCATTCACTTTGTAGGCTTGTATGTTTATGCCACCAGTTTTCTAACAGATGACAAGAGTGTTAAGGAAGAGGTGTTTCTTCACCTTTTTCTACTCCACAAAAGTGCAGCCTGTTGTAGCAATGGCCCCAGAGAAACCACAGTAGGTAGTTCAAGCAGAAAGGAATTTAATACAGGAAACTTGGTGCTGCTGAAATCACGGGGACGGTGGGTGGTAGGAGTGGCAGTCTGGGTTTGAGACTCTTGAATTTGAGTTTGTAGCCCCAGAATGAGCTCCTAGCTAGAGTTCAGTGGGATGCCACTCTGACTTCCAGCAGTGCCTGGACTCATTTGGTCACTCCTGGGAAGCTACTGACTTTATGCTGGTATGAGGGGTGTGGCCACCTCACACACAGGTGATCTACTTTCCTGGCCAGTGGCCAGCCAGGAGCCTCTGGCAGGTGCCTGGCCCCAATTCCCCTGCAGTGTCTAGCTGCAGGGAAGTCTAGGATATGTGACTTCTGGCTGTACAGCCACATACCCAACTGCAGCTCTGGATAAGAAAGGGAGATTGGGCACGGTGGCTCACACCTATAATCCCAGCACCTTGGGAGGCCAAGGTGGGCAGGTCACGAGGTCAGGAGTTCCAGACCAGCCTGACCAACATGGTGAAACCCTGTGTCTACTAAAAATACAAAGAAAATTAGCCGGGCATGGGGGTGCATGCCTGTAATCCCAACTACTCAGGAGGCTGAGACAGGAGAATTGCTTGATCTCAGGAGGTGGAGGCTGCAGTGAGCCAAGATCGAGCCACTCCACTGCAGCCTGGGCCACAGAGCGAGACTGTCTCAAAAAAAAAAAAAAAAGACTGAATCAGGTGTGGTGTCTCATGCCTGTAATCCCAGCACTTTTGGAGGCCGAGGCGGGCGGATCACCAGCGGTCAGGAGTTCGAGACAAGCCTGGCCAACATGAAGAAACCCCGTCTCTACTAAAAATACAAAATTAGCCAGGCGTGGTGGCGTGCACCTGTAATCTCAGCTACTTAGGAGACTGAGGCAGAAGAATCATTTGAACCCAGGAGGCAGAGGTTGCAGTGAGTCAAGATCGTGCCATTGCACTCCAGCCTGGGTGACAGCGAGACCCCGTCTCAAAAAAAAAAAAAAGGAAGGGAGATTGGTTGGCGGGACCGTCCTTAGCAATTTGTCACACCCCTGTCCTGGGGAATTTTAAATTGACCAAAAATAATATGCACATGGCCTGGTGCTGTGACTCAACGCTTATAATCCTAGCACTTTTGGGAGGCCGAGGTTGATAGATTGTCTCAGCTCAGGACTTCAAGACCAGCCTGGGCAACATGGTGAAACCCCATCTCTATTAAAAATACAAAAAATTGGCCAGGTGTGGTGGTTCATGCCTATAATCCCAGCACTTTGGGAGGCCGAGGTGGGCAGCTCATCTGAGGTCAGGAGTTCAAGACCAGCCTGGCCAACATGGTGAAACCCCGTCTCTACAAAAATACAAAAATCAACCAGGCACGGGTGGTGGGTGCCAATCCCAGCTACTCATGAGGCTGAGGTGGGAGAATCGCTTGAACCCGGGAGGTGGAGATTGCAGTGAGCCAAGATAGTGCCATTGCACTCTGGCCTGGGCAACACAGCAAGAATCTGTTTCAAAAAAAAAAATTAGCTGCGCATGGTGGTACACACATAGTCCCAGCTACTCGGGAGGCTGAGGCACAAGAATTGCTTGAACTTGGGAGGCAGAGGTTGCAGTGAGCCGAGATTGCACCACTGCACTCCAGCCTGGGCGACAAAGACAAAGCGAGACTCCATCTCAAAAAAAAAATTGTGTGTGTGTGTGTGTGTGTATATATATATATACACACACACACGAATATATATGTTCACACGCGCATATTACTTAAGACCCTTTCTCACACCAGGTACATGGAAAAAGGCAATCTTTTGGCAAGAAGATCTACCACTAAATACAGTAGGCCGGGCGCGGTGGCTCACGCCTGTAATCCCAGCACTCTGGGAGCCAAGGGGGGCAGATGACGAGGTCAGGAGATCGAGACCATCCTAGCCAACATGGTGAAACCCTGTCTCTACTAAAAATACAAAAATTAGTTGGGTGTGGTGGTGCGTGCCTGTAATCCCAGCTACTTGGGAGGCTGAGGCACGAGAATCGCTTGAACATGGGAGGCAGAGGTTGCAGTGAGCCAAGATTGCACCACTGCACTCCAGCCTGGTGACAGCGAGACTGTCTCAAAATAAATACATCAATACAGTAAAACATACTAAATTTTTCCTTGTTTTTTGAGATGGAGTCTTGCTCTGTTGCCCAGGCTGGAGTGCAGTGGCACGATCTCACCTTACTGCAACCTCCGCCTCCCGGGTTCACGCGATTCTCCTGCCTCAGCCTCCCGAGTAGCTGGGACTCCAGGCGCCCGCCACCATGCCTGGCTAATTTTTTTTTTTTTTTTTTTTTTTTTTTTTGCGGGGTTTTGCTCTGGTCACCCAGGCTGCAGCATAGTGGTGCTATTTCTGCTCACTGCAACCTTCGCGTCCCAGGTTCAAGCAATTCTTCTGCCTTAGCCTCCTGAGTAGCGGGGATTACAAGTGCATGCCACCACACCTTGCTAATTTTTGTATTTTTAGTAGAGACAGGTTTCACCATATTGGCCAGGCTGGTCTTGAACTCCTGACCTGGTGATTCGCCTGCCTTGGCCTCCAAAAGTGCTGGGATTACAGGTGTGAGCCACCACGCCCGGGCTTTTTTTTTTTTTTTGAGACAGAGCCTCACGCTGTCGCCCAGGCTGGAGTGCAATGGCGTAATCTCGGCTCACTGCAACCTCTGCCTCATGGGTTCAAGCGATTCTCCTGCCTCCGGCTCCTGAGTAGCTGGGACTACAGGTGCCCGCCACCATGCCCGGTTAATATTTGCATTTTTATTAGAGATGGGGTTTCACCAAGTTGGCCAGGCTGGTCTCAAACTCCTGACCTCAAATGATTCACCCACCTTGGCCTCCCAAAATGCTGGGATTACAGGCGTGAGCCACTGTGCCTGGCTAAACATACTAAATTCTTATTTTCCTGCCAAGGCTCTAAGCCCAATCCTGCTCTCCCTGTTCACGAGGAATGTCAGTATTAGAAGCAGTGAAGATACAGGGCACCCCATGCAGACCTCCTCCTGTGATGGGAAAGATGGGAACGAGAGGAATTGCCGTCTGCAGTAAATGACGTTTATTGCTGACAGGCAAGGGGAAACGTCTGGCCCACCACACTGGCAACCACAGGCCTACTGGCTATTAAGTATGTGGGTTCCATGGTCAGCTGGTCCTGGTTTCTGCTTTCTGGGGACTTCCTAGCTGTTAGTCCATGGGCAGTTGATGTCCCCAATCTGAGTTTTGTTTACTTCCTGTGTAAAGAGTAGTCCCTCTATATTAATACCATGATGATGTTTGTACTCATTACCCATCCCCCAACACACACTCTCTCTCCCTTTCAGGCACTTAGGAAGCACTCAGTAAGTTCATCAAATACTTGCTGGGTACCTATTGTGTGCTACATACTTTTGTAGGGATAAGGTATGCAGTGATTAATAAAATAGACAATTTCCAATATTGCATGTGATGAAAATAAAATTGATATGGTGGGGCCAGCACACTGAGAGGCCGAGGTGGGAGGGTCGCTTGAGGCAAGGAGACCAACCTGGGCAACAAAGCGAGACCTCATCTCTACAAAAAAAAATAAAATAAAATAAAAATTAGCCATGAGTGGTGGCACATGCCTATAGTCTCAAGCTAGTTGGGAGCCTGAACCAGGGGGTTCACTGGAGCCCAGTTAAAGGCTGCAGGGAGCTATGATGGCGCCACTGCACTCCAGCCTGGGTGACAGAGTGAGACCCCATCTCAAAACGAAAAACAGCCTAGGCTGGCCGGGCACAGGGGCTCATGCCTGTAATCCCAGCGCTTTGGGAAGCTGAGGTGGGTGGAATACTTGAGATCAAGAGTATGAGACCTGGCCAACATGCTGAAACACTCTCTCTACTAAAAATACAACAACAACAACAAAATTAGTTAGGCGTGGTGGTGCGTGCTTGTAATCCCAGCTACTTGGGAGGCTGAGGCAGGAGAATCACTTGAACCCGGGAGAGGGAGATTGCAGTGAGATGGAGGTGCAGTGGCACTGCACACTGCAACCTGGGTGACAGAGCAAGACTCCATCCAAAAAAAAAAATCCTGATGTGAAGGGGGTGGTGGGGTTGGGAACAGTAATGAGTGGTCCAGAAAACCCCTCTGAGAAGGTGCATTTGAGCTGAGTTCATGGTGCTTGGTGTTGGGTTTGTAGACATGGCACAGACCTAGTCTTCATCCCTGACAAACTCTTCCCTGGCCCCAAGCCTGTGTGTGTCCATGTTCTTCTAAAAAATGCTCGGACTTGCCGGTCTAGAGGTGAGTGTCCCTGGGAGCAAGGTGGACCCTCTGGAGAAGGACGCTCAGCCTGTGGATCTCTGAAGCGCACTTTGGAGGTGAGAGATGAAAAAAAAAGAGGCCGGACACGGTGGCTCACCTCTGTAATCCCAGCACTTTGGGAGGCTGAGGGGGATAGATCACTTGAGGTCAGGAAATCAACACCAGCATGGCCAATATGGTGAAACCCTTCGCTACTAAATATACAAAAATTAGCCAGGCATGGTGGCACATGCCTGTAGTCTCAGCTACTTGGAGGCTGAAGCAGAAGAATTGCTTGAACCCAGGAGGGGGAGGTTGCAGTAAGCTGAGATCACGCCACTGCACTCCAGCCTGGGCGACAGAGTGAGATTCTGTCTCAAAATTTTAAAAAATTAAAAAAAAAACTGTGCTTCTCAGTGGCCCTGCTCCTGTGGCTGCAATATGGAGAGAGAGTACAAAGGGTGGGTATAAAGACTGGCCTCTGTCTTGCTGTTGGGAAATCCAGCTGCCATGCTGTGAGCTTGTGTCTGGAATTGGTTCCTTCCGGTGGGTTCTTGGCCTCGCTGACTTCAAGAATGAAGCCGTGGACCTCGCAGTGAGTGTCACAGTTCTTAAAGATGGTGTGTCTGGAGTTTGTTCCTTCAGATGTTCAGATGTCATCTGGAGTTTCTTTTTTCTGGTGGGTTCGTAGTCTGCTGAGTTCAGGAGTGAAGCCGCAGAGCTTCGGGGTGAGTGTTACAGCTCATAAAGGTAATACGGACCTAAAGAGTATGCGACAGCAAAATTTATTATGAAGAGCAAAAGAACAGGGCTTCCACAGCATGGAAGAAGCCCCAAGTGGGTTGCAGCTGCTGGCTTCCATGGCCTGCCTTTATTTCCTTATTTGGCCCCACCCACATCCTGCTGATTGGTCCATTTTACAGAGAGCTGATTGGTCCATTTTACAGAGTGCCGATTGGTCTGTTTTACAGAGTGCTGATTGGTCCGTTTTTACAGAGAGCTGATTGGTGCGTTTACAAACCTTTACCTAGACACAGAGTGCTGATTGGTGTGCTTAGAATCCTTTAGCTAGACACAGAGCACTGATTGGTGCATTTACAATCCTTCATCTAGACAGAAACGTTCTGAGTCCCCTACCTGATTAGCTAGACACAGAGCACTGATTGGTGTGTTTACAAACCTTTAGGTAGACACAAAGCGCTAATTGGTGCATTTACAGTCCTTTAGCTAGACAGAAAAGTTCTCCAAGTCCCCACCCGGTTCAGAAGCTCAGCCAGCTTCACCTCTCAAGCTATCTGTAGAGGTCCATGTGTCAAGAAAACTGAGGTCAGAGGCCCTCAGTCCGGTTCCCACAAGCAACTGAATCTCCCCAACAGCTGCCTGAATGAGTTTGGAAGCAGTCCTTCCACAGTTCAGCCTTCAGATGAAACTGCATCCCTGGCTGACAGGCTGATTGCAGCCTTATAGCAGACCTTGAGCCTGAGACATTTGACCCACAGAAAAGGTGATAATTTTGGTCTTTTTTTTTTCTAAATAGGTTCTTGCTCTGGAGTGCAGTGGCATGATCATGGCTCACTGCAGCCTCTACCTCCTGGGTTCAAGTGGTCCTCCCACCTCAACCTCCTGAGTGGCTGGGACTACAGGTTTGTACCACTATGCCCAGCTAGTTTTTCTCTTTTTGTTGTTTTTATAGGTACAAGGGTCTCCCTGTGTTACTTAGGCTGGTCTCAAATTCTTAGGCTCTAGCAATCCTCCTGTCTCAGCCTCCCAAAGTGCTGGGATTACAGGCATGAGCCACTGCACTGGGGCAGTGTTGGTCTTAGGCTAATTATGCAGGAGGAGATACATGCATTGTGCTTTGGGAATTGAAGTCACTTCTATTTCTTTGTGGCTTCATCAGTAATATGGGGCAGGGGGCATGGTCCCCACAGCTGATTCCTGAGTGTTGTTTCTGAGTATCCTTAATACTTCACACACTATCATATATCTGAACTTTGTTCATCGATTATCTCCCCTTTAATTTTCATTCCTTGATGAATCTCCAGGGTCTGGGTCAAGGCCTAGCATATTTTATGTACTCATGAAATCTTTAATGAATGAAGAAATGATTTTTCTTTTTGAGACAGAGTCTCACTCTGTCACCCAGGCTGGAGTGCTGTGGCACGATCTTGGCTCATTGCAACCTCCACCTCCCAGGTTCAAGCGATTCTCCTGCCTCAGCCTCCTGAGTAGCTGGGACTACAGGCGCGCGCCACCATGCCTGGCTCATTTTTGTATTTTTTAGTAGACACAGGGTTTCACCATATTGGCCAGACTGGTCTTTAACTCCTGACCTTGTGATCCGACCGCCTCAGCCTCCCAAAGTGCTGGGATTACAGGCATGAGCCACTGCATCCAGCGGATTTTTTTTTTTTTTTTTTTTTGAGACAGGGTCTCACTCTTTCATTCAGGCTGGAGTGCAGTGGCGTGATCTTGGCTCACTGCAGCCTCCATCTCCCAGTTTCAAGCGATTCTGGTTCGGCCTCCCACGTAGCTGGGACTACAGGTGTGCGCCACCATGCCTGTCTAATTTTTGGATTTTCACCATGTTGGCCAGGCTGGTCTCAAAACCCCTGACCTCAAGTGATCTGCCTACCTCAGCCTCCCAAAGTGCTGGGATTACAAGAGTGAGCCACCATGTCTGGCCTGAATGAAGAAATAATTTTTTAAAGAGTGTTTTAAAGTGGGGCCTGGTGCGGTGGCTCACACCTGTAATCCCCACACTTTTGGAGGCCAAGGCAGGTGGGTCACTTGAGGTCAGGAGTTCGACACCAGCCTGACCAACATGGTGAAACCCCATCTCTACTAAAAATACAAAATTAGCTGGGCATGGTGGCACATGCCTGTAATCCCAGCTACTTGGGAGGCTGAGGCAGGAGAATCACTTGAACCTGGGAAGGGGAGGTCGCAGTGAGCTAAGATCGTGCCATTGCACTCCAGCCTGGGCAACAAGAGCGAAACAACGTCTCAAAAAAAAAAAAAGAAAAGAAAAGAAATTGCATTTCAAAGCCAGGTGCAGTGGCTCACACTTATAGTCACAGTTACTTAGGAGGCTGTGGTGGGAGGATAGCTTGAGCCCAGTCGTTCAAGGCTGAGTGAGCTGTGATTGTGGCACTGTACTCTAGTCTGGGCGATAGAATGAGACCCTGTCTATTAAAAAAAAAAAATCTTTTAGGCCAGTCACGGTGACTCATGCCTGTAATCCCAGCACTTTGGGAGGGCGAGGTGGACGAATCACCTGAGGTTGGGAGTTCGAGACCAGCCTGGCCATCGTGGACAAACCCTGTCTCTACTAAAAATACAAAAATAGCTGGGCATGGTGGCGCATGCCTGTAATCCCAGCTACTCGGGAGGCTGAGGCAGGAGAATTGCTTGAACCCGGGAGGTGGAGGTTGCAGTGAGCTGAGATTGTACCACTGCAATATGAGACTCCATCTCAAAGAAAAAAAAGAAAAAAAAAAAAGATAGCATAGCAATGGCTGTGGGCCTGGATACAAGTCTTAGCCTCGCCACTTCTCCACTTCCTGGCTCTGTAAGCCTTAGACAAGTTCCTTAACTCCACACTTCCATTTCCATGTAACAAGGGGTTATAGGCCAGGCATTGGTGGCTCATGCCTGTAATCCCAGTGCTTTGGGAGGCCGAGGCGGGAGGATCGCTTGGGGACATGAGTTCAAGACCAGCCCAGGCAGCGTAGTAAGACATTGGCTCTAGAAAAATAAAAATAAATCATCCAAGAATGGTGACTCACCTACTATTCTACTCAGGAGGCTGAGGGGGGAGGATTTCTTGAGCCCAGGAGTTTGAGGATGCAGTGAGCTATGATCACATCACTGTACTTCAGCCTGAGCAACAGCAAGATCCTGTCTCAAAAAATTAAATTAGGCTGGGCTTGGTGGCTCGTGCCTGTAATCCCAGCACTTTGGAAGGCCACGGTGGGCAGATTACTTGAGCCCAGGAGTTTGAGACAAGGCTGGGCAACATGACGAAACCCCGGCTCCACCAAAAAATACAAAAAATTAACTGGGCATAATGGTACATGTCAGTGGTCCCAGCTACTTGGTAGGCTGAGGTGGGAGGAATGCTTGAGCCCAGGAAATAGGGGCTACAGTGAACCAGGATCATGCCACTGCACTCCAACCTGGGCAACAGAGCAAGACTCTACCTCAAAATAATTATTAAAAAAAAAATGGATTAATCGGGCATAGGTGGCTTGTGCCTGTAGTCCCAGTTACTCAGGAGGCTGAGGTGGGAGGATTGCCTGAGTCTAGGAGGTTGAGGCTGCAGTGAGCCGGAATGGCACCATTGCACTCCACCTGGGCAACAGGGTGAGATCCTGTCTCAAAAAAGAAAAAAAAGGGAGGGGTTATAATCACTCCTCCTGACATGATACAGAGTATCCATTTGAGTTCATAACATAAATATGTACTTGGTGAATGCTCTATAACTATTGGCTTTTTTTATTGTCCCCATTTTACATATAAGGAAGCTGAGGCTTTGTAAGGAGAAATAGCTTAGCCCAGGTCATCCAGTGGGAAGCGTCTGGTGCAGAGGAATAGTGATCATGGTGGGACATTGCCTAGCCTAAGGTTCAGCATCCAATATTCAGTCAGTACTGGAGGGCTGGGCTGTTTCTCGTAATCAAAGGGCTGCCTTGTTCTCCTGCCCCACAGCACAGGAAATTCCAAGGTGGTTTTCTTTACTGGCTTCTCCGCTTCTGTCGCCAGAGGGGACAGCGGAGGAGCCCAGGTATCTAAGCCGACTCAAGAGAAGATGGAATTGAATATCTCAACCACCTTGTCTAGGCCTCTGTGATTTTTGAGGAGGGGGCTGTCACTGGGAAAGTTGTGAGCTGCTTTGGACCTTATCTGGGAATTTCCTTGGGCTTACAGCCTTTACCCTATCCTTGAAATGGTTCTGGTTGTGTAGCAACTTCTAGGTGGTGTGGGCGAAGTTTGGGACTGGTTTAGGGCGGGGACAAGACCAAGAACACAAGTTTCCTTGTGCTATGGGAGAGAGGGAGGGGAGGAAATTGGAGACCCCAGTACCCCCTTGCTGACTCTCTTGCTCACAGTCCACGATGGCCTGGTCCCTGGTGTTCCTCGGTGTCATCATCTTGCTGTCTGCCTTCTCCGGACCTGGTGTCAGGGGTGGCCCCATGCCCAAGCTGGCTGACCGGAAGCTGTGTGCGGACCAGGAGTGCAGCCGTAAGAGTGGGGAGGGGAGAATTGGGGGCTTGGGCGTTAGCCTGTGTAGAGGGTGCTGCATTCCTTTCTATTCCCTCCCTAGACCCTATCTCCATGGCTGTAGCCCTTCAGGACTACGTGGCCCCCGACTGCCGATTCCTGACCATTCACCGGGGCCAAGTGGTGTATGTCTTCTCCAAGCTGAAGGGCCGTGGGCGGCTCTTCTGGGGAGGCAGCGTGAGTCTTGGGAGAGTGAAAGAGGGAAGGGTACAGGGCTGGGGTGGACTAATTATCCCCATGAAGGGAAGATTTGAAGGGGGTGAACTGACATAGACATTGTGGGAGGATATTGTTACTTACTTTATTTTATTTGCTTATTATTTTTTAATTTTTTCCGAGACAGAGTCTTGCTCTGTCACCCAGGCTGGAGTGCAACGTCGCGATCTCAGCTCACTATAACCTCCACCTCTTGGGTTTAAGCGATTCTCCTGCCTCAGCCTCCCAAGTAGCTGGGATTACAGGCATGCACCACCACACCTGGCTAATTTTTGTATTTTTAGTAGAGACAGGGTTTCACCATATTGGCCAGGCTGGTCTTGAACTCCTGACCTCATGATCTGTCCGCCTTGGCCTCCCAGAGTGCTGGGATTACAGGTGTGAGCCACCGCGCCCCGGCCTATTTTCACTTTATTTACCAATTTTAGGGCACCTGCTATGGTCCCATGTTCTGTTCTAGACACCAAGATACAACAACAAACGATCCTTTTTATTCTAATGGAGGGAAATGAACAAAAAGCAAGGCACAAAAAATAGCAGCAGCCGGGCACGGTAGCTCACACCTGTAATCCCAAGTAAGGCCAAGTTGGGAGGATAGCTTGAGCCCAGGAGTTCGAGACTAGCCTGGGCAACATAGCAAGACCCCCCCATCTCTACAAAAAAATTTTAAAAATTAACTGGGCATCATGGCATGTGTCTGTGGTCCTGGCTACTCAGGAGGCTGAGGTGGGAGGATTGCTTGATCCCAGAAGTTGAGGCTGCAGTGAGCCGTGATCATGCTACTGCACTCCAACCTGGGTGACACAGTGAGACCCTGTCTCCAAAATAATAATAATAATAAAAGCAAATATGCGCTGCTGTGAGAATTAACAGAGACTTATTTGGGTGGTCAGGAAGGGCCTCTGAACAGGTGACATTCAAGCTGAGATTCGTATGACAAGGATGGAGCCAGTTATGTGGAGATCAGGGAGAAGGGAGAACGCAAAGGCCTTCGGCAGGCACAAGTTTGCCATCCTCCCAGACCCTGACTTTTAACTCCTCTTCCCCAGGTTCAGGGAGATTACTATGGAGATCTGGCCGCTCGCCTGGGCTATTTCCCCAGTAGCATTGTCCGAGAGGACCAGACCCTGAAACCTGGCAAAGTCAATGTGAAGACAGACGTGAGTGTCATGGGGGCTGGCAAGAAATCTGGGGGGAGGACCCTTAGGTTGTGGGGATGGGCAAAAATGCTCCCACACTTGGCTCCCTGGCAGCCTAGGTGCGCTGGGAGAAATTCTTTCCCTGCCTCAATTTTCTTATCAGTAAAATGGGTCCAGTTGGGAGGTGCAAAGATTAGAGGGCTCTAGGCTAATTTGCATAGCACTTGTGTGGCCAGACCTGGGCCCTGCAGCTGCAGCCTTTGCTAAAACCACTGGATCCTTTGTGGTGTGACCGCTGGTTTTCTCTCCACTGTTTCCCCTTTCTCTTTTTCAGAAATGGGATTTCTACTGCCAGTGAGCTCAGCCTACCGCTGGCCCTGCCGTTTCCCCTCCTTGGCTTTATGCAAATACAATCAGCCCAGTGCAAACGGCTTGTCTCCGTGGTCTTTGGGGTGGGGTAGGGTAGGGTGGGGACTGTACAAATGAAATGTTTCTCTAGGTTGCTGAATCTAACCAATTAACCCGCTGCATGTGGTAACGTCAGTGGTTGCTAGGCAGAGTTTCACTGATGAAAGCCCTGTGCAGTAGGAGCGCTCCTAAAGCTTAGGTTTTGGACACAAGCAAAGGAAAACCTAAGCAGCCCAACTAGGGGATTGTAGTGTTCTCTCTAGACCAGTGGGAGGGAGCCAATCGGACTACGCGGAGGATATAAATCGCACAGCAAAGGTTTTCTTGGAAGATTATCTGCAAAGGGAGGTGGGAAGTAACCTGCGCCTATCTTCCCAGTTTTTCTCCTTTTCGCCTTTGAGAACAGTAATCGCTCCCGCCAGCTCAAGATCAGCTCCTCTTCCAGCCTCTTTCTGTCAATCCTGCCCATGCCCCCTTCTTTGCATTTGTATCCCCTCCCCCAAGTCCGCTCCGATCCAATCCGGAGACTCGACCCTGCCCCCCGGACTCCAGACTAAATCCGTTCCTCGGCTCATCGAAGCAGCTCCGCACGTCCCTTCCCACTTGCTCAGCCAATCGCTGGTCTCGGACCCGCCCCTTTGGGCTTGGCCCTTCCCATGCCACCAATCCGCGCCTTTTGTCCCGCCCCCTGCCCGCGAGTCCGCCAATCCCGCCCTTCGGGAAGCGTGGCCTGGTATCCAGCTGCCGGAGCGGGTCGCGCCGGAGGGGGGCGGAGGCGGAAGTGGCGGTGCCGGGCCCGGGGAGTAGGAAGGAGCCGGGGCTGTAGCCGGAGTGGAGCGGCTGCCAGCCGAGGAGCAGGCGCGGCCGCGGCGCCATATTGCGGCCCTCAGCGGCCGCGACCGAGTCATGGCCGAGACCTACGGTGAGGGTGGTGGGCGAAGCTGGGGTCCTGGGTCTGGGTCCAGGGAGGATGCGGCCTGTGGGAATGGGCGGGGCTTTGTAGATCAGGGGGCGGAGTCTGGTGTGATGGAGGCAGGGCCTAAGTGGATGCTGGGAGGGGTTTAGTGGGTCTGAGGCTGAGCTTAATCGATTTAGGTGGAGCCTGAGGGTCTGGTGCGTGGGTTAAATAGATCTGGGGCGGGATTTGAGAGAGCTGGTCCTGAGGGGTTCAGGGAGGCCCTGAGGGAAGAGGTGGGCGTTAATGAATCTGGGCGGAGCCTGAGTCAAGGGGCGGGGCTGACTGCATGAATGGCAGGAGTCGGGCTTATGGGCTAGAGGGAACACTGAATGGAAGCTCGGGACCCTGGGGCTGATCTGGCTGGAGAGAGCTCTGGAATGGGTTTGGGGATGGGCTGTCCTTGAGTTAGGGGCAGGACTTAGTGGCAAAGGGTGGGACTTATGCATGAGAATGGAGCTGGGGTCTGGGCAGAGGGAGGGAAGGAGAGGTCGAGAAGTGGAAAATCAGTAGGGATGCACCATAGGAAGTGGTGATTGGAGGCGGGGGAAGTGCAGGTTTAGGACTCAGAGGGAGCTGCATTCATTCAACAAATATAGAAGGGAGAAGAGTCTAAAGACCCTGAGGTGAGAACCAGCTTGTCGTTTTCAGGGAATAGACTGAAGGTCAGGAGCTATAGTGGAGTGAATGAGTCAGAGGGTGGTAGGAGGTGAAGAGGAACAAGGGCTAGATCGTAGTCCTTGTTTAAATAGCTTTCAAGAGACTTTAGCAACGAAATAGCTAAGATCTGGGACTCTGGAGCCCTTGGCCTAGGTTTGAATCTCACTTCTGCCCAGCTGTGTCACTTTGGGCAAGTCAGTTAACCTTTCTGGCCTGTTTCCTCATCTGGAAAATGGGAATAATTTTTAGTCTACCTCCCTCATAGAGTTTTCCTGAGGATGATGTGAGCTGTTGATGTGAGTAAAGACCTTTAGAACTGTTCCTGGCCCACAACAACACACAATTGACCCATGTAACAAACCTGCACATGTGGGCTGGGCACGGTGGCTCATGCCTGTAATCCCAGCACTTTGGGAGGCCGAGGCGGGCGGATCACCTGAGGTCGGGAGTTTGAGACCAGCCTGACCAACATGGAGAAACCCCGTCTCTACTAAGAATACAAAATTAGCTGACCGTAGTGGCACATGCCTGTAATCCCAGCTACTTGGGAGGCTGAGGCAGAATTGCTTGAACCTGGGAGGTGGAGGTTGCGGTGAGCCGAGATCGCGCCATTGCACTCCAGCCTGGGCAACGAAGAGTGAAACTGTCTCAAAAAAACAAAAACAACGACAAAAAAAACCCTGCACATGTACCCCCTGAACCTAAAATAAAAGTTGAAAAGATATATATAGAATGTGCCTGGCACATGGCAAGTACTACATAAGAGTTATCTGTTACAGTTACCTATTGGTTTGTTTCTGCCTATGTCTGTTTCTCTCCCTCTAACTGTGATGGTTAGAGAGAGAGAGATTGGATTGGAATCCATCTTTTTTCCCTGTATCTTTCTCTCCCTGTGGGTATCCCTGATTTTGGCTCCATCTGGTCAGACTTCCTCTTCAAATTCCTGGTGATTGGCAGTGCAGGAACTGGCAAATCATGTCTCCTTCATCAGTTCATTGAGAATAAGTGTGAGTTTCCCGCAGTGGTCCTGGGAACCCTGAGCTGTGGTTATGTGCATGGTGTGGGCTGGTGGGCAGCCGGTGGGGAGGGCAGGGCTGGCCATAGGTACAAGTCCAGTGCTGGCTTTTTGGTCCTTGCTTTGTCGTATGTCCTTTACTAGGTTCTCCTTGACCTCAGTCACTCCAGCAATGAGAATGGGTTTGTAGAGACTGAGAGGGCCTTGGAGGATGGGGGATCCTCTGAGCTGTCTCCTCTCTCCCTGCACTGCCCCTTCTGTTCCTCCCACTCCCAGTCAAACAGGACTCCAACCACACAATCGGCGTGGAGTTTGGATCCCGGGTGGTCAACGTGGGTGGGAAGACTGTGAAGCTACAGATTTGGGACACGGCTGGCCAGGAGCGGTTTCGGTAGGTGGGCTGGGCTCCCAAGGGTGATGGGGAGAGAGAGTGAGAAGGAAAGAGAGATGTGTGTGTAGAGTCACTTGGAGACACTGAAAGAGGGCAGACAAGGCAGAGAGAGAGAGACGAGACACCATAGTTAGCAGGTATATATATCCAAGGAGAGAGGGAGTACTGGAGAGAGAAAGAGATGGCAGAAGAAAAAGAGGTAGGGGCCAGGCTCAGTGGCTTATGCCAGTAATCCCCGTGCTTTGGGAGGCCAAGGTGGGAAGATTGCCTGAGCCCAGGAGTTTGAGACCAGCCTGGGCAACATAGTGAGACCCCATCTCAAAGAAAGAAAAAGAGATAGAGAAAAGTGGCTTGGGGGTGGGGCAAGGGATGGAGACTGAGAGACACTGAAACAGAAAGAGAAGGGGAAACTTGAGAGACGCACACTCAGAAAGGAAAAGAGCAAGAGAGACAGAGACTAAGAGAGTTGAAGAGAATGATAAGGGAGGTAAGGAGGCCTGGCACGGTGGCTCACGCCTATAATTCCAGCACTGTAGGAGGCTGAGGCAGGTGGATCACTTGAGGTCAGGAGTTCAAGACCAGCCTGCCAACATGGTGAAACCGTGTCTCTACTAAAAATACAAAAAAATACCAAAAAAAATTTAGCCAGGCTGTGGTGGTGGATGCCAGCTACTCGGGAGGCTGAGGCAGGAGAATTGCTTGAACCTGGGAGGCAGAGGTTGTAGTGAGTCAAGATTGCACCACTGCACCCCAGCCGGGGTGACAGAGCGAGACTCTGTCTCTAAATAAATAAATAAATAAATAAGGGGAGGTGAGGAGACACAGAGAAACAGAGGTCAGAGGCAGAAAGGGAGACAGGGCGAGTTGGACAGGTGTAGTTGGACGTTGAATGAATGAATGAATGCACGAATTTATGGGAAGGCAAGGGTGAGCATGAGAGCCACAGAGATGGAAAAGAAAGAGAGACAGTGAGAAATAGGGAACTGAAGACACACAGGCCAAGGCAGGAGAACCGCTTCAGTCCAGGAGTTTGAGACCAGCCTGGGCAACATGGTGAAATCCCATCTTTCCAAAAGAGAGATGGAGAAATGGACGTGTTGTGGGAGATAGAGAGAGAAATGCGTAGGGCTCAACACACGGTAGGTCTTCAAGAAATGCCTGCAGAAAAGTTGATAGGCACATAGAAACCTTAGGAGAGTCCGGGTGTGGTGGCTCATGCCTGTAATCCCAGCACTTTGGGAGGCTGAGGCGGGTGGATCACAAGGTCAGGAGAGTGAGACCATCCTGGCTAACACGGTGAAACCCTGTCTCTACTAAAAATACAAAAAATTAGCTGGGCGTGGTGGCAGACGCCGGTAGTCCCAGCTACTCGGGAGGCTGAGACAGGAGAATGGCATGAACCCGGGAGGCGGAGCTTGCAGTGAGCCGAGATCGCACCACTGCACTCCAGCCTGGGCGACAGAGTGAGGCTGTGTTTCAAAAAAAAAAAAAAAAACAACCTTAGGAGAGTCTGAGAAACAGAGACAGAGAGCAGGGAGAGAAATAGAGGGAATTCAGTCCATTGAAAAGTGTGATCTATGGCAGCACTTAGTAGCTGCTGAGTTAATACTTGTGTATGGATTAACTGCCTGAGGTGCACAGAGCCCAGAGGCAGAGAGAGGGGCTGAAGGATAGACAGGTGTGTAGCATGGGCTAGGTTTACGGTGAGTGCTTAGTAAATGTGGAATGATTGCATGAGTTCCAGAAGGACCCAGACTGGTGAGACAGAGAATGCAGAGTTGCTACACTGGGAAGGAGCCTCCACCTGACACAGCAGGAGAAGGATAAACAGATGTTGCATAGTGCTTGGGCAGGACCAGGCAAAGGGGAGATTTGCTCAGAAAATGTTGAATGAATGAATGCACAAATGCATGGGAAGGCAAAAGTAAGCATGAGAGAGCCACAGAGATGAAACAAACAAAAAAGTCAGTGAGAAATAGGGAATTAAATAGGGCCAGGCACGGTGGCTCACACCTGTAATCCCAGCACTTTGGGAGGCCTAGGCGGGTGGATCACTTGAGGTCAGGAGTTCAATACCACACTGGCCAACATGGCAAAACCCCATCTCTACTAAAAATACAAAAATTAGCCGGGCGTGGCGGTGTATGCCTGTAATCCCAGCTACTTGGGAGGCTGAGGCAGAAGAATCACTTGAATCCAGGGGGCAGAGGTTGCAATGAGCCGAGATCACGCCACTGCACTTCACCCTGGGCAACAGAGCAAAACTCCATCTCAATCAATCAATCAATCAATCAATAAAAGACACATAGGGCCGGGCACAGTGGCTTACGCCTGTAATCCCAACACTTTGGGAGGCCAAGGTGGGAGGATCACTTGAGGTCAGGGGTTCGACATCAGACTGGCCAACATGGCAAAACCCCATCTCTACTAAAAATACAAAAATTAGCCGGATGTGGTGGCGTGCATCTGTAGTCCTGTCTACTCGAGAGGCTGAGGTGGGAGAATCACTTGAACCCGGGAGGTGGAGGTTGCAGTGGTTGCAGTGAGCCGAGATCATGCCACTGCACCCCAGCCTGGGAGACAGAGTGAGACTCCTACTCAAAAAAAAAAAAAAAAAGAAAAAGAAAAAAGAAAAAAGACACATAGGTTAAGGCAGGAGAATCACTTGAGCCCAGGAGTTGGAGACCAGCCTCGGCAACCTAGCAAAGCCCCATCTTTACAAAAAATATTAAGAAATTAGCCAGGTGTGGTGGTGCACACTTGTAGTCCCAGATACTCCAGAGGCTGAGGTGGGAGGATCTCTCCCTTGGGAGACTGAGCCCAGGAGGTCGAGGACGCAGTGAGCCAAAATCGTACCACTGCACTCTAGCCTGGGCTACAGAGCAAGACCGTCAAAAAAATAAAAGTAAAAATAAGACACACATGAAAGAGACACAGAGAGAAAAACAGACCAATGGAAAGATAGGGACACAGGGAGAGACAAAAACAGGGAGATTCATAAATAGAGACAGCCGGCCAGCTAAGTGAGATAGAAGCTGAGAGAGGCGAAGAGAGAGGGACTGCAAGGATGCAAGAAGAGAGAGGAATTGCATGGTGACCTGACCAAGGCCAGGTTTTGGGGGATGGGCCAGCAGTGAAGGGGGGCCTCCGAACCATCAGTCTCTCTCTGTAGAGGGGGGCATTCTTGGGGCAGACCCCAGCCTTGGGGGTGACTGGGTCCCCCTGGCCCCACAGGTCAGTGACGCGGAGTTATTACCGAGGGGCGGCTGGAGCCCTGCTGGTGTACGACATCACCAGGTGGGTGCCCGGGGTGGGTGGGGTAGGGCATGGGTGGTTCCTCTCCCGCACTGCCTCCCTCTCCTCTCCCTTCTCCACAGCCGGGAGACGTACAACTCACTGGCTGCCTGGCTGACGGATGCCCGCACCCTGGCCAGCCCCAACATCGTGGTCATCCTCTGTGGCAACAAGAAGGACCTGGACCCTGAGCGAGAGGTCACATTCCTGGAGGCCTCCCGCTTTGCCCAGGAGAATGGTGAGGGCTGTGTCGTGGACCAGGTGGTGGTGGGGGTGGACAGTCCACAGGGACCATGGGTTTACTGGCTCTGAGTGGCTGTACCCAGCAGGGGAACGTGGAGGTTCAGAGGTCTGGGTTCAAATTTGAGTGTTGGCTGGGTATAGTGGCTCATACCTGTAATCCCAGCAGTTTGGGAGGCCAAGGTGGGAGGATTGCTTGAGCCCAGGAGTTTGAGACCAGCCTGGACAACATAGTGAGATCCTATCTCTACAAAAAATTTAAAAAATTAGCTGGATGTGGTGGCTCACGCCTGTAGTCCCAGCTACAGTGGAGGCTGAGGCAGGAGGATCACCTGAGCCTGAGAGTTTAAGACTGCAGTGAGCTGTGATCACACCATTGTACTCCAGTCTGGGAGACAGAGCAAGACCCTGTCTCCAAAAACAACAACAACAAAAACTAAGTGTTGCCACCAGTGAGCTGTGTGATTACACTGGTTCTCAGTTTCTTCATCTGGAAAGTGGGATCACAGTGTTTCTGCCCCACAGTGTGCTGTGATGATTAAGGGAGATTGTCTGCGGAAAGTCCTTAGCACCCACCACAGAGGGGATGCTAGATTAATGTTGGCTGCTAAGGTTTCACCTATTGTTGGGAGGCAGCACAGGGTATTGGTTTTTTTAATTAATTATTTAATTTATTTTTTCCTCCTACCGCACCTTCCCGGGTATTGGTTTAATGTAGAGATTGCAACCCCAGATGGCCCTAGGTGAAAGGCACTTTTTTTTTTTTTTTTTGAGACCGAGTCTTGTTCTGTTGCCTAGGCTGGAGTACAATGGCGCAATCTTGGCTCACTGCAACTTCTGCCTCCCGGGTTCAAGTGATTCTTCTGCCTCAGCCTCCCGAGTAGCTGGGACTACAGGTGCGCGCCACCACACCCGGCTAATTTTTGTATTTTTAGTAGAGACGGGGTTTCACCATATTGGCCAGGCTGATCTTGAACTCCTGAACTTGTGATCCGACCGCCTCGGCCTCCCAAAGTACTGGGATTACAGGCGTGAGCCACTGCGCCCAGCGAAAGGCACATTTTTGAATACAGGAGATGGGATGGGGTAGATCCTTGAGTAACAGGCACTGGTATTAAGGGGAGTGCAGCATACTGACAACACACACCAAAAGGTTTGCAAGGGCCAACCACAATGGCTGACACCTGTAATCCCAGCATTTTGGGAGGCCAAGGTAGGAGGATCACTTGAGGTCAGGAGTTTGAGACCAGCCTGTGTAACAGAGTGAGACCCTGCCTGTACAAAAAAAAAAAAAAAAAAAAAAAAGGCTGGGTGTGTTGGTATGTGCCTGTGGTCCGGGCTACCCAGGAGGTTGAGGCAGGAGGATCACTTAAGCCCAGAAGTTCGAGGCTGCAGTGATCTGTGATCACACCACTGCACTCCAGCCTAGGGGACAGAGAGAGACTTTGTCTCAAAGAAAAAAACAAAGAAAAAAGGTTTGCAAGTATAAACTCATTTGAAAACATTGTGTTGGCCAAACCACGCACATCTGGTGGCTTGAGATCTGCCTGTGTTCCCCTGTTTTGCAACCTCCAGGTTTAAAGGAGGTTTTGCCATCAGAGAGGTGTGGGTGTGAATTCAGCTCTGATTTTCTGACTGTGGGGCCTTGTCATGCTGCTGATGGGTAGACTCTGGTTGGCCTGTTCCTGTCCTAGATGGTGCTAGGGACACAGTGTCGGAGACAGCCCTAGGCCCAACCTTCATGGAGCTCACAGTTCAGTGGGTAAGGGTGGAAGGACAGACCCACTTCCAGACAGTGATAGCTCAGAAAGGTCAGGGCTTGATGGCGAAGCGCCGGGAGACGGGTGAGAGCCAGCAGGGGAGAGCCCCAGAGGGTCAGGGCCAGGATTGGGGGAGCAGGCAGAGGGATTGGGGTGGGATGGAGAACACAGGCAGAGGTGTCAGGGCTGGGATAGGGCAGGCAGAGGCAGAGGGGTCAGGTGGGATGAGGGGACACAGGCAGAGGAGTTACATGGGATGGGGGGCATGGGCAGAGGGGTTGGGGTGGGATGGGGGGCCCAGGTAGAGGGGTCAAGGCCAAGTTTGGGAGGCACAGGCAAAGTGGTTGCATGGGATGGGGGAGCATGGGCAGAGGGCTCAGGGGTGGAATGGGGCAGGCCTAGGCAGAAGGGTCAGGGATGGAATGGGGACCCAGGCAGAGGGTTGGGGCCAGGATGAGGAGGCACAAGCAGAGGGGTCAGGGCCAGGATAGGGGGCCACAAGAAGCTATGGGAGCCCTAAGTAGGCACCTGACCCGGCCTAGGAAGTCAGGGAGGACTTCTTGGAGGAGGAGCTGTGTGAGCTGAGCTCTGAAGGAAGAGCCGGGTGGGCATATCGGGAAGCGGACGTTAGTGGCAGGGAAATGGCATGCGCAGAGGCCTGAGGTGAGGGTAAGCGGGGGATGGAACGTTGGAGGAACAGGATGAGAGTCTGCAGGTGAGAGCTCAGTGGAGGATGGGGACTAACTGGGGCCCTGACCTCAGAGTGTGTGCCTACAGAGCTGATGTTCCTGGAGACCAGCGCTCTCACAGGCGAGAACGTGGAGGAGGCATTCCTCAAGTGTGCCCGCACTATCCTCAACAAGATTGACTCAGGTGAGGCCCCGACCGGCCCGAGTGGGAGCGAAGGGCAGGCCCAGGGGTCTCCAGGCAACCAGTGTGACCTCTCCCTTTCCCTACAGGCGAGCTAGACCCGGAGAGGATGGGCTCCGGCATTCAGTACGGGGATGCGTCCCTCCGCCAGCTTCGGCAGCCTCGGAGCGCCCAGGCCGTGGCCCCTCAGCCGTGTGGCTGCTGAGCCCTGTGGAGCCAGGTGGGACACTGAGGGCTCAAGGAGGCAGGGCGGTCTCTTGGGAATGGGGGAGATGGTGTGGAGATAGACAGTGAATATTGATGACAAGAGAAACAGAGTGAGAGAAAGATGCAAAAACATACAAGCTAAAGGAGGCATCTGGCTGGGCGCAGTGGCTCACGCCTGTAATCTCAGCACTTTGGGAGTCCGAGGCGGACGGAGGCAGTTCACTGGGTGGGGGTGGAGAGACAGACCCACTTCCAGACAGTGACAGCTCAGAAAGGTCAGGGCCAGGCTGGGTGAGGTGGCTTATGCCTGTAATCCCTGCACTTTGGAAGGCTGAGGCGGGCGGATCACCTGAGGTCAAGAGTTCGAGACCAGCCTGGCCAACATGGTGAAGGCCCCTCTCTACTAAAAATACAAAAATTAGCCGGGCGTGGTGGCAGGTGCCTGTAATCCCAGCTACTCGGGAAGTTGAGGCAGGAGAATCGCTTGTACTTGGGAGGCGGAGGTTGCAGTGAGCCGAGATCACACCATTCATTGCACTCCAGCCTGGGTGACAAGAGCAAGACTTTGTCTCAAAAAAAAAAAAGAAAGGTCAGGACCAGATGGGGAAGCACTGGGGGAGAGGGGTCAGAGCCAGCAGGGGAGGGGCTCAGGGGGGTCAGGGCCAGGGTCAGGGCACAGGCAGAGGGATCGGGGTAGGATAGGGCAGGCAGAGGCAGAGGGGTCAGGGTGGGATGAGGGGACACAGGCAGAGGGGTTGCATGTGATGGGGGGTATACATAAGGTCAGGAGTTCTAGACCAGCCTGGCCTACATGGTGAAACCCCTTCTCTACTAAAAATAAAAAAATTAGCCAGGCATGGTGGTACATACCTATAGTCCCAGCTACTTGGGAGGCTGAGGCAGGAGAATCACTTGAACCCGGGAGGCAGAGGGTGCAGTGAGCCAAGATTTAGCCACTGCATTCCAGCCTGGGCGACAGAGCAAGACTCTTGTCTCAAAAAAGAGAAAAAAAAAGGAGACATCTGCCGGGCCACAGGGAATCCACCTGTCCCCTGCAGCCCCAGGCCAGCTTCCTGCCCTAGACCTTGACCCTCCCATTCATAGTTCCCCGGCGATTTATTGAGTGCCTGCTGTGTGCCAGGCCCTGCTCAAGGCACTGGGGATATGGCAGGGAGTACAACAGACTCCCATCCTCATGGTGCTGACATTCTCTTTGGGGGAGACAGGTGATAAACAAGAGATGTAAGTCGGCTGGGCGCAGCGGCTCACACCTGTAATCCCAGCACTTTGGCAGGGTGAGATGGGAAGATCACTTTGAGACCAGGCTGGGCAACAAAGCGACCTTATCTCCACAAAAAGCTTTTTAAAATCAGCAAGGCGTGGTGGTATGCACCTGGAGTCCCAGCTACTTGGGAGGCTGAGGTGGGAGGATGGCTTGAGCCCAGGTGTTCAAGGCTGCAGTGAGCTGTGACCATGCGCCACTGCACTCCAGCCTGGGCGACAGAGCGAGACTCCGTCTCAAAAAAAAAAAAAAAAAAAAAGACATAAGTAAAGTATGTAGTAGTGAGGGAGGTAAGAACTATGGGGAAAAATAAAATAGGCACAGATGGGTGGATAGGGTGGAGGAGTGTACTTTTATTTTTTCTTTGAGACGGGGTATTGCTCTGTCACCCAGGACGGAGTGCTGTGGCGTGATCTCGGCTCACTGAAACCTCCGCCTCCTGGGTTCAAGTGATTCTCCTGCCTCAGCCTCCCAAGTAGCTGAGATTACAGGCGACTACCACCATGCCTGGCTAATTTTTTGTATTTCTAATAGAGACAGGGTTTCTTTTTTATTTTTGAGATGGAGTCTCGCTCTGTTGCCCAGGCTAGAGTGCAGCGGCATGATCTTGGTTAACTGCAACTTCTGCCTCCTGGGTTCAAGCAATTCTCCTGCCTCAGCCTCCTGAGTAGCTGGGACTACAGGCGCCCGCCACCATGCCTGGCTAATTTTTATATATTTAGTAGAGATGGGGTTTCACCATATTGGCCAGGCTGGTCTCGATCTCCTGACCTTGTGATCTGCCCGCCTCGGCCTCTCAAAGTGCTGGGATTACAGTGTGAGCCACCACACCCGGCCGAGACAGGGCTTCATCATGTTGGCCAGGCTGGTCTCAAACTCCTGACCTCAAGTGATCCACCCACCCTCGGTCTACTAAAATGTTGGGATTACAGGCGTGAGCCACTGCGCCCGGCCAAGAGTGTACTTTTTTTTTTCTTTTGAGATGGAGTTTCACTCTTGTTGCCCAGGCTGGAGTGCAATGGCGTGATTTCGGCTCACCACAACCTCTGCCTCCCGGGTTCAAGCAATTCTCCTGCCTCAGTCTCCTGAGTAGCTGGGATTACAGGCATGTGCTACCATGCCCGGCTAATTTTGTATTTTTAGTAGAGACGGGGTTTCTCCATGTTGGTCAGGCTGGTCTGGAACTCCCGACCTCAGGTGATCTGCCCGCCTTGGCCTCCCAAAGTGCTGGGATTACAGGTGTGAGCCACCGCACCCAGCCTTTTTTTTTGAGACAGAGTCTCACTGTCACCATGCTAGAGTGCAGTGGCATGATCTCGGCTCACTGCAACCTCTGCCTCCTGGGTTCAAGCAATTCTCCTGCCTCAGTCTCCCGAGTAGCTGGGACTATAGGTGTGTGCCACCATGCCCAGCTAATTTTTGTATTTTTAGTAGAGACGGTTTCACCATGTTGGCCAGGTTGGTCTCGATCTCTTGACCTCGTGATCTGCCCACCTCAGCCTCCCAAAGTGCTGGGATTACAGGCGTCAGCCACCACACCTGGCCAAGAGTGTACTTTTAAACAAGATGATGAGGGAAGCCTCACTGAGAAGATGGCATTTGAGAAAGGAAGGGAGATAGGGAGGCCTGTGGGGATCTGGGGCAAGAGCACTGCTGGAGAGCACAGCAAGTGCAACGCTCCTAGCGAGGGGCATGCCTGGCGTCGGTGAGGGTGACCGAAGCAGCCAGTGTGGGCCTCATGGAGGACTTGTGTGTGTTTTGCGGGTACAGCATGAGATGGGGTCAGGGGTTGGAGGAAGCAGATCAGTTAAGGCCTGTGGGCCCTGGGGAGGCCTCTGGCTTATACCCTGTGTGGGAGCCACGGGAGGCTTCTGAACAGAGGAGGGACAGGATCAGATTCAGGGGTTCACAGAGTTCCTCTGGCTGCATAAACGGAAGAGGCTGTGAGGGATAGAGGGGGTCACCAGGACACCAGAGAGGAAGCTGCTGGAAAGTCCAGGGGAGATGGTGGAGGACAAGACAAGGGGGCGGGCAGAGGAGTGGCCGAGAAGGGAATAGGGTCCATGTCCTCCCCAGACTCTCTGTCTTCCAGTCTTGGCCTCTCTCTCTTTTTTTTTTTTTTTTTGGTCCTGTTTTTTCATTTTGAGACAGAGTCTCGCTCTGTTGCCCAGGCTGGAGTGCAGTGGCGCGATCTCGGCTCACTGCAAGCTCCGCCTCCTGGGTTCACACCAGTCTCCTGCCTCAGCCTCCCTAGTAGCTGGGACTACAGGCACCCGCCACCATGCCTGGCTAATTTTTTATATTTTTTTTTTAGTAGAGACGGGGTTTCACGGTGTTAGCCAGGATGGTCTTGATCTCCTGACCTCGTGATCCTGCCACCTTGGCCTCCCAAAGTGCTGGGATAACAGGCGTGAGCCTTTTTTATTTTTAGAGAGAATCTCAGTCTGTCACGCCAGTGCAGTGGTGCCATCTTGGCTCACTGCGACCTCCGCCTCCCGGGTTCAAGTGATTCTCCTGCCTCCGCCTCCCAAGTAGCTGGGATTATAGGCATGTACCACCACGACCAGCTAATTTTTGTATTTTTTTTTTTTTTTTGGAGATGGAGTCTCGCTCTGTTCCCAGGCTGGAATGCAGTGGTGCAGTCTTGGCTCACTGCAACCTCTGCCTCCTGAGTTCAAGTGATTCTTCTGCCTCAGCCTCCTGAGTAGCTGGGACTACAGGCGCGTGCCACCACGCCGGCTAATTTTTTGTATTTTTAATAGAGACGGGATTTCACCATGTTAGCCAGGATGGTCTCGATCTCCTGACCTTGTGATCCACCCACCTCGGCCTCCCAAAGTGCTGGGATTACAGGCGTGAGACACTGCACCCGGCCAATTTCTGTATTTTTAATACAGACAGGGTTTTGCCATGTTCGTGAGGCTGGTCTCGAACTTCTGACCTCAGGTGATTCACCAGCCTTGGCCTCCCAAAGTGCTGGGATTACACGCCTGAGCCACTGCGCCCGGCCAATCCTGTCTCCTTTTGATGCAGCCACTGGGTCTTTCTAACACACACATCTGCTTCTGTCGCTCCCTTGTTCAAAACCATCCATGCCTCTCAGGGCCCCAGGACACAGCTGAACTCCTCAGCCTGATGTCTGACCCTCTACAGGGACTGGCCCCTGCCAGCCCAGCCTCACCAGCCTCAGCCACTTGTCGGTCTCCCTACCTCTCAGGCCACTCCAGCTACACTGAAGTTCTTCCCATTCCTCCGGGCCCTTGCTCATGCTGGGCCTCTGCTTGGAACATTCCTACCGTCTTTTCCCTGGCAACCTCCTTCCTTCCTCCAGGCAGCACTACTTGTTCCTCCAGGCTTGGTACAAACTTCTTTTTTTTTTTGAGATAGAGTCTCACTCTGTCACTCAGGCTGGAGTGCAGTGGCACGATTTCGGCTCACCGCAACCTCCGCTACCAGGTCCAAGCAATTCTGGTGCCCCAGCCTCCTGAGTAGCTGGGACTATGGGCACGGTCCACCAACGCCTGGCACATTTTTTGTATTTTTAGTAGAGACAGCGTTTCACCATGTTGGCCAGCTGCTCACAAACTCCTGGCCTCAAGTGATCCACCCACCTCAGCATCCAAAGTGCTGGGATTATAGGCATGAGCCACCGCACCCGGCCCCAAACTTCTTGACAGGCTTTCAAAACCCTGCAGGATTTGGTCCCATCCCTCCTTCTCTGGGGGATATGTATGTCTTGCCAATTTTGCCTTCTATACTTCATGCTCAATCCCCTCCCAGCCCTTGGCAGCTCCAGGGCGGGACAGGTGGGGAACAGGTGGTTAGACCTTGGATCTACTTGGAAGGCAGAGCCAACATGATTTCCTGATGGAATGGATGTGTAATCTGAAAGAGAGAGAGGAATCAAGGATGATGTCTTCGGACAGTGCTCTCTTGTCCTTCCAGGACTTTGCACCTGCTGTGCCTGAGCCTAAGTTTGCTCATCTGTAAAATGAGGCTAATAATAGCACCTGCTTCTATGAAGGTGTTGAGAAGAAGAAATAAATTAATTCAGGAAAGTGCTCAGAATGGGGCCTGATGGCCAAGACTTGATCGATGAGGGCTGTTTTTAAAGTTTTCTTATCCATCTTTGGGCTGAGCTCAAATGAATGGGTGTGTCTTCTTCACCTCAGGGCTTAGCAGAGACTCTGTCCTAGAGTTTGCCTTCAGTAGGTCAAATGTAACAAGGCAAGGCTTTTTCACACTTTGTTGACTGCGATCTACAGGAGGAAATATATTTTATGTGTTGATCAAGGACTGACTGTAGCAGATCCCACCCACATATAAAACTCAAACACGCATTTTCCTACCACCAGTATTCTTTCGTTTCTTGGCACTAAAATGAAAGTCACATAACATACATTTACGTGACTTTTCAAAGTGTACAATTCAATGGCATTCAGTACATTCAGAGGATTGTGCAATCACCACTTCTGTGTTGTTCCAGAATGTTTTTTTTCTTTTTTTCTTTTTCTTTTTTTTTTTTGAGACAGAGTCTCGCTCTGTTACCCAGGCTGGAGTGCAGTGGCGTGATCTTGGCTCATTGCAAGCTCCACTTCCATGGTTCAAGCGATTCTCCTGCCTCAACCTCTAGAGTAGCTGGAATTACAGGCATGCACCACCACACCCGGCTAATTTTTGTATTTTTAGTAGAAATGGCGTTTGATCATGTTGTCCAGGCTGGCTCGAACTCCTGACCTCAGGTGATTCACCCGCCTCGGTATCCCAAAGTGCTGGGATTATAGGCATGAGCCACTGTGCCCGGCCTCGGAATGTTTTCATTACCCTAAAAGGTACCATACTTATACTGCTTTGTACCTTATACCTTTGTACCCATACTTATTAAGCAGTCACTCTCCATTTCCCCCAACCCCTAGCAACCACCAATTTGTTTTCTGTCTCTTTCAGCCAATATAATATTCTTTTCCTTTTCCTTTTTTTTTTTGAGAAGGGTCTCACTTTGTCACCCAGGCTAGAGTGCAGTGGCACCATCTCATCTCGCTGCAGTTGTGACCTCCTGGGCTCAAGTGTTTCTCCCACCTCAGCCCCCCAAGTAACTGGGACTACTGGTGTGCACCACCACGCCCAGCTAATTTTTATATTTTTATTTTTCGAAGAGATGGGGTTTCACCATGTTGCTCAGGCTGGTCTCGAACTCCTGAGCTCAAGTGATCCACCCACCTCAGCCTCCCAAAGTGCCGGAATTACAGGTGGGAGCCACCATGCCTGGCCTCTTTTCCTTTTCTCTTTTCTTTTTTTTTTTTGGAGATATGGTCTCACTATGTTAGCCAGGTTGGCCTTAAACTCCTGGCCTTGCCGGGCGTGGTGGCTCATGCCTGTAATCCCAGGATTTTGGGAGGCTGAGGCGGGCAGATCACGAGGTCAGGAGTTCGAGACCAGGGTGACCAACATGGTAAAACCCATCTCTACTAAAAATACAAAAATTAGCCGGGCGTGGTGGTGTGCGCCTGTAATCCCAGCTACTCAGGGAGTTGAGGCAGAGGAATAGCTTGATCCCTCGAAGTGGAGGTTGTAGTGAGCTGAGATCACACCACTGCACTCCAGCCTGGGTGACAGAGCTAGACTCTGTCTGACAAAAACAAAAAACAAACAAAAAAAAACCCAAAGCAAAACAAAAAAACTCCTGGCCTCAAGCAGTCCTCCACCTCAGCCTCCCAAAGTGCTAGGATTACAGGCATGAGCCATTGAGCCCAGCCAACCAATATAATATATCTTTTTAAATTATTATTATTATTTTTTGAGATGGAGTTTCGCTCATGTTGCCCAAGCTGGAGTGCAATGGCGTGATCTTGGCTCACTGAAACCTTCGCCTCCCAAGTTCAAGTGATTCTCTTGCCTCAGCCTCCCTAGTAGCTGGGATTACAGGCGCCCACCACCACGCCCAGCTAATTTCTTTGTATTTTTAGTAGAGACAGGGTTTAAACATGTTGGCCAGGCTGGTCTCAAACTCCTGACCTCTGGTGATCCACCTGCATCAGCCTCCCAAAGTGCTGGGATTATAGGCATGAGCCACTGCGCCTGGCCTATTTACAAAAAAATTTTTTTTAAATAATGTTTTAATTTTGTATAGACGGTGTCTATGTTGCCCAGGCTGGTCTTGAACTCCTGGGCCCAAGTGATCCTCTCTTGCCTTTGCCTCCCAAAGTGCTAGGATTATAGGTGTGAGCCACTGCGCCCGCCCAACCAATAGAATATTCTTATTATATATGATGCACTGTGGTATTTGCTGTTCTATGCTATTCTATTTGTTTTTTTGTTTGTTTGTTTGTTTTGAGACGGAGTCTCGCTCTGTTGCCCAGGCTGGAGTGCAGTGGCGCGATCTCGGCTCACTGCAAGCTCTGCCTCCCGGGTTCACGCCATTCTCCTGCCTCAGCCTCTCCGAGTAGCTGGGACTACAGGCGCCCGCCACCACGCCCGGCTAATTTTTTTGTATTTTTAGTAGAGACGGGGTTTCACGGTGTTAGCCAGGATGGTCTTGATCTCCTGACCTCGTGATCCGCCCGCCTCGGCCTCCCAAAGTGCTGGGATTACAAGCGTGAGCCACCACGCCTGGCCTTATGCTATTCTATTTGAATTTAAAAATTGGTCAAGGCCCACCAAACTGATTTCCCCACCAAGGCAGTGACACGCATTAGAATGACCTGGAGAATTTTAAAAAATACTGATGCCCAGGCCTCACCCCAGAGATTCTGAAGTGGTTTCAGGACTTTTTCTTTTCTTAATTAAAAGATAAATAGAGATGAGGTCTCACTGTGTTGCCCAGGCTGGTCTCAAACTCCTGACCTCAAACGATTTCTCCCGCCTTGGCCTCCCAAAGTGCTGGGATTAAAGACGTGAGCCAGGCTGGGTGCGGTGGCTCACGCCTGTAATCCCAGCACTTTGGGAGGCTGAGGTGGGCAGATCACAAGGTCAGGAGATCAAGACCATCCTGGCTAACACAGTGAAACCCCTTCTCTACTAAAAATAAAAAATAAAAATAAAAAAAAATTAGCTGGGCGTGGTGGCAGGTGCCTGTAGTCCCAGCTACTCGGGAGGCTGAGGCAGGAGAATGGCGTGAACCCAGGAGGCGGAGCTTGCAGTGAGCCGAGATTGCGCCACTGCACTCCAGCCTGGGCAACAGAGCGAGACTCCATCTCCAAAAAAAAAAAAGACGTGAGCCAGCCAGTTTCAGGATTTCTGGAAGCTCCCAGGTAATGCTATATATACAATCAAAGTGAGAACCACCAACCTAACATTGTCTCCCCAGCTTGGGGAACAGTGAAATGAGACTTAGAGCCAGGGTGATCCAGGAACATAGAAGGACACAGAAAGATACAAAGGCAGGTTCATTTTATTTATTTATTTATTTAATTTTTTTGAGATGGAGTGTCCCTCTGTTGCCCGGGCTGGAGTGCAGTGGTGTTATCTCGGCTTACTGCAACCTCCGCCTCCTGGGTTCAAGTGATTCTCCTGCCTCAGTCTCCCAAGTAGCTGGGACTACAGGCACCTGCCACCACACCTGGCTAATTTTTGTATTTTTAGTAGAGATGGGGTTTCACCATTGGCCAGGGTGGTCTTGAACTCCTGACCTTGTGATCTGCCTCTCTCGGCCTCCCAAAGTGCTGGGATTACAGGCATGAGCCACCGTGCCTGGCCGATTTATTTATTTATTTTGAGATGGAGTTTTGCTCTTGTTGCCCAGGTTGGAGTGCAATAGTGCGACGTCGGCTCACCATAACCTCCGCCTCCTGGGTTCAAGCGATTCTCCTGCCTCAGCCTACTGAGTAGCTGGGATTACAGGCATGTGCCACCACACCTGGCTAATTTTGTATTTTTAGTGGAGATGAGGCTTCTCCATGTTGGTCAGGCCGGTCTGGAACTCCCGACCTCAGGCGATCTGCCTGCCTCGACCTCCTGAAGTGCTGGGATTACAGGCATGAGCCACCGCGCCTGGCCTTTTTATTTTTTTGAGACAGTCTCACTCTGTTGCCTAGGCTGGAGTGCAGTGGCACAATCTTGGCTCACTGCAACCTCCACCTCTCAGGCTCAAGCGATCTTCCCACCTCAGCCCCTCAGGTATTTGGGACTACTGGTGAATGCCACTACGCCTGGCTAATGTTTGTATGTTTTTGTAGAGACGGGGTTTCGTGGTGTTGCCTAAGCTGGTCTCAAACTCCTGGGCTCAAGCATTCCTCCCGCCTTGGCTTCCCACGGTGCTGGGATTACAGGCGTGAGCCACTGCGTCCATCCAGATTCATGATATTTAGATGTTGAAATGTGGCTTTACAGACTCAGACAGCTCTCTGAGGCAAACAAAGAGGGAGATGCAGGTACCCTCAGCACAAGCCCCAAATTACCTGCAGGGGAGAGGCAGAAAATCAGACAATGTAGAAACCGGGAGAAGAAAGGTATGGACAGACCGATGCAGATAGGAGGGGAGGGAAATACCTGGAAATGAGATAGAGACCAGCTGGACAGACCCCAGGGACCCTGCAGGTCACCACACCCTTCTCTTTCAGCTCACCTGTTCTCCAGGACCAGCCCTGCCCTTCCGGCTGGGGCCCAGGCCCAGGCTCCGAGAGGCCGTGTCCTAACCTGCCCTGGCCCCAGAGAAGCTGCGTTGCCACCTGTCCCCCTTCCCTGGCCTGGTGGGGCCTGGCTTTGGGGCAAGACTGAGCCACGGGGGAAGGGGGATCCCGTACCTGCTGCTGCTTCCTCTGTCTTGGCTAATGTCTGTCCCCCTGAACCCCTAACCATACCCCAAGAGCTCCCAAAGCCTGAGACCAGGGTCATTTGTCCCCAACTCCCCACCTGGCCCTGCTGTTGCTAGTACCTGTTATTTATTACCTGGAGGCCTGTCCAGCACCCACCCTACCCCCATAAAGCATTGTTTACACCTGTGTCTTGGCCTCCATTATTCTGAGATGGCAGGGAGATGGAAGAGGTCCCTGATGGAAGAATCATGTGTCATGGTGTTTGGGGGCCTTGTTTTTGTGTTTTTTTTGTTTTGTTTTGTTTTTTTTTGAGATGGAGTTTCCTTCTTGTTGCCCAGGCTGGAGTGCAATGGCGCAATCTCGGCTCACTACAACCTCCACCTCCTGGGTTCAAGCGATTCTCCTGCCTCAGCCTCCCGAGTAGCTGGGATTATAGGCATGCGCCACACTTGGCTAATTTTGTATTTTTAGTAGAGATGGGGTTTCTCCACGTTGTCAGGTTGGTCTCGAACTCCTGACCTCAGATGATTCGCCCGCCTTGGCCTCCCAAAGTGCTGTAATTACAGGTGTGAGCCACTGGGCCTGGCCTTGGGGGCCTTGTTTCCTGATTGCACATGGTGTGGGGTATAACAAGCATGATGACTCAGGTGCCTGTTGCAGAGGGAGGGAATTTCTTACTGTGTGGACGGTTTGTGACAATCTGTGTTCTAAGCTCACGTGTGTAAACACGTTGATGTCCCTGTGTTTGTGACATGTGTACATGTTTCCAGTACCTGCATATGGGATGATGTCTATAGGAATGTGTGCTGGTTGTGTGTGATGCTGACAACTGTAACTGCTCTGTGGCCTTGGTCATTATATTGGTGAGGCTGGTATTGTTTGGGACATCAAGGCCAGGGGATGGGAATTTGGACCTATAGGTGGGCCTCCGGTGTGTGCATGTCTGATGCCTGAAAGAGGCAGTGACTCACTACTGCATGTGTGCCTGTGCATGTGTACCCCGAGGTCTGTGTGTGTTTTGGTGTGAATTTGGCTCCTTTTAAACACCCATGTGTGGCCAGGCGTGGTGGCTCATGCCTGTAATCCCAGCACTTTGGGAGGCCAAGGCAGATGGATCACTTGAGCCCAGGAGTTGGAGACTAGCCTGGGCAACACAGAGAGACCCTATCTATAAAATTAAAAAACAGAAAAAGTTAGCCAGGTGTCGTGGTACACACCTGAAGTCCCAGCTATTCCAGAGGCTGAGGTGTGAGGATCACTTTAGTTGGGAGGTTGGGCCTGCAGTGAACTATGATCGTGCCACAGCACTTCAGCCTGGGCAAAAGGGTAAGACCCCATCTCAAAAACAAAACTAAACAAGAAACACCCTTGTGTGGCCATGAACCCTGTGTGTGCCCTGAGGACTGCGGGCTTTTGTGCAATCCTCACGCATGTGTGGATACCAGCATGCATGTCCTTGTGCTCACGCGAACCGCCCTACGCCCTCAGGTGGCCTGCTGGGGACTAGTGCAGCCCCCTGAGAACACTCCCAGTTGCTCGTCGCCGTCCCATCTCCACGTCGGCCTTTACCCACCCGGCGTCCCGCCTTGTGTCCCAGCTCTCCAGAGCAATGGTGGAGGGGGCGGGGCATTCAAAATGACCTTATCTCCTTAGTCCCCTAAAACGTTCCCAGCTAGTCATGCAAATGTCTTCTCTGTGTAGTGTTCCGTGGATTTTGTTTTGTTTTGTTTTGTTTTTTGAGACGGAGTCTCGCTCTGTCACCCAGGCTGGAGTGCAGTGGCGCAATCTCGGCTCACTGCAAGCTCCGCCTCCCGGGTTCACGCCATTCTCCTGCCTCAGCCTCCCGAGTAGCTGGGACTACAGGCGCCCGCCACCACGCCCGGCTACTTTTTTGTATTTTTTAGTAGAGACGGGGTTTCACCATGTTAGCCAGGATGATCTCGATCTCCTGACTTCGTGATCCGCCCGCTTCGGCCTCCCAAAGTGCTGGGATTACAAGCGTGAGCCACCGCGCCCGGCCTCCGTGGATTTTTTTTTTTGTTTCATTTTTTAATTTTGTGTAAAGATAAAGTCTCACTCTTGCCCAGACTTTCCCTGGTTCTTTATTCTGATTCCCACAATTGCCCCGAGGGGGCACGGCGGAGCGAGTCTTGAAAATACACATTTGCACATCCCTTCTAGTCCGCGTTCCCTTTTCTTGAGGGCGTCCCGCACTTTTTTGCCTCCGTTATAAAAGACACTTATGTAAATTACTTACTGACGTGCGAATTTACATACATTTCCCAACTAACTGCGCAGCCATTTCTCCGTCTCTCACCCCCGTTCCTGAGCGGCGAGAAGGAGGAGGAGCTGACCATGTAAATGAAGTCACGCGCACCGCGCTGCCGAACCCGGTGCCCCGCGCTGGGCGGGAGCGGGGTGGGCCTGTCCATGTAAATCACATAATTTGCGTGCCCCGCCCCGCCGACGCCACTTGATTCCAACATGCAAGAAACGCCCCCTCCCAGACCCGGCTCCTCACGCTGCCTTCCCCCTCCCGCGCAAAGGGGGCGGGGCGGAGGATGCAAATGGCCTCGTGTCAGCCACGGACCGCTGTTTCCTTTCTCCTGGGCTGGGGGTTGTCCCGAACTTCCTCGCCCCGCTCCGCCCCGCCCCGCGCGGCTCGCGCTTGCGCAGGCGCCGTCCCCTCCGCGGGGCGCGGTCACGTGCCCACCGGGCGAGGCGGGGCGGGGCGTCGCGCGCGGTGGGGGCGGGGTATGGCGCGCTGTGCGGCGCAGGGCGGCTGGCACAAACGGCGGCGCCGGGGCCGGAGGAAAAAGCTCGGTGAGGAGGTCGCGGGGCGACAAGGGAGCGGGAGGAGACTAAGCCGGAGCCGCGGCGCCGGCGCGAACCGGGCGGGGTGTGGGGGCGCGCACCGGGGCCTGCCGGGGCGACCCCGGGAATGGGGATGTGGGTGCGGCGCGGGGGAGGGGACGCGCGCCGGTTACGTTGGGTGCCGGCCGTTGGGGGGGTTGGGGTGGGGGCGGGGAGCGCGCGCCGGGCGGAGGCCGAGGGGAGAGGGAGGGGAGGGGGTCCGAGCGGCCCCTAGGCCTTACCCCTGTCGCCCACTGCGACAGAAGGGGCTTCAGGGCCTGCCCCGGGTTGGGGGCGTTGGGGTGCCCTGGAGGGGTGCACCTTTATCTCTCGTCCTGTCTCCGGGTGCGTGCACCCTCCACCGTCCTTCCCTCTGTCGCCGCGGACCCTCTCCCCAAGGGCCCCTCCCGTCGGTCAGTCTCGGGACCTCCCTTCCGTCTGGGCGTTTGTCCGCCCCCGGCCGGCTTCCTCCCGTCGGGCTCGGGTCGACCCCACAGCACCGCTCCGTCCTGGGCCCTCCCTCCCGGCTTCCCTCCGGTCTGTTTTTCTGTCTCTGGGCCCTTCGTTCTCTTTGTCTTTGGACTCCCCAGTTTCCTCTGTCTTTTGACCCCCCCCGTCCCCACCCTGACTCTCTCTGGATCCCCCACATTTCTCTGTGTTTTTCTGGAACGTCGAGGCAGATCCCTCCTATTTTCCAAACCCCCTCCTTTCCCACCCCTCCACACCACCCTTTTCTACTCCAGTCCTCCTTCCTCTCTGTCTTTGGTTACCGCGTCCAACAACCTGCACCACAGTCCTCTGTCTTAGGGTCATCTACCCAGCCTCTGGCCTCCAGCCTCTCCCTATCACTGCCTCTTATCTGTCAGCGGACTCCCGCACCTCCAGATTCTCAGGGTCCTCTCCCCGACTAGGCCTCAGGTTTTGGAGGGCCTCTATAGTCAAGTCTGTCCCGGTCGTCTTCCCCACTCCTGCCCATACCATCCCCGCTTTCGCTTGCCTGCCTGTCTCTAGTTTCTCTCACATCGCTTTTTTTTTTTCCTTTCTCTAGCCACCCTGAAGGGTCCCTTCCCAAGCCCTTAGGGACGGCAGAGGACTTGGGGACCAGCAAGCAACCCCCAGGGCACGAGAAGAGCTCTTGTTGTCTGCCCTGCCTCACCCTGCCCCACGCCAGGCCCGGTGGCCCCCAGCTGCATCAAGTGGAGGCGGAGGAGGAGGCGGAGGAGGGTGGCACCATGGGCCCGGGCGGTGCCCTCCATGCCCGGGGGATGAAGACACTGCTGCCATGGACAGCCCGTGCCAGCCGCAGCCCCTAAGTCAGGCTCTCCCTCAGTTACCAGGGTCTTCGTCAGAGCCCTTGGAGCCTGAGCCTGGCCGGGCCAGGATGGGAGTGGAGAGTTACCTGCCCTGTCCCCTACTCCCCTCTTATCACTGTCCGGGAGTGCCTAGTGAGGCCTCGGCGGGGAGTGGGACTCCCAGAGCCACAGCCACCTCTACCACTGCCAGCCCCCTTCGGGACGGTTTTGGCGGGCAGGATGGTGGTGAGCTGCGGCCGCTGCAGAGTGAAGGCGCTGCAGCGCTGGTCACCAAGGGGTGCCAGCGATTGGCAGCCCAGGGCGCCCGGCCTGAGGCCCCCAAACGGAAATGGGCCGAGGATGGTGGGGATGCCCCTTCACCCAGCAAGCGGCCCTGGGCCAGGCAAGAGAACCAGGAGGCAGAGCGGGAGGGTGGCATGAGCTGCGGCTGCAGCAGTGGCAGTGGTGAGGCCAGTGCTGGGCTGATGGAGGAGGCGCTGCCCTCTGCGCCCGAGCGCCTTGCCCTGGACTATATCGTGCCCTGCATGCGGTACTACGGCATCTGCGTCAAGGACAGCTTCCTGGGGGCAGCACTGGGCGGCCGCGTGCTGGCCGAGGTGGAGGCCCTCAAACGGGGTGGGCGCCTGCGAGACGGGCAGCTAGTGAGCCAGCGGGCGATCCCGCCGCGCAGTATCCGTGGGGACCAGATTGCCTGGGTGGAAGGCCATGAACCAGGCTGCCGAAGCATTGGTGCCCTCATGGCCCACGTGGACGCCGTCATCCGCCACTGCGCAGGGCGGCTGGGCAGCTATGTCATCAACGGGCGCACCAAGGTAAGGCTAGGTGGGGGCCTCTTTGGAGGGGCTTTGCAGCACTCCGGTTTGCAGCATTCAGTGCTCTGAGCACAGTGGGGTTGGAGACAGGCTACTGGGAGGTCACAGAATGTTTAGGCAGTTCAGTGGAGTGGGTATGCTCACTTGTGGAGACTTGGGGAGGTCTTTGTCCTCCCCACGGGCCTTAATGTGTGCACCTAATAAGCTAGGAGTTTGTTCTGGAGCCACAGTGGTTCTTGACTTTGCCAGGAACCCTCTTGAAGAAACTCATGAGAGCTGCTGACATTCACAGCATGGGCCTTGGTGGGGTTCATGGCCTCCTGGTGTCAGTTTGTGGCCCCAGACCAAGCACGGGGATGTAGATAGGCACACAGTTCACCTGGCCGCCCTCTGTTGTTGTTTGTCCCTGTCCACATCCTTCCCTGTGCTCCTGTCGTCCATCCCTGCCTTGCTGGCCTGTGTTTCTAGTCCGTCCATCCTGTCTCCCAGGCAGGAGAAGCGGGAGGGTGGCTGTGATGAGTGAGCCCTGGGCTGAGGGAAGGAAAGGGGTGCTGCCCGCTGGGCCGAGTGCCTGGCCCTGGACTGCATTGTGCCCTGGGTCCCTACTGTGGCATCTGCATCGAGGGCAGTCTCCTGGGGGTGGTACTGGGTGGCTGCCTGCTGGCCCAGGTGGAGCTCATCCTCATGTCTCCCACCCTTCCCTGTCCCAGTCCCTGCCCTCCATTCCCCCATCCTGTGTGTCACTTCCTCCCTACCCATGTCTCTTCCCTCTGCCTTTATGTGTTTGTTCTTAGTCCCTTTTTCTTTTTGCTTTAGAACAATAGTTCTTAATTGTATTTTGGAGCCTGGGTCTTTGTGAGAATCTGTCAGAGGCCACAGATCCTCTCTTAAGACAAATGCTCATTTGCTTGGAGTTTCCGGGCAGTTGTCAAGGCCTCATGGCCTCCAGCTGCCTGTTCAGGAACCTGGGGTCAGAAGCCCAGCACAGGACAGTGGTCCACAGGGCCTTTCCGGCCTGCTGACAGGATCATTGTCTTCATGGGTGGTGTGGCGGCCTGGCTTTGAGTCCAAGGCTTGGTGTCCTTTGGACAAGGCCCTGTGGGGAGTGCCCAATGCTCAACACAGCGATGCCTGGCTGGCTGATGGCACGGGCTGTGTTGTGCCCTGCAGGCATGAGGCTGAGCTCCTGATGTCCCCTGCCTCCTCCTGCAGATCCCATCTTGGGTTCTGCCTCTGTGTGGCTTTCCTCTCAGGCTGGAGCTGGCTCAGGGACCAGGGATCCCCGGGGGCCAAGGCCTGTTTCCTCCCCACCCCAGCTGGAACTTGTTCTACTTCCCTCTCCCTCCCGTTACTTGATAGCTGAGCCAGAGCCGGCCCCTCCCTGGGCTTGGCTCCTGTGCGGGCGGGATCAGTGGCCTCCCTGGCTCAGCATCTTCACCCCAGGTTGGCTGTCGTCCTCGTCAGGGGGAGACCAGAAGGGCCGAGTGGCCCAGATGGGACACTGCTCTGAGCCTCAGTTTGCTGATCCACAGAATACGAAAACCAGGTTACATCCCTAGCGAGTCTGGCAGTTTGGGGAGGGGAGAGTAGAAGGAGAAGATCTCTTGTCTTTTGGTGCCTCTGGTGCCCACCTTCTACATGGTTGGGGACAGGGCCTCAGCGAGGATTGGGGAAGGGGAGTGTTTGGACTTTTTTAGCCCTAGGTGACCTTGATTGTTCTAGGGAGGTAAGGACAGGCCAGGCTGGACTGAGAACATAGGGGAGGAGCCCTCCCGTCCCCAGTGAGACAGCAACTCCAGGCTTTCCCGCTTTTAGAAGGCCCCATCTGGACTCTCTCCTGTACTCCAGAGTCAGGCTGTGGGGTGCTCAGGTGGGCTGCAGCAGTTGCCGTGGGGACATGGATCACCAGTGTGGCTAGAGCCAGTGGGAACCTGCTTCTTAGTCGTTCTGAGTGGAGCTCCTGTGTCCTCCTCCCTTCCCCCAACTCCCTGGTTGGGGACAGGTGCTCGGTTGACCTGTAGGGGGGAGAGAGTTGACTCCCACTGGCAGCAAGGGCTACCAGAGGGGACCCCAGGGAGAGTCCAGCTTGCTTGGTTTGCTCCTTGAAGAGCAGCTTGGAGGTGGGACAGTCACAGGCTTCTGACGGGTGTGTGTGTAGTGGGGGTGGGGCTCTTGGCAGGCACATTGTCACCAATAGCCTTTAAGTCTTTGGTCTCCTGGCCCTGGTCCCACCTGCCCCTCCCCTAGGTGGGAGGGGTGGAGAGCAAGTTTCCTGAGGCCTTCCCCTGTGAGGGCAGGAAGTAGATACTTTCCTTGGGGCCAGAGGATGCTTTCACCCCCAAGGTGTATATGTGGGGGAAGGGTGGGGCCCTAAAGAGCAGGTTCCTGTTTCTGTGTGAGTCCTGTGTGCTTGGTGGGAGGCACTGTGTGAGAATGTACAGGGCACGAGGGAACATAGCAGGGCTGGGGTGCAGAGGAGGCCCAGAGCAGTGCACTCAGTCAGCAGGTACTGCACTGGGCACTGGGGAGACCAACCTGGCCCCAGGGGCTTCCCTGTGGCTGCCTTCCAGGTCAGTACTAGGTAAACAGGTGCCTGTGCTGATGCCATGTTGCTAGGAGTGGAATGGACAATCAGCCAGAGTACTCAGGGTGACCTTTGGCCTCTGAATCCTGAATAACAAAGAGTCAGAGGGAAGAGTGTCCCAGGCCAGTGCAGAGGCCTTGTGGCAATGAGCTCAGCCTGTTGAGGCATGGAGCAGAGTGATGGGAGTGGCACATGAGGTTGGGGGCCTTTGAGGCTGTGGTTGGGAATTTGTATTTTCTTGGGATGGAGTGAAGACGTGGAGAGGAGGGGCTCTGGCTGTTGTGTGGGGATGAATTTTGGGAAGAGGGTACAGCACTGGACCCCTTCCCTGCCACCCATCCACGTGCATCATCAGTGTAATCTCTGATTGGATTCCTAACTGGGGAGGCCTTGCCCATCTCTAGTCAGTAACTCACTGTTTCCAAGCCTCCTGGGCCATGGCCAAATTCTTCTCCCAGTGAGGTGGTTGCTCAGAGTGCCGACCCATCCATAGGGAGTGAGCAATGCAAAGAAGGTGCCCCCTCCTGAACCTTGAAGTGTAGCGGTTAGGGTTTTCCCTGGGGGCCTTCTCACTAATTGTGCTCTGATGCTGCCAGAGAGAAGGTTGTCAGCTTCCCACTGCTAGGTGGCCGTAGACGGTGGCAGCCCTCTCTTTCCAGGGCAAGGTCTGGTGGATGAGGTGCACATGGTTAATGCAGAGCAGCTTAACATCCACCACAGAGGGTGAGCCCTGGGATAATGTGTTCGGAGGCATCCTCGGGAGGGTGAGGATTGAAGCAGCGCAGCCTGCCGTGGTGTGCGTGCTTGGCAAGCATCCTGTTGTGGCAGCAGCCACTGATGTTTGATCATGAATGTTTACCTTGGGACTGTCTTGCTGGGCTGGGCCCATAGGTGTAGCTGAGCATTCGTGGGGAGTGGATGCCAGCAGAGTTGTACCAGGGCAGAGAGGTCAAGACAGATGGTCTGGGCTGGGGAGAAGTTGAAGGGTCCTTGTGCCAGTCCTCCCCTTTTTGTCTGCTGCCTCATCTTGCCACTGCAGTGACTTTGGGCAGAGGGTGGGACAGGGACCTTTTAAAATTTTTAAATGGCATTTCAGCCTGTGCTCCAGTTCTCCATGTGGCAGGCACTGTGCTGGCTGTCTTCCCAGACACTTGTTATCTTGTTCACTTGTTCCACAACAACCTGTGAAATAGCTGTGAGCTCCATTGGATCCATGGATGAGGAACCTGAGACCAGGAAGTCACCTGCCTGATGCCACAGCTCATGTGGCAGCACTGAGACTTGAACCAGGGAATTGGGTCTGCAGAGGTGGCTGGGCCATTTCCTTTACCTCTCAGCCACCTTTCTGCCACCTCCCTGATGACAAACATCCCGGGGCCCTGGCCGCAGCATGGTAGGGCTGGGTCAGGGGAGTGGCAACTGTCAGGCAGAGGAAAGAACCCTGTAGACAGAGAAACCAAGCCCTGGAATGAGTCCTGTTAGATCTCGGGGAATGGGGGTCCAGAACCTCCCAAGTTATGTTCTCAGAGGGATTAATTGCTACCGCTGTAAACAGCGGTGTTTATTACCCCTGCTGTACACATCAGGCAGTTGAGGCCCATTCAGGTGTTGGAAGTGGCTAGGGTTACCCAGCAAATTATCCCTGGAGTTGGAATTAGGTCTTTCTATTCAGACTGTAGGTTTTGGCTCCTGTTCGGATGTCTATGGGACAGATAATTTAGTGGGGATTCTTTGTAGTCCAGGGCAGCAGTTCTTAACATTGCTGCATGGTAGAATTACCTGGGAACCTTTACCAATTTCAGGCCCTTCCTTAGGCCAGGTACATCAGAACCTCAGAGCTCCCCAGGGGGTTCCACTCCACAGCCAAGGGTAAGAATTCCTGGTCTAGGGCTGTGAGGCCACCTCGTTGCACACCTGAAAATGTTTAAATTGGTATTCCTCTACTGAAATGGCTGAGCTGGGGTTTGGGGTATCTTGAAACAAATCAAACTCTCTGTTACTAAGTGAGCCCTAGCTGGGTGCCAGGCCCCAGGTATGTGTGTTGGGAGGGAGTGGGCTCTTGAGGCCCAGGAGCTGAGGTTTCTGATGGACTTGGGGATGGGATTTTGGCTGAAAAAGAAAGTCTTTTGGGGCAGAAGCTTGGAACCCTTGACCCAAGAAGTCAAGGGGAAGATGGGGCAAGGAGGGGTGGGAAAATAGGTAATTCATGGCTGCTTCTCTTAAGATGTGCCTGCCTAGCCCCAGTAAACCTACCTCCCTCCATCCCTGCCAGGCCATGGTGGCGTGTTACCCAGGCAACGGGCTCGGGTACGTAAGGCACGTTGACAATCCCCACGGCGATGGGCGCTGCATCACCTGTATCTATTACCTGAATCAGAACTGGGACGTTAAGGTAGGGGTGAGGGTTAGGGTGAGGGTGGCGCTGGGGACGGGGCGGGGGTGGTGTGCATCCACTCCATTTTCTACTCTCAGCCCAGATTCTGGCATTCTCCTGTTCCTCTTCTCAACACACAGCGGGCGGTGCGATCTGCCGGCTCTTCCTGGGAAATGGCACCTCCTCCTCTCTAGCTGACTGTGTGGTGGGAACTCCCCTCTTTCCGGGAATGGTGCTGTCTGCCCAGCCCCACCCGGCCTTGTAATGAACATTTTCCCCCTTTTCCTGTCTTTAGTAGCTTCCTGCCCATCTCCATGGTGATGCAGACTCTGGGTTGTCATTCATTTTGAGAGCCCAAGGGGTGGGAGGGGGTGATGCGGGCAGACGCTGCGCCCCCTAGTGGGCTCCCGGGGCGCCGTGGGAGGCAGCGGCTCCTGGCCGGACCAGCGAGCCTCATCCTCTGGCCTGCCCCCAGGTGCATGGCGGCCTGCTGCAGATCTTCCCTGAGGGCCGGCCCGTGGTAGCCAACATCGAGCCACTCTTTGACCGGTTGCTCATTTTCTGGTCTGACCGGCGGAACCCCCACGAGGTGAAGCCAGCCTATGCCACCAGGTATGACCTGTACTTCTGGAGACGCACCCGGGTGCTCCCCCCGTGACAATGTCCTGTCAGAGCCTCAGAGTGACTAGGGAGCGATGAAGTACTGAGAGGGGGCCTAGGTGGGAGCAGAACCGGGTGGCTCAAAAGGATGGCCACCTAGCATGTGTGGATATGGTAGCTGGAACTGCAGAAAACTGATGTCCAACCACCCTTGTCCCCAGGTACGCCATCACTGTCTGGTATTTTGATGCCAAGGAGCGGGCAGCAGCCAAAGACAAGTATCAGCTAGGTACCTGCTTCCCTCCCTCCAGTCCTTCCTATTCCGTGGGACCTGTTGGGCCTGATGCCACCCCATCCCCCTCATCAGCCTCTTGTTAAATCCCACCACTCATTTTTCTTCATCTCTGCCCACCTTCCTTAGACAGCCCACTCTCCTGGTACCCCAACAGGAGCCCCATTTCTTCCTGGTCCTCTCCCCATCTCCCCAGGTTTCCCTTGGCTTTTTTGTCCTTCTCCTGATGACTCACTGTCTCCTGTCCTCTCTCACCCCCAGCATCAGGACAGAAAGGAGTCCAAGTACCTGTATCACAGCCGCCTACGCCCACCTAGTGGCCAGTCCCAGAGCCGCATGGCAGACAGCTTGCCCTGACTTCAGGAGAGCCCTGGGCCTGTGCTGGCTGCTGCTTCCCTGCCACCGCTGCTGCTTCTGACTTTGCCTCTGTCCTGCCTGGCGTGGAGGGCTCTGTCTGTTGCTGAGGACCAAGGAGGAGAAGAGACCTTTGCTGCGCCATGATGGGGGCTGGGGTTGTGACCTGGACAGGGGCCAGCCTTGGAGGCCACCGTTACCAACTGAAGCTGGGGGCCTGGGTCCTACCCTGTCTGGTCATGACCCCAGTAGGTGTGGAGAGCTGGGAGGAGGCATTGTCACTTCCCACCAGGATGCAGGACTTGGGGTTGAGGTGAGTCATGGCCTCTTGCTGGCAATGGGGTGGGAGGAGTACCCCCAAGTCCTCTCACTCCTCCAGCCTGGAATGTGAAGTGACTCCCCAACGCCTTTGGCCATGGCAGGCACCTTTTGGACTGGGCTGCCACTGCTTGGGCAGACTAAAAGGTGCCAGGAGGAGCATGGGTGTGGAAGTCCTGTCAGCCAAGAAATAAAAGTTTACCTCAGAGCTGCACACATCTGACTCCATCTGCAATTTAGGGCCTTTATCGACCAAGGAGGGTATGGAGGTTTGAGGGCCAGTGAGCCCACCATAGTGGAGCCTGACCTCAGCAGGCCACTGGCTGGAACTGGAAGGCTGGGGGGACACTGCCCAGGCCAGTGCACTGCAGGTGAGGTTGATGGTGCCAGGGTTTACCACAGGGAGCAGGCAGAACCTCTGTAGGGTGGCCGTAAGGAATAGGAAGATACCTGAGTGGGCCAGGTCTGCGCCCAGGCACGTCTGCTTTGCCGGGTACACAGGTGCATAGTGAGCACCATGCACCCCAGAGCCAGTCCAGGCTGGTCCCCTTCCTCCTCTGCCCGCACCTGAGGCAAAGGGCATGAAAGCATCATTGCTCTGGAACTTGCCCTTGTCCAAGAAGTTGGTAGGGTTGAAGCAGTCTGGGTCCTTGAATTGAGTGGGGTCCCGGTGCGCAGTCACAAGCAGGGGAATCACAAAAGCGCCCTGGGGGTACATGCAACTTGGGTTACCTGCGGGCTTGGTGAGCACGTGCGCCTCCTCCATCCAAGATGCTTTTTAAAAGCCCAAGGGAATAGGCTGGGCGAGTAGCTCACACCTGTAATCCCAGCACTCTGGGAGGCCGAGGATGGATCACTTGAGGTCAGAAGTTCGAGACCAGCCTGGCCAACATGGCGAAACCCGTCTCTACTAAAAATACAAAAATTAGCCAGGCATGGTGTTGGGTGCCTGTAATACCAGGTACTCAGGAGGCTGAGGCAGGAGAATCGCTTGAACCCAGGAGGTGGAGGTTGCAGTGAGCTGAGATCATGCCACTGCACTCCAGCCTGGGCAGCAGAGCCAGACTCCGTCTCAAAAAACAACAAAAAAAAAGCTGAAGGGAAGGCAGAGCTGCCTTGCTCCAGGGGTAACTGATTGTGTTTCGGTCTGCACAGCGCACACCTGCTGATTCTGGCTGATCTCGGAATACGCTCATGCACCCGTGACCCGCACGGTATCCCCAGACTCAGTAGGCACCTTTGGGCAGACAGTGGCCGTGCAGGTGGGTGTCGAGGGTGAGCGTGCGCGGCAGCCCCAGGGGCACCACGCTGATGAAGCGCTGGATCTCGAGCAGCACTGCGTTGGTGTAGGGCAGGCACGCGATTGTCCAGGTTTGGGGCGGGCCTCCACCCTAACACGGGTCAGCTCCTGCACCTTGGCTCGGGCTGGGGGAGGCTGTGAGCTGCGCACTTCCAGGACCCTCCAGGCATCCCCAAACCGCAGCCTCCCATTCTGGGTCTCTCCGGCTTGCAGACCTGCCACCTCTGGGTACTTAAGCAGAATGAGGAGCCCATAGCACGGGGTGGTGCCTGTGGTTTCGATGACGCCAAAAAAAAAAAAATGCGTCGTCATTACCAACGTCTCCTCCTGGAAATGGCTCTCCGGGTCCTGCTGTTACTGTGGGCAGAGGAGATGCACTGCCGCGTGCCAGGCACCTGTTGGTGGGCGGCATGGATAGAGTTTAGAGAGCTGGGACCCATGCCTTACCCATCTGGTCAATCGATGAGATCGCGGGGCTCCGCCGGCTGCCGCATCTGCCGGTGTCGTTGGATTTGCTCAGAGATGAAGACCCGCAGCTCCGAAAAGTTTTGGAAGATCGGTGGTGCGGGCCCGGGAGCCAGTCCATGAGAGACGGGGCAAATGTACATCTGGAGAGACAGGGTCTGTCTCAACATGGGCCCTGCACAAGGCCACTAGGCCTTAGTTTTGCTACAGGGAGATCGAACCAGGACTTTGATATTGGAGGTTCTGGAACTCTTCCAGGAATCTAACTGTCCCATTCTAATGATCCATTGTAGGTAGGTCTGTGTACTCGGGATTTGGCATAAGGCTGGACGCACAAGGGAGAGATTGTGGCCGGCCCTCTCACCTCGCCCCATCTGGAACTCATGATGCGGAAGTTGTCACTGAAGAGGTTCAGGAGCCTCAGGAACTCCGGGTCCCTATAGCCATAGCGGTTCCCGAAGACAAGAACAGATAACATTGGATACAGCATTATCCAGTAGCTGCACGGGGTCAAAGGGGGCTTTTGGGGGTAGGAACAGGACGGTGGTCATAACGCGTGGTCCTGCCCCAGCCAGCCCCATGGGCTTACTGGCTTTCTTACACCCAAATACCTTCCCGTGGCCCCATCTTGGCAGTGCAAGGGCCACTCCCACACCAGGCCCTTCCGCCCTCCCGGCCAGGCTGAAGCAATGGTGGCTTGAAATTCGTCTAGCAGACCAGCTGCCTCATCCAGGACGCGCGCCTCGATGGTCCGCGTACCCAACCCGAACTTCTTAAGCGCTCCAAGTGCAAAATTGCGCAGTGTCCACCAGCGCGGCCGGTTAGAAAACAAGATTCCTGTGGTGGGGACGGGAAAGGAGGCGGGCCTGGGAGCCGGCCACGCCCTATCCAGGAAGCGCCGGGTCACTGGCTATACCCCTTTCGGGGCCTCCGACTCCTGCGGCCGGCTTCGTTCGCTTTGCTTTTTTACCAGACCTCCAAGTGCCCTATCCACACATTGGCCCCACCTTTGCTGGGCTCGATCCCTGACCTAGGCTGGCTCTCGGGCTTTGAGTCTTAGGCTCTTCTCTCCTGTTGGCTGCAGGATGAACCTCCGTTCGAACCTTACGCTTTAGCGCCGCCCCGCCCTCTCTCGGCCGTTTGCACCTCATTAGATGGAGTCTATTAGGCCCCACCCCCATTTGCCCGCCTCTACCATTTACCCGCCCAGCCTGCAGCGTCCCGGCCGGCACGTCCAGCGCCCAGGCCTCACCGTTTCCGCGTGTGAAGCGTTCGAAGATTGCCATGGACCGGCGGCCGGAGAAGGCATCCGCCTGTAGCACTAACGCGTCCCGCAGCGCTGCGTAGCCGCACAGCACCACTGCAGGGCGCGGGCCCAGCTGCATTGTGAACACCCGGCCCCAGCGGCCGGAGAGCTACGGGGAGCCGGTGTTCAGCGGGTGCCCATCGGGTTCCTCATCGGAGCCATTGCCCCCAGCTCCCTCTTCCTTCAGACCCAGGAGTCCTCGTCTCAGACCCTCATTCCTCAGGCCCAGGAATTCAGATCCCCAGCTCCTTCCTCCCTGAGATCCAGGAATCCAGGGCCCCACTTCCTTCTTCCCTTGGGACCTAGAAGCCTAGCTTCCCAGCCTACTGCAACCTCAGAGTCGTCACCTGGGCGCTCAGTACTCAGCCTCCCCATCTTGAACCAGGAGAACAGACCCTCTGCTCCCCTCTTCCCACAACCTGATTTCCTGCTCTGGGCTCCTTCGTTACGACCCAGTATCCCGGCCCCAAGCTCTCCACTCCCTATTCTCCTTTCCTAGTACTCAGCGGGCCGGAGCACTCATCCTTCCTGTCCTTCCTCAGGATCATAGCTGTCTTCATTCAGGAGGAGTTCTAGTCCCCAGCCCCACCTCCACGAATCCAGAATTCCGTTCCCCCATTCCTGTCGGGAATGGAGTGCGCGGTCCAGGCCTCCGGACTGCAGCTGCAAGTTCCTCAGCAATGGGAGCGGCCTGGGCCGAGGAGGTAGGGACCCCCGCATCTGACCGCGGCACCCACCCTACCCCCGCCACGCCAGCGCCAGCGCCAGCACTAGAAGCCACAACAGCAGCGCTGCGATACCCGCGATCAGCATGCCTGCAATTCTCCACGCCTGTACCCCTTCACCTCTATTTGATTTCCAAGGGGTCTTAGGGGTGGAGCGGGACGGAGACCCGATGTGGGAGGAGTGGGCGTCTCCGGGCTGCTTATTCCGTGGATTCCCCAACCCGACATCTCCACCCCGCCCCCAGCCCTAGTGGAACTGTGCCCTGGCTCCCCCTGGCTTTTTTTGAGGCCTGCTTTAGCCTGCCCTACTTAGCAACTTTCGTGCACCACCATTTTCATGTCAACACACCTGGCCAACAGGTGCACCCTCCTGAGCCCCTAGCACCTTTGAGTCCAATTTACTTGGCCTGTAGGTGTGTATTCCTCAATCTCTGGGCCACCTCTGGCCCCCTGAACGCTGTACCCTGTACCTGATTCCTAAATACACACCGACTCTCAAATACTCTTCCTCCTCTTCTTCTTCTTCTTCTTCTTCTTCTTCTTCTTCTTCTTCTTCTTCTTCTTCTTCTTCCTCTTCCTCTTCCTCCTCTTTCTTCTTTCTTCTTTCTTCTTTCTTGAGTTTTGCTCTTGTTGCCCAGGCTGGAGTGCAGCAGTGGGATCTTGGCTCACTGCAACCTCCACCTCCCAGGTTCAAGATTCTCCTGTTTCAGCCTCCTGAGTAGCTGAGATTACAGGCATGCACCACCAGGCCTGGCTAATTTTTGTATTTTTAGTAGAGACGGAGTTTCACCATGTTGGCCAGGCAGATCCCAAACTCCTGACGTCAGGTGATCTGCCTGCCTCGGTCTCCTGAGGTGTTGGGACTACAGGCCACTGCGCCTGGCTCAAATACACTTCTAAAGACACCTCTGGCACTCCTGTGCTCTGTGCCTGTGATTCCTAGGAGCTCACACTGAGCTCTTGTCACTTCCATTGCTCTTGGGACCCTGTGTGCTACGCTTGTTCCCCAGATCTGCCTTCAATTTCCCTGGCTTCTGGGTGTCCATCAGTCTGGCACTTCTGCGCCTCTCCTTAGTTCTTCAGGGTGCCTTTCTGCATGTTGACCCCCTTGTACCTCCATATTATGTCTTGCCCTGAATCTACCATCTCTGTTCCCAAGGCATTGGCTCCCAGATGCCCCCAAATGTTCTGTGCCCATGCTGCTTAACCCCCTGGTATCCAGTCCCCCAAGTCCCTGTCTGAGACCAGGCCATGACGACAGACAAACTTATCCCTTATTCTCTCATCTATCCCCCCACCCCCCATCCTAGGGCATGGGCTAGAGGGGGCAGACTCAGGTCTGGACGGGCCAGGGCTGGGGTGGTGGGAGCAGTGAGGTTGGGGCTGTATATTTGGAACAGACTGTTCAGGAATGTGGTCCACCCTCCTGCCTGTCCCTGCTTGGTCAGATCCAGCCTTCCTCCAAGTGCCTGGCACAGGGCCCAGACCTGGGGAGATGGTGGGGGGACTGTGCAGAGCCTAGGACTGGCATTGCCTCTGGGAGGGTCTCTGTGTATCTTTGTTTCATCTCTCAGTCTCGCTTGCTCTCTCCCTTCCTCCCTCCCTCCCTCCCTCCTTCCTTCCTTCCTTTTTTCTTTTCTTTTTTTTTTTTTGAGACAGAGTCTGGCTTCTGTCCCCCAGGCTGGAGTGTGGTGGTACGATCATGGCTCACTGCAGCCTCAACCTCCTGGGATCAAACAAGCCTCCCACCTCGGCCTCCCAAGTAGCTGGGACCATAGGTGCACACCACCACGTCCAGCCAATTTTTGTATTTTTTAAGAAGACAGGATCTCACTGTGTTGCCCAGACTGGTCTCCAACTCCTAGGCTCAAGCAATCTTTCTGCCTTGGTCTCCCAAAGTGCTGGGAGTATAGGTGTGAACCAGAGTGCGCAGCCTCCCTCACTCTCAGTCTCTGTGTTTCTGTGTTCATCTCTCTCTCTTCTCTTTCCGTCTCTTCCCATCTCTCTCTCTTTTCTCTCAGTCTCTGCCTCTGTTTATGTCTGTTTTCTGTCTCTCTTTTCAGTATGTCTGTGTCTTCCTCTCCCTGTATCTCCCCCAGTCTGTGCTTCCCTTTGTCTCAGCCTGGCACTTCTGTGCCTCTCCTTATTTCTTCAGGGTGCCTTTCTGCATGTTGACCCCCTTGTACCTCCATATTCTGTCCTCCCCTATCCTGGGTCTTCCTACCTGTCAGCCTTTCTGGAACCTGGTGACTGATAGGGGTTGTGGGGCAGGGCCCCTGCTCAGAGCTGCTGACTCCACTGACAGTGGGAGTGTGGCGGGGCGCAGTAAGCCGCATCCTCCCCCAGCCCTACCTCACCCGCTGTGACAGGCTTTAATGGATCCTCTTTATGATGGCCTCTGGTTTCTCCCCAGCTCCTGACTCTTCCTCCGTTTTGCTCGGGTGGGCCGTCCTCTGGAATGTCAGCTCTTCCAGAGCAGGGATTTTGTCTTGTTCTCTTCTGTATCCCAGTACTTAAAGTAGTGCTCAGCACAGCAGTAGGCACTTAGTAAATATTTGTTGAATGAATGCCCAGTGTTTCTTCCTCCCTACTTCTCTTCATTTTTTTTTTATAGAGATGGGGTCTTGTTAGGTTGGCCAGGTTGAAGAGGTCTTCAACTCTTGGTCTCAAGCAGTCCTCCTGCCTCAGCCTCCTAAAGTGCTAGGATCACAGGCGTGAGCCACCATGCCCAGCCTCTTTCTTCCCTCCCCTCTCCTCTTTTCCCTTTCTTCTTTTCTTCCCTTTTCTTCTTCTTCTTCTTCTTCTTCTTCTTCTTCTTCTTCTTCTTCTTCTTCTTCTTCTTCTTCTTCTTCTTCCTCTTCCTCTTCTTCCTCTCCTTCTTCCCCTTCTCCTTCTTCCCCTTCTCCTTCTTCCCCTTCTCCTTCTCCCCTTCTCCTTCTCCCCTTCTCCTTCTCCTCCTTCTCCTTCTCCTTCTCCTCCTCTCCTCCTCCTCCTTCTCCTCTCCTTCTCCTCCTCCTTCTCCTTCTCCTCCTTCTCCTCCTCCTCCTCCTCCTTCTCCTCCTCCTTCTCCTCCTTCTCCTTCTCCTCTCCTTCTCCTCCTTCTCCTTCTCCTTCTCCTCCTTCTCCTCCTCCTTCTCCTTCTCCCTCTTCTTCTTCTTCTTTTCTTCCCTTCCATCCAGCCCAGGCTGGAGTGCACTGGCACCATCACAGCTCACTGCAGCCTTGACCGCCTGGGCTCAAGTGATCCTCCCACCTGAGCCTGCCAAGTAGCTGGGACTAGAGGTGCGCGCCACCATGCCTAGCTAATTTTTAAAATATTTGTAGAGATCAGGGCTCATTATGTTGCCCAGGCTGGTCTCAAACTCCTGGGCTCAAGTGATCCTCCCGCCTTGGTGTTTCTATCTCTTTGTAATTAGACTGGATTTCTGTTTTCTCTTTCTTTTCCTCCCTTTTTCTCTCAGGTCTTTCTATCTCTCTTTATTTCTGTTCTCTTTATTTATCTTTGTTTTAGGGTCTCTTTGTCTTTCCTCTCTCTGGACATCACTGTCTTTCCCTTTTCTTAGTGGCTCTCTTTCTCCTCCTGGTCTCTGTTTTCCGGGATCTCTCTGCCATCCCTGTGTATCTCTCTGTCTCTTCCTCTTCCTCTCCATCTCTTCTCAGTGTCTTCACATGTTTTCTCCATCATCTCTCTCTGCCTGTCTTTCTCAGGACCTCTGAGTCTCTCTGTCTCTCCCTCTCTCCCCTGACCTCTGTGTCCCTGGCTGGGTCCTGGGGCCGACTCTGGTCAGTCTGTGATGGGAACAGTGTGAGGATTAAAGAGCTGACATCTTAATCCCCATGTGGGGACCACCTATAAGCCTCACACCAGTCAGCCCCATGCTCAGCAGAGCATGTCCCAGTTTCTGCATCGCCTTGGGGAGACCCTGTTCAGGGTAAAGCCTCTCAGGCCACCTCCACTGATGGCTGAGGAGCCAGTTCCACTCTGCCTGAATCTGGCTCCGTGTGCTTTGGGACGCCTGCGCAGCAAGAACAGCCACTGTCAGCAGGATGTTAGGGTATTAGGTCGGGTCCCAGGTTGGGAGGGTACATGCCTGGGGTTGCTATCCTCATCCCAAAGGGGAGAATTTCAGAGAATTTCAGTGAGAGGGTGGGAGGGCCGAGTGCAGTGGTTCACGCCTGTAATCCCAGCACTTTGGGAGGCTGAGGTGGGCAGATCACTTGAGGCCAGTAGTTCGAGACAAGCCTGGCCAACATGGTGAAACCCCATCTCTACTAAAAATGCAAAAATTAGCCGGGCATGGAGGTGCATGCCTGTAATCCCAGCTACTCTAGGGAGGCTGAGGCACGAGAATCACTTGAGCGCTGAAGGTGGAGGTTGCAGTGAGCTAAGATCATGCCACTGCACTCCAGCCTGGGCAACAGAGTGAGACTCTGTCCCCGCCCCCCGCCCCCCGCAAAAAAAAATAAAAGAAAAGAGGGGCTGGGGATTGAGGGAGAGAGCCTCAGTCCTCGGAACTCCCACTGTCATTGCTCATCTGTCTTTCTCTGGTCATTTCTCTGTTTCTTTCCATTCTCTCTCGATTCCCCCTACCTCCCATTTCTTAGTGTCTGTGTTTCTCTGCTTTTCTCTGTATTTAAGGGTGTCTGCCTCTTTCTTGGTCTCTGACTTGTGAATTAAAAGGTAGTAGTCAGAAGTGCAGTGTCTGGATAGGGCATGGTAGTGTGCACAGGTTGTCCAGAACTTTGGGAGGCTAAGGCTGGAGGATCACTTGAGGCCAGGAGTTCGAGACTAGCCTGGGCAACATAGATTGCCTTTACAAAAAATAAAAATAAAAAAATTAGCGGCTGAGTGCAGTGGCTTACGCCTGTAATCCTAGCACTTTGGGAAGCTAAGGCAGGCAGATCACCTGAGGCCAAGAGTTCGAGACCAGCCTGGCCAACATGGTGAAACCCTGTCTCTACTAAAAATACAAAAAAAAAAAAAAAAAATTAGCTGGGTGTGGTAGCGGACACCTGTAATCCCAGCTGCTCAGGAGGCTGAGGCACAAAAATTGCTTGAACCCAGGAGGTAGAGATTGCAGTGAGCTGAGATCGAGCCTCTGCACTCCAGCCTGGGTGACAGAGCAAGACTGTCTCAAAAAATAACTCAAAAAATAAAAATAAAAGTAAATTAGCCAAGTGTGGTCGTGGTGCAGCCTGTAGTCCTAGCTACTCAGGAGGCTAAGGTGGGAGGATCGCTTGAGCCTAGGAGGTTGAAACTGCAGTGAGCTGTGATCATGCCATTGCATCCCAGCCTGAGAGACAGAGTGAGAGCTTGTCTCCAAAAAAAGGAAAAAAAAAAAAAGAAGAAGAAGAAGGGGAAAAATAAGTGCAGTGTCTGTAGCCTCAGAGTCTGAATTTAGATCCCAGCTCTGCCTGTTTCTGTGTGATCTTGGGCAACTCACTTCACCTCTCTGAGCCTCAGTTTGCTCATCTGTAAAAATGTTATAATAATACTGCTTTGTGTCCAGGTGTGGTGGCTCATGCCTGTAATCCCAATGCTTTGGGGGGATGATGTGGGAGGATCGCTTTAAGCCAGGAGTTCAAGACCAGCCTAGGCAACACTGCAAGACCCTGTCTCTACTAAAGATTAAAGAAAAAAAAGGTTAGCCAGGCACGGTGACTGTAGTCCCAGCTACTTGGTGGTCTGAAGCAGAAGTAGGAGGATCAGTTGAACCCAGAAGTTCAAGGTTGCAGTAAGCCTTGAATTGTGCCATTGCACTCCAGCCTGGGCAACAGAGGGAGACCCTGCCTATAAAAGACACAAACAGGTCAGGCACGGTGGCCGGTGGCTCACGCCTCTAATCCCAGCACTTTGGGAGGCCGAGGTGGGCAGATCAGGCGGTCAAGAGATCGAGACCATCCTGGCTAACACGGTGAAATTCTGTCTCTACTAAAAATACAAAAAATTAGCTGGGCATGGTGGTGCACGCCTGTAGTCCCAGCTACTCAGGAGGCTGAGGCAGGAGAATCACTTGAACCAGGGAGGCGGAGGTTGCAGTGAGCCAAGATCACGCCACTGCACTCCAGCCTGGGTGACAGAGCGAGACTCTATCTCAAAAAAAAAAAAAAAAAAAAAAAGGAAAAAAAGAAACAAAAGCCCCCAAAACAAACCAGAGCAAAATAGGGAGATTTAAATGAGGCATTCAGAACAGTGTGCAAATAGGGAGTGTCATTTAGTGTCAGTGCTTGTTCCATCTTAGCCTCACTTTCCCCTGCTTCCATCTCTCTGCAGTGCCCTGCATCTCTTGCACATTCTCTCTGATATCTCTCTGCTGTCGTCTTCTTCTTGATGTCTCTCTGCTGTCTTCTTCTTTTTCTTTCTTACTTTTTTTTTTTCTTGAGACAGGGTCTCACTCCCGTCTCCCAGGCGGGAATGCAGTGGTGCAATGATACCCCATTGCAGCCTCAACCTCCCAGGCTCAAGCAATCCTCCTGCCCCACTTTTTGACTTTTTGTAGAGTCAGGCCTCACTCTGTTGCCCAGGCTGGTCTCAAACTCCTGGGTTCAAGCGATGCTCCTGCCTCGGCCTCCCAAAGTGCTGGGATTACAGGTGTGAGCCACCTCGCCTGGTCCTGCTGTCTTTTTCTCTGTCTTGGTTTCTCTGCCTCTCTGGCTTCAGGTCCTCACAGCCTCTATCTTCAAGCCTGTCTCCAGGATACAATTTCTTCCACCCTAGTCACCCTAAAGGTGAGGGCAGAACTAGCCAGTGTCTCCATCTCTGCAGCCAGCTCCCTTCTCGCCATCCTAAATGACTGTCATCCTCCTTTTAATTCAGCCAAGACTGGTTTGAATCTATTACAAATGTACTAAGAAATGATACAAAAAGCCCAGAAAGGGGCATACCGTAGAACAAGCTCTGTGGGTACAAAAAGACATGCCACATCTGCCTCTGCCCTGCAGATGGGGTACAGATTGGAGGGATGGGGGATGGGCACGCGGCAGGCACAGCGTGCAGGGAAGAAAGCGTGACTGCCAGAGGGATGGGGGCAGACTGTGGACCAAGAAGGGGACGTAGCAACCCACATGGATGGGCCTCATCTCTCACAGGCGAATCTGGAAGGGTCGGGGTGTTCGCGCGGGCACATGCACAGCTGGAAAGGCCGCGGCAAACTGGCGAGACCTGAGCTGAGCGGGGTCAGGTCGATGTCCTCGGGCGCACCCAGCGGCTGCCGCGAGAAGCTCTGCAGGGCGGCGCTGAGGTACAGAAAGAGCTCCATGCGCACCAGCGACCTGCCCAGGCACAGACAGCGCCCTGCGGGGGTGGCAGGGTGGGGAGTGGCCGTGAGATAAGATGAGGTTAGAGGCTGCAACCCCACATTCCCAGAGGAAAACATAAGAGGAAAGGAAGACAGCAGCTGGGGACGTCACAGATTGACCCATGTAAAGATCTGGGAAAGATGCTTTAAACTGGAGTGGAATGACCTGGGCTGCTTGGGTTCGAATCCCGACCCTGTCACTACTAGTTTTGTGATCCTGGACAAACCACACATTCTGGGTACCTAAAATGGGGATATGAAGACTGGGTGCGCTGGCTTAGGCCTGTAATCTCAGCACTTTCGGAGGCCGAGGCAAGAGGATCTCTTGAGCCCAGGAGTTTGAGAGCAACCTGGGCAACATAGCAAGATCCCATCTCTACAAGAAGTTTTTTAAAAAATGTGCAAGGTGGCACATGCACATACTCCCAGCTGCTTGGGAGGCTGAGGCGAGGGGATCACTTGAGCCCAGGAGATCAAGGCTGCGGTGAGCCATGATTGTGCCACTGCCCTCCAGCCCGGATGACAGCAAGACCCTGTCTCAGAAAGAAAAATAAAAGGAGGGATAGTAATAGTGCCTCATGAGGCTGCTGTGAATGGTAAACACAGGGAACGTAGTGAGGCTGTAAGTAGCTTACCATGGGCCATGCACTACTGTAAGCATTACATCACAATTAATTCTAACAACTCCAAGAGGCAGGCCTTAGTATTATCTCCATTTTATAGATGTGGACATTGAGGTACAGAGAAGTGAAGTAACATACCCAAGGCAATACAGGTAGGGGGTGACAGATGGGATGCAAACCCTGCTGGAATCTGGGCTGCACATTCCCATCGGAAAACATAAGCTCTTAGCTGGGCTCTTGTAGAGGCAGCACTTGACGCACAGTAGGCAATATGGTAAGTTACCTATTATTATGCCAGTTTTTTTCTTCTCCTGCTACTGAGTAAAGAGGGAAGTATTTTTCAGCAGGGTAAAGAGGAAAGCCAAAAAACAAAACAAAACAAAACAAAAACCACCCCAGAACCACCTCAACTGCGCCACCCAGTGGACAGGTAGACAATGACCACTCCCAAGTTCAATTATTTTTTTTTTCTTTTAAACATTTTATATATTTTTTATTTTTGGCTAGTCAGTATTTTTTATTTTAGAGAAAGGATCTCACTCTGTTGTCCAGATGCAGTGGCATGATCACACTCACTGTAACCTCAAACTCCTGAGCTCAAGTGATCATCCCACCTCAGCCTCCGAAGTAGCTGGGACCACAGATGCACACACCACACCACATCTAGGTAATTTTAAAATTTTCAGTAGAGAAAGGGTCTTGCCATGTTGTCCAGGCTGGTCTTGAACTCCTGGCCTCAAGCGATCCTCCCACCTCAGCCTCCCAAAGTGCTGGGATTACAGGCATGAACCAATGCACCTGGCCCAAGTTAAATGGTAATTATTATAATTATTATTTATTTATTTTTTTGAGACGGAGTTTTGCTCTTGTTGCCCAGGCTGCAGTGCAATGGCGCGATCTCGGCCCACTGCAAGCTCCACCTCCTGGATTCAAGTGATTCTTCTGCCTCAGCCTCCAGAGTAGCTGGGATTAAGGCATGTGCCACCATTTCCTGGCTAATTTTTTTCTTTCTTTTTTTTTTTTTTTTTTGAGATGGAGTCTCGCTCTGTTGTCCAGGCTGGAGCGCAGTGGCGCGGTCTCTGCTCACTGCAAGGTCCGCCTCTCAGGTTCACGCCATTCTCCTGCCTCAGCCTCCTGAGTAGCTGGGACTACTGGAGCCCGCCAACACGCCCGGCTAATTTTTTTGTATTTTTAGTAGAGACAGGGTTTCACCGTGTTAGCCAGGATGGTCTCGATCCTCTGACCTTCTGATCTGCCCACCTCGGCCTCCCAAAGTGCTGGGATTACAGTTGTGCATTCCTGGCTAATTTTGTATTTTTAGTAGAGACAGGGTTTCACCATGTTGGTCAGGCTAATCTTGAACTCCTGACCTCAGGTGACCTGCCCGCCTAGATCTCCCAAAGTGCTGGGATTACAGGCATGAGTAATCGCCCCTGGCTGTTAAATTATTATCATTATTTTTTTTTGAGACAGAGTCTCGCTTTGTCGCTGAGGCTGGAGTACAATGGTGCAATCTTGGCTCACTGCAACCTCCAGCTCCCGGGTTCAAGCGATTTTCCTGTCTCTCCTCTGGAGTAGCTGGGACTACGGGCGCCCACCACCACACCTGGCTAATTTTTGTACTTTAAGTAGAGACGGGTTTCACCATATTGGTCAGGCTGGTCTCGAACTCCTCACCTCAGGTGATCCACCCCCCCCGCCAGCCTCTCAAAGTGCTGGGATTACAGGTGTGAGTCACCGTGCCCAGCCCCAAGTTAAATTATTAATCAACCTCCCCACCTCGCTTCACGAGGATTTTAGTCACTACTTGCCCATAGGAGCAGAGTTGAGAGGAGGAATGAATGTCTCAGTACATCCAAAGCTGAGAATGGGTGGAAGGAAGGAGTGAGAGGATTTGGCAAGTGGAATTAGGATGATGAATGTAGGTAGAAATTGGGCCAGAAAGCCTCTGATTCCTGCCCTCACCAGCTGAGAAGGGCATGAAGGCTGGACTCTTCTTGAAGGACTGATTGGCATCCAAAAAATGCTCGAGGTTGAACTCCTGGGGCGTCAGGATCTGGCTGGGGTCGTAGTGGACGGTGTTAAGGAGGGTGATGATACTGGTGCCCTGTGTGGCTGAGGAGGTGGAGTTAGCAGTGTAGGAGGGCTGGGAGGCTCCCAAACTCGTTTCCATTTTATTGGGCTGGGTGTCCTGGGGACTTGATAAGGGGTGGGTATAGGACTCAATCGGGGGCCAAGGAAATATGTGTGGGTGTCTAGGGTTCCAAGTGATGGGTGCTATATGCTGTATTATTGGGGACTTTGGCAGGGATGTGGGAAACCCCCACCCTTTGTGGGAGCAGATGTGGGGTTTCTGGGAAAAAGGAGGGGTCCCTGCGAATAGCATTTAGGCCCAAGGGATCCTCAAGATGAAGTTCCAGGCTCCAGGGCTTCCAGGGAGGGGTTCTAGGAAGGGGATTTGTCATGGTGAAGGGGTCTAGTCCAGTGTGATATGAGATGGGGTCCTGGGAAAGGCCTGAGCTTCTGGATTTAAGGGTCTGAGATTTCTGTAGCTAGGGCTTGGGATGCCAGTTGCTAAGGCCTGGGGTGTTGATGGCTAGTGCCTGGGATACTCCTCGCGAGTTGCAAGAGCCTGCGATGCCTCCTCTTAGGTTGCCTGATGTTGTTTGCCAGGCCTAGCGCACCTTGGGTATCAGGAAGCCATGAAAGGCCGTGTCCCTAGTGACGCGGTGCGGCAAGTTCATGGGGGTGATGTCTGCAAAGCGCTGCACCTCGTGGATCACCATGTCTGTGTAAGGCATGGCTGCGCGGTCTTTCAGCGCTGGCAGCCGCACGTGTCCCACCATGAGGTCGATCTCCTCCTGCACGCGGGCTGGAGGGGAAGGGGGAAGCGGGGTCGAGGGTATCAAACCAGGCTGGGAAGAGGTGTGTGTGAATGTGGGGAGGGGTCTAGGGGCATATGTGAGAATTAGCTAGAGCTGGCTGGGCGCGGCGGCTCATGCCTGTAATCCCAGCACTTGGGAGGCTGAGGCGGACGAATCACTTGAGCCCAGGAGTTTGAGGCTGTAGGGAAAAGAAAGAGAGATCAGACTGTTACTGTGTCTGTGTAGAAAAGGAAGACATAAGAAATTTCATTTTGATCTCTACTAAGAAAATTGTTTTGCCTTGAGATGCTGTTAATCTGTAACTTTAGCCCCAACCCTGTGCTCACAGAAACATGTGCTGTGTGGAATCAAGGTTTAAGGGATCTAGGGCTGTGCAGGATGTGCCTTGTTAACACTATATTTATAGGCAGTATGCTTGGTAAAAGTCATCGCCATTCTCTGTTCTCAATTAACCAGGGGCACAATGCACTGCGGAAAGCCACAGGGACCTCTGCCAAAGAAAACCTGGGTATTGTCCAAGGTTTCTCCCCACTGAGACAGCCTGAGATATGGCCTCATGGGTAGGGAAAGACCTGACCATCCCCCAGCACAACACCTGTAAAGGGTCTGTGCTGAGAAGGATTAGTAAAAGAGGAAGGCCTCTTGCGGTTGAGGTAAGAGGAAGGCCTCCGTCTCCTGCATGTCCCTGGTAATGGAATGTCTTGGTATAAAACCCGATCACACATTCATTCTCTTCTGAGATAGGAGAAAACTGCCCTGTGGCTGGAGGTGAGATATGCTGGTGGCAAATGCTGCTCTGTTACTCTTTGCTACACTGAGATATTGGGGTGGAGAGATACATGAATCTGGCCTACGTACACATCCGGGCACAGTACCTTCCCTTGAAATTATTAGTAACCCAGATTCCTTTGCTCACATGTTTTCCTGCTGACCTTCTCCCCACTATCACCCCCACCCTCCTGCCGCATTCCCCTTGCTGAGATAGTGAAAACAGTAATCAATAAATACTGCGGGAACTCAGAGACTGAGGCCGGTGCAGGTCCTCCGTATGCTAAGCGCCCGTCCCCTGGGCCCACTATTCTTTCGCTCTACTTTGTCTCTGTGTCTTATTTCTCTTCTTGGTCTCTCGTCCCGCCTGACAAGAAATACCCACAGGTGTGGAGGGGCTGGCCTCCTTCAGAGACCAGCCTGGGCAACACGGTGAAACCCCGTCTCTAAAACAAAATAAAAAAATTTGCTGGGCGTGGTGGCGCACACCTATGGTCCCAGCTACTCGGAAGGCTGAGGCAGGAGAATTGCTTGAACCCAGGAGGTGGAGGTTGCAGTGAGCGGGACTGGGCCACTGCACTCCAGCCTGGGAGACAGAGTGAGACTCCGTCTCAAAAAAAAGGAGGGAAAAAAAAAAGAATTAGCCAGGGCCTGGGAGGAAGTGTGTCAGTGAGGGCAAAAGGTTGGCTTGTGCAAGGGCCTGGGCGTGGGGTTGTGTGGGCAGGGCTTCAGGGAGGCTTGGAATCCAGGATCTGATGGGATTAGTTTTGGGACTCTATGCGATGGACGGTGGATTGAGTGGGTGGGCTGTGTGGGAGGGCTGGAGATCAGGGGCAGAGCAGGGGGTACACCCAGAGGTGGAGCTTGGGGAGGTGGAGTAGCAGACAGAACTGTTATGTGTGGGCCAGGCTGTGTGAGAGAGGTAGGGTTCCCTGGCAGGTGCGTGACTGGGGCTCTGGGGCAGGGTTCTGGGAGGACTGTTAGCTGGGCACTGAAGCCGGATGTGGACGCATGCGGTGGTGGAACGGTCGGCACATAGCAAGACTAAGCGGGTGGAGGTGGGGAGCAGTGGCTCACACCTGTAACCCCAGCACTTTGGGAGGCGGAAGTGAGAGGATTGCTTGATCCCAGGAGTAGGAGACCAGCCAGGGCAACACAGCAAGGCTCTGTCTGTACAAAAAATAAAAAATTAACTGAGTGTATTGAATGTGATGGTGCACGTCTGTACTCTCAGCTATTGATAAGGCTGAGGTGGGAAGATTGCTTGAGCCCGAGGTTGGGGCTGCAGTGAGCTGTGATTGTGCCACTGTACTCCAGCCTGGGCGACAGAGTGAGTCTGTCTCAAAAACAAACAAAAAACTAAGCAGAGCTGGGTGCAGTGGCTTACGCCTGTAATCCCAGCACTTTGGGAGGCCGAGGCGGGTAGATCACTTGAGGCCAGGAGTTCGAGAGCAGCCTGGCCAACTTGGTGAAACTCTGTCTCTACTAAAAATACAAAAATTAGCTGGATGTGGTGGTGTGCACCGGTAATCCCAGCTACTTGGGAGGCTGAGGCAGGAGAATGCCTTGGACTCAGGGGGCAGAAGTTGCAGTGAGCCAACTGAGATCATGCCACCGCACTCCAGCCTGGGTGACAGAGTGAGACTCCGTCTCCAAAAAACAAAACAAAGACAAAAAAACCAACAATTAAGCGGGTGGGATCTGGGTCGGGATTCGGGCAGGCTGCGTGGACCTCGTGGGCCATGTGGTGGGATCGGCCTCCATGTGGGTTTGTGGGTTTGGCTGTGGAATCCTGGTGCCAGCAGGAGGCTATATCAGACCTGGGAGGCGGGGCTGGAGGTGGGACTGTGGCTCCCTGCTCTGGGGTGAGGCTTGAACACATGGGCACCTCCGCGCTGCTGTGTGGGTGGGCCTCATCTTGAACTTTCGGGTACTTCATGAGTGCCAGGAAGGCGTGGCGCAGCATGGTGCCCACCGTCTCGGTGCCGCCAAAGAGCAGGTTATGTGTGGTCATCAGCAGGGTATCCATGTGGAAGTGGCTCAGCGGCTCCTCCTTCTCCTGCCGTGGTAGAGGGGTGGGGACGTGAGCCAGGGATCGAGACCCCTTCACTCTAGACCAGTACGACTGCTGCTGGGGGCCCATTCAGTCCCAGCTGGGTTTAACTTTCTTCCCCTGGGAGAGCTGGGGAACGCAGAAGGGCAGGGCAGGGAAAATCTCAGCTGCAGGGCCTACAATTAACTTCTTGGATAGAGCTTGAATGACTTCTTGTTTTTTAAAAAAATACGTTTTATGTATGTTTGTATGTGTGTATGTATGTATGTGTGTATGCGTGTGTGTGTGTGTGTGTATGTGTGTATGTATGTGTTGTAGAGACTGGGTCTTACTATATTGTCCAGGCTGGTCTCGAACTCCTGGACTCAAGCAATCCTCCTGCCTCGGCCTCCCAAAGTGCTGGGATTACAAGCCTGAGCAACTGCCCCCTCCGCCCCACCCCACCTCCTTTGATGACTTCTTAATGAGCTGTAAATTGGCGGTGGCTGCCAGTGGCTCCTGGCTCCAGCCCAGCTGGGCCAGATGCATCAGCTTCTCCAGGGAGAAGGTCCCCCAACCCTGCCCCACCTGGGGTCCCTGTGGGTTTGAGGCAGGGGCAGCAGGAGAATTTCAGGTCAGACTAGAGGTGGGATTTCCAGGTAGGGATTACCTCTGCCATCTTGGTGAGGAAGCAGTCGATGAAGTCCCGGGAAGATCTGGGGTCTAGCGAGGCCTGGTGGTCGTGGACGCAGTGGGCGATAAGGTCTCTCAGGCACTTGAAGTTCTGGAAGGTGCGTTGGTGCGGCCCGGGCACCCAGTCCAGGAGGCTCGGGAAGATGTCGCACAACTGGGGACCAGACAGAGTGGGAGGGTTTTGGAGGAGGACGAAGGGTGTTCAGGGGCGAATGGGGTCAGTGTGGATTAGGTAGGCAGGGACAGGGTCTCAAAGGGCAGCCAGGTTCTGGTGAGGCCGGGGTGGGTGTTGGGGCTGAGGGGGAGTGGGATGGAGGGAATGGCGGCCATAAATGCTCAGGGGAGGGGAGTGGGCGTGGCCATGTAACTCTGGGTGGGGTCAGATGGGAGGGGGCGGGCCCTGGGCGGGCCATTCGCAGCCCTTTCCCCGCCCACTGTTTCCTCTGCATTCCTAGATCCTGCGGACCCCACAGCCCATCCCTGCTGGACTCAGTTGGCTGACCTCGCCCCGGGGGCTGCTCATGATTTGAAAGTTGTCATTGGTAAGGCGGATAATGGTGAGCAGACGCTCATCATCATAGTCGAAGCGGCTGCCGAAGAGCACGGAACAGATAATGTTGGACCCTGAGCGACTCAGTACAAACGTAGGGTCAAAGGGCTCGCCTGAGGGTGAAGAATGGAATGGGTCAGGAAGACGCTATGTGCAGCACACCAGACCTCATGCAGCAACACCATTAATTCGCACAACATCCGACTCAACCATGGCAACGTGTCTTGCAGTGCAAACACAGGGACGTGGTCACAACATGCTGCTTAACAACACCCCAAAAGCATCTGTCAATGCCACAGACAGCACAGAACCCAGAACTTCCTGCAGCACATCGACAGCAACAATACCCAACCACAGAACGGGCTATTCTTGGCAACACAACACACAGCACGCAACATAGCACAAGGCAATCATCAGGCATCAAGGAACACAACAACACAGGGCAACAGAACACCCAGCAAATACGATCACAGTACATGCCAACACACGACACGCAGTGACCTAACAGCCAGCCCAGAAACATCCCAAGACACGGCAACCACACACCAACACATAATGCCAGCATACAGCTACATAATCCTGCCACACAACACACTCTAGTACACAGCAACCTGGCAGACAGCACAGAGCACACGATGTGACATCACAACACATACAGTCAAGGCAGCAGAACAAAGGACACACTATGCAGCAATGCAACAACGTTGGCAGCCAGCAGATGACACAATGCAAAACCACATGCAGTGCCTGACAACTCTACGATCTCACCCAGAAATATCTCAACACAACACGTAGCATCTGGCCGTCCAACAGCTGAACAGACCATAGTAAATACCGAACAACACATTTCTTTCTTTCCTTTTTTCGAGATGAAATCTCGCTCTGTTGCCCATGCTGGAGTGCAGTGGCACGATCTCGGTTCACTGCAACGTCTGCCTCCCAGGTTCAAGCGATTCTCCTGCCTCAGCCTCCCAAGGAGCTGAGATCACACCCAGCTAATTTTTTTATATTCTTGGTAGAGATGGGGTTTCACCATGTTGTCCAGACTGGTCTTGAACTCCTGACCTCAAGTGATCCGCCCACCTTGGCTTCCCAAAGTGCTAAGATTACAGGCATGAGCCACCGCGCCCGGCCCAGTTTTTGTATTTTTTGTAGAGATAGGGTTTCGCCATGTCGCCCAGGCCGGTTTCGAATTCCTGAGCTCAAGTGATCCACCACCTTGGCCTCCCAAAGTGCTAGGATTACAGGCGTGAGCCACCATGCCCGGCCAAAACAACACATTTCAACACAGCACCCAGGACACAATAGCACAGCCCAGAACACCAGATCTGGAGTTAGATGGACGCGGTTTGAATCCTCGTTGGTCTCTTAGTCTTGGTGTGACTTGGGCAAACTGACTTCCTTTCTCCGAGCCTCAGTCTTCTCATCTGTAAAATGGGCCTGATGGCACTCCTCTCATCATGGGGCTACTATAAGGAGTCAGTGAGTGTGTGACTGGGAGTCAGTGAAGGGCCTGACCCATTGCAAGGCTGTTACAGATCATGGTGTTGTGGCAGGTTGTTATGGCCCCCCAAAGATGTCCAGGTCCTTATCCTTACAACCAGTGAATTTGTTACCTTACATGGTAAAAAGGACTTTGCCGATGGGATTAAGTTGAGGATTTTGAGATGAAAAGTTTACTCTAGACTACCTGGCTGGGCCTAATGTAATCACAGGGATCCTTTTTAGAGAGAGGCAGGAGGGACTGAGTAAGAAAAGGTAATGTAGGCTGGGTGTGGTGGGCCACACCTGTAATCCCAGAATATATTGGGAGGCTGAGGGAGGAGGATTGCTTGAGCCCAGGAGTTTGAGACTAGCCTGGGCAACATAGCAAGACTCCCTCTCTATAGAAATTTAAAAGAATGAGTTGAATGTGGTGGCACATGCCTGTAATCCCAGCTACTTGAGAAGCTAAGGTGGGAGAATCAGTTGAGCTCAGGAGGTCCAGGCCGCAGTGAGCCAAGACCATACCACTGCACTCCAGCATGGGCACCAAGAGTGAAACTTCATTTCAAATAACCAAACAAACAGCCAGGCGCGGTGGCTCACACTTGTAATCCCAGCACTTTGGGAGGCCGAGGCGGGCGGATCACAAGGTCAGGAGATCGAGGCCACGGTGAAACCCCGTCTCTACTAAAAATACAAAAAATTAGCCGGGTGTGGTGGTGGACGCCTGTAGTCCCAGCTACTCGGAGAGGCTGAGGCAGGAGAATGGCGTGAACCTGTGAGGCAGAACTTGCAGTGAGCCAAGATCGTGCCACTGCACTCCAGCCTGGGTGACAAAGTGAGACTCCGTCTCAAAAACAAAGAAACAAACAAACAAACAGACCCCAAACTATTATTTTACTTCTGGGGGTGAGAATTCCAAAATCAGCTTCACTGGGATAAAGTCAAGGAGTCAGCAGGGCTGGTGCCTCCTGGAGCCTTGATAAGAGGATCCATTTCCTCGCCTTTTCAGCTTCTGGTCGCCCCTTTATTCCTTGGTGCGAAGCCCCTTCCTCCATCTTCAAAGCACATCACTCCAGTCTCTGCTTCCATCCTCACATTGCCTCTCTCTGACTCTTCCTGCACTCCTCTTTTTTTTTAAATTAATCATGCCCCATTATTTTAAATTATGTACAAAGACCTAACATGTCACCCAGGGACCTCTTCACCCACTGCTTTATTTAGCCGCCAGTCTCTTCGGCAATGGTGAGGGTTTGGTGTACACATTATTTCATCACCTAGGTAATAAGCGTAGCACCCGATAGGTAGCTTTTCAGTCCTCACCCTCCTACCATCTTACCCTCAAGTAGGCCCTGCTGTCTATTGTTCCCTTCTTTGTGTCAATGTGTAGTCAATTGTTCAGCTCCCACCTATAAGTGAGCACCTGTGGTGTCTGGTTTTCTGTCCCTGCATTAGTTCACTTAGGATACTGGCCTCCAGCTCCATCTATGTTGCTGCAAAAGACATTATCTTGTTCCTTTTTATGGCTGTGTAGTATTCCATGGTGTATATATACCACATTTTCTTCCTTCCTTCCTTCCTTCCTTCCTTCCTTCCTTCCTTCCTTCCTTCCTTCCTTCCCTCCTTCCTCCCTCCCTCCCTCCCTCCCTCTCTCTCTCTCTTTCTTTCTCTCCTTCTTTCTCTCTTTCTTTCTCTCTCTCTCTCTCTTTCTTTCCTTTCTTCTTTTGACAGAGCCTTGCTCTGTTGCCCAGGCTGGAATGCACTGGTGTGATCTCGGCTCACCACAACTTCTGCCTCCTGGGTTCAAGTGACTCTTCTGCCTGAGCCTCCCAAGTAGCTCGGAAAACAGGTGTCTGCCACCATGCCTGGCTACTTTTTTTGTATTTTTAGTAGAGATGGGGTTTCACCATGTTGGACAGGCTTGGTCTCGAACTCCCGACCTCAGGTAATCCACCCACCTTGGCCTCCCAAAGTGCTGGGATTACAGGCATGAGTCACCATGCCCAGCCCACATTTTCTTTATCCAGTCTACCACGGATGGGCATTTAGGTTGATTCCATATCTTTGCTATTGTGAACAGTGCTGCTGTAAACAAAGGTGTGCATGTGTCTTCATGGTAGAATGATTTATATTCCTTTGTGTATATACTCAATAATGAGATTGCTGGGCCAGATGGTAGTTCTATTTTAAGTTTTTTTAGAAATCACCAAACTACTTTTCACAGTGGCTCTTGGCTTAAATTTGGAAGCAGAGGTACACTCCCTTTACACCTGATTTCTTAATTTTTTTCCTCCTTGAGCAGGTAATGTGTTGACACTATCCAAAATTCAAAAGATACAAAATGATGGAAAGTGAAATTTCTTCAACCCAGTTTCCCTTCCCAAGTTGATACTAATGTTACCAGTTTCCAGGGTATTCCATACACAAATACACAAATAATAACTTACTATATCCACTGTATCTGTCAGGTTGGGTTGGAATTTTTTTTCTTTTTCTTTTAAGACCGTCTCACTCTGTCTTTCAGGCTGGAGTGCAGTAGGAAATCTTGGCTCACTGTGACCTCTGCCTCCCGGGCTCAAGTGATTCTCGTGCCTCAGCCTCTTGAGTAGCTGAGATTACAGGTGTGTGCCACCACGCCTGGCTACTTTTTGTATTTTTAGTAGAGACAGGGCCTTGCCATGTTGGCCAAGCTGGTCTTGAATTCCTGGTCTCATGATCTGCCCACCTCAGCCTCCCAAAGTGTTGGGATTACAGGTGTGAGCTCCTGGCCACTGTGCTGGATATTCTATTTGCCCTACCATCTCCACTCTCCACCATGACCTGTCTTTTAGAAGGGTGGCCTCTATAAACTGTACCACCCATGGTCCCTTCACCTCTACATTAAAAAAAACTTTGGGTTTGGCCAATGGAAGTTTGAGAGAGGAGCAATGTCAGATTATTTTGCTTGGCTGTGTGAAAGCAGTGGTTGTATTCCTCTGCCAGAAACCATGACCTCTGCTGGGGGCTCTCTTTTACCCCTGTACAATCAGTCTCGGTTTCAGAAACTACTCCCTCTCACTGCACCTTTCCACCTAGGGATGATGGTGGCGTCTCCTTATTGTAAGCCATAGAGTGCTTCAGCGTCTTGTAGGTTTCTTTCACACTGCCCTCCACTTTGTAAAAAGTCCCTCCATTGGCCAGGCGCCGTGGCTCACACCTGTAATCCCAGCACTTTTGGAGGCCGAGGTGGGTGGATGACGAGGTCAGGAGATCGAGACCATTCTGGCTTACATGGTGAAACCCCGTCTCTATTAAAAACACAAAAAATTAGCCGGTCGTGGTGGCGGGTGCCTGTAGTTCCAGCTCCTCGGGAGGCTGAGGCAGGAGAATGGCATGAACCCGGGAGGCGAAGCTTGCAGTGAGCCGAGATCGCGCCACTGCACTCCAGCCTGGGCGACACAGCGAGACTCCGACACACACACACAAAAAAAGTCCCTCCATTAAGCACTCATATTTTTCTGCTGGGGTTCTGATGGACCAAGTCTATCAAATGAATGTATCATAATTTGTTTAACCAGTATCTTGGTGCACATTTTGGTTTCCCACTTTTCATTATGTAAACAGTTCTTTGATGAATCTAGGTGATTTTGCACACTTTCATGTACATAGTAGGAGACATTACTAGAAGTGGAGTTAACTGAATCCAAGAGTATGTTCTTTTGTAATTTAGACAAAAGCATTCACATTACTCTCCTCTGAAGCTGTACCAATTTACAGTTCCACGAACCGTAACTGAGAGTACGGATTGCTCTGGGAGGCTGAGGCAAGAGTGGATACCAGCCTGGGCCATATAGCGAGACACCATCTATACAAAAACACTTAAAAAATGTTCTACTACTAGGGTGTGGGAGAATGCACCTGTGGTCCCAGCCGCTTGGGAGGCTGAGGTGGGAGGATTGCCTGAGCCAGGGGGTCAAGGTTACAGTGAATTATGATTGCACCACTGCATTCCAGCCTGGGAGACAGAGCAAGACACTGTCTCAAAAAGACAAAAAACCCACCCCAAACAGTCAACAAAACAAGAGGCCATGATTTCACACCCAGTGATCTTAATAGCTCAAGTTTTGATTTAGAGACTGTGGTTTTAACAGCTGCTAAATTCCTTATGTTGAGGAACCACTGAGTCAAAGGTTTCAGCCTCTTTCCAAGGGGGAGAGCACGTGGACAATTACCGTCTCATGCAGGCATTTGGTTTTATGGACTCACATGCTTGTTACAAAACCAGACACAGCTTTAGGGCTTCTTATTACCTTCCCCCCAACCCGTCCTTGGTAAAAGAGTCAACAAATGACATCTAAGCTGCCAATACATATTGGAAAATGTTTGAAACTTGAGATCTGTGGTTTATTATGAAACACGCAGTGCCCTGCAGTTTGAATTTCTTCCCAGTTGATCTTAGTACCCTGTCTGCAGATTGAGGGGAAAGGGCAGGAAGGGGAGTAAGTGTAGTTAAGAGCATAGCCCCGGCCGGGTGCAGTGGCTCATGCCTCTAATCCCAGTACATTGGGAGGCTGAGGTGGGTGGATCGCTTGAGGTCACGAGTTCAAGACCAGCCTGGTCAACATGGTGAAACCCCCATCTCTACTAAAAATGCAAAAGTTAGCCAGGTGTGGTGGTAGGTGCCTATAATCCCAGCTACTCAGGAGGCTGAGGCAGGAGAGTCACTTGAGCCCAGGAGGCAGAGGTTGCAGTGAGCCAAGATTGTGCCACTGCACTCCAGCCTGGGTGACAGAATGAGACTGTCTCAAAAAATAATAAAAATTAAAAAAAGAAAAAGAAAAAAGAAAAAAGCATAGCTTCTAGAGTCAAACACATCTGACTACCACATCTGTGCTAGGTACTTTCAGTGGTTGAACCTTAATGGTTCTGACTCTCAGTTTGCTGACATGTCAAATGTGCATGATCATAGAACCTTTATCACAGATTTGTGAAGACTGCATAGCATACTCCATGAAAAGTTCTCCTTAGCACAGCATCAGGCACAGGGAACCTCAACACCTTGAAGCTGCTGTTTTTATTTCTAGGTCCCTAAGATCTTCCTTGTCCTCCTTATGGCTCCCCCCTTGATCCTCCATATTTATTCCTTTCTTGAAAATTAAGGGTCCAGGAAGAAGATGATATCCTGGAGGCCACGCCCACACAATTAGGACATGTGGTGGACATTCGCCTGTTCTTACACCCACTGCTGCTCTTCCTCTGCTTGTCTATCACAAGGGGCTGGCACCTGCACACGAAGTCTGTCTTGAGGGAGACTGTGTAGGGGGCCATTTGGGTCCATTAGGAAAGGGTTTTGAGGTCAGGACGTGGGTATTTGGTGTACATGGGAGTTTGGCGGCCTCTGTTGTAGGAGGCTTTGGAAATGTGTATTGTTGGGAGGTCCTGAGGGAGGAAGTCTGGGATGAACATGGAGATTCTAGGCTGCGGAGGAAGATGTATCATCGCTGTTGGAGGATTCTGGGACCTTACCTTGGTACCTTGGTAATGAGGAAACCTTCAGCTTTATTTTTATTTATTTATTTATTTATTTATTTTTTTTTTTTTTTTTTGAACGGAGTCTTGCTCTGTGCCCAGGCTGGAGTGGGGCGCAATCTCGGCTCACTGCAAGCTCCGCCTCCCGGTTCACGCCATTTCCTGCCTCAGCCTCCGAGTACTGGACTACAGGCCCGCCAACACACCGGCTATTTTTGTATTTTAGTAGAGACGGGTTTCACTGTGTTAGCCAGGATGTCTCGATCTCCTGACCTCGTTATCCCCCGCCTCGGCCTCCAAGTGCGGATTACAGGCTTGAGCCCGCGCCGCTATTTTTTTTTTATTTATTTTTGAGATGGAGTCTCACTCTGTCACCTAGGCTCGAGTGCAGTGGCGCGATCTCAAAATACCAAAAATTAGCTGGGCGTGGTGGCAGGCACCTGTAGTCCCAGCTACTTGGGAAGCTGAGGCAGGAGAATCGCTTGAACCCGGGAGGCAGAGGTTGCGGTGAGCTGAGATCATGCGGCTGCACTCCAGCCTGGGCGACAGAGTGAGACTCGGTCTCAAAAAAAAAAAAAAAGAATGTTCAGCCCTCAGCTGCTCAGCCAGTAGTCATTCTTTTCTCAGTAGCTATTTTCTCCTCAGCTTTGTGGAGTCTTTCCCTTAGCCTGTGCAGCTCTGTATTCAGCCAATGATTTGAGGCCACTGTAAGCAGCTCTTTCCCTTTGGAGCTCTTTTTGTAAGCAAAAACTCAGTTTCTTATGTAAGAAAACCGAATTCCCCTTGAGGAAGAGAAAGAGCTGGAGTCCTTTAAAATTAACTGCCTGTTTTTCTGTGGCTAGTGAGCCTTATCTCTCCCTTTGCCAGGCATTGTGAAGACTCTGTTTCTCTAGCTGTGCAGCTGCAAGGTCACTAGACAGATAATCTCAAGTCATAAAACATGCTGTTCCTTGAAAAGTAAGAAATGATGTAATGCATGTCTCAATTGAATAAGTGTCTTTTGTTTCTCACTTAGTTGTATGCTTCCCCCTGCACAGATCTCCTCCTGCCCCACGAAATGCTTAAAAGGTAACCAGACTTTTTGTTCGGGGCTCCGTCTTTTTGGATGTTGATCTGACTGGGCTGGTGCACCTAAATAATAATCAGAAATCCTCCTCAACCCCTCAGTCTCTCTGATTCCTAAATTATCTCACTGCTAAGGCAGGAGAATTACTTGAGCCCAGGAGTCTGAGACCAACCTGGGCAACATAGTGAGACCCTGTCTCTACAAAAGATTAAAAAAATTAGCCGGGCATTGTGGTGCATGCTTGTGGTCCCAGCTACTTGGGAGGCTGAGATGGAAGGATCGCTCGAACCCAAGAGGTCCTGGCTGTAGTGAGCTATGATCACACCACTGCCTTCCAGCCTGGGTGACAGAGCAAGACCTTGTCTCAAAAAAAAAAAAAAAAAAAAAAAACTTGGGCTGGGCATGATGGCTCATGCCTGTAATCCCAGCACTTTGGGAGGCTGAGGTGGGTGGACCACCTAAGGTCAGGAGTTCAAGACCAGCCTGACCAATGTGGTGAAACCCTGTCTCTACTAAAAAATACAAAAATTAGCCATGTGTGGTGGTGTGCACCTGTAGTCCCAGCTACTTGGGAGGCTGAGACAGGGGCCTAGGATTAAATAAGGAGTTTTGGCAAAACTAGGCTAGAACTCCAAAACCTGCTACATAAGTACTCACGAGGGCTGCTAGTTATTAGTATTATTACTTTGTTGTTATTTTTAGGAGTGGAGCAGGTTGTATTTGTATCTTACATCACAGGCTCTGGTCAGATTTCAATTAATATCACAGATAGGATTTAAACATTTAGTCCATTTACATTCAATGTTATTATTCATAAGTAAGAACTTAATCTTGCTATTTTGTTGTTTTCTGGTCTTCTCTTTCTTCTTTATTTCCTTCCTGTCTTCCTTTTAGTGAAGGTGATTTTCTCTGGTGAGATGATTTAGTTTCTTGCTTAATTTTTTGGTCTATCTGTTGTATGTTTTTTATTTTGAGGTTATCATGGAGCTTGTAAATACTATCTTATAACCTATTATTTTAAGCTGATAATAATGTAACACTGTTTGCATAAACAAACAAGCAAGCGAAAAGAAAGCTAATAAAGTCTCTATTCCTTAACTTCATCCCCCCAACTTTTAAACTTTTGTTGTTACTATTTATATTTTATTTTGTTAAGTCTTGAAAAGTTGTAGTTATTATTATTTTTTGATTGGTTAATCATTTAGTCTTTCTACTTAAGGTAAGAGTAGCTTACACACCATAGTTACAGTGTTATAATATTCTGTGTTTTTCTGTGTACTTACTATTACCAGTGAGTTTTGTACCTTTGCAGGGTTTCTTATTGTTCATGGGCATCTTTTTCTTTCTGATTGAAGTACCCTTTAGCATTTCTTGTAGGGCAGCTCTGGTGTTCCTATCCTTCAGCTTTTGTTTGTCTGGGAAAGTCTTTATTTCTCTCTCATGTTTGAAGGATTTTTTCTCCAGATATACTATTCTAGGGTAAAAGCTTTTTTACTTCAGCCCCTTAAATATATCCTGCCACTCTCTTCTGGCCTGTAAGGTTTCCACTGAAAAGCCTGCTGCCAGACATAATGGAGTTCCATTTTATATTATTTGTTTCTTTTCTTTTGCTGCTTTTAGGAGCCTTTCTTTATTCTTGACCTTTGCGAGTCTGATTATTAAATGCCTTCTTTGGGTTATGTGCTTTGCGTTCTCTAGCTTTCTTGCACTTGAATATTGATATCTTTCTCTAGGTTTGGGAATTTCTCTGTTATTATACCTTTGAATAAGCTTTTTACTCCTATCTTTTTCTCTATGTCATTTTTAAGGCCACTAACTCTTAGACTTACCCTTTTGAGGCTATTTTCTAGATCCTGTAGGCAGGCTTCATTGTTTTATTTATTTATTTTTTTGTCTCCCTGACTGTGTATTTTCAAAAGCTTGTCTTCAAGCTCACCAATTCTTTCTTCTGCTTGATCAATTCTGCTGTTAAAAGACTCTGATGCATTCTTCAATATGCCAATAGCATTTTTCAGCCCCAGAATTTCTGTTTGATTCTCTTTAATTACTTCAATCCTGTTAAATTTGACTGGTAGGATTCTGAATTCCTTCTCTGTGTTATCTTGAATTTTGAGTTTCCTCAAAACAGCCATTTTGAATTCTCTGTCTGAAAGGTCACACATCTCAGTTTCTCCAGGATTGGTCTCTGGTGCTTAATTTAGTTCATTTTTTAGGTCATGTTTTCTTGGATGTTCTTGATGCTTGTACATGTTTGTCTGTATCTGGGCATTGAAGAGTTAGGTATTTATTGTAATCTTTACAGTCTAAGCTTTTGTGTACTTGTCCTTCTTGGGAAGGCTTTCCAGGTATTTGAAGGGACTTAGATGTTGTTATCTAAATTTTTTGTCACTGTAGCCACATCTTCCTTGGGTGGCACCCCAAGCCCAGTAACATTGTAGCTTTTGCAGTCTTGTAGATGTACTGCCTTGGCAGTCTTGGATAAGAACTGGAAGAATTCCTGAATTATCAGTTAGAGATTCTTGTTCTCTTCTGTTCTGTTACTTCCTCCCAAACAAACAGTCTTACTCTCTCTCTCCCCTCTGCTGCCTGGAACCTGGGGGAGGGGTGACATCAGCACCCTTGTGGCCACTTTCACTGGGACCATGCTGGGTCAAACCTGAAGCCAACAGCACTGGGCCCACTGTAATGGCTGTCTGGACACTGCCCTTGTTCACTCAAGGTCCTAGGGCTCTGCAACCATCAGGTGGTGAAGCCAGCCAGGTTTTTGTTCTTCCCTTTGGGGTGGTGAGTTCCTCCAGGCCCCAGGCAGGAAGAGAGATGCCGTCCAGGAGCCAGGACCTTAGCAATCTACCTGGTGCTCTTGTCTATTGCAACTGAGCTGGCACCTAAGCCACAAGACAAAGTCCCTCCCACTCTTCCCTCCTCTTTCCATAAGCAGAGAAGTCTCTACCTATGGCCACCACTGCCGCAGGCCCATAGAGAGTACTGCCTGACTACCACTGATATTCACACAAGGAATAAGGGTCTTTGGTCAGCTTGTGGCAAATGCTTCCAGGCTTAGGACTTTCCCTTTAGGGTAGTGGGCTTCCATCTGGCCTAGTGCAAGCCCAGAAATATTGTCCAAGAGTCAAGGCCTGAAATCAGAAACTCCAAGCATCTGATTGGAGCCTCTACCCCACTGTGGCTACACTGGTACCTAAGCTGCAAGACAAATTACCCTTTACTCTTTCCTCTTCCCTTCTTAAGCAGAGGAGTCTCTCCCCATAGTCACCACAGCTGAGAATGTGCCGGGTTACACCTAAAACCAGTGCATCTCTGATTCTCACTGAACACCCATGGTGAGTACTGCCAGGGTATTGCTGCCAATTTTTCAGAGCCCCAGGAAATCTTTATTCAGTAGCTAATGAATCCTGCCAAAACTGAGTCCTTCCCTTCAAGGCAACAGGTTCCCTTCTGACCAAGGTGTGTCTAGAAATGTTATCCAGGAGCTAGGGCCCGGAATGGGGCTTCAGGACTCTGCCTGGTGCCTTACCCTACTGTAGCTGAGCTAGTGTCCAAGTAGCAAGACAAAGTGCTCTTTCCTCTGTTCTCCTCAAGTGGAAGGAAGGAGTTTCTCCTGGAGCCATGAGTTGTGTTGCCTAGGGTTGGGGGAGCAGTGGTGCAAACACTTTCTTGGCTGTCCCGCTGGTGTTTCACTAGGTTGCATGTCCCCCAAGTATACTAGGCTCCGAGCGCAGCCCAGCACAGGCATTTTCCCAGGAATTGCAGTCCTTGTGCCCTAGATTGCCTTTCAAGTTCATTTAGAACCCCAGAGCACTTTAGCCCACGGTGTTGACACTTGCTAGAAGGCAGGTTCTAATTGCCAGGATGGGTGATTCCCCTCTGGCTATGTCTGGTCTAAATGCACTGCCCATGGGTGCTGGCTGAGTTCTTCTTGGTGTTGCTTTCCACTGTGACAGGGCAGCACTAAGTTCCAATGCAAAGTCGCACAATCCCTGTGTTCTGCTTCCCCCAAAACACGGATTCATTCTTTGCACCATGTTGCCGTTGCTGGGGGTTGAAGGAGAGGTGGTACTGGCAATTCAAGATTGTCTCTCCTATATTCTTCAGTGCTTCTTTCAGTGATATAATGTTAAAAGCATGTACTGTGATCATTCACCTGATTTTTGGTTCTTATGATGGTGTGTTTTTGTGTGGATAGTTGTTCAATTTGGTGTTCATGCAGGGAGGATGATTGGTGGAGGCTTCTATTTGGCCATATTGCTCCACCTCCACCGGACTGAATATTAGCATTTCAAAAAAAAAAAAAAAAAAAGTAAGAGATGAGGTCTCACTATGTTGCCCAGGGTGGTCTTGAACTCCTGGGCTCAAGAGATCCTCCTGCCTTGGCCTCCCAAATTGCTGGGATTATAGACATAAGCCACCATGCCTGGCCATGTTAACATGTTTTCTTATCAAGTACTGGCTCCTTTTTGTTTATCAGCTCTTTCCTCAGTTTCTCTCTCTCCTCTTGCATTTTACTGTAAGCAGCAAGATGTAACCAGGCTGAGGCTGGGTGCAGTGGCTCTCAACACTTTGGGAGGCCAAGGCAGGTGTATCACTTCAGGTCAGGAGTTCAAGACCAAGCCGGTCAATATGGCGAAACCCCGTCTCTACTAAAAATACAAAAATTAGCCAGATGTGGTGGCAGGTGCCTGTAATCCCAGCTACTCGGGAGGCTGAGGCAGGAGAATTGCTTGAACCCAGAAGGCGGAGGTTGCAGTGAGCCAAGATCATGCCACTGCACTCCAGCCTTGGCGACAGAGTGAGACTCTGTCTCAAAAAAAAAAAAGAAAAAAAAAGAAAACAACAACAACAAAATAAACCTTTAACCTTTTTCCTGGAAATCTCCTCAGCTAAACATCTAAGTTTATGTAATTTTACATAAAGGCTATTGAAAAATAGCAAATGCAAAAAGGGCACCCTGGCCTTCCTTTTTCTTCTTGGAAGCAGGAGATGAAAGTCCCATGTGAGAAGTGGCTTCTCTGTACTAGGAGGAAAGAAATGTTCTCGTCATCAGAAACAGGGAGCCAAGGCTGAGGCAAATCTGCAAAAACAAACATTGTTAAACTAACCCTGACTTTTCCTAGTCAAATTTCTGCAATTAACTGTTCTGGTCCAAGGCCTTTTGTCTTGCCACAAACTTATTGTCTTCTTTCTTGCACTATCTTTGGATTTTTTGTGTTGTTCTTTTTTTTTTTTTTTTTTTTTTTGAGACAGAGTCTCACCCTGTCACCCAGACTGGAGTGCAATGGCATGATCTTGGCTCACTGCAAGCTCTGTCTCCTGGGTTCACGTCATTCTGCTGCCTCAGCCTCCCGAGTAGCTGTGACTACAGGGACCAGCCACCACGCCCGGCTAACATTTTGTATTTTTTGGTAGAGATGGGGTTTCACAGTGTTGGCCAGGATGGTCTCGATCTCCTGACCTCGTGATCTGCCCGCCTCGGCCTCCCAAAGTGCCGGGATTATAGGCATGAGCCACCGTGCCTGGCCTCTTTTTATAATTTCTAAAGATGAACATTTAGTGTACTAATTTTCAGACATTTCTATTTTCCAGTATGAAAATGTAAGGCTACAAATTTATCTCTATTTAAAGCTCTTGCTGAACTGCACAAGAATAAATCAGAAACAGTAATTCTTCCCATTTTATCATTTTTCAAAAATTATTGTTTTTGAAATAATTCAAAATTATTCAAAATGAAAAATTATTGTTTTGGTTATTCTAGTTTTTTTCATTTTTCTTTTTTTGTCTTTCCAGATATATTTTCAAATTAGCTTGTATAATTCCACAAAAAATCTTTCTGGGATTTTATTGTGTTAAACCTGTAGGCCAGTTTGGGGAGAGCTGGCTTCTTTATTATATTGAATCTTCCAATTCATGAACATGGTCTCTCCATTTATTTACATATTAATTAATTTTTTCAACATTTTGTAGTTTTCAGCATACAAGTCCTGTGCAAGTGCTGTTAACTATTAAGTATTTAATTTTGTGAGTAACTGTAAATGGTATTGTGTTTTAAATTTTGATTACCTAGGACTCATTGCTAGTATATGAAATTAAAAAATGATTTGTTTTCTCCAAGATGCAGTCTTGCTCTGTTGCCCAGGCTGGAGTGCAGTGGCACAATCTCTGCTCACTGCAACCTCCGCCTCCCAGGTTCAAGCACTTCTCCTGCCTCAGCCTCCCGAGTAGCTGGGATTACAGGTGCACACCACCATGCCAGGCTAATTTTTGTATTTTTAGTAGAGACGAGGTTTCACCATGTTGGCTGGGCTGGTCTTGAACTCCTGACCTTGCGATCTGCCTGCCTCGGCATCCCAAAGTGCTGGGATTACAGGCGTGAGCCACCACACCCGGCCTAAAAAATGATTTTTATAGTGATAGTTTAGTGATTTTGCTGAACTCACTTATTAGCTCTAGAAGGATTTCTTTGGTAGGTTCCTTGGGATTTTTCTACACAGAGTACCATGTCATCTGCAAGTAGGGATAGTTTTATTTTTTCCTTTCCAGTACGAGTATCTTTTATTTCCTTTTCTTGGCTTATTGTGCTGGCTAGAACTACTAGTTCTATGTTGAACAAAAGTGGTAGGAACAGACATCCTTGCTTGTTCCTAATTACAGGAGAAAAGCATTCAGTCATTCACAGTTAAATATAATGTTAACTATTGGTTTGTTTGTTTGTTTTTGTGAGACAGAGTCTCACTCTGTTGCCCAGTCTGGAGTGCAGTGGCACAATCTCGGCTCACTGCAAACTCTGCCTCCGGGGTTCAAGCAATTCTCTTTTCTCAGCCTCCTGAGTAGCTGGGACAAGGGCACCAGCCAGTATCCCTGGCTAATTTTTGTATTTTTAGTAGAGATGGGGTTTCACCGTGTTGGCCAGGCTGGTCTCGAATTCCTGACGTCAGGTGATTCACCCACCCTGGCCTCCCAAAGTGCTGGGATTACAGGCATGAGTCACCATGCTCAGCCTCGCTAGTGGTTTTTATTGAAAGTCCTTTTAAAGCTGAGGAGATGGCCCCTCTCCTAATTTGTTGAGAGTTTTTATACGAACAGGTGTTGAATGTCACCAAATGATTTTTTCTGCCTCTATTTATGTGGCTATATAATTTTTTTCTTTAGCCTCTTAATGTAGTGGATTATATTGATTTATTACTTTTCAGTTAATAGATCTTATTTTTAGAACAGTTTTAGGTTTACAAAAGAAAATTGAGCAGAAAGCACAGAAAGTTCCTATAGACTTCCTTTTCCCCTTTACATCTTGTATAAGTATGGTACTTTTGTTACAATGATTAACCAATATTGATATACTATTATGAACCAAAATCTGTAGTTTAAATTAGGGTTTGTTTTTTCTGTGTACAGTTCTATGGGTTTTGAAAAAGGCATAATATCATGCACCATTTCGGTATCATACAAAATAGTTTCTCTGCCCTAAAAAGCCCATGTGCTGCACCTACTAATCCTCCCTCCTCCCTAAACTCCTGACAACTACTGTTTTTGTACTGTCTTCACAGTTTGAGTTCTTCAGAATGTCATATTGTTGGAATCATATAGTATGTGGCCTTTTCAGACTGGCTTCTTTCACTTAGCTACATACATTTCAGGTTCTTCCATGTCTTTCTGTGGCCTGATTTCTTTTCATTGCCAAATCATATTTCTTCTTCTCTTTTTTTTTTTTTTTTTTGCTTTTTTTGAGACAAAATCTCACTGTGTCACCCAGGCTGGAGTGCAGTGGCTCCATCTCAGCTCACTGCAACCTCCACCTCATGGGTTCAAGCAATTCTCCCACCTCAGCCTCCCAAGTAGTTGGAACTGCAGGCACATACTACCGTGCCTGGCTAATTTTTGTTATTTTTAGTAGAGATGGGGTTTCGCCACGTTGGCCAGGCTGGTCTCGAATTCCTGACCTCAAGTGATCCGCCTGCCTCGGCCTCCCATAGTGCCATAATTACAGGCATGAGCCATCATGCCCTGCCATATTTCATTGTATGAACACACCACAGTTCTTTTATTTATTCACTTGTTGACGAACATCTTGGTTGCTTACAAGATTTGGAAATTATGTATAAAGCTGCTGTAAACATCTGTGCAGAAGTTTTTGTGTGGCTATATGTTTGCAACTCATTTGGGTTAATACTGAAGAGCATGATTGCTGTAGCACATGGTAAGAATATGTTTAGCTTAGCAAGAAACCGCCAATTTGTCTTCCAAAGTAGCTGTGCCATTTTGCATTCCCACCATCAGTGAATGACAGTTTCTATTGAGCCATCTCCTTGTCAGCATTTGGTGTTGTCAGTTTTGGATTTTAGCCATTCTAATAGGTGGGTAGTGGTACATTATTATTGTTTCAATTTTCTTTATTATTATTATTATACTTTAAGTTTTAGGGTACATGAACATGGCACATGGATACATATGTAACAGACCTGCACATTGTGCACATGTACCCTAAAACCTAAAGTATAATAATAAAATAAAATTAAATTAAAAATTAAAAAAATGTAAAAAAAAGTTTTAGGGTACATGTGCACAATGTGCAGGTTTGTTACATATGTATCCATGTGCCATGTTGGTGTGCTGCACCCATTAACTCGTCATTTAGCATTAGGTATATCTCCTAATGCTGTCCCTCCCCCCTCCCCCCACCCCACAACAGTCCCCGGACTGTGATGTTCCCCTTCCTGTGACCATGTGTTCTCATTGTTCAGTTCCCACCTATGAGTGAGAACATGCGGTGTTTGGTTTTTTGTCCTTGCGATAGTTTACTGAGAATGATGGTTTCCAGTTTCATCCATGTCCCTACAAAGGACATGAACTCATCATTTTTTATGGCTGCATAGTATTCCATGGTGTATATGTGCCACGTTTTCTTAATCCAGTCTATCGTTGTTGGACATTTGGGTTGGTTCCAACTCTTTGCTATTGTGAATGGTGCCGCAATAAACATACGTGTGCATGTGTCTTTATAGCAGCATGATTTATAGTTCTTTGGGTATATACCCAGTAATGGGATGGCTGGATCAAATGGCATTTCTAGTTCTAGATCCCTGAGGAATCACCACACTGATTTCCACAATGGTTGAACTAGTTTACAGTCCCACCAACAGTGTAAAAGTGTTCCTATTTCTCCACATCCTCTCCAGCACCTGTTGTTTCCTGACTTTTTAATGATCGTCATTCTAACTGGTGTGAGATGGTATCTCATTGTGGTTTTGATTTGCAGTTCTCTGATGGCCAGTGATGATGAGCATTTTTTCATGTGTTTTTTGGCTGCATAAATGTCTTCTTTTGAGAAGTGTCTGTTATGTCCTTCGCCCACTTTTTGATGGGGTTGTTTGTTTTTTTCTTGTAAATTTGTTTGAGGTCATTGTAGATTCTGGATATTAGCCCTTTGTCAGATGAGTAGGTTGCAAAAATTTTCTCCCATTTTGTAGGTTGCCTGTTCACTCTGATGGTAGTTTCTTTTGCTGTGCAGAAGCTCTTTAGTTTAATTAGATCCCATTTGTCAATTTTGGCTTTTGTTGCCATTGCTTTTGGTGTTTTAGACATGAAGTCTTTGCCCATGCCTATGTCCTGAATGGTATTGCCTAGGTTTTCTTCTAGGGTTTTTATGGTTTTAGGTCTAACATGTAAGTCTTAAATCCATCTTGAATTGATTTTTGTATAAGGTGTAAGGAAGGGATCCAGTTTCAGCTTTCTACATATGGCTAGCCAGTTTTCCCAGCACTATTTATTAAATAGGGAATCCTTTTCCCATTGCTTGTTTTTGTCAGGTTTGCCAAAGATCAGATAGTTGTAGATATGCGGCATTATTTCTGAGGGCTCTGTTCTGATCCATTGATCTATGTCTCTGTTGTGGTACCAGTACCATGCTGTTTTGGTTACTGTAGCCTTGTAGTATAGTTTGAAGTCAGGTAGCATGATGCCTCCAGCTTTGTTTTTTTGGCTTAGGATTGACTTGGCGATGCGGGCTCTTATTTGGTTCCATATGAACTTTAAAGTAGTTTTTTCCAATTCTGTGAAGAAAGTCATTGGTAGCTTGATGGGGATGGCATTGAATCTATAAATTACCTTGGGCGGTATGGCCATTTTCACGATATTGATTCTTCCTACCCATGAGCATGGAATGTTCTTCCATTTGTTTGTATCCTCTTTTATTTCATTAAGCAGTGGTTTGTAGTTCTGCTTGAAGAGATCCTTCACGTCCCTTGTAAGTTGGATTCCTAGGTATTTTATTCTCTTTGAAGCAATTGTGAATGGGAGTTCACTCATGATTTGGCTCTCTGTTTGTCTGTGATTGGTGTATAAGAATGCTTGTGATTTTTGTACATTGATTTTGTATCCTGAGACTTTGTTGAAGTTGCTTATCAGCTTAAGGAGATTTTGGGCTGAGACAATGGGGTTTTCTAGATATACAATCATATCATCTGCAAGCAGGGACAATTTGACTTCCTCTTTTCCTAATTGAATACCCTTTATTTCCTTCTCCTGCCTGATTGCCCTGGCCAGAACTTCCAACCCTATGTTGAATAGGAGTGGTGAGAGAGGGCATCCCTGTCTTGTGCCAGTTTTCAAAGGGAATGCTTCCAGTTTTTTGACATAGTTGGAAGTAAAGCTCTCCTCAGCAAATGTAAAAGAACAGAAATTACAACAAACTGTCTCTCAGACCACAGTGCAATCAAACTAGAACTCAGAATTAAGAAACTCACTCAAAACTGCTCAACTACATGGAAACTGAACAACCTACTCCTGAATGACTACTGGGTACATAACGAAATGAAGGCAGAAATAAAGATGTTCTTTGAAACCAACGAGAACAAAGACACAACATACCAGAATCTCTGGGACACATTTAAAGCAGTGTGTAAAGGGAAATTTATAGCACTAAATGCCCACAAGAGAAAGCAGGAAAGATCCAAAATTGACACCCTAACATCACAATTGAAAGAACTAGAAAAGCAAGAGCAAACACATTCAAAAGCTAGCAGAAGGCAAGAAATAACTAAAATCAGAACTGAAGGAAATAGAGACACAAAAAACCCTTCAAAAAATTAATGAATCTAGGAGCTGGTTTTTTGAAAAGATCAACAAAATTGATAGACCACTAGCAAGACTAATAAAGAAGAAAAGAGAGAAGAATCAAATAGATGCAATAAAAAATGATAAAGGGAATATCACCACCGATCCCACAGAAATACAATCTACCATCAGAGAATACTACAAACACCTCTACACAAGTAAACTAGAAAATCTAGAAGAAATGGATAAATTCCTCAAAAAATACACCCTCCCAAGACTAAACCAGGAAGAAGTTGAATCTCTGAATAGACCAATAACAGGCTCTGAAATTGTGGCAATAATCAATAGCTTACCAACCAAAAAGAGTCCAGGACCTGATGGATTCACAGCCGAATTCTACCAGAGGTACAAGGAGGAGCTGGTACCATTCCTTCTGAAACTATTCCAATCAATAGAAAAAGAGGGAATCCTCCCTAACACATTTTATGAGGCCAGCATCATCCTGATACCAAAGCCTGGCAGAGACACAAACAAAAAAGAGAATTTCAGACCAATATCCTTGATGAACATTGATGCAAAAATCCTCAATAAAATACTGGCAAACCAAATCCAGCAGCACATCAAAAAGCTTATCCACCATGATCAAGTGGGCTTCATCCCTGGGATGCAAGGCTGGTTCAACATACGCAAATCAATAAATGTAATCCAGCATATAAACAGAACCAAAGACAAAAACCACATGATTATCTCAATAGATGCAGAAAAGGCCTTTGATAAAATTCAACACCCCTTCATGCTAAAAACTCTCAATAAATTAGGTATTGATGGGACATATCTCAAAATAATAAGAGCTATTTATGACAAACCCACAGCCAATATTGTTTCAATTTGAAATGGCTACCGACATATGATATGGAGCATCTTTCCTTATGCTTATTTGCTATGTGTATATTTTCTTTGGTGAGGTGTCTGCTCAGATTGTTTGCCCATTCTTTAATTGGGTTGTTTTCTATTGTTGAGTTTTAACAGTTCTTTGTGTATTTAGAATGTAAGTCCTTTATCAAGTATGTCCCCTGCAAATATGTTCTCCCAGTCTGTAGCTTGTATTGTCATTCTCTTGACAATTCTTTTGCAGAGCAGAAGTTTTTAATTTTAATGACACAGAACTTATCAATTGCTTCTTTCAAGGATTGTTCTTTTGGTGTTGTATCTAATAAGCCATCACCAAACTTAAGGTCATCTAGATTTTCTCCTATGTTATCTTCTAGAAGTTTTATAGATACTCACTTTTCATTTAGGTCTACAATAAACTTGGAGTTAATTTTCGTGAAGGCTGTAAGGGAGCATCTAAGGGGGACATACATTAACTTCTTTGAGAGTGGGTGGGTGATTGTGAAACTCTTAGCTGGGTCTTACAACGGACCCTAGATCCATCAGGAGAGCCCCACCTTCAGAAACCCATAATGGAATGTGTTTCATGCATACACGGAGGAGAATATGCAGTCATATGCTCACATGCATGCCTGCACATGATCACACACATGCATATGGCTATGTCCTGATCCAGAGTTCTCTCGTCATTCTCTGTAAGTGGTTCTCTCCTTCAACTTTATTAAGGGATATATTGACAGAATGTCATTAAAATTAAAAACTTCTGCTCTGCAAAAGAATTGTCAATGGACTGACTCTGTATGTCCATTCATGTCTCCTTGTGTCCCTGGACTGACTCTGAATGGGCCACAGCGGCCTTACCTGGTAGGGAGCACAGATTACACCCTGGTATTCAAAGCATGTTGAGTAGGTGAGAGCGTGGGCAAGTGTGCAGGGAAGGCAGGACAGCCACCCTCCAGGTCTGTGGAAAACCCCCCAGGACAGGGATGTTCAGGCCATGTGATGCTATACTAAGCTGTTTTACGTGAGGAATGGGTGCTTTTTAAGACTCTGTCTAGAGGGCTATGGGCACAGATCTGTGTTCACAGATTTTCTGGGCACTTATGTTTTGTGAGACATCAGATAGAGACAACTTTCTAAGCCTCAGCTTTGTCACGTGTAAAATGGGCATGAACGCTTTTCCCCTTCGCAGAGGTTTGTGGCAATTAAGTGAGGTGAGCATGCGACGCTTTTTGAACAAAGGTGACACGGGGGTACTTGCTCAGGAAATAAGAGCTGCTATTATTACTACTCTTCATAGCATACTGTAAGGTTTCCCTTCCTCTCACCCCAGCTCGGAAGCACCTTATCAAGATGAACTGAGCCCCTTCTGTTTCTTCTCTTCCCTCTAACCACCTCGCCCCTTCCTTTCCCCCATCCTGCCCCCATTCTCAGCCCCGCCCATCCAGCTAGCCCCGCCCCTGTCACCGCCCTTTCCCTGGCCCCGCCCACCAGACCTGCACCAGCACAGCCCTTGCTCAGCGGGGCAGGAAGCTCATGGTGTAGTTTCGTGGGATCGTGGCGAAGCCCACGTGTTTGGGTGACACGTCAATGTCCTTAGGCGACTGGGAGGACTTGAAGCGGAAGTTCTGCATGATGGTGGTGAAGAAGAGAAAGAGCTCCATTCTGGCCAGGCCTTCTCCAAAACAGAACCGCTTTCCTGAGGAGGAGAGGCGGGAGGGGTGGAGGTGAAGCCCACTCTCAGTGCAGCCTCACCCCACTACCGACCTCCAGCTGCTGCTCTCCCAGGGAGGAGGGGTGGAATATTATGGCCTGAGAGAGTTTCAGAGGAGGCTCTGATCCTCCCTGAGCCTCAGTTTCTTTCTATAAGGGATGTAACAGTGGTGAACCAATATCGAGATATGATTACTAACCAAAGTCCATAGTTTACATTAGGGTTTACTCTGTGTTGTACAGTTCTATGGGTTTTGAAAAAGGCATAATGTCATGCATCCATCACAGATGGGGTGATCCATGCCAGGTGTAGCAATGGGAGGTTTAGATGCCCCTACCCACCAGATACACTGGCAAATATGACTGCTGTGCTGTGCCATTATCTCCTTTTCGGGGATCTGAAGAATCTGCTGTGTGACCCCAGACAAATAAATCTACGCGGAAAGATGTTTCCTTTCCTTTGGCCTGGAAGCAGGTACTGGGTGCTTGGTAGTTAAGGAAGTATCAGCTGGTGGCTCAAGGGTAGATTCTAACAGGAACTTCCAAGCTGGAGAAATACCAGGCTACACCGCAGAGAGGGGAGGTGGGTGAGGGAGGCGCCTGCTGGTGTGAGCAGTGGCCTGGCAGCAAACAGTGGTCTCTTACCGATGGAAAAAGGCACAAAAGCATCACTCTTCTTAAACTGCCCCTTCTCATCCAGGAAGTGCTGAGGATTGAAGTCCCAGGGGTTGGAGAAGAACTTGGGGTCTTTCAGCACGGAGCCCAGCATAGGGAACACTTCGGTGCCCTGGTAGGGAGGAGGAAAGTGTGTGTGATGAGGTGGGTTGGGGGGATTGGTGAAAGTACACAGGGGCTGGAGGGGAACTAGGGTGCCCCAGGTAAGGGGAAGTGGCAGGCATGGAGGAGTTGGGGTCCTGTGATGGAGGAGCTTTGGGGGATAGAAGGTTCACGTCTCTGAAACAGGAAGTTTGGGAGACATGGGGTCTATGTCCTGCTATGCAGGGTGTTTGGGGGACCTGAGATTTGTGTCCCTAAGATAAAAGGCCTAATGGAAAGGGGGCTTCTGTTTCTTCAGTCAGGAAGTTTGGGAACATGTGGTTGATTCTCCTGACACAAAGCGTCTGGGGAGATGCAGGACTCAGGCGTGTCTAAGTGGGAAGGTGGAATGGATGTGGTGGTTGCCACAGTCTTTTTTTGGCTGAGTGAGGGAGTGGGACAGGGTCTAGAAAACTTCTAATGGGGGTAGGATTCTGGGGACACAGAGAGAGGCTGGAAGTCCCTGTAGTCTGGGGGGTGGGGGACGTGCAGCACCTTAGGAAGGAAGAAATCCCGAAACTTGGTGTCCTTGTTGACCCTGCGGGCCACACCCATGGGGAGCATGTCTCCAAATCTTTGGATCTCGTGGATCACTGCCTCCATGTAGGGCATCTTGGCCCGGTCCTCAAACTTGGGCTGCCGGTTCTTGCCGATCACTCTGTCAATCTCCTCATGGACCTTGGCTGGGGGAGGAGGGGGAATGTGTTTAGGTATCTAGGGGTCTCAGAGCAGGGATGATAGTCCGAATAGGTAAAACCGGGTGGATGACATGGCTCCACCTATGACACGGAGGTAGACCATTCATAACAGACATCAGCCATTCGCATTGTTGGAGCAGGGTCCTGTTAACCAGGTTGTGTCAGAATCACAGGGGAGGCACAGGGAGGAACTTAGGGGATGACCTGGAGGAGCAGACAGCGGGCACTCAGTGGGCTTGGGACAGGAGTGACCGACCAATCAGTGCAGACATTTTCAATATTTTAATAGCTAGTGAGACTCAGCTAATGCCTATCAGCTGAATATTGCCCTGTCTCTGGACAGCAAGGCACGTCTGAGGGTCCTGGGATCTGGGACAGGTGGTTACATTGCACCCGGCTCAGGGGAGTTTTGAGGGTCTGGGGCCCTCCACTTCCCTTCCCCTCCAGCCTTACCCTCCACCTCTGGGTGCTTCATGAGCAGCAGGAAGCCATAGCGCAGGGTGGTGCTGACGGTCTCGGTGCCCGCAAAGAAGAGGTTCAGCGCGGTCAGCACCAGGTTCTTCAGACAGAACTCTGTGTTGGGGTTCTTCTCCTCCTGCAGGGAGAGGGCGCTTTAGACCAAGCTCTTGGGGCCCTTCTAGGGCTTTTCCTTTGGATCTACCTTTCTTTGGTCCAGATCAAAGGTGGAAAGAGGGACCCTAGATCTGCCAGACTCGCTCCAGGTTCCAGCCATTGCCCTGGCTGCTGGCTTTGCCCAAAATTCTCTTCCTTCTCACCTTCTTTACCTCGCTGACCATCTGTCCTTTAATTATCAACTTAGCTGTCAGTTTTTTTTTTTCTTATACAGACTTGGTCTTGCTAAGTTGCACAGGCTGGACTCCAGTTCCTGGGTTCGAGGAATCCTCCAGTCTCAGCCTCCTGAGTAGCTGGAGCTGCACATGCACATGACCATGCAGGCTCACTTTAAATTTTTAAAAAATTAATTAATTTTTGAGACACGGTCTTATTCTGTCAGCCAGGCTGGAGTGCAGTGCTGTGATATTGGCTCATTGCAACCTCTGCCCACCCTGGGCTCTAGCTGTCCTCCCACCTCAACGTCCTTAGTAGCTGGGACCACAGGCCTGCACCACCACACCCAGCCATATTTTTGTATTTTTTTTATACAGACGGGGTTTTGCCATGTTGCCCAGTCTGTTACTTTTTTAATGATAGGAATATTTGGAAAGAGAAGGATGAGGGGAGACGAAGAGAAAGTAGTACAGAGATGGCAAGATGAAGAGTCAGAACAAAAGAGTTTTTCTGAGATACAAGCACAGAATTTTAAGCAACAGCATCCTATTTCTTCTGTAAACATCTTGAAACTTACTGTGGGGGAACCCCTCCCTTGATCCTTTCTCCCTGAGCTTCGGACTCCCTAAAGCCTTCCCACATGGGAGGCTGACATCCAGAGGGAGGTGGGGACCCTGCAATGTAAAGCCAGGTCACCTGTCCACAGAGGTGTGTCTGATAACCAGGACATGAACGGTTAGAGAGCATGGTGGCTAAAAGCACCAGCTTTAGGCTCAGAGAGACCAGGGTTTGAGCTTGGAGGACCACGGCTTCCTCGCTGTGTGACCTCAGTTAAGACATTTAAACTCTCTGGGCCTCAGTTTCCTCCTTTGTACAATTGGGGCTATGATTGAACCTCCTTCAAGAGCTGTTATGAGTGTTCCATGGGGGACTATCTTAAAGCACTTAACGCAGTGTCTGGCACATGGTGGTGCTGTAGAAGTGCTTGCTATTCTAATGCACGTGCACAAGTCCTGCCTGTGGGTGATGGCTCAGTAGATGGAACAGTAGTGGTTGATATCGTTGGGATTGTGAGGATTTTTTTTTTTCTTTACAGAGTCTTGCTCTATCACTCAAGTCGAGTGCAGTGGCATGATCTCAGCTCACTGCAACCTCTGCCTCCCGGGTTCAAACAATTCTCCTGTCTCAGCCTGCTGAGTAGCTGGGATTACAGGCGCATGCCACCATGCCTAGCTCGTTTTTGTATTTTTAAGTAGAGACGGGGTTTCACCATGTTGGCCAGGCTGGTCTCTAACTCCTGACCTCAGGTGATCCACCTGCCTTGGCCTCCCAAAGTGCTGGGATTACAGGTCGTGAGCCACCACGCCCAGCCAATTGTGAGGATTATTATGACGAGGGCTAATTTGAATGGGCCTGTGTTGTCTGCCCGCCCCACTCCCAGACTGATTTCCCTCTGCCTGGCTTTGCACCTCCCTGCATTGGCTGCTGGGGTGTACCTCCTGCATGCGGATGAGAAAGGAGTCGATGAAGTCCCGTGGGGAACTGGGATCCAGCGTGCGCTGGTTGTGCTCCACCTTCTTGGCTATGAAGTCCTCCAGCCCTTGCAGCAACTTAAAGGCCTGTTGCTGTGGTCCTGGCAGGTGTTTCATCACCGAAGAGAACATCTCGTAGAGCTGGGGTTGCAGAGAGGGGATGGGAAGGGAAGGACAGTTGTCGGGGGGCAGGAGCTGATGGGAATGGGATTTGTTTCATAGCAAGGAAGGAACTGAGTTAAAGGTATCTGTCCAGGTGTTTAGGTATTTCAGTAGTGTTGGATGGGAACTTATATCTAAGTTTTCATGTGGGTTAGGTGCCAGGGCTATGGTCTAGTAATTTAGGTGAGAAGAACTGAGGCACATATCCAGGTTTGAGGTATGCAAACGAGGCTGGATTGGAGCACACATCTAGGTGTTCAGATATTCAAGTGAAGTTGAGTTGGAAGACACCTGTCCAGGTGTTTAGCTCTTCAGGTGGGGCTGGTATGAGGTGAGTGGCACCTGTCTAGGTATTTAGGCATTCAAGTGGGCTTGGTTGGAGACAGCTGTCCAGATACTTCCTGGGTCTGGACTGGGGGCTTTTGTATGGGTGTTCAGGTATTAAAGTGGGGCTGGCGAAGATGTTGAAGTGGAGGGGATACCTGTTCAGGTGTTTACCTATCCAAGTGGGATGCACTGGGGGCACCTCTGTAAGGTGTGTGATTGGAAAGGGTTGGGGCACACTTATTTGGGTGTCAGGGAATAATCTGTCTAGATATTTATGTGTTTAGGGTGTTGGTTAGGGCAGCTGTCCCTATTTTCAGGTATTTAAGTGAGTCAAGTAGAGGGTGCTTGGCCAGATATTCCAGTGGGCTAATCTGGGACGTTTGTGTAGATTTGAAATGATTATGATGGGCTGGATTTTGCAGCACCAGGTGTTCAGGTAGGCAGGAGGCGGGTTGAGGCAGTCACTTGTCCAGGTGTTAAGATATTCAGAAGAACTGGGTAGGGAGCATCTGTTAGAAATTACGGTAAATTGGGGATGGGAACACGTGCCCAGATGAGAGAGCTGAGCTGAGGGTATGCATCCTGCCGTCAGGCTCTGTTTTGGGGAGCATCTGTTGAGCTATCCAGGTGTCCTTGGAGACTGGGTATTGGGCATCCCTCCTGGGTTCTGGTGCAACTCTCCAGTTGTCCAATATTGGGGGCTGATTTTGAGGGGACACTGTCTGGAGGGGGTGGGAGTTTGGGCCACCTGTCTCCAGGTAGGAGAGCAGTTGGCAGGTTGTGGTAGGGGCATCACGGGCCGGGCTGCAGCCGGTTACCTGCCCCGTGGAGGTTGCCGTGAACTGGAAGCTTCCCAGCATCATGCGCAACAGTGACAGGAACTCTTTGTCCTCATAGTCAAAGCGGTCCCCAAAGACAATGGAGCTGATTACATTGGAGACGGTGCGGCTCAGGAAGAAGGTGGGATCGATACTGGCGCCTGCAGGTGTGGCGGGAGAAGGGGGTTGGGAAGAGAGTCAACTCAGAGGTCTGAGGAGAGTCAGAATTCCAGGAGGCAGGGCCCTGTTCAGCCAAATTCCCAGCGCCAGACTCCAGGGCTAGAAGTGCGGGCGCCTTTCCCCACCTAGTCCCCATCCCCAGGCAGAACGCGCGCGGGTTCCTCGCCCTGGGCGTTTTCCTTCTCCCGCCCCCGCACTCGGGGTCCCCTGCTCACCGCGAGTGCCCCGGAGGGCCTGGATGAGGAAGCCCGCCTCCTCCTGGATGCGTTCCTCGATGCCGCGCTTGCCCACGCCGAAGTCCCGCAGGATGGTGATGGAAAAGCGCCGGAGCTGCTTGGCGCGCTCCCCGTTGCTGAACACCACGCCTGGGGAGGTGAACGCGGGGGTGGAGAGAGGTCAGGAGGCGGCGGGGGCAGGAGCGGACCAGCTCCAAGGGGCTCCCCAAGGGTGGAGCAGAGAGGGAGTGGGATGGGAGAGAGATAGATTCAGCACCAGTGCCCAGCAGAGCTGCAAACTCAGTCAGAGAAACACGATGTCGAGGTCTAGGTCGAGGTCGAGGTCGAGGTCGAGAGACAGAGAGAGAGAGAGAGAGAGAGAGAGAGACAGACAGACCAGGTAGGAAGAATAAGACAATCAGAAGAGAAACAGAAAGGCCAGACAGAGAGATGCACAGAGAAACAGAGGAATAAGGGGACACTCCATGGAGGAAGGGAAGGCAGTGGGGAGAGAAAGAGAGAGATGGAGGAAGAGGATGGAGGGAGGGGCAGTGAGATATGGGGAGATCTGGGAGGAGGAAATAAAAATGGTGAAAGATTCTTAAGCTGAGCTGGAGAAAAGAGAAAAATACTGAGATAGAAACAGAGAGGGTCTGGAAGGAAGAGAGATGGTTACCAGGAGATGGAGGCTGAAGATGTGGAAGTAGGAATACCCTGAAATCCTAAGACAGAGGAAGAAGTGGGAGAGGGAAGCGGAGAGAGGAGAAACACGGAGAAGCACAGAAGCTGAGAGCGACAAAAAGACAAATGAAGACAGAGGACCAGGGCTGGAAAACAGAAACCCAGGATGTCCTCAGAGATGGAGAGAGAGGGGAAAGAGGAGACTCCAGTGAGAGAGAACAAGGAGATAGGGCAGAGAGAGGCAGGGAGGAATCAGGACAGGGACGCTGGAGACAGGTGAGGGACGCACATAGAGAGGCCACAATGAAGGAAGATGGGGAGAGAAGACCAGACAGGGGGCTCTGCCATAGCCTCCAGTGGGCAGGAGAGTCACGGAGAAGGCTGGGGACACTGAGACCATCGCGTCTGCCTGGCCACCTTCCCCCTCTTGGGCACCCCCTCACCATAGCCTTTGAAGAGCCAGTCGAAGGTGGCCTGCTCGCCTCGCCCGCTGAACTCCTCAGCCTGGTCCACCAGAGCCTCCTTGACGGCATCGTGTCCACACAGCACCACGACCCGCCGGGGCCCCAGGTGAATGGTGAACACGGGGCCATAGCGCTCACTGATCTGATGGGGGCGGGTGGGAGTGGTTAGAGGGAGCAGCCCCCACTCTGAATGGGCCCAGCACGGAGATGTCAGGTACTGGGATGCTTCGTCCCCAGGTTCTCACAGTCAGGGAGCTGGACATCCCAAGATCCTGTCTTTCTGATGCTGAAACTCCAAAACTCCGTTTCCTAAGACTCTGGTCCACACTGGTCAACCCCCTGCCACAAAACCCCAGCGAACAGGGCAGCCCCCACCCCATGCCACCCATCTCCCTGCCTTGGGACACCTTCATGAGGGAGTTATACATCTGCTCTGTGTTCAGCTGCAGGTAGTTTCCAATGAAGGGCAATGGGGTGGGTCCCGGAGGCAGCTTCCCCCTGCTCTTCCTCTGCTGCCAGACAGACATCAAGACCATCACAGTCAGGCAGGCCAGCAAGGCCCCCAGAAGCAGCCCTGAGGCCAGCATAGTGGTAGTGGGATGATAGATGGTGATGGCTGGGGTGGTTTGCCTTTATACCGCCTGAAAAAGAGGGATGGACTTTGGCTGATTACATAATCACCTCATTTCACCTCCCACTACACCTCCCACCATGAAACCCGCCTAGCTTGGGACACAGCCAGCAAGGGAGGATAAGGGGACCCCAGGGCATCTGAACAGAGAGGGGGCCTCCAAACTAAATCTGTGGTACTTCAGGAGGGGTGCCGCAGGGCTGCGGATTTAGGAGGGGGCAACAGATAAGCTGTAGAACTGAGGAGTTTGGAATATTTGCATAGGGGAACACCTGGGTTTTGGATTTGGGATCTGGGAGTGAGAATGCACCCCAAGGTTGTGGATCTGGGGGTTCCAGGGGAGAGGAATCCAAAGGTCTGGGTTTTATTAGTGTGAGATGGAAGTGTGGCTGTGCATGTGGGGGTCTTCTGGTGAGGAGCATGCAGGGTTAAGGGTCTCAGGAGTGGGGATTCCAGGCATGTGGACTTGAAAGTCTTGGGGCTAGGAAGACCCAGGGCTGTGGGTGTGGAGCTTCTGGGAGGAGGAGTGTGTAGCAAGCCCAGCAGGTCCTCCCAGAAAGCCAGCAGCCCAGCACTGGGCCCAGGGGCTGACTTGATTTTGCTTTTTCCCAGAGCTGTCTCTTGATGCCCAGAATCCTCATTGGAACCTGAGTGAGGCCAGGATGGGTGCCATGGAATCTCCACTGCCCATCTGTGGTTGGGAAAGGGGTGGAAGACCAGAGCCATATTTCAGGGGAACTTTCCCCACACCTGGAGAAGAGTACCTTGTGTTATCAGTTGGCAGAGGGATTGGCTAGGTCTGGAGAAATAGTAATAACAACCCCCAAATGGTGGAAAAATCTCAAGTGTCCCAAGGGTTGTAATTTACAAAGAACTCCACTGGTTTCCAACCCAGATCATTAGGGAAACCCACTAGATTGATTGTATCATCCCTATTAATCTTATGATTGCTATTTATGTTTCTCATTCTATATAAGGATCTGCGGAGGACAGAAAACAGACAGTGGGCAGGGGACATGTGTGAGTGGCCCTGAACTCCCATCTCTCCTGCTCTGCATCCTTAGTTCCACTTTCTGGATTTGGTTTTCCTGCCAGTGGAAAGGGAGTGTTGAGGAAGAGAAGATCATATTTGAGGGTGAGTTAAGTCTCCTTTAAGGGCGATTCCTGCTTTGTCAGGGGCTACTACTATCAGCAAGCAGAGGAAACAATAGCCGAAGAGATTGGGGTAAACTCCAGTGTTAGGCACAGAGGCAGATCCTGGGGTGGGTGTGAGTGGAGAAGGGATGAGTAGCCCTCCTGTCCTTCCCTCAGGGACATTCTTCCTTAGTAAACAGGACAGTTACCCTTTGGTGAGCACGGTCGTATACGGGAAGATTAAGTCTAGGTGTGTATGATCTGGTCGAATCTTTGTAACAATGAGGTTGGTTCATCGTGATCATCCTCATTTTGAAGATGAGCAGATTTAGACTCCATAAATCCTCTTGAGTGAGGTCACACAGGGAATAAGTGAGGGAGCTGGGATGTGAACTTTCTCCTCGACCCCCTTCATTGACTGGCCTAGATCACCCTGGGAGTCAAGTGGGGGCCAGACTTAGCAGGAGGTGAGTGCTGGGACTGGCATCAGCAGTGGACATGCTGATGACATTGGCGGGTTCTGATATCAGCATCAGGTGTGTCCAGGGAGGGAGAGGCATCGTGTTGGCTTTGGGACTGCCCCCAGGTGTATGCGAGGATGGGAAACAAGTTGGCACTGAACTTGACACCAGGAGAATATTGAAGTCATGTTTGGTGCCAAGAGGGCTCTGTGTGTTGTCTCACGTGTCATTGAGGGCATAAGAGTGTCCTGCTTCAGGAGGGCATAAGAGTGGCACCATATAGGGTCTGAGGTTGGTCCCAGTGAGCTCTGACATGAGCATGAGGCAGGTGCGATATTGGTCCTATGTGGGCCTGAGATGAGCCTCAGCCAGACCCTGAGAGGGGCCCCAGATGGCCACAGGACAGGCTCTGATGTTTGGACCTTCCAGTGTTGCACCTGTCCTCTGGGTCACCAACTGTGGACAAGTGGAGGTCGGTGAGGTTGGCCCCCGAGGGCTGACATCTTGCTCAAAGTGTTCTAGGATGCTGAGCTCTGAGAGCTGTGTGGAGGGAACAAAGGTCAGAGAACAAAGCGGAGAGGGGAAAGTTGTTTGTTGATTTTGGAGGGGAAGAGGTGGGAAGGAGGATTAGCACCAGCTTGGCAGATATCAATTGCTCTAATCCTGGTCACCAGCCTGCACCTGGGCCTGGCTCCTCCTTTTCCTTCTTTTTTCTTAAAAAGGTGGGAGACAGAAATCTGGGGAGTTTGTTTCTCAGTGGGGTTGGCACTAGGAAGTGCACTGGGTGATCGGCAGGTTGCCATGACCTGGCCAGGGAGGGGGTGGGGAGAGGCACGTTGGGAGAACTCTAATATTTGTGGACATAGAGGTCAATCGATTTTGGACTTGTTGATTACCCTAGAGCATGGAGTGAGAGAATGGTGTCTGAAATCATGTGGGAGGGACTTGTCCCAGTGGGCAGTGTCTTGGGAACAGGCTTTTGGAGTGAGTTAGTGGCGAACCCAGGAAGATCCCTTTCCTTTGCTGGGCCTCAGTTTCCCTTTCTGGATGGATAGTACAATGATTAAGGCCTGGATTGGAATCCTAACCTTCTCCTTTCTCTGTTGTGTGGCCTTGAACCGCTGACTTCATCTCTCTGAGCCTTATGGAGCCAAGAACAGCTCTTACCTCTTCAGGTATTTAGGGGAGAAGCATATGTGTTAATGCAGATGAGGTTCATGGCAGTAAGTGCTCAATGAATAGTAGTCGTTCTCTTTAATCTGTAGGATGAAGCGGATGGATGAGATGTTCCCTAAGCACATTCCTTGCTTTTACATCCTCTGGTCTAAAGCTCACAAATCTTTTCCTTTGGGAAGGAGGAAAGGGACAGAGTCTTTGGGAACCTCTTTCCCCATCCCTTCCTCAGCACAGCCAAGCTTTACCCCATGGAGCTGTAAATAGGAAATTAATCCTTCATGGCCTCCTGGAGTGTGGTGCTGAGTTAGGCAGTATCTGTGGAAGGACAGAGCAGTATTAGACTCTCAGGTTATTCTGGTTGGCCCTGGAGCCCTGCACAGGACTTTGCCCACCTGTCTCTCTACCGTTGTCTTGCATCCTGTCTTTCTGTCTTCTCTTTCTCCTTCCCTGCAAGTCGGTGTTCCCCTCAATCACCCTGTGTGCTCCTGCATCTTTGTATTTTGTGCCATTTTGTCCAGTGAGTTCTCCTGGATGCCTCTGCCATGTTTATCCTCATTTATACAACTGTCTGTGTGTCATTCTGGGTGCATGCTTGTAGTGTCTATGTGCATGTATGTTTCTGTATGTCAATGTTGATACATGAATTTATGTGTGCACCAGGCTTTGTGGGGTGTATGTTTGTGCTTAATAATGGGTATCCATTCCAACTTATGTCTGCACATGCACATGTGTGTGTGTGCCTGACAGGGTGTGCCACTGTTTCTCAATGCTTGCCAATCTTTGTGTCTGTCTCTGCATACAGCATGTGTGCACACATGATTTAGGGGTGTCTACGATGTGCATTTCTGTGTAAAACAAGATGTATGCTGCATATTCATATTTGTGTGTATGCATTCACAACTAGGTGACTACATATAAGTATGTGGATGTTTTTTCTTTTTTTTTTTTTTTTTTTTTGAGACAGAGACTCGCTCAGTCCCCAGGCTGGAGGGCAGTGGCATGATCTCGGCTCACTGGAAGCTCTGCCTCCCAGGTTTACACCATTCTCCTGCCTCAGTCTCCTGAGTGGCTGGGGCTACAGGCGCCTGCCACCATGCCCGGCTAATTTTTTGTATTTTTAATAGAGATGGGGTTTCACCATGTTAGCCAGGATGGTCTCGATCTCCTGACCTCGTGATCCACCCACCTCGGACTCCCAAAGTGCTGGGATTACAGGTGTGAGCCACCGCGCCCGGCCAGTATGTGGATGTTTTCATGTGTTCATTCTGGTGTCTGTATGCAGACTTGTGGGCCATGTTGCATACACTTGAACATCTGATATTTTCCTGTGCTCTTCTGTGTTTGGATTAAAACAGTCCTATCCCAGTTCCATTTATCTGCTTGAAAAAACCCCCAGACCTGCAGGAAGCTGTTTATGAGCATAATCTTAGTTAAACTCCTCATCGCAAGCCTGAGGTTAGCTTTATCATCTCCATTTTGCAAATGAGTTAGGTAAGGCCCCCAAAGTCGGTCATAAGTGACTTGCTTCTGCATTTCACAGCTAATGAGTGTAGAGCCTTAGTATGGTGTTGTGTGATGGTAAATTTTTTTTTTTTTTTGAGATGGAGTTTTGCTCTTTCGCTCTTGTTGCCCAGGCTCGAGTGCAATGGCGCGATCTTGGCTCACTGCAACCTCTGCCTCCTGGGTTCAAGTGATTCTCCAGCCTCAGCCTCCCGAGTAGCTGGGATTATGGCCACCACACGCAGCTAATTTTTGTATTTTTAGTAGACACGGGGTTTCACCATGTTTGTCAGGCTGGTCTCAAACTCCTGACCTCAGGTGATCCGCCCACTTCGGCCTCCCAAAGTGCTGGGATTACAGGCATGAGCTACCATGCCTGGCTGTGAATGTAAGTTTCATGCTGTTAATCACCACTTTGGACTGCCAGGCCCCACCTGTTTTTCTTTATGAAACATTAGAAAAACTGCTTGTACTCTCTTGTGCTTCTTCAAATACTTCCGTGTAAACATGTAACAAAAGATTTCAAAATGTTAGAAAAAAAAGTCTTATAATAGGAGGGAGACTTGACCTTCTATAGTGTTTGCACTCTTTGGGTCAGTATACCCCTCAGGTCGTTGGCAATGAAGCAGTGGGGGGGTTGGGGTACTAGTGATTGTGGTCAGAGATTGAAATGTCTGTGTTTCACATTTCAGAGTGATGACAAGGATTTGGGGAGTGGGGCTGTGGGCATGTTGGCTGAAAATAGAGTGAAGAAGGTGAAAGAAGAGAAGACAGTCAAGATTCTTTTTTTCCGAGTGTTTGGACAGCTCACATCCATGGCCATGAAGTTCCTCCCTACCAGGAAAATGGCAGGACTTAGAGTTCAGAGATGGGAAAGAAGTTGGATACATGACAGGGATGAACAGCTTTTTTTTTTTTTTTTTTCTTTTGAGATGGAGTCTTGCTCTGTCGCCCAGGCTGGAATGCAATGGTGCAATTTTTTTTTTTTTTTTTCTTTTGAGATGGAGTCAGCTCTGTCGCCCAGGCTGAATGCAATGGTGCAATCTTTTTTTTTTTTTTTTTTTTTTTTTTGAGATGGAGTCTTGCTCTGTCGCCCAGGCTGGAGTGGAATGCTACAATCTTGGCTCACTGCAAGCTCCACCTCCCAGGTTCATGCCATTCTCCTGCCTCAGCCTCCCAGGTAGCTGGGACTACAGGTGCCCACCACCACGCCTGGCTAATTTTTTGTATTTTTAGTAGAGACGGGGTTTTACCGTATTAGCCAGGATGGCCTCGATCTCCTGACCTCATGATCTGCCTGCCTCGGCCTCCCAAAGTGCTGGGATTACAGCCACCCGCCATCATGCCCAGCTAATTTTTGTATTTTTGTAGAAACCGTGTTTCTCCATGTTGGCCAGGGTGGTCTTGAACACCTGACCTCAGGTGATCCATCTGCCTCAGCCACCCAAAGCGTTGGGATTACCGGGATGAGCCACCATGACTGAACAACTTTTTTTTTTTTTTTTTTTTTTGATACAGAATCTCGCTCTGTCACCCAGGCTGGAGTGCAGTGGCATAATCTCGGCTCACTGCAAGCTCCACCTCCCGGGTTCATGGCATGCTCCTGCCTCAGCCTCCTGAGTAGCTGGGACTACAGGTGCCTGCCACCACGACTGGCTAATGTTTTGTATTTTTAGTAGAGACTCTGTCTCAAAAACAAGACAAACAAAAACAAACAAACATGATGCAACTATATGCTGCCTATAAGAAACTCATTTTACCTGTAAAGACGCATATAGACTGAAAGTACATAGATGGAAAAAGATATTCCATGCAAACAAAAACTAACAGCAAGCAGTAGTAGCTATAACTTATACCAGTTGAAACAGATTTAAGGCCGGAGGGGAACGGTGGTTCACGCCTGTAATCCCAGCAATTTGGGAGGCTGAGGTGGGTGGATCATGAGGTCAGGAGATCAAGACCATCCTGGCCAACACGGTGAAACCCTGTCTCTACTAAAAATACAAATATTAGCTGGGTGTGCGCCTGTAGTCCCAGCTACTGGGGAGGCTGTGGCAGAAGAACCACTCGAACCTGGGAGGCAGAGGTTGCAGTGAGCAGAGATCACGCCACTGCACTCCAGCCTAGGTGACAGAGTGAGACTCCGTCTCAAAACATCATCAACAACAACAGCAACAATAACCCCGATTTTAAATCAAAAACATTAAAAATAAAAACAAAACAAAGTATGAACCCGGGGGGTGGAGGTTGCAGTGAGCCAAGATCACACCAGTGCACTCTAGCCTGGGCAACAGAGCAAGACTCCATCTCAAAAAAAAAAAAATATTCTGGCAGCATCACATTTCTTAGTCCCAGAAAGAGGGGCATGTGACTAGGCAAAAAATGACCCAGGTTCCATTTCATGCACACACCCTCTGGAGCACAAATCTCCTTCTCTCTATCCCACTCAGACCTGGGTTTCTCTCTTGTCCCTGTATCTCTTTGTTTCTTTGCCTTTCTCTTTGTTCATCTCCATCTCCAACTTTTTGTCTAGTTGGAGTTCTCTCTGAGTCATGGGTGCGTTCACTCTTTGGGTTCCTCTTGATTCTCTTCTCAGCCCTATGTCACTTTCTCAGTCTCCTTCTCACTGAAACTTTTTTCCTGTCTTTTATTCTTTCTGCTTCTATCTACCTCTCTCTGTTTCTTTGAATTGTCTTTTGTCTCTGTGTCCTCCTTGACATTTATCTTTGACTCACTGAATCTCTCTCTCTCTCTCATCTCAATTTTGTTTTGTTTGTTTGCTTTGTTTTGTTTTTGAGACAGAGTCTCGCCCTTGTTGCCCAGGCTGGAGTGCAGTGGCGTGATCTTGGCTCACTGCAACCTCCACCTCCCGGGTTCAAGCAATTCTCCTGCCTCAGTCTCCTGAGTAGCTGGGATTACAGGCACCCACCACCATGCCTGGCTAATTGTGTGTGTGTGTGTGTGTGTGTGTGTGTGTGTGTGTGTGTGCATGTATTTTTAGTAGAGACAGGGTTTCACCATGTTGGCCAGGCTGATCTCGAACTCTTGACCTCAGGTGATCCACCTGCTTTGGCCTCCCAAAGTGCTGGGATTACAGGTGTGAGTCACTGTGCCCGTCCTCATCTCTATTTTGATCTCACTCTGGTTCTGTTTCTATGCATCTCTATTTTCTCTCAGTCTTGATTTCTGTCTCCATCACATAATACCTGGCATAATCTGCCATGCTCTGAATTTCTCTGCCTCAAGTCCTCTGCAATTATTTTTCTTCTTTAGCTTGCTTCTACTTTTCAGTTCAAGTTCCTCCACTCCTGGCTTCCTATCTGGAGGTGGGATGGTGAAGGGAGCTCTGTTCTAAGAGTATTTGCTCTCTCCCTTCCTGTCTGAATAGGAAAACCAGACTCACAACCAACCACCATCACCACACACACGCCACCACCCTGAATGGGTGTTAAATGCTGTGGGTGAGGATCAGAATGGGATGGGGAGGTGAAAGCTAAGAGAGTCAAAGGAGATGGGCTGAGCTGAGTCTCTACTCCAAGAAAGACATTCTAGCAGCAGATCCAAGAGACAGAAGGTGGCACTGTGTGTGAGTTACTCAGTTTTCCCAGAATTTCCACCACTTCTGGACACATGATGCCTCAGTTCAGCCAGCCAAACCCCATTCCCAAAACTTACAGATACCTTGAGGGATTCTGTTTCCAAGTCTGTGAATACACTCGTGTGAAAAGGACATTGAATTTTGATAAATAGTATATGTGGGTAGGATATAATATCCAGGAAGTTCATTTCAGGACAATAAGGCTTTGAAAATATTTGGTGCGGAAAAGGTAGTGAATCACTTTTTAGATTATTAAGGAGCGCAATCACTAATTGCACTGGAAGAGATGTTCTCCTCCAGAGACTGGGGTTCAGAGGTGATCTCTACACCTTAGACTTTCAAAACACACACACACACACACACACACACACTACAGCAAAGTTCTTTTTTTCCTTTTTTAATTTGATACAGCAAAGTTTTGATACACCAACACAGGTAATCTTTGATTATTGTTATTTAACATCTTGAGTAGAAAACAAGAACTTTTTGAACAAAACCCTTTCAATTGATTTATTTCTCTTGTTTTCTAAATCTTCAGCTTATTTTCCTTATTAACATTCTAGTGTTCCATTATACAGTAGGGTGGCTGTAGTTAACGATAATACATTGCATATTTCAAAATAGTTAGAAGAGAGGATTTTGAATGTTCTTACCACAAAGAAATGATAAATGTCTCAGTAATGGATATAATAATTACCTGAATTTGATTGTTATACATTGCATACACATATCAAAACATCACACTGTACCCCACAAATATGTACAATTATTATGTGTCAATTAAAAAAATTTAATAACTTTAATAAGGTTTATCCTTAATTAAGTAATGAACAAAGAGTTTTCCTTGTTGTCTATCAAGACTTTCTAAAACAACATGGTCTGCCAGCTGCAGTGGCTCACGCCCGTAATTCCAGCACTTTAAGAGGCTGAGGGGGGGGTGGATCACTTGAGGCCAGGAGTTCGAGACCAGCCTGGCCAACATGGTGAAACCACATCTCTAGAAAAATGCAAAAATTATCTGGGCATGGTGGTGTGCACCTGTAGTCCTAGCTACTTGGGAGGCTGAGGCATGAGAATCGCTTGAATCCTGGAGGCAGAAGTTGAAATAAGATTACACCACTACACTCAAGCCTGGGTGACAGAGTGAGAATCTGCCTCAAAAAATAAAACAATAAAAACAACAACAACATGGTTTCCCTATTTGATAGATGGGGAAACAAGTCCCAGAGGTTGAGTGACTTGATTTAAGTCACTTAACTTAAAGGTTAAGGATTTCCCTGTGTGAATTCAATTTACCTTTATTCAGGTGGGAGATTATAGGTTATATAACCACCCCCCATATAAAGCAATCTCTTCCCCGATGACACTCAAACCCGGAAAACTTGAATCCCAGGGTATTCAGATTTCGGTATAATCTGATCTCCCAGGACCTACTTAGGCAGGATCTGGTGCCCAGGACAGAACATGTTGACCTGGCACCATGGAGCTGGGAGGGGCTGTCACCACCTTTCTGGCACTCCGCTTGTCTTGCCTACTCATCCTCATTGCCTGGAAATGAATGGATAAGGCAGGAAAGCTGCCCCCGTGTCCTACACCAATTCCTTTCCTGGGGAACCTGCTGCAAGTTTGAACTGATGCTAAGTTTCAGTCTTTCATGAAGGTGAGTCTGTCCGTCTCCTTTAATAGGGCTAAAAGCAACTAATCCTATAGCCAGATTCACATAGAACCTTATGACTTCTAAAAGATAGACTCTCAGAAACACAGACTTTGCAAATCTTAGAATTCGGAAATTCCAGAATCCTAAAATGTTGGAAACACACATTCTCAGTGCATTGACATAAGATTTTCATGATCTCAGGACTCTGGAATCACAGTACATTATATTTTTAAACACAAAGATTCTTTGACTCAGCTTGTCTTAGCACTTTGAGACTTGGTATCATGAAGTCTTAAGATTCTAGAAATTTAACATTTCAGAGGGAGAAGTATGAATCTTGGAATTTATTGAATCCAGGTCCATAATTTTAGAGATGCAGACAGTAACCCTTGTGGGGAGGGATGAGCTTTTGCCGAGGATGACAGAAGCCAAGACTTCCGCGCCTCTTTCCCAGTATTCCTTCCAAGCCCAGATTTACCTTGGTTCCTTAGTACCATGTTTATATCCCTCTGAAATCGCCATCCTCTAAAATCCTCAACTGGCCTATGCTTGGTACTCCAATCAGCCCCTCCTGCTGTATTTTCCTTCACTCCAAGCTCAGGGAGAAATACGGCCCTGTGTTCACTGTGTACATGGGTCCTGGCCAGTGGTAGTTTTATGTGGACACGAAGCAGTGAAGGAAGCCTTGGTAGACCAAGCGGATGAGTTCAGTGGCCGTGGAGAACTGGCTTCCATAGAGCGAAACTTCCAAGGTCATGGTAGGTAGCAACAACAACAAAATCAATAAAACCAGAAATGACCTCAATGCACTCCCTATGTGCCAGGTTCTTTGGTAAGTAGTCTACATGGCTTATTGCACTGACTCCCTTAGGAGAACTGTTAACATTATACTAATGCTGTCAATGAAAAAGCTAAGATAGGCCAGGCACGGTGGCTCACGCCTGCAATCCCAGCACTTTGGGAGGCTGAGGCGGGCGGGTCACCTGAGGTCAGGAGTTTGAGACCAGCCTGGCCAACATGGTGAAACCTGATTTCTACTAAAAACTAAAAATAAAAATTAGCTGGGCATAGTGGTGGGCACCTGTAATCCTAGCTGCTTGGGAGGCTGAGGCAGGAGAATTGCTTGAACTCTGGAGGCGGAGGTTATAGTGAGCTGAGATTGCACCATTGTACACCAGCTTGGGCAACAAGAGTGAAACTCTGTCTCAAAAAAAAAAAAAAAAGAAAAGAAAAGAAAAAGCAAGGTTAATGTTACACAGTAAGTGGTAGGATAATTTTATTTTGAGCCTATGTCATCTGACTCTAAACTGTTTTCTGTGTTATTTCTGCTTTTATTTTTAATGGATTAGTGATACATTATATATATATATATATGTTTATATATATATATGTATATATATATTTTTTTATATTTATTATATATTTTTATATATATATATATATATATATATTTTTTTTTTTTTAGACAGAGTTTCACTCTTGTTACCCAGGCTGGAGTGCAATGGCATGATCTTGGCTCACCACAACCTCTGCCTCCTGGGTTTAAGCCATTCTCCTGCCTCAGCCTCCAGAGTAGTTGGGATTACAGGCATGTGCCACCACACCCGGCTAATTTTGTATTTTAAGTAGAGATGGGATTTCTCCATGTTGGTCAGGCTGGTCTCAAACTCCCATCCTCAGGTGATCCACCCGCCTCAGCCTCCCAAAGTGCTGGAATTACAGGTGTGAGCCACTGAGCCCGGGGGATTAGTGATATTCTTTATGCACCCACAGCCAACCCTCATACCCCTCATAGCTAACCTTATTTCTCATCTTCCTATACTCATACACATACCTAACCCATAGGTCTCTCCCTCCTTCACTTAGGTAGATCTCTTTCTCTCATGCATCCATCTCTAACTGCCCACATCCTTCAATTCCAAGCAGGCTCACCACATTCTGTCTATCTATCTATCATCTATCTATCTATCTATCTATCTATCTATCTATCTATCTATCTATTACCTTTTCTTCCTTCTGTCCATTGATCCATATTCATCAGAAAATCCATTCATTATTCTTTCTATAAAAATATCTTTCACTGTATTATTTATACATCTGTCAATTAACTTTCTATTTATTCATCTATACATCATTCCATCCATTCATTAATGCTTTCATCATTCATACATCTATCAATCTCTCTATCCACTCTCCAACTGTTATTCACTCAGTTATTTTTTTATTTATCCAGTTCCACCTCTGCTTCCTGTAAGAAACACTCTTTGATCTCCCCTATCATTCCTGCACTGATTCCCTTTTCCTGCATCTCAGTCTGGACTTTTTTTTTTTTTTCTTTCCCGAGGATCCTGCAGAGAGGGAACCTTACTCTCTTGATTGAGCCTTGAAGGTTGAGGATGGCTTCCTGGACAGCAGAGTCTAGAGCTTTCATAATCTTTCCCCATCACTGCCTAGCACAGAGTTCAACATGGCAAGGGGAGGGAGGCAGAAGCCTGAGACTGAGATCTTGGCAGGTGTAGCTCTGGCCAATGGAGAACAATGGAGGATTCTCCGACGCTTCTCCCTGACCATCCTTCGGGACTTCGGGATGGGAAAGCGGAGCATTGAGGAGCAAATTTAGGAGGAGGCCAGCTACCTACTGGAGGAGTTCCGGAAGACCAAGGGTATGGGGGCCACAAGGGGAGGGCCACTAAGTGACTGGGTGGTTATGGAGCTCTCAGTCATGAGAAGATGGGCCTTGGTGCGAGAAAGCTCTGGAATGGAAGAAGAGGGAAAATATTAAGAATCCACTGAGATTTCTGGCCAACTTCCATATTAAGAGTTTACATGATCACGCCTGTAATCTCAGCATTTTGGGAGGCCAAGGTGGGCGGATCATGAGGTCAGGAGATCGAGACCATCCTGGCTAACATGGTGAAACCCCGTCTCCACTAAAAATACAAAAAAATTAGCTGGGCGTGGTGGCGGGCACCTGTAGTCCCAGCTACTCGGGAGGCTGAGACAGGAGAATGGCGTGAACCTGGGAGGTGGAGCTTGCAGTGAGCGGAGATTGCGTCACTGCACTCCAGCTTGGGCGACAGAGTGAGACTCCGTCTCAAAAAAAAAAAAAAAAGAAAAAAGAAAAAAGAGTTTACATGAGCTGGGCATGGTGGCACATGCCTGTAGTGTCAGCTGCTTGTGGGGCTGAGGCTGGAGGTTGCTTGAGCCCAGGAGTTCAAGGCTGCAGTAAGCTATGATCATGCCACTGCACTTCAGTATGGGAGACACAGTGAGACTCTGTCTGTTAAAACAACAACAACAACAACAAAACAATCAACATGGAAGACCCTTAGAGACCACTTATCTAGAAACTTTCATCAGTGGATCTTGGCGGGGGGTCTGTGAGCTCTTGATATCCTACACAGATTTTGGTGACATGTGACTTTGTAACTTTTCTTGAAGACAGGCTCAAATTTCATTACATTTGTATATCTGTATTGTGGCCAAAAAATACATAACATAAAATTTACCATATTCACCATTTTAAGTGTCCAGTTCAGTAGTGTTAAGTATATTCATGTCGTGAAAAAAATCTTTTGACTTTTTTTATCTTGCAAATGTTAAACTCTATACTCATTTCATTGCGTTTTTGAAGGAGTTCAGTTCCACCAAAAAATAAGGTCTAGAAACACTGGGATCTATAGAGAAAAGACAGAGAGGCTGAAAAAAGAAAAAAAAAACAGAGAAAATTACATAAGAGGTAGAAATAGAGACACATTTTCTCTACACCTGAGGCGCCTTGCCTGGTCTACATGGGTGATTAACAGGTCTATATAAAAGCTTCAAATGCCCATGTACCCCAGAAATTTTCATAAAATTGTGTATTCGTGAATACGTGCATTTTTCTAGACAAATTCTTCCCAGATCTACTGATCTTGTTTTACAGAAGGTGTAGGTGAGGGCAAGGGAAGGATTTTGTTTTGTTTTGTTTTGTTTTGTTTTGTTTTGAGACAGAGTCGTGCTCTTCTTGCCCAGGCTGGAGTGCAATGGCACGATCTCAGCTCACTGCAACCTCCACCTCCCGGGTTCTAGCGATTCTCCTGCCTCAGCCTCCTGAGTAGCTGGGATTACAGGCACCTGCCACCACGTCCGGCTAATTGTTGTATTTTTAGTAGAGACGGAGTTTCGCCATGTTGACCAACTCCTGACCTCATGATCTGCCTACCTCAGCCTCCCAAAGTGCTGGGATTACAGGCGTGAGCCACCGCGCCCAGCCGGGAAGGATTTTTTAAATTGCTCAAATGGAATTATCGGTAGAGCTAGACAGAATTCAGGAACTTTTATAATGTGTCCCTTATCCCACTTTTCCCCAAATATGTGAGCCTCTAACATCAACACATTTAAGTAATAATAATAAAAAATAATGATTAAGTTCAGCTAGCTTTTCTTGAGTGCTTACTGTATGCCAGGCATTGTGCTAATTATTTTATATGGATGATGATACTGAATCCTCATGACTCTTCACCCTTTAGAACTTCAGGACGTGGAAACACAAAATCCCCGACTTTGGGGGGTCATTTAACTTAATCTTCTACTTGGTGTCTGTGGCCTGTGGCTGCTGTAACAAATTACCAGGAACTTAGTCGTCTAAAACAACACAAATGTATTTTCCTTCTGTTCCGAATTTCAGAAGTTCAAACAGGCTTTCACTAGCTGACACCAATGGACCATCTGATTTTCTGCCTTTTCTGGGTGTTAAAGCTGTACTCCTTGTAATCCTGGGTTCACTACCCTGTTCTCCATCTTCAAAGCCAGCAGCGTAGCTTCTTCAAACCTCTGTTTGCCTCTGGCATCGCATCTTTTATTCTTTTTCTTTATTTTGGAGACAGAGTCTTCCTCTGTTGCCCAGGCTGCGGTGCAGTGGCGTGATCTCAGCTCATGCAACCTCTGCCTCCTGGGTTCAAGCGATTCTCTTGCCTCAGCCTCCTGAGTAGCTGGGATTACAGGCGTGTGCCACCACACCCAGCTAATTTTGTATTTTTAGTAGAGACAGGGTTTCACCATGTTGGCCAGGCTGGTCTCAAACTCCTGACCTCAGGTAATCCACCTGCCTTGGCCTCCCAAAATGATGGAATTACAGGTGTGAGCCACTGCGCCTAGCCTCACATTTTTTTTTTTTCTAACTCTGATTCTCCTCTCTCTTTTTTTTTTTTTTTTTTTTTTTTTTTTGAGACGGAGTCTTGCTCTGTGCCCAGGCTGGAGTGCAGTGGCGCGATCTCGGCTCACTGCAAGCTCCGCCTCCCGGTTCACGCCATTCTCCTGCCTCAGCCTCCCGAGTAGCTGGACTACAGGCGCCGCCAACACCCGGCTATTTTTGTATTTTTAGTAGAGACGGGTTTCACTGTGTTAGCCAGGATGGTCTCGATCTCCTGACCTCGTGATCCACCCGCCTCGGCCTCCCAAAGTGCTGGGATTACAGGCTTGAGCCACCGCGCCCGGCCTCTCCTGCCTCTCTCTTATACAGACACACGATATTATATTGAGGGCCAATCTCGACAACCCAGGCTAATCTTTTCGTCTCAAGATTCTTAATTTACTGGCATTTTCAAAGTCTCTCTTGTGTTTTTGTTACCCTTATATACATACATAGCCTTCCAGGCATTAGGTTTTAGAGACCTGGAGGTGGTTATCTTTGCTGGCCATTATTGAGCCAACTGCCCTGCCAAAGTTAGATAGAATCCGTCTCCAAAAACTTCTGATCTGGTCCATTTGGGTAACTTTAGTAATGAGGAACTCACTACTTGCTTAAGGAAAATTCCCAATTTTGGCCCCTCTCCTTAATAATGCAATTCAAAACAAGCCAAAGGATTTCTCCTGGTGCAGATGAGAGACACTAACACACTTCCACTCAAACGTTTCTAGTGTCACCTCCATTGTCTGAGTTGCCTTTCACTGGTCTAAATAATCAGGCCGGGTGCAGTGGCTCACGCCTGTAATCCCAGCACTTTGGGAGGCAGAGATGGGCAAATTGCTTGAAGCCAGGACTTCAAGACTAGCCTGGCCAATATGGTGAAACCCTTTCTCTACTAAAAATGCAAAAATTAGCCAGGCGTGGTAGTGCACACCTGTAATCCCAGCTACTTGGGAGACTGAGGCACGAGAGTCGTTTGATCCCAGGAGGCAGAGGTTGCAGTGAGCCAAGATTGCCAAGATTGCACCACTGCACTCCAGCCTGGGGTACAGAGAAAGACTTCGTCTCAAAAAAAAAAAAAAAAAAAAAAAAAAGAAAAAAGAAAAAGAAAAGAAAATCAAACATTTATTGGATGCTTCTATGTGCCAAGCACTGTCCTAGTTCCTTGCATACCAGACTTTATGTAATATTTACAACTCTATGACCTTGTCCAAACATCACACTCATTTTGAAGATGATGAAACATAAGTTCAGAAGGTGAAGTCACTCATCCCTAAAGCATAAAGAGGAGTAACTCCACCAGTGGTGATCTTAATCAGTCACATAACTGCTTGTCATTTGTGTCAATCCTGTCCTAGTCACCTAGCATGCCTCTTTCCCATTCTGTAAAAAACCCATGTACGAGAGCCAAGCTGGGACCATGGCTTTTTGGTGCTTTTAAGTAAAGACCAAATGTCCTGGCAGCGTTCAAGACTCCAAGCTGCCTGTCTCCTGATGTCTGATGAGTAATTGAACACCACCAGTGTGTCAGTTGTTAAGTTAAAGAAGCGACCAAACAGGCCTGGTGTGGTGGCTCACGCCTATAATCCCAGCACTTTGGGAGGCCGATGTGGGTGGATCACGAGGTGAGGAGTTCGAGACCAGCTTGACCAACATGGTGAAACCCTGTCTCTATTAAAAATACAAAACTTAACCAGGCCGGTGGCAGGTGCCTGTAATCCCAGTTACTCTGGAGGCTGAGGCAAGAGAATCACTTGAACCCGGGAGGTGGAGGTTGCAGTGAGCTGAGATCGTGCCATTGCACTCCAGCTTGTGTGACAGGCTGTCAAAAAAAAAAAAAGAAGCAACCAAACATGCATGGCTTGCATCTGAGATCTCTTTCTGCTGGAACTTAGAATGCATGATTTGCCCTGGCTTTCCTAACAAAAACACCTGCTTTTGTTTTGTTTTGTTTTGTTTTATTTTGTGCCATTCTCCGCTATATTTTCTGGCCCCTTCCAGCTAAGATCCACGAAGAGATTAACCAGGTGATTGGACCACACCGGCTCCCAAGGGTGGATGACCGGGTCAAGATGCCCTACACAGATGCCGTCATCCATGAAATACAGAGACTGGTAGACATTGTACCGATGGGTGTCCCCCACAACGTCATCCGGGACACTCAGTTTCGAGGTTACCTTCTGCCCAAGATGGGGTTGCACCCTCATTGCCTCCCTTCCACTGCACTCCTCTATCTCCCTGGTTCCCTATCCGTGTAGCCCAACACTGATTTCTCCTAACTGCCCCCATTTTCACCCCAGAGCACAGACGTATTTCCCGTGCTTGGCTCTGTCCTCAAAGACCCCAAATACTTCCGCTACCCAGATGCCTTCTATCCCCAGCACTTTCTGGATGAGCAGGGCCGCTTCAAGAAGAATGAAGCCTTTGTGCCTTTTTCCTCTGGTAGGTTTCTCCCGTCTGACTTCCCCCAGGCATGTGCTAAATCCACCCCCCAGCCACTGGTCTGTATTTGCAGTTCAAGTCACAATGTGAATTTGAAGGTTATATCATAGAACCATAAAGTTTTAGAATCCCAGAATTAGTAAATATTAGGGCGATTGACTCTGATAATTAGGAAAAAAGTTAGGATGCTAATAGCACTAAACAGGGCATAAACCAACTGGCTGTTAAGAACAAAATAAGACATATTTTCTATTTTTCCAGCCAGGTAGTCTCTGAACCTTTGTCACTGATCTACGAAAGGAGCCATAGACAATATGTAAATGAATAAGTGTGTGTGTGAGCCTGAAAAACTGTTTACGGACACTGAAATTTGAATTTTGTTTTTATCTTCATATATCACAAAAGAGTCTTTTTTCCCCAACCATTTTAAAATGCCAAAAGCATTCCTAGTTTGCAGGCTGTATGAACATAAGCAGCAGGGCAAATCTGCCCAACAGACAGTCATTTGCCTACTCACGGCATAAAATCTTTATGCAGCAACACTTTAAGTGTATGTTGGCGGGGCACAGTGGCTCACACCTGTAATCCCAGCACTTTGGGAGGCCAAGGCAGGTGGATCACTTGAGGTCAGGAGTTCGAGACCAGCCTGGCCAACATGGTGAAACCCTGTCTCTACTAAAAATACAAAAATTAGCCAGGCGTGGTGGCGGGCACCTGTAATCCCAGCTACTCGGGAGGCTGAGGCACAAAAATCACTTGAACCCGGGAGGTGGAGGTTGCAGTGAGCCGAGATCATGCCACTGCACTCCAGCCTGGGTGACAGAGTAAAACCCTGTCTCAAACAAACAAAAAACAACAACAAAAAGTGTATGCCATTTGGAACCTGGAGTCAGGGCGGTGGTTGGGAATCTGGACTCCACTCCATCATTTAGAAGTGGTGGGGCCTTGGGTGAGTCACTTCAGCTCCCATCTGTGAAACAGGGATTAATCCCTCCAAACAATTGCAAGAGTGGCTTATAAACAGTAAGTGTTATTAAGGGTGAGTTTTCACTTTTATTCGTCACCAGTGTCTGGCACCTAATAGGCATTTGACAAACCCTTGAGTAACTGAAATGAACACAACCTTGAAACTCATGGACCCTATAGAACCATTCCCTCTTGGAACGGGATGGAATCCCAGCCATCAGAGAAGTAGCAGGTCCTAGCTGAGCACTAACTATGGGTACCCACTAAGCCTGTGTAACACCCCTTTATAAAGCAGTCACTGTCATGAGCCCTGAGGTGCTGATGAGGCAGCTGAGGCTCAGTGGGGTGGTCAGTCCAGACACCCCCGACACCCCCATGACATGTGCAGGTGCGACCCTTCCTTCTGCCCTCCCCTGTGCCTGCAGGAAAGCGCATCTGCCTGGGCGAGGCCATGGGCCGCATGGAACTCTTTCTCTACTTCACCTCCACCCTTCAGAACTTCTCTCTACGCTCGCTGGTGCCGCCTGTGGACATCGATGTCACCCCCAAGCTCTCAGGCTTTGGCAATATCCCCCCGACCTATGAGCTCTGTCTTGTGGCCTGCTGAGTGCCACCTCCTGCGGGGCAAGGAGGAAGCGGTGAAGAACGCAGCTCTCCTCTCGTGTTCAGAAGCACCCCCTCTTCCTCATCTTACTAATCCTCAAGCATCCCTAAGAGGAGGCACTATGATTACAGAGTCAGCCAGGGTCACCTGAGAATGTACAGCTGCGTGTCTTCCCCTCCCATAGAAGAGCAACGCCCTGTGCAAGATTTGCACCTCTGCCTGCAGGTTTCATAGTCACATGGTCACCGTTGCTTAGGTTTCTGGCTAATTCTTTCTGTAGTCCCTGTGTTTTCATGTTGCCCCTTTTTGTGTGTGCTCTGATTTTGACCTAAATGTAGTCTAAAATCCTTTCTCCTTGGCTCTCATCTTTACCCACCAGCCCCCGAAAAGTGAACAAAGACCTCGTCTGTTGAGCGTAGGAAGTTTATTGTGTATTGTGTGTGACAGCGATGTAGGGCACAGCCAACAGCTTGAAATGTCTTTCTTGACTTGTTATTAGTTATAGTTTCTGCCAACTCCCCTCCAGTGACTTCCCCTGGGTAAAATGCCCCATCCTCACCCATCTTGCTGACTCATTACCTTTCTCCGCCATCATCTCTTCTTCTAATCTTCCTTCTTGTTTCCTCTCAGCACAACTCCCAATTCCAAATACTCCCCAGTCTGTTTGTTTGCTTTGGATGGAGTCTCACTCTGTGGCCCAGGCTGGAGTGCAGTGGCACCATCTAGGCTAACTGCAACCTCTGCCTCCTGGGTTCAAGCGATTTTCATGCCTCAGGCTCCTGAGTAGCTGAGATTACAGGCACGTGCCACTGTACCTGGCTAATTTTTGTAATTTTAGTAGAGATGGGTTTTTGCCATGTTGCTTAGGTTGGTCTTGAAATCCTGACCTCAAGCGATCCACCCACCTTGGCCTCCCAAAGTGCTGGGATTACAGGCGTGAGCCACCATGCTTGGCCTCCCCACTCCATTTTTGAGGATAGCTCAGTTATCCCCAGCTTCTATCATTCCCTTTCCAAACTCCATTAACTGACAAAAACATTCCCTCTTTTTCATTTATTCAGCCAATATTTACTGAATACCCAACAAGTGCCAGTGTAGTCTTCAGGGACTTGGGACCCATCAGTAAGCAAAACAGACAAAAACTCCTGCCTTCAAGGAGCTTACATGCTAGTAAGGAAGGTGGACAATAAAGCATACATGAAATAAATATGCAAATGACGTACTGCATTAGAAAAGCAAGGCTGGTAAGTGGGATATGCATTCTGTGATTGGAATTGTAAATGGATGGTTAGGGGTGGTTTCACAAGGTGGTGGAGCAGCAAGCTGTGAAGGTATCTGGGAAGGGAGTGTTCCTGGAAGAATGATTACCCAACAGCAGTGGCCGGGCGTGGTGGCTCATCCCTGTAATCCCAGCACTTCGGGAGGCCCAGGCGGTCGGATCGCCTGAGGTCAAGAGTTTGAGACCAGCCTGGCTAATATGGTGAAAAGCCTGTCTCTACTAAAAATACAAAAATTAGCTGGGCGTGCTGGCAGGTGCCTGTAATCCCAGCTACTCGGGAGGCTGAGACAGAGAATTGCTTGAAGCAGAGGTTGCAGTGAGCTGAGATTGTGTCATTACACTCTAGCCCAGGTGACAGTGTGAGACTCTGTCTCAAAAAACAAACCAACAAACAAGCCAGCAGAGTCCTAAGGCAGGAGGCTGTGCGCATCCAGGAATCCACAGGAAGCAGGTGTAGCTGGCATGGAGGAGGAAGACAGAGTAGGAGTGAAGGAAACGAGGCCAGGGAGGCGATGGGGGCCAGACTGTGTGGGGTCTGGCGGGCCAAGGTGAGGTTTTGGCTTTTACCCTGAGAGTGATTGAGGTATTTGGAGGGATGGTGAGCAGAGGATGACATGTACAGACATATTTTACAGGGCTCACACTAGCTATCATATGATGGATACAAAAGCCAAGACCTATTAGCAGACTACTGCAACTGGTGATGTTGACTCAGATCCAGCAGCAGCAGTGAAGCAGGGCAGGAGGTGGTAGATTTGAAATCTGTTTCACTGCCTGAGATGGTGGGGTTTGCTACGGTATTGTATATAGGGTGTGAGAGAAAGAGGCAGTTCAGGCAGGAGTCCAAGGATAGGACCTCATCTTTGATCACCTCTTCTTCAATCTGTCACCTCCAGGGAACCTTAGGACCCGTAACAGTCAGGGTTCCTTTTTTTTTTCTTTTTTTGAGACAGAGTCTCATTCTCTCACCCAGGCTGGAGTGTAGTGGCATGATCTCGGCTCACTGCAACCTCTGCCTCCCAGGTTCAAGTGATTTTCCTGCCTCAGCTCCCAGAAGTAGCTGGGATTACAGGCACGCGCAATCTCGCCTAGCTAATTTTTGTATTTTTAGTAGAAACAGGATTTCACCATGTTGGCCAGGCTGGTCTCTATCTCCTGACCTCAGGTGATCCACTCATCTCAGACTCCTGAAGTGCTGGGATTACAGGCTTGAGCCACTGCGCCTGGCCAGGGTTCCTATTTTTAAGCAATATAAAGTGACTTTGGTTATTTGAAATAGAAAGGCTGTTAGCTGCTGGAAGGTGATTGTTTAGCTCACAAAATTAACAGCAATTCTGGAAAAATAGGGTAAAAATACGGGTAGGAAAAAGAGGCTATGGTGGGGGACCACCAGCCAAGGGAATGTTCAAAGCTATCCAGTAGGACCTGCTGCCACACCACCCATCTCCCGGGTACTGAACACCTGACCCACCCCCTGGGTACTGCCGTGGGACTCTAGATCCACTGATGCCACTACAGACAATTTCCTGATTGTGTCTGTGTTTTTGTCTCACATCCTCGTGATTAAGAGTTCCAGATATCTAGCCACATGTTAAAGCCTTAGGGTTCAAGGTGAGGTGAGGAAGAATGAATACCTCCTTCAGCTGTTGTAGTGGGAGGCAAAGCCTTGCCTCTGATCAAGAGCCACACAGTAGGAGGTACTTAGAAAATCAGAAAAGAGTTTTGAGACTGTGTGTGTAATAAACAATAAATGCGGCCAGGCATGGTGGCTCACGCCTATAATCCCAGGACTTTGGGAGGCCAAGGTGGGCAGATCACTTGAGGCCAGGAGTTCGAGACCAGCCTGGCCAACACAGGGAAACCCCGTCTCTACTAAAAATAGAAAAACAATTAGCCAGGCATGGTGGTGCATCCCTGTAATACCAGCTACTCGGGAGGCTGAGGCATGAGAATCACTTGAACTCGGGAGGTGGAGGTTGCAGTGAGCCGAGATAGTGCCACTGCATTCCAGCCTGGGCAACAGAGTGAGACTGTGTCTCAAAACAAACAAACAAACAAACAAACAAAAAATGCCATTCTGTACATTATGGGAATTAGATCTTCTGGGAAGCTGAGACTTAGATGGAGTTAGGAGTCCATCATTTTATTGGAGGGAGTGGGGTAATGCATGTGAAAGACCAGAAAGGAAGGAAGCAGATGACACTGGTAGCAGAAAAAGTCTTCAGACCAGGATGCGGATCCAACACTTGTGAAAGAAAAGAAGGAAGGAAGGAGGATTGGACAGGGACAGGCCAAGACCACCAGGCAGAGATAACAGACCCATAATCCAGAGAAAAATGCTGTTGGGGATGGCTTATGTTGGACAGATAGGGTCATGCCCTGGATCCCAGAGTCCTTAATTACTATCTGGGGCTTCCTTGGAAAAGCATGGGTTCTGCTCCATGCTGAGGTGGGTCCTAATGGTGCTGCAACTGGAGACTCTCAGCTCACTGCACTTATTGAAGCTGATTGGAAAGTTCTCCATGAATGAAGATTCAACAGCACATCCCTCTGCCCACCATGGACACCAACATACAAACCCACATCATTAAAGCCTTGGCACCCCTTCTATAAATACAGCATCTCAGGGCTACAAACACACCTCGCAAGTACACAGTACAATGGGCATCAAAGATTTTTAGCTGCGAAAACCTTTTTTCAAATGATCTTACGTGCAAATAGAATACATAAAGCAGGCTGGGCACGGTGGCTCACGCCTGTAATCCCGGTGCTTTGGGAGGACAAGGCGCGTGGATAACCTGTGGTCAGGAGTCCGTGACCAGCCTGGCTAACATGATGAAACCCTGTCTCTACCAAGAAAACACAAAAATTAGCCGGGCACGGTGGCACATGCCTGTAGTCCCAGCTACTAGGGAGGCCGAGGCAGCAGAATTGCTTGAACCCGTGAGGCAGAGGTTGCAGTGAGCTGAGATCACGCCACTGCACTCCAGTCTGGTGATAGAGCAAGACTGTGTCTTAAGGAAAAAAAAAAAAAAGAATAAGCAGGAGAGAGAATTGTTGATCGCCCTTTAGGTAAAGCACAGAAGAGCTATAGATCCTCAAAATAGCCTTCATTTCTATTTATGATGCCAGCCTATTAGAAATTTCCTAGAGGCTGGTGCGGTGGCTCATGCCGGTATTCCCAGCACTCTGGGAGGCCGAAGTGGGCGGATCACGAGGTCAAGAGATTGAGACCAATCTTGCCAACATGGTGAAAGCCCGTCTCCACTAAAAATACTAAAATTAGCTGGGTGTGGTGGCACGTGCCTGTAGTCCCAGCTACTCGTGAGGCTGAGGCAGGAGAGTTGCTTGAACTCCGGAGGTGGAGGTGGCAGTGAGCTGAGATCAAACCACTGCATTCCAGCCTGGCGACAGAGTGAGATTCCGTTAAAAAAAAAAGTTCCTAGAAATTCTGAGGATATTGACATTGTAGTTATTCAGCACACATCAGGTCCTTCCAAGGGGCCCACACAAGGACCTAATGACATAATGGTGACCAGGAAAAGCTCAGTGACTCACCACATAGGGGTCACAGCCCAGCAGGGAATAGTGCTCTGTCTCTTACAGTGACAGCCCAGGACAGCCAGGGCTCTGATGAAGGAAGCACGGGGTAGAATGTGGAGGACTGTGATGGAAGAAGCCCAGGTGGATTAGGTAACACCAGGAGGTATGAGACAGGTTAGAGAGAATCGGTACTCCTGCTATTTCCTGGAAGTAATTCATTTAATTACAGTAAACATTTCTCAGAAACTAGGTGAATCCATTTTCTTTCTAGAACTAATCAAGACCTATAAGTCAGAGAGGACATTTTCTTTTCTTTTTTTTTTTTTTTTTTTTTGAGACGGAGTCTTGCTCTGTCCCCCAGGCTGGGGTGCAGTGGCGCAATCTCGGCTCACTGCAAGCTCCGCCTCCCGGGTTCACGCCATTCTCCTGCCTCAGCCTCCTGAGTAGCTCGGACTACAGGCACCCGCCAACACGCCCGGCTAATTTCTTGTATTTTTAGTAGAGACGTGGTTTCACCATGTTAGCCAGGATGGTCTCGATCTCCTGACCTCGTGATCCGCCCACCTCGGCCTCCCAAAGTGCTGGGATTACAAGCGTGAGCCACCGTGCCTGGCCTGTTTCTTTTCTTTTTAAAAAAGACTTGATTGATATAACTTACAGATCATAAAGTGTACAATTAAATGGGTTTGGGTGTATTAATCAGTACTGCAACCATTACTATGGTCAATTTTAGAACATTTTCATCACCTCAGAAAGAAACCTCATACCTTCTAGGCCTTACCCCTTTCCCCCCACAGTCAATTCCCTGCTCTAAGCAACCACAAATCTACTTTTCTTTGTAGATTCACTTTTCTTTTTTTGAGATGGAGCCTCACTCTGATTGAGCGCAATGGCACAATCTCTGCTCACTGCAACCTCTGCCTCCCAGGTTCAAGAGATTCTCCTTCCTCAGCTTCCTGAGTAGCTTGGATTACAGGCGCCCACCACGATGCCAGGCTAATTTTTGTATTTTTAGTAAAGATGAGGTTTCGCCATGTTGGCCAGGCTGGTTTTGAACTCCTGACCTCAAATGATCCTCTGGCCTTGGCCTCCCAAACTGCTGGGATTACAGGCGTGAGCCACCGTGCCTGGCCTAGATTCTCTATTCCTGATTTGCATATAAATTGAGTCATATATTATGTGGTCTTTTCTGACTGGCTTCTTTCACTAACACTTTTTTAAGGGTTCATGCTAGTTGTAGCATGAAGTTCTACTTCATTCCCCTTTGTGGCTGAATGAAATTGCATTGTATGGATATATCACCTTTTATTTATCAGTTTATCCAGGGATGGATTTAATAGCTTCCTAGGGCTGCCTAGGAACCTAGGTACATATAACACAGTACCACAAACTGAGTGGCTTAAAAAACAACAGAAATGGGCTGGGCATGGCGGCTCATGCCTGTAATCCCAGCACTTTGGGAGGCTGAGGCGGGCGGATCACAAAGTCAGGAGATCAAGACCATCGTGGCTAACACAGTGAAACCCTGTCTCTACTAAAAAATACAAAAAATTAGCTGGGCGTGGTGGTGGGCGCCTGTAGTCCCAGCTACTCAGGAGGCTGAGGCAGGAGAATGGAGTGAACCCGGGAGGCGAGGTGGAGCTTGCAGTGAGCCAAGATCCGCAACTGCACTCCAGCCTGGATGACAGAGTGAGACTCTGTCTCAAAAAAAAAAAAGAAAGAAAGAAAAAAAGAAAGAAAGAAAGAAAAAAATCCCATATTCTCCACTTATTCATCCCTCCTCCCTAAACTCCTGGCAACTACTGATCTTTGTGCTGTCTTCACAGTCTCACTTTTTCCAGAATATTATATAGCTGGAATCACACAGTATGAAGCCTTTTCAGGCTGGCTTCTTTTACTGAGCCATATACATTTAAGGTTCCTCCATGTCTTTTCATAGATTGATAGCTCTTTTCTTTTTATTGCTAAATAATATTGTATTGTATGGATGTACCACAGTTTGTTTACTCATTCATCTGTTAAAGGACATCTTGATTGCTTCCAAGTCCTGCAATTATGAATAAAGCTGCTGTAAACATTTCTGTGTAAGTTTTTGTGTGGATATAAGTTTTTGTGTGTGGATATAAAGCTCATTTGGGTTAATACCAAAGAGCCTGATTGCTGTATCACATGGTAAGAATATGTTTAACTTCGCAAGAAACTGCCAATCTGTCTTTCAAAGCAGCTGTGCCATTTTGCATTCCCACCATCAATGAATGACAGTTCCTGTTGGGCCACCTCCTTGCCAGCATTTGGTGATCAGTTTTGGATTTTAGCCATTCTAATAGGTGGGTAGTGGTATATCATTATTGTTTTAATTTGAAATTTTTAGTGACATATGATGTGGAGCATCTTTCCCTATGCTTGTTTGCTATGTGTATATTTTCTTTGATGAGGTGTCTGCTCAGATCTTTTGCCCACTTTTTCATTGGGTTATTTGTTTTCTATTGTTCAGTTTTAACAGTTCTTTGTGTATTTTGAATGTAAGTCCTTTATCAGGTATGTGCCCTGTAAATATGTTCTCCCAGTCTGTAGCTTGTATTGTCATTCTCTTGTCGATTCTTTTGCAGAGCAGTTTTTAATTTTAATGGTGTAGAATTTATCAATCGTTTCTTTCATGGATTATGCTTTTGGTGTTGTGTCTTAGAAGTCACCAGCAGACACAAGGTCATCTAGATTTTCTCCTATGTCATCTTCTAGAAGTTTTATACTCATTTTTTATTTAGGTCTACAATAAACTTGGAGTTAATTTTTGTGAAAGCTGTAAAGGAGCTTCTACGGGGGACATACACTAACTTATTTGAGAAAGGGCAGGTAATTGTGAAACTCTTAGCTGGGTCTTACAACAGACCCTAGATCCATCAAGAGAACCCAACCTTCAGAACCCTATAGTGGAACGTTTTCCATGCATACATGGGGAGAATATGCAGTCATATGTTCACATGCACAACTGTACATGATCACACACATGCATATGGTATGTCCTGATCCAGAGTTCTCCCGGCATTCTCTCAGAGTGTTTCTCTCTGTCAATTTCTTCATTAAGCGGTCTCATTGTGTCCCTGAACTGACTTACTTTTTTTTTTTTTTTTTTTTGAGACGGAGTCTCGCTCTGTCGCCCAGGCTGGAGTGCAGTGGCGCAATCTCGGCTCACTGCAAGCTCCGCCTCCCGGGTTCACGCCATTCTCCTGCCTCAGCCTCTCCGAGTAGCTGGGACGACAGGCACCCGCCACCACGCCCGGCTAATTTTTTGTATTTTTAGTAGAGATGGGGTTTCACCGTGGTCTCGATCTCCTGACCTCGTGATCCGCCCGCCTTGGCCTCCCAAAGTGCTGGGATTACAAGCGTGAGCCACTGCGCCCGGCCTGAACTGACTTTCAATGGGCGACAGTGGCCTTACCTGGTAGGGGGTGCAGGCTACACCCTGGTGTACAAAGTGTGCTGAGTAGTTGAGAGTGTGGGCAAGTGTGCAGTGAAGCCAGGACAATCGCCGGCCAGGTCTCTGGAAAAAACCCCAGGACAGGGCTGTTCAGGCTGTGTGATGCTATACTAAGATGTTTGACTTGAGGAAGGGGTGCTTTTTAAGAATCTGCCCAGAGGGTTGTGTTCAAAGATTTGCTGGGCACTTATATTCTGTGAGACCTCAGATACAGACAACTTTCTGAGCCTCAGCTTTGTCATGTGTAAAATGGGCATGAATGCTCTTCCCCTTTGCAGAGGTTTGTGGGCATTAAGTGAGGTGAGCATGCAACGGTTTTTGAACAGAGCTGACACGGAGGTACTTGTTCAAGAAATAAGAGATGCTATTATTACTACTCTTTGTAGCATAGTTTAAGGTTTCCCTTCCTCTCATCCCAGCTCTGAAGGACATCATCAAGGTGAACTGAGCCCCTTCTGTTTCTTCTCTTCCGCCTAACCACCTCGCCGCTTCCTTTCCCCCTGTCCTGCCCCCATTCTTAGCCCCGCCCCTCCTGCAGGCCCGCCCCTGGCCCCGCCCTTCCTCTGATCCCGCCCACCACCCCCGCGCCAGCACAGCCCTCCCTCAGCAGGGCAAGTAGCTTATGGTGTAGTTTCGTGGGATTGTGACAAAGCCCACGTGTTTGGGGGACACGTCAATGTCCTTAGGCGACTGCCGCGATTTGAAGCGGAAGTTCTGCATGATGGTGGTGAGGTAGAGGAAGAGCTCCATTCTGGCCAGGCCTTCTCTGAAACAGTTCCGCCTTCCTGAGGAGGAGAGGCGGGAGGGGTGGGGGTGAAGCCCACTCTCAGTGCAGCCTCGCCCCACTACCGACCTCCAGCTGCTGCTCTCCCAGGGAGGAGGGGTGGAATATTATGGCCTGAGAGAGTTTCAGAGGAGGCTCTGATCCTCCCTGAGCCTCAGTTTTCTTGAGTGTACAAAAGATGTACAGAAGATGGGGTGATCGAAGCCAGGTGTCACGATGGGAGGTTTAGATGCTCCTTCCTGCAGACACACTCGCAAATATGACTGCTGTGCCGTCATCTCCTTTTTAGGGATCTGAAGAATCTGCTGTGTGATCTTAGACAAATAAGTCTCTGATTCTCTCTGGGCTTTGGTTTTCCCCGCCTCTGAAAGGGGTATGATGTTTCTTTCCCTTTTGCCTGGGCGCAGGTACTGGTTGCTTGGTAGTTAAGGGAGTAACAGCTGGTGGCTCAAGGGTAGATTCTAACAGGAACTTCCAATCTGGGGAAATACCAGGCTACACGGCAGAGAGGGGAGCTGGGTAAGGGAGGCCCCTGCTGGTGTGAGCAGTGGCCTGGCAGCAAACAGTGGTCTCTTACTGATGGAGAAGGGCACAAAAGCATCACGCTTCTTAAACTGCCCCTTCTCACCCAGGAAATGCTGGGGATTGAAGTCCCGGGGGTTGGAGAAGAACCTGGGGTCTCTCAGCACGGAGCCCAGCATAGGGAACACTTCTATGCCCTGGGAGGGAGGAGGAAGGTGTATGTGATGAGGCGGGTTGGGGGATTGGTGAAAGTACACAGGGGCTGGAGGGGGAACTAGGGTGCCCCAGGTGAGGGGAAGTGGCAGGCATGGGAATTCAGGACCTCTGAGGGTGGAGCTTTGGGGGATAAAAGTTTCACGTCTCTGAGACCGGAAGTTTGGGAGACATGGGGTTCATGTCCTCTTAGGCAGGGTGTTCAGGGAACATGAAATTTATGTCCTTAAGGCAAAAGGGCAAGGAGAAAGGAAAAGGAGACTCATGTCCCTTGGGACAGGGAGTTTGTGGACATGGAGTTCATTCCTCTCCATGTGGCAAAAATTCTGGGGGAGATACAGGATTCAGGAGTCTCCGAGAGGGAAGATGGAAGGGATGTGGTGGTTTGAAAAATCTTCGATTGAGGGAGTGAGACAGGGGCTAGAAAGCTTCTCATGGAGATGGGGTGCTGAGGTCACAGGGAGTGTGTTGGAAGTCCTAGGCTGGTGGGGGGACGTGCAGCACCTTGGGGAGGAAGAAATCCCGAAACTTGGTGTCCTTCTTGACCCTGCGGCCCACACCCATGGGGAGCATGTCTCCAAATCTTTGGATCTCATGGATCACTGCCTCTGTGTAGAGTGTCTTGGCCCGGTCCTCAAACTTGGGCTGCCGGTTCTTGCTGATCACTCTGTCAATCTCCTCATGGACTTTTGTTGGGGGAGGAAGGGGAATGTGTTTAGTATCTAGGGGTCTCAGAGCAGGGATGATAGCCTGAATAGGTAAAACGGGGTGGATGACATGGCTCCGTGTATGACACGGAGGTAGACCATTCGCAACGACGTCAGCAATTCGCATTGTTGGCGCAGGATCATGTTAACCAGGTCGTGCCAGAATCACAGGGGAGGCACAGGGAGGAACTTAGGGGATGATCCAGAGGAGCGGGCAGTGGGCACTCAGTGGGCTTGGGACAGGAGTGACTGACCAATCAGTGCAGACATTTTCAATATTTAAATAGCTAGTGAGACTCAGCTGATGCCTATCAGCTGAATATTGCCCTGTCTCTGGACATCAAGGCACGTCTGAGGGTCCTGGGATCTGGGACAGGTGGGTACATTGCACCAGGATCAGGGGAGTTTTGAGGGTCTGGGGCCCTCCACTTCCCTTCCCCTCCAGCCTTACCCTCCACCTCTGGGTGCTTCATGAGCAGCAGGAAGCCATAGTGCAGGGTGGTGCTGACGGTCTCGGTGCCCGCATAGAAGAGGTTCAGCGTGGTCAGCACCAGGTTCTTCAAGTAGAACTCTGTGTTGGGTTCTTTTCCTCCTGCAGGGAGACGACGCTTTAGGCCAACCTCACTCCTCTTGCCCTCAAGGCGTGCCACCACATCTGGCTAATGTTTTAAAAAATGTGTCGTAAAGATTATATCTCGCCATGTTGCCCAGGCTGGTCTCAAACTCCTGGGCTCAAGCAATCCTCCTTCCCCAGCCCCCTAAAGTGCTGGGGTTATTATTTATTTATTTTTATTTATTTATTTTTTGAGATGGAGTCTTGCTATGTAATCCAGGCTGTAGTATAGTGGCATGATCTTGGCTCACTATAGCCTCCACCTCCCCAGTTCAAGAAATTCTCCTGCCTCAGCCTCACGAGTAGCTGGGATTACAGGCATGCACCACCATGCCTGGCTAATTTTGGTATTTTTAGTAGGGATGGGGTTTCACCTTGTTGGCCAGGTTGGTCTTGAACGTCCTCCTCAGCCTCCCAAAGTGGTGGGATTACAGGCATGAGCCACCGCGCCTGGCTGAGGCCCAGATTAAAATGTTAAAAAAAGTACTCTTTATGCAGACACCTTGGGTTAACATTTTAACCCATTCCCAATATGACTTGTTCTATTCTATCAATCAATCATCTATCTATCTTACTCTGTTTTATGCTACTATAACAAAATACTACAGACTAGGTAACTTATTTATTTATTTTTTTGAGATGGAGTTTTGCTCTTGTTGCGCAGACTGGAGTGCAAATGGCATGATCTCGGTTCACTGCAACCTCTGCCTCCTGGGTTCAAGTGATTCTCCTGCCTCAGCCTTCAGAGTAGCTGGGATTACAGGCACCTGCCACCACACCTGGCTAATTTTTGTATTTTTAGTAGAGACAGGGTTTCACCATGTTGGCAAGGCTGGTCTTGAACACCTGACCTCGAGTAATCTGCCTACCTCAGCCTCCCAAAGTGCTGAGATTACAGGCGTGAGCTGTAGCACCCAGTCTACTTATAAAGAATACAAATTTATTTCCCGCAGTTCTGGAGACTGGGAGTCCAATATCAAGGAGGTGGTAGGTTCCGTGCCTGGTGAGGATCAGGTTTCTACTTTCAAGATGGCGCCTGCTGTTGGAGCCTCCAAGGGGAGAATCACTGTGTCCTCACATGGTGGAAGGCGGAAGACCAAGAGAGGTGAACTCCGTCCATCAAGCCCTTTTGTAGGGGTACCTAATCCCATTCATGATGATGGAACCCTCATGACCCAATCACCTGTCATAGGCCACACCTCCCAATACTGTTGCATTGGGGATTACATTCCAACATGGATAGAAACATTCAAACCATAGCAATATCTATTTAGTACTTTTTCTGAACCGCTTAAGGTAAATTACATACAACATAGCTTTTACCTCTAAATACTTTGGAGTGTATTTCCTAAAATTAGGGATATTTTCTGATATAACTGCAGTTACATTTATCAGCTATAGTAATTGATGCAATACTTTCATCCCTGAGGTTTATATTCCAACTGTTGGTTTGAGAAGTAATTTGACAACTTTGAAGTGAAATGGCAGCTTCTTTGTTGGCTGAGTGATGCCATGCTGAAGACTCACTCATGGTTCAGCGTGGTGGCTTATTCCTGTAATCCCAGCACTTTTGGAGGCTGAGGCAAGAGGATTGCTTGAGGCCAGGAGTTTGAGACCAGCCCATGCAACACATTGAGACCCTGTCATTACCAAAAACAAAAACAAAAAAAGAAAACAAACAAACGAAATACACAAAGAAAAAAAAAGACTCACATCTAAGTTTCCAGAGGAATCACAACAGTTAATGGCAAGGGCCCTGGATCCAGGGAGCTGGGCTTTGATCCTGGCTCTGAACGCTATCAGAAAAGTGACGTTGATTAAGTTATGTGATCTCTTCATGCCTTAGTTTCCCCAGTGTGGTAAAATGGGGATAATTTTAGAGATACATGGTGAAAACATTTATAGGTGAATTGATGCAAGGTCTGGCATTTTCTTCAAAATAATCCCAATTTGAGGAGGAGGTTCCAAGATGGCCGAATGGGAACAGCTCCTGTCTGCAGCTCCCAGCATGAGTGATGCAGAAGATGGGTGATTTCTGCATTTCCAACTGAGGTACTGGGTTCATCTCACTGGGGCTTGTCAGACAGTGGGTGCAGCCCACAGAGCAGGGCGGGGCAGTGCCTCACCCGGGAAGTGCAAGGGGTCGGGGAATTCCCTTTCCTAGCAAAGGGAAGCCATGACAGATGGTACCTGAAAAATCAGGACACTCCCACACTAATACTGTGCTTTTCCAATGGCCTTAGCAAAGGGCACACCAGGAGATTATATCCCATGCCTGGCTTGGAGGGTCCCACCCCCATGGAGCCTTGCTCACTGGTAGTACAGCAGTCTGAGATCGAACTGCAAGGTGGCAGCGAGGCTGGGGGAGAGGCGTCTGCCATTGCTGCGGCTTGAGTAGGTAAACAAAGTGGCTAGGAAGCTCAAACTGCATGGAGCCCACTGCAGGTCAAGAAGGCCCGCCTGCCTCTGTAGACTCCACCTCTGGGGGCAGGGCATAGCTGAACAAAAGGCAGCAGAAACTTCTGCAGACTTAAATGTCCCTGTCTGACAGCTTTGAAAAGAGTAGTGATTCTCCCAGCATGGAGTTTGAGATCTGAGAACAGATAGACTGCCTCCTCAAGTGAGTCCCTGACCTCTGAGTAGCCTAAATGGGAGACACCTCCCAGCAGGGGCCCACTGACACCTCATACAGCCAGGTGCCCCTCTGAGATGAAGCTTTCAGAAGAAGGATCAGACAGCAAAATTTGCCGTTCTGCAGCCTCCGCTGGTGATATCCAGGCAAAGAGAGTCTGGAGTGGACCTCCAGCAAACTCCAACATACCTGCAGCTGAGGGTCCTGACTGTTAGAAGGAAAACTAACAAACAGAAGGGACATCCACACCAAAACCCCAACTGTACGTCACCATCATGAAAGACCAAAAGTAGATAAAACCACAAACATGGGGAGAAACCAGAGCAGAAAAGCTGAACAGTCTAAAAATCAGCATGCCTCTTCTCATCCAAAGGAACGCAGCTCCTTACCAGCAACGGAACAAAGCTGGACAGAAAATGACTTTGATGAGTTGAGAGAAGAAGACTTCAGGCAATCGGTGATAACAAACTTCTCTGAGCTAAAGGAGGATGTTTGAACCCATCACAAAGAAGCTAAAAACCTCGAAAAAAGATTAGACGAATGGCTAACTAGAGTAAACAGTATAAAGAAGAACTTAAATGACCTGATGGAGCTGAAAACCATGGCACGAGAACTACGTGATGCATGCACAAGCTTCAGTAACTGATTTCATCAAGTGGAAGAAAGGGTATCACTGATTGAAGATCAAATGAATGAAATGAAGCAAGAAGTTTAGAGAAAAAAGAGTAAAAAGAAATGAACAAAGCTTCCAAGAAATATGGGACTATGTGAAAAGACCAAATCTACGTCTGATTGGTGTAACTGAAAGTGACAGGGAGAATGGAAACAAGCTGGAAAACACTCTTCAGGATATTATCCAGGAGAATTTCCCCAACCAAGGCAGGCCAACATTCAAATTCAGGAAATACAGAGAATGCCACAAAGATACTTCTCGAGAAGAGCAACCCCAAGACATATAATTGTCAGATTCACCAAGGTTGAAATGAAGGAAAAAATTCTAAGGGCAGCTATAGAGAAAGGTCGGGTTACCCACAAAGGGAAACCCATCGGACTAATAGCAGATCTCTTGGCAGAAATTCTACAAGCCAGAAGAGAGTGGGGGCCAATACTCAACATTCTGAAAGCAAAGAATTTTCAACCCACAGTTTCATGTCCAGCCAAACTAAGCTTCATAAGTGAAGGAGAAATAAAACCATTTACAGACAAGCAAATGCTGAGAGATTTTGTCACCACCAGGCCTGCCTTACAAGAGCTCCTGAAGGAAGCACTAAACATGGAAAGGAACAACTGGTACCAGCCACTGCAAAAACATGCCAAATTGTAAAGACCATCAATGCTAGGAAGAAACTGCATCAACTAATGAGCAAAGTAACCAGCTAACATCATAATGACAGGATCAAATTCACACATAACAATATTAACCTTAAATGTAAATGGGCTAAATGCTCCAATTAAAAGACACAGACTGGCAAATTGGGTAAAGAGTCAAGACCCATCAGTGTGCTGTATTCAGGAGACCCATCTCACGTGCAGAGACACATATAGGCTCAAAATAAAGGGATACAGAAAAATCTACCAAGCAAATGGAAAATGAAAAAAAAAAAAAGCAGGGGTTGCAATCCTAGTCTTTGATAAAACAGACTTTAAAACAACAAAGATCAAAAGAGACAAAGGAGGCCATTACATAATGGTAAAGGGATCAATCCAACAAGAAGAGCTAACTATCCTAAATATATATGTACCCAATACAGGAGCACCCAGATTCATAAAGCAAGTCCTTAGATACCTACAAAGAGACTTAGACTACCACACAATAATAATGGAAGACTTTAACCCCCACTGTCAGTATTAGACAGTTCAATGAGACAGAAAGTTAACAATGATATCCAGGAATTGAACTCAGCTCTGCACAAAGCAGACCTAAAAGACATCTACAGAACTCTCCACCCCAAATCAACAGAATATACATTCTTCTCAGCACCACATCACACGTATTCCAATATTGACAACATAGTTGGAAGTAAAGCACTCCTCAGCAAATATAAAAGAACAGAAATCACAACAAACTGTCTCTCAGACCACAGTGCAATCAAACTAGAACTCAGGATTAAGAAACTCACTCAAAACCACTCAACTACATGGAAACTGAACAACCTCCTCCTGAATGACTACTGGGTACATAATGAAATGAAGACAGAAATAAAAATGTTCTTTGAAACCAATGAGAAGAAAGACACAACATACCAGAATCTCTGGGACACATTTAAAGCAGTGTGTAGGGGGAAATTTGTAGCACTAAATTCCCACAAGAGAAAGCAGGAAAGATCTAAAACTGACAGCCTAACATCACAATTAAAAGTACTAGAGAAGCAAGAGCAAACACATTCAAAAGCTAGCAGAAGGCAAGAAATAACTAAGATCAGAGCAGAACTGAAGGAGATAGAGACACAAAAAACCCTTCAAAAAAATCAGTGAGTACAGGAGTTGGTTTTCTGAAAAGATCAACAAAATTGATAGACCGCTAGCAAGACTAATAAAGAAGAAAAGAGAGAAGAATCAAACAGATGCAATAAAAAATGATAAAGGGGATATCACCACCGATCCCACAGAAATACAAACTACCACCAGAGAATACTGTAAACTCCTCTACGCAAATGAACTTGAAAATCTAGAAGATATGGATAAATTCCTGGACACATACACCCTCCCAAGACTAAACTAGGAAGAAGTTGAATCCCTGAATAGACCAATAACAGGCTCTGAAATTGTGGCAATAATTAATTGCCTACCAACCAAAAAAGTCCAGGACCAGAGAGATTCATAGCCGAATTCTACCAGAGGTACAAGGAGGAGCTGGTACCATTCCTTCTGAAACTATTCCAGTCAATAGAAAAAGAGGGAATCCTCCCTAACTCATTTTATGAGGCCAGCATCATCCTGATACCAAAGCCTGGCAGAGACACAACAAAAAAAAGAGACTTTTAGGCCAATATGCCTGATGAACATTGATGCAAAAATCCTCAATAAAATACTGGCAAACCAAATCCAGCAGCACATCAAAAAGCTTATCCACCATGATCAAGTGGGCTTCATCCCTGGGATGCAAGGCTGATTCAACACACGCAAATCAATAAACTCAATCCATCACATAAACAGAACCAACAACAAAAACCACATGATTATCTCAATAGATGCAGAAAAGGTCTTTGACAAAATTCAACAATGCTTCATGCTAAAAACTCTCAATAAATTGGGTATTGATGGGATGTATCTCAAAATACTAAGAGCTATTTATGACAACCCCACAGCCGATATCATACTGAATGGGCAAAAACTGGAAGCATTTCTTCTGAAAACTGGCACAAGACAGGGATGCCCACTCTCACCACTCCTATTCAACATAGTGTTGGAAGTTCTGGCCAGGACAATCAGGGAGGAGAAAGAAATAAAGTGTATTCAGTTAGGAAAAGAAGAAGTCAAATTGTCCTTGTTTGCAGATGACATGATTGTATATTTAGAAAACCCCACCGTCTCAGCCCCAAATTTCCTTAAGCTGATAAGCAACTTCAGCAAATTCTCAGGATACAAAATCAATGTGCAAAAATCACAAGCATTCTTATACACCAATAACAGACAAACAGAGAGCCAAATCATGAGTGAACTCCCATTCACAATTGCTTCAAAGAGAATAAAATACCTAGGAATCCAACTTACAAGGGATATGAAGGACCTCTTCAAGGAGAACTACAAACCGCTGCTCAACAAAATAAAAGAAGACACACAAATGGAAGAACATTCCATGCTCATGGATAGCAATAATCATTATCATGAAAATGGCCATACTGCCCAAGGTAATTTATAGATTCAATGGAATCCCCATCAAGCTACCAATGACTTTCTTCACAGAACTGGAAAAAACTACTTTAAAGTTCATATGGAACTAAAAAAGAGCCCACATTGCCAAGTCAATCCTAAGCCAAAAGAACAAAGCTGGAGGCATCACGCTACCTCGCTACCTGACTTCAAACTATACTACAAGGCTATAGTAACCAAAACAGCATGGTAGTGGTACCAAAACAGAGATATAGACCAATGGAACAGGACAGAGGCCTCAGAAATAATACCACACATCTACAACCATCTGATCTTTGACAAACCTGACAAAAACAAACAATGGGGAAAGGATTCCCTATTTAATAAATGGTGCTGGGAAAACTGGCTAGCCATATGTAGAAAGCTGAAACTGGATCCCTTCTTTACACCTTATACAAAAACTAATTCAAGATGGATTAAAGACTTAAATGTTAGACCTAAAACCATAAAAACCCTAGAAGAAAACCTAGGCAATACCATTCAGGACATAGGCATGGGCAAGGACTTCATGTCTAAAACATCACAAGCAATGGCAAGAAAAGCCAAAATTGACAAATGGGATCTAATTAAATTAAAGAGCTTCTGCACAGCAAGAGAAACTACCATCAGAGTGAACAGGCAACCTACAGAATAGGAGAAAATTTTTGCAATCTACTCATCTGACAAAGGGCTAATATTCAGAACCTACAAAGAACTCAAACAAAATTACAAGAAAAAAACAACCCCATCGAAAAGTGGGTGAAGTTCCCCTTCCTGTATCCATGTGTTCTCATTGTTCAATTCCCACCTATGAGTGAGAACATGCAGTGTTTGGTTTTTTGTCCTTGTGATAGTTTGCTGAGAATGATGGTTTCCAGCTTCATCCCTGTCCCTACAAAGGACATGAACTCATCATATGGGGTCGGGGGAGGGAGGAGGGATAGCATTAGGAGATATTCCTAATGTTAAATGATGAGTTAATGGGTGCAGCACACCAACATGGCATATGTATACATATGTAACAAACCTGCACGTTGTGCACATGTACCCTAAAATTTAAAGTATAATAAAAAAAGTGGGCGAAGATATGAACAGATATTTCTGAAAAGAAGACATTTATGCAGGCAACAGACACATGAAAAAATGCTCATCATCACTGGCCATCAGAGAAACGCAAATCAAAACCACAATAAGATACCATCTCACACCAGTTAGAATGGTGATCGTTAAAAAATCAGGAAACAAGAGGTGCTGGAGAGGATGTGGAGAAATAGGAACACTTTTACACTGTTGGTGGGACTGTAAACTAGTTCAACCATTGTGGAAGACAGTGTGGCGATTCCTCAGGGATCTAGAACCAGAAATACCATTTGACCCAGCCATCCCATTACTGGGTATATATCCAAAGGATTATAAATCATGCTGCTATAAAGACACATGCACATGTATGTTTATTGCGGCACTATTCACAATAGCAAAGACTTGGAACCAACCCAAATGTACATCAGTGATAGACTGGATTAAGAAAATGTGGCACATATACACCATGGGGAGGGATAGCATTAGGAGATATACCTAATGTAAATGACGAGTTAATGGGTGCAGCACACCAATATGGTGCATGTATACGTATGTAACAAACCTGCACGTTGTGCTCATGTACCCTAGAACTTAAAGTATATATAAAAAAAGAAATAGAGAAAGCACATGCTCAGAATAATAGTAACTTGAATTTATTATTGCACTTATACAAAAATAAAAAAATTTAAAGCACTTTAAATTTTTTCTGGAATTTAAAATCCACATATTTACATTTTATTTCTTTATTAGCTCTCTTCTTATTCTATTGCTTGTGCTTATTCTTATCTTTGTGTTATAGCGAGGTTAGCAGACAAAACTTTCTAGCACAAATCTTAACAGACACAAATGAAAAAGAGTTCTATTTCTAGCCTAAGCAGCTAATTCTGCATTATCTGTCAACAGATTCCTGATTGGGATATGGGACAAAGATACACCTAAACTTCATTTCCCTAACATTATCATTCTTGGTGTACTAATTACTATTGTTGCATAACAAATTATTCTTGAAACTTAATGGCTTAAAACAAAACTATTATCTCACAGTTTCTGTGGGTCAGAAATCTGGGGACACCTTAGCTGGGTCCAAGATATCACTAAATTTCCAATTATATCTCATTATAATTAGTAGAGTCATCAAGAAGTCTCATGTCCTAGGAGATAAATGGTAGATCATGTGAAGATGAAGTTCCTCTGTAGGACACTTACCTCAGCATATACAGTTAAACCCTTTTTCTATGTGGTTATTGAGAATTTGACTAGTGGTGTTGATTATGGGTAGCCACCAGTACTGATCGGTACTTTTTGTTTATTCCTATTTTTCCAGGAACCATTTGTTTTACACATTGTTCTCTGTATTACTCATATTTACCCAGAGAGAAAAATATATCACTATAATTTGTAAAATTCATATGGTTAATGGAAGGAGCAAAACTGTTCTCCACTTATTACAATTATTTTTGAAACAAAAAAAAGTTGTGAAGATTTCATCTTAATATGGACATTTATCAGTTCTCAAATGACACTTTTATAATTTCTTATGCCTGTCTTTAATCTCTTAATCCTGTTATCTTCAGAAGCTAAGGATGTATGTCACCTCAGGACCTCTGTGATAATTGTGTTAACTGTACAAATTGATGGTAAAACATGTATGTTTGAACAACATGATATCAGTGCACCTTGAAAAAGAACAGAATAATAGTGATTTTTATGGAACAAGGGAAGACAAACATAAGGTATGACTGCCTGTGGGGTCGGCCAAAAAGAGCCATATTTTTCTTCTTTCTTCTTGCAGAGGGCCTATAACTGGACGTGCAAGTAGGAAACATATCACTACATTCTTTTCCTAGCAAGGAATATTAATATTAATACCCTGGTAAAAGTATGCATTCCTGGGGGAATGTCTATAAATGACTGCCCTGGGAATGTCTGCCTTGTGCAGTTGAGATAAGGACTGAGATAAACCTTGGTCTCCTGCAGAACCCTCAGGCTTACGAGGGTTGGGAAAACTCAACCCCAGTAAATTTGTGGTCAGACCGGTTCTCTGCTCTTGAACCCTGTTTTCTGTTATTTAAGATGTTTATCAAGACAATATGTGCACCGCTGAGCATAGACCCTTATCAGTGGTTCTGCTTTTGCCCTTTGCCTTATGATCTTTGTTGGACACTTATCAGTGGTTCTGCTTTTGCCCTTTGTCCTGTGATCTTTGTTGGACCCTTATCAGTAGTTCTGCTTTTGCCCTTTGCCCTGTTCCCTCAGAAGCATGTGATCTTTGTTAGACACTTATCAGTGGTTCTGCTTTTTGCTCTTTGAAGCATGTGATCTTTGTACATACTCTCTGCTCTTACACCCCCTCCCCTTTTGAAACCCTTAATAAAAGCTTGCTGGTCTGAGACTCAGGTGGGCATCATGGTCCTACCGATATGTGATGTCACCCCTGGTGGCCCAGCTGTAAAATTCCTCTCTTTGTACTGTCTTTCTTTATTTCTCAGCTGGCCGACACTTATGGAAAATAGAAAGAACCTATGTTGAAATATTGGGGGTGGGTTCCCCCAATAATAATACAGACATGAAAAACATTTGATGGAAATCCAACATCCATTCCTGATTAAAAATTATCAGCAAACTAGAAATAAACAGAATTTCCTACCCTGACTAAAGGCATCTACAAAAATATCTGCAGCCAACATCATACTTAAAGGGGAAAGACTTAATGTTTTCCCTCTAAGATTGGGAGCAAGTAAAGAATGGCTGTTCTTACCACTCTGATTCAAAATTGCACTGGAGGTTCTATCTATTATTCCACTCTCTGGGTCCACGTGTACACATTGTTTAGCACCCACTTACGAATGAGAACTTGTGATACTCACTTTCTGTGCCTGGCTTGTTTCACTTAAGATAATCACCTCCAGTTGTATCCATGTTGCTATAAAAGACAAGACTTTATTCCTTTTTATGGCTAAATAGTATTCAATGGTGTATATATACCACATTTTATTTAACCATTCATCTGTTGATTCTCTATCTTTGCTATTGTAAATAGTATTCAATTGTGTATATATACCACATTTTATTTAACCATTCATCTGTTGATTCTCTATCTTTGCTATTGTAAATAGTATTTGGACCACATTTCAAGTACTTAATTAGTGGCCACATGTAGCAAGTGACTACCATATTGGGCAATGTAGCCCTAACCCACTGTATGACCTTGGGTAAGACTTGCAAACTGTCACTGCTTCAATCTCTCCATCTATAAAATGGGGATGGCAACAATACCTCCCTAAGAGGGTAAAGACTGAGTTACTGTGTGTAAAGCACTTCACACCTCCCCATCGGTGCTTCACCCTGGGGCTGGAATGAGGACTCAGTCTTAGCATCAAATGACACAGCACAGCAGGACCCAGGTCCTTGGGTCAGAAAAGTCCATGCTGGCACCTCTCCAGGGTTGTTTGTCTTATCATAAAAATCAGGATTGTTTGTCTTATCCTCCTGGGTCATAAAAATCAGGATTGTTTGTCTTATCCTCCTGGGTCAAAGTAACTTCTGGGCTCAGGGTAAACACTGAGTTACTGTGTGTAAAGCACTTCATGCCTTCCCATCGGTGCTTCACCCTGGGGCTGGAATGAGCACCCAATCTTAGTGTCAGATGACACAGCACAGCAAGACCCAGGTCCTTGGGTCAGAAAACTCCATGCTGGCTCCTCTCCAGGGTTAGGAAAGTACAGCTTCCACCTCTTAAAATTCAGGATTGTTTGCTCCTCCTAGGTCAAAGTAACTTCTGGGCTCAGGGTAAACACTGAGTTACTGTGTGTAAAGCACTTCATGCCTCCCCATCGGTGCTTCACCCTGGAGCTGGAATGAGGCCTCAATCTTAGTGTCAGATGACACAGCACAGCAAGACCCAGGTCTTTGTGTTGGAGAAGTTTGTGCCGGCACCTCTCCAGGGTCAGGAAAGTACAGCTTCCACCTCTTAAAAATCAGGACTGTCTTCTCCTGGGTCAAAGTAACTTCAAGGTCAGGATCCTGGATCCAGCAAAGAGTTTGGTTAACATTGCAAGAAAGATGTTGCCTCATGGTCAAAAGCCAGGCCTAGGATGAGACAGGCAGACTCGGACACATTCACATTCAAATTTTGCAAATACGGACTGACCCTGTCAGAGGCTGTGTGGGTGCAGGCTCACAGTGAAGATAGAGACATATGGGAGTCCAGTAGACATCAATCAAACTGGACCTAGTTTCCACACACATGGAGCTCAAGAGTCTCCAGGGGGAAAACAGAGACACAAAGTTAGAGAGAGATGGAGCCAGAGAAATTTCCTGCACCGTGAAGATAGTTGGGAAGAAACTCCTCAGTGCTAGTTAGAGTGATCAGAAACCAAGGGGACCTGATCGCTGCACCTGCCAGTCTCAGTTTCTGTCTCCCTCCAACTGACCACCTCTTCCTTTGAGACTCGCTAGTTCTGCATTTCTTGCCCCTCATTCTGTTTCTCCCATCACTTCCACCTATGGCTGTCACAGAAGGGCTGATAAAGGAGGGGACACTGGAGATAGACCCTGAGCATTGAAGGCCGGCCAGCCCCTCCACATCTGTGGGCATTTCTCATCAGGTTGGACGAGAGACTGAGAAAAGAAATAAGACACAGAGACAAAGTATAGAGAAAGGACAGTGGGCCCAGGGGACTAGTGCTCAGCATACGGAGGACCTGCGCCGACGCCGGCCTCTGAGTTCACTCAGTATTTATCGATCATTATTTTTACTATCTTAGTGAGGGGAGTGTAGCAGGGCGACAGGTGGGGAGAAGGTCAGCACGGAAACATGTGAGCAAAGGAATCTGTATCATGAATAAGTTCAAGGAAAGGTACTGTGCCCGGATGTACACATAGGCTAGATTTATGTTTCTGTTTACCCAAACATCTTAGTTTAGCAAAGAGTAACAGAGCAGTATTGCTGCCAGCATATCTGGCCTCCAGCCACAGGGTGGTTTTCCTATCTCAATAGAATGAATGGGAATGTTCAGCTTTACACCAAGCCATTCCATTCCCAGGGCGGAGCAGGAGACAGAAGCCTTCCTCTTATCTCAATTGCAAAGAGGCCTCCCTCTTTCGCTCCTCCTCCTCAGCACAGACCCTTTACGGGTGTTGGGCTGGGGGACGGTCGGTCTTTCCCTTCCCATGAGGCCATATCTCAGGCTGTCTCACTGGGGGGAAACCTTGGACAATCCCCAGGCTTTCTTGGGCAGAGGTCCCTGTAGCTTTCCGCAGTGCATTGTGTCCCTGGTTAATCGAGAATGGAGAAAGTGATGACTTTTACCAGGCATACTGCAAACATATTGTGAACAAGGCACATCCCACACATTCCTAAATCCATTAAACCTTGATTCAATACAGCACATGTTTCTGTGAGCACAGGGTTGGGGCTAAAGTTACAGGTTAACAGCATCTCAAAGCAGAAACAATTTTTCTTAGTACAGATCAAAATGGAGTTTCTTATGTCTTCCTTTTCTACATAGACACAGTAACGATGTGATCTCTCTTTCTTTTCCCCACAAGCATCTGCAGGCTTCCAAAGAGAGGGGCTAGGAGATGCACCAACACACAAGCACAAATACACCAGCACACACAGATACACAGAATTGGTTCACATATTGCTAGGTTACAGTTTGCTATGCGACAAAGGCAGTGGACCAAATTTGTTTGAATTGAACAATTCCTTCTTTTCATCAGCTTCTCAATTTTTGGTTTTTTTGAGACAGAGTATTGCTCTGTCACCCAGGCTAGTGTGCAGTGGCATAATTCTGGCTCACTGCAGCCTCCACCTCCCAGGTCCAAGTGATTCTCTTGCCTCAGCCTCCCAAGTAGCTGGGATTAAAGGTGCCCACCACCATGCCCGGCTAATTTTTGTATTTTTAGTAGAGATGGGGTTTTGCCATGTTGGCCAGGCTGGTCTCGAACTCCTGACCTCAAGTGATCTGCCCTCCTTAGCTTCCCAAAGTGCTGGGATTACAGGTGTGAGCCACGGCACCCAGCCAGCCTCCCAATTTTGAACATACACTACTACCACCTCCACAACACACAAATGTAAATGCACTTTCATGTATGAAACTGTATAAATACAAGAAAGCTCCACACATGCAAGGATATACACATAAGCACCCCCAGATTCAACCACAGAAACACACGCCTGCACATTTGCATAAATACAAACACCCCTTTACATATAAAGATCCTGTAAGCACATACACAGATGCAAGCAGGCATGGACAGATGCATGGAAGCATAAACAAACAGACAAAGCTAAGTAAAAAAGTGTGCATGCTCACCTATGCTTACAAAAATACACATACTCATACACAAACACCCACACGTTCACGTGCTCAGGTGGACTTTGATATCTCTACCACTGTATCCCTGCGAACATCTAGAGAGTGGATAAGGGATAGGCATCAGGTCGCTGGGTTAAGTCTGGGTTCCCTAACACCTTTTTCTAAGCTAATGCTCCTTGACGATAATGAGAAAGGAGGCGGGGAATGGATGACGTTTCATAACTGAGTGAAGAGGCAGGTTCAGGATAAAAGGCCCAGTTAGAGGCTGCAGTGGCGTGCAGGGCAGTCAGACTGGAACCATGGAACTCAGCGTCCTCCTCTTACTTGCACTCCTCACAGGCCTCCTGCTGCTCCTGGTTCAGCGCCACCCTAACACCCATGGCCGCCTCCCACCAGGGCCCCGTCCTCTGCCCCTTTTGGGGAACCTTCTGCAGATGGATAGAAAAGGCCTACTCAAATCCTTTCTGAGGGTAAGACACAGATGAATGGGGTCTGAGGGTGGGCTGCTTCTTGCCTCTGTACTTGGGGATCCTTCACCAAACAGAATGAGGCAGACTTCCAGAGTCGGGGTGGCACGGGGATGGTTGGTGAGTACGGAGCACAGTGAAGCATGATGGGTGGTAGTATTAGGAGAAAAGCATCAAATTAAATTTAGCAGAGTTTATTTGAGCAAAGAAGTGACTCTTGGATCGGACAACTCCGTAAACCAGGAGAGGCACCACACGGCAGTATGGACAAGCAGTATTCACAGGCAGAAAAAGGAGGTGACCTACAGAAACAGCCTGGTTGGCCACAGATCACAGCTTGCCTTACTTGGTCACAATCTGAGCAGTTTGCAGCATGTGGTGGACTGAAAGCCCAGCTGCTCTGATTAGCCAACACTTGGCTACTTGTCGCAAGAATATATTCGTCTGGGCCGGGTGCAGTGGCTCATGCCTGTAATCCCAGCACTTTGGGAGGCTGAGGCGGTGGATCACCTGAGGTCGGGAGTTTGAGACCAGCCTGGCCAACATGGGGAAACTGTGTCTCTATTAAAAATACAAAAATTAGCTGGGCATGATTGTGTGTGCCTGTAATCCCAGCTACCCAGGAGGCTGAGGCAGGAGAATCACTGGAATCCAGGAGGCGAAGTTTGCAGTGAGCAGAGATGGAGCCACTGCACTCCAGCCTGGGCGACAGAGCAAGAGTCTGTCTCAAAAAAAAAAAAAAAAAGAATATACTCCCTCCCAAGTTAGGTTGCAGTTCACTCTATGCAGAGAGAAATTTACGTCAAATTTAATTTAATTAAACAATTCTTCCCTTTTGGTCAGCCTCAAAATTTTGAGATTGACCAAAACCTTGGGCATCAGCATTACTTCTGTCACCATCATAATGGACTTGTCTGCTCTCAGTATGGAATTCACAATGGACAATGTCAAAGCAGTTGAGTGATTCTTTGTTTTCTTCATGTTTTTGTTATTCATACTGTAATGAAGCCATTGGATGTACAAAGAGTGGCTGCATATGAGCATTTAAGACTCTCTCTTTTTTTTTTTTTTGAGACAGGGTCTCACTCTGTCACCCAGGCTGGAGTGCTGTGGCATGATCACGTCTCACTGCAGCCTTGACCTCCCAAGGCTCAGGTGATCCTCCTGCCTCAGTCCCCCAAGTAGCTGGAACTATAGGTGCATGCCACCACGCCCAGCTACTCCTTGTATTTTTTGTAGAGACAGGGTTTTACCATGTTGCCCAGACTGGTCTCGAACTCCTGGGCTCAAGCAATCCACCTGCCACAGACTCCCAAAGTGCTAGGATTACAGATGTGAGCCATTGCACCCGGCCAAGACTCTTGAGAAAATACAACACATCAGGGAGACTGTTATGATGGCTCTCAGGAGGGTAATACAAAGAAAATGAAGTCTGTACCTTACCAGGAGTCTCCATGAACCAAACTGATCAAAATCGAATAATTCAAAGCTCAGGCAATAAAGATGGTTCAATAGTATTAGAGTCCAATTGGTCATATACTTTGTTCAGAGCACGATGGTGATTAAGGACCAGAGCTTGCTATAAAGTAACTTTATTTAAAGAGGCATTCATTTTTGTAGTTGGCCTGGTAACACATGTCATAGTACCTTGGAGACCCACTAGAAGAAACATTAAGAGTAGAAAACCTTGCGATAGGCTTGCTGTATTAGTCCATTCTCACACTGTTATAAAGAAATACTTGAGACTGGGTAATTTATAAAGAAAAGGGATGTAACTGACTCACAGTTCCACATGGCTGGGGAGGCCCCAGGAAACTTACAATCATGGCAGAAGGTGAAGGAGAAGCAGGAAACTTACAATCATGGTGGAAGGTGAAGGAGAAGCAAGTACCTTCTTCACAAGGTGGCAGGAGAGAGAGAGAGAGCCAAGGGGGAAGAGCCTCTTATAAAACCATCAGATCTTGTGAGAACTCACTCACTATCACAAGAACAGCATGGGGGAAACTGCCCCCAGGATCCAATTAGCTCCTACCAGGTCCCTCCCTCCACTCCTGGGGATTACAATTCAAGATGAGATTTGGGTGAGGACACAGAACCAAACCATATCACTTGCCGTCACCATTCAGGATGCTTGCAAACCAACTGTTACCTGCACCCGTAAACACGTATCTTCTTTTTCCCCTGAGAAATGTCCTTAGTGTATTTGGTGACAGTGTCTAGAGAAACAGCATGTCAGCCACATTTTAAATTAAGTTATATGTACTAGTAAATTCATGAGAAAGATAAGAACAATATTTGGTTTTGTTCAGCACCATACACAAGCCTCCAAGATGGGCAAAGAGGAGATCTAAAACTGCGTGATGTTCCATTAAGCGTTTTTGTTTAATGCAAACGTTCTCATCCTCCTTTTTGGAGAGTGGCTTCTACCCATCTGAACTCCTTGGAGATTCAATTGGCTACAAAATCCAAGATGTCCCTTAATGTATAAATTAGCCTCAGATTCCATACAACTGTCACCCAAATACCACCACGAGTGAGCACCCAGGGACTCCACTGGAAACTTTTCTCAGCAGAAACCAACTTATCTTTATCGACTTTGAGGTTGATAGTAATTTCAGTTATTGACTGTTTTGGCTTTTAACTATGGGAGGTATTAGGGAAATCTCAGGGAAAAAATTTGGAAAGCAGCAGTGAGCTACGCCACATAGCAAGTTATGGGCCAGTGAGGAGAAAGAATAGAGTAAGCAAGCCTCAGCAGACTCAGAGCAGGCACTTGTGGGGTTGGAAAAGAGGGTCATCTACTAGCATTAGAGCAGAGGTCAGTTAAATTTGTTTACACATAAGTCTGCATAGCTCTTGAACAAGGTGGGAAGCTCACTTTTTTTGTGGTCTCTTTCTATCATGCTGCAAGGGTGCATAGCCACATTTAGTTGGAAAGAGACTTTACTGTATTTACTTATTTATTGATTGATTTATTTAATTATTTTTTATAGTGTTGGGGTCTTGCTATGTTGACCAGGCTGGTCTCGAACTCCTGGCCTCAGGCGATCCTCCCATCTAAACCTCCCAAAGTGCTGGGATTACAAGCATGAGCCACCATGCCTGGCCAATTTACCATATTTAATCCAGTAACATTGCACAAGCAATTACCCATACCCACATAGGTAGTCCCCAGGTCCTGCATTCGGGATGCCTGGAAGCACAAGATGCCTTTTGCAGCCATCATTCCGATACATTTTCTATATTTGGTAGTGATTATATTATTAGTTAGTTAATAGTATGTTATTACATACTGTTATTGTATTATATTAACTAATAACTAGTTATTAGTTAATAGTATGTTATTACATACTGTTATTATATTAACTAATAACATAATCACTATCAAATATTTCCAGTGAGTGCAAAAAAGCAAGTGGCAATTGATGTCTAGAATATCAAGATACAGCTTCCCACTCCTCCTTTGAGGTTTCAGGGTGATTCTCATTGGGAACACGAAGAGGCATTGGCGCCAGTTAAATTATTTCCTGATTTTGGGGCATTGGCTCACAAACTCAACAACTGCTTGTTTTTTTTCCTAGGGTATAAGCCTTTGCTAAAGCCATTCACAGATTATAGTGCTATGGATTTTCTTTTAAGGAAAGGGAAATGGTTAGGACAGCAAGAAACAGGCAAGAAAGGATAAAAGATAATGCTTTCATGATGGAAGAGAAATCTTGATCCACAATCTTGGAAAAGCTGTCCACATAGAGAATGCCAAATGCTTCTGGGGAAAAACTTCCCTGGTCAGCTTTGCCTTAAGGTCTCAACAGACATACAGTTCTAGGAGTCTAGAAGGACCCTTTTCAATGGAGAGATGTGGATCCAAGATAAGAGACCCTGACGTTTTGCTACAGAGAAGAACTTGGCATTGTCCTTTGCAATGGAGTACAAGGACAGTCTTAGAAGAACTTGGTATGATTACTTCCAGTGGAGTTCAAGGACAGTTTCTCTGGTGTCATTTCCAAAGGGCCCAACCTCTAAATGATAGATAGTGAAAGGTCTGGTTGTCATCAACTGTTGGGTTATCAACGACTCATTTTACCTGGTGAAAACATGCTTTGGCATAATGTATTAAAGCCTTCCATTATTGAGTCATATCAGAGTTTATAAGAGTGGGAGATACATGAGATTCTATTATTAGGGGCATAGGCCTTCTATTACTGTTTTATAAGAGATCAATCTCTGTCTTTCCAGTAGGAAAATGGATCTGATTGCCATCAATCAATAATGCCTTTGACCAAGGGACTCCAGTCAATTCAGCATGCTTTGCCTAATGCCTTTTGTTTGTAACACTGTTGTGGGACAATCAAAGACTGGAGAGACCAAAAAAGGTTCAGGAGAGTTTATTAAATTAAGGTGACCACTGGCTCAGCCAGAAATATGTCCAGAAAGTCTGCACCCCGAACAAAGGGCTTTTCCTACTTTTAAACATCTTAAGGCGGGAACTACATGAGGCGGGAAGCAAGTTACAGAAGGGAGAAACAAAGCAGTTAATTAACATTTCTTACATCTTGAGAAAGACATGTCTTGCACCCTAAACTTAGCTGTCTTATGACCCTGCAGCTACGCAGGAACTCACTGGGCCTGTAATAAACTTTAAGGAATGTGGAGTTGGGGAGAATAGATAAGGTCCACTGTCCACAGAGAGAAGACAGGTTGTTCATATTCTCTTTTAACTTGAGTGTAAGGTGGGAGTCACACTTTACAGCAACTTTAAAAGGATTTTAAAATTTCTATTACTACTACTATTAGGTTATAGTTGATTTCGTTAATTCCTTCTTCAATACCTTATTTAATTATTTTACCACTTCTCTCGTGAAGCAAGTACCTCTGCCACTGGAGAGTTCTCCAGGAATGCCAAATAAGGAAATACATTTTCTAATAACATTTTAGCTACTGTTATGGCATTGATTGATCTTTGTGCATAAAAAAGCTTTAATACAACCAGAAAACATGCAATGAAGGTGGCAGTTGAATTAACTCCATCTTCAAGTGTTCAAATGATCTACCAAGTGCCAGAAATATATCACCTGTGGTTTTTGTTGTCTTACTAGAATTATGGATTTGATAAATCAAATATTAGTTATAAACCATTAGAATGGTCACCTCATCAATAATTTTTCATAATTTGGATCATTTTTTCTCTTCTATGATGAGTCATGGAATGCAGAGCTTTAATAATGGAAATCTTAAGAACTCAGGAAGGACCAGGTGGCCATTCAGTGTCTCCATGAGTGCATGCTTCACACTGGAATTACAGCCTCTTAAATACAAATTTTAATACCATAAGTACCAATTTATGCTTCTCCAGTTCAGGTACATAACACTGGTTTATCAAATCGGTTATCATGGGTAATTTGATGGTGCCATTGCACTCTGGCCTGGATAACAGATTGAGACCCTGTCTCTGCATTGGAACTGCACGGGGGCACTGTCCTTGGAGGGGTGAGTGGGCATGAAGAGGTGTCTGGGTATGAGCCACAGGTGTAGAATTTCACTCTTCTCTGCCATCCTCTGTTACATCCTTGGGTAACTGCCTGCCACTGAAAGAATGAGGTAAAAGAGGTGGTGGCACATATCAAATAGATTTTGCTGTGCCAATGAGAGAGAGCAGACTAGCTCACGTCAGTGCCAGGAGAGTAAAGGAGAGAGGGAGAGCAGCAAAGGAGTGTGGGTAGGGAGTGCTTATCAACAGTATACATAATGCCCTATACTGGCAACTGCCACTTGCTCAGTATTTACCTGGCTTATCACTGCTTACCATGCATGATTTTATGTTTAATTATCTACTTATTATTAGTAATCAATCAACCCATTTCCAATGGGAGAATTAGAATACTGACAATACCTTCCCCTTCCCCCTCTCATGTTGACCATACTCCTGAATCTTAGGCTTGTTTTCCTTTTGCTATTAATAGAGTTTTTTTTTTTTATTTCTGATCAATGGTCTTTTTACTGATAGAGTAAATATGCATATACACAGAGTATATATGCCAACACTACTATGAATTTTAAAATTATTTGCTTAGACAGAATACATGGACATACAAATGATGAATGTGATAATTGTCATACATATATATTTATCTCAGACACTTAGTCAAAACATGTGGTCTTTGGTTATTAGTTAGACACTGTCACTTCACCTGGAAGATACAAAGTAATTGGGTCATAGACTCTCAAATTATGGAACACTTAGATTTTTCAGGGGAATGACATGGAGGGAGCCAAGGAGTCTTATGATTAGGTAAGATGTTGTTTGGGTGGCTCACCATCCCACTGGGCAACACTCAAAGACATGGTGGCTTATGCCTGTAATCCCAACACTTTGGGAGGCTGAGGCGGGAGGATTGCTTGAAGCCAGGAGTTCGAAACCAGCAACCAAACAAGACTCTGTCTCCACAAAAAATTTTTAAAAATTTAGCCAGGCATGGTGGCATGTGCCTGTAGTCCCAGCTACTTGGGAGACTGAGGCAGGAGGATCACATGAGCCCCGCAGTTTGAGGTTGCAGTGAGCTATGATCATGTCACTGCACTCCAGCCTGGGCAACAGAGCAAGACCCTATCTCTTAAAAAAATCATTTGCAGTGTGAGGAGTGATAACATTTAGGAAAGTGTGTATAGGTTTAAATTCTGGTCAAAGACATCCTGCACAATTCACTGAACCTTCTCTTTAAGGGTTTTTTCTAAACTCTGCAGACACTACCTGGGCACCAATCATGCCTCTATTAATAGAATTTGCTTTTCCTTCAAGCTCTTGGTATCTCACTGCCCCCTTTCTTTATGAGAGCTGGCATGGTTATTGAATATCCCAATCCTTTACAAATTCTGAAACAAGCAAAACTGTCAATGAAATTCATATTTGCCTAAAATGAGTTTTCAAAAGGATCTTTGTGGCTATCTTGTTAGTTCCTAGAAAGTGGAGGCTTGTCAGGAATGATATTGAATTTTTCCATTTTAATTGTTTTAGAGACAGGGTCTCAGTCTCTTACCCAGGCTGGAGGGCAATGGCACAGTCATAGCTCACTGCAGCCTTGAACTCCTGGGCTCAGGAGATTCTCCCACCTTAGCCTCCAGAGTAGCTGGAACTGCAGGCATGAGCCACCATGCCCCAGTATTTATTTTTATTTTTGTAGAGACGTGTTTGGGGGAGGGTCTCACTATATTGCCTAGGCTTGTCTCGAACTCCTGGCCTCAAGCAATCCTCCTGCCTTAACCTCCCAGAGCATTGGGATAAGTTTTGAATAGACATGTTTGACCCTCTCTCCTTCTTTATTGCAGCAAAGATTTCCATTTTCTCACGGGGAGGACTTGGGGCAAATTGTTTGTTTTGTTGTTGTTGTTGTTTGAGGATGTGGGTGGGTCATCTTGGTTAATGTCAGTGCAAGAACAGTCTCCATTCCTCATTATTGGGATTCCTTAGCTATCCAGGAAGGCAGCAGCTCCCTTGAGAAGACTTTCTGACCCCCAGGTCCCCACCATAGGCTCTCACACACCAGCTGCCCCTCCTTACTGAGCCTGTGTCCTTGACAACGCTGCATTTACCTGCGATCCTGTGGCTGAGCTCTCCCTCACACTTTCAGACAAGGAAGGCCTGGGAGGACTCACCACAGAGCTGAACATAGTGCCTGGCACACAATAGGCGTTTAGTAAATACGTGTCCAGGAACAAATGAAGGAGTCAGTGAGGGAAAGCTTCAAGCCTGACTCAGCAGAACTGGCAGTCGGCCAGGGCCTGCAAAGTGCTGCCTGGCCCCCAGTAGGGGGTTGCAGATCTAAGGATCCCTCCCCACCAAATAGAGTTGCATCACATAGGTGAAGGTCCCAAGTGCCTATTGTTTTCATCATTTTCCATGTGCCACGAGAGTATCATGCTATCATGTGAATCAATGGACTTAGTTTTCCCACTAGAGTAATGTGTCTGGGAATTATCTGTGTTGTCATGGGGATTTTCTAGGTGTCATTTACAACTACCTGTGGACAAGGTGAGGTGCTACCCTCATCTTAGAAGTAGGGATCGTGGCCGGGCACGGTGACTCACGCCTGTAATCTCGGCACTTTAGGATGCCGAGGCAGGTGGACCAACTGAGTTCAGGAGTTCAAGACCAGCCTAACCAACATGGAGAAACCCCATCTGTACTAAAAAACACAAAACTAGCTGGTGTGGTGGCACATGTCTGTAATCCCAGCCACTCGGGAGGCTGAGGCAGGAGAATTGCTTGAACACAGGAGGCGGAGGTTGCCCTGAGCCGAGATTGCACCATTGCACTCCATCCTGGTCAACAAGAGTGAAATTCTGTCTCAAAAAACAACAACACAACAACAACAATAACAAAAAAAAAACAGTAGTGATGGAGATGCTCAGCCTGGGGAAAGCACTTGTCCAGTGGCACACCACTGGGAAAAGGGGAAGCTGAGCTCCAACAGGAGGTCTGTCTCCAAAGCCCTCCTAGACTAAAACTGCTTAACAATTTGTGGATTATGAAATTCTCTGAGAGTTTGATTAAAGCTGTGGCCCCCTCTTTTCCAAATAGGCATATACATGTTTGCATAAAGTTGTGAGGCTTCACACACTCCCTAAAACTCTTTCATAAACCTTCCAAGGATCCTCTAGGTATTCACCACCGTCTATTATGATTGCATCTCTTGGGGGTGGGGGAAAGAGGGAGGGCATTAGCAAGTGTGTGTCAAGGCTGAGGAAGGTGGCGCTGTTGCTTCTCCATTTCCCAATAAGCTTCCATACTCTTTTTGATGTCAGAGGGATGTGGGCTCGTGTCTCAGATTCAATTCTTACGCATTAAGTCACAGTTTTCTCTTCTGTCAATTAAGATCATGACAATGAGAATGTGTGCCCCTAAGGTGGTTGTGAGGATTAAATGGGATATTGCATACAGCTAGTATATAATAAGTGCTCATTAAATGGCAACTACCTTGATCCACTCATTCATTTATTCACGAATCCAATAACAATTCACTGGGCACTTTCTATGTACCAGGAAATATTCTAGGAATTGATAATGTGGCATCTTGGACAAGACATATGAGCTCACTGTGCTTATAGACATTCCATTGGTGGAGACAGATAAGCAAAAAATAAACAGATAAGGAAATGTTAGGTGGACAAGAGCTACGATTAAACTAAAGCAGGGGGATATTTCAGAAAGCGATGAGAACTACATTAGATTGAGTGGTTAGGGAAAGACTCCGTCTTGCTTTGTTTCTTAGCAGGGACCAGGAAAGATTCAGGTGGAAGGCACTAGAAGGAGGCAGGGGTGATTGCAAGAATCCTGAAGCAGGAAAAATATCAGACAACAACATGGAGGAATGAGTGGGAGGAGAAGTCAGAGAGGTAATGGGGCCACATCATGTAGGACCATGTCAACCACAGGTGGAGACTTCAGATCTTATTCTCAGCAAAGTTGGAGTATTGGAGGCCTTGGTGAGCACAGGGATATTAATTATTTTACATTTTAGTGGGGTTATCCTGGCTTGTGGGGCAGTGAAACAGTTGCTAAGGGGTCTAAGAATGTAAGGCAGGAGACCAGTGAAGGGGCTTTGCAGAGATCAATGCAGGGCATTTGTAAGTAAACTTAAACATTTTTCTAATTTTTATGTCAAGTTTTCATTGAAATTGAACATCACTATAAAAAGTGCAGAGCTCAATGAATTTTCACAAACTGAACACACTCATGTAACTGACATGCAGGCCAAGTAGCAAGAGTCCCCCAAAACACTGCACCCCGTCCTTTTCTAGTCACTATCCACCTACCATCTTGATCGTGGGTTGATTTTATCTGTGTTTGAACTTTTTTTTTTTTCTTTTTTGTGAGATGGAGTCTTGCTCTGTCGCCCAGGCTGGAGTGCAGCAGCGTGATCTCGGCTCACTGCAAACTCCACTTCCCCAGGCTCAAGCAATTCTCTTGTCTCAGCCTCCCGAGTAGTTGGGACTACAGGTGAGGGCCACCACGCCAGACTAATTTTTGTATTTTTAGTAGAGACGGGGTTTCACCATGTTGGTCAGGCTGGACTCAAACTCCTGACCTCGTGATCAGCCCGTCTCAGCCTCCCAAAGTGCTGTGATTACAGATGTGAGTCACTGTGCCCGACCCTGTGTTTGAACTTCATACACATAAAATTATGATGCATGGACTCTTTTGTGTCTAGTTGCTTCCACTCAACATTATGCCTGTGAGTTTCAGCCACGTTATCGCGTGTAGCTGTAGTTTGTTCTTTTTCGTTGCTGTATAGTATTCTATTGTGTGAACCCTCACTGTTTCTCTATATCTATGTTGATGAGTATTTTATTAAGAAAGCTTCTGTGAATATTTTGTTCATTTTTTGGTGAACACACATACACATTTTTGCTGGGCATGTACCTGGGAGTGAGGTGGATGGTTTCCCAGTTATCCATTTGTTCAGCTTCAGGAAATACTGCCCAGCAGTTCCCCAAGTGGCTGCACAGTAATCCCATCTTATCCACTGGAGATATGTTCTGAGACCCCCAGTGGATGCCTGAAACCCCAAATAATGCTGTGCCCTGTTTATACTCTTTTTTTCCTATACAATCACATTATACGGGGAGGGTGGTATACACAGTGCAGATGTGGTGGACAAAGGATGATTCATGTCTGGGGTGAGACAGAGTGGATGGTGAGAGACATCATCATCCTACTTAGAATGATGCACAACTTAAAACTTATGAATTACTTATTTCTGGAATTTTCCATTTAATATTTTCAGACTGTGGTTAGCTGCAGGTAACTGAAACTGCAAAAAGCAAAACCAGGCCAGGCGCAGTGGCTCACGCCTGTAATCCCAACACTTTGGGAGGCTGCGGTGGGTGGATCACGAGGTCAGGAGATTGAGACCATCCTGGCTAACGTGGTGAAACCCCGTCTCTACTAAAAATAGAAAAAATTAGCCGGGCGTGGTGGCGGGCGCCTGTAGTCCCAGCTACTCGGAAGGCTGAGGCAGGAGAATGGCGTGAACCCGGGAGGCGGAGCTTGCAGTGGGCCGAGATTGCACCACTGCACTCCAGCCTGGGCGACAGACCGAGACTCCGTCTCAAAAAAAAAAAAAAAAAAGCAAAACCACAGATCATAAGAAGTATGGGTTGGGGGTGATATTCGTAGTATTGTATCAAGCATCTCTACTGTTTAGGGCAGCAGCCAATTAGAGCAGACCCTGGCTGGGCCACCGATTAACCTAAGCTTGTCCAACCCACCTTATCTTGTTGTTGTTGTTGTTCTGTTTTGTTTTGTTTCAGTCTTTCAGCAGCCTGAAGCCATGGTTTTCAGTTTTTGTCTCTGGTAATACACAGAAAAGAAGGTTGAGGAAGGAGTTTTACTGGCCCAATCAGAAACAGAAACTAAGAACCCATGACTGTATTCTCTTCCTTGGACACCCTTAACTGTTAACCCTTACTTGCTGGGTCCTGGCAGGGGAAAGGGCAGCCTGGCGAGGCGGATGCTGGGGAGGGGCTAATTACCAATCTGGTATGTAAGTATTTTGATGGTTTTACAAGTGAGGTGTATGCTGACTAACAGCCACCCCTGGTGTGGATGTGATTGGCAGTTCCGAGAGAAATATGGGGACGTCTTCACGGTACACCTGGGACCGAGGCCTGTAGTCATGCTGTGTGGAGTAGAGGCCATACGGGAGGCCCTGGTGGACAAGGCTGAGGCCTTCTCTGGCCGGGGAAAAATCGCCATCATGGACCCAGTCTACCAGGGATATGGTGAGGGCCTCAGAGGCACTGCAAAGGGGCGGGTGGGGGGTGCATCAGGGAAGGGAGTATATGGGGGGAAGAAGGACTCAGAGCCTTCTTCCAACTTCCTCTCCAACCAACCCACAACTCCCCTGCACCCCAGGTGTGATCTTTGCCAATGGAAACCGCTGGAAGGTGCTTCGGCGATTCTCTGTGACCACCATGAGGGACTTCGGGATGGGAAAGTGGAGTGTGGAGGAGCGGATTCAGGAGGAGGCTCAGTGTCTGATAGAGGAGCTTTGGAAATCCAAGGGTGAGTCCTGGAACACGAATAGGAAAGAAAGGCAACGGAACACCGAGAGATGCAGGCACGGGAATAGAAAGACAGAGAGGTATACATGGGCAGAGACAGAGACAGACGAAACTGGAGACACCCTCAGACAGAGGGATAGGGACAGAGAGGGAGAGAGATAGGGGAATAGAGACGGACAGGGATTGGCAGAAGAGAAACAAACAGAGCCAGGGAAAGAGAGAGATGCCAGGTGTATAACGTCCAAGAGTTACTCAGAAAGGCTGGATGCGATGACTCTCACCTGTAATCCCAGTACTTTGGGAAGCAAACAGCCTGGGCAACATAATGAGATCCTGTCTCTACACAATATAAAAAAGAAATGAGCCAGGCATGGTGGTGTGTGCCTGTAGCCCCAGCTACTCCCTAAGGTGGGACTACAAGATCACTTGAGCCCAGGAGGTTGAGGCTGCAGTGAGCTGTGATTGTGCCACTGCACTCCAGCCTGGACAATAGAGCAAGATCCTGTCTCAGACAAACAAAGAAACAAACAAACCCTCAAAGACATATATTTTCATGGATCAATTGTGTCTGTCAAAGGCAAAATCAGAAGTTATGTAAAAGAAAGCGAAGAGAGAAAAGAAAAAACTACAGACATTTAACAAATAATGACCTGTGTTTTCCTTGCCCTGGGTGAAGTGCTGATGAGCTGGCAGTGAGCAAACAGGCCAGGTGGGGTGTTCTGCCCGGGTGCAGCTGGAGGGGTCATCAAAGAAGCACTAGGTTGTTTCTGAGTTCTCCATAACTTGGTGTCTGTGGGACATGTAGGTGACAGGTCTCTGGCTAGCACCTCCATCTCATTCATGCCAGGTATTTACCATCTCTCTTATCAAAATTTCTCAAGAGACTCTGGGACGTAAATGCAGAGGCTGCGTGGGGAGGTAGAAACACAGGAGCTATAGGGAAACAGGGACAAGAAGACTGAAGAGAAGGACAGGAAGAAACAGAGTGACACAGGCAGGAGGAAAGAGACAGATGGAGGGATCAAAACAAAGAGATATATAGCCTGGGTATGGGGGTCATGCCTGTAATCCCAGCACTTCGGGAGGTTGAGGCTGGCGGAACACTTGAGGTCAGGAGTTCAAGACCAGCCTGGCCAACCTGGTGAAAACCTGTCTCTACTAAACATACAAAAACTAGCCAGGCGTGGTGGCACATGCCTGTAATCCCACCTACTCGGGAGGCTGAGACTGGAGAATTGATTGAGCCTGGGAAATGGAGGTTGCCATGAGCTGAGATCATGCCACTGCACTCCAGCCTGGGTGACAGAGTGAGACTGTGTCTCAAAAAAAAAAAAAAAAAAAGAGAGAGAGAGAGAAATATACACACAGAGAGACAGAAAGAAACAAAGGCAAAGAGAAATTGAGGCAGAGAAAATTAGAGAGACAGACAGACAAGGCTCAGGAAAAGGTCTGCAGAGGAATGAGAGAAGACAGGCAAGTGAGACCCAGAGAGAGGCTGCACTAACCTGACGTTCTTGGGTGCTCACAGACCACCCTCCCTCCAGCTGGGGCCAGTGCTGAGCCTGGTGTATACAGGTATCACTTAAAAAGTGCAGAATAATGCCCAGATGACTGGAGAGCCCTATATGTGGAAAGAAGAGATTAAGGGGGAGTAATAGGTAGGGGTAGAAAGATGGTTTTTTATTTGTTTCAAATTAGGGATGGAGTCTCACTCTGTACCCAGGCTGGAGTGCAGTGGCCTGATCATAGCTCACTGCAGCCTCCAACTCCTGGGCCCAAGTGATCCTCCCACTTCAGCCTCCTGGACTCCTTCAACTGGGACTACAGGCATGTGCCACCATATCTGGCTACACTTTAAACTTTTTTGTAGAGACAGGGTCTCCTTATGTTGCCCAGGCTGGTCTTGAATTCCTGATCCTTTTGCCTCAGGCTCCCAAAGTGCTGGGATTAGAGGTATGAGCCACTGTGCCCACCCAGGGCTTTTTAATTTATACAAGCAATTGTTTAAACACCTACTCTGCCCAGCCCCTACCCCTGGGATTTAACTGTATTCACTCCCAGAGTCAGAGGTGGGGCCTGAGAGGAGGTGCAGAGTGAGAACCGGCTTCATGGACTCGATAGCTGGGTTGCCTGGGTCTAAATCCTGGCCTCGGTAATGAGTAGCTGTGCAACTTTGGTCAAATTACTCAACCTCTCTGTCTGCCCATCTATAATTTGGAGCCAATAATCAAATTGCATCTGCCTCACATTGTTGTAGTGAGAGTTCAGTGGAATTACGTGTGAAGTGCTGGTACATAATTAGCTGTTATGGTTATTCTTATGTTTATCATTACTGAGTGATGGCAGACAATCACACAGGGATGGGTGACAGCCTGATGTTCCCCAGGCACTTCAGTCTGTGTCCTTGACCTGCTGCTTCTTCCTAGGAGACCTCGTGGACCCCACCTTCCTCTTCCAGTCCATTACTGCCAACATCATCTGCTCCATCATCTTTGGAAAACGCTTCAACTACCAAGATCAAGAGTTCCTGAAGATGCTGAACTTGCTCTGGCAGAGTTTCTCACTCATCAGCTCTATGTACAGCCAGGTCCAGGAGAGGGAGAAAGAAAGGGAGGGTGGGGGTGAGGTGAACATCCAGGGCACACAAGAAAAGGATGACCTGTCTTGGGGGCTGAGAAATGCAGCTTATCCCTGGAAGAAAGGCAGAGACCACGTGGAGTCAGGGACATGGAGACCTGGAGGGAGGGGAGGCGGTGAGACAGGGATGGAGACAGTGAGAGAGAGAATGAGGCATGATGGGGAGGCAGAAATAGAGTCAGAGAGAGACTGAGAAAAGGAAGATGAGCAAAAACAAGACAAAGAAGGGCAGAGATCAAGAGATCCTGAGAGACAGAGTTGATGAGAATGAGTGTGAAAGAGAGGGAGAGGCAGAATGAATCAGGCTTTGGGCTTGATCTCTACTGTTCTGCTCCTGGATGTCATTTTTGTTTTTTTTTTTTTTTGAGACGGAGTCTCGCCCTCTCAGCCAGGCTGGGGTGGAGTGGTGCCATCTCGGCTCACTGCAACCTCCGTTTCCTGAGTTCAAGTGATTCTCCTGCCTCAGCCTCCCGAGTAGCTGGGACTGCAGGCGTGTGCCACCACATCTGGCTAAGATTTTCTTTTTTTTTTGAGACGGAATCTTGCTCTGTTGCCCAGGCTGGAGTGCAGTGGTGCAATCTCGGCTCACTGCAACCTCCACCTCCCTGGTTCAAGCAATTCCCCTGCCTCAGCCTCCTGAGTAGCTGGGATTACAGGCACCTGCCACCATGCCCAGCTAATTTTTTTGTATTTTTAGTAGAGACGGGGTTTTGCCATGTTGGCCAGGTTGGTCTCGAACTCCTGACCTCAAGTGATCTGCCCCCGCTTGGCCTCCCACAGTGGAATTACAGGCATGAGCCACCGTGCCCAGCCTACTCCTGGTTCTTCTGTATCCTTGCTTCTCTGTCTTTGGTAAAGCTCCTCACCTGAAGAAATTCAAGGATACAAGACAATAAGGAACAGCATTTCTTCATTTTCTCCCATTGCTCCTTCTCCCTCTTTAAAAAAAAAAAAAAAAAAAAAAAAACTTTCCACAGATTATAAAGGTAATCTTCTGCTCTTTTAAAAGAAAATAATAAAATTTATCCTTCTTGATTAACCTGGAAATGTGCCCATTACATATTAAATTTAAGAATATCAAGCTGCAGAACAGTATGCATAGCTGTAGGTTTTTTTTGGGGGGGGTGCAAGGCAGTATCTTGCTCTGTCACCCAGGCTGGAGTGCAGTGGAGTGATCTCAGCTCACTGCCATCTCCACCTCCCAGGTTCAAGCGATTCTCGTGGCTCAGCCTCCCAAGTAGCTGGGACTATAGGTGAGCGCCACTACACCCGGCTAATTTTTTGTATTTTTAGTAGAGATAGGGTTTCACCATGTCGGCCAGGCTGGTCAACATAGCTACAGCTCTTAAGCAGGGGTGTATGTTGGATTCACATGTGGGGTTGTCACAGTTATGGATTTTCAGGATCCTACTTTCTGGGTGGTCTGATCTGGAAAGTCTGGGATGGGGCCCAAGGTAAGTACTTGTAACAAGCCTGACCAATAATTCTAATGTTCTCCTCCCACTGAGAACCACAGAGAAAAATTTGGAAGGAGACCCACCAGACAGTTAACAATAGTTATCTCTAGAAGGAGAGATTAAGAAGGAATTTTACATCTCACTATATACGTTTGCACTTTTGCAATTATTTGCAATAAATTAGGCATTCCATTCTTCATCGAAGTAATAGAGATGTGCTCCAAAATACGTAGTCCTAAAGTGTCAGCAGGCTTATCTTGTGTAAGAATCATTTTATTAATGTCTGACACAGCAAGGGAAATGAGGGGAGGTGGGAAGAGGGAGAGAAAAGTATGAGAAAGGCAAATAAACAGGCTGAGGTAGACAATGGGTGGCACAGAAAGGAAGTGAGACAGAGACTAAGAGAGATAGAAAGGAGGAAGGCAGGCAGATGGGGCAGAGGCCAAGAAAAAGACAGAAGTATGAGGGAGGAAGATGCAGAAAGAGGTAAATGTGAGATAGATCAAAGGAGACATAGAGTCAGTGAGTGAGGGGCTCAGAGACAGAGGAGAGTGGGGAAGGGGGTTCCCATGGAGGGATTGGGGCCCAGGAGGTGCCCTCTCCCTGTGACCTGCTAGCTCAGCCCTAGGCAAACCTCACCACCCCTTTTTTCTTGCAGCTGTTTGAGCTCTTCTCTGGCTTCTTGAAATACTTTCCTGGGCCACACAGGCAACTCTACAAAAACCTTCAGGAAATCAATGCTTACATTGGCCGCAGTGTTGAGAAGCACCGTGAAACCCTGGACCCCAGCGCCCCCCAGGACTTCATTGACGCCTACCTGCTCCGCATGGAAAAAGTGGGATCTGGGAGAGGGAAAAGGGAGAGGAGGGGAGGGAGGGCAAGATGGAGAGGTGAGAAGAGGGAGGAAAAAGGGGTAGGGAAGGGGAAGATGGGGAGTGAAGAACAAAGATTAGGGAGGGGAGAATAGTGAAAAGGAGGAGAGCAGATGAGAAAGGAAAGAAAGATGAGGTGAAAGGAAGGAGAAAATAGGGAGGAGGAACTGAGATGGAGAGAGAGGGGAGGTGGGAAGTGGGGGAGAGAGAGAGAGAGGGAGGGAAGACTGGCTGAGGAAGGAATTGGGGCAAGGGACAAAAATACAGCAACAGGAGAAAAGACTCACAGAGGTAGAAAGAGACTGGGAGACAAAAAGACAGAAACATATCAAAAAGATGTGGAGAGAGATAGAAACAGAGCCAGGCAGAGTAAAAAGAGGCTGAGAGAGACGAGTTAGAGATATGCAGCTGGACGCGTAGAGGACAGAGAAAAGCAAATTGGGCCAGATAGTGTCAAAGACCTTTAGGCAAACGGAGGGCAGCCAGGGAGACAGGCGTGTGCACAGCAAGGCTACAGCCTCCCCTGACCCTCCCCTCCCTTCCCTACTGTGGACGCAGGAGAAATCCAACCCACACAGTGAATTCAGCCACCAGAACCTCATGGTCAACACGCTCTCGCTCTTCTTTGCTGGCACTGAGACCACCAGCACCACTCTCCACTACGGCTTCCTGCTCATGCTCAAATACCCTCATGTCGCAGGTGGGCCAGGGACAGCCAGTCAAGGGGGTCTTCTGGGCTGCAGAAATGGGGCTATGGGTACCACCTGGATGAGAGAGGGGATGCTGGCTTCCTATTCCGGGATCACTGTAGGCTCTGGACTAACTTCCAACCAAGCCAATTCTGTTGGTGGATACATGGACACATGAAGAATCTGTCCATTCGTTTTCCCGCTGTTTTCTTCCATTACTCAAGGATTTTTTATTTTTTTTTTTGAGACAGAGTCTTGCTTTGTCGCCCAGGCTGGAGTGCAGTGGTGCGATCTCGGCTCACTGCAAGCTCCACTTCCAGGTTTCATGCCATTCTCCTGCCTCAGCTTCCTGAGTAGCTGGGACTGCAGGCGCCTGCCACCACAGCTGGCTATTTTTTTTGTATTTTTGGTAGAGATGGGGTTTCACCATGTTAGCCAGGATGGTCTCGATCTCCTGACCTCGTGATGTACAAATTCAGGGGGTACATGTGCAGTTTTGTTACATGCATAGGTTTTGTAATGGTCAAGTTAGGGCTGTTAGGGTATTTATCACCCGAACAGTGTACATTGTACCCATTAAATAATTTCTCATCATTCACCTCCCCCTTCTGCTCTCTCACTCTTCTTAGTCTTCACTGTCTATTGTTCCTCTCTCTGTGTCCATGTGTACACATTTTGTAGCACTCACTTATGAGTGAGAACATGCAATATTTGACTTTCTGTGCCATCCCTTAAAAATTGATCCGTTCATCCACTTATCTTTTCATCTATTCATTGTTTAATTTATTAATTAAAGAACGTATACTCACTGATTCTTTCATTTATGATTCATCTAAGGACATATACTGTCATTCATTTATTTGGATTACTTGATCCACAAGTTGATCCTTTGAAACAGTGATATGTTGATGGACTATTTGTCATTAATTCATTGGCTCATTCATTCATTCATTCATGCATTCATCCATCCTTCTATGAACTAGGTTTCACTCTTATCCTTCCATTAGTCAATCTTTCAATTCACCCTGAATCCATCCATGCTTTCCTTCATTTATCACAATAATTCACTCATTTATTCACCTCTGATCTATTTATCATTCAATCCAGCCATTCGTTTATTCCTTTATTTACTCATACTTCACTAATTTACTTATTCACTTGCTCTTCCATAAATCTAGCCATTCATGTGATTATTCATTAATTGGATTCACTGATTTCTTTGTCTATGGACCATTCATTAGTGATTAATTAATCAATCAATCCATCTATTAATTGGTAAGTAAATATATACATCAATCTATTGGCTTGTTCATTTATTCATCAATGTTTCCTTCCATGAATTGATCTATTGATTGATTGATTGATGTTTTTATCCAGTTGTTCATGGTTTCATCTATTGTTCTATTACACTGTTATATACCTGAGGACCAAGAATAGCGTCTCACCTATAATATACACACAATAAATATTAGTTTATTTTCTACTCGTCTTAGAGAGGGTGTTTTGATTTGTAGCCTGGAGTTCTTAATCTGAAATACCATGCAAAATCGTGTTGTGTGTGTGCATGTGTGTGTGTGTACCTGTGCATGTGGGAAGAGGATCCATAATATTCATTAGATTTCAAGCAGTGAGAATTCTTGTTGCTTCCTCCCTCCTCTCCTCACCCCATGCTGATTGCTTTGAGGAGTATCAAAGATCTAAGCCTTTACTATAGGTCTTTAATTGGTCAATAGAAAGTAGTGTCCCTGCTGAAAGGTCTCTTTTAAAAAATTTTTTTTCCCCTTCTTTTTTCTTTTTTTTTTTAATTTTGAGACGGAGTCTTGCTCTGTCACCCAGGCTGGAGTGCAGTGGCACGATCTCAGCTCACTGCAACCTCCACCTCCTGGGTTCAAGTGATTCTCCTGCCTCAGTCTCCTGAGTAGCTACGACTACAGGCTTGCACCACCACACCCAGCTAATTTTTTGTATTTTTAGTTGAGATGGGATTTTGCCATGTTGGCCAGGCTCATCTTGAACTCCTGAACTCAAGCAATCTGCCCCCCTCAGTCTCCCAACATGCTGGGATTACAGGCGTGAGCCACCATGCCTGGCCTGAAATGCCTCTTTAAAATGAGATTCATTCATCTTCTTTTCTGTGCAGAGAGAGTCTACAGGGAGATTGAACAGGTGGTTGGCCCACATCGCCCTCCAGCGCTTGATGACTGAGCCAAAATGCCATACACAGAGGCAGTCACCCATGAGATTCAGAGATTTGTCGACCTTCTCCCCATAGGTGTGCCCCACCTTGTCACCCAACACACCAGCTTCCGAGGGTACATCATCCCCAAGGTAAGACTGGCTGCACCCCCACATCCCTCCTGTGTGGGCATCCTGGATTCTCTTAATCCCCAAACTCAACCTTTTGTTAGCTTCTCAATTGAGTCCCCTTGTTTTTGTTTTCTGTATTTCTTTTTTGTGGGGTGTGTGCGGAGAGTGGGCAGGGAATGCCAATATCTTTTGATCTTATGATCCTCCCTCAGGACACGGAAGTATTTCTCATCCTGAGCACTGCTCTCCATGACCCACACTACTTTGAAAAACCAGACGCCTTCAATCCTGACCACTTTCTGGATGCCAATGGGGCACTGAAAAAGAATGAAGCCTTTATCCCCTTCTCCTTAGGTAAGCTGGACCCACAGTTTCTTTCCCAGACACCAGAGGGCAGGTACTATCCTCAACTTGAGAAAAAAAATAACAGGTCCTTATTTATTGAGTACTTAATATATTCTGATTGCTTCACCTGCCTTATCCTGTTCCATCTTCACTACAAACCTGTAAGGAGGCTTGAGAAAGAAGATTACATTCCCAAAGGCACATCTGGGCAAGCAGGACCTTGGGCAAGTATTTTAACATCTCTAAACCTCAGTGAATTCATTTTCTTAAAAAGAAAAAAATCTGTTGGGCACTACCGTAAGCCCAGTGCTGTACTGGGGGCTGAAGATAATGCATCAAACAAGTCACACAGAGACAGGGTTCCTGCCCCAGGAAATTTAAAGTCCAGCAGGGAAGACGGGCATTCATCAAATAATAATAAAATAATCATCTCATGAAATGAATGAATGTCTGCAACATGCTTAGGACTGCCTGGCACAAAGGACATGCTCACAAGGGCAATTATTATTATAATTAGACATAATTGTGATAAGTGCTCTAAAGGGAGCTTTGGGAGCACAAAATAGGGAATACTAGCTAATCTTGTGGTGGGTCAGTAAGGAAAAGCTTACCAGAGGAAATGGCTTCCAAGCTAACATGTTCATGGGTGGGCGTCAATCAACCATTGCAAAGTGTGTTCCAGGCAAAGGAAACAGCAAGGGCAAAGGCCAAAGGTGGAAACGTGACGGTACCATTGAGAACCTATAGGAAGTCCAGTGAGCCTTGGGAGTAGATTGCAGAAGGGAATAACACAAAGGGCTCAGCTGGGCAGGACCTTGAAGGCTGTGGGAGGAGTTTGGATTTATGGTCTAGCACTGGGGAGGTGAAGAAGGTCTTGACGTGCTCTGACTCGTCCCAGTTCTCCTCCTCCACTCTTTGGCTGGTTAAGAGAAAAACTTTAGACAAATTAAACTTAGCAGAGTCTATTTGAGCAAAGAAACAATTCATGAATTGGGCAGCACATGGAACCAGGAAAGGTTCAGAGAGCTCCACCCAGCAATGTGGTCAGGCACTATTTATCCACAGGGAAAGGAACTGAGGTACAGAAACAGCCTGATTGGTTACAGCTCTGTGTTTGCCTTATCTAAGCACGTCTGGGCAGCTTGCAGCCTGTGATTGGCTGAAGCTTGGCTGCTCTGATTGTCCAAGGTTACTTGTTACAAGAATATACTCTCAAGTTACATTGCAGTTTGTTTACATGTTGAGTTACATTACAGTTTGTTATGCAGGGAGGCCGCTTTAGGCCAAATTTAATTTAATTTAACATGCACCATCCATGAAAGGCCCCAGAAACAAATCCCCAGTCTTGAGTTTCATCAGTGACTTCAGTGATCCAGGGTCCTGGCCCAGCCCCTGGCTTTGTGCAGTACAGTGACCTCCTTCCACATTTTATCTTCAATGACAGTGAGGAACACATGGGGTGATGGTTTGAGGATCAATGTCTTCTCTCAATTTTGCTATCTTAAGTTTTTTTTTTTTTTTTTTTGAGACACAGTCTCGTTCTGTCACCCAGGCTGGAGTGCAGTGGTGCAATCTCAGCTCACTGTAAGCTCCGCTTCCTGGGTTCATGCCATCCTCCTGCCTCAGCCTCCTGAGTAGCTGGGAGTACAGGCACCTGCCATCATGCCCGGCTAATTTTTCGTGTTTTTTAGTAGAGACAGGGTTTCACTGTGTTAGCCAGGATGGTCTCTATCTCCTGACCTCATGATCCACCTGCCTCAGCCTCCCAAAGTGCTGGAATTACATGCGTGAGCCACCGCACCTGAGACGATATCTTAAGGTTTTTTTTTTTTTTTTTTTTTCTTCAGAGTCTTGCTCTGTTGCCCTGGCTGGAGTGCAGTGTCATGATCTCAGCTCACTGCAACCTCTGCCTCCCAGGTTCAAGCGATTCTCCTGCCTCAGCCTCCCGATTACCTGGGACTACAGGTGTGTACCACCATGCCTGGCTAATTTTTTGTATTTTTAGTAGAGATGGGGTTTCACCATGTTAGCCAGGATGGTCCTGATCTTCTGACCTGGTGATATACCCGCCTTGGTCTCTCAAAGTGCTGGGATTACAGGCGTGAGCCATTGTGACAGGCCTGCTATTTTGTTTTAAGAGAGGCACGGATGTAGGGAAATAAGGACAGAGACAGATAAGTAACAAAGATAATGAGATTGAGAAACATAGTTAGGGACAAAGAGGGAACACACTGAGAGATAGAGATGGGGAGACAGTGGCAGAAGGACAGACAGCAGGTGAACATCAGGCAGTATACGGAGAGGAAGAGAGAGAGACAGACACAGAGAGAGCCACATAAGGAGAAGAGGAGGAGGAGGGAGAAGAGGAGGAGGAGGAATAAGAGGAGAGGGAGGAGGAAAAGGAAGGAGGAAGGGAGAAAGAAGGAGGGAAAGGAGAGAAACAGAATAAGAGATAGGAAAAAGAGAGAGTGACATAAGAAGAGAGGAAGAAAGAATGAACAAGACAAATAAGGTATCTTTAGAGGGAGATGAAAAGAAAGAAGGAGAGAGAGAGAGAGATTGGGGAGCAATCAGATTCAAATAGATGGAGATAGGAAGTTAAGCAACATGGAAGAAAGCCAATAAAAGGAGAGGAAAAGAAGAAAAACTGTGTCTGACAGGTATAGACAGAGAAAAAGACAGGGGTAGGGCTGCCAGGGGCAGAAAGACAGGTATAACCCAAGCCAAAAGGGTACTGCAGCCAAAGAAATTCGAAAGGTGTCCAAACAGATGGCCCCAGAGATGGGGAGGGCATGATGGGAGGGAGATAACAAGCATCAGGCTGTTGTGGAAAACGTTAGGTCACACAAAGAGTTACAGAAGAACAGGCCCAGAGACCTGCCTGTTTCTAAGCTCGTGTCGCCCAACTTCTGGATGTGCCAACGGGACATGGACCCCTTTCCAGACACCTCCACGTAGACACACTTTTCCAACAACTTGACAGGCATAGGGAATGCCTGAAAACTCACACTTGACATGGCCTTTCCAAGGTTTACAGATTATGAAACACTGAAGTGAAGGGAAATGCTCCATTTGTCTCTGCCTCAGCTTTTTCCAGCTCCCTTTGGTCTCATTTTTCTCCAAATCTGTGGTTTAGAACCTACTGGGGGTTCCTTGCACCTCTGAGAATCGGTGGAAGCCATCGACCCTCCCTGTCTCATATGCCTCAGTCCCATTCACAATTTATATACAATTTGGGTTTTTTATCCCCTGAGCTCTTGAAGCCGGTGGATCTCAGGCTGAGACTAGAAGACAGCCCAGAGACACAGACACAGACACATGGCCAGAAACACATACCCCACACCTACCCCCAGAAACAAACACAAGGCGATAACCAAACCTTAAGGCTCCTTAACACAAGCCAAGTGCTATTCTAAGAATTTTTACAATTGTCTCCTTTAACCTCACAAGAGCCCTTTGAGAGAGGTGTCATTCTCCCCATATGAGAAGTGACGAACACTAAGAATGTTGTCATAAATATGCTCGCACTCACACATGTAGAGGTATACACACACACACACACAACCAGAAGTGGGTCATTATACTCTGTGGGGGGTCACCAAACCCTTTGGAATTGTAACAGAAGCTACAAACTCTTTACTAGAAAAATGAACATGGCGCCGGGCGCGGTGGCCCATGCCTGTAATCCCAGCACTTTTGGAGGCCAAGGCGGGTGGATTACCTGAGGTCAGGAGTTCGAGACCAGCCTGGCCAACATAGTCAAACCCCGTGTCTGCTAAAAATATGAGAAATTAGCCAGGCATGGTGGCAGGTGCCTGTAATCCCAGCTACTTGGGAGGCTGAGGCACGAGAATCGTTTCAACACCCTGGGAGGCAGAGGTTGCAGTGAGCCGAGATGGTGCCTCTGTGCTCCAGCCTGGGTGACAGAGAGAGACTCCATCTCAAAATAAATAAATAAATAAATAATAAATAAATAAAGAGATTGAGAGAGAGAGAAATGAACATGGCACATCCACTCAAAGATTTGCACCTGGTTTCAGAGCCGCATTCTGAAAGTCCACCCTGAATTGTAGGTTAAAGGCTAGTCTTATGCAAATCTGTTGCAGTGGACATACACGTCTGGGCTTTGGGACATATCAGGGCGAAGAGTATGCACCTGCCCTGTGCCCATGCTGGTGTCCTTCTGTGTCCACAGGGAAGCGGATTTGTCTTGGTGAAGGCATCGCCCGCACCGAATTGTTCCTATTCTTTACCACCATCCTCCAGAACTTCTCCGTGGCCAGCCCCATGGCTCCTGAAGACATCGACCTGACACACCAAGAGTGTGGTATGGACAAAACACCCCCAACATACCAGATCCGCTTCCTGCCCCGCTGAGAATTAAATAAACATCTCTAAAGCATTACCTCCCCACATCAAGAGGTGATCTGTGCCATTTTGTGTGTGATTCTTTTATTGTCAGGTCCCTAGGGATTTTTCTGGAAGGAATGTTGGTGAGAACGCCTCCCTCACCTCAGTGACAACTCTGTGAAGGGCCAAACAGTGTCTTGCTCATCACTGTACTCTCAACACAGCATGTGGCATATGACAGGTGTTCAAAATATTTGGTGAGGAATGAATGAATGAGTGGCTAAATCAGCCACCCCCTACCCCCACAGCCCACCCAAAATGGAGCTAGGCCTCCTCCATCAGATTATGTCTCCTCCATATCCCACTTTCTTCTGAGGTCCAGAATAAATTCCCATCCCCAAAGGGCCCAGGATGCCCCCATTCTGTCTGCCAGTTACTCTCGATCCCCCGTGCTGCAATGCCACCTTTTGATAAAGCTTAACGCTATTCTTGAAGTGGAACCACTCTAAATTCAGCCTCCAGGTTGGACACAGTGGCTTATGCCTACAATCTCAGTACTTTGGGAGGCAGAGTCAGGTGGATCACCTCAAGTCAGGGGTTTGAGACCAGCCTGCCCAACATACAGAAACCCTGTCTCAACTACAAAAATACAAAATTTAGCTGGGTGTGGTGGCATGCACCTGTAGTCCCAGCTACTTGGGAGGCTGAAACAGGAAAATTGCTTGAACACAGGAGGCAGAGGTTGCAGTGAGCCAATATCCTACCACTGCACTCCAGCCTGGGTGACAAAGCAAGACTCCATCTCAAAAATAAATAAATAAATAAATAAATAAATCCAACCCCACATATTCCACCAGCAGGACCACCACCCTTCCCTGAGGGAGGTGCTGCAAGTTTAATATCTTTATCACAAGGGTACATCAGCCAGCCTGTGGCCAGTGGGAAGCTGGCTCTGGGACTCAGCCCTGAGATGCTAACCTTTTGGCCTCTGCAGCACCTGACAGCTTTAGGCTCCTTGTAGCCTCTGAAGAGTTAGCAGGGACTCTGCCTATGCAAATGCATGGCACACATTCCCTCATCAACCACAGAAATAAAACAACAAACAGAGCAACATGTCTTTTAAGAGCGACAGCAGAATCTGCTTGGCTTATTTCATCTAACATAATTTCCTGCAGTTCCATCCATGTTGCTGCAAATATCAGGATCTCTTTCTTTTTTAATGGCTGAATAGTACTCCCTTCTGTATGGGCACCATATGAACACAGGTTGATTCCATATCTTGGCTATTGTGAACAGAGCTGCAAAATACATGGGAGTGCAGACATCTCTTCAGTGTATGTGTATGAATTTCCTTTTATTGGATATACACTTAGCAGTGGGATTGCTGGATTGTATGGTAGCTCTATTTTTAATGTTTTTCTTTTTTGTTTGTTTATTTTTATTTTTATTTTTTTTGAGATGGAGTCTTACTCTGTCACCTAGGCTGGAGTGCAGTGGTATTATCTTAGCTCACTGCAGCCTCTGCCTCCTGGGTTCAAGCAATTCTCTTGCCTCAGCCTCCCAAGTACCTGGGACTACAGGCACCCACCATCATGCCTGGCTGATTTTGTATTTTTAGTAGAGATGGAGTTTCACCATGTTGGCCAGGCTGGTCTTGAACTCCTGACTTCAGGTGATCTGCCTACCTCAGCCTCCCAAAGTGCTAGGATTACAGGCATAAGTCACTGCACCTGGCCTATTTCTACTTTTTTTTTTAAGGAAACTCCGTATTGTTCCTTAAAGTGGCTCTACTAATGTACATTACCACCAACAGTGTACAAAGATTCCATGGGGGATTACTTCAGATTGAGTGGTCAGAGAGGGCTTCCTTGAGAAGACTTCTGAGAGTTGGCCATGAGAAGGCGTGGGGAGAAGCCTTCTCAGCTGAGGGAACAGCAAGGTAAAAGGCCCGGAGGTGAGAAAGCAAGCTTGGCACCTTCCGGGAGCAAGCAAGCATTGCCTCTGATAATGTCTCCTCCTGGCAAAATGACAGCTCTGGGAGGGCAGGGTTCTTATTTCCTATCTATCTATCTATCTATCTATCTATCTATCTATCTATCTATCATCATCTATCTATCTATCTAATCATCTATCTATCATCTATCATCTATCACCTATGTATCTATCCCTCTGTCTTTATTTATTTATAGAGGCAGAGTCTTGCTCTGTTGCCCATTGTATTAGTCCGTTTTCAGGCTGCTGATAAAGACATACCCTAGACTGGGTAATTTATAAAGAAAAAGAGTTTAATAAACTCACAGTTCCACATGGCTGGGGAGGCCTCACAATCATGCTGAAAGGCAAAAGTCACATCTTAACATGGCTCTGGCAAGAGAGAGAATGAGAACCAACTGAAAGGGGTTTATCCTTATAAAAGCAACAGATCACATGAGACTTATTCACTACTATGAGGACAGTATGGGGGAACCACCCCTATGATTCAATGATCTCCCACTGGCTCCCTCCCACAACATGTAGGGATTATGGGAGCTACAATTCAAGATGAGATTTGGATACGAACACAGCCAAACCATATCACCCAGGCTGGAGTGCAGTGGTGTGATCATGGCTCATTGCGGCCTCCAACTCCTGGGTTCAAGCAATCCTCCCATCTCAGCCTCCCGAGTAGTGGGGACTAAGTTTGTGACACCACCTCTGGCTAACTTTTAAATATTTTGAAAAGAAGTAGTCTTGCTATTTTGCCCAGGCTGGTCTTGTACTCTTGGTCTGAAATGATCTCCCCATCTTGATGTCCCAGAGCACTGAGATTACAGGTGTGAGCCATTGCACCTGGCAGGTTCTTGTTTACTTATTACTGTTGTCATGGTTTGCTTTGGTCCCTCTGGGTTCCCCCACCCTCCAGAACAAATGCGTGACATATAGTAGGGTTCACTATAAATATTTGTGGAATAAATAAGAGCTGAGCCTTCAAGGGGTCCAGAATACTTGCACAGAGTTTTTCTAGGTGGGTACAATGCCACTCAGTTGCATGACTATTTCAGGGTGTTCATTGGCTCCTTTGGGTGATATTTTGACATCTATATAAGAACTCCCACTTCTCCAAATCTGGGGGCCACATCTTTAGAGTTCTCAGCTTTCTGTCTCTCAGGAATGAAGGAGATAATATCACCGATTGGAGCCAGATTGTCTGGATGTTGAATCCCAGCTCCTTGCTGGTGCCTTTGAGAAGTGACTTAAGCACTCTGTGTGCCTTATTTCTGCCTCTGTAAACAGAGATCATCGTAGCACCTCTAATGTGGGGCTGTGTGAAGATTCAGTGAGATATGTGCAAAGAGCTTTTTGCACTTCCAAAAAGTGTCTGGGATATTATTGTGCACTGTAAGAATGAGCTGTAATGATTATCATTGAGTCTTCTTGAGATTAAAAGAGATCAAGTCTGTCAGGGCCTGGTACAGAAGAGGTACCAGAAAAATAATTATGTGCTGGCTGCTCACAAGGCTTCCCAGGTCAAGCTGGTGTGGGAAAGAGAGTTTCTGGAGTGCCAGATGAGTTGGTCTCCCCTGTGTGAGACACCCATGGGGAGCCATGGGCGGCCTCTGAGGAGAAAAGTCTCCTTATTTTCTTTATGTCTTTATGCTCCCAGAGCATACCCACTCAGCGGCATTCCACAGGTTGCTCAGGGAGATAACACTCCCTTGAAGCAGTGAAGTATAATCAAACATCTTGGCTTCTCCTGAAACCCACTCCCACCCATTTCAGTCCTGATAAGTTAAAGATTTTAAGTAGTTTAAACACACGCCTTTGCTCAAGGAAATTCACAGAAACTGCCACTGCTCTACATCTTATTGAATAACTCACGAGTTCTCCTTCATTGATTAATCCTTTTCCTCATCCCTTCCTTGCCCTCCCATCTGCCCTAAGAACAAAGAGCTTGTAAACCAATAAATTAGGCAGAGCCAAAGGGCTCTGGGCCATGAGCAAGCCTCTGATACTCTGGTCCCCCGGATCCGCCTTTTAAATTCTTACTCTCTTTCTTTCTAACTCTTTTGTCTCCGTTGGACTCACAGTACCCGCAGGGTGGTGTGGGGCTGGTTTCCCCAACATCTGGCGCCCAACGTGGGGCTCCCCGTAGTCTCTACAAATAATCTGGTGAAGGAACTCTAGAGCATGGAAAGAGGAGGACGACAGAAAAAGGGCATCCGAATATACTTTCACTTCAAGCTCTATGGGTAAGTAGTGTGCTTGGAGAATTCCACGGTAACCTTAGGAAAATATGGGTCAGGCTGAGAGTAAGTTTGCTAATTACTTAAGCCTGGTGCAGCAGTTATTGTGCCACAGAGGGGAAATTCTGAGTACCCAAAATCTCACATCTTTGTTCCATCTCATAGAAAAGTATTCCCCTTGGTTCCCGGAATATGGAACCATGAATGCAAAAGACTGGGACAAGTTCGGAGCAGACTTAAAATGAGCACAACAAGAGGGCCATGATATTCCCTTGTCTGCTTGGTCTGTGTGGTCAGCAATCAAAATTCAGCAGGCAAACCTGCCTATTGGGTAAATCAAGTCTCTGACAATAGACCTATTTGTATGGTCACTATTCAAGGAAAACAATTTGAGGGTGTGGTCGACACAGGAGCAGATGTGTGGATCACAGCTCTTTATCAATGACCAAAAAAGTGGCCCAAACAAAAGGCCCCAGTGGGTCTTGTTGGGGTTAAGGGTTTGCTTGTATCTCACCAGGACAGAATCAGCTTCCTGTCTGGGTACCCACAAGACATCTTAAGTTGTGCCATGAGCCAGAATCCAAGGAAGAGGAAAAGACCTCAGAACGTCTCTGCACCCCCAGTTCATCAGATGGCTCAGATGAACATCTCTGTTAGGCAGATGGAAACCAGTAAAACTCGCCAAGCAACTCCTCCGACCTGCGGGCAGGTGAAGAGACTAGCTCACATTGCAGAAGAGAACCTGAGGTCTCAGAACAAGCCACTGACCACCAGTAATCTAATGGTAGCTATGATGGTGGTAATCTCCTTGGTGGTGAGTCACCCTCTAGCTGAGGCAGATCAAAATTACACTTATTGGGCCTAAATTCCATTCCCACCACTGATTAGGCCTATTACATGGTTAGACACCCCAGTGGAGGTTTATGTTAATGATAGTGTCTGGATGCCTGAACCAACAGACAACCAAGGTCCTACTCATCCAGAGGAGGAAGGAATGCTGTAGCCATGACCTCTAATCAGACGGTCCCACTGCAGAGTTGTGTTAAACCTCCTTTTATGTTGGCAGTGGGAAAAATTAATATCATACCTGACTCTCAAACCATAACATGCCTCAACTGTCGTCTTTTTACCTGCATTAATTCTACCTTTAATAAAGATAATGGCATTTTACTGGTTAGGGCCCAAGAAGGAGTTTGGATACCTGTTTTCCTCAATAGACCTTGGGAGCCCTCTCCCTCTATACATATTATCACTGAAGTACTAAAAGGAATACTTAATAGATCAAAATGATTCATATTTACTTTAATAGCTGTGATCACGGGCCTTATAGCTGTCACAGCTACTGCTGCTACTGCTAGTGTTGTTTTGCACTCCTCTATTCAAACTGCGGGTTTTGTGGATAGTTGGCAGAAAAATTCTTCTAAGCTTTGGAATTCCCAAAGCCAAATGGATCAAAAATTGGCAAATCAAATTAATGATCTCCGTCAAACAGTAATTTGGATGGGAGATTGGATTATGAACTTGGAGCAATGTGATCGGAATACTTCTGATTTTTATATTATTCCTAGCTCTTATAATGCCACTGTACACCATTGGGAGACGATTAGATGTAACCTACAAGGAAAAGAAGATAATTTAACACTAGATATTGCTAAAGTGAAAAAACAAATTTTTGAGGTATCCCAGGCTCATCTCAACCTGTTGCTTGGAGCTGATATTCTTGCTGGAGCCACTGATGGCATTTCTAATACCAATCCTTTAAAGTGGATTAAAACCATAGGTGGATCAACAATTGCAAATTTTATTTTGGTTTGTGTCTGTTTATGCTGTTTGTTTTTAGTCTACAGATGCAGATGATGCCTTCGGAGAGAAGCCAGACACTGTGAACGAGCCATGATAGCAATAGCGGTTATTAATAAAAAAAAATTAATAGAGACAAAAAAAGGGAGACATGTGGGAAAAAGAGTTTCTGGAGTGCCAGATGAGTTGGTCTCCCCCATGTGAGACACCCATGGGGAGCCATGGGTGGCCTCTGAGGAGAAAAGTCTCCTTATTGCCTTCACGTCTTTATGCCTTGAGAGCACAACCGCTCAGTGGCATTTCACAGGTTGATCAGGGAGATAGCACTCCCTAGAAGCAGTGGAGTATAATCAAACATCTTGGCTTCTCCTGAAACCCACTCCCACCCATTTCAGTTCCGATAAGTTAAAGATCTTAAGTAGTTTAGACACACGTCTTTGCTCAAGGAAATACACAGAAATCGCCACTGCTATTCATCTTATTGAATGACTCACGAGTTCTCCTTCATTGATTAATCCTTTTCCTCATCCGTTCCTGGCCCTCCCATCTGCCCTAAGAACAAAGAGCTTGTAAACCAATAAATTAGGCAGAGCCAAAGGGCTCTGGGCCTCCGGTCCCCCGGACCCGCCTTTTAAACTCTTACTCTGTCTCTTTCTAACTCCTTTGTCTCTGCTGGACTCAGGGTACCTGCTGGGTGGTGTGGAGCTTGTTTCCCCTATAGCTGGCATGTCTGGGCCAGGCCACCCACCCCTTAGATCGGATGGTATTTCTCCACCCTGCTGCCACCCTCCGTTTCTGCCCCAGGCAAGTCTCTGCCTCCTTCATTGGGCTGTTTCTTCTTTTCCTGTGTCTCTCTGTCCTACCCTTTGAACTTCTAGATCAGTCACTCTGTACTTCTCTGACTCTCTCCTCTGAGTCTCTCTTTTTCACTTGTCTAGGTCTATCCAGGGCTCTGGGTCTGTCTGTATCTGCATTCACACCTTTCTGAGTGAGCGTCTCTCTAGCTGTCCACCTCTTCCTTTCCTTGTGTGTGTCTCTTTCCATCTCTCCCTGCTTCTCCCTCTAATGGTGTCCTGTGTCTTTCTCAGATTCCTTCTCCCTGTTTCACTGGGTCCCAGTTATTCCCTCCATCCCTTCCCACCTTCTTCCCTCCCTCCCTTTCCTTCCCCTCCTTCCCTCCTTTCCTCTCCCCCTTCTCTCTCTCTGGCACTTTGTCTTTCTTTCTCTCTCTGTCTCTCCCTGGTTCTCTCTGTCTCTCCCTTTCTTTCCATCTCTCCTTGGTGCTCTCTCTCTCTCCATCTCTCTCTCCTCTCCCCACCTCTCTCTGTCTCCATCTCTGCCTTGTGCCCTCTGTCTTTCTGTCTCTCTCTCTCTCTTCTCTCTCTATCTTCATCTGTCTCAACACCTCATCTCTCCCTGGTGCTCTCGGTCTCTCTCTTTCTCAGTCTGTCTGTCTTTCTCCCCCCTCTCCCTCTCTCCTCGGTGCTCTTTGTCCTTCTTTCTCTGTCTCTCTCTCTCCCCCATCTCCCCTGGTGCTATCTGTCTCTCTTTCTGTCCATCTCTCTCTCTCATCTCTTTCTCTGTCTCTCTCTCTCGCCATCTCTCCCTGGTGCTCTCTGTCTGTCTGTCTCTCTCTCTCTTCCTCTCTCTCACCCCCCAGCTCTCACTGGTGCTCTCGATCTCTCTTTCTCTCTCTCCATCTCTCTGTCTCTCTCCTCCCCCTCCATCTCTCCTTGGTGTTCCTTGTCTCTCTTTCTCTGTCTGTCCATCTCTCTCTCTCTCTCTCCCATCTCTCCCTGGTGATATCTGTCTCTTTTTCTCTCTCTCTCTCTCCATCTCTCTGTCTCTTTCTCTCCTGATCTCTCCCTGGTGCTCTCAATCTCTCTTTCTCTCTCTCCATCTCTCTGTCTCTCTCCTCCCCTCTCCATCTCTCCTTGGTGTTTTTTGTCTCCCTTTCTCTTTCCTCTCTCTCTCTCTCTCCATCTCTCTCTGTCTCTCTCTGTCTCCCCCATCTCTCCCTGGTGCTCTCTCTCTCTCTCTCTCCCTCCATTTCTCCCTGGTTCTCTCTCTCTCTCTCTCTCTCTTGCTTTCTGTCCCCCTGGAACCTTTTTCTCTTGCTCTCTTCTTACTTACCCATGCTCTTTGCCCACGTATCTCCCCTTCTGGCTCTCTACCTGTGGGAAGGAGTAAGGTGGAGGTAATTATGTAATTGTCATGATTCCAGAGGGTGGGGTGAGGGATGAGGAGGAGATCAGGAAGGAATACTTTCTTCTCACCCATCCATTAATCTGGCTTCATAGATACCTCCCCCAGCTCCATGGCTACTGAATTGGGTGGGTAGGTCAGATCACTGCCTCCCTTCCCCAGGGAAGGTCAGAGAATGAATCATACAGAACCAGAGGGATTGAGGGGCTCAGGCTGGGAGACAGAGGCTGCAGTCAGGTAGAGCTTCCCAAAGGAGACAGGCAGGCGTCAGGGCTCTCCCTCAGCCTCCAGAAAAGGTGAAAAGCAGTGGAATCAAGATGCCAGTGGAGGCTTTGGGGAGCCCCCAACTCAGCTGGGCTGAGGCCTGAGGAATCCAGTTTCTAAAACACCAAAACAGAGAACTTGGAGAGCAGAAGGAGGGATGACTGGCTTCCTTCCCAGCCCACTGGCTCTGGAATTCAACAAGAAAGTGCTTTGTTGCTTGTCCCCTTTTGGGTGTGTGTGTGGGGGCACTTCTTGGTCACTATAGTGAGCCTGAAAATTCCATAAGTCATTACCCCACCTACTAAAGAAAAATGCAAAAGATTTACACTCCCAGCACCTACACTTCAGCACTAGGGATCTCCTCACCCCAGCCACAGGTCTCAGTATCTCTTACCCACTTCCTGATATATTGGAGCCTGTCCCTGGCTGCCCAGGCAGGCTCACCACACTCTTTCCATCCTTCAATCTATCTATCTATCTATCAATCAATCAATCAATCAATCTATCTACCTATCATCTATCTATCTATTATCTATCTATCTATCTATCTATCTATCATCTATCTATCTATCTATCTAGGTATGTATCCTTTTACTTGTCATCCTTCTGTCCGTATATCCAGAATCTACAATGAACTCAAACAAATTTACAAGTAAAAATCAAACAACTCCATCAAAAATTGGGCAAAGGATATGAACACACACTTCTTAAGAGAAGACATTTATGCAGCTAACAGACACATGAAAAAATGCTGATCATCACTGGCCATCAGAGAAATGCAAATCAAAACCACAATGAGACACCATCTCACACCAGTTAGAATGGCCATCATTAAAAAGTCAGGAAACAACAGGTGCTGGAGAGGATGTGGAGAAATAAGAACACTTTTACACTGTTGGTGGGAGTGTAAACTGTTTCAACTTTTGTGGAAGACAGAGTAGTAATTCCTCAAGGATCCAGAACTAGAAATACCATTTGACCTAGCGATCCCATTACTGGGTATATACCCAAGGATTATAAATCATGCTACTATAAAGACACATTCACACGTATGTTTATTGCAGCACTATTCACCATATCAAAGACTTCAAACCAACCCAAATGTCCATCAATGATAGACTGGATTAAGAAAATGTGGCACATATACACCATGGAATACTATGCAGCCATAAAAAATGATGAATTCATGTTCTTTGTAGGGACATGGATGAAGGTGGAAACCATCATTCTCAGCAAACTATCACAAGGACAGAAAACCAAACACTACATATTCTCACTCATAGGTGGGAATTGAACAATGAGAACACTTGGACACGGGAGGCGGAATATCACACAGCGGAGACTGTCGTGAGGTGGGGGTATGGGGGAGGGATAGCATTAGGAGAAATACCTAATGTAAATGATGAGTTAATGGGTGCAGCACATCAACATGGCACATGTATACATATGTAACAAACCTGCACGTTGTGCATGTACCCTAGAACTTAAAGCATAATACAAAAATAAATAAAATAAAAAAGAAGAAGAAAAAAATTAAATCTAAGTAAAGCACTTAGAACAATGGCTGGCACATAGCAAATGCTGTTAGTTGCTGTTCTTCCAGGCCAGAAGCGACACAGACAAGTTACCACCAGGTGGCGCTGTATTCTTCCAGCTCCACAGGTTACTCAGGCTCAGAGTCGGGGGGTGCATCACAATAGCCCTGAATTTGAATCCTGTTCTGCCACTGCCTAGTCGAGACCTTTTACTACATGCCTAGCTGAGACATTTACTAGTTCTAGGCCTCATTTTAGTCATTTCATTTCATTACTTTTTTTTTTCTTTTTTTTTGAGACAGAGTCTCACTCTGTCACCCAGGCTGGAGTGCAGTGTCACAGTCTCAGCTCACCGCAACCTTCACGGCCAGGGTTCAAAGGATTCTCCTGCCTCAGCCTCCCAGGTAGCTCGGGTTACAGGCGCCTGCCACCATGTCTGGCTAATTTTTGTATTTTTAGTAGAGATGGGGTTTCACCATGTCGGCCAGGCTGGTCTGGAACTCCTGACCTCCTGTGATCCACCCACCTCGGCCTCCCAAAGTGCTGGGATTACAAGCGTGAGCCACCATGCCAGGCAGAAAGCTGGTTTTCTTGAGAGGTGATGAAGACTTGAGGCTACTTCAATCATACCTGAGTTAGAATTCCAGTTCCAACACCTACAATCTGTATTTCCTTTGATAAATGACTTCACCAGTCTGCCCTTCAGTTTCCTCCTTTAGAAAATGAGTATTTTAATGAACCTATCTCTGTATAACATAAAGCAATCATGATGGCTACACCATGAGGATTCAATGTGATACTGTAGGAAATCCTTTAACGCAAGGCTTGGCACAAAAAGCAACTCCTATCAACCTTAAAATATTAAGACTAATATTAAACTAACACTTGAGGGCTTGTTATGTGTCAGGGACATAACACCATGAATTCTCATAGTAACACCATGAGACAGATAATACTGTCATGATCCCCATATTGTGGAAGAGGGAACTGAGGCTCAAGGAGATGTTACTTGTGGAAAGTCACACATTTGGGTTTTAAAATAAGGCAGCCTGTCTCCAGAACCCATATTACTCACCATTATGCTAGACTGGACTCCCTCACCCTTGTAACCCATGTTGTGTGCTCAAAATTCAAATTTCTTCTGGGCCTGAGGTCTTTGAACAGCCAGAGATCTTCCATCCCTTCCATCTTCTGTACCGGAGTGGATGACTCAAGAAGTAGAAAACCAGCCAGGTGTGTGGCTTATGCCTGTAATCCCAGAACTTTGGGAGGCCGAGGTGGGTGGATCACCTGAGTTCAGGAGTTCAAGACCAGCCTGGCCAACATGGCGAAACCCCATTTCTTTTTTTTTTTTTTTTTTTTTGAGACAGAGTCTTGCTCTGTCACCCAGGCTGGAGTGCAGTGGCGCGGTCTTGGCTCACTGCAAGCTCCGCCACCTGGGTTCACGCCATTCTCCTGCCTCAGCCTCTCCGAGTAGCTGGGACTACAGGCGCCCGCCAGCATGCCCGGCTAATTTTTTGTATTTTTGGTAGAGACGGGGTTTCACTGTGGTCTCGATCTCCTGACCTCGTTATCCGCCCGCCTCGGCCTCCCAAAGTGCTGGGATTACAAGCATGAGCCACCGTGCCAGGCCCGAAACCCCATTTCTACTAAAAATACAAAAATTAGCCAGGCGTGGTGGTGCGCACCTGGAATCCCAGCTACTCGGGAGTCTGACACATGAGAATTACTTGAACCGGGGAGGTTGCAGTGAGCCAGGATCACACCACTGCACTCCAACCTGGGTGACAGAGTGAGGTTCCATCTCAAAAAAAAAAAAAAAAAAAAAAAAAAAAAAGAAAGAAAAGAAAAAAGAAAAAAAAGAAAAAAAGGGGGAAAAAGATACAAAACCTTCTGCTCTTTGACCATGCAGATTGTGATAATACTGTAGGGTAGTGATGCTCTGCTGAGAGCATGCCTCAGAATTGCCTGCAGGCCTTGTTGAAACACAGGTTTTGGGTTTCTGATTTAGCAGGTCTGAGGTGTGGTCTAAGAATTCATGTTTTTAACAAGTTTCAGACGGCTGGGTATATGGTGCATGCCTATAGTCCTGGCTACTTGGAGGCTAAGGCAGTAGGATTGCTTGGGCACAGGAGGTGGAGGCTGCAGTGAGCTGATATCACATGACTGCATTGCAGCCTGGGTGACAGAGCAAGACCCTCTCTGTCTAAAAAAAAAAAAGTTTCAAGGTGATGCTGATGCTGCAGGTCTGGAGGCTGCACTTTGAGAACCACTGAACTACAGCAGAGCAACGAGTTTGAAGGAATCTGGGTCCATGATTGACCATAAGGAGGGGAGCCAGCTTGCCGTGCTGGACTGTCTACTTCAAGAGGGACACAAAGAGAAAGAAACTAGTATTTTATTTGAGTGACTGCATTATGGGATCTGTTGGTTACAACAACCTGGCCTTTACCTTAATTAATATAGACATTTTTCAGGCTGTTTTCCTGTAGATGCCCTGATAGATATCCTTGTTCCCATCAGCCATCGGTAACTTAGCCAACATCTGTCAGCAGGTCCAGTTCTGTGGATTCCCCTCAAGGGGAAGAGCTTCCTTCCTTCCTTCCTTCCTTCCTTCCTTCCTTCCTTCCTTCCTTTTCCTTTCTCTCTTTTCTTTTCTTTGACAGGGTCTTGCTCTGTCACTCAGGCTGGAGTGCAGTGGTGCAATCACAGCTCACTGTAGCTTCGAACTCCTGGGCTCAATCGATCCTCCCCCCTTAGTCTCCTGAGTAGCTGGGGCTACAGGCTCATGCTACCACCCCCAGCTAATTTTTTTATTTTTTGTAGAGACGTGATCTTGCTATGTCGCCCAGGCTGCGATTACAGGCATTAGCCATTGCATCTGGCTTCAGAGTGATTTTTCTATAGCACAAATTTGATTGTGACTTCCCCTACTTTAAATGTCCCATGGTTCCAAAGGCCCTAGGAAAAAGTCAAAACTCCTCGGTGGGACATTCAGAGATTTTTCTAAGAGTCCAAAGGACCTCTCATGGTCCATGTCCCCAAATTTCCCCCGATGGACCCTCTGGGCTAAGCTTTTTCTCTTGTTACTCTAGCCAAACACAACACAGTTCCAAGCCTCCTGCCCTTTCCTCTTGCTGTTCCTCCTCCCCAAGGTGCCTTTCATGGCTCAGGCTGTGGCCAGGGTCAGTGTGGAGTCAGTAGCGTGGATGGGTGGTCCCGGTCCAGTGCTCACTGAGTGACCAGGATCTGGTCTCGGAATGTGACCAAGGTCTGGGGTCGGCATTCAGGTGGAAGCAAGGCTTGGGGTTCAGGTTGTCCATTTTTCATCTTCTCAGAATATTTACTGACCTGTTATCAGCTGATATTTTGAGATATCCAAGCCCTGGCTCATTCTGGCACCAGATGGAGTCCAAGGGCTTGGCTAGGATGGCTCCTGGGTGTCATAGTCATTGAATGGTTCGCTGTTGTATTAAAGAACCCAAAATCTCAGTGGGGTTCACAGTCACGGGGCTCCATATCAGATCTGAGCATCTGAGTCCCTTGCCCACCCCTGGATCCCCAGGATCCCTTCCCTGCTCAGCTATCCCTATGCCACCCCCTGCCATTCCACAGCTGCATTTGGTTTATTAGAAGGGTGGGGAGCAGTACATGTATTTGACCAACTCTTGTGTGCCAGGTCTAGGACACACATGTCCTCACTGAGTCTTCAAAACAACACTGTGGGCCATGGACGGTGGCTCACACCTGTAATCCCAGCACTTTGGGAGGCCGAGGCAGGAAGATCACATGAGAGGAGGAGTTCAGGACCAGCCTGGCCAACATGGCTAAACCCCATCTCTACTAACAGTACAAAAATTAGCTGGGTGTGGTGGCATGCACCTGTAATCCCAGCTACTCAGGAAGCTGAGGCAGGAGAATTGCATGAACCCAGGAGGCAGAGGTTGCAATGAGCCAAAATCACACCACTGCACTCCAGCCTGGGTGACAGAGTGAGACTCTGTCACAAAATCCACCCCCACAAGACCCCCAAAAAATCCTGTGGAGGAGTGCTATTCTCAGCCCCATTTTATTTTTTTAATTTATTTTTGAGACAGTGTCTCACTCTGTCACCCAGGCTGGAGTGCAGTGGCATGATCAAAGCTCACTGCAGCCTTCACTTCCTGGGCTCAAGTGATCCTCCCACCTCAGCCTCCTGACTAGGACTACAGCTGTGTGCCACTAAGCCTGGATAATTTTTAAATTTTTTGTAGAGATGGGGTCTCACTATGTTGCCCAGGCTGGTCTCAAACTCTTGGGTTCAATCAATCCTCCTGCGTCAGCCTCCCAAAGTGCTGGGATTACAGGCACGAGCCACCATGCCTGGCCTCATCACTATTTTACAGATAAGGAAACAGAGGCACAGAGGAGTGAAGATATTTGCTGAACTTCACATCACTAGTGGCTGTTCCAGAATTCAGGTAGAACAGTTACTTCAGATCTATTCTCCTTTCCATGGTCACTCCACTCTCATTTTATGGATGAGAAACGGAGGCTCAGTGAGGGGAAATAGGGGAAATGTCTTGATTAGGACTGTACAGGCAAGGGTAGGATTTGAACACTGCATTCCCCTTTATAGGGCACAGAGAAGTACCTGATGTACTCCAGGGCTGGCCAACATGGTGAAACCCCATCTCTACTAAAAATACAAAAATTAACCAGGTGTGGTGGTGCTTGCCTATAATCCCAGCTACTGGAGAGGCTGAGGCAGGAGAATTGCTGGAATCCAGGAGGTGGAGGTTGCAGTGAGCCAAGATGCCTCCATTGCACTCCAGCCTGGGTGACAGAGCGAGACTCGTTTCAAAAAAAAAAAAAAAAAAAAAAAAATAGAACACAGTTCAGAAGAATTCCTCAGGAGATTAAGGGTCCCCACCTGCTTTGTCCACAGAGTTTATGTGCTTCTCAAGAAGGGTGTGAGAGAGATACACAGAGAAATCTCTAGGGATACAGGGCTCTTTTATTGCTTGTTTTGTTTTTTTAAGGTGGAGTCTCACTCTGTTGCCCAGGCTGGGGTGTTGTCCAGGGTGGAGTGGAGTACTCTAGCTGTGACAGCCCATCTGTAGCTCCCCCCAACCTGTCTCTAGCTCCCTCCACCTCTCTATGAATGTCTATGTCTCTCCCTGTGCCAATTACACATTCCTCAAACACTTACTGTGTGTCCTCCCCCTGGCATATTGAGTCTCATTTCCATCCTCACAATGACTCTATAGGGTAGGTGTATTAGTTCATTCTCATGCTGCCAATGAACACATACTTGACACTGGCTAATTTATAAAGAAAAAGAAGTTTAATGGACTCACAGTTCCACATGGCTGGGGAAGCCTAACAATCATGGCAGAAGGCAAAGGAGGAGCAAAGACACATCTTACATGGCAGCAGGCAAGAGAGAGAGTGTGTGCAGGGAAAACTGCCCTTTGTAAAACCATCAGATCTCGTGAGACTTACTCACTACCATGAAACAGCATGGGAAACTCCACCCCCATGATTCAATTATGTCCCACTGGGTCCCTCCCAGGACATGTGGGGATTATGGGAATTATATTTCAAAATGAGATTTGGGTGGGGATACAGCCAAACCATATCATTCCACCCCTGACCCCTCCTAAATCTCATGTCCTCACATTTCAAAATAAATCATGCCTTCCCAACAGTTCCCCAAGGACTTCACTCATTTCAGCATTAACTCAGAAGTCCACAGTTCAAAGTCTCATCTGAGATGAGGCAAGTCCCTTCTGACTATAAACCTGTAAAATTAAAAGCAAGTTAATTATTTTCTAGATACAATGTGGGTACAGCCACTGGGTAAATACACCCATTCCAAAAGGAGAAATTGGCCAAAACGAAGGGGCTATAGGCCCAATGCAAGTCCAAAATCCAGCAGGGCAGTCAAATCTTAAAGCTCCAAAATGATCTCCTTTGACACCATGTCTCATATGCAGGTCACGCTGTTGCAAGAGGTGGGTTCTCATGACCTCAGGCAGCCCTGCCCCTGTGGCTTGCAGAGTACAGTCCCACTCCTGGCTGCCCTCACTGGCATTGTCTGCGGCTTTTCCAGGTGCATGGTGCAAGTTGTTGGATCTACCATTCTGGGGTCTGGAGGACGGTGACCCTCTTCTCACAGCTCCACTAAGCACTGCCCCAGCGGGGGCTCTGTGTGGGGGCTCCAACCCCACATTTCCTTTCTGCACTGCTCTAGCAAAGGTTCTCCATGAGGGCTCTGCCCCTGCAGCAGACCTCTGCCTGGACATCCTGGTGTTTCCATACATCCTCTGAAATCTAGGTGGAGGTTCCCAAACCTCAGTTCTTGTCTCCTGTGCACCACAGGCCCAACACCACATGGAAGTTTTGAAGGCTTGTGGCTTGCACCCTCTGAAGCAAAGGCCTGAGTTTTACCTTGGCCACCTTTAGCCAAGGCTGGAGTGGCTGGGAGGCAGGGCACCAAGTCCCAAGGCTGCACATAGCAGGGGAGCCCTGGAGACCTTCCCCCATTGTCTTGGTGATTGACATTCTTCTCCTGGTTACTTATGCAAATTTCTGCAGCTGGCTTGAATTTCTCCCCAGGAATTGGGGTTTTCTAGTGCATCTTCAGGCTGCAAGTTTTCCAAACTTTTATGCTCTGCTTCCTCTTGAATGCTTTGCTGCTTAGAAATTTCTTCTGCCAGGTACTCTAAATCATTTCTATCAAGTTCAATGTTCCACTGATCTTTTGGGCAGGGGCAATATGCCACCAGTATCTTGGCATAGCAACAGCGGCCTTTAGTGCAGTTCCCAAGTTCCCCTTCTCCATCTGAAACCACCTCAGCCTGGATGTTATTGTCCATATCACTATCAGCATTTTGGTCAAAGCCATTCAACAAGTCTCTAGGAAGTTCCAAACTTTCCCACATTTTCCTGTTTTCTTCTGAGTCTTCCAAACTGTTCCAACCTCTGCCTGTTACTCAGTTCCAAAGTAGCTTCCACATTTTTGGGTATCTTTATGGCAGTATCCCACTCCCAGTACCAATTTACTGTATTAGTCCATTCTGATGCTGCTAATGAAGACATACTCGAGATTGGGTAATTTATAGAGAAAAGGGTTTATTGGACTCTTTGTTCCACATGGCTGGAGAAGCCTCATAGTCGTAGTGGATGGCGAAAAAGTAGCAAAGTCACGTCTTATACAGTAGGAGGCAAGAGACAGCAGGAGGCAAGAAAGGGAAACTTCCCTTTATAAAACCATCAGATCTCATGAGACTTATTCACTATCACAAGAACAGCATGGGAAAACCCGGTCCCATGAGTCAATCACCTCCCACAGTGTCCCTCCCACAACATGTGGGGATTATGGGAACTACAGTTTGACATGAGATTTGGGTGGAGACACAGCCAAACAATATCACTAGGTGTCCATATTTTCCAAATAAGGAAACTTTAGGCTCCAAGCTGAGCTTGCACTTGCCTGAGCATCTTTAGCACAACAAATGAATGATGAAGATGGGATTAGAGCTCAGGTATGTCTGAATGACTGTAGGGAAAAGAAAGAGAGACCAAAATGGAGTTTCTTATGTCTTCCTTTTCTGTGTAGACACAGTAACAATCTGATCTCTGTTTAATAATAGTGCATGGGTACCTGGCCCCACAGATGATCGTTGCCTGCCCAACCCGAGGAAGAAGGAATGATGATGAATATTTCTATTGGGTATCGTTATCCTCCTATTTGCCTAGGGAGGGCACCAGGATGCTTAATGCCTGCAACCCAAAATTGGTTGGTAGAAGTGCCTACTGTCAGTGCCACCAGTAGATTTACTTATCATATGGTAAGTGGAATGTCACTCAGGCCACAGGTAAATTATTTGCAGGACGCTTCTTATCGAAGATCATTAAAATATAGGCCTAAGGGAAGCCTTGCCCCAAGGAAATTCCCAAAGGATCAAAAGCCCAGAATTTTGACTTTGGGAAGTATGTGTGGCTGACAGTGCAGTGATATTACAAAACAATGAATTTGGAACTATTATAGATTGGGCACCTCAAGGTCAATTCTACCTCAATTGCACAGGACAAACTCAATCGTGTCCCGGTGCACATGTGAGTCCAGCTGTGAACAGTGACTTAACAGAAGGTTTAGATAAAAATAAGTACAAAACGTTAGAGTCTCTCTACCCTTGGGAATGGTGCGAAAAGGGACTCTCATCACCTCGACCAAAATTAGTTAGTCCTGTTACTGGTCCCGAGCACCCAGAACTTTGGAAGCTTACTGTGACCTCGCACCATATTAGAATTTGGTCTGGAAATCAAGCTAAAAGAACAAGAGACCGTAAGCCATCTTATCCTATCAACCTAAATTCCAGTCTGACAATTCCTCTGCAAAGTTCTGTAAAGCCCCTTATATGTAAAAAATAGCCTCACGTTGCATAGAGAAAAAAGAGAAGGAAAAGTAAAAAATAAAAAATAGCGGGGTGGGGGGGGAGGGAGGGGGGGGGGGGGGGGGAGGGGAGGAGACCGCCACTCACTAGCTGGCAAGGAATCCGTCAAAAAAAAAAAAAAAAAAAGAAAAATAGTTATTAACCCAGATTTCCAAACTACTACCTGTGAAAATTGTAGATTGTTTACTTGCATTGATTCAACTTTTAATTGGCAGCACCGTATTCTACTAGTGAGAGCAAGAGAGGGTGTGTGGATCCCTGTGTCCATGGACTGACCGTGGGAGGCTTCGCCATCCCTCCGTATTTTAAGTGAAAGTATTAAAAAAGAGTTCTAAATAGATACAAAAGATTCATTTTTATTTTGATTGTGGTGATTATGGGATTAATCGCAGTCACAGCTACAGCCACTGTGGCAGGAGTTGCATTGCACTCTCCTATTCAGACAGTAAACTTTGTTAACAATTGGCAAAAAAATTCTATGGGATTGTGGAATTCACAATCTGGTATTGATCAAATATTGGCAAATCAAATTAATGTTGTCAGACAAAATCATTTGGATGGGAGATAGGCTCAGAGCTTGGAACGCCATTTTCAGTTACAGTGTGACTGGAATACGTCAGACTTCTATATTGCACCCCAAGCCTATAATAAGTCTGAGCATCACTGGGAAATGGTTGGACGCCAACTACAAGGAAGAGAAGATAGTCTTCCTTTAGACATTTCAAAATTAAAAGAACAAATTTTTGAGGCATCAAAAGCCCATTTAAATTTGGTGCCAGGAACTAAGGCAATCGCAGAAGCTGCTGATGGCCTCACAAATCTTAACCCGGTCACTTGGGTTAAAACCATCGGCAGTTTCACTATTGTAAATTTTGTATTAATCCTTGTGTGCCTGTTCTGTCTGTCGTTAGTCTGCCGGTGTACCCTGGAGCTCTGAAGAGACAGCAACCATTGAGAATGGGCCATGATAACGATGGCAGTTTTGTCAAAAAGAAAAGGGGGAAATGTGGGGAAAAGAAAGAGAGATCAGATTGTTACTGTGTCTGTGTAGAAAAGGAAGACATAAGAAACTCCATTTTGATCTGTACTAAGAAAATTGTTCTGCTTTGAGATGCTGTTAATCTGCAACTTTAGCCCCAACCCTGTGCTCACAGAAACATGTGCTGTATTGAATCAAGGTTTAATGGATTTAGGGCTGTGCAGGATGTGCCTTGTTAACAATATGTTTGCAGGCAGTATGCCTGGTAAAAGTCATTGCCATTCTCCATTCTCTATTATCCAGAGACACAATGCACTGCAGAAAGCTGCAGGGACCTCTGCCCAAGAGAGCCTGGGTATTGTCCAAGGTTTCCCCCTACTGAGACAGCCTGAGATATGGCCTCGTGGGAAAGAAAAGACCTTACATCCCCCAGCCTGACACCTGTGAAGGGTCTGTGCTGAGGAGGAGGAGTGAAAGAGGGAGGCCTCTTTGCAGTTGGGATAAGAGAAAGGTTTCTGTCTCCTGCTCATCCCTGGGAATGGAATGTCTCAGTGTAAAGCCAACCATCCTGCTCATCCCTGGGAATGGAATGTCTCAGTGTAAAGCCAACCATTCATTGTATTCTGAGATAGGAGAAAACTGCCCTGTGGCTGGAGGCGAGATATGCTGGCAGCAATACTGCTCTGTTACTCTTGGCCACACCGAGATGTGTGTGTAAAGTGAAACTTAAATCTGGCCTACGTGCACATCCAGACACAATACCTTTCCTTGAACTTATTCATGATACAGATTCCTTTGCTCACGTTTCCCTGCTGACCATCTCCTGACCATCACCCTGTTGCCCTGCCACACTCCCCTCACCAAGATAGTAAAAATAGTGATCAATAAATACTGAGGGAACGCCGAGACCAGCGCTGGTGCGGGTCCTTGCATGTTAAGCGCTGGTCCCCTGGGCCCACTGTTCTTTCTCTATACTTTGTCTCTGTGTCTTATTTCTTTTCTCAGTCTCTCATCTCCACCTGATGAGAAATACCCACAGGGGTGGAGGGGCAGGCCCCCTTCAACTCACAATATCACTAGGTGTCCATATTTTCCAGATAAGGAAACTTTAGGCTCCAAGCTGAGCTTGCACTTGCCTGAGCATCTTTAGCACAACAAATGAATGACGAAGCTGGGATTTGAACTCAGGTTTGTCTGACTCAAATTAGTCCTTTATTCTGACTTCCCAGAGTGTGCCCCTCAGAGCCTTGGACCTGAGAAATAGTGAGTGCTGTGATGGAAAAGAGAAAGCTGAGAAGCCAAATAGTCCGCACAGCTGCTGTCAGCCCCCTCCCCTCTTGATGTTATTTTAAATGCACATAAACATTCTAAAGACCCTGAGAAGTCCTGCAGGTGAGAAATTGGTTTCCTGTCATTTAACCCAGTTTCTCCCTTGCTGTTTACCTGTGGAATCCCCTTTCTCCAGAACTTATTCTCTTCCTCTGCCTGTCACACTCTCTCCCTTTCTCTCTGCCTCCTACTCTTTACTATCTCTCTCTGTCTCCACATTCTGCTGAGAGAGACATCACAGGGTAGTGATTAAAACAGCAGGCTGTAGAACCAAACTTTCTGGTTTGACAACTGATTCTACCTTTAGCCTGCTGTGTGACCTTGGGAGAGGTCTCAACCCCTCTGTGTTTCACTTTCTCCATCCATAAAATGGGGGTGACAACAATTACTACATCGAAGGGTGACAACTAAGTGAATTACTCTATTGAAAGCATTTCATGCCTCCTTATCAGTGCTCCCCAAGGGTGGAATGAGGACTCAGAGCACCCGGATTAGGCCATACTTGTGTTGCTATAAAGACTGTGCCAGATTGCACACCACAGCAGGAGCCAGGTCCTGGGGTCAGGAAAGTCCATGGTGGCATCTTTCCCAGGTCAGGAAAGTGCGGGTTGTACTTTGTTGGTCCTCTCCTCCTGGGTCAGGGAAGTATGGGGTGCAGCTCCTCCTGGCAGCTTTGACTTTCAGCCTCAGATAATGCATTGCCTGTGTCTAATCCACATGGATGTGGGGTGACTCAGCCACCTCCGTTCCCTGAATCAGCATCTTCAGTGGTGGCAAGTGGTTTGTTTAACTTTGCAAGCAAGATGCAGATTCCCCATTTTAAATGAGAAAAAAAGCGCCAGGCAGAGACAGCAGGTGTGGACACATTCATTCACATGTTGGGTGATTAGGGACTGACCCCTGCCAGGGGCAGGGAGGGGACAGGCTCACAGCAGTGATGGAGACAGACCCAAGCCTAGGGGACATCAATCAAACTGGACCCAGTATCTGTGCTTCTGGACCTCAGATTCTAGAGAAACAGAGACACAGAAGGGGATAGAAGAGGGTGGGGAAGAGGTAGGGGGCAATGGGGAGAGAGGGGGGTTGCATTGATTTAAGATCTTTCTTCTTCTTAAAGAATGTTTAGTTACTGTAAAGTTCCTCTGTGAGCTATCTGCACCCCATGTTTATTGTAGCATACTCACACAGCCAACATATACAATCAACCTAAGTGTCTATCAACAGATGAATGAATGGATAAAGAAAATGTGCTATGCATGCATGTACACACACACACACACACACACACACACACACACACACACACACAAATACTATTTAGCCTTAAGAAAGAAGAAAATCCTGTCCTTTGCAACACCAGGGGTGAACCTGGACCATGTAACATTAAGTGAAATAAGTCAGGCTCAGAAAGGTATGTACTGCATGATCTCACTTTTAAGTGGAGTATAAAAAAGTTTAACTGACAAAAGCAAAGGGTAGAATGGGGGTTACCAGGAGTTGGTGGAGAAGGTGAGGAGATGTTGATCAAAGGATACAAAATGTCAGTTAGGAAGAATAAGTTCAGGAGATCTACTACATAAATGGTGACTATGGTTAATAACAATGTATCGTGTTAACTATACATTAATTGAAAAGCAATTACTTGAAATTTGCTAAATTTGAAAATTGCTAAGAGGTTTATGACTCCCACCTGGGGGTGAAGCAATGCTCCACAGCCACTGAAAGCAATCCTGCTCTCCTCAGGAGACCCCGCTGGGCATCTGCTGAGGACCCGGGCAACAGCCCCTTCTGCCTACCTCAGTCTGTGCCCACACACAATTGAGGGGTCTGAAGACAGGCCCACCTGGCCCAGCTCCATCCCTCTAGTGCCCAAACATGTCATACGGGGGACTAGGGATCACCCTGCTCCATCCACCACCTTTGGCAGCTGAGTATCAAAGTACCAAAGTACTCAGCACCTGAGTACTCCCGGGGAGGAGGTGGGCCCACCCAACCTGCTGCTACCACCATGGCTGGCACCCACCTGCGTGTGGGTGATTGATGTCCCCTAGGCTTGGGTCTGTCTCCATCACTGCTGTGAGCCTGTCCCCCAGCAGACCTGGTGACTGGCCTATCCAGCCCATTATACCACCAACCACATGAGCATGGACCATTTTGGAGCTAGAGGATTATCCTGCCACAGCTACTGCTCATGCCATGTCCACCACACAGGGGCCTGAGGTCCCACCTACCAGCCCAGCCCACCATTCCACTGTCAGAACCTGAGAAAGTCACCCGGAGGCCCAAGAATTGGCCTGCCTAGATGAACTAACACCATCGCCAGTGTATGCTACCCTCAGACCCAAGGACAGGCATACTCAGCATGCTGCTGCCACCCCTTGGCCCACCTAATGTCCCCATCTCAGAACAACTTTACCACGGCTTCCACTAACAACCACACCCTAAGCCAATGAGGAAATCACAGACACTGCTGACACTGTTTACAGAAGAAGAAATTGTCTGGGAACCACACTAATGCATGCACTCAGAATCAAAGTCAAAGTGCCCAACCCCACCAACACCACAGATACATCTTCAGGGAAAATGTCCTCCCCTAGGAAAGCAGATTCAAAAAATTAAAAGAAGCAACCATGATCCCAGATGCACAGATATCGATGTAAAGACACAAGAAATGCAAAAGCAAGAAAACATGACACCCCCAAAGGAACACAATAATTCTCCAGCAAGAGATTCTAAAAAAAATTAATCTAGGCCAGATGCGGTAGCTAACACCTGTAATCCCAGCACTTTGGGAGGCCAAGGCAGGTGGATCACTTGAGGTCAGGAGTTTGAGACCAACCTGCCCAACATGGTGAAACCCCACCTCTACTAAAAATACAAAATTCGCCAGGAGTGTTGGCACTCACCTGTAATCCCAGTTACTTGGGAGGCTGAAGCGTAGGAATTGCTTGAACCTGGGAGGTGGAGGTTGCAGTGAGCTGAGATCGCAGCACTGCACTCCAGCCTAGGCTACAGAGGGAGACTGCATCTCAAAAAAAAAAAAAAGAAGAAAAAGAAGAAGAAGAAATCCATGAAATGCCCTAAAATTCAAAAGAATGATATTTTAAAAGCTCAGTGAAATACAAGAGAAGTAAAAAAAATACAAAAAAGTCAGAAAATTCAGAATATGAATGAGAAATTTACCAAACAGATCACTATCATAAAAAAAAAGAACCAAACAAAAATTCTGGAACTGAAGAATTCATCGAATTAAATACAAAACAAATTCAAAAGTTTCAATGATAGACTAGACAAAAAAAAATTAACAACTGCATAACCTGAAGACAGGTCTTTTGAAATAACTCAGTCAGAAAAAATAAATAAATAAGAAACAATGAACAAAGCATATTTGATATATAAAACACCAAAAAGCAAACAACTATTCAAATTTTCACTATCCCAGAAGGCAAAAAGGAAACAAAAGGGATAGAAAACCTATTTAATGAAATAATAGCTAAATGCTTCTAAAGTCTATCAAGAGATTTAGATATCTAGATATACGTAGTTCAGAGACCCCTAGGTAGTTACAATGCAAAAAGTTCTTCTCCATGGCACATTGTAGTCAGATTGCTTAAAGTCAAAGATTAAGAGCAAATTCTAAAAACAGTGAGAGAAAAGCATTTGGCATCTACAAAGGAGCCCATCAACAGTGGATTTGCCAGCAGAAACCTTACAAGCCAGGAGAAAATGGGATCATATATTCACTGAGCTGAGCTTTCGCTCACTGTCCACCACTGCTGAATGCCGCCTGCAGACGTGCCACTGACTTCCTCCGGATCCAGCATGGTGTCCGCTGATAGAAAAAAACTATCTGCAAGATACTGTACCCAGAAAAGTTATACTTTATAAATGAAAAGGAAATAACGTCTTTCCCAAACAAATAAAAGCTGAGTAAATTTATCATCACTAAACCAGACCTACAAGAAATGCTTAAAGGAATCTTACACATAGAAGCAAAAGGAGGATATCTACCATAGGGAAGCACACAAAATGGAAAACCCATTGGTAGAGAAAACATACAAATGAGGAAGAGAACAGACTCAAATGGAAGCACAACAACAACAAAAAAACCCACCAAACTGTTACAGGAGGGTTTTTGTTCTTAGAGCTCCCAAGATGCTGGTGGGCTGCTCCCAAATGGGGTGGATCACTTCCAAAATGGTGGCAAGCCTTTTGTTCTCTGACCTGGGGTTCTTGGCCTCATAGATTCCAAGGAATGAAACCTTGGGCCATGCGGTGAGAGTTATAGCTCTATTAGAAGCTGTAGGTCATGGAAGAGAACCGTGGAACCCAGCAACTAGTGTTCAGCTCGATTAGAATGAACCCAGGCACTTAGCCATGGAAGAACAGTGGTGAGCCTTTAGCCCGATTGGGAGCAGCAATGGTTGCCTTGCTGGATCAGGAGTGCAGTGGACACCATGCTGGATCTGGAGGTGTGGAAGTCAGTGGCACATCTGCAGGCAGCATTCAGCAGTGGTGGACAGTGAGCAAAAGTTCAGCTCAAGCTGGAACAAACGTGGACCAGAAGAGTGTGCATTGGGAAGATTTAATAGAGTGAAAACAGAACTCCAATACAATGGGAGGGGACCCAAAGGGGGTTGCCCACCCCTGGCTCGAATGCCTGGGGTTTACATCCCAATCATTGTCCCTCCCCCTGTGCTCTCAGATGATAGATGATTTGACTATTTCTTTACCCCCTACTTTTAGCCTAATTGGTATTTTAGTGAGCCCTCTTTACTACCTGATTGGTCAGGTGTGAGCTGAGTTACAAGACCTTTGTTTAAAGGTGGGTGCAGTCACCTTCCCCAGCTAGGCTTAGGAACTCTTAGTTGGCCTAGGAAATCCAGCTAGTCCTGTCTCTCAGTACCCCCTCTCAACAGGAAAACCCAAGTGCTGTTGAGGAGGTTGGCCAACAACTGCACTAACTTCTTTCTGCTGAATGGGGGCATAATAGGGGTCATGCAGTTGAGATTTCCTCAGGAGGAGTATCTAGTGACTGCCTGTCCTAGGACCCCATGGATAACAGATCTGGAAATCCAGCTAGTCCTGTCTCTCAAAACTACAATGATAAACAATAAGAGAAAAAGAAAGGAAGAAAGGATATACATACATAAAGAAGTCAACTAATAATATGACAGGATTAAGCTCTCACATATCAATAATAACCTTGAATTAAATGGATTAAACTTTCCACTTAAAAGAAAGAGACTGGCTGAATGGATTTAAAAAGCATGCCCCAGCTATATGCTGCCTCCAAGAAACACATCTCACCAGGAAAGACATATATGTGAAAGTGAAAGTAAAGAAAGTAAAGAAATGAGAAAAGATATTCCATGCAAATGAAAACCAAAAGTGAGCAGGAATAGCTATGCTTATAAAGGAAACAGACTTTAAGTCAAAAACTGTAAAAAGAGACAAAGAAGGTCATTACATAATGATAAAAGGATCAATCCAGCAAGAGGTTATAACAATTCTAAACATATACGCACCCAACACTGAAGCACACAGATATACAAAGCAAATATTATTAGATCTGAAGGGAGAGATAAGCTCCAACACAATAATAGTTGGGGACTTCAACATCCCACTCTCAACATTAGACAGATCATCTAGACAGAGTATCAACAATAAAACATGGGATTTATTGCACCATAGAACAAATGAACCTAACAGACATTTACAGAACATTTTACCCAACAGCTACAGAATACACATTCTTCTCATAAGCACATGAAACATTCTCCAGGACAGATCATATGTTAGACCACAAAACAAGTCTCAACACATTTTTGACATCAAAATCATATCGAGTATCCTATTAGACCATAATAGATTAAAACTAGAAGCAATAACAACAGAAACTTTGGAAACTGTAAAAATACACGGAAATTAAACAACATTCTCCTGAGTGACAACTGGGTCACAGAAGAAATTAAGAAGAAAATAAAAAAATGTATTGAAATGAATGAAAATGGAAACAAAATATAGGCAAACTTATGGGATACAGCAAAAGAAGTGATAAGAGGGAAGCTTATAGTAATGAATGCCTACATCAAAAAAGTAGAAAGATTTCAAATAAACAATCTCATCATGCACCTCAAGGAACTAGAAAAGCAAGAACAAACCAAACTCAAAATTAGTAGAATGAAAGAATAAACATCAGAGCAGAACTAAATGAAATAGAGAATGAAAAAAAAATTACAAAGGATCAATGAAATGAAAAGTGTTTTTTGAAAAAGATATAAATCAACCATGAGCTAGACTAGCCAAGAATGAAAAGAGAGAAGACTCAAATAATTAAATTCAGAAATAAAAAAGAGACATTGCAACTGATACCATAAATATAAAAGATCATCAGAGGCTATTATGAACAATTATCAAATCAATGATATTAGCTTCCACTTAAAAAAAGAAGAAGGAAAATAAACCCCAAGGTGATAAAAGAAACAAATTTTAAAAATAACAGAAGAAATCAATGAAATATAAAACAGAGAAACAACAGGGAAAATCAGTGAAACCAGAAACTTATGCTTTATGAAGATTAACAAAATCGATAAAGAAAAAATAGAAAATACATAATTTACCAATATCAGGAAAAAGAGTTGAAATCATTATAGATTCTATAAATATTTAAATAATAATAAGGAAATATTATGAAAACTGTGGCAAAAAATTTGGCAACTTAGATGATTTGGATAAATTCCTCAGAAGACACAAACCACAAAAACTCACTAAGGGAGAAATAGAAAACCTGAACAGCCCTATAGTTATTTTAAAAATTGAATGTGTAGTTAAAAACTTTTCTATAAAGAAAACTCTAGGCCCATATGACTTCACTAGTGAGTTCTATCAAACATTTATGAAAGAAGCATTTTCTAGCCCATACAAACTCAAAAAATTAACAGGACATGATATTTTCCATCTCATTCTCTGAAGCAAATGTCACACTGATCACAAAACCAGGAAAAGACATTATAAAAAAGAAAACTACAGACCAATACCCTCATGAACAAAGATTTAAAAATACTAAACAAAATTTTGGCAAATTAAATCTCAGAATATAAAACAAGTGTACTACATTATGGGATAAACACAATGGAAGTGGGTTTAACCAGGGATGCAAGGTTGGTTTAATGTTTGATAATCAATTAAGGGAGCTCAGCATATCAACAAGCATATATATATTCATTATAACACAGACATGAAAAACATTTGATAGAAATCCAACATCCATTCCTGATTAAAAATTATCAGCAAGCTAGAAATAAACAGAATTTCTTACCTTGACTAAAGCCATCTACAAAAAAATCTGCAGCCAGCATCATACTTAAAGGTGAAAGACTTAATGCTTTCCCTCTAAGATTGGGAGCAAGTAAAGAATGGCGGTTCTTACCACTCTGATTCCAAATTGCACTGGAGGTTCTACCTATTATACCATGTTGTGGGAAGTCAGGAACCCTGAACGGAGGGACTGGCTAAAGCCATGGCAGAAGAACATAAGTTGTGAAGATTTCATGGACATTTATTAGTTCCCCAAATTAATACTTTTATAATTTCTTATGCCTGTCTTTACTGCAATCTCTGAACATAAATTGTGAAGATTTCATGGACACTTATCACTTCCCCAATCAATACCCTTGTGATTTCCTATGCCTGTCTTTACTTTAATCTCTTAATCTTATCATCTTCGTAAGCTGAGGAGGATGTATGTCGCCTCAGGACCCTGTGATGATTGCGTTAACTGCACAAATTGTTTGTAGAGCATGTGTGTTTGAACAATATGAAATCTGGGCACCTTGAAAAAAGAACAGGATAACAGCAATTTTCAGGGAATAAGAGAGATAACCTTAAACTCTGACTGCCAGTGAGCTGGGCAGAACCGAGCCATATTTCTCTTCTTTCAAAAGCACATGGGAGAAATATCTCTGGATTCTTTTTCTCAGCAAGGAACATCCCTGAGAAAGAGAATGCGTCCCTGAGGGTAGGCCTCTGAAATGGCAACTTCGGGGGGTGGCCGTCTTTTATGGTCAAAGCTGTAGGGATGAAATAAGCCCCAGTCTCCCATTGCACTCCCAGGCTTATTAGGATGAGGAAATTCCCATCTAATAAATTTTGGTCAGACCGGTTGTCTGCTCTCAAACCCTGTCTCCCGATAAGATGTTATCAATGACAATGTGTGCCCGAAACTTCATTGCAATTTTAATTTTGTCCCGGTCCTGTGGTCCTGTGATCTCACCCTGCCTCCATTTGCCTTGTGATATCTTATTACCTTGTGAAGCATGTGATCTCTGTGACCCACACCCTGTTCGTACACTCCCTCCCCTTTTGAAAATCACTAATGAAAACTTTCTGGTTTGATGACTCAGGGGGCATCATGGAACCTGCCGATATGTGATGTCTCCCCCGGACACCCAGGTTTAAAATTTCTGTCTCCCTTTATTTCTCAGACTGGCCGACACTTAGGGAGAATAGAAAAGAACCTACGTGGAATATTGGGAGTGAATTTTGCCCGATATCTGGCTGAATTTCCCCCGATAATGCCACTCTCTATGTCCATGTGTACACATTGTTTGGCACCCACTTATGAATGAGAACATGTAATACTGACTTTCTGTGCCTGGCTTGTTTCACTTAAGATAATCACCTCCAGTTGTATCCATGTTGCTATAAAAGACATGATTTTATTCCTTTTTATGGCTAAATAGTATTCAATGGTGTATATATACCACGTTTTATTTAACCATTCATCTGTTGATTCCCTATCTTTGCTATTGTAAATAGTATTTGGACCACATTTCAAGTACTTAATTACTGGCCACATGCAGCAAGTGACTATCATATTGGACAATGTAGCCCTAACCCACTGTATGACCTTGGGTAAGACTTGCAAACTGTCACTGCTTCAATCTCTCCATCTATAAAATGGGGATGGCAACAATACCTCCCTAAGAGGGTAAAGACTGAGTTACTGTGTGTAAAGCACTTCATGCCTCCCCATCGGTGCTTCACCTTGGGGCTCGAATGAGCACCCAATCTTAGTGTCAGATGACACAGCACAGCAGGACCCAGGTCCTTGGGTCAGAAAAGTCCATACTGGCATCTCTCCAGGGTCAGGAAAGTACAGTTTCCACCTCTTAAAAATAGGACTGTTTGTCTGCTCCTCCTGGGTCAAAGTAACTTCGGGTTCAGTGTCCTGGATCCAGCAAAGGGTTTGCTTAACATTGCAAGAAAGATGTTGCCTCATGGTCAAAATCAGGCGTAGGATGAGACAGGCAGACACGCACACATTCACACCCACATTTTGCAAAGATGGACTGACCCTGTCAGAGGCTGTGTGGGTGAAGGCTCACAGTGAAGATAGAGACATACGGGAGTCCAGTAGACATCAATCAAACTGGACCCAGTTTCCACACACCTGGAGCTCAAGAGTCTCCAGGGGGAAAACAGAGACACAAAGTTAGACAGAGATAGAGCCAGAGAAATTTCCTGCACCGTGAAGATAGTCAGAGGCAGGGAAGAAACTCCTCAGCACTAGTTAGAGTGATCAGAAACCAAGAGGACCTGATCACTGTACCTGCCAGGTCTCAGTTTCTGTCTCCTTCCAACTGACCACCTCTTCCTCTGAGACTCACCAGTTCTGCATCTCTTGCTCCTCCTTCTGTTTCTCCAATCACTTCCACCTGCGGCTGTCACAGAAGGGTGGATGAAGGAGGGGACACTGGAGATAGACTCTGAGCATCTGCAGGCTTCCAAAGAGAGGGGCTAGTAGATCCACCAACGCACAAGCACAAATACACCAGCACACACAGATACACACAATTGGTTCATATATTGCTAGGTTACAGTTTGCAATGCTACAAAGGCAGTAGGCCAAATTTGATTGAATTGAATACTTCCTTATTTTCATCAGCTTCTCCTTTATTTATTTATTTTTTTTTCGAGATGGAGTATTGCTCTGTCACCCAGGCTAGTGTGCAGTGGTGTAATCTTGGCTCACTACAGCCTCCACCTCCCAGGTTCAAGTGATTCTCTTGCCTCAGCCTCCCGAGTAGCTGGGATTAAAGGTGCCCACCACCACGCCCGGCTAATTTTTGTATTTTTAGTAGAGATGGGGTTTTGCCATGTTGGCCAGGATGGTCTCAAACTCCTGACCTCAAGTGATCTGCCCACCTCAGCTTCCCAACGTGCTGGAATTACAGTCGTGAGCCACCGCACCCAGCCAGCCTCTCAGTTTTGAACATGCACTACCACCATCTCCACAATACACAAATGTAAATGTACTTTCATATATAAAACTGCATAAATACAAGGAAGCTCACACACATGCAAGGATACACACATAAGCACCCCCAGATTCAACCACAGAAATATACACCAGCACATTTGCGTAAATTCAAACACCCCTTTACATATAAAAGTCATAGAAGCACATACACGGATGCAAGCAGGCATGGACAGATGCATGCAAGCACAGACAAACAGACAAAGCTAAGTAAAAAAGTGCAAGCTCACCTATGCTTACAAAAACAGACACACACATACCCACACACCCACACATTCACTTGCTCATGTGGACTTTGATATCTCTACCACTGTATCCCTGCCAATATCTACAGAGTGGGTAAAGGGATAGGCATCAGGTCACTGGGTTACCCAAGCAGGAAGTCTGGGTTCCCTAACAACTTTTTCTAAGCTAATGCTCCTGGACAATGATGAAAAAAGGAGGTGGGGAATGGATGAAATTTCATAACTGGGTGGAGAGGCAGGGTCAGGATAAAAGGCCCAGTTGGAGGCTGCAGTGGGGTGCAGGGCAGTCAGACTGGAACCATGGAACTCAGCGTCCTCCTCTTACTTGCACTGCTCACAGGCCTCTTGCTGCTCCTGGTTCAGCGCCACCCTAACACCCATGGCCACCTCCCACCAGGGCCCCGTCCTCTGCCCCTTTTGGGGAACCTTCTACAGATGGATAGAAAAGGCCTACTCAAATCCTTTCTGAGGGTAAGACACAGATGAATGGGGTCTGAGAGTGGGCTGCTTCTTGCCTTGGTACTTGGGGATCCTTCACCAAACAGAATGAGGCAGACTTCCAGAGTCGGGGTGGCACGGGGATGGTTGGTGAGTACGGAGCACAGTGAAGCATGATGGGTGGTAGTATTAGGAGAAAAACATCAAATTAAATTTAGCAGAGTTTATTTGAGCAAAGAAGTGACTCATGAATTGGACAGCTCCCTAAACCAGGAAAGACACCACACGGCAGTATGGTCAAGTGGTATTTACAGGCAGAAAAAGGAGGTGACATACAGAAACAGCCTGGTTGGCCACAGATCACAGCTTGCCTTACTTGGTCACAATCTGAGCAGTTTGCAGCCTGTGTGGACTGAAAGCCCAGCTGCTCTGATTAGCCAACACTTGGCTACTTGTCACAAGAATATATTCATTTGGGCCAGGCGCAGTGGCTCATGCCTGTAATCCCAGCACTTTTGGAGGCCGAGGTGGTGGATCACCTGAGGTCAGGAGTTTGAGACCACCCTGGCCAACATGGTGAAACCTTGTCTCTACTAAAATTACAAAAATTAGCTGGGCATAGTGGTGCGTGCCTGTAATCTCAGCTACCCAGGAGGCTGAGGAAGGAGAATCACTTGAATCCAGGAGGCGGAGGTTGCAGTGAGCCAAGATCTTTCCACTGCACTCCTGCCTGGGTGACAGAGCTAGACTCCTTCTCAAAAAAAAAAAAAAAAGAATATACTCCCAAGTTAGGTTGCAGTTCACTCTATGCAGAGAGAGCTTTAGGTCAAATTTAATTTAATTAGACAATTCTCCCCTTGGGCATCAACATTACTTCTGTCACCATCGTAATGGACTTGTCTGCTCTCAGTATGGAATTCACAACGGACAGCGTCAAAGTAGTTGAGTGATTCTTTATGTTTTCTTCATGTTTTTGTTGTTCCCACTGTAATGAGACCATTGGATGTACAAAGAATGGCTGCATATGAGCATTTAAGACTCCTTTTTTTTTCTGAGACAGGGCCTCACTCTGTCAGCCAGGCTGAAGTGCTGTGGCATGATCACGTCTCACTGCAGCCTTGACCTCCCAAGGCTCAGGTGATCCTCCTTCCTCAACCCCCCAAGTAGCTGGAACTATAGGTCCATGCCACCATGCCCAGCCAATTTTTGTATTTTTTGCAGAGACAGGGTTTTGCCATGTTGCCCAGACTGGTCTCAAACTCCTGGGCTCAAGCAATCCACCTGCCTCGGCCTCCCAAAGTGCTAGGATTACACGTGTGAGCCACCTCACCCGGCCAAGACTCTTGAGAAAATACAACACATCAGGGAGACTGTTATGATGGCTCTCAGGAGGGTGATACAAAGAAAATGAAGTCACTGGGCCTGTAATAAACTGTGAGGAATGTGGACTTGGGGGTATAGATAAGGTCCACTGTCCACAGAGAGAAGAAAGGCTGTTAATAGTCTCTTTTAACTTGAGTGTGTCCATGAACCAAACTATCAAAATAGAATAATTCAAAGGTCAGACAATAAAGATAGTTCAATAGTATTAGAGTCCAATTGGTCATAGATTGTGTTCAGGGCATGATGGTGATTAAGGACCAGAGCTTGCTATAAAATAACTTGATTTATAGAGGCATTCATTTGTAGTTGGCCTGGTAACACATATCATAGTATCCTGGAGACCCACTGGAAGAAACATTAAGAGTAGAAAAGCTTGGGGTAGCCAGGCTTGCTGTGTTAGTCCATTCTCACACTGTTATAAAGACATACCTGAGACTGGGTAATTTATAAAGAAAAGGGATGTAACTGACTCACAGTTCCACTGGGGAGGCCCCAGGAAAATACAATTCATGGCAAAAGGTGAATGAGAAGCAGGAAACTCACAATCATGGTGGAAGGTGAAGGAGAAGCAAGTACCTTATTCACAAGGTGGCAGGAAAAAGAGAAAGAGCCAAGGGGGAAGATCCTCTTATAAAACCATCCGATCTTGTGAGAACTCACTCACTATCACAAGAACAGCATGGGGGAAACCGCCCCCAGGATCCAGTTACCTCCTACTAGGTCCTTCCCTCCACACCTGGGGATTACAATTCAAGATGAGATTTGGGTGAGGACACAAAACCAAACCATATCACTTACCATCACCATTCAGGATGCTTGCAAACCAACTGTTAGCTGCACCTGTAAACACATATCTGTTTCTTTCCCCTGAGAAATGTCCTTAGTGTATTTGGTGACAGTGTCTAGAGAAACAGCATGTCAGCCACATTTTAAATTATCTGTACTAGTGAATTCACTGGAAAGATAAGAGCAATATTTGGTTTTCTTCAGCACCATACACAAGCCTCCAAGATGGGCATAGAGGAGATCTAAAATTGTGTGATGTTCCATTAAGCGTTTTTGTTGCCACAAATATTCTCATCTCCTTTTTGGAGAGTGGCTTCTACCCATCAGAACTCCTTGGAGGTTCAATTGGCTACAAAATTCAAGATGTCCCTTAATGTATAAATTAGCCTCAGATTCCATACAACTGTCACCCAAATACCACCAAGAGTGAGCACCCAGGAACCCAATTGGAACCTTTTCTGAACAGAAACCAACTTATCTTCATCAATTTTGAGGTTGATAGTAATTTCAGTTATTGACTGTTTTGGCTTTTAACTATGGGAGGTATTAGGAGACTCTCAGGAAAACAGTTTGGAAAGCAGCAGTGAGCTAGGCCACATAGCAACTTCTGGACCAGTGAGGAGAAAGAACAGAATAAGCAAACCTCAGGATACTCAAGGTAGGCAATCGTGGGGTTGGAAAAGAGGGTCACCTACTGGCATTAGAGCAGAGATCAGTTAGATTTGTTTACACGTAAGTCTGCATAGCTCCTGAACAAGGTGAGAAACTTACTTTTTTGTGGCCTTTTTCTAGCATGCTGTGAAGGTGCATAACCACATTTAGTTGGAAAGAGACTTTACTGTATTTACTTATTTATTTATTTTTTATAGAGTTGGGGTCGTGCTATGTTGACCAGGCTGATCTTGAACTCTTGTCCTCAAGCAATCTTCCCATCTCAATCTCCCAAAATGCTGGGATTACAAGCACAAGCCACCATGCCTGGCCACTTTACCATATTTAATCCAGTAACATTACACACGCAATTACCCATACCCACATAGGTAGTCGCCAGGTCTTGCATACGGGATGCCTGGAAGCAAAATATGCCTTTTGCAGCCATCATTCAGATACATTTTCTATATTTAGTAGTGATTATGTTATTAGCTAGTTAATAGTATGTTATTACATACTGTTATTATATTATATTAACTAACTAATAACACAATCATTACCAAATATTTCTAGTGAGTGCAAAAAAGCAAGTGGCCGTGATGCCTAGAATATCAAGATCCAGCTTTCCACTCCTCCTTTGGGGTTTCTGGGTGATTCTCATTGGGAACATGAAGATGCATTGGCATCAGTGAAATTATTTCCTGATTTTGGGGCATTGGCTCACAAACTCAACAACTGCTTGTTTTTTTTTGTTTTGTTTGTTTGTTTGTTTTGCTAGAGTATAAGCCTTTGCTAAAGCTATTCACAGATTATAGTCCTATGGATTTTCTTGTAAGGAAAGGGAAAGGGTTAGGACAGCAAGAAATAGGGAAGAAAGGATAAAAGATAACACTTTCACGATGGAAGAGAAATCTTGATCCACAACCTTGGAAAAGCTGTCCACATATATGATGCCAACAGCTTCTGGGGAAAAACCTCCCTGGTCAGCTTTGCCTTAAGGTCTCCAACAGACATACAGTTCTAGGAGTCTAGAAGGGTCCTTTCCAATGGAGAGATGTGGATCCAAGATCCAAGACCTTGACATTTTGCTACAGAGAAGAACTTGGCATTGTCCTTTCCAATGGAGTACAAGGACAGTCTTAGAAGAACTTGGTATGGTCCCTTCCAGTGGAGTTCAAGGACAGTTTCTCTGGTGTCATTTCCAAAGGGCCCAACCTCTAAATTCTAGATCATGAAAGGTCTGGTTGTCATCAACTGATGTGTCATCAATGACTCATTTTACCTGGTGAAAACATGGTTTGGCATAAAGTATTATAGCCTTGCATTATTGAGTCATATCAGAGTTTATAAGACTGGGAGATACATGAGATTGTATTATTAGAGGCATAGGCCTTCTATTACTATTTTACAAGAGAACTATCTATGTCTTTCCAGTAGGAGTGGATCTGATTGCCATCAATCACTAACACCTTAGACCAAGGGACTCCAATCAATTCAGCATGCTTTGCCTAATGATATTTGTTTGTAATACTGTTGCAGGACAATCAAAGACTGGAGAGACTGAAAAAGGTTCAGGAGAGTTTATTAAATTAAGATGATCACCGGTTCAGCCAGACATACATCCAGAAAGTCTGAGCCCCGAACAAAGGGCTTTTCCTACTTTTAAACATGTTAAGGTGGGAACTACATGAGGCAGGAAGCCAGTTTCAGAAGGGAGAAACAAAGCAGTTAAATAACATTTCTTACATCTTGAGAAAGACATGTCTTGCAACCTAACCTTATTGGTCCCGTGACCCTGCAGCTGTGCAGGAACTCACTGGGCCTGTAATAAACTTTGAAGAATGTGGAGTTGGGGAGTATAGATAAGGTCCACCGTCCACAGAGAGAAGACGGGCTGTTAATATTCTCTTTTAACTTGAATGTAAGATGCAGCCATACTTTGCAGCAACCTTAAGAGGATTTTAAAATTTCTATTACTACTATTATTAGGTTATAGTTGATTTCATTAATTCCTTCTTCAATACCTTATTTAACTGTTTTACCACTTGTCTAGTGAAACAAGTACCTCTGCCACTGGAGAGTTCTCCAGGAATGCCCAGTAAGGAAATACATTTTCTAATAACCTTTTATCTACTGTTATGGCATTGATTGATCTTTGTGCATAGAAACGCTTTAATACAACCAGAAAACATGCAATGAAGGTGGCAGTTGAATTAACTCCATCTTCAAGTGTTCAAATGATCTACCAAGTGCCAGAAATATATCACTTGAGGTTTTTGTTGTCTTACTAGAATTATGGATTTGATAAACCAAATATTAGTTATAAACCACTTAACAATCTTAGAACAGTCACCTCGTCAATATTTTTTCATAGTTTGGATCATTTTCTCTCTTCTATGATGAGTCACGGAATGCAGAGCTTTTAGTAATGGAAATTTTAAGAACTCAGGAAGGACCAGGCGGCCATTCAGTGTCTCCATGAGTGCATGCTTCACACTGGAATTACAGACTCTTAAGTACAAATTTTAATACCATAAGTAGCAATTTGTGCTTCTCTAATTCAGGTGCATAACACTGGTTCATTAAATAGGTTATCATAGGTAATTTGATGGTGCCATTGCACTCCAGCCTGGGTAACAGATTGAGACCCTGTCTCTGAATTGGCACTGCATGGGGGCACTGTCCTTGGAGGGGTGAATGGGCATGAAGAGGTGTCTGGGTATAAGCCGCAGGTGTAGAATTTCACTCTTCTCCGCCATCCTCTGTTATATCCTTGGGTACCTGCCTGCCACTGAAAGAATGAGGTAAAAGAGGTGGTGGCACGAATCAAACAGATTTTGCTGTGCCAATGAGAGAGAGCAGACTAGCCCATGTCAGTGCCAGGAGAGTGGAGGAGAGAGGAAGAGCAGCAAAGGAGTGTGGGTAGGGAGTGCTTATCAACAGTACACATAATGACCTATACTGGCAACTGCCACTTGCTCAGTATTTACCTGGCTTATCACTGCTTACCATGCATGATTTTATGATTAATTATCTACTTTTTATTACTAATCAATCAACCCACTTTCCAATGGGAGAATTAGAATACTGACAATACCTTCCAGCTCCTCTTCCCCTTCCCTCTCCCATGTTGACCATACTCCTGAATCTTAGGCTTGTTATCTTTTTACTATTAATAGAGTTTTTTTTATTTCTGACCAATGGTCTTTTTAATGATACCAAGTACAGAGTGTATATGCCAATACTACTATGAATTTTTAAATTATTTGCTTAGACAGAATACATGGACATACAAATGATGAATGTGATAATTGTCATAAATATATATTTACCTTAGACAGTTAGTCAAAACATGTGGTCTTTGGTTATTAGTTACACACTGTCACTTTACCTGGAAGATACAAAGTAATTGGTCACAGACTCTCAAATTATGGAACATTTAGATTTTTCAGAGGAATGACATGGAGGGAGCCAAGGAGTCTTATAATTAGGTAAGATGTTGTTTGGGTGGCTCAGGACCCCACTGGGCAACACTCAAAGACTTGGTGGCTTATACCTGTAATCCCAACACTTTGGGAGGCTGAGGTGGGAGGATCGCTTGAAGCCAGGAGTTTGAAACCAGCCTGGGCAACCAAACAAGACCCTGTCTCTACAAAAAACTTTAAAAAATGTAGCCAGACATGGTGGCATGTGCCTGTAATCCCAGCTACTTGGGAGACTGAGGCAGGAGGATGACTTGAGCCTTGTAGTTTGAGGCTGCAGTGAGCTATGATCACGTCACTGCACTCCACCTGGGCAACAGAGCAAGACCCTGTCTCTTAAAAAAAAAATCATCTGCAATGTGAGGAGTGATAACATTTAGGAAAGTGTGTATAGGTTTAAATTCTGGTCAAAGACATCCTACACAATTCACTGAACCTTCTCTTTAAGGGTTTTTTCCCAAGCTCTGCAGATGCTATCTGGGCACAAATCATGCCTCCGTTAACAGAATTTGCTTTTCCTTCTAGCTCTTGGTATCCCACTGCCCCCTTTCTTTATGAAAGCTGGTATGGTCATTGAATATCCCAATCCTTTACAAATTCTGAAACAAGCAAAACTGTCGATGACATTTGTATTTGCCTAAAATGAGTTTCCAAAAGGATCTTTGTGGCTACCTTATTAGTTCATAGAAAGTGGAGGCTTGTCAGGAATGATATTAAAGAATTTTTTCATTTTAATTGTTTTAGAGACAGGGTCTCACTTTGTTACCCAGGCTGGAGGGCAATGGCACAGTCATAGCTCACTGCAGCCTTGAACTCCTGGGCTCAGGAGATTCTCCCACCTTAGCCTCCAGAGTAGCTGGGACTACAGGTATGAGCCACCATGCCCCACTATTTATTTTTGTAGAGATGTGTTTGGGGGACGGTCTCACTATGTTGCCTAGGCTGTTCTCGAACTCCTGGCCTCAAGCAATCCTCCTGCTTCAACCTCCCAAAGCATTGGGATAAGTTTTGAATAGCCATGTTTGACCCTCTCCCTTCCTTTATTGTAGCAAAGATTTCCATTTTCTCACGGGGAGGACTTGGGGCAAATAGTTTGTTTTGTTGTTGTTGTTGTTTGAGGATGTGGGTGGGTCATCTTGGTTAATGTCAGTGCAAGAACAGTCTCCATTCCTCATTATTGGGGTTCCTTAGCTATCCAGGAAGGCAGCAGCTCCCTTGAGAAGACTTTCTGACCCCCAGGTCCCCACCATAGGCTCTCACACACCAGCTGCCCCTCCTTACTGAGCCTGTGTCCTTGACAACGCTGCATTTACCTGTGATCCTGTGGCTGAGCTCTCCCTCACACTTTCAGACAAGGAAGGCCTGGGAGGACTCACCACAGAGCTGAACATAGTGCCTGGCACACAATAGGCGTTTAGTAAATATGTGTCCAGGAACAAATGAAGGAGTCAGTGAGTGAAAGCTCCAAGCCTGACTCAGCGGAACTGGCAGTCGGCCAGGGCCTGCAAAGTGCTGCCTGGCCCTCAGTAGGGGGTCGCTGATCTGGGGATCCCTGCCCACCAAATAGAGTTGCATCACATAGGTGAAGGTCCCAAGTGCCTATTGTTTTCTTTTCATCATTTTCCACGTGTGACAAGAGTATCACACAATCATGTGAATCAATGGACTTAGTTTTCTCACTAGAGTAATGTGTCTGGGAATTATCTGTGTTGTCATGGGATTTTCCAGGTGTCATTTACAACTACCTGTGGACAAGATGAGGTACTACCCTCATCTTAGAATTAGGGATGGTGGCCAGGCGTGGCAGCCCATGCCTGTAATCTCAGCACTTTGGGAGGCTGAAGCGCGTGGATCAACTGAGGTCGGGAGTTCGAGACCAACCTGACTAACATGGAGGAACCCTGTCTGTACTAAAAAACACAAAACTAGCTAGGCATGGTGGCACATGTCTGTAATCCCAGCTACTCGGGAGGCTGAGGCGGGAGAATTGCTTGAACCCGGGAGGCGGAGGTTGCCCTGAGCCGAGACTGCGTCATTGCGCTCCATCTCGGGCAACAAAAGTGAAAGTCCATCTCAAAAACAACAAACAAAGACAAACAAACAAAAAAAAGTAGCGATAGTGATGCTCAGCCTGGGGAAAGCACGTGTCCAGTGGCACACCACTGGGAAAAGGGGAAGCTGAGCTCCAGCAGGAGGTCTGTCTCCAAAGCCCTCCTAGACTAAAGCTGCTAAACAATTTGTGGATTATGAAATTCTCTGAGAGTTTGATTAAAGCTGTGGCCCCCTCTTTTCCAAATAGGCATATACATGTTTGCATAAAGTTGTGAGGCTTCACACACTCCCTAAAACTCTTTCATAAACCTTCTAAGGATCCTCTAGGTATTCGCCACCGTCTATTATGATTGCATCTCTTGGGGGTGGGGGAAAGAGGGAGGGCATGAGCAAGTGTGTGTCAAGGCTGAGGAAAGTGGTGCTGTTGCTTCTCCATTTCCCAATTAAGCTTCCAGATTCCTTTTGGAGTCAGAGGGACGTGGGCTCGTGTCTCAGATTCAACTCTTACGCATTAAGTCACAGTTTTCTCTTCTGTCAATTAAGATCATGACAATGAGAATGTGTGCCCCTAAGGTGGTTGTGAGGATTAAATGGGATATTGCATACAGCTAGTATAAAATAAGTGCTCATTAAATGGCAACTACCTTGATCCACTCATTCATTTATTCACGAGTCCAATAACAATTCACTGGGCACTTTCTATGTACCAGGAAATATTCTAGGAACTGATGATGTGGCATCTTGGACAAGACATATGAGGTCACTGTGCTTATGGACATTCCATTGGTGGAGACAGATAAGCAAAAAATAAACAGATAAGGAAATGTTAGGTGGGCAAGAGCTACGGTTAAACTAAAGCAGGGGGATATTTCAGAAAGTGATGAGAACTACATTAGATTGAGTGGTTAGGGGAAGACTGTCTTGTTTTTTTTCTGAGCAGGGACAATGAAAGATTCAGGTGGAAGGCACTAGAAGGAGGCAGGGGTGGCTGCAAGAATCCTGAAACAGGAAAAATATCAGACAACACATGGAGGAATGAGTGGGAGGAGAAGTCAGAGCGGTAATAGGGCCACGTCATGTAGGACCATGTGAACCATCAGTGGAGACTTCAGATCTTATTCTCAGCAAAGTGGGAGTATTGTAGGCCTTGGTGAGCATATGGATATTAATTATTTTATATTTTAGTGGGGTTACCTTGGCTTGTGGGGCAGTGAAACAATTGTTAAGTGGACTAAGCATGTAGTCCAGAAGTCCAGTGAAGGGGCTTTGCAGAGATCAATCCAGGGCATTTGTAAGTAAACTTAACAAATTTTATGACTTTTATGTCAAGTTTCTATTGAAGTTGAACATCACTGTAAAAAGCGCACATGTCAATGAATTTTCACAAACTGAACGTACTCATGTCATTGACATGCAGGCCAAGTAGCAAGAATACCCTGAAACCCCACACCCTGTTCTTTTCTAGTCACTATCCGCCTACCATCTTGATCATGGGTTGATTTTATCTGTGTATGAACTTCTTTTTTGTTTTTGTTTGTTTGTGAGATTGAATTTTGCTCTGTCGCCCAGGCTGGAGTACAGTGGCACGATCTCGGCTCACTGCAATTTCCGCCTCCCCAGGCTCAAGCAATTCTCTTGTCTCAGCCTCCCAAGTAGCTGGGACTACAGGCGAGAGCCACCACACCTGGCTAATTTTTGTATTTTTAGTAGAGATGGGGTTTCACCATGTTGGTCAGGCTGGACTCAAACTCCTGACCTCGTGATCAGCCCGTCTCAGCCTCCCAAAGTGCTGGGATTACAGATGTGAGTCACCACGCCTGGCCCTGTGTTTGAACTTCATACACGTAAAATTATGATGCATGGACTCTTTTGTGCCTAGGTGCTTCCACTCAACTTTATACATGTGAGTTTCAGCCACGTTATCGTGTGTAGCTGTAGTTTGTTCTTTTTCGTTGCTGTATAGTATTCTATTGTGAGAACCCTCACTGTTTGTCTATATCTATGTTGATGAGCATTTTATTAAGAAAGTTTCTGTGAATATTTTGTTCATTTTTTGGTGAACACACATACACATTTTTGCTGGGCATGTACCTGGGAGTGAAGTGGCTGGTTTCATGGGTACCCATTTGTTCAGCTTCAGGAAATACTGCCCAGCAGTTCCCCAAGTGGCTGCACAGTAATCCCACCTTATCCACTGGAGATATGTTCTGAGACCCCCAGTGGATGCCTGAAACCCCACATAATACTGAACCCTATGCATACTCTTTTTTTTCCTATACAATCACATTATATGGGGGGGTGGTATACACAGTGCAGACATGGTGGACAAAGGATGATTCATGTCTGGGGTGGGACAGAATGGATGGTGAAAGACATCATCATTCTACTCAGAACGATGCACAACTTAAAACTTACAAATTGCTTATTTCTGGAATTTTCCATTTAATATTTTCAGACTGCGGTTAGCTGCAGGTAACTGAAACTGCAAAAAGCAAAACCACAGATCATAAGAAGTATGGGGTGGGGGTGATATTAATCATATTTTATCAACCATCTTTACTGTTTAGGGCACAAGCCAATCAGAGCAGACCCTGGCTGGGCCACCCATTAACCTAAGCTTGTCCAACCTGCATTATTTTGTTGTTGTTGTTCTGTTTTGTTTTGTTTTAGCTTTTTAGCAGCCTGAAGCCATGGTTTTCAGTTTCTGCCTCCAGTGATACACAGAAAAGAAGGATGAGGAAGGGGCTTTACTGGCCCAACCAGAAACAGAAACTAAGAACCCATGACTGTATTCTCTTCCTTGGACACCCTTAACTATTAACCCTTACTTGCTGGGTCCTGGCAGGGGAAAGGGCAGCCTGGGGAGGCGGATGTTGGGGAGGGGCTAATTACCAATCTGGTATGTAAGTATTTTGATGGTTTTACAAATAAGGTGTTTGCTGACTAACAGCCACCCCTGGTGTGGATGTGATTGGCAGTTCCGAGAGAAATATGGGGACGTCTTCACGGTACACCTGGGACCGAGGCCCGTGGTCATGCTGTGTGGAGTACAGGCCATACGGGAGGCCCTGGTGGACAAGGCTGAGGCCTTCTCTGGCCGGGGAAAAATCGCCATGGTCGACCCATTCTTCCGGGGATATGGTGAGGGCCTCAGAGGCACTGGGAGGGGGCGGGTTGGGGGTGCATCAGGGAAGGGAGTATATGGGGGGAAGAAGGACTCAGAGCCTTCTTCCAACTTCCTCTCCAACCAACCCACACCTCCCCTGCACGCCAGGTGTGATCTTTGCCAATGGAAACCGCTGGAAGGTGCTTCGGCGATTCTCTGTGACCACCATGAGGGACTTCGGGATGGGAAAGCGGAGTGTGGAGGAGCGGATTCAGGAGGAGGCTCAGTGTCTGATAGAGGAGCTTCGGAAATCCAAGGGTGAGTCCTGGAACACGAATAGGAAAGAAAGGCAATGGAACACTGAGAGATGCAGGCACGGGAATAGAAAGACAGAGAGGTATACATGGGCAGAGACAGAGACAGACGAAACTGGAGACACCATCAGACAGAGGGATAGGGACAGAGAGGGAGAGAGACAGGGGAATAGAGAGGGACAGGGATGGGCAGGAGGGAAACACAGAGAGCCAGGGAAAGAGAGAGATGCCAGGTGTATAATGTCCAAGAGTTACTCAAAGAGGCTGGATGTGATGACTCTCGCCTGTAATCCCAGTACTTTGGGAAGCTCAGGCAGGAGGATTGCTTGAGGCCAAGAGCTGGAGAACAGCCTGGGCAACATAATGAGATCCTGTCTCTACACAATATAGAAAAGCAATGAGCCAGGCATGGTGGTGTGTGCCTGTAGTCCCAGCTACTCAGGAGGCTAAGGTGGGACTACAGGATCACTTGAGCCCAGGAGGTTGAGGCCACAGTGAGCTGTGATTGTGTCACTGCACTCCAGCCTGGACAACAGAGCAAGATCCTGTCTCAGACAAACAAACAAACAAACAAACAAACCCTCAAAGACATATAATTTCATGGATCAATTGTGTCTGTCAAAGTCAGAAACAGAAGTTATGTAAAAGAAAAAAACTACAGACATTTAACAAATAATGACCTGTGTTTTCCTTGCCCTGGGTGAAGTGCTGATGAGCTGGCAGTGAGCAGACAGGCCAGGTGGGGTGTTCTGCCTGGGTGCAGCTGGAGGGGTCATCAAAGAATCACTAGGTTATTTTTGAGTTCTCCATAACTTGGTGTCTGTGGGACATGTAGGTGAAGGGTCTCTGGCCGGCATCTCCATCTCATTCATGCCAGGTGTTTACCATCTCTCTTATCAAAATTTCTCAAGAGACTCTGGGACGTAAATGCAGAGGCTGCGTGTGGAGGTAGAGACCCAGGAGCTATAGGGAAACAGGGACAAGAAGACTGAAGAGAAGGACAGGAAGAAACAGTGACACAGGCAGGAGGAAAGAGACAGACGGAGGGACCAAAACAAACAGATATAGGTTGGGTACGGGGCTCATGCCTATAATCCCAGCACTTTGGGAGGCTGAGGCTGGTGGATCTTTTGAGGCCAGCAGTTCAAGACCAGCCTGACCAACATGGTGAAACCCCATCCCTGCTAAAAATACAAAAATTAGCCAGGCTTGGTAGCATGTGCCTTTAATCCCAGCTACTCAGGAGGCTGAGACAGAAGAATCGATTGAGCCTGGGAAATGGAGGTTGCCGTGAGCTAAGATCACACTACTGCACTCCAGCCTGCATGATAGAGTGAGACTCCATCTCCAAAAATAATAATAATAATAATAATTATAAAATAAAAAAAGACAGAGAGGAGACAAATATACACACACAGAGACAGAAAGAAACAAAGGCAAAGAGAAATTGAGGCAGAGAAAATTAGAGAGACAGACAGACAAGGCTTAGGGAAAGGTCTGCAGAGGAATGAGAGAAGACAGGCAAATGAGACCCAGAGAGAGGCTGCACTAACCTGACGTTCTTGCGTGCTCACAGACCACCCTCCCTCCAGCTGGGGCCAGTGCTGAGCCTGGTGTATACAAGTATCACTTAACAAGTGCAGAATAATGCCCAGATGACTGGAGAGCCCTAGATGTGGAAAGAAGAGATTAAGGGGGAGTAATAAGTAGGGGTGGAAAGATGGTTTTTTATTTATTTTAAATTAGAGACGGGGTCTCACTCTGTACCCAGGCTGGAGTGCAGTGGCATGATCATAGCTCACTGCAGCCTCCAACTCCTGGGCCCAAGTGATCCTCCCACTTCAGCCCCCTGGACTATTTCAACTGGGACTACAGGCATGTGCCGCCATGTCTGGCTACATTTTTTATTTTTTTTTGTAGAGACAGGGTCTCCTTATGTTGCCCAGGCTGGTCTTGAATTCCTGATCCTTTTGCCTCAGGCTCCCAAAGTGCTGGGTTTAGAGGTATGGACCCCTGTGCCCACCCAGGGCTTTTTAATTTATACAAGCAATTGATTAAACACCTACTCTGCCCAGCCCCTACCCCTGGGATTTAACCATACTTGCTCCCAGAGTCAGAGGTGGGGCCTGAGAGGAGGTGCAGAGTGAGAACCGGCTTCATGGACTCGATAGCTGGGTTGCCTGGGTCTAAATCCCGGCCTCAGTAATGAGTAGCTGTGCAACTTTGGTCAAATTACTCAACCACTCTGTCTGCCCATCTATAAATTGGAGCTAATAATCAAATTGCATCTGCCTCACATTGTTGTAGTGAGAGTTCAGTGGAATTACGTGTGAAGTGCTGGTGCATAATTAGCTGTTATGGTTATTCTCATGTTTACCATTACTGGCTGATGGCAGACAATCACACACAGAGGGCGACAGCCTGATGTTCCCCAGGCACTTCAGTCTGTGTCCTTGACCTGCTGCTTCTTCCTAGGAGCCCTCGTGGACCCCACCTTCCTCTTCCAGTCCATTACCGCCAACATCATCTGCTCCATTGTCTTCGGAAAACGATTCCACTACCAAGATCAAGAGTTCCTGAAGATGCTGAACTTGTTCTACCAGACTTTTTCACTTGTCAGCTCTGTATTCGGCCAGGTCAGGGAGAGGGAGAAGGAGAGGGAGGGTGGGGGTGAGGTGAACATCCACGGCACACGAGAAAAGGAGGTGAGACAGAGACTAAGAGAGATAGAAAGGAGAGAGACAGGGAGATGGGGCAGAGGCCAAGAAAAAGACAGAAGGATGAGGGAGGAAGATGCAGAAAGAGGTAAATGTGAGATAGATCAAAGGAGACATAGAGTCAGTGAGTGAGGGGTTCAGAGACAGAGGGGAGTGGGGAAGTGGGGTTCCCATGGAGGGATTGGGGCCCAGGAGGGGCTCTCTCCCTGTGACCTGCTAGCTCAGCCCTAGGCAAACCTCACCACCCCTTCTTTTTGCAGCTGTTTGAGCTCTTCTCTGGCTTCTTGAAATACTTTCCTGGGCCACACAGGCAAGTCTACAAAAACCTGCAGGAAATCGATGCTTACGTTGGCCACAGTGTGGAGAAGCACCGTGAAACCCTGGACCCCAGCGCCCCCAAGGACCTCATTGACACCTACCTGCTCCACATGGAAAAAGTGGGGTCTGGGAGAGGAAAAAAGGAAGGGAGGGGAGGGAGGGCAAGATGGAGAGATGAGAAAAGGTAGGGAAGAGGAAGATGGGGAGGGAAGAAGAAAGACTAGGGAGGGGAGAATAGGGAAAGGGAGGAGAACAGATGAGGAAGGAAAGAAAGATGAGGTGAAAGGAAGGAGAAAATAGGGAGGAGGAACTGAGATGGAGAGAGAGGGGAGGTGGGGAGACAGAATGAAGGACAGAGAGAGAGAGAGAGAGAAGACTGGCTGAGGAAGGAATTCGGGGCAAGGGACAAAAATACAGCAACAAGAGAAAAAACTCACAGAGGCAGAAAGAGACTGGGAGACAAAAAGAGAGAAACACATCAAAGAGATGTGGAGAGAGATAAAAACAGAACCAGGCAGAGTAAAGAGAGGCTGAGAGAGACGAGTTAGAGATATGCGGCTGGACGCGTAGAGGACAGAGAAAAGCAAACTGGGCCAGATAGTGTCAAAGACCTTTAGGCAAACGGAGGGCAGCCAGGGAGACAGGCGTGTGCACAGCAAGGCTACAGCCTCCCCTGACCCTCCCCTCCCTTCCCTACTGTGGACGCAGGAGAAATCCAACCCACACAGTGAATTCAGCCACCAGAACCTCATCCTCAACACGCTCTCGCTCTTCTTTGCTGGCACTGAGACCACCAGCACCACTCTCCGCTACGGCTTCCTGCTCATGCTCAAATACCCTCATGTCGCAGGTGGGCCAGGGACAGCCAGTCAAGGGGGTCTTCTGGGCTGCAGAAATGGGGCTATGGGTACCACCTGGATGAGAGAGGGGTTGCTGGCTTCCTATTCCGGGATCACTGTAGGCTCGGGGCTAGATTCCAACCAAGCCAATTCTGTTGGATACATGGACGCATGAAGAATCTGTCCATGCGTTCTCCCGCTGTTTTCTTCCATCACTTAAGGATTTTTTGTTCTAAGGTTTTTGTTTGTTTGTTTTTTGGTTTTGTTTTTTTTTTTTTTTGTCTTTTTTGAGACAGAGTCTCTCTCTGTCACCCAGGCTGGAGTGCAGTGGCATGCTCTCGGCTCACTGCAAGCTTCGCTTCCAGGGTTCACGCCATTCTCCTGCCTCAGCTTCCCGAGTAGCTGGAACTACAGTTGCCTGCCACCACACCCGGCTAATTTTTTGTATTTTTAGTAGAGATGGGGTTTCACCATGTTAGCCAGGATGGTCTCGATCTCCTGACCTCATGATGTACAAATTTAGGGGGTACATGTGCAGTTTTGTTACATGCATAGGTTTTGTAGTGGTCAAGTTTGGGCTGTTAGGGTATTTATCACCTGAACAGTGTACATTGTACCCATTGAGTAATTTCTCATCATTCACCCCCCTTCTGCTCCCTCACTCTTCTGAGTCTTCACTATCTATCATTCCTCTCTCTGTGTCCATGTGTACACATTTTGTAGCACTCGCTTATGAGTGAGAACATGCAATATTTGACTTCCTGTGCCATCACTTAAAAATCGATCCATCCACTTATCTTTTCATCTATTCATTCTTTAATTCATTAATTAAAGAATGTATAATTACTGATTCTTTCATTTATGATTCATCTAAGGACATATACTGTCATTGATTTATTTGGATTACTTGATCCACAAGTTGATCCTTTGAAACAGTGATATGTTGATGGACTACTTCTCATTGATTTATTGGCTCATTCATTCATTCATTCATGCATTCATCCATCCTTCTATGAACTAGGTTTCACTCTTATCCTTCCATCAGTCAACCTTTCAATTCACCCTTAATCCATCCATGCTTTCCTTCATTTATCACAATAATTCACTCGTTTATTCAACTCTGATCTATTTATCATTCAATCCAGCCTTTCATTTACTCCTTTATTTGCTCATACTTCACTAATTTACTTATTCACTTGCTCTTCCATAAATCTAGCCATTCATGTGATTATTCATTAGCTGGGTTCATTGAGTTCTTTGTCTAAGGACCATTCATTAGTGGTTAATTAATCAATCCATCTATTAATTGATAAGTAAATATACACATCCATTTATTAGTTTGTTCATTTATTCATCAATCTTTCCATCCATGAATTGATCTATTGACTGATTGATTGATGTGTTTATTTATCTGTCCAGTTCTTCATGGATTCATCTATTGTTCTATTACACTGTTATATACCTGAGGACCAAGAATAGTGTCTCACCTATATTATAAACACAGTAAATATTAGTTCATTTTCTACTCATCTTAGAGAGGGTGTTTTGAGAGGTTTGCAGGCTGGAGTTCTTAATCTGAAATTCCATGCAAAATTGTGTTGTGTGTGTGCATGTGTGTGTGTGTACCTGTGCATGTGGGAAGAGGATCCATAATATTCATTAGATTTAAAACAGTGAGAATTCTTGTTGCTTCCTCCCTCCTCCCCTCACCCCATGCTGATTACTTTGAGGGGTATCAAGGATCTAATCCTTTACTATAGGTTTTTCTTTGGTCAATAGAAAGTAGTGTCCCTGCTAAAAGCTCTCTTTTAAAAAAAAATTTTTTTTCTTTTGAGATGGAGTCTTGCTCTGTCACCCAGGCTAGAGTGCAGTGGCACTATCTCGGCTCACTGCAATCTCCACCTCCTGGGTTCAAGTGATTCTCCTGCCTCAGCCTCCTGAGTAGCTAGGAATACACGTGTGCACCACCACACCCAGCTAATTTTTTGTATTTTTAGCAGAGATGGGATTTTGCCATGTTGGCCAGGCTCATCTTGAACTCCTGACCTCAAGGAATTGCTGGGATTACAGGCGTGAGCCACCATGCCTGGCCTTAAATGCCTCTTTAAAATGAGATTCATTGGTCTTCTTTTCTGTTCAGAGAGAGTCTACAGGGAGATTGAACAGGTGATTGGCCCACATCGCCCTCCAGAGCTTCAGGACCGAGCCAAAATGCCATACACAGAGGCAGTCATCCATGAGATTCAGAGATTTGCCGACCTTCTCCCCATGGGTGTGCCCCACATTGTCACCCAACACACCAGCTTCCGAGGGTACATCATCCCCAAGGTAAGACTGGCTGGACCCCCATATCCCTCCTGTGTGGGCATCCTGGATTCTCTTAATCCCTAAACTCAACCTTTTGTTAGCTTCTTAATTGAGTCCCGTTGTTTTTGTTTTTTGTATTTCTTTTTTGTGGGGTGTGTGCGGAGGGTGGGCAGGGAATGCCAATATCTTTTGATCTTGTGATCCTCCCTCAGGACACGGAAGTATTTCTCATCCTGAGCACTGCTCTCCATGACCCACACTACTTTGAAAAACCAGACGCCTTCAATCCTGACCACTTTCTGGATGCCAATGGGGCACTGAAAAAGAATGAAGCCTTTATCCCCTTCTCCTTAGGTAAGCTGGACCCACAGTATCTTTCCCAGACACCAGAGGGCAAGTACTAACCTCAACTTGAGAAAAACAATGACAGGTCCTTATTAATTGAGTACTTAATATATTCCGATTGCTTCACCTGCCTTATCCTGTTCCATCTTCACTACAAACCTGTAAGGAGGCTTGAGAAAGAAGATTACATTCCCAAAGGCACATCTGGGCAAGCAGGACCTTGGGCAAGTATTTTAACATCTCTAAACCTCAGTGAATTCATTTTCTTAAAAAGAAAAAAATCTGTTGAGCACTACCGTAAGCCCAGTGCTGTACTGGGGGCTGAAGATAATGCATCAAACAAGTCACACAGAGACAGGGTTCCTGCCCCAGGAAATTTAAAGTCCAGCAGGGAAGATGGGCATTCATCAAATAATAATAAAATAATCATCTCATGAAATGAATGAATGTCTGCAACATGCTTAGGACTGCCTGGCACAAAGGACATGCTCACAAGGGCAATTATTATTATAATTAGACATAATTGTGATAAGTGCTCTAAAGGGAGCTTTGGGAGCACAAAATAGGGAATACTAGCTAATCTTGTGGTGGGTCAGTAAGGAAAAGCTTACCAGAGGAAATGGCTTCCAAGCTAACATGTTCATGGGTGGGCGTCAATCAACCATTGCAAAGTGTGTTCCAGGCAAAGGAAACAGCAAGGGCAAAGGCCAAAGGTGGAAACGTGACGGTACCATTGAGAACCTACAGGAAGTCCAGTGAGCCTTGGGAGTAGATTGCAGAAGGGAATAACACAAAGGGCTCAGCTGGGCAGGACCTTGAAGGCTGTGGGAGGAGTTTGGATTTATGGTCTAGCACTGGGGAGGTGAAGAAGGTCTTGACGTGCTCTGACTCGTCCCAGTTCTCCTCCTCCACTCTTTGGCTGGTTAAGAGAAAAACTTTAGACAAATTAAACTTAGCAGAGTCTATTTGAGCAAAGAAACAATTCATGAATTGGGCAGCACATGGAACCAGGAAAGGTTCAGAGAGCTCCACCCAGCAATGTGGTCAGGCACTATTTATCCACAGGGAAAGGAACTGAGGTACAGAAACAGCCTGATTGGTTACAGCTCTGTGTTTGCCTTATTTGAGCATGTCTGGGCAGCTTGCAGCCTGTGATTGGCTGAAGCTTGGCTGCTCTGATTGTCCAAGGTTACTTGTTACAAGAATATACTCTCAAGTTACATTGCAGTTTGTTTACATGTTGAGTTACATTACAGTTTGTTATGCAGGGAGGCCGCTTTAGGCCAAATTTAATTTAATTTAACATGCGCCATCCATGAAAGGCCCCAGAAACAACCCCCCAGTCTTGAGTTTCATCAGTGACTTCAGTGATCCAGGGTCCTGGCCCAGCCCCTGGTTTTGTGCAGTACAGTGACCTCCTTCCACATTTTATCTTCAATGACAGTGAGGAACACATGGGGTGATGGCTTGAGGATCAATGTCTTTTCTAAATTTTGCTATCTTAAGCTTCTTTTTTTTTCCCTTCTTCAGACGGAGTCTTCCTGTGTTGCCCAGGCTGGAGTGCAGTGTCGCAATCTCAGCTCACTGCAACCTCTGCCTCCCAGGGTCAGGTGATTCTCCTGCCTCAACCTCCTGAGTACCTGGAACTATGGGCGTGTGCCATGCTGCCTGGCTAATTTTTTTTATTTTTAGTAGAGACAGGGTTTCACCGTGTTAGCCAGGATGGCCCTGATCTTCTGACCTTGCGATATGCCCGCCTCGGTCTCTCCAAGTCCCAGGATTACAGGCATGAGCCACTGCGACCGGCCTGCTATTTTGTTTTAAGACAGGCAGAGATGTAGGGAAATAAGGACCGAGACAGATAATTAACAAAGATAATGAGGCGGAGAAACAAAGTTAGGGACAAAGAGGTAACACCCTGAAGGATAGAGATGGGGGGACAGTGGCAGAAAGACAGACAGCAGGTGAACATCAGACAGTACACGGAGAGGAAGAGAGAAAGAAACACAGAGAGAGAGCCACATAAGGAGAAGGAGGAGGAGGGGCAATAAGAGGAGAGAGAGGAGGAAAAGGAAGGAGGAGAGGAGAAAGAAGGAGGGAAAGGAGAGAAACAGAATAAGAGATAGGAAAAAGAGAGAGTGACATAAGAAGAGAGGAAGAAAGAATGAACAAGACAAATAAGGTCTCTTTAGAGGGGGATGAAAAGAAAGAAGGAGAGAGAAACAGAGATTGGTGAGGAGTCAGATTCAAATAGACGGAGATAGGAAGTTAAGCAAGATGGAAGAAAGCCAAAAAAAAAAAGGAGAGGAAAAGAAGAGACACAGAGTCTGACAGGTATAGACAGAGAAAAAGACAGGGGTAGGGCTTCCAGGGGCAGAAGGAAAGGTATAACCCAAGCCAAAAGGGTACTGCAGCCAAAGAAATTCGAAAGGTGTCCAAACAGACTGCCCCAGAGATGGGGAGGGCGTGATGGGAGGGAGATAACAAGCCTCAGGCTGTTGTGGAAAACGTTAGGTCACACAAAGAGTTACAGAAGAACCAGCCCAGAGACCTGCCTGTTTCTAAGCTCATGTCACCCACCTTCTGGATGTGCCAAAGGGACATGGACCCCTTTCCAGACACCTCCACGCAGACACACTTGTCCAACAACTTGACAGGCATAGGGAATGCCTGAAAACTCACACTTGACATGGCCTTTCCAAGGTTTGCAGATTATGAAACACTGAAGTGAAGGGAAAGGCTCCCTTTGTCTCTGCCTCAGCTTTTTCCAGCTCCCTTTGTTCTCATTTTTCTCCAAATCTGTGGTTTAGAACCTACTGGGGGTTCCTTGCACCTCTGAGAATCAGTGGAAGCCATCGACCCTCCCTGTCTCATATGCATCAGTCCCATTCACAATTTATATACAATTTGGGTTTTTTATCCCCTGAGCTCTTGAAGCCGGTGGATCTCAGGCTGAGACTAGAAGACAGCCCAGAGACACAGACACAGACACATGGCCAGAAACACATACCCCACACCTACCCCCGGAAACAAACACAAGGCGATAACCAAACCTTAAGGCTCCTTAGCACAAGCCAAGTGCTATTCTAAGAATTTTTACAATTGTCTCCTTTAACCTCACAAGAGCCCTTTGAGAGAGGTGTCATTCTCCCCATATGAGAAGTGAAGACACTAAGAATGTTGTCATAAATGTGCTCACACTCACACATGTAGAGGTATACACACACACACACACACACACACACAACCAGAAGTGGGTCATTATACTCTTTGGGGGGTCACCAAACCCTTTGGAACTCTAACAGAAGCTACAAACTCTCTACTAGAAAAATGAATATGGCACCGGGCATGGTGGCTCACGCCTGTAATCCCAGCACTTTGGGAGGCCAAGGTGGGTGGATTACCTGAGGTCAGGAGTTCAAGACCAGCCTGGCCAACATGGTGAAACCCCATCTCTACTAAACATACAAGAAAGTAGCCAGGCATGGTGGTAGGTGTCTGTAATCCCAGCTACTTGGGAGGGTGAGCCACGAGAATCATTTGAACCCCCTGGGAGGCGGAGGTTGCGGTGAGCTGAGATGGCGCCACTGTGCTCCAGCCTGGAGCACAGTCCAGAGAGACTCCATCTCAAAAAAAAAAAAAAAAAAAAAAAAGAGGGAGAGAGAGAAATGAACATGGCACATCCACTCAAAGATTTGCACCTGGTTTCAGAGCAGCTTCCTAAAAGTCCACCCTGAATTGTAGGTTAAAGGCCAGTCTTATGCAAATCTGTTGCAATGGACATAAGTGTCTGGGCTTAGGGACATGGCAGAGCGAAGAGTATGCACCTGCCCTGTGCCCATGCTGGTGACCTTCTGTGCCCACAGGGAAGCGGATTTGTCTTGGTGAAGGCATCGCCCGTGCCGAATTGTTCCTCTTCTTCACCACCATCCTGCAGAACTTCTCCGTGGCCAGCCCCATGGCTCCTGAAGACATTGACCTGACACCCCAGGAGTGTGGTGTGGGCAAAATACCCCCAACATACCAGATCCGCTTCCTGCCCCGCTGAAGGGGCTGAGGGAAGGGGGTCAAAGGATTCCAGGGTCATTCAGTGTCCCCGCCTCTGTAGACAATGGCTCTGACTCCCCGCAACTTCCTGCCTCTAAGAGACCTGCTGCAAGCCAGCTTCCTTCCCCTCCATGGCACCAGTTCTCTGAGATCACATTACAAGTGAGTGGAGGAGTGAGATTATTGAAAATTATAATATACAAAATTTTGTATATATGTGTGTGTGTATATATATATATATATATATTTTTTGAGATGGAGTCTCACTCTGTTGTGCAGGCTGGAGTGCAGCGGCATGATCTCGGCTCACTGCAACCTCCACCCCCGGGGTTCAAGCAATTCTCCTGCCTCAGCCTCCCTAGTAGCTGAGATTACAGGCATGCACTACCGTGCCCAGCTAATTTTTGTATTTTTAGTAGAGACAGGGTTTCACCGTGTTGGCCAGGCTGGTCTCGAACTCCTGAACTCAAGTGATCCGCCCTCCTCGGCCTCCCAAAGTGCTGGGATTACAGGCGTGAGTCACCGTGCCTGGCCATATATATATATATAATTTTAAAAATTAAGATGAAATTCACATAACATAAAATTAGCCATTTTAAAGTGTACAATTTTGTGGCATGTGGTTCATTTACAAAGCTGTACAACCACCACCATCTAGTTCCAAACATTTTCTTTCTTTTTGGGATGGAGGCTCGCTCTGTCACCCAGGCTGGAGTTCAGTGGCACCATCTTGGCCCACTGTAGCCTCCACATCCTGGGTTCAAGAGATTCTCCTGCCTCAGCCTCTGGAGTAGCTGGGATCACAGGCCCCTGCCACCATGCCAGGCTAAATTTTGTATTTTTAGGTGGTCTCGAACTCCTGATGTCAGGTGATTCTCCTAGTTCCAAATATTTTCATTATCTCCCCCCACAATACCCATACCTCTCAAGCTGTCGCTCCCCATACCCCATTCCCCTTTTCATCTCAGCCCCTGATAATCTGGTTTTTGTCCCTATGGACTTACCAGTTCTGAATATTTCCTATAAACAGAATCACACAATATTTGACTTTTTTTTTTTTTTTTTTGGAAACTAAGCCTTGCTCTATCTCCCAGGCTGGAGTGCTGTGGTGCGATTTTGGTTCACTGCAACCTCCGCCTTCCAAGTTCAAGAGATTCTCCTGCCTCAGCTCCCAAGTAGCTGGGATTACAGGCATGTGCTACCATGCCCGGCTAATTTTCTTGTATTTTTAGTAGGGACATGTTGGCCAGGCTGGTCGTGAGCTCCTGGCCTCAGGTGATCCACCCGCCTCAGTGTCCCAAAGTGCTGATATTACAGGCGTCATATGTGATCTTTTGTGTCTGGTTGCTTTCACGTTGAATGCTATTTTTGAGGTTCGTGCCTGTTGTAGACCACAGTCACACACTGCTGTAGTCTTCCCCCATCCTCATTCCCAGCTGCCTCTTCCTTCTGCTTCCCTCTATCAAAGAGCCTCCCTGGCCCAGGTTCCCTGAGCTGTGGGATTCTGCACTGGTGCTTTAGATTCCTTGATATGTTCCTTCAAATCCGCTGAGAATTAAATAAACATCTCTAAAGCCTGACCTCCCCACGTCAAGAGGTGATCTGTGCCATTTTGTGTGTGATTCTTTTATTGTCAGGTCCCTAGGGATTTTTCCGGAAGGAATGTTGGTGAGAACGCCTCCCTCACCTCAGTGACAACTCTGTGAAGGGCCAAACCATTGTCTTGCTCATCACTGTACTCTCAACACAGCATGTGGCATATGACAGGTGTTCAAAATATTTGGTGAAGAATGAATGAATGAGTGGCTAAATCAGCCACCCCCTACCCCCACAGCCCACCCAAAATGGAGCTAGGCCTCCTCCATCAGATTATGTCTCCTCTATATCCCACTTTCTTCTGAGGTCCAGAATAAATTCCCATCCCCAAAGGGCCCAGGATGCCCCCATTCTGTCTGCCAGTTACTCTCGATCCCCCGTGCTGCAATGCCACCTTTTGATAAAGCTTAACGCTATTCTTGCAGTGGAACCACTCTAAATCCAGCCTCCAGGCTGGACGCAGTGGCTCATGCCTATAATCCCAGCATTTTGGCAGGCCGAGGCGAACGGATCACTTCAAGTCAGGGGTTGGAGCCTGACCAACATACAAAAACTGTGTTTCAACTAAAAAAGATACAACAATTACCCGGGCATGGTGGCGTGCATCTGTAGTCCCAGTACGATTTTTAAAAAAATTGCTTTCGTCTATGGGAACACAACTTTAAGTTATTTTATATACTTCATTCAACTGCTTTTTAAATTCAAACTAATTTACAGCAGATCCAACAAAACTTTTGAGAAGTCTCAATGAAGTAAACATCTAATTTCTTAGATAAACATCTTTTGAAGATCTTATTTGGTCAGGAGGCGTGCAATTTAAATTTGTTTAATTTGGCCGGGTGCGGTGGCTCATGCCTGTAATCCCGGCACTTTGGGAGGCCAAGGCGGGCAGATCACGTGGTCAAGAGATTGACACCATCCTGGCCAATATGATGAAACCTTGTCTCTATTAAAAGTACAAAATATTAGCCGGGCATGGTGGCGGACGCCTGTAGTCCCAGCTAGTCGTCAGGAGGCTGAAGGAGGAGAATCACTTGAACCTGGGAGGCGGAGGTTGCCGTGAGCCAAGATTGCACCACTGCCCTCCAGCCTGGTGACAGAGTGAGACTCCATCTCAAAAAAAAAACACAAAAAAACAACAAACAAACAAACAAACAATGAGGAGATTCAATATCTGATTTCTTTCGTTGGCTGATAGATTTTTTTTCCTTCTTTCCACTAACAATGAGGGATTATTAACCTGTGTCATCATTATACCTCTAACTCTTCTGGCCACCAGACTTGCCTCTCCACTTACTAGTTTTTTTCCCACAAACCTACACCTGTTTAGGTGTTCTGTGTATTAATGAGCAGCATTCACCCAAGCTAAAAACCTGGCTATCAACCTACATTTGTCCATCTTGCCTCACCTCCCACATCCATTAACCACTAAAGTCCTGTTAACCCAACCTCCTAAATCTTTCTTAAATCTGTCCCACTGCCATAGATAGGCTTTGGGAGGCCAAGGCGGGAGGATCATTTGAGGTCAGGAGTTCAAAACTGGCCTGGCCAACATGGCGAAATCCCATCTCTACTAAAAATACAAAAATTAACCAGGCATGATGGTGAGCGCCTGTAATCCCAGCTACTCAGCAGGCTGAGGTAGGAGAATCTCTTGAACCCAGGAGGCAGAGGTTGCAGTGAACAGAGATCATGCCATTGTACTCCAGCCTGGGTAACAGAGCGAGGCTCCATCTAAAAAAAACAAAGAAAAGAAAAAGAAAGAAAAGAAAAGAAAAAAAGAGTAGAGGATCTATAAAGAAAAGTAGATTCGTGGTTGCTTAGGGCAGGGAATTGAGTGTGGGGGGAAAGGGGTAAGATGAAGGTATGAGGTTTCTTTTTGAGATGATGAAAATGTTCTAAAATTGATCATGGTGGTAGTTGCAGTATTGATTAATACACCCAAACCCATTTAATTGTACACTTTATGATCTGTAAGTTATATCAATAAAGGTTTTTTTAACAAGAAAAGAAACAGATATAAAGAAAAAAAAGTTCACAGTAAAGAAAATGTCCTCTCTGACTTATAGGTCTTGATTCTTTCTAGGAAGAAAATTGATTCACCTAGTTTCTGAGAAATGTTTACTCTAATTAAATGAATTACTTCCAGGGAATAGCAGGAGTACCGATTCTCTCTAACCTGCCTCATACCTCCTGGTGTTACCTAATCCACCTGGGCTTCCTCCATCACAGTCCTCCACATTCTACTCCGTGCTCCCTTCACCAGAGCCCTGGCTGTGCTGGGCTGTCACTGTGAGAGACGGAGCACTCTTCCCTGCTGGGCTGTAAGCCCTATGTGGTGAGTCACTGAGCTTTTCCTGGTCACCATTATGTCATTGGTCCTTCCGTGGGCCGCTTGAAAGAACCTGATGTGTTTTGAATAACTACAATGCAATGTCTTATCTTACATCCTCAGAATTTCTAGGAACTTTTTTTTTTTTTTTGAGACAGAATCTCACTCTGTTACCAGGCTGGAGCGCAATGGCTCAATCTCGGCTCACTGCCACCTCCACCTCCCGGGTTCAAGCAATTCTCCTGCCTCAGCTTCCCAAGTAGCTGGGACTACATGCATGTGCCACCACACCCAGCTAATTTTAGTATTTTTAGAAGAGACAGACTTTCACCATGTTGGCCAGGATGGTCTCAATCTCTTGACCTCATGATCCGCCTGCCTCAGCCTCCCAAAGTGCTGGGAATACAGGCGTGAGCCACCGTGCCAGCCTCTAGGAACTTTCTAATAGGCTCACATCATAAACAGAAATGAAGGCTATTTTGAGGACCTATAGCTCTTCTGTGCTTTACCTAAAGGGCGATCAACAATTCTCTCTCCTGCTTAATGTATTCTTTTTTTTTTTCCCTTCAGACACAGTCTTGCTCTGTCACCCAGACTGGAGTGCAGTGGCATGATCTCAGCTCACTGCAACCTCTGCCTCACGGGTTCAAGCAATTCTGCTGCCTCAGCCTCCTGAGTAGCTGGGCCTATAGGCACATGCCACCGTGCCTGGCTAATTTTTTTTTTTTGGTAGAGACAGAGTTTCATCATGTTAGCCAGGCAGGTCATGAACTCCTGACCTCAGGTGATCCACGCACCTTGGCCTCCCAAAGCACTGGGATTACAGGCGTGAGCCACCGTGCCCAGCCTGTTTTGTGTATTCTATTTGCACGCAAGATCATTTGAAAAAAGGTTTTCGCAGCTAAAAAAGTTTGATGCCCATTGTACTGTGTACTTGCGAGGTGTGTTTGTAGCTCTGAGATGCTGTATTTATAGAAGGGTGCCAAGGCTTTAATGATGTGGGTTTGTATGTTGGTGTCCGTGGTGGGCAGAGGGATGTGCTGTTGAATCTTCATTCATGGAGAACTTTCCAATCAGCTTCAATAAGTGCAGTGAGCTGAGAGTCTCCAGTTGCAGCACCATTAGGACCCACCTCAGCATGGAGCGGAACCCATGCTTTTCCAAGGAAGCCCCAGATAGTAATTAAGGACTCTGGGATCCAGGGCATGACCCTATCTGTCCAACATAAGCCATCCCCAACAGCATTTTTCTCTGGATTATGGGCCTGTTATCTCTGCCTGGTGGTCTTGGCCTGTCCCTGTCCAATCCTCCTTCCTTCCTTCTTTTCTTTCACAAGTGTTGGATCTGCATCCTGGTCTGAAGACTTCTTCTGCTACCAGTGTCATCTGCTTCCTTCCTTTTTTGTCTTTCACATGCATTACCCCACTCCCTCCAATAAAATGATGGACTCCTAACTCCATCTAAGTCTCAGCTTCCCGGAGGATCTAATTCCCGTATTGTACATAATAGCATTTTTTGTTTGTTTGTTTGTTTGTTTTGAGACACAGTCTCACTCTGTTGCCCAGGCTGGAATGCAGTGGCACTATCTCGGCTCACTGCAACCTCCACCTCCCGAGTTCAAGTGATTCTCATGCCTCAGCCTCCCAAGTAGCTGGGATTACAGGGATGCACCACCACGCCTGGCTAACTGTTTTTCTATTTTTAGTAGAGACGGGGTTTCCCTGTGTTGGCCAGGCTGGTCTCGAACTCCTGGCCTCAAGTGATCTGCCCACCTTGGCCTCCCAAAGTCCTGGGATTACAGGCGTGAGCCACCATGCCTGGCCACATTTATTGTTTATTACACACACAGTCTCAAAACTCTTTTCTGATTTTCTAAGTACCTCCTACTGTGTGGCTCTTGATCAGAGGCAAGGCTTTGCCTCCCACTACAACAGCTGAAGGAGGTATTCATTCTTCCTCACCTCACCTTGAACCCTAAGGCTTTAACATGTGGCTAGATATCTGGAACTCTTAATCACGAGGATGTGAGACAAAAACACAGACACAATCAGGAAATTGTCTGTAGTGGCATCAGTGGGTCTAGAGTCCCACGGCAGTACCCAGGGCGTGGGTCAGGTGTTCAGTACCTGGGAGATGGGTGGTGTGGCAGCAGGTCCTACCAAATAGCTTTGAACATTCTCTTGGCTGGTGGTACCCTACCACAGCCTCTTTTTTCTACTCATATTCTTATCCCATTTTTCCAGAATTGCTGTTAATTTTGTGAGCTAAACAATCACCTTCCAGTAGCTAACAGCCTTTCTACTTAAAGTAACCAAAGTCACTTTATATTGCTTAAAAATAGGAACCCTGGCCAGGCGCAGTGGCTCACGCCTGTAATCCCAGCACTTTGGGAGACCGAGTTAAGTGGACCACCTGAGGTCAGGAGTTCGAGACCAGCCTGGCCAACATGGTGAACTCTCGTTTCTACTAAAAATACAAAAATTAGCCAGATGTGGTTGTGCGCGTGCCTGTACCCCAGCTACTTCAGGGGGCTGAGGCAGGAGAATCGCTTGAACCTGGGAGGCAGAAGTTGCAGTGAGCTGAGATCGCACCACTGCACTCCAGCCTGGGCGAGACCGTGAGACTCTGTCTCAAAAAAAAAAAAAAAAATGGAACCCTGACTGTTATGGGTCCTAAGGTTCCCTGGAGGTGACAAGTTAAGAAGAAGTGATCAAAGATGAGGTCCTATCCTTGGACTCCTGCCTGAACTCCCACTTTCTCTCACACCCTATATACAGTACCGTAGCAAACCCCACCATCTCAGGCAGTGAAACAGATTTCAAATCTACCACCTCCTGCCCTGCTTCACTGCTGCTGCTGGATCTGAGTCAACATCACCTGTTGCAGTAGCCTGCTAATAGGTCTTTGCTTTCATATCCATCATATGATAGCTAGTGTGAGCCCTATAAAATATGTCAGTACATATCACTCTCTGCTCACCATCCCTCCAAAGACCTCAATCACTCTCAGGGTAAAAGCCAAAACCTCACCTTGGCCCACCAGACCCCACACAGTCTGGCCCCCATCGCCTCCTCCCTGGCCTCGTTTCCTTCACTCCTACTCTGTCTTCCTCCTCCATGCCAGCTACACCTGCTCCCTGTGGATTCCTGGATGCACACAACCTCCTGCCTTAGGACTCTGCTGGTTTGTTTGTTTGTTTGAGACGGAGTCTCACACTGTTGCCTGAGCTGGAGTGCAATAGCGTGATCTCAGCTCACTGCAACCTCTGCCTCCTGGGTTCAAGCGATTCTCCTGCCCCAGCCTCCCAAGTAGCTCGGATTACCGGCACCTGCCACCAGGCCCGGCTAACTTTTGTATTTTTCGTAGAGACAGGGGTTTCACCATGTTGGCCAGGCTGGTCTCAAACTCCTAATCTCAGGTGATCCACCAGCCTTGACCTCCCAAAGTGTGAGGATTATAGGTGTGAGCCACCACGCCCAGTTGCTGCTGGGTTTTTGTTGTTGTTGTCCTCGTCATTGCTGTTGTTTTTTGAGACGGAGTCTCGCTCTGCTGCCCAGGCTGGAGTGCAGTGGCAGGATCTCGGCTCACTGCAAGCTCTGCCTCCTGGGTTCACACCATTATCCTGCCTCAGCCTCCCAAGTAGTTGGGACTACAGGCGCCCACCACCACACCCAGCTAATTTTTTTGTATTTTTAATAGAGACGGGGTTTCACCGTGTTAGCCAGGATGGTCTTGATCTCCTGACCTCATGATCCGCCCGCCTCGGCCTCCCGAAGTGCTGGGATTACAGGCATGAGCCACCGCGCCCGGCCACTGCTGTTGGGTAATCATTCTTCCAGGAACACTCCCTTCCCAGATGCCTTCATGGCTTGCTGTGAAGCTCCACCACCTTGTGAAACCACCCCTAACCATCCATTTACAATTCCAATCACAGAATGCATATCCCACTTACCAGCCTTGCTTTTCTAATGCAGTATGTCATTTGCATATTTATTTCATGTATGCTTTATTGTCCACCTTCTTTACTAGAATGTAAGCTCCTTGAAGGCAGGAGTTTTTGTCTGTTTTGCTTACTGATGGATCCCAAGTCGCTGAAGACTACACTGGCACTTGTTGGGTATTCAGTAAATATTGGCTGAATAAATGAAAAAAAGGGAACGTTTTGTCAGTTAATGGAGTTTGGAAACAGAATGATAGAAGGTGGGAACAACTGAGCTATCCTCAAAAATGGAGTGGGGAGGCCAAGCATGGTGGCTCACGCCTGTAATCCCAGCACTTTGGGAGGCCAGGGTGGGCGTATCACTTGAGGCCAGGATTTTGAGACCAGCCTGGGCAACATGGCGAAAATCCATCTCTACTAAAATTACAAAAATTAGCCAGGTGCAGTGGCACATGCCTGTAATCTCAGCTACTTGGGAGGCAGAGGCACAAAAATCACTTGAACCTGCGAGGCGGAAGTTGCGGTGAGCCTAGATGGTGCCACTGCACTCCAGCCTGGAACACAGAGTGAGACTCCATCTCAAAACAAACAAACAGACTGGGGAGTATTTGGAATTGGGAGTTGTGCTGAGAGGAAACAAGAAGGAAGATTAGAAGAAGAGATGATGGCGGAGAAAGGTAATGAGTCAGCAAGATGGGTGAGGATGGGGCATTTTACCCGGGGGAAGTCACTGGAGGGGAGTTGGCAGAAACTATAAGTAATAACAAGTCAAGAAAGACATTTCAAGCTGTTGGCTGTGCCCTACATCGCTGTCACACACAATACACAATAAACTTCCTATGCTCAACAGACTTGAGGTCTTTGTTCACTTTTCAGGGGCTGGTGGAAATGAGAACCAAAGAGAAAGGATTTTAGACTATATTTTGGTCAAAATCAGAGCACACACAAAAAGGGACAATATGGAGACACAGGGACTGCAGTAAGAATTTGATGCAGCCAGAAACCTAAGCAACGGTGACCATGTGACCATGACACCTGCAGGCAGAGGTGCAAATCTTGCACAGGGCGTTGCTCTTCTATGGGAGGGGAAGACACGCAGCTGTACATTCTCAGGTGACCCTGGCTGACTCTGTAATCATAGTGCCTCCTCTTAGGGATGCTTGAGGATTAGTAAGATGAGGAAGAGGGGGTGCTCCTGAACACGAGAGGAGAGCTGCGTTCTTCACCGCTTCCTCCTTGCCCCGCAGGAGGTGGCACTCAGCGGGCCACAAGACAGAGCTCATAGGTCGGGGGGATATTGCTAAAGCCTGAGAGCTTGGGGGTGACATCGATGTCCACAGGCGGCACCAGCGAGCGTAGAGAGAAGTTCTGAAGGGTGGAGGTGAAGTAGAGAAAGAGTTCCATGCGGCCCATGGCCTCGCCCAGGCAGATGTGCTTTCCTGCAGGCACAGGGGAGGGCAGAAGGAAGGGTCGCACCTGCACATGTCATGGGGGTGTCGGGGGTGTCTGGACTGACCACCCCACTGAGCCTCAGCTGCCTCATCAGCACCTCAGGGCTCATGACTGTGACTGCTTTATAAAGGGGTGTTACACAGGCTTAGTGGGTACCTATAGTTAGTGCTCAGCTAGGACCTGCTACTTCTCTGATGGCTGGGATTCCATCCCATTCCAAGAGGGAATGGTTCTATAGGGTCCATGAGTTTCAAGGTTGTGTTCATTTCAGTTACTCAAGGGTTTGTCAAATGCCTGTTAGGTGCCATACACTGGTGACAAAAAAAAAAAGGTGAAAACTCACCCTTAATAACACTTACTGTTTATAAGCCACTCTTCCAATTGTTTGGAGGGATTAATCCAAACAATTGGATTAAAGAAGAGTGACCCCCTTCTTTCACAGATGGGGGCTGAAGTGACTCACCCAAGGCCCCACCACTTCTAAATGATGGAGTGGAGTCCAGATTCCCAACCACCGCCCTGACTCCAGGTTCCAAATGGCATACACTTTTTGTTGTTGTTTTTTGTTTGTTTGAGAGAGGGTTTTACTCTGTCACCCAGGCTGGAGTGCAGTGGCATGATCTCGGCTCACTGCAACCTCCACCTCCCGGGTTCAAGTGATTTTTGTGCCTCAGCCTCCCGAGTAGCTGGGATTACAGGCGCCCGCCACCACGCCTGGCTAATTTTGTATTTTTAGTAGAGACAGGGTTTCACCATGTTGGCCAGGCTGGTCTCCAACTCCTGACCTCAAGTGATCCACCTGCCTTGGCCTCCCAAAGTGCTGGGATTACAGGTGTGAGCCACTGTGCCCCGCCAACATACACTTAAAATGTTGCTGCATAAAGATTTTATGCCGTGAGTAGGCAAATGACTGTCTGTTGGGCAGATTTGCCCTGCTGCTTATGTTCATACAGCCTGCAAACTGGGAATGCTTTTGGCATTTTAAAATGGTTGGGGAAAAAAGACTCTTTTGTGATATATGAAGATAAAACAAAATTCAAATTTCAGTGTCCGTAAACAGTTTTTCAGGCTCACACACACACTTATTCATTTACATATTGTCTATGGCTCCTTTCGTAGATCAGTGACAAAGGTTCAGAGACTATCTGGCTGGAAAAATAGAAAATATGTCTTATTTTGTTCTTAATAGCCAGTTGCTTTATGCCCTGTTTAGTGCTATTACCGTCCCAACCTTTTTTTCTAATAATCAGAGTCAATCGTTCTAATATTTGCTAATTCTGGGATTCTAAAATGTTATGGTTCTAAGATACAACCTTCAAATTCACATTGTGACTTGAACTTCAAATACAGATCAGTGGCTGGGGGGGTGGATTTAGCACATGTCTGGGGGAAGTCAGACGGGAGAAACCTACCAGAGGAAAAAGGCACAAAGGCTTCATTCTTCTTGAAGCGGCCCTGCTCATCCAGAAAGTGCTGGGGATAGAAGGCATCTGGGTAGCGGAAGTATTTGGGGTCTTTGAGGACAGAGCCAAGCAGGGGAAATATGTCTGTGCCCTGGGGTGAAAATGGGGGCAGTTAGGAGAAATCAGTGTTGGGCTACACGGATAGGGAACCAGGGAGATAGAGGAGTGCAGTGGAAGGGAGGCAATGAGGGTGCAACCCCACCTTAGGCAGAAGGTAGCCTCGAAACTGAGTGTCCCGGATGACGTTGTGGGGGACACCCATGGGCACGATGTCTACCAGTCTCTGTATTTCATGGATGACGGCATCTGTGTAGGGCATCTTGACCCGGTCATCCACCCTTGGGAGCCGGTGTGGTCCAATCACCTGGTTAATCTCTTCGTGGATCCTAGCTGCAAGGGGCCAGAAAATATAGCAGAGAACAGAGAAAAAAACAAACAAACAAACAAAAAACAGGAGGTGCTTTTGTTAGGGAAGCCAGGGCAAATCATGCCTTCCTAGCTCCAGCAGAAAGAGATCTCAGGTACAAGCCATGCATGTTTGGTTGCTTCTTTTTTCTTTTTTTTTTAAACAGCCTGTCACCCAGGCTGGAGTGCAATGTCATGATCTCAGCTCACTGCAACCTCCACCTCCCAGGTTCACGTGATTCTTCTGCCTTAGCCTCCTGAGTAACTGGGATTACAGGCACCTGCCACCCCACCCCGATTAATTTTTGTATTTTTAATAGAGATGGGGTTTCACCATGTTGGTCAAGCTGGTCTCGAACTCCTGACCTCGTGATCCACTCACCTCGGCCTCCCAAAGTGCTGGGATTATAGGCGTGAGCCACCACACCTGGCCTGTTTGGTCACTTCTTTAACTTAACAACTGACACACTGGTGGTGCTCAATTACTCATCAGATGTCGGGAGACAGGCAGCTTGCAGTCTTGAACGCTGCCAGGACATTTGGTCTTTACTTAAAAGCACCAAAAAGCCATGGTCCCAGCTTGGCTCTCGTACATGGGTTTTTTACAGAATGGGAAAGAGGCATGCTAGGTGACTAGGACAGGATTGACACAAATGACAAGCAGTTATGTGACTGATTAAGATCACCACTGGTGGAGTTACTCCTCTTTGCGTTTTAGGGTTTAGGGATGAGTGACTTCACCTTCTTTTTTTTTTTTTTCTGGAGATTGAGTCTTCTCGCTCTGTCACCCAGGCTGGAGTGCCGTGGCAGGATCTCGGCTCACTGCAAGCTCCGCCTCCCGGGTTCACGCCATTCTCCTGCCTCAGCCTCCGGAGTAGCTGGGACTACAGGCGCCTGCCACTGCGCCCGGCTAATTTTTAAAATATTTTTAGTAGAGACAGGGTTTCACCATGTTAGCCAGGATGGTCTTGATCTCCTGATCTCGTGATCCACCCGCCTCAGCCTCCCAAAGTGCTGGAATTACAGGTGTGAGCCACCACACCCGGCCTGTGTGACTTCACCTCTGAACTTGTGTTTCATCATCTTCAAAATGAGTGTGATGGCTGGACAAGGTCATAGAGTTGTAAACATTACATAAAGTCTGGTGTACAAGGAACTAGGACAGTGCTTGGCACACAGAAGCATCCAATAAATATTTGATTTGACTTGATTTGATTTGACTTTTTCTTTTTCTTTTTTTTTTTAGACGGAGTCTTGCTCTGTCCCCAGGCTGGAGTGCAGTGGTGCAATCTTGGCTCACTGCAACTTCTGCCTCCTGGGATCAAACGATTCTCATGCCTCAGCCCCCCAAGTAGCTGGGATTACAGGTGTGCACTACCACGCCTGGTTACTTTTTGCATTTTTAATAGAGAAAAGGTTTCACCATGTTGGCCAGGCTGGTCCTGAAGTCCTGGCCTCAGCAATTTGCCCATCTCTGCCTCCCAAAGTGCTGGGATTACAGGCGTGAGCCACCGCACCCAGCCTGATTATTTAGACCAGTGAAAGACAACTCAGACAATGGAGGTGACACTAGAAACCTTTGAGAGGAAGTGTGTTAGTGTCTCTCATCTGCACCAGGAGAAATCCTTTGGCTTGTTTTGAATTGCATTATTAAGGAGAGGAGCCAAAATTGGGAATTTTCCTTAAGCAAGTAGTGAGTTCCTCATTACTAAAGTTACCCAAATAGACCAGATCATAATTTATTGGAGACGGATTCTATCTAACTTTGGCAGGGCGGTTGGCTCAATAATGGCCAGCAAAGATAACCACCTCCAAGTCTCTAAAACCTAATGCCTGGAAGGCTATGTATGTATATAAGGGTAACAAAAACACAAGAGAGACTTTGAAAATGCCAGTAAATTAAGAACCTTGAGACGAAAAGATTAGCCTGGGTTGTTGAGATTTGCCCTCAATATAATATCGTGTGTCTGTATAAGAGAGAAGCGGGAGAATCAGAGTTAGAAAAAAAAGATGTGAGGCTGGGCACAGTGGCTCACACCCATAATCCCAGCATTTTAGAGGCCAAGGTGGGTGAATTACCTGAGATCAGCCTGGCCAACATGGTGAAACCCTGTCTCTGCTAAAACTACAAAATTAGTTGAGTGTGGGGTGGCACACGCCTGTAATCCCAGCTATTCAGGAGGCTAAGACAGGAGAATCGCTTGAACCCAGGAGGCAGAGGTTGCATGAGCGGAGATCACGCCACTGCACCGCAGCCTGGGCAACAGAGGAAGACTCTGTCTCCAAAAACAAAGAAAAAGAATAAAAGATATGATGGATGCCAGAGGCAAACAGAGGTTTGAAGAAGCTACGCTGCTGGCTTTGAAGATGGAGAACAGGGTAGTGAACCCAGGATTACAAGGAGTACAGCTTTAAACACCCGGAAAAGGCAGAGAATCAGATAGTCCATTGGTGTCAGCTAGTGAAAGCCTGTTTGAACTTCTGAAATTCAGAACAGAAGGATAATACACTTGTGTTGTTTTAGACGACTAAGTTCCTGGTACTTTGTTACAGCAGCCACAGGCCACAGACACCAAGTAGAAGATCAAGTTAAATCACTCGGCAAAGTTGGGGATTTCATGTTTCAAGTCCTGAAGTTCTAAAGGGTGAAGAGCCTGAGGCCGTGGGATTCTAGATTTTCAAGATGATGGCTTCTTTATGTTGGGAGGGGGAGGTGCCAGATAGACACCTCAGGGTGGACTCACCTTCCACTGCAGGATGCTTCATTAACAGCAAGAATCCATAGCGCAGTGTAGAGCTCACCGTCTCCGTGCCAGCAAAGAAGAGGTTCAGAGTGGTGAGGACCAAGTTCCTGAGGTTGAATTCTGTACGAGGATTATTTTTATCCTGAGAGCGAGGGGATAGTGAGTGGAATCACTCTCTTCTGTCTTTATTGTCTTTTTTTTTGACAGAGTCTTGCTCTGTCGCCCAGACTGAAGTGCAGTGGCATGATCCCATCTCACTGCAACCTCCACCTCCCGGGTTCAAGTGATTCTCCTGCCTCAGCCTCCCGAGTAGCTGGAGTTACAGGCACCCACCACCATGCCCAGCTAATTTTTTTTTTTTTGTATTTTTAGTAGAGATGTGGTTTCACCATGTTGGCCAGGCTGGTCTCAAACTTCTGATCTCAGTTGATAGGCCCACCTCGGCCTAAGTGCTAGGATTACAGGTGTGAGCCACTGCGCCTGGCCTGTTGTGTTATTTTCTCATTGGCTTTATTGTCTATTGCATAGGGAGACAATAGGTGGGTAAACCAAGCGTGTCTGGGAGAGGACACAGTGATAACAAAGGTCCTGCAGCAGGAACGTGCCTGGTGTGTTAGAGAAACAGCAAGACAGAAGCTGGGGTGGATGAGATGAAGTGAACAATAGGGAGGATGGGAGGAGACGAATGTAGGATGCCTTGTAATATTTGAACTTGTAGGGACAGTAGTGTATAGAATTTAAATTTCCAAAGGCAAAGATTCAATACTATACAAATATAAATTTACAAATATATAAAACTCTAAGAAATGATGATACAGAAGTATTAACCTTCTAAATTTCTATAGAAATGTAGAAATAGAGATATATCTCTATAGAGATATAGAAATAGAGATATGTCTCTATAGAGATATAGAAATAGAGATATGTCTCTATAGAGATATGGAAATAGAGATATGTCTCTATAGAGATATGGAAATAGAGATATATCTCTATAGAGATATGGAAATAGAGATATGTCTCTATAGAGATATAGAAATAGAGATATATCTGTATACAAATTCAGAAGATTAATACTTCTGTATCATCATTTCTTAGAGTTTTATACATTTGTGAATTTATATTTTTATGTTATTGAACCTTTAATTTAAATTTAAACTCTATGCCCTACTGTCCCTACACATTCAAATCTTTTAACTTTAACTTAAATGTTTAACTTAAATGTTGACTTAAATTTTAAACTTCAGAAAAGTTCTAGGTTTCTGAAATTCTAAGACTCAAAACTATAGTTGTAACTGTCTGGAATATATAAGGTGAAAGATTTTAAGTTTCCAAGTTCCTAAATTTTCCAAATTCCTAAAATTGCTAGATTCAAAATCTGTTTTAAAGCTGTAACAGTTTATATTTTTACAGTTTCTATATTCATCTATAGATAAAAGTAAACGCTGTGAAATAATGCTTGTTTTGTTTTGTCCTCAATGCTTGCAGATCGGTTGAAAGTTGCAGGGACTAGAGGTTGAGAAGTGAGAGGGAAGGACCAGGGGAAGAAGAGGAGGTACCTGGTGCATCTTGATGAGAAAGCAGTCAATGAAGTCCCGAGGGTTTTGGGGGTCAAAGGATGCTTCGTTGATCTTGACCCTGGAGGCAATGAAGTCCTTGAGCTCTTCTATCAAGTAGTAGATGCGATTGTGTCTTCCTGGCAAATACTGCATGATTCCAGAGTACATGTCATATAGCTGTGGGAATAGGCAAGGGGGCTTTGTCAGTGATGGGCACCAGGGGCCAGCATGGGTTGAGTCTGGAGTTGGACAGCTGGACTCAAAGTCCAGTGCTGGGTCTAAGAATCAGGTGAGGCCCTTTTGCTTCCCACAGGTTGGGTCCTATTGAGACAGTAGTTCCCCCTTAACCCTGGTTTACCTTCCACCATTTCAGTTACGTGCAGTCAACTGCAGTCTAAAAATATCACACATAAGAAGGTATTTTGAGAGAGAAAGAGTACATTCACATAACTGTTGTTAGAATATGTTGTTATAATTGTTCTATTTTATTACTTATGAATGCCAGTCTCTTACTGCACTCAATTTATAAATTGAATTTTGTCATGATATGTATATATCAGAAAAACTTAGTATCTATAGAATTGGGTACTATCCATGGTTTGAGGCATCCACCGGGGGTCTTGAACATATCTCCCAGCCATGAGGGAGAACTACTGTACTCACCTCTCAGGGGTGTGGGGAGGATCAAGTGGGGTATAGGAAGGTGCTTAGTTAACTGGGGTTGGTGCATGGACAGAGAGGTGGCGGGGTGGGCACCTGTGCCCAGGGAGTGCTCATCTCAATGAAACTCTCATTGATCAACCGTAGCAGATTCAGGAACTGTTTGTCCTCATAGTCGAAGCGACTTCCGAAGACAATGGAACTGATGACGTTGGAAACAGCGCGGCTCAGCAAGAAGGTGGGGTCGATGGGGGCACCTGGGCAGTGGAAATTGTTTATGTTGGAGGCAATGATCACGAATATGGGGTGTGGAGTCACAGTGATGCATCTGAGTCCCAGCTCTACTACTTAATTGCATGTGTGAGCCACTTCATTTTTGTGTTTTGGGTCTAGATTAACCAATCTGCAAACTGGTTTGGGAACCATTTCATTGATTCATAAGGATTCAATATCATTATCCATATAAAATAATTAGCACAATGTCTGGCATACAGTAAGCACTCAAGAAAAGCTAGTTGAGCTTAATCATTATTTTTTATTATTATTAAGTAAATGTGTCGATGTTAGAGACTCACATATTTGGGGAAAAGTGGGATAAGGGACACATTATAAAAGTTCCTGAATTCTGTCTAGCTCTACCGATAATTCCATTTGGGCAATTTAAAAAGTCCTTCCCGGCCAGGTGCAGTGGCTCACGCCTGTAATCCCAGCACTTTGGGAGGCCGAGGCAGGCAGATCACAAGGTCAGGAGTTGGAGACCAGCCTGACCAACATGGCGAAACCCTGTCTGTACTAAAAATACGAAAATTAGCCAGGTGTGGTGGCAGGTGCCTGTAATCCCAGCTACTCAGGAGGCTGAGGCAGGAGAATTGCCTGAACCTGGGAGGTGAAGGTTGCAGTGAGCCGAGATCGTGCCATTGCACTCCAGCCCAGGTGACAAGAGCAAGACTCTGTCTCAAAACAAAACAAAACAAAACAAAACAAAACAAAACGAAATCCTTCCCTTGCCCTCACCTACACCTTCTGTAAAACAAGACCAGTAGATCTGGGAAGAATTTCTCTAGAATAATGCACATATTCACAAATACACAATTTTATGAAAATTTCTGGGGTACATGGGCATTTGAAGCTTTTATATAGACCTGTTAATCACCCACGTAGACCAGGAAAGGCGCCTCAGGTGTAGAGAAAATGTGTCTCTATTTCTACCTCTTATCTATTTTTCTGTTTTTTTTTTTCAGCCTCTGTGTCTTTTCTCTATAGACCCAATTGTTTCTAGACCTTATTTTTTGGTGGAACTGAACTCCTTTTAAAACATAATGAAATGAATATAGAGTTTCAGATTTGCAAGATAAAAACGTTCAAAAGATTTTTTTCACAACATGAATATACTTCACACTACTGAACTGGACACTTAAAATGATGAATATGGTAACTTTTATGTCATGTATTTTTTACCATAATACGGATATACAAATGTAATGAAATTTGAGCCTGTCTTCAAGAAAAGTCACAAAGTCACATGTCACCAAAATCTGCATAGGATATCAAGAGCTCACAGACATCCTGAGATCCACTGATTAAAGTTTCTAGTAAGTGGTCTCTAAGGGTCTTCCACGTTAACTGCTTTTTTTTATTTTTAAGAGGCAGTCTCACTGTGTCTCCCATACGGAAGTGTAGTGGCATGATCATAGCTCACTGCAGCCTTGAACTCCTGGGCTCAAGCAACCTCCAGCCTCAGCCCCACAAGCAGCTGTCACTACAGGCATGTGCCACCATGCCCAGCTCATGTAAACTCTTAATATGGAAGCTGGCCAGAAATCTTAGTGGATTCTTAACATTTTCCCTCTTCTTTCTTTCCAGAGCTTTCTCCCACCAAAGCTCATCTTCTCACGACTGAGAGCTCCATAACCACCCAGTCACCTAGTGGCCCTCCCCCTTGTGGCCCCCATACCCTTGGTCTTCCGGAACTCCTCCAGTAGGTAGCTGGCCTCCTCCTGAATTCGCTCCTCAATGCTCCGCTTTCCCATCCCGAAGTCCCGAAGGATGGTCAGGGAGAAGCGTCGGAGAATCCTCCATCGTTCTCCATTGGCCAGAGCTACACCTGCCAAGATCTCAGTCTCAGGCTTCTGCCTCCCTCCCCTTGCTGTGTTCAACTCTGTGCTAGACAGTGATGGGGACAGATTATGACAGCTCTAGACTCTGCTGTCAAGAAGCCATCCTCAACCTTCAAGGCTCAATCAAGAGAGTAAGGTTCCCTCTCTGCAGGATCCTCAAAAAAAAAGAAAAGTCCAGACTGAGGTGGAGGAAAAGGGAATCAGTGTAGGAATGATAGGAGGAGATCAAAGAGTGTTTCTTACAGGAAGGAGAGGTGGAACTGGATAAATAAAAAAATAACTGAGTGAATGCATAGGAAGGTGGAAGGTGGAGGGATGTATAGACAGAGTGCCATATAGAGTGCTCTGGAATGGGGATATTAATTCCATTTTCCATGTAATACTTGGGTTCTCTGGACATATACACATATGTGTACACAGAAGCTCACACTTGTACATCGATATACCTACAGAAAAGGAGTTACCGTGTAGTAAGAAACATTTAGAAATTACTATACGTGTGGACTGATGAGAGTCTTATACCAATTCACTAGATCTAATGAAATTATTTTGCTTTATTGAAGAATGGAAGGAAGAGTTTATGACTGGAATGATGGATGGAATGACAGATGGATGGATGGATGGATGCATGGATGGAAGACTTAATAGACGGGTGGATGGTTAATGGATGGATGGTTTGAGATAGATGGATAACAGTTGGAGAGTGGATAGACTGATAGTTGTATGAATGATGAAAGCGTTGATGAATGGATGGAATGATGGATAGATGAATACATAGAAAGTTAATTGACAGATGTATAGATAATAGAGTGAAACATGTTTTTATAGAAAGAATAATGAATGGATTTTCTGATGAATATGGATCAATGAACAAAAGGAAGAAAAGGTAATAGAAAGATAGATAGATAGACAGACAGTATATGGTGAGTCTGCTTGGAATTGAAGGATGTGGGCAGTTAGAGATGGATGCTTGCGAGAAAGAGGTCTACCTAAGTGAAGGAGGCAGAGACCTATGGGTTAGGTATGTGTATGAGTATAGGAAGATGAGAAATAAGGTTGGCTATGAGAGCTTTAGTGGGTGCATAAAGAATGTCACTAATCCGCTGGGCTTGGTAGCTCATGCCTGTAGTCCCAGCACTTTGGGAGGCTGAGGCGGCTGGATCACCAGAGGTTGGGAGTTCAAGACCAGCCTGTCCAACATGGAGAAACCCCGTCTCTACTAAAAATACAAAATTAGCCCTGTGTGGTGGTGCATGCCTGTGATCCCAGCTACTTGGGAGGCTGAGGCAGGAAAATTGCTTGAACCTGGGAGGCAGAGGTTGCAGTGAGCCGAGATCGTGCCATTGCACTCCAGCCTGGGCAACAAGAGTGAAAGTCCGTCTCAAAAAAAAAAAGAGAATATCACTAATCCATTAAAATAAGAGCAGAAATAACACAGAAGACAGTTTAGAGTCAGATGGCATAGACTCAAAATCAAGTGATCCTACCACTTACTGTGTGACATTATCTAACCTTTATCTTAGCTTTTTTTTTTTTTGAGACAGAGTTTCACTCTTGTTGCCCAAGTTGGGGTACAATGGCGTGATCTCGGCTCACTATAACATCCACCTCCCAGGTTCATGCAATTCTCCTGCCTCAGCCTCCCGAGTGGCTGGGATTACAGGCATGTGCCACCACACCCAGCTAATTTTTTAGTTTTTAGTAGAAACGGGATTTCACCATGTTGGCCAGGCTGGTCTCAAACTCCTGACCTCAGGTGATCCGCCCACCTCAGCCTCCCAAAGTGCTGGGATTGCAGGCGTGAGCCACCGTGCCTGGCCTATCTTAGCTTTTTCATTGACAGCATTAGTATAATGTTAACAGTTCTCCTAAGGGAGTCAGTGCAATAAGCCATGTAGACTACTTACCAAAGAACCTGGCACATAGGGAGTGCATTGCAGTCATTTCTGGTTTTATTGATTTTGTTGTTGTTGCTACCTACCATGACCTTGGAAGTTTCGCTCTATGGAAGCCAGTTCTCCACGGCCACTGAACTCATCCGCTTGGTCTACCAAGGCTTCCTTCACTGCTTCGTGTCCACATAAAACCACCACTGGCCGGGGACCCATGTACACAGTGAACACAGGGCCGTATTTCTCCCTGAGCTTGGAGTGAAGGAAAACACAGTAGGAGGAGCTGATTGGAGTACCAAGGCCAATTGAGGATTTTAGAGGATGGCGATTTCAGAGGGATATAAACATGGTACTAAGGAACCAAGGTAAATCTGGGCTTGGAAGGAATACCGGAGAAGAGGCGCGGAAGTCTTGGCTCCTGTCATCGTAGGCAAAAGCTCATCCCTCCCCACAAGAGTTACTGTCTGCATCTCTAAAATAATGGACCTGGATTCGATAAATTCCAAGATTCATACTTCTCTCTCTGAAATGTTAAATTTCTAGAATCTTAAGACTTCATGATACCAAGTCTCAAAGTGCTAAGACAAGCTGAGTCAAAGAATCTTTGTGTTTAAAAATATAATGTACTGTGATTCCAGAGTCCTGAGATCATGAAAATCTTATTTCAATGCACTGAGAATGTGTGTTTCCAATATTTTAGGATTCTGAAATTTCAGAATTCTAAGATTTGCAAAGTCTGTGTTTCCGAGAGTCTGTCTTTTTTTATTTTATTATTATTATACTTTAAGTTTTAGGGTACATGTGCACAATGTGCAGGTTTGTTACATATGTATACATGTGCCATGTTGGTAGAAGTCATAAGGTTCTATGTGAATCTGGCTATAGGATTAGTTGCTTTTAGCCCTATTAGAGGAGACGGACAGACTCACCTTCATGAAAGACTGAAACGTAGCTTCAGTTCGAACTTGCAGCAGGTTCCCCAGGAAAGGAATTGGTGTAGGACCTGGGGGCAGCTTTCCTGCCTTATTCATTCGTTTCCAAGCAATGAGGATGAGCAGGCAAGACAAGCAGAGTGCCAGAAAGATGGTGACAGCCCCTCCCATCTCCATGGTGCCAGGTCAACAGGTTCTGTCCTGGGCACCAGATCCTGCCTAAATAGGTCCTGGGAGATCAGCTTATACCGAAATCTGAACACCCTGGGATTCAACTTTTCTGGGTTTGAATGTCATTGGAGAAGAGATTGCTTTATATGGGAGGTGGTTATATAACCTGTAATCTCCCACTTGAGTAAGGGTAGATTGAATTCACACAGGGAAATCCTCTGGGGCCATTTCCCTTTCTTCAAATTTCCAGTCTCCCTGTTCTTCTCTCTCAGCTCAACAGAATTGAACAGAATTTTTTGGTGGGGTGTAAGAGCAGATTATTACCTTTTTCGGCTATTGATTTTAGGATGCAGACAATCTGAGTACAAGTGGCAGCTCTGTCTTTTCTTCACTGGGCAAGTCACTTAACCTCTGGGACTTGTTTCCCCATCTATCAAATAGGGAAACCATGTTGTTTTATTTTATTTTATTTTTTTTTTTTTGAGACAGATTATCACTCTGTCACCCAGGTTGGAGCATAGTGGCATGACCTCATTTCACTACAATTTCTGCTTCCCCGGTTCAAGCAATTCTCATGCCTCAGCCTCCCAAGTAGCTAGGACTACAGGTGCACACCACTATGCCCAGCTAATTTTTGTATTTTTCTAGAGATGCGGTTTCACCATGTTGGCCAGGCTAGTCTCGAACTCCTGGCCTCAAGTGATCCACCCCAATCAGCCTCCCAAAGTGCTGGAATTACGGGCGTGAGCCACCGCAGCTGGCAGACCATGTTGTTTTAGAAAGTCTTGATAGACAACAAGGAAAACTCTTTGTTCATTATTTAATTAAGGATAACCTTAATCAGTTACTAAATGTTTTTAATTGACACATAATAATTGTACATATTTGTGGGGTACAGTGTGATGTTTTGATATGTGTATGCAATGTATAATAATCAAATTCAGGTAATTATTATATCCATTACTGAGACATTTGTCATTTCTTTGTGGTAAGAACATTCAAAATCCTCTCTTCTAACTATTTTGAAATATGCAATGTATTATTGTTAACTATAGTCACCCTACTGTATAATGGAACACTAGAATGTTAATAAGGAAAGTAAGCTGAAGATTTAGAAAACAAGAAAAATAAATCATTTGAAAGGGTTTTGTTCAAAAATTTCTTGTTTTCTACTCAAGATAATGTTAAATAACAATAATCAAAGATTACCTGTGTTGGTGTATCAGAACTTTGCTGTATCAAATTTAAAAAAAAAGAAAAAAAAAAGAACTTTGCTGTAGTGTGTGTTGGGGTGTGTGTGTGTGTGTTTTGAAAGTCTAAGGTGTAGAGATCACCTCTAAACCCCAATCTCTGGAGAGGAACGTCTTCTCCAGCGCAATTAGTGATTGCACTTCTTAATAATCTAAAAAGTGATTCACTACCTTTTCTGCACCAAATATTTTCAAAGCCTTATCGTCCTGAAATGAACTTCCTGGATATTATATCCTACCCTCATATACTATTTAACAAAATTCAGTGTCCTTTTCATGCGACTGTATTCTCAGACTTGGAAACTGAATCCCTCAAGGTATCTGTAGGTTTGGGGAGTGGGGTTTGGCTGGCTGAGCTGAGGCATCCTGTGTCCAGAAGTGGTGGAAATTCTGGGAAAGCTGAGTGACTCACACACAGTGCCACCTTTTGTCTCTTGGATCTGCTGCTAGAATGTCTTTCTTGGAGTAGAGACTCAGCTCAGCCCATCTCCTTTGACTCCCTTAGCTTTCACCTCCCTATCCCATTCTGATCCGCACCCCCCAGCACTTAACACCCATTCAGGACTAATCTCTTAGCCATCTTGTGGTGGTGGCATATGTGTGGTGATGGTGGTTGGTTGTGAGTCTGGTTTTCCTATTCAGACAGGAAGGGAGAGAGCAAGTACTCTTAGAACAGCTCCCTTCACCATCCCACCTCCAGACAGGAAGCCAGGAATGGAGGAACTTGAACTAAAGTTCAGCTGGAGTGCAGTGGTGTGATCTGGGCTCACTGCAACCTCCGCCCTCTGGGTGCAAGCGATTCTCCTGCCTTAGCCTCCCAAGTAGCTGGGATTACAGGCACCCACCACCACGCCTGGCTAATTTTTGTATTTTTAGTAGAGATGGGGTTTTGCCAGGTAGGCCAGGCTGGTCTTGAACTCCTGACCTCAAGTGATCCACCTGCCTGGACTCCCAAAGAGCTGGGATTACAGGCATGAGCCACTGTGCCCAACCAAATTTTTTTAATTTGTCACTTTGTGCCAGGCATGGATGGAGCTGTGTGCTTGACAAGCAGGGTATCCTCCAATCCAAACAACCAGCTTGCAAGGAAGGGCGTGTTAAATAGTCAGAGATGATTCAGGTCACCCTAAAACAAATATTCTTATAACCTGAAGCTGCTGGATAAACTTTTTTTTTTTAAACTCTGTGTAATACCTTTCATACGGGAGGGAAAGGCATTCAGATGTTTCAAGTGCTTGGAGGTATAGCTCTCATTGTCATCTGGTTTGATACATTAAATTCATATATGACTGTATTTGAGAAAAGGTTCATATTTCAGAGGCACCTAGATGTCTCCCAATATTTGTTTTCCCTGTCTTCCATAGTAGTAGAATTCTATCCAGCTACATGATTATCTAGAGTTAAAAACTACATTTCCCAAGCTCCCTTGCAGCTGCGTATGGCCGTGTAGCCAAGTTCTGACCAATGAGAAGTGAGCGAAAGTGATGCATGAAACTTTCAGTTTATGCTTTTAGAGGGAGGGGCAAGGTTTCCTTCCTGAATATTTCCTCTTTCTGGCTAACTGGGATAGCAAGAGCAACAACTTAGGAAGGAGCAGCAGCAACATGGAAGGAGCCTGGGTCTTTGATATCAGTGAACTGCCTGATTAGCTCTGGGTTGCTTATGCAGAGCCATTAAGTGTAAGAAAATTAAATTTCCACCGGGCGCTGTGGCTCATACCTGTTTGTTTGTTTGTTTATTTTGAGATGGAGTTTTGCTCTTGTTGCCCAGGCTGGAGGAGTGCAATGGCACGATCTCGACTCGCTGCAACCTCTGCCTCCTGGGTTCAAGCGATTCTCCTGCCTCAGCCTCCCAGGTAGCTGGGATTACAGGCATATGCCATCACACCTGGCTAATTTTTGTATTTTTAGTAGAGACAGGATTTCTCCATGTTGGTCAGGCTGGTCTGGAGCTCCCAACCTCAGGTGATCCACTCGCCTTGGCCTCCCAAAGTGCTGGGCATCATGTTGTTTAAAGTATTCTGCCAATACATATCTTGTAAGTGGAGCATTTAATCCATTTATTCAAGGCTAATATTGATATGCAAGGCTTTATTCTTGTCATATTGTTAATTGTTTTTAAGTTGTTTTATATGATAAATTATTTGTTTCTTTCTTTTTCTCTTTTTGTCATTGTGGTTTGATGAGATTCTCCCATGTTGCCATTTGATTCTTTTCTCTTCCTCATTTATGAGGTTGTTTTTATAAGAAATATGAGTTTTATTTTTCTGTGTGTTTTCATGACACTGAGTGTTGACCTTTCATTTCCATATTTAAGACCCATTTGAGCATCTGCCATTGGAACAGGCTAGTGTTGACAAGTTCACTCACCATTTGCTTGTCTGGAAAAGATTTTATTTTCCTTCATTTATGAAGCTTATTCTGCCAGGACATAAAATTTTTGGCTGACAGTACTTTTCTTTCAGCAGTTTGAAATGCCATTCTCTTCTATTCTAGCCTGTAAGGTTTCCACTGAAAAGTCTGCTGTTAGTCTGAAGAGTTTTATTAATAGGTAACTAGATGCTTTTCTCTTGCTAATTTTAAAATTCTTTCTTTCTTCTTGACTTCAGACTTTCTAAATATACTATTATGTGAAGTTCTTTTTGCAATGTATTTGCTGGGGCTCTGTATCTGGATGTCTAACTCTCTTGCTAGATGTGGAAGTTTTCATCAATTACTTCCTAAAAATAGGTGTTCTAATTTTTAAAAATCTCTCTTCCCCCGTGGAAATACCAAAAATGCGTAAGTTTGGTCACACTGTGTAGTCCCAGATATCTCAAAGTCTTTGATTATTCTTTTTTATTTATTTTTCTTTATTTTGTCAGACAGGATATTTCAAAAGACCTGTCTTCAAGTTCTTAGATTCTGTTTTTTTTCTTCTAATTTTAGAGATAGGGTTTCACTATGTTGCCCAAACTGGCCTTGAACTCTGGCCTCAAGGAATCCACCTACCTTGGCCTTCCAAAGTGCTGGGATTACAGGCATGAGCCACTGCACCCAGCCATGTTCTGACATTCTTTCTTCTGCTTGGTCCAGTCTTCTATTGAAGCTTTTGAATATATTCTGTATTCCCTTCATTGCATTTTTTTAGTTCAAGAGTTTCTGCTTGTTTATCTTGGTAAATTTCTCATTCATTTCCTGGATTGATTTTCTAATTCTTTGTATTGATTTTCAAATTTCTCTTGCATCTTGTAGGGCTTTATAAAATCAGTATTTTGAATTCTTTATCTGGCATATCGAGGGATTCTTTTTGATTGGGATCTGTTGCTGGACAATTGTGGTCCTTTGATGATGTCACATTTTTCTCCTTTTTCGTGTTTCCTGTGTCCTTTCATTGATATCTGCAAATCTTGTGTAGCAGTAGCTTGTTCAAGTTTTTTTAATTGCCCTGTAGGAGAAAATTTTTTTCCTGAAAAATGTATGTATGTTGTTAGTTGAGTAGGATACTTTGGCTTTGATTCTGGGTGCCTATAGTAGTGTGATCTTAGTATGACTTCATAGGCAGTACCCAGGGTCACTGGTATCTTTGATTTCCTTGGTAGCTTAGAGTACAGTTATTACTTGAGATTGAGGAGAAATGTAGCTGGGTATTGGATGCCGACTGAGCCCGTCTTTGGGCCCTGGTGGTGGCAGCAGCTTGGAGAGTGTGGCTGAGCCCCAGAGCAGTCTGCACTGGCTTTGGTATTAGTGAGTCCTGGGAGGCTGATTCTTGAGCTTCCTAGTGGCTTGCTTAGAGGAGCATGGGAGTTGCGGGACAGGGATGTGGGCAAGTTCTCAGGCCCCTGGGAAGCACACCCTGGTGTGATATGGGTGATGGCAGTAGTGGTGGTGGAGCAATCCACTAGGACCCACACAGTCCATGTTGGTGTTGCTGGTGGATGCAATGGGTTGGGTGGGTTACTCCCCAGTCCCACAGCATCCTGTAGCAGGGTAGTGGTATTGACCAAAGTGTGCTTAGGAGGGCTTGTTCTCCCCTGTCCCTCCCGCATCTGGGTGGCGCCTACAGTGGCATCACCTCAGACTTGGCAAAAAGGGGGATAGAGCCCAACATTAAACTCTTACGATTGTGCCAGCTGTGGGCTTGTGACCAAAGAGGACAGGCCCCTCTCTGGTAAGCAGTATGGACAAGAAGTTGTGGGGAGTGGGTTCTGCTTAAGTCTCCCTGTCACAGCAGCCCATAGCAGGGTCTGGGAAATTGTCCTAGGTACATGTAAAGGAGCTTTGTTTCCCTGTCCCTCCTTGGCCAGGTGGTGGCTGCAGCCAGGTCAACTCAAACTGGGCCTGAGGGCAGGGCACAGCACAGTATTAACTCTCAAAATGGTTCCTTGGGCCTGCAACTAGGGTAAGAAGCTGCGGGGAATGTGGTTCACTCACATCTCAGTCTCAACAGCAGCCCGCAGCAAGGCAGAAAGGACCCTCCCATGGGTGCCTGGGAGTGCTGGGTCTCCTCTACACTTACCTGAAGCAGCACAGCGGCAGCAACCATTTCTATAGATCTCCAGTATCTAGGTTCTCAAACGGCACTCAGCTGAGGCTGCTCTAGGCTCAAATGGGATTCCATGTGGGTTCCATTTTCCAGGGCAACATCTCTGCACAATCTTTAGGGAGCTCCGTATGTGAGGCCCAAGACCCAAGTGGGTTGAGGGTTTCTACCATAGCCAAGATTATGAAAGCCCATTTCAAAGTGTGGAGCCCTGGGAGTTTCTCTCTTATAATTTCCCCTCATCCAGGAGCCACTGTCAGCTTTCAGTCAATCCCCTCTCCTTACTCACTTCCGGTGCTTCCAGTGCTTCACTTCTTCTCTGTTGAATCCCTTCTCTTCTCTGATGAATTCCAGCATTCTCTCCTAGATAATCTGTTTAAAATGGAGTTCCTCTCCACGAAGAAGGCCATGCTACCTGCATCTGGTCAGCCATCTTGATCACCTTTCTACATTTAAAGAGACACAGCATGTTAAAAAAAAAAAAAATTAGTTCCCTTAGGAATTGTTGTTTACCTAGCCCTCCCCGTCAAGAAGTGGTCTGCATTTTAAAGGATTTTAATAAGATGAAAAAATTCTAGAATAAATTTGCAGTGACCCCACCTCCCATTCTTCCTGTGGTAAGGAAGACCAAAAGCTATTTTTTTCTTTTTTCTTTTCTTTTCTTTTTCTTTTTTTTTTTTAAAGGAAATCCCTTTCTTCTAACTCCCTTCAGAATCTGCTGCTTTTTTTCCACTCTGCAGTGGTTTCAGGGAATTGGGTTGTTAAAAGTGTTTTCTTCAGAGTTAATAGTTTTTATTCATGGGATGCTTGCTCCAAAAGAAGCTACTCAACCATTACCAGAAGAAACTCTTCATCAGTGCACTTGGCAGCTGACATCTTCGTCCTCTTAAAAAAATAAATAAATAAATGAAATAAATAAATAAATAAAAATAATTTTTAAAAAGTTGTTCAGAAATGGTGGCTCAGACCTGTAATCCCAACACTTTGGGTGGCTGAGGTGGGCAGATCACCTGAGGTCAGGAGTTCAAGACCAGCCTGGCCAACATGGCAAAACACTATCTCTACAAAAGTACAAAAATTAGCCGGGCATGATGGTGAGTGCCTGTACTCCCAGCTGCTCGGGAGGCTGAGGCAGGAGAATTGCTTGAACCCAGGAAGCAGAGGTTGCAGTGGACCGAGATCACGCCATTGCACTCCAGCCTGGGTGACAGAGCAAGACTCCTTCTCAAAAAAAAAGCTGTTCATCCCTGTCATCTATCCAACTTCTTTCCCATCTCTGTAATCTAAGTCTTGCCATTTTCCTGGTAGGCAGGAATTTCATGGCCATGGATGTGAGCTGTCCAAACACTCAGAAAAAAAGAATCTTGACTTCTTCTCTTCTTCGACCTCCTTCACTCTATTTCAGCCAACATTCCCACAGCCCCACCCTAATCCTTGTCATCACTCTGAAATGTGAAACACAGACATTTCACTCTCTGACCACAACCACTAGTACCCCAACTCCCCCACTGCTTCATTGCCAATGGCCTGAGGGGTATACTGACCAACTAGGTCTTTGGTTAAGGTTCCAAAGAGTGCAAACACTATAGAAGGTCAAGTCTCCCTCCTATTAAAAGACTTTTTTTCTAACATTTTGAAAACTTTTGTTACATGTTTACAAGGAAGTATTTGAAGAAATGCAAGAGATTACAAGCAGTTTTTCTAATGTTTCATAAAGAAAAACAGGTGGGGCCTGGCAGTCCAAAGTGGTGATTAGCAGCATGAAACTTACATTCACAGCCAGGCGTGGTAGCTCATGCCTGTAATCCCAGCACTTTGGGAGGCCGAAGTGGGCGGATCACCTGAGGTCAGGAGTTTGAGACCAGCCTGACAAACATGGTGAAACCCCATCTCTACTAAAAATACAAAAATTAGCTGGGCATGGTGGCTGTAATCCCAGCTACTTGAGAGGCTGAGGCTGGAGAATCACTTGAACCCAGGAGATAGAGGTTGCAGTGAGCGGAGATCGCACCATTGCACTCCAGCCTGGACAACGAGAGCGAAAGAGCAAAACTCCATCTCAAAAAGAAAAAAAAGAAAAAAGGAAAGAAAGAAAGGAAAGAAATAAAGAAAGAAAGAAAGAAAAGAAAGAAAGAGAAAGAAAGAAAGAAAGAAAGAAAGAAAGAAAAGAAAGAAAGAGAAAGAAAGAAAGAAGGAAGGAAGGAAAGAAAGAAAGAAAGAAAGAAAGAAAGAAAGAAAGAAAGAAAGAAATTAATTTACAGTCGCACAAGACCATACTAAGACTCTACCCGCATTAGCTGTGGAATGCGGAAGCAAGTCACTTACGACCAACTTTGGGGGCCTTACCTAACTCATTTGCAAAATGGAGATGATAAAGCCAACCTCACAGTCTTGCAATGAGGAGTTTAACTAAGATTATGCTCATAAAAAGCTTCCCGCAGTTCTGGGATTTTCTTCAAGCAGATAAATGGAGCCGGGCTAGGACTGTTTTAATCCAAACACAGATGAGCACAGGAAAATATCAGATGTTCACATGTATGCAACATGGCCCACAAGCCTGCATACAGACACCAGAATGCACACATGAAAACATCCACATACTTATATGTAGTCACCCAATTGTGAATGTATATACACAAATATGAATATGCAGCATTCATCCTGTTTTACACAGAAATGCACATCGTAGACACCCCTAAATCATGTGTGCACACATGCTGTATGCAGAGACAGACACAAAGATTGGCAAGCATTGAGAAACAGTGGCACACCCTGTCAGGCACACACACACATGTGCATGTGCAGACATTAGTTGGAATGGATACCCATTATTAAGCACAAACATACACCCCACAAAGCCTGGTGCACACATAAATTCATGTATCAACATGAACGTACTGAAACATACATGCACATAGACACTACAAGCATGCACCCAGAATGACACACAGACAGTTGTATAAATGAGGATAAACATGGCAGAGGCATCCAGGAGAACTCACTGGACAAAATGGCACAAAATACAAAGATGCAGGAGCACACAGGGTGATTGAGGGGAACATTGACTTGCAGGGAAGGAGAAAGAAAAGATAGAAAGACAGGATGCAAGACAACGGTAGAGAGACAGGTGGGCAAAGTCCTGTGCAGGGCTCCAGGGCCAACCAGAATAACCTGAGAGTCTAATGCTGCTCTGTCCTTCCACAGATACTGCCTAACTCAGCACCACACTCCAATAGGCCATGAAGGATTATTTCCTATTCACAGCTCCATGGGGTAAAGCTTGGCTGTGCTGAGGAAGGGATGGGGAAAGAGGTTCCCAAAGACTCTGTCTCTTTCCTCCTTCCCAAAGGAAAAGATTTGTGAGCTTTAGACTAGAGGATGTAAAAGCAAGGAATGTGCTTAGGGAACATCTCATCCCTCCCCTTCATCCTACAGATTAAAGAGAACGACTACTATTCATTGAGCACTTACTGCCATGAACCTCATCTGCATTAACACATATGCTTCTCCCCTAAATACCTGAAGAGGTAAGAGCTGTTCTTGGCTCCAAAAGGCTCAGAGAGATGAAGTCAGTGGTTCAAGGCCACATAACAGAGAAAGGAGAAGGTTAGGATTCCAATCCAGGCCTTAATCATTGCACCATCCATCCAGAAAGGGAAACTGAGGCCCAGCAAAGGAAAGGGATCTTCCTGGGTTTGCCACTAACTCACTCCAAAAGCCTGTTCCCAAGACACTGCCCACTGGGACAAGTCCCTCCCACATGATTTCAGACACCATTCTCTCACTCCATGCTCTAGGGTAATCAACAAGTCCAAAATCGATTGACCTCTATGTCCACAAATACTAGAGTTCTCCCAACCTGCCTCTCCCCACCCCCTCCCTGGCCAGGTCATGGCAACCTGCCGATCACTCAGTGCACTTCTTAGTGCCAACCCCACTGAGAAACAAAGCTCTCAAATTTCTATCTCCCACCTTTCTAAGGAACTAGAAGGAAAAGGAGGAGCCCAGGCTTGGGGCCAGCCCAGGTGCAGGCTGGTGACCAGGATTAGAGGGATTGATATCTGCCAAGCTGGTGCTAATCCTCCTTCCCACCTCTTCCCCTCCAAAATCAACAAACAACTTTCCTCTCTCCGCTTTGTTCTCTGACCTTTGTTCCCTCCACACAGGTCTCAGAGCTCAGCATCCTAGAACACTTTGAGCAAGATGTCAGTCCTGGGGGGGCCAACCTCACCGACCTCCACTTGTCCACAGTTGGTGACCCAGAGGACAGGTGCAACACTGGAAGGTCCAAACATCAGAGCCTGTCCTGTGCCCATCTGGAGCCCCTCTCAGGGTCTGGCAGAGGCTCATCTCAGGCCCACATAGGACCAATATCAACACCTGCGTCATGCTCATGTCAGAGCCCACTGGGACCAACCTCAGACCCTATATGGTGCCACTCTTATGCCCTCCTGAAGAAGGACACTCTTATGCCCTCAATGACACCTGAGACAACACACAGAGCCCTCTTGGCACCAAACATGACTTCAATATTCTCCTGGTGTCAAGTTCAGTGCCAACTTGTTTCCCATCCTCGCATACACCTGGGGGCAGTCCCAAAGCCAACACGATGTCTCTCCCTCCCTGGACACACCTGATGCTGATATCAGAACCCGCCAATGTCATCAGCGTGTCCGCTGCTGATGCCAGTCCCAGCACTCACCTCCTGCTAAGTCTGGCCCCCACTTGACTCCCAGGGTGATCTAGGCCAGTCAATGAAGGGGCACAGGGAAAGAATTCATATCCCAGCTCCCTCACTTACTCCCTGTGTGACCTCACTCAAGAGGATTTATGGAGTCTAAATCTGCTCATCTTCAAAATGAGGATGATCACGATGAACCAACCTCATTGTTACAAAGATTCGACCAGATCATACACACCTAGACTTAATCTTCCCGTATACGACCGTGCTCACCAAAGGGTAACTGTCCTGTTTACTAAGGAAGAATGTCCCTGAGGGAAGGACAGGAGGGCTACTCATCCCTTCTCCACTCACACCCACCCCAGGATCTGCCTCTGTGCCTAACACTGGAGTTTACCTCAATCTCTTCGGCTATTGTTTCCTCTGCCTGCTGATAGTAGTAGCCCCTGACAAAGCAGGAATCGCCCTTAAAGGAGACTTAACTCACCCTCAAATATGATCTTCTCTTCCTAAACACTCCCTTTCCACTGGCAGGAAAACCAAATCCAGAAAGTGGAACTAAGGACGCAGAGCAGGAGAGATGGGAGTTCAGGGCCACTCACGCATGTCCCCTGCCCACTGTCTGTTTTCTGTCCTCCATAGACCTTTATATAAAATGATAAACATAAATAACAATCATAATATTAATACGGATGATACAATCAATCTAGTGGGTTTCCCTAAGAATCTGGGTTGGAAACCAGTGGAGTTCTTTGTAAATTACAACCCTTGGGACACTTGAGATTTTTCCACCATTTGGGGGTTGTTATTACTATTTCTCCAGACCTAGCCAATCCCTCTGCCAACTGATAACACAAGGTACTCTTCTCCAGGTGTGGGGAAAGTTCCCCTGAAATATGGCTCTGGTCTTCCACCCCTTTCCCAACCACAGATGGGCAGTGGAGGTTCCATGGCACCCATCCTGGCCTCACTCTGAGGTTCCAATGAGGATTCTGGGCATCAAGAGACAGCTCTGGGAAAAAGCAAAATCAAGTCAGCCCCTGGGCCCAGTGCTGGGCTGCTGGGCTTTCTGGGAGGACCTGCTGGGCTTGCTACACACTCCTCCTCCCAGAAGCTCCACACCCACAGCCCTGGGTCTTCCTAGCCCCAAGACTTTCAAGTCCACATGCCTGGAATCCCCCCTCCTGAGACCCTTAACCCTGCATCCTCCTCACCAGAAGACCCCCAGATGCACAGCCACACTTCGTCTCACCCTAATAAAACCCAGACCTTTGCATTCTTCTCCTCGGGACCCCCCAAATCCACAACTTTGGGGTGCATTCTCACTCCCAGATCCCAAATCCAAAACCCAGGTGTTCCCCTGTGCAAATATTCCAAACTCCTCAGTTGCACAGTTTATCTGTTGCCCCCTCCTAAATCCACAGCCCTGCAGCAACCCTCCTGAAGTACCAGATTTAGTCTGGAGTTCCCCTCCCTGTTCAGCTTCCCTGGGGTCCCCCTCCTCCTCCCTTGCTGGCTGTGTCCTAAGCTATGCGGGATTCAGGGTTGGAGTGTAGTTGGGAGGTGAAACGAGGTGATTATATAATCAACCAAAGTCCATCCCTCTTTTTCAGGCAGTGTAAAGGCAAACCACCCCAGCCATCACCATCTATCATCCCACTGCCACCATGCTGGCCTCAGGGCTGCTCCTGGTGACCTTGCCGGCCTGCCTGACTGTGATGGTCTTGATGTCTGTCTGGCAGCAGAGGAAGAGCAGGGGGAAGCTGCCTCCGGGACCCACCCCATTGCCCTTCATTGGAAACTACCTGCAGCTGAACACAGAGCAGATGTATAACTCCCTCATGAAGGTGTCCCAAGGCAGGGAGATGGGTGGCACGTGGTGAGGGCTGCCCAGTTGGCTGGGGCTTTGTGGCACGGGATTGACCAGTGTGGACCAGAGTCTTAGGAAAGGGAGTTTTGGAGTTTCAGCATCAGGGTCCTAGCAGGAAAGACAGGATCTTGGGATGTCCAGCTCCCTGACTGTGAGAACCTGGGGACGAAGCATCCCAGTACCTGACATCTCCGTGCTGGGCCCATTCACAGTGGAGGCTACTCCCTCTAACCACTCCCATCCGCCTCCATCAGATCAGTGAGCGCTATGGCCCTGTGTTCACCATTCACCTGGGGCCCCGGCGGGTCGTGGTGCTGTGCTGACATGGTGCCGTCAAGGAGGCTCTGGTGGACCAGGCTGAGGAGTTCAGCGGGCGAGGGGAGCAGGCCACCTTCGACTGGCTCTTCAAAGGCTATGGTGAGGGGGTGCCCAAGAGGGGGAAGGTGGCCAGGTGGACGCGATGGTCTCAGTGTCCCCAGCCTTCTCCCTGACTCTCCTGCCCACTGGAGGCTATGGCAGAGCCCCCTGTCTGGTCTTCTCTCCCCATCTCCCTTCATTGTGGCCTCTCTATGTGCGTCCCTCACCTGTCTCCAGCATCCCTGTCCTGATTCCTCCCTGCCTCTCTCTGCCCTGTCTCCTTGTTCTCTCTCACTGGAGTCTCCTCTTTCCCCTCTCTCTCCATCTCTGAGGACATCCTGGGTTTCTGTTTTCCAGCCCTGGTCCTCTGTCTTCATTTGTCTTTTTGTCGCTCTCAGCTTCTGTGCTTCTCCGTGTTTCTCCTCTCTCTGCTTCCCTCTCCCACTTCTTCCTCTGTCTTAGGATTTCAGGGTATTCCTACTTCCACATCTTCAGCCTCCATCTCCTGGTAACCGTCTGTCCTCCTTCCAGACCCTCTCTGTTTCTATCTCAGTATTTTTCTCTTTTCTCCAGCTCAGCTTAAGAATCTTTCACCATTTTTATTTCCTCCTCCCAGATCTCCCCATATCTCACTTCCCCTCCCTCCATCTATCTCTCTCTTTCTCTCCCCACTTCCTTCCCTTCCTCCTTGGAGTATCCCCGTATCCCTCTGTTTCTCTGTGCATCTGTCTGTCTGGCCTTTCTGCTTCTCTTCTGATTCTCTTATTCTTTCTACCCGGTCTCTCTCTCTCTCTCTCTCTCCTCTCTTCCTCTCTCTCTCTCTCTCTCTCTCTCTCTCTCTCTCTCTCTCTCGTGCTCTCGTGTTTCTCTGACTGAGTTTGCAGCTCTCCTGGGCCCTCGCGCTGAATCCATCTCTCTCCCATCCAACTCCCTCCCTGCTCCACCCTTGGGGAGCCCCTTGGAGCTGGTCCGCTCCTGCCCCCGCCGCCCCCGACCTCTCTCCACCCCCGCGTTCACCTCCCCAGGCGTGGCGTTCAGCAACGGGGAGCGCGCCAAGCAGCTCCGGCGCTTTTCCATCGCCACCCTGCGGGACTTCGGCGTGGGCAAGCGCGGCATCGAGGAGCGCATCCAGGAGGAGGCGGGCTTCCTCATCCAGGCCCTCCGGGGCACGCACGGTGAGTAGGGGACCCCGAGTGCGGGGGCGGGGACCCGCGCTTTCTGCCTGGGGATGGGGACTAGGTGGGGAAAGGCGCCCGCACTTCCAGCCCTGGAGTCTGGCGCTGGGATTTGGCTCAACAGGGCCCTGCCTCCTGGAATTCTGACTCTCCTCAGACCTCTCAGTTGACTCTCTTCCCAACCCCCTTCTCCCGCCACACCTGCAGGCGCCAGTATCGATCCCACCTTCTTCCTGAGCCGCACCGTCTCCAATGTAATCAGCTCCATTGTCTTTGGGGACCGCTTTGACTATGAGGACAAAGAGTTCCTGTCACTGTTGCGCATGATGCTGGGAAGCTTCCAGTTCACGGCAACCTCCACGGGGCAGGTAACCGGCTGCAGCCCGGCCCGTGATGCCCCTACCACAACCTGCCAACCGCTCCCCTACCTGGAGACAGGTGGCCCAAACTCCCACCCCCTCCAGACAGTGTCCCCTCAAAATCAGCCCCCAATATTGGACAACTGGACAGTTGCACCAGAACCCAGGAGGGATGCCCAATACCCAGTCTCCAAGGACACCTGGATAGCTCAACAGATGCTCCCCAAAACAGAGCCTGACGGCAGGATGCATACCCTCAGCTCAGCTCTCTCATCTGGGCACGTGTTCCCATCCCCAACTTACCATAATTTGTAACAGGTGCTCCCTACCCAGTTCTTCTGAATATTTTAACACCTGGACAAGTGACTGCGTCAACCCGCCTCCTGCATACCTGAACAGCTGGTGCTGCAAAATCCAGCCCATCATAATCATTTCACATCTACACAAATGTCCCAGATAAGCCCACTGGAATATCTGGCCAAGCGCCCTCTACTTGACCCATTTAAATATCTGAAAACATGGACAGCTGCCCTAACCAACATCCTAAACACATAAATATCTAGACAGAGTATTCCCTGACACCCAAATAAGTGTTCCCCAACCCTTTCCAATCACACACCTTACAGAGGTGCTCCCCATGCGTTCCACTTGGATAGGTAAACACCTGAACAGGTATCCTCTCCACTTCAACATCTTCGCCAGCCCCACTTTAATACCTGAACACCCATACAAAAGCCCCCAGTCCAGACCCAGGAAGTATCTGGATAGTTGTCTCCAACCAAGCCCACTTGAATGCCTAAATACCTAGACAGGTGCCACTCACCTCATACCAGCCCCACCTGAACAGCTAAACACCTGGACAGGTGTCTTCCAACTCAACTTCACTTGAATATCTGAACACCTAGATGTGTGCTCCAATCCGGCCTCATTTGCATACCTCAAACCTGGATATGTGCCTCAGTTCTTCTCACCTAAATTACTAGACCGTGGCCCTGACACCTAACTCACGTGAAAACTTACATATAAGTTTCCATCCAACCCCACTGAAATACCTAAACACCTGGACAGATGCCTTTAACTCAGTTCCTTCCTTGCTATGAAACAAATCCCCATTCCCATCAGCTGCCCAGGTGGGTGGATCACTTGAGGCCAGGAGTTCAAGACCAGCCTGGCCAACATGGAGAAACCCCATCTCTACTAAAAATACAAAAATTAGCAGGATGTGGTGGTGCATGCCTGTAATCCCAGCTACTCAGGAGGCTGAGGCAGGAGACTTGCTTGAACCCAGGAAGCAGAGGTTGTGGTGAGCCAAGATCATGCCATTGCACTCCAGCCTGGGCAACAAGAGTGAAACTCTGTCTAAAAAAAAAAAAAAATTCAAAATTAGCAAGGCATGATGGTGCATGCCTGTAATCCCAGCTACTCAGGAGGCTGAGGCAGGGTAATTGCTTGAACCCAGGAGGCCAAGGTTGCGGTGAGCTGAGATCATGCCATTGCACTCCAGCCTGGGCAACAAGAGCTAGACTCCGTCTCAAAAAAAAAAAAAGTTGATAATAAAAAGGTTAAGAAAAATGAAGAATAAAGAGGATCAGAGAATGGAGCGGGAATTGAAGGATAACATGCAGTCAAGAGAAGGTCTGGTATTTTCATATACGTCTCAGGGAAATGTAAATTGATAAACCACTTGGAAGAGCTATTTGGCAGTGCCCACTAAGGCTAAAATATACCTTATCCTATGGCCCAACAATACCAAAAATAACTGAATGCTCAGATTACAAAACACCTTGTATAAGAATATTCAGGCCAGGCGCAATGGCTCACACCTGTAATCTAAGCACTTTGGGAGGCTGAGGCGGGCGGATCACTTGAGGTCACGAGTTCGAGACCAGCCTGGCCAACATGGTGAAACCATGTCTCTGCCAAAAAATACAAAAATTAGCTGGGTGTGGTGGTGGGTGCCTGTAATCCCAGCTACTCAGGAGGCTGGGGCAGGAGAATCCCTTGAACCCAGGAGGCGGAGGTTGCAGTGAGCTGAGATCATGCCATTGCACTCCAGTCTAGGCAACAAGAGGGAGACTCCATCTCAAAAGAAAAAAACGATGTGTGTTTGTGTTTGTGTTGGTGCTCATTCTTGTGAATGATTTGGTGTGTGCTTGTATGTGTTTGTATGGTTTTATATGTGAGGGTGTGTTTATATTTGAGTAGTGGTGGTAGTGTATGATCCTGTGTGTGTCTGCATGTGCTTGTCATGTTTATAGCTGTGTGTCTGTGTGTGTGTGTGTATGGGTATGTGTGCCTATCCTGGTCCCTGTCTTCGTGTGGCCTATAGATGTTCAATGTCTTTCTCCCTTTTTCTGTGACAGCATTAGACAGAAACACGAGGACAGAAACAGAGAGAGGATGAGAGAGACAAAATTGATGAGACCCAGAGGCAGGGATAGAACAGATGGGGAAAGACAGGGAGACTGTGACCTGGGGATATCAAGACATGGTCCACTGAGAGGCCTGTCTCTCTTGCATTCATATGTCTCTGACTAGCTGGTCAGTTCCCTCCCTGTCTTTTGCTGTCTGTGCCTTTTTCTGATCCTGTGGACCTCTCTGCTTAGCCCCCGTTTCTCCCCCCGGCCCCCTGCCTCTTCCCCACACTCTTCTATTCCCTTCTGTGTCTCTGTTTCTCTAGACTCTGAGGTCCAGAAGCACAGAGACTGGGTCCAGTTTGATTGATGTCCCCTAGGCTTGGGTCTGTCTCCATCACCTCTGTGAGCCAGTCCCCTCCCTGCCTCTGGCAGGGGTCAGTCTCTAATCACCCAACATGTGAATAAATGTGTCCACATCTGCTCTGTCTGCCTGGTGCTTTCTTTCGCATTTAAAATGGGGAATCCACATCTTGCTTGCAAAGTTAAACAAACCACTTGCCACCACTGAAGATGCTGATTCAGGGAATGGAGGTGGCTGAGTCAGCACACGTGCACAGGAATGAGACACAGGCAATGCTTTATCTGAGGCTGAAAGTCAAAGCTGCCAGGAGCAGCTGCACCCCATACTTCCCCGACCCAGGAGGAGAGGACCAACAAAGTACAACCCGCACTTTCCTGACCTGGGAAAGATGCCACCATGTACTTTCCTGACCCCAGGACCTGGCTCCTGCTGCGGTGTGCAATCTGGCACAGTCTTTATAGCAACACAAGTATGGCCTAATCCGGGTGCTCTGGGTCCTCATCCTAGCCCTGGGGAGCACTGACAGGGAGGCATGAAGTGCTTTCAATAGAATAATTCACTTAGTTGTCACCCTTTGAGGTAGAAATTGTTGTCATCCCCATTTTATAGATGGAGAAAGTGAAACACAGAGGGGTTGAGACCTCTCCCAAGGTCACACAACAGGCTAAAGGTAGAATCAGTTGTCAAACACAGAGTTTGGTTCTACAGCCTGCTGTTTTAATCACTACCCCGTGATGCCTCTCTCAGAAGAATGTGGAGACAGAGAGAGATAGTAGAGAGAAAGAGGCAGAGAGAGAGAGAGAGAGAGCGTGACGGGCAGAGGAAAAGAATAAGTTCTGGAGAAAGGGGATTCCACAGGTAAACAGCAAGGGAGAAACTGGGTTAAATGACAGGAAACCAATTTGTTACCTGCAGGACTTCTCAGAGCCTTTAGAATATTAATGCCCTTTTAAAATAACGTCAAGAGGGGAGGGGGCTGATAGCAGCTATTCAGACTATTTGGCTTCCCAGCTTTTTCTTTTCCATCACAGCACTCATCACTATCTCTCAGGTCCAAGCCTCTGAGGGGCACACTCTGGGAAGTCAAAATCAATGACTAACTTGAGTCAGACAAACCTGAGTTCAAATCCCAGCTTCGTCACTCATTTGTTGTGCTAAAGATTCTTGGGCAAGTGCAAGCTCAGCTTGGAACCTAAAGTTTCTTTATCTGGAAAATATGGATACCTAGTGATATTGTTTGGTTGTGTCTCCACCCAAATCTCATCTCGAACTGTAGTTACCATAATCCCATGTTATGGGAGGGACACAGTGGGGGGTGATTGAATCATGGGAGTGGGTTTTCCCATGCTGTTCTTGTGATAGTGAATAAGTCTCATGAGATCTGATGGTTTTAGAAAGGGCAGTTTCTCTGCACATGCTCCCTCTTGCCTGCTGCCATATAAGACGTGCCTTTGCTACTTCTTCGCCATCCACCGTGATTGTGAGGCCTCTCCAGCCATGTGGAACTATGAGTCCATTAAACCTCTTTTACTCTATAAATTACCCAGCCTCAAGTATGTCTTCATTAGCAGCATGAGAATGGACTAATACAGTAAACTGGTACTGGGAATGGGACACTGCTGTAAAGATACCTGAAAATGTGGAAGCTCCTTTGGAACTGAGTAACAGGCAGAGGTTGGAACAGTTTGGAAGACTCACAGGAAAACAGGAAAATGTGGGACAGTTTGAAACTTCCTAGAGATTTGTTGAATGGCTTTGACCAAAATGCTGATAGTGATATGGACAATAACATCCAGGCTGAAGTGGTTTCAGATGGAGGAGGGGAACTTGGGAACTGCACTAAAGGTCACCATTGCTATGCAAAGAGACTGGTGGCATATTGCCCCTGCCCAAAATCAGTGGAACTTTGAACTTGAAAGAAATGGTCTAGGGTATCTGGCAGAAGAAATTTCTAGGCAGCAAAGCATTCAAGAGGAAGCAGAGAATAAAAGTTTGGAAAATTTGCAGCCTGAAGATGTAATAGAAAACCCCAATTCCGGCTGGGCGCGGTGGCTCACGCTTGTAATCCCAGCACTTTGGGAGGCCGAGGCGGGCGGATCACGAGGTCAGGAGATCGAGACCACGGTGAAACCCCATCTCTACTAAAAATACAAAAAAAAAAATTAGCCGGGCATGGTGGCGGGCACCTGTAGTCCCAGCTACTCGGAGAGGCTGAGGCAGGAGAATGGCGTGAACCCGGGAGGCGGAGCTTGCAGTGAGCTGAGATTGCGCCACTGCACTCCAGCCTGGGCGACAGAGCGAGACTCTGTCTCAAAATAAAAAAAAAAAAAAAAACCCCAATTCTGGGGAGAAATTCAAGCCAGCTGCAGAAATTTGCATAAGTAACCAGCAGAAGAATGTGCTCCAGGATAATGGGGAAAAGGTCTACAGGGCTCCCCTGCTGTGTGCAGCCTTGGGACTTGGTGCCCTGCCTCCCAGCCACTCCAGCCTTGACTAAAGGTGGCCAAGGTACAGCTCAGGCCTTTGCTTCAGAGGATGCAAGCCCCAAGCCTTTAAAACTTCCATGTGGTGTTGGGCCTGTGGTGCACAGGAGACAAGAACTGAGGTTTGGGAACCTCCACCTAGATTTCAGAGGATGTATGGAAACACCAGGATGTCCAGGCAGAGGTCTGCTGCAGGGGCAGAGCCCTCATGGAGAACCTTTGCTAGAGCAGTGCAGAAAGGAAATGTGGGGCTGGAGCCCCCACATGGAGCCCCCGCTGGGGCAGTGCTTAGTGGAGCTGTGAGAAGAGGGTCACCGTCCTCCAGACCCCAAAATGGTAGATCCAACAACTTGCACTGTGCACCTGGAAAAGCCGCAAACACTCAATGCCAGCCCACGAGGGCAGCCAGGAGCGGGGCTGTACTCTGCAAGCCACAGGGGCAGGGCTGCCTGAGGTCATGGGAACCCACCTCTTGCAACAGCGTGACCTGCATGTGAGACATGGTGTCAAAGGAGATCATTTTGGAGCTTTAAGATTTGACTGCCCTGCTGGATTTTGGACTTGCATTGGGCCTATAGCCCCTTCGTTTTGGCCAATTTCTCCTTTTGGAATGGGTGTATTTACCCAGTGGCTGTACCCACATTGTATCTAGGAAATAATTAACTTGCTGTTAATTTTACAGGTTTATAGTCAGAAGGGACTTGCCTCATCTCAGATGAGACTTTGAACTGTGGACTTCTGAGTTAATGCTGAAATGAGTGAAGTCCTTGGGGGACTGTTGGGAAGGCATGATTTATTTTGAAATGTGAGGACATGAGATTTGGGAGGTGTCGGGGTGGAATGATATGGTTTGGCTGTGCCCCCACCCAAATCTCATTTTGAAATATAGTTTCCATAATCCCCACATGTCACGGGAGGGACCCAGTGAGAAGTAATTGAATCATGGGGGTGAATTTTCCCATGCGTTTCGTGATAGTGAATAAGTCTCACGAGATCTGATGGTTTTACAAAGGGCAGTTTTCCCTGCACACTCTCTCTCTCTTGCCTGCCGCCATGTAAGATGTGTCTTTGCTCCTCCTTTGCCTTCTGCCATGATTGTGAGGCCTCCCCAGCCATGTGGAACGGTGAGTCCGTTAAACTTCTTTTTCTTTATAAATTACCCAGTCTCAAGTATGTGTCCATTGGCAGCATGAGAATGAACTAATACACCTACCCTATAGAGTCATTGTGAGGATGGAAATGAGACTCAATATGCCAGGGGAAGGACACACTGTAAGTGTTTGATGAATGTGTAATTGACACAGGGAGAGACATAGACATTCAGAGAGAGGTGGAGGGAGCTAGAGACAGGCCTAGGGAGCTAGACATGGGCCAAGGGAGCTAGAGACTGCAGGCGGGCTGCTGAAGCTGGAGACATGTCAAGGAGGCTAGAGACTGGCCCAGGGAGGTAGAGATTGTCAGGGAGCTAGAGACGGGCCGGGGAGCTAGAGATGGGCTGATGGAGCTAAAGAGGGGCTGAGGAAACAGGAATCGCTCAAGCTAGCTGAGAAGCTGAGGGAAACGCTTCATGAAGGATCAAAGCTGGACCTCCCAGGACTCCTCCTGCCTCTCCCCAGATTTGTGGGAGTCTGGAGGGATTACTTCCTCATCCTGATTTGCCCAGCCTTAACTCAAGTAGGGCTGAGATTGCAGTTTTCTGGACAGAGTACCTATACTAGGCCATTCTTGTCTTGCTGTAAAGAAATACCTGAGACTGGGTAATTTATGAGGAAAAGAGGTTTAATTGACTTATGGTTCTGCAGGCTATACAAGCATGGTGCAGCCATCAGCTCAGCTTCTGGGGAAGCCTTAGGGAGCATTTACTCACAGCAAGAGGCAGAGCAGAGCAGGCAGGTCACATGGCGAGAGCCAGAGCAAGAGAGAGAGTGGCAGGGAGGGGCCACACTTTACAACAACCAGATCTTACAGGAACTCACTATCAAGAGGACAGAACCCAGCCATGATGGATCCGCCCCCATGACCCAAACACCTCCCACCAGGTCCCACCTCCAGCGCTGGAGACTACAATTCAACCTGAGATTTGGGCGGTGACAAATATTCAAACTACATCAGTACCATAATGCAACAGCTGAGACTAAAGTCACCCCAAATCCCAGCACCTCCACTTATATGTTGTGTGACTCTGGACAATTGACTCCATGTCTCTGAGCCTCAGTCTCCTATATAATGGGCATAATGATATTACCTACACTATGTGGTTGAAAGGATCCAGGGAGTTGATGGTACATAGTAAACACTCAGAAATTTTAGCTATTTTGATGATTATTACAACCAGATGTCTATTTCCAGTGCCAAAGCCCAAATGATCTCATAAAACCTGTTAGGTCACATTCCCCCTCTACTCAAAACTCTCCCATGGCTCTCATCTCACTTGGAGTAAAAGCCAAAAGCATTTGGCCTGGCCGCAAACCCCCTCTCTGAGCCCATCTCCTACACTCTCTTCCTAACTCACTCCAGCACTCTTGGCTTCCTCCATATCCTTGCAGATTCCAGGGTTTCTCCCACCTCAGCACCTTTGCACCAGCTGTTCCCTCGGCCTGGAATGCTCTTCACTCAGACTGTATCACCGCTCACTTCTTTCTCTCCTTCAGAACTTGCTCAGAAGTTACCTTCTCAGAGGAGCCCTTCCCTGGCCCCCATATGCACAACTAGTTACACAATTTTTAGGGGAGTGCCTTTTTACGTTTGGTCTGAGTAGGGTATTTGTGTCTGTCAGGGGGAATGGGTGATAGATGTCACAGGGGAGGCACAACTATTTGGGCTGGTGGCACGGGGGTAAAAGAATTTACCAAAACACTTGTAGATAAAGAAAGGCAGAAGTATTAGAGAATGTATGAAAATACGTTGCCTGGGAGTGAGGACGGAGAGGTGACAGAGACAGAACTTGTGGAAGAATTCTGAGCAGAGAAGGGACTTGCTCTGATTTATGTTTTAAAAGGATTTCTCTAGCTGCAGGCCTGTCTGTGCCCAGGCAGCCTCTGAGGCAGGTGTGGGCAGGAGAGGAGCCCCAAAGGTTATGTCCTTCAGTCCCCACAGGAGCAGGGTGACAGGCTTGGGTTCCCACCCATGCTCTAGGCTCTGAGCCCAGAATGTAGGGGAGATGATTGCCAGCTTTCACCTGGCTCCCGCCCAACTCAGTCCTTGAGTAAGATCGGTGATGCAGAGAGAGCTTGCGCAGTGGGTAATTCAGAGAACCCTGTTTCATAACATCAGCGGCAGGGTTTGCTCTCTGCTGCCTCCCTGTGGAGTGGTGAGTTTATAGCAAGGATGGGCCCTCGAATCTGGATCTTCAGGATTCAGTCCAGCTGACACCACCTGTCCTGGCTTAATCATTAACAGCACCTCTTCGACTCTCAAAACAATCCTGGTGTGAACAATAAATTACATAGCTCTAATTTTAATGCACTTTGATCTTATAGCCCAGTTATTATCTCCCCCCAAAAATGGTACAGCTTCAAAGAGTAAATAACGTCATAAATAGGTTGAATGTTAGAATTGTGAATTTCGGCCTGGTGCGGTGGCTCAAACCTGTAATCCCAACACTTTGGGAGGCTGAGGCGGGCAGATCACTTGAGGTCAGGAGTTCGAGACCAGCCTGGACAACATGGCAAAAATCCCATCTCTACTAAAAATACAAAACTTAGCCAGGCGTGGTGGTGGGCACCTGCAATCCCAGCTACTGGGGAGGCTGAGGCACGAGAATCGCTTGAACCCCGAGGCAGAGGTTGCAGTGAGCCAAGATCGATAAATAAAAGAATTGTGAATTCTTCAAGCAACAAAAACAACTGGCCTTTATTAACTGCTCACTCTGTGCCAGGCAATGCTGTAAACATTTTACCGTTGCTAACTCATTTAACCCTTCCACAACGTTTTTGGGCAACTTTTTATGTATTTACTTACTTATTTAATTTCAGTAGCTTTGGGGGTATGAGTGGTTTTTGGTTACATGGATGAACTGTATAATGGTGGAGTCTGAGGTTTCAGAGCACCTGTCATCCGAGTAGTGTATATTGTACCCAGTAGATAGTTTTTTTATCCTTTACTCCCATCCCACCTTCCCCCCTTCTGAGTCTCCAATGTCCATTATACCCATCTGTATGCCTTTGCATCCTCATAGCTTAGGTCCCACTTATAATAAAGAACATACGGTACTTGGTTTTCCATTCCTGAGTGACTTCATTTAAAATAATGGCCTCCAGCTCCATCCAAGTTGCTACAAAAGACATTATTCCTTCTTTTATGACTGAGTAGTATTCCATGGTGTATGATATATACTACATGTTTTAATCCACTCAGGGCTGATGGGCTGAGTAGATTAAAATCCACGGGTTGGTTCCATATCTTTGCAATTGTGAATTGTGCTGTGATAAACATATACATGCCGGTGTTCTTTTGATATAACTACTTCTTTTCCTGTGGGTAGATACCCAGTAGTGGGATTGCTGGATCAAACGGTAGATCTACTTTTAGTTCTTTAAGAAATCCACACACTGTTTTCCATAGAAGTTTCACCAATTTACATTCGCACCAGCAGTGTACAAGCGTTCCCTTTTCACCACATCCACACCAACATCTATTATTTTCTGATTTTTTAATAATGGCCATTCTGGCTGGGATAGGGTAGTATCTCATTGTGGTTTTATTTTATTTTTGAAACAGGGTCTCTTTGTCACCCAGGCTGGAGTGCAGTGGCACGATCACCGCTCACTGTAGGCTCAACTGCCTGGGCTCAAGCAATCCTCCTGCCTCAGCCTCCCCAGCAACTGGGACTATAGGTGTACACCTGGAATTTTTTTTTTTTAGAGATGGGGTCTTACTATGTTGCCCAGGCTAGTCACAAGCTCCTTGGCTCAGGCATTCCTCCCTGTTTGGCCTACCCAAGTGCTGAGATATGGTTTGGCTGTGTCCCCACCCAAATCTCATCTAGAATCGTAGCTCCCATCATCCCCATGTGTCGTGTGAGGGACCTGGTGGGAGGTGATTGATTCACGGGGGTGGGTCTTTCCCATGCTGTTCTCATGATAGTGAATAAGTCTCACAAGATCTGGTGGTTTTATAAAGGGCAGTTCCCCTGCACACGCTCTCTTGCCTGCCACCAGGTAAGATATGCCTTTGCTCCTCCTTCACCTTCCACCATGATTGTGAAGCCTCCCCAGCCCTGTGGAAATGGGAGTCCATTAAACCTCTTTTTCTTTATAAATTACCCAGTCTTGGGTATTTCTTCATAGGAGTATGAAACATGCTGGGGTTACAGGCATGAGCCACCGCGCCTGGCCTTCATTGTGATTTTTAACTTGTATTTCCCTGATGTGAGTCCTCCACACAACTTTAAGAGATAGGAGCTGGCCGGGCGCAGTGGCTCACGCCTGTAATCCCAGAACTTTGGGAGGCCGAGGTGGGCGGATCACCTGAGATGAGGAGTTCGAGACCAGCCTGGCCAAAAGGGCAAAATCCCATCTCTACTAAAAATACAAAATTAGCCGGGCGTGGTGGCATGCACCTGTAGTCCCAGCTACTCAGGAGGTTGAGGCAGGAGAATCGCTTGAATCCAGGAGGTGGAGGTTGCAGTGAGCCAAGACTATGCCACTGCACTCCAGCCTGGGCACCACAGCGAGACTCCGTCTCAAAATAAAAGAAGAAGAAGAAGAAGAAGAAGAAGAAGAAGAAGAAGAAGAAGAAGGAGGAGGAAGGAGGAGAGAAGGAGGAGGAGGAGGAGGAGGAAGGAGAAGAAGAAGAAGAAAAGAAGAAGTAGGAGCTAATGTCTCCATTTAACAGATGAAGAAACCGAGGCATGGATGTTGCCAGCTGGTAAATAGGGAAAGCCAATACCTAATGATATCCTGCATCACTCCATTATGCTGCCTCTCCAGTCATAGAGTCATGACTATTTAGAATTCTATGTGAATAACAATCTCAACGTGCATGTACTGAGTGCTTCCTGGATCAGCAGCCCTTCATGGACCATGTTATTTAAGTTTCACAACAAGCCTGTGGAGTAAGTATCATGAGCCTCATTTCAGTTTTATTCATTCACTCACTCAACAAATATTGACTCAGCTGTGAATAAAATGGACAGCAATCCCTGCTCTCAAGCATTGTTTGGAAACAAATAATAAAATAAATAAATAAACAAAACAACAACAACAAAAAACACCTAAAGCCCCTACCCAACAATCAACAGGCGATGTCCAGGAAGATTGTGACCGCACAGTACTCAACCTGTGAGGAACCGGGGGAGGGACCTGCGCATTAGGGGATAAATTGCTTGTTGAATCTGTACCGGGTGTGCCTGCTCATCAGACACCCCATCTTGCAAGACCATCATTAAAAGTCTCATTTTCGCTGATCTCCGGGTTTCTGAGTCCATTCTTTGGGTTTGGACAGGTGAGTTTGTTTCTCACAAGCTGGTGGCCATATGGGGAACTCTGCTTGCGTGGAGTGAGACTCTGGCCAAGAGGCAAGATGATTCCCACTTGATTTACATGGCCCGCTCTGTCCGAGTGTCCTGGCTCCCCACAGAAGCCATAGGCAAACCTGAAACTGTTATTTCGAAGACAACAGAAGTGGCACAGGTAGAAAAGCAGGTACTGCGGCAACCAGGCAACCTCGTGCATGAGACAAGGTAGAAAAATGGGACTATAAGTACTGCCTTGGTGTTTGGGCATTTTCAGAGGTCTCAGAGTGTGCGAGAAACCTCCAGTAAGCAGGGGCTGAATTAACAGGGAAAAGCTCCGACATAGAAACTAACTGAAAATGGGAAGCAGGAATTCTAGGGACAAGGAGCAAAGGAAAGAAGGAAGATTCTGACATTCTCCCAGAGAATCCATTGGGGAGAATATTGCAGGTTTAAAGGGATAACCCTCAAACCAGGGACAAGGAAAAGCAAAAGATGATAAAGTATTGCTCTCTTATCTGGCCCAAAGAGCCCATTCGTCAGCCTTCGGCCTTTTGGCCTAAGTTTGGCTCAGATGAAGACTGGGTATGTCAAGCTTTAATTATCTGTGTGAATGATAAAACCCCATCCTCACAAGAGGAGATGGGTTATGCTCTTTGTTGGATTAGTAAATTAACCCCATGTTCTCTCTTAAAAGGGAAGAAAAAAAGCATAGTAAAGAGCCCTCGGCTGGGCGCAGTGGCTCACACCTGTAATCCCAGCACTTTGGAAGGCTGAGGTGGGCAGATCACTAGGTCAGGAGTTTGAGACCAGCCTGCCCAACATAGTGAAACCCCATCTCTACTAAAAATACAAAAAAAAATTAGCCAGGCATGGTGGCGTGTGCCTATAATCCCACCTACTCAGGAGGGTGAGGCAGGAGAATCTTTTGAACCCGGGAGGTGGAGGTTGCAGTGCAAGATCACACCATTGCACTCTAGACTGGGCGACAAGAGTGACATTCCATCTCGAAAAAAAAAAAGTGAAGAAGCAGCTACTGAAAAGAGAGAAACTGTGATAAAGAGAGATTGCACAGGAACCTGGGGAGGTATTGCTCTCTGATGAGCAGAGCAGGAGGCAGAGGCATGGCTGAAGTGACCTCAAGGGACTCCATATCTGATGCCCAGAAACTGAAATATCTGCCCTGGACCTAAATGAGTGGCACTTGAACAATCTCAAAGTAATAGTTGAAGGCGAAGCGTGGTGGCTCACACCTGTGATTCCAGCACTTTGGGAGGCCTAGGCAGGTGGATCACTTGAGGCCAGGAGTTCAGGAGCAGCCTGACCAACATGGCAAAACTTCATGTCTACTAAAAATACAAAAAAAAATTAGCCGGGTGTGGTGGGTGCATGCCTGATGTTGGACTTCAAGCCTTCAGAGCTGTGAAACAATCAACTTTTGTTGAAGCCACTCGGTCTGTGATAGTTTGTTATGCAGCTCTAGTGGACTAATACAAAGGGTCTTCACAGATTGACATTCAGAGCTCACCCATCCATTGCATCATTTATTCCACAAACATTGATATCCATTTCTTGCCTTCTTAGGGCTGGTGTTCTAGCACCATAAGTAAACAAACACATGACATCGTGCTGGGTTGGGCTCGGTGGCTCACGCCTGTAATCCCAGCTCTTTGGGAGGCTGAAGTGGGAGGATTGCTCGATCCCAGGAGTTCAAAAACAGCCTTGGCAATACAGCGAGACCCAATCTCTACAAAAAAAAATTTTTAAGTGAGCCAGGTTGGTGGTGCACAACTGTGGTCTCAGCTACTTGGGAAGCTGAAGAGGGAGGATCGCTTGAGCCCAACAGGCAGAGGCTGCAGTGAGCTGAGATCACACCACTGCACACCAGCCTGGGTGACAGAATGAGACTCTGTCTCGAAAAAGCAAAAAGCAAGAAACAAAAAAATATCATGCTGGGTAGTATTAAGTGCTATGAAGAAAAGTAAAACTGGATGAGAGGAGAGAGAGGGTAGGTCGCTGCTTTAGCAGGGCAGTCAGGCGAGAGAAGGGCACATGAGCAGTGGGCTGGATGCACCAAGGTCATGAGTCGTGAAAATACCTGAGAACTGGACACAAAAGTTGACCCAACAGTGACCTGTCTATCCTTTGGACTTTTATCCCAAGAGAAGAGATGATGGACATGATCAGGCTTGCATTTAATGAGAGGCCTGTGGCTGCTGTGAGGAGGGGGACACATAGACCAGGTGGGAAACCATACAGGAAACCCAGCAAGGCGTCTGCACTATAGAAGTCATATCAGTCTGCTGGGGATGCTGTAACAAAGCCCCGCCACAGACTAGGTGGCTTCTACAGAAATGTGTTGGCTCACAGTTGTGGAGGCTGGGAGCCCAAGGTCTAGGTGTCTGCAGGGTTGGTTTCTGAGGGCTGTGAGGCAGGATCTCTTCCACACTTTTCTCCTAGTTTCTGGTAGTTTGCCGCCCATCTTCAGTGTTTCTTGGCTTGTAGGTGCATTACCCCATCTCTGCTTTCATCTTTATGTGGCCTTCCTGGGTATCTCTGTGTCCAAATTTCCCTTCTTTTATAGAGACAGTCATATTGAGGCTGGGCAACAAAGTGAGACCCCCGTCTCTACCAAATTCTTTTAATTAGCCAGACATGATGGCACATGCTTATAGTCCTGGCTACTTGAGAGGCAGAGGCAGGAGAGTGGCTTGAGGTCAGGAGTTCGAGACCAGACTGGGCAGCATAGCAAGAGCCACCTCTACAAAAATATAAAATAAAATAATTAGCTGGACATGATGGTGCACCCTGTAGTCCAAGCTATTTGGGAGGCTGAGGTGGGAGGATCGTTTGAGCCCAAGAGTTCAAGACTGCAGTGAGCTATGATGACACCACTGCACTCCAGCCTGGGACAGAAAAACACTCCAACTCTTTTTTTTTTTTTTTTTTTTTGAGACAGAGTCTTGCTCTGTTGCCCAGGCTGAAGTGCAGTGGCACAGTCTTGGCTCACTGCAACCTCTGCCTCCTGAGCTGAAGCAATTTTCCTGCCTCGGCCTTCCTGGTAGCTGGGATTAGAGGTGCGCACCACCACACCTGGCTAATTTTTGTATTTTAGTAGAGATGGGGTTTCACCATGTTGGCCAGGCTGGTCTTGAACTCCTGACCTCAAGCAATCCACCCACCTCGGCCTCCCAAAGTGCTGGGATTACAGGCGTGAGCCACTACACCGCCAAGACTCCAACTCTTTGACAAACAAAAAGACAGTCATAGTGTATTCAAACCAAGCTAATGACCTCATCTTAGCTTGATCATCTGCAAAGACCCTTTCTCCAAATAAGATCACATTCACAGGTCCTGGGGTTTAAGATTTCAGTATCTTTTGGGAGCACAAAATTCAAAGTATAACAATGATGGAGATGTAGAGAAACGGACATGTTCCAAAGACATTTAGGAGGCAAAATCAATGACTCAGGGATGGGTTACATATGGCCAGTCGGGGAGAGAAATGTGCTGAGCATGAACCTGGAACGATGGAACAGATGGAAATTTTCTTAGTAGAGATGGGGTTTCACCATCTTGGCTAGGCTGGTCTCAAACTCCTGACCTCAAGTGATCCGCCCACCTCGGCCTCCCAAAGTGCTGGGATTACAGGCATGAGCCATCACCCCTGGCCTTAGATGAAAAATTTCCAAACACGCACGGGGCTGGGGGCTGCTGTGGTCTTGCCAACTGCTCCAGGCATGCATGTTGGGGGCCACAGCATCCCTGTCCGTGGGGATGTCATCCAGAATAGTCCCTGCCCCTGGAAAGGTGGAAACTGCAAGAGACATCCCCATTACAGACCGAATCCAGGAATCTTACAATGAATTTTTTGAAACTTAAAAATAGAGACTTTTAGTGCTGTGGGATCATAGACTCATAGAATAATAATTGTGAACATTTACAGAGCCCATCTAGGTCTGAGCATTGCATTGTGCAATTTACATTCATGACCTTATTTAACCCTCCCATTGCCGTCCAAGTCAGAGATCCCCATTCTCTAAATAAGGAACAGCTCAGAGGGAGAATGGCCTCCGGGGTCTCCAGGGTTAGAATGTGACAGATTTGGGCCGGCACAGAGCTCACGCCTGTAACCCCAGCACTTTGGGAAGCCGAGGCAGGCAGATCACTTGAGGCCAGGTGTTCGAGACCAGCCTGGCCAACATGGTGAAACCCTGTCTCTACTAAAAATACAAAAATTAGCCAGGTGTTGCGGCATGTGCCTGTAATCCCAGCTACTCGGGAGGCTGAGGCACAAGAATCGTTTGAACCCAGGATGTGGGGGTTGCAGTGAGATTGTGCCACTGCACTCCAGCCTGGGCAACAGAGTGAGACTCCATCTCAAACAAAAAAAAAAAGCTCTCATTACAGAGCCTGCTGCGAGCCGGAACTACCTAAATATTTGACAGGCATTGTACAGCTTGGCCCCCATTTCACAGATGAAGAAACCGAGGCTCAGAGATGCTAAGCCATTTTCCCAAAGTCACCAGCAAGTAGAATGCCCAAGGTGTGGCTTGAATCCAAGACTGTTGTCTCTCTCCAAAGTCCACCTCGGAGCAGCAGAAGGGATCACCTCACCTACCCTGACACTTGAAGATGAAAGAAGTGTGGACCAGAGAAGGAAAGACCTCATGCAAGATCCACAGCAAACTGTGGCCGAGGGAACTGGGATGGCAATGGAGAAGAAGTAGAGCTCTTGCATCAGAGCCCTGTATCTGAGCCAAGCGCGGTGGCTCATGCCTGTAATCTCAGCACTTTGGAAGGCTGAGGCGAGCGGATCACGAAGTCAGGCATTTGAGACCAGCCCGGCCAACATGGTGAAACCCTGTCTCTACTAAAAATACAAAAATTAGCTGGGCATGGTGGTGCGTGCCTGTAATCCCAGCTACTCAGGAGGCTGAGGCAGGAGAATTGCTTGAGCTTGGGAGGTGGAGGTTGCAGTGAGCTGAGATCAGGCCATTGCACTCCAGCCTGGCAACAGAGCAAGAAAAAAAACAGCCCTGTATCTGTAGACATTTCTCTGTGTATCTCTCTCACACCCTTCTTGAGAAGGACATAAACTCTGTGGACAAAGCAGGCATGGGCCCTTAATCTCCTGAGGAGTTCTTCTGAACTTTCTTTGAGACAGAGTCTCACTCTGTCACCCAGGCTGGAGTGCAATGGAGCCATCTCGGCTCACTGCAACTTCCACCTCCCGGGTTCCAGCGATTCTCCTGCCTCAGCCTCCCGAGTAGCTGGGATTACAGGTGCATGCCACCACGCCCGGCTAATTTTTGTATTTTTAGTAGAGATGGGGTTTCACCATGTTGGCCAGGCTGGTCTGGAACTCCTGACCTCACGTGATCTGCCTGCCTCGGCCTCCCAAAGCGCTGGGATTACAGGTGTGAGCCACCATGCCCCACCCACAGGGTTGTTTTGAAGGCTCAGTGAGGACATGTGTGTCCTAGACCTGGCACATAAGAGTTGGTCAAATACATGTACTGCTCCCCACCCTTCCAATAAACCAAATGCAGCACTGGGATGGAGGGGGGAGGCACAGGGATAGCTGAGCAAGGAGGGGATCCTGGGGCTCCGGGGTGGGCAAGGGACTCAGATGCTCAGATCTGATATGGAGCCCCGTGACTGTGAACCCCACTGAGATTTTGGGTTCTTTAATACAACAGTGAACCTTTCCTTGACTATGACACCCAGGAGCCATCCTAGCCAAGCCCTTGCACTCTATCTGGTGCCGGAATGGGCCAGGGCTTGGATATCTCAAAATATCAGCTAATAACAGGTCAGTAAATATTCTGAGAAAATGAAAAATGGACAACCTGAACCCCAAGCCTTGCTTCCACCTGAATGCCTACCCCAGACCTTGGTCACATTCTGAGACCAGATCCTGGTCACTCAGTGAGCACTGGACCGGGACCACCCATCCACACTACTGACTCCACACTGACCCTGGCCACAGCCTGAGCCATGAAAGGCACCTCGGGGAGGAGGAACAGCAAGAGGAAAGGGCAGGAGGCTTGGAACTGTGTTGTTTGGCTAGAGTAACAAGAGAAAAAGCTTAGCCCAGAGGGTCCATCGGGGGAAATTTGGGGACATGGACCATGAGAGGTCCTTTGGACTCTTAGAAAAATCTCTGAATGTCTCACCGAGGAGTTTTGACTTTTTCCTAGGGCCTTTGGAACCATGGGAGATTTTAAGCAGGGGAAGTCACAATCAAATTTGTGCTGTAGAAAAATCACTCTAAAGCCGGGCGCGGTGGCTAATGCCTGTAATCGCAGCCTGGGTGACATAGCGAGACCACGTCTCTACAAAAAATAAGAAAATTAGCTGGTGGTGGTAGCATGAGCCTGTAGCCCCAGCTACTCAGGAGACTAAGGAGGGAGGATCGATTGAGCCCAGGAGTTTGAAGCTACAGTGAGCTGTGATTGCACCACTGCACTCCAGCCTGAGTGACAGAGCAAGACCCTGTCAAAGAAAAGAAAAGAGAAAGGAAAACGAAGGAAAGAAGGAAGGAAGGAAGGAAGGAAGGAAGGAAATAAGAAAGAAAGAAAGAAAGAAAGAAAGAAAGAAAGAAAGAAAGAAAGAAAGAAAGAAAGAAAAGGAAAGGAAAGGAAAGGAAAGGAAGGAGGGAGGAAGGAAGGAAAGGAAAGGAGGGAAGGAGGGAGGGAGGGAAGCTCTGTACCCTGAGGGGAATCCACAGAACTGGACCTGCTGACAGATGTTGGCTAAGTTACCGATGGCTGGTGGGAACAAGGATATCTATCAGGGCATCTACAAGAAAACAGCCTGAAAAATGTCTATATTAATTAAGGTAAAGGCCAGGTTGTTGTAACCAACAGATCCCAAAATGCAGTCACTCAAATAAAATACAAGTTTCTTTCTTTATTTTGTGTCCCTCTTGAAGTAGACAGTTAGTCCAGCACGGCAAGCTGGCTCCCCTCCTTGTGGTCAATCATGGACCCAGATTCCTTCAAACTCGTTGCTCTGCTGTAGTTCAGTGGTTCTCGAAGTGCAGCCTCCAGACCTGCAGCATCAGCATCACCTTGGAACTTTTTTTTTTTTAGACAGAGAGGGTCTTGCTCTGTCACCCAGGCTGCAATGCAGTCATGTGATATCAGCTCACTGCAGCCTCCACCTCCTGTGCCCAAGCAATCCTACTGCCTTAACCTCCCAAGTAGCCAGGACTATAGGCATGCACCATATACCCAGCCGTCTGAAACTTGTTAAAAACTCAAATTCTTAAACCCCACCCCAGACCTGCTAAATCAGAAACCCAAAACCTGTGTTTCAACAAGGCCTGCAGGCAGTTCTGAGGCATGCTCTCAGCAGAGCATCACTACCCTACAGTATTACCATGATCTTCATGGTCAAAGAGCAGAAGGTTTTGTACGGCTTTTTTTCTCCCCCCTTTTTTTTTTTTTTTTTTTTTTTTTCGAGATGGAGTTTCACTCTTGTTGCCCAGGCTGGAGTGCAATGGCACAATCTCAGCTCACTGCAACCTCCACCTCCCGGGTTCAAGCAATTCTCGTCTCAGCCTCCCGAGTAGCTGGGATTACAGGCATGCACCACCACACCTGGCTAAGGTTGTATTTTTAGTAGAGACGGGGTTTCTCCATGTTGGTCAGGCTGGTCTCGAACTCCTGACCTCAGGTGATCCACCTGCCTCGGCCTCCCAAAGTACTGGGATTACACGCATGAGCCACTGAGTCTGGCTCCCTTTTCTCTTTTCTTTCCTTTTCTTTTCTTTTTTTTTTTTTTTTTGAGATGGAATCTCACTCTGTCACCCAGGCTGGAGTGCAGTGGCATAATCTCGGCTCACTGCAACCTCCACCTCCCCAATACAAGTAATTCTCCTGCCTCAGCCTTCCGAGTAGCTGGGATTACAGGTGCGCACCACCACACCCAGCTAATTTTTGCATTTTTAGTAGAAAAGAGGTTTCGCCATGTTGGTCAGGCTGGTCTTGAACTCCTGACCTCAGGTGATCCACCCACCTCGGCCTCCCAAAGTTCTGGGATTACAGGCATGAGCCACCGCACCTGGCTGGTTTTCTACTTCTTGAGTCATCCACTCCAGCACAGAAGATGGAAGGGATGGAAGACCTCTGACTGTTCAAAGACCTCAGGCCCAGAAGAAACTTGAATTTTGGGCACACAACATGAGTTATGAGGGTGAGGGAGTCCAGTCTAGCATAATGGTGAGTAATATGGGTTCTGGAGACAGGCTGCCTTATTTTAAATCCCAAATGTGTGACTTTCCACAAGTAACATCTCCTTGAGCCTCAGTTCCCTCTTCCACAATATGGGGATCATGACAGTATTATCTGTCTCGTGAAGTTACTATGAGAATTCATGGTGTTATGTCCCTGACACATAACAAACCCTCAAGTGTTAGTTTAATATTAGTCTTAATATTTTAAGGTTGATAGGAGTTGCTTTTTGTGCCAAGCCTTGCGTTAAAGGATTTCCTACAGTATCACATTGAATCCTCATGGTGTAGCCATCATGATTGCTTTATCTTATACAGAGATAGGTTTTGTTAAAATACTCATTTTCTAAAGGAGGAAACTGAAGGGCAGACTGGTGAAGTCATTTATATATATCAAAGGAAATACAGATTGTAGGTGCTGGAACTGGAATTCTAACTCAGGTATGATTGATGTAGCCTCAAGTCTTCATCACCTCTCAAGAAAACCAGCTTTCTGCCTGGCATGGTGGCTCACGCTTGTAATCCCAGCACTTTGGGAGGCTGAGGTAGGTGGATCACAGGAGGTCAAGAGTTCAAGACCAGCCTGGCCGACATGGTGAAACCCCATCTCTACTAAAAATACGGGTGTGGTGGCAGGCGCATGTAATCCCAGCTACCTGGGAGGCTGAGGCAGGAGAACTGCTTGGACCCTGGAGGCAGAGGTTGAGGTGACCCGAGATTGTGCCACTGCACTCCAGCCTGGGCAATAGGGCGAGATTCCGTCTCAAAAGAAAAAAAAAAAAGAAAAAAAGTAATGAAATTAATAAAATGAGTCCTAGAGCCAGTAAATGTCGTAAATGTCTCAGCTAGTCAGGTAGTAAAAGGTCTCAACTAGGCAGTGGCAGAGCAGGATTCAAATTCAGGGCTGTTGTGATGCCTCCGAAGACTCTGAGCGCCACCTGGTGGTAACTTGCCTGTGCCTCTTCTGACCTGGAATTACAGCAACTAACACACTAACACAGCATTTACTATGGGCCAGCCACTGTTCTAAGTGCTTTACTTAGATTTAGCTTTTTTGTGCTCGCTTCGGCAGCACATATACTAAAATTGGAATGATACAGAGAAGATTAGCATAGCCCCTGCGCAAGGATGACACGCAAATTCGTGAAGTGTTCCATATTAAGAAATGTCCCAGGTGAGGGCCTTTGTCCCATCGTCCTTCTGTGACCCCTTCATCTTTGATAAAGCACTGATATCTCCTTCCTAATAAATAGACCCTGAGTTCTGTTTAAAAAAAAAAAAAAAAAGGATTTAGCTTTTTTTTTTTTTTCTTTTTGAGATGGAGTCCCACTCTGTCTTCCAGGCTGGAGTGCAGTGGCGCAATCTCGGCTCACTGCAACCTCCGCCTCCCGGGTTCAAGCGATTCTCCTGCCTCAGCCTCCTGAGTAGCTGGGATTACAGGCGGCTGCCACCATGCCCGGCTAATTTTTTGTATTTTTACAAAATACAAATTACTAATTTTTTGCATTTTCACCATGTTGGCCAGGCTGGCCTTGAACTCCTGACCCCGTGATCTACCTGTCTTGGCCTCCCAAAGTGCTGGGATTACAGGTATAAGCCACTACCCCCGGCCCATTTAATTTAAATTAACTTATTTAATCCCTCCCCTTAGCAACCTGCTAAGGCAGGTAAGTTATAATTGGCACCCCTTCCACTTTTCACCCTTTTTTTCTTTCTCGTTTCAATATTTTTTTGGGAAACACGTGGTTTTGGTTACATGGATAATTTCTTTAGTGGCGATTTCTGAGATTTTGGTGCACCCGTCACCCGAGCAGTTTACACTATACCCAATGTGTAGTCTTTTATCCCTCATCCCCCTCCCACCCTTCCCCTCTGACTCCCCGAAGTCCATTATATCATTCTTATGCCTTTACATCCTCATAGCTTAGCTCCCACTTATAAGTGAGAACATAGGATATTTGGTTTTCCATTTCTGAGTTACTTCACTTAGAATAATGGTCTCCAACTCCATCCAGGTTGCTGCAAATGTCATTAATTTGTTCCTTTTTGTGCCTGAGTAGTATTCCTTGGTGAATACATACTACTTTTTTTTTTTTTAGATGGAGTCTCACTCTGCCACCAGGCTGGAGTGCAGTGGCGCGATCTCGGCTCACTGCAACCTCCACCTCCCGTGTTCAAGCGATTCTTCTCCCTCAGCCTACAGGCGCGCGCCACCACGCCCAGCTAATTTTTGTATTTTTAGTAGAGACGGGATTTCACCATGTTGACAAGGATGGTCTCGATCTCTTGACCTCATGATCCACCCGCCTCTGCCTCGCTAAGTGCTGGGATTACAGGCATGAATGAGCCACTGCACCTGTACTACATTTTCTTTACCCACTCGCGGGTTAATGAGCATTCAGGTTTGTTCCATATTTTTGCAACTGCAAATTGTGCTGCTATAAACATGTGCATGCAACTGTCTTTTTCATACAAAGACTTATTTTCCTCTGGGTGGATACCCAGTAATGGGATTGCTGGATCAAATGATAGTTCTACTTTTAGTTCTTTAAGGAATCTCTATAGTATTTTCCATAGTGATTGTACTAGTTTATATTCCCGTCAGCCATGTAAAAGTTCCCTTTTCACCACATCCACGGCCAACATCTATATGTTTTGATTTTTAAATTATGATCATTCTTGCAGGAGTAAAGTGGTATCTCATTGTGTTTTTAATTTGCATTTCCCTGATAATTAGTGACGTTGAGCATTTTTTTCATAGGTTTGTTGGCCATTTGTATATCTTCTTTTGAGAATTGTCTATTCATGTCCTTCACTTTTTACTTTTATTTGAAAAAAACTGTTTTATTTGTGGATGATACCAAACATACACAAGAGTAGATATAAGACTATATCCAGCCGGGTGCAGTGGCTCACGCCTATAATCCCAGCACTTTGGGAGGCCAAGGTAGGCAGATTACTTGAGGTCAGGAGTTTGAAACCAGCCTGGCCAACATGATGAAACCCCATCTCTACTAAAAATACACAAATAATCTGGGTGCAGTGGCACGTGCCTGTAATACCAGCTACTCGAGAGGCTGAGGCATGAGAATCGCTTGACCCCGGGAGGCAGCGGTTGCAGTGAACCGAGTGCAGTGCACCCCTGCACTCCAGCCTGGGTGATACAGTGAGGCTCAGTCTCAAAACAAAACAAAATCCAGCTTCAACAATGATCAACTCATGGCCAATCTTGTTTCATCTATGCTCCCAACAACCCCTTCCCCCACCCCCCAAAAATTGGGATTATTTTGAAGCAAAGCCCAGACCTCACATCAATTCACCTATAAATGTTTTCACCATGTATCTCTAAAATTATCCCCATTTTACCAGTGGGGAGACCGAGGCATGAAGAGATCACATAACTTAATCAAAGTCACTTTTCTGATAGGGGTTCAGAGCCAGGATCAAAGCCCAGCTCTCTGGTTCCAGAGCCCTTGCCTTTAACTGTCGTGACGCCTCTGGAAACTTAGACGTGAGTCTTTTTTTTTTTTTGGTAAAGACAGGGTCTCACTGTATCGCATAATCTTGGCTCACTGCAACCTCCACCTCCCAGTTTCAAGCGATTCTCCTGCCTCAGCCTCCTGAGCAGCTCAGATTACAGGCGCCAGACACCACACCTGGCTGATTTTTTGTATTTTTGTTTTCTTTTTTTTTGAGACGGAGTCTTGCTCCGTCACCCAGGCTGGAGTGCAGTGGCGCGATCTTGGCTCACTGCAAGCTCTGCCTCCCGGGTTCACGCCATTCTCCTGCCTCAGCCTCCCGAGTAGCTGGGACTACAGGCGCCCACCACCATGCCCGGCTAATTTTTTGTATTTTTAGTAGAGACGGGATTTCACCTTGTTAGCCAGGATGGTCTCGATCTCCTGACCTCATGATCCGCCTGCCTCTGCCTCCCAAAGTGCTGGGATTACAGGTAGAGATGGGGTTTTGCCATGCTGGCCAGACTGGTCTCGAACTCCTGACTTCAGGTAAGCCGCCCACCTCGGCCTCCCAGGTAATCACGCTGAGATTACAAGCGTGAGCCACCATGCGTGGACGCCTATATCTATTATGGACATGCCTCAGTAAGCTGTGTGCTTAAAAGCTTTGCATTCGCCGGGCGCGGTGGCTCACGCTTGTAATCCCAGCACTTTGGGAGGCCAAGGCGGGCGGATCACGAGATCAGGAGATCGAGACCATGGTGAAACCCCGTCTCTACTAAAAATACAAAAAATTAGCCAGGTGTGGTGGCGGGCGCCTGTAGTCCCAGCTACTCGGAGAGGCTGAGGCAAGAGAATGGCGTGAACCTGGGTGGCGGAGCTTGCAGTGAGCCGAGATTGCGCCACTGCACTCCAGCCTGGGCGACAGAGCGAGACTCCGTCTCAAAAAAAAAAAAAAAAAAAAAAGCTTTGCATTCTACTGTATGTAGGTGATACCTAAAAATGAAGGCAAAGGAGAACAGATTAAGTGTCATATATTCGTAACATGAATTAGTATAAAGCAAGGAAAATTAATGAACAATATACAATAAACAGGATAAATCTAAGAAACATAATTTTGAGCAAAGGAGCCAGACGTAAAACAATACGTATTACTTGTTCCTTTTGTGCAAAGTGCCCCAAAACAGGCATTTAATTATGCATACTTAGGAAGTGAAATGCTAAACCAATCATGAAATGCTAAAATGCTATAAAAGTAAAAAAAAAAATCCTTTCCATTGGAAGAAGGGAGGGGATAGTCATGGGAGAAACAGTAGCAGGCATCTGGCAGGTAGGCAGCATTCTGTCTCTTAACCTGGGTGTACACTTTGTATCAATTCATTGAGCAATATTCATTTGTTGTATGCCCTTTTTGTATTGACATTTAAAAATATATAATTCCCCGGCCAGGCACGGTGGCTCATGCCTGTAATCTCAGCACTTTGGGAGGCCGACGAGGGTGAATCACGAGGTCAGGAGTTCAAGACCAGCCTAGCCGACAAGGTGAAACCCTGTCTCTAAATACAAAAATTAGCTGGGCATGATGGTGTATGCCTGTAATCCCAGCTACTTAGGAGGCTGAGGCAGGAGAATTGCTTGGACTGGGACCCGGGAGGCGGAGGTTGCAGTGAGCCAAGATCGCGCCACTTTACTCCAGCCTGGGCTACATAGTGAGACTCCATCTCAAAAAAAAAAAAATATATATATATATAGATAGATAGATAGATAGATATACACACATATATATACATATGTATATATAAAATTTCCCATCACATCTGAATCATGAAATACTAAGAGATACACTTAATAAAATATGTGCAAAACCAGTACACTGAAAACCACAAAACATTAAAGAAGGAAACAGAATAAGACTTGAATAAGTGGCGAGATCCACCATGTTCAAGAATCAGATTACCCAGTATTAAGATATTAGTGCTCCAACCCAGGCACGGTGGCTCACACCCGTAATCCCAACACTTTGGGAGCCCAAGGCGGGTGGATCACTTGAGGTCAGAAGTTGGAGACCAGCCTGGGCAACATGGTGAAACCGATCTCTACTAAAAATACAAAAAAATTAGCTGGGCGTGGTGGCACACACCTGTAATCCCTAGGGAGACTGAGGTAGGAGAATTGTTTGAACCCAGGAAATGAAGGTTGCAGTGAGCAGAGATAGCGCCACTGCACTCCAGCCTGGGCAACAGAGTAAGACTCCATCTCAAAATAATAATAATAATAATAATAATAATAATAATAATAATAAAAGATAATAATGCTCATTTGTAGAATAAATGAATCCCAGACAAAATCGAAATACCAGCAAACTTGCTTGCTTGCTTTCTTTCTTTCTTTCTTTCTTTCTTTCTTTCTTTCTTTCTTTCTTTCTTTCTTTCTTTCTTCTTTCTTTCTATGTATTTATTTATGTATTTGTAGAAATTGTCATGCTGAGGCTATTTATATGGCAATGTAAAGGATGAACAAGAGCCAAACATCTTGAAAAAGAAAAACCAGGCTGGGCGCAGTGGTTCACACCTGTAATCCCAGCACTTTGGGAGGCCGAGTCAGGCAGATCACCTGAGGTCAGCAGTTCAAGACCAGCCTGGCCAACATAGTAAACCCTGTCTCTACTACAAATACAAAAAGGAGCCAGGTGTGGTGGTGCACACCTGTAGTCCCAGCTACTTGGGAGGCTGAGGCAGGAGAATCACCTGAACCCAGGAGGCAGAGGTTGCAGGGAGCCGAGATGGCACCACTACACTCCAGCCTGGGCGACAGAGCAAGACCCTATCTCAAAAAAAAAGAAAAAACAAAACAAAACAGAAAAACCAGGCTGGGCGCAGTGGCTCACGCCTATAATCCCAGCACTTTGGGAGGCCGAGGCAGGCGGATCACCTGAGGTCAGAAGTTCGAGACTAGCGTGGCCAACGTGGTGAAATTCTGTCTCTACTAAAAATATAAAAAATTAGCCGGGTATGGGGGCTTATACCGGTAATCCCAGCTACTTGGGAGGCTGAGACACAAGAATCACTTGAACCCTGGAAGCAGAGGTTGCAGTGAGCTGAGATCGCACCACTGCACTCCTGCCTGGGTGGCAGAGTGAAACTCCCACTCAAAAAAAAAAAAAAAAGAGGCCAGGTGCGGTGGCTTATGCCTGTAATCCCAGCACTTTGGGAGACCGAGGTGGGTGGATCACGAGGTCAGAAGATGGAGATCATCCTGGTTAACACAGTGAAACCCTGTCTGTACTAAAAATACAAAAAATTAGCCGGGCGTGGTGGCGGGCGCCTGTAGTCCCAGCTACTTGGGAGGCTGAGGCTGGAGAATGGCGTGAACCCGGGAGGTGGAGCTTGCAGTGAGCCAAGATCGCGCCACTGCACTCCAGCCTGGACAGAGCGAAACTTCGTCTAAAAAAAAAAAAAAACAAAGAAAAAGAAAAGCCAAATGGAAGGATTTATATTAACATCAAAATTTATAATAAAACTACAGTAATAGGCTGGGCACTGTGGCTCATGCCTGTAATCCCATCACTTTGGGAGGCCAGTGCAAGAGCCCAGAAGTTCACTTGAGCTCAGAAGTTCAAGACCAGCCTGGGCAATATAGTGAGAACCCATCTCTACAAAAACTTAAAAAACTAGCCAGGCATGACGGCATGACGGCATGTGTCTGTGGTCCTAACTATTCAGGAGGCTGAGGTGGGAGGACCGCTTGAGCCCAGGAGGTCAAGGCTGCAGTGAGTCATGATAGCACTGCTCCACTCCAGCCTGGGTGACAGGGCAAGACTCTGTCTCAAAAAGAAAAAAAACCACACACACACACTACAGTAATAAAGGCAAGGTGTATTGGGATTCCGATAGAAATAGAGATGAATGGAATAAACTAGAAAGTCCATAACTATGTGATCAATAGAATTTTTTTTCTTAGAGATAGGGGTCTTACTGTGTTTAACAGGCTGGTCTCAAACTCCTGGACTCGAGCGATCCTCCTGCCTCGGCCTCCCTCACCTGCCTTCAATTGATTAGTGACAAAGATGCTAAGATAATTCAGTGGAGAAAAGACGGTATTTTCTTTTTCTTTTTTTTTTTTTTTGAGAAGGAGTCTTGCTCTGTAGCCCAGGCTGGAGTGCAGTGGCACAATCTTGGCTTACTGCAACCTCTGCCTCCCGGGTCCCAGTTCTAGCAATTCTCCTACCTCAGCCTCCCGAGTAGCTGGGATTACAGGCACGCATCACCACGCCCAGCTAATTTTTTATGTTTAGTAGAGACAGGGTTTCACCATGTTGGCCGGGCTGATCTTGAACTCCTGACCTTGTGATTCACCCACCTTGGCCTCCCAAAGTCCTGGGATTACAGGCGTGAGCCACCGCACCTGGCCAGTATTTTCAACAAATGGTAGAATGACTAAATAGCCACATGGAAGCAAAACGAACCCTGCCTTTTACTTCACACCATACACAAAAATTAACTTGAAATAGGTCAGAGATCTAAAAGTACAGACTAAAGCTAAAGAACTTCTAAAAACATATTTTCAAAACCTTGAAGTAGATCTTTTATTTTAACATGAGACTCAAAAATCACTAATCATAAAGGAAAACATTGACAAACTGGACTTAGTCAAAAATAATACTTTCAGCCAGGCACAGTGGCTCACGCCTCTAATCCCAACAGTTTAGGAGGCCAAGGTGGGAGGATTGCTTGAACCCAGGAGTTCTAAACCTGCCTGGGCAACATAGTGAGAACCAGTCTCTATATTTAAATAAATAAATAAATAATAGTAATGCTTTTGCTCATCCGAAACCAGCATTAAGAAAATATACAGACCAGCCGGACGTGGTGACTCACACCTGTGATTCCAGCACTTTGGGAGGCCAAGGCAGGCAGATCACCCGAGGTCAGGAGTTTGAGACCCATCTGGCCAAACCCTATCTCTACTAAAAATATAAAAATTAGCCGGGCGTGGTGGCACACGCCTGTAATCCCAGCTACTCAAGAGGCTGAGGCAGGAGAATTGTTTGAACCCGGGAGGCAGGGGTTGCAGTGAGCCAACATTGTGCCACTGCACTCCAGCATGGGCAACAGAGACTCCATCAAAAAAAAAAAAAAAAAAAAAGGGAAAGAAAGGAAAAGAAGGTATATAGACCAGGCACAGACCAGAAGAAAATATTCACAACACACATATCTCACAAAATAACCCGTGCCTGAAATATCTAAAGAACTCCTATGGCTCAATAAAAAAAAAAAAGCCCAACCGGCCAGGCACGGTGGCTCAGGGCTGTAATCCCAGCACTTTGGGAGGCCGACAGGGGTGGATCACAAGGTCAGGAGATTGAGACCATCCTGGCTAACATGGTGAAACCCTGCCTCTACTAAAAAATACAAAAAATTAGCCAGGCGTGGTGGCACACGCCTGTAGTCCCAGCTACTCAGGAGGCTGAGCAGGAGAATGGTGTGAACCCGGGAGGCGGAGCTTGCAGTGAGCCGAGATTGCGCCACTACACTCCAGCCTGGCGACAGAGCGAGACTCCACCTCAAAAAAAATAAAATAAAATAAAATAAAAGGAATGAAACTACTAACATTCTAACTACTAAAAGAAATGAACTACTAACACACTAATAACGTGAGTGAATCTCAAACATTTTGCTAAGTGAGATTCAAAAAATGGTGTATTATATAGAATTCCAGTCGCAGGAAACTCTAGAAAAGGTAAAGCTAATCTGTGGTTATAGAAATCACAACAGTGTTTGCTTTTCAAGTGGTTATTAATTGGGAAAAGTCATGATGAATGCTCCTACAGTGATGAACACGTTCTGTGTCTTGAGAGAAATTTGGGTTACATAGGTGTATGCCTTTGTCATAATTGACTAAACTGTAAACCTGTGCATTTCATGAAATGTAAATTATACCCTTTTAAGAAAGTTGATTATAAGTGGGAAAGGATTCTGCACATGCTAAACCAGATAATTTGTCACACAGTGCTTTGTAAGGCTATGTGTATTGGCATGGAAACACTAACAGAGATCCTAGTTATACTGCTAGATCAACTTTCTAGAAGTTCTTCTAATTATTTGCTCTGTTGGACTAAACTAAATGAAGCTTTTATACTATAGATTTGTTGGTATAATGTAGAGGAAGAAATCCAAAGACTGAGGTCAGGCATGGTGGCTCACGCCTGTAATCCCAGCACTTCGGGAGGCTGAGGTGGGTGGATCACCTGAGGTCAGGAGTTCGAGACCAGCCTGGCCAATATGGAGAAGCCCCATCTCTAATAAAAATACAAAATTAGCCAGGCATGGTGACACGTGCCTGTAATCCCAGCTACTCGGGAGGCTGAGGCAGGAGAATCACTTTGGGAGGCAGAGGTTGCAGTGAGCCGAGATTGCACCACTGCACTCCAGCCTGGGCAAAAGAGCAAGACTCCATCTCAAAACAAACAAATAAACAAAGACTGATATAATAAATGTTGGAGAGTATCTATTAAGCTTAGAAGATCACACATGCCCTAACAATATCTCCTAAGGAAACATGCCTTTCACAATGACATTGAGAAATATACTAGCAGCAGAAGCACTAGCATCTTTGAAAAGCCCTGTAACGGCTGGTATAGAGGTAAAAATTCAGATGGCTCATTTCAGCCATTGAAATGGGTTCCCTGATTCCAATTGGAATGTCACATTCCAGGACAAAAGATAGGAAATTAAAGAATTGACAGACACCAAACAAGACACACAGATAGCAAAAAGCACATGTAAAAATGCTCAATATCATAAGTAATTAGGGAAATTCAAATTTAAGCCACAATGGGATACCACTACATAACTATCCAAACGACTGGTCATATCAAGTGTTGGCCAGGAGAAGGAGGAACTGGAACTCTCATGCACTGCTGGTGGGAATGTACAATGGTACAACCATTTTTGGAAAACAGTATGGCAGTTGCTCAAAAAGTTAAACATACCTTTATGATCCAGCCCCTTCCCTCCTATTTAGTCAAGAGAAATGAAAATATATGTTCATATAAAAACTTGTGGCAGGACAAGGTGGTTCATGCCTAAAATCCCAACACTTTGGGAGGATGAGGTGAGTGGATCGCTTGAGGTCAAGAGACCAGCCTGGGCAACATGGCAAAACCCTAATCCCTACAGAAAATTTAAAAATTAGCCAGGTATGATGGCACCTGCCTGTAGTTCCAGCTACTCAAGAAGCTGAGGTAGGAGGATCACTTGAGTCTGGGAGATCAAGTCTGCAGTGAGCTGTCATTTCACCACTGCATTCCTGCTGGGGTGACAGAGCAAGAACCTGTCTCAAACAACAACAGCAACAAAAACTTGTAGTCCGGGTGCAATGAATGGCTGCTGCCTGTAATTCCAGCACTTTGGGAGGCCAAGGTGGGTTGATCACGAGGTCAGGAGATCGAGACCATCCTGGCTAACACGGTGAAACCCTGTCTCTACTAAAAATACAAAAAAAAAAAATTAGCCAGGTGTGGTGGTGGGCGCCTGTAGTCCCAGCTACTCAGGAGGCTGAGGGAGGAGAATGGCGTGAACCCGGGAGGTGGAGCTTGCAGTGAGCCAAGATCACACCACTGCACTCCAGCCTGGGTGACAGAGCGAGACTCCATCTCAAAAATAAATAAATAAATATACAAAAGAAAACTTGTGTACAAGTGTTCATAGAAGCTGCATTTTTAATAGCCAAAAATTGAAAACACCCCAAATGTTCATCAATAGGTAAATGGATAAACAAACTGTGGTACATCCATACAATGGAATACTACTTGGCAATCAAAAGGAATGTACTATTGATACACACAGCAACATTAATAAATCTCAGAATAATTGTGTTGGACGCCTCCCCCCAAAAAGGAACATACTATATGATTCCATTTATATAAGACTCAAGAAAATACAAACTAATCTATAGCAACAGAGAACAGACCAGTGGTTGCTTGGAAAATAGGGATGGGAGTGTAAGTGGGTGGGAGAGATTACAAAAAAATACAAGGAAATATTGGGGAGATTACAGAAATGCTCATTTAAATATGAGCAGTGGAAGGGTATGGTGGCTCACACCTGTAATCCCAGCACTTTGGGAGGCCAAGTGGGGAGGACTGCTTGAGTCTAGGAGTTTGAGACCAGCCTGGGCAACATGGCAAAACCCTGTCTCTAAAAAAAACCAAATAAATCCAGCCTGGGGGACAGAGTGAGACTCCATCTCAAAAAAACAAAAAAACAAACAAACAAACAAACAAACTAGCCAGGCATAGTGTACAGGCCTGTAGTCCCAGCTACTTGGGAGGCTGAGGTGAGAGAATCAAGATAAATAAATAAATAAATAAATAAATAAATAAATATGAGCCATTTGTTTTATGTCAATTATACCTTGATAAAGTTTTTTTTAGTGACTTTGGGAATATAACAACCAAACGCAATCTCAGGGCTTTTTTTGCATTCTGTTTTGAACAAAGTAACCAAAAATGACTTTTCTGAGATCATTGGAGAAGTATGAATATGGACTGAGTGTTAGATGAAATTAAAGGATTATTATTTTTGCTAGCTGAAATAATGGCATGATGGTACTGCTAAACTTTTTATCATTAAGCAATGCATACTGAGATATTTATGGGGCAAATATCCGGGATTGTTTAAAATGCTTTGGAAAACAGGAATACATAAAATAAGTGGAGGAGAATGCTGATAATTGGTGAAACTAGGTGATAGGAGTTTACTGCATTCTTCTCCCTACTTTTGTAGATATCTGAATGTCACTTTCATAATAAAGTTAGAAACAGGCTGGGCTTGGTGGCTCAGGCCTCTAATCCCAGCACTTTGGGAGGCCAAGGCAGGAGGATCGCCTGAGCCCAGGAGTTTGAGACCAGCCTGGCCAACATGGCAAAAACCCATCTCTACTAAAAATACAAAAATCAGCCAGGCATGGTGGCACATGCCTGTAGTCCCAGCTACTTGGGAGGCTGAGACACAAGAATTGCTTGAACCCAGGAAGCAGATGTTGCAGTGAGCTGAGATTGCGCCACTGCACTCCAGCCTGGATGACAAAAGCGAGACTCTTGTCTAAAAAAAAAAAAAAAAAAAAAAAAGTTAGACTCTAATAAAATAAAAAGAATGACACCTAGATCTCTAATTCTAGCAATCAGGGTATGGGTAATAACACTTACCAAGACGCATGGGAGATAAACAGGTTCAGAGGAAATCAAGTTCTCATTAAGGGCCACATTAAGGTTCATAAAGAATCTTTGGGCCCGGCGTGTTAGCTCACGCCTGTAATCCCAGCACTTTGGGAGGCCGAGGTGGGCAGATCGCTTGAGGCTAGGAGTTTGAGACCAGCCTGACCAACATGATAAAACCCCATCTCTACTAAAAATACAAAAATTCTCCAGGCGTGGTGCCAGGTGCCTGTTATCCCAGCTACTCAAGAAGCTGAGGCAGGAGGATCACTTGAACCCGGGAGGCAAAGGTTGCAGTGAGCCAAGATCATGCCACTGCACTCCAGCCTGGGCAACAGAAAAAAAAAAAAATCAGCAAAAAAAAAGGCTCACAGGGCAGAGTCCAAGGGAGATCCCATGAGCTGCCACCTGTCCTCTTTCAGTGGACTTGTGTGGACAGGGCTTTATTCCCCAGTGGACTTGTGTGGACAGGGCTTTATTCCCCAGCTTTATTCTCCTTCATGGAGCACTTCCAACCAGGAAAGCTCACCCAAGCTTTGGTGTCCAAGGTGTTCACTGGGAGTCAGTTACACAGGCATAGAGCACCCAAGTGACTTAACTTCTCAGTCTCCAGCCCGCAGAGGTCAAACTAATACAGTGTTCCCCAAAGCCCCACGGATGCAAAAACAGACACTTACCATGAGTCATGGTGTTAGCATAAACTATCCCTCTGTCCCGCCCAAGGCCCAGATGTGTACAGATACTGTTATCAGGCAGGATATACCAAAGGCTTAGAGGTTAAGGAGCTGGTCAAGGGCCAGTTTTTTTCTTTGGAATGTTCAAGACTTAAGGACCCATGCCAGCAGAGTTAAGGCTTTACTGTACATGGCCCTACTTCTGCCAATGAACTTGGAGCTTACATAGCATCTTTTTTTTTTCTTTTTGAGATGGAGTTTCACTCTTTTTGCCCAGGCTGGAGTGCAATGGCACAATCTTGGCTCACCGCAACCTCCGCCTCCCAGGTTCAAGTGATTCTCCTGCCTCAGCCTCCCGAGTAGCTGGGATTACAGGCATGTGCCACCAAGCCTGGCTAATTTTGTATTTTTTAGTAAAGACAGGGTTTCTCCATGTTGGCCAGGCTGGTCTGGAACTCCCGACCTCAGGTGATCTGCCCGTCTTGGCCTCCCAAAGTGCTGGGATTACAGGTGTGACCCACCGTGACTGGCCATAGCATCTTAATAAGAAACAATAAATTTGTTTGGGAGGCTGAGGCAGGAGAATCGCTTGAACCCAGGAGGCGGAGTTTGCAGTGAGCCAAGATCATGACACTGCACTCCAGCCTGGGCGACAGAGTTGGACTCCAGATCAACAACAACAACAACAACAAAAAAGAACAATAAATTTGTAGAGAACGACAAGACACAGGAAAAGAACTTTTGAGCTTCCGGGCACAGCAAATTGTGGGAAGGGAAATATATTGGGCAACTAGTGGAAGGTAAGGGCTGGCTAGTAAGGTTTGTTATATAGATTCTCCTCCTGCCATCTGTGGGCTGATAAGAGTCCAGAGATTGTATTGGCTATTAAGGAATCATGCTGCACTTCTTGATAGAGAAGGGGAGGGCAGAGTTCTTTCATGTGTCTGCTTTTTCTCGATTGTCTTCAGCTCAAAATAATGCTTATGCCAGGGTTGCAAATTTGAGGTGACACACTCTCAACCCCTTCACCCATCAATCTAAGGTGACCAGTAACTAACTTATAGTCTAACAAAGCCAGATGCATTGACCCATTACAATGAGGGAGAATGCACACCAGAACCATGGGGCATCTCACCAAAAACAAAGGAAAAGATTGACCAGGCGAGGTGGCTCATGCCTATAATCCCAGCACTTTGGGAACCCAAGACAGGAGGATCACTTGAGGCTGGGAGTTCGGCCTGGGCAACATAGTGAAAAAAGTTTTTTAATAGCCAAGTATGGTGGTGCACCTGTAATTCCAGCTACTCAGGGGGCTAAGGCCGGAGGATCGCTTGAGCCCAGGAGTTAGAGGCTGCAGTGAGCCTGTGATTGTGGTGATGGAGTGAGACCCTGTGAAAGAGAAGAGGAGCGGGTGGGGAAGGAAAGGGCCGGGAGGGGAGGGGAGGGGAGGGGAGGAGAGGGCAGGGAGGGGAGGAGAGGGCAGGGTGAGGAGAAAGAAAGAAAGAAAAGAAAGGAAAGGAAGGAAGGAGAGAGAGAGAGAAAGGAAGGAAGGAAGGAAGGAAGGAAGGAAGGAAGGAAGGAAGGAAGGAAAGAAAAGAAAGTAAAGAAAGGAAAGAAAAAGAGGGAGGAGAGGGGAGGGGAGGGTTGGGGAGGAGAAGGGGTGAGTTCAAGACCAGCCTGGTCAACAAGGTGAAACCCCGTCTCTACTAAAAATACAAAAATTAGCTGGCATGGTGGTGCTAATCCCAGCTACTCAGGAGGGCGAAGCAAGAGAATCACTTGAACCCAGGAGGCAGAGGTTGCAGTGAGCCAAGATCACGCCACTGCAAACCAACTTGGGTGACAGAGTCAGACTCTGTATCGAAAAAAGACATGAAATAAATTAATTAATTAAATGAAATGAAAATAATGTGTGGATACAAGGAAAAAATTAAAAAATTTTAGAAAAAGAAAATGTTACCTACTTCTCAGTGGTATGTGAAGATTTAACAAGACGTGTAGGTAAAGGGCTGAACAAAAGTCCTCATAGGACACCCTTAATAAATATTAGCTATTGTTGTTATCAATATTATCATTATTTTCACACAGATAATTTTGATCAACTGAAAGCACCACTCAACTCCATACACATTAACCCAGAGCAATGTATTGTCAGTGCTTGAGAGAAAGGGCTAACTGGGCACAGTGGCTCACGCCTGTAATCCCAGCACTTTGGGAGGCCAAAGGCAGGCAGATCGCCTGAGGTCAGGAGCTTGAGACCAGCCTGACCAACATGTAAAAACCCCATCTCTACTAAAAACACAAAATTAGCCAGGTGTGGTGGCACACGACTGTAATCCCAGCTACTAAGGAAGCTGAGGCAGGAGACTCTTTGAACCCAGGAGGCGGAGGTTACGGTGAGCTGAGATTGGGCCATTGCACTCCAGCCTGGGCAACAAAAGCGAAACTTCGTCTAAAAAAAAAAAAAGAGAGAGAGAGAGAAAGGGCTTTGTTGTCACAACATGTAAGTTCAGTCCTAGTTCATTTGCTTCCAAGCTGTGTGAACTTAAGCAATTGTGTCATTTTCCTGAGCCTCAGTTTCCTTATCTGTAAAGTGGGAATCATATTTCCCTCAGGATTTCTGAGAATTAAATGGGATCATATTATTATTCTCTCTCCCTCTATGTCTTCCTTCTCCCTCTCAAGCCATTTCTGTCTCCCTGCCCCCGCCATTCCTAAACCTTCTCACCTCAGCTACAGCTCACAGCGCCTCCTGGAGGCCTGGAGGGTCTGACCCTTGGAGGGGGCACAAGAATGGGAGAGTGGATAAGAGGCAGGGTGCTGGGCTGGAGAGGGCTGGAGAGCCCTGGGATGTTACCTGTTCTCACTGGAGGAGACCAAAGGCACATTTAGCCTGGTGGGGGGTGAGGGGTTGCCCCTGTGCGAGTTATATCTGCATGGGTACTTCTGTGTGTGTTTGTAGGTAAAGGGCAGTTAAAAGTCTGGGATGGCTGGAATCTGCAACCTGAAGTCTTTGGAGAATGAAAAAGAGTGGTTGCACGTGAGTCCCTCGGCAGTATAACAGGGGTAGGTTATTCTGAAATATTAGATATAAATATAGAATATGAATATATTAGCATAGATGTACAGATAAATGATGTATACTTATACAATATAAAGATGATTTAGGGCTGGGCATGGTGACTCACGCCTGTAATCCCAGCACTTTGAGAGGCTGAGGCAGGCAGATCACCTGAGGTCAGGAGTTTGAGAGCAGCCTGGCCAACATGGAGAAACCCTGTCTCCACAAAAAATACAAAAATTATCGGCTGGGCACAGTGGCTCACGCCTATAATCCCAGCACTTTGGGAGGCTGAGGCAGGCGGATCACAAGGTCAGGAGATCCAGACCATCCTGGCTAACACAGTGAAACCCCGTCTCTACTAAAAATATAAAAAAAAATAGCTGGGCGTGGTGGCGGGTGCCTGTAGTCCCAGCTACTTGGGAGGCTGAGGCAGGAGAATCGCTTTAACCTGGGAGGTGGAGCTTGTAATGAGCCGAGATCGTGCCACTGCACTCCAGCCTGGGCGACAGAGAGAGACACCGTCTCAAAAAAAAAATTACAAAAATTAGCCCAGTGTGGTGGCGCATGCCTGTAGTCCCAGCTACTCAGCAGGCTGAGGCAGGAGAATCGCTTGAACCCAGGAGGTGGAGGCTGCAGTGAGCTGAGATCAAACGACTGCATTCCAGCATGGGCGACAGAGCAAGACTCCATCTGAAAAAAAAAATGACGATTTAGATAGATAATATAGATATAAAGATAAATTATATAGACGTAAATGGTATGTATATAGATGATTCAAATATAGATGATATAGTATAGACATGTGATATGAATATAGAAATGGATATAGATGATACAGACAGGAAAAAGCAGATACATAATTATGTTAATATCTTTAAGTACTGGCCAGTGCGATGGCTCACGCCTGTAATCCCAACACTTTGGGAGGCCAAGGTGGGCGGATTACGAGGTCAGGAGATGGAGACCATCCTGGCCAACATGGTGAAACCCCATCTCTACTAAAAATACAAAAAAAAATTAGCTGGGCATGGTGGTGGACACCTGTACTCCCAGCTACTCAGGAGGCTGAGGCACAAGAATGGCGTGAACCCAGAAGGTGGAGCTTGCAGTGAACCAAGATCGCGCCACTGCACTCCAGCCTGGGCAAAAGAGCAAGACTCTGTCTCAAAAAAAAAAAAAATCTTTAAGTACTGAGATCTTTGGCTTGGGAAAAATGGGGTCCTAATGTACAGTTTTTACAGAGAAGACAAGAGACAACCGGGCATGGTGGCTCATGCCTGTAATCTCAGAACTTTGGGAGGCTGAGGTAGACAGATTGCTTGAGCCCAGGAGTTCAAGACCAGCCCGACCAACATGGCAAGACTCTGTCTCTACAAAAAATTTTAAAAATTAGTGAGGTATGATGGTGGGCACCTGTAGTTCCAGATACTACAGAGGCTGAGGCAAGAGAATCGCTTGAGCCTGGGAGGTTGAGGCTGCAGTGAGCCATGATTGCGCCACTGCACTCCAGCCTGGGTGGACAGAATGAGACCCTGTCTCAAAACAAAAAAAAAAAAAAGAAAGAAAGAAAAAAAAAGCAACAGACATGCCTGATTCTTTCCTTATTAGTTTTCACAATAATGAGTTGGTTCCTTAGCATCCTTCAAAGGTGGCCTGTGAGGTTCTTTTGAGTATCAAGATGTTGGCTCACACCTGTAATCCCAGCATTTTGGGAGGCCAAGACAGGTGGATCACTTGAGGTCAGGAGTTTGAGACAACCCTGGCCAACATGGTGAAACCCTGTCTCTACTAAAAATACAAAAATTAGTCAGGCATGGTGGTGGGTGTCTGTAATCCCAGTTACTCAGGAGGCTGAGCCAGGGGAATCGCTTGAACCTGGAAGGTGGAGGTTGCAGTGAGCCAAGATCACGCCGCTGCACTCCAGCCTGGGCGACAGAGTGAGACTCCCTTTCAAAAAAAAAAAAAAAGATGCTGATTCCCTGACATGTTGGATCATGGCTATGTCAGAATCTAGGAATAAAATACTAACAAGTGCTTGGAAAAGTAAGTAAATGAAAGACAAGACAGTGATTGACTTCAGGATAAACAAGCCTGTATGAGAAAGGAAATGCCATCACTGAATAGTTCACTACACGGCTTAACTGTGGACTCTTATCTATTGCAGAGTCATCGTGATGCAAACATTCAACATTGATTTAACTAGACATAGTGATAAATGTCCAGGCGTGGTAGCTCACACCTGTAATCCCAGCACTTTGGGAGGCCGAGGTGGGTGGATCACCTGAGGTCAGGAGTTTGAGACCAGCCTAGATAACATGGTGAAACCCCGTCTCTACTAAAAATACAAAAATTAGCCGGGCATGGTGATGCATGCCTGTAATCCCAGCTACTAGGGGGGCTGAGCAGGAGGATCGCTTGAACCCGGGAGGCAGAGGTTGCAGTGAGCCGAGATCACTCTACTGTACTCCAGCCTGGGCGACAGAGTGAGACTCCAAAAAAAAAAGAAAGGAAAGAAGAAAGAAAGAAAGAGAGAGAGAAAGAAAGAAAGAAAGAAAGAAAGAAAGAAAGAAAGAAAGAAAGAAAGAAAGAAAGAGAAAGAAAAAAAGAAAGAAAGAAAGAAAGAAAGAAAGAAAGAAAAGAAAGAAAGAAAGAGGAAAAAAAGAAAGAGGGAGAGAGAGAAAGAGAGAGAGAGAGAGGGAGGGAGGGAGGGAGGGAAGCTAAACAGAGCAACTGTGGGAGGGGAAGAAAATGAGCACTAAAGGGAGTTCTCCCCAAAGGTTTCCCAGAGTCTGCTTCTTCGAGGAATTCTATATAAGACTGAGGTCCCTAAATCTCCTAGATCCAGGCATAGTAGGCTGAATAACGCCACCCCACCCTAATGCTCAGAACCTGTGAACACATTCCCTGACATGGTAAATGAGGTTTTGTGGAAGTGATTAAGGATCTTGAGATGGAAGGGTCATTCTGGATTAGCCAGTGGACCCAAGGTAATCACAAGCATCCTTCTAACAGGAGAGCAGAAAGGTCACAGTCAGGCTGGGCATGGTGACTCATGCCTGTAATCCCAGCACTTTGGAAGGCCAAGGTGGGTAGATTACCTGAGGTCAGGAGTTCGAGACCAGCCTGCCCAACATGGTAAAACCCTGTTTCTACTAAAAATACAGAAATTAGCCTGTGTGGGGGCGTGTGCCTGTAGTCCCAGCTACTCGAATGGCTGAGGCACGAGGATCACTTGAACCTGGGAGGTGGAGGCTGCAGTGAGCCAAGATTGTGCCATTGCCTTCCAGCCTGGGTGACAGAGCAAGACTCCATCTCAAAAAAAAAAAAAAGAAAGATCAGAGTCAGAGAAGATGTGACCACTGAAGCAGAGACTGGAGTGATGCAGCCACGAAGCCATGGCATGGAGGCAGCCTCCAGAGGCTAGGAGAAAAAAGTGACAGATTCTCCACTGAAACCTCCAGAAGGATCCAGCCCTGCTGACACTTGACTTTAGCCCATTAAGGTTTGTTTCAGACTTCTGACCTCCAGAATGGTAAGAGAATAAATCTGTGTTGATTTACGCCACTAAGTTTGTAGAAATTTGTTAATGGCAGCAATAGAAAAATAATAACACCATCAGCCGGGTGCAGCGGTTCACGCCTGTAATCCCAGCACTTTGGGAGGCCAAGGTGGGCAGATCATTTGAAGCCACGAGTTTGAGACCAGCCTGGCCAACATAGTGAAACCCTGTCTCTACTAAAAATACAAAAATCAGCCCAGTGTGGTGGTACATGCCTGTACATCCCAGCTACTCGGAAGGCTGAGAGAAAGGATCCCCTGAACCCGGGAGGTGGAGGTTGCAGTGAGCTGATCCCAAAGTGCTGGGATTACAGGTGTGAGCCACCGCAGCCAGACCCCTGTTTTTTGTTTGTTTGTTTGTTTGTTTGTTTTTTTGAGACAGAGTTTTGCTTTTGTTGCCCAGGCTGGAGTGCAGTGGTGCGATCTCGGCTCACTACAACCTCTGCCTCTCGGGTTCAAGCGATTCCCCTGCCTTTTCATCTCGGCCTTCCAAAGCACTGTGATCACAGGCATGAGCCACTGTGCCCACAGGCATGAGCCACTGTGCCTGGCCTATTTATTTATTTATTTATTTATTTTTAAGATAGAGTTTCACTCTTGTTGCCCAGGCTGGAGTGCAGTGGCGCCATCTCGGCTCACTGCAACTTCCACCTCCCGGGTTCAAGCAATTCTCCTGCCTCAGCCTCCCAAGTAGCTGGGATTACAGGCAGGTGCCACCACGCCTGGCTAATTTTGTATTTTTAGTAGAGATGGGGTTTCACCTTGTTGATTAGGCTGGTCTCAAACTCCTGGAGTAAAGCGGTCCACCCACCTCAGCCTCCCCAAGTGCTGGGGTTACAGGCATGAGCCACCGCGCCCGGCCCTGGAGTAGCTTTTATGTGGCAACAAGAGTTAGAGATCCCTCTGGACTAAACAGCTCAGATTCCCACAACAAACTATATATTGTCGTTCTCTTAGTCTTTGCCCAGGCTCTCCCTGTCCCCTCTGTGGCTGCAGTTAGGGTTCATTCTTGGTCCAGGGTTAAGATTCGTTCCAAGGCCTTGATCAGCAGTCAGTCTGTACCTTGGTCAGGACACAAACTGGTAACTTTTACTTTCCTGGAATGTCTACTGATCCTGTGACATTGTCCGGCCTCTGCTCATTCATGCGCTGGAAGAGAATGCAAACTGTTGGAGCCTCTGGTTTAGGTTTCCCCAAGGTCATCTCAGCCATACCCCTGTCTCCTAGAGAAATTTCTCAAGAGATTAAGGGACTCATTCAACTTGGCACATACCTTGGTTTCTTTATCTTCAAACTAAATTGTGCCAAAGTCCTAGATATCAGAATGTCAACAGGGAGAGGTTCCCACCCGTGCCTCCCGTTTCCCCTCGCACCTTGCACCTGTTGGGCCGATGACTTTGCGCGAGTCACTTCCTGACTCTGGCCCTAAAACTTCTTTTGTAAAACAAAGGGCATGGGTCAGAGGGTCTCTAATGGGGTCCCAAGATTAAAATTTCGCAGTTCTGAGTGTCTAGAATCTCCAGGCAGTGTGACACCGGCTCTGGATTCAGAGAGACCTGGGTTTGAGCCCAAAGCCTGGGAGTTACTGACTGGCTGGCCGTGGGAAAGTGACGGAACACTCCCAAGCCTCAGTCTCCTCACCTGTAAAATGGGAATTAAATAAGGCAATGCCTCTCAAATACTTGGCACAGCTCCTGGCATGGCATACAGTCCATGCCGTTACTGTTGAGTTTGTAATGATTATATATAATTCAGTCTGTGCTGACAATACGTAGCTACGTAGGACCAAGTGTCCAGCAGAAGTGTCCAGTCCTGGACACTCTAGGTTGTGGTAGTAACTACTGTAAAATAACTCCTTTATTATTGCAGGTCGGAATAGGCAAGAGAGCGTAACACAGAAAACATCAACTACTCTTCAGGGTGGTGACTGGTCCTTAGGCTAGGTATGTACACCTGGAAGGGTCTGTGAACATTTTCCATGGGATAGATGGATACAGAGATAAATTAAAGAAAATTGCCAGGCCGGGCGCGGTGGCTCAAGCCTGTAATCCCAGCACTTTGGGAGGCCGAGGCAGGAGGATCATGAGGTCAGGAGATCGAGACCATCCTGGCTAACACGGTGAAACCCCGTCTCTACTAAAAATACAAAAAATTAGCCGGGTGTGGTGGCGGGCGCCTGTAGTCCCAGCTACTCAGGAGGCTGAGGCAGGAGAATGGCGTGAACCCGGGAGGCGGAGCTTGCAGTGAGCCGAGATCACGCCACTGCACTCCAGCCTGGGCGACAGAGCAAGACTCCGTCTCAAAAAAAAAAAAAGAAAATTGCCAGGCGCGGTGGCTCACATCTATAATCCCAGCACTTTGGGAGGTCGAGGCGGGTGGATCACAAGGTTAGGAGTTCAAGACCAGCCTGACCGAATTGGTGAAACCCTGTCTCTACTAAAAAATACAAAAATTAGCTGGGCTTGATGGCAGGAGAATCATTTGAACTCAGGTGACAGAGGTTGCAGTGAGCCAAGATGGCGCCACTGCACGCCAAGCCTGGGCGACAGAGTGAGACTCCATCTCAAAAAAAATAAATAAATAAAGGAAATTAATGCCCAAATCCTCACCTTTCAATTGAACAATTCCCTGAGGAGACCTGCCTGAAAATGCCCCAGTTGTGTAGGAATGATTTACTCATATGCTGTTTCACTTTCCACCCATCACCCACTTTTTTTCTTTCCTTTTTCCTTTTTCTTTTCTTTCTTTTTTTTTTTTTTGAGACAGAGTCTCGCTCTGTCGCCCAGGATGGAGTACAGTGGCCCCATCTCAGCTCACTGCAACCTCCACCTCCCAGGTTCAAGTGATTTTCCAGCCTTAGCCTCCCAAGTAGCTGGGATTACAGGCGCGCACAACCACTCCTGGCTAATATTTGTATTTTTAGTAGAGATGAGTTTTCACCATGTTGCCTAGGCTGGTCTCAAACTCCTGACCTCCAGTGATCTGCCCACCTCAGTCTCCCAAAGTGCTGGGATTACAGGCGTGAGCCACTGCGCCCAGACTTTCTCTTTATTTTCCTTCTTTTTTTTTTTTTTTCCCAAAAAGGGTCTTGCTCTGTTGCCCAGGCTGGAGTGCAGTGGCTCAATCTTGGCTCACTGAAGCCTCAACTTCCCAAGCTCAAGCAATCCTCCCACCTCAGCCTCTTGAGTAGCTGGAACCACAGGTACGTGCCACCACGCCTGGCTAATTTTTTTTTTTTTTTTTTGTAAAGACAGTGTCTCACTATGTTGCCCAGGCTGGTCTTGAACTCCTGGGTCCAAGTGATTCTCCTGCCTCGGCCTTCCAAAATGCTGAGGATACTGGAGTGAGCCACCATGCCTGGCCCCACTTTTCACTTACTTTTTTGTTTGTTCGTTTGTTTGTTCCCACTTAAAAAAAGAAAAATCCTACCTCTCTTCCATTCTCAGTACATGCTCTCAGTGCTGAAAACCCTGGTGACCAAATAGAGACATCTAGAACATTAATAGTGGTGTTAAGAGGAATTCAATTGACTGGGTAATAAATCCGCCTGCAAGTCTTTGCTTTTCAATGTTTTGCTTTCAATACTTTGCAGTCAACAAAACTAGAAGAGGACGTAGAGCAATTGTCAGCTGAGGAGTCATTCAACTATATTTTGAAGATAGGTGACCATTGATCTTTGGCATATAGCTTAGAAGGAGTTAAAAGAATTAAGGGACATTGCTATACTGATATTCTTTGGATTCCCATCTATTTAATTATGTGAACACATTTTCTCCAAGCTTGCATCACCAGGGGGGTAGAGAATGAAGATTTTTGTTTTATTTTTTTGAGACGGAGTTTCGCTCTGTCGCCCAGGCTGGAGTGCAGTGGCGCAATCTCGGCTCACTGCAAGCTCCACCTCTGGGGTTCACGCCATTCTCCTGCCTCAGCCTCCCGAGTAGCTGAGACTACAGGCGCCGGCCACCACCCCGCCCGGCTAATTTTTTTTTGCATTTTTAGTAGAAACGGGGTTTCACCGTGTTAGCCAGGATGGCCTCAATCTCCTGACCTCGTGATCCGCCCGCCTCGGCCTCCCAAAGTGCTGGGATTACAGGCGTGAGCCACCGAGCCCGGCCAAAAATTTTTCAATAAAAATAAAGAATACCAGCGCTTCCGCCACGGCTGCCACTGGAGAACAACAGCCATGGCTCTGCGCGACCCTGTGGCCGTGGGCCCCAAGGTGACCAAGGACGTGAGCAAGCCCAGGCACAGCTGACGCCCTGGACGTCTGACCAAACACACCAGGTTTGTGCGGGACATGACCCGGGAGGTGTGTAGCTTCGCCCCGTACAAGCGGCGTGCCATGGAGTTGCTGAAGGTCCCCAAGGACAAACGGTCCCTCAAGTTCATCAAGAAAAGGATGGGGACGCACATTCGCACCAAGAGGAAGCGGAAGGAGCTGAGCAAGGTGCTGGCCACCATGACGACAGCTGCTGCCAAGAAAGACTGAGCCCTCTCCCCTGCCCTCTGCCTGAAATAAAGAACAGCTTGACAGGAAGAAAAAAAAAAAAAAACAGCAACAATTTTATGTCAAAAGTTTGAAGATTAGTGAACACATTCCTTAGAAAAATAGGCCAGGTGCGGTGGCTCACTCCTGTAATCCCTGCACTTTGGAAGGCCGAGGTGGGCGGATCACTTAAGGTCAGGAGTTCCAGACCAACCTGGCCAACACGGCAAAACCCCATCTCTACTAAAAATACAAAAAATTAGCCGGGCATGTTGGCAGGCGCCTGTAATCACAGCTACTTGGGAGGCTGAGACAGGAGAATCGCTTGAACCCAGGAGGTTGAGGTTGCAGTGAGCCGAGATTGCACCACTGCACTGCAGCCTGGGCAACAGAGTGAGACTCCACCTCAAAAAAAAGAAAAAAAAAAAGAAAGAAAAATAAATACAACTTGCCAAAATGGACACAAGGAGAAACAATAAACATGAATAGTGCTAAAATGATTAAAGAAATCAAGTCTATAATTAAATATCTTCCCTCCAATGTTTATGATAACTCACTAGTGAAATTTACCAAATATCTAAGGAAGAAATAATGCCAATCTCACATAAACTCTTTCATGGTACAGAAAAAGCACAGTTTTATAAGGCAGGCAGAAACTTGATTGCCAAAACCTGCCTAAGACAATATAAGAAACGAAAATTACAGGCCAGTCTCACTACCAAACTTGGATGTAAAAATCATACATAAAATATTAGCAGCCGGGCACGGTGGCTCACGCCTGTAATCCCAGCACTTGAGGAGGCCAAGGTAGGTGGATCACTTGGGGTCAGGAGTTCAAAACCAGCTTAACCAACATGGTGAAAACCCATCTCTACTAAAAATACAATAATTATCCAGGCGTGCTGGCAGGTGCCTGTAATGCAAGCTACCTGGGAGGCTAGGGCACGAGAATCGCTTGAACCCAGGAAGCAGAGGTTGCACTGAGCCGAAATCATGCCACTGCACTCCAGCCTGGGTGACAGAGCAAGACTCCGTCTCAATAAATAAATAAATAAAATACTAGCATCTGGTACAGATAGGAGTTTAAAATATAAATAAATATTAGCAAAGAGAATCTTACAAAATATAAAAATGTTAATAAATCATAGTTCAGTTGTCGTTATTCCAGGAAGAATAATTTAACATCGGAAAATTCCTCAGTGTTATTTACAGATTAAAGGAGAAAAGCTGTATGATGATCTCAATGGATCTAAAAAAGTATCTAACAAAATTCAACACCTATTCATGATTAAAAAGAAAAAATGGCTGGGCGCAGTGCTCACACACTTTGGGAGGCTGAGGCAGGCAGGTCACTTGAGGTCGGGAGTTTGAGAACAGCCTGGCCAATATGGTGAAACCCCATCTCTACTAAAAATACAAAAATTAGCGGGGCATGGTGACGTGCACCTGTAATCCCAGCTACTCGGGAAGCTGAGGCAGGAGAATCGCTTGAACCTGGGAGGTCGAGGTTGCATTGAGCCCAGATCGCACCACTACACTCCAGCCTGGGTGACAGAGTGAGACTCTGTCTCAAAAAAAAAAAAAAAAAAAAAAAAAAAAAAAAAAAATTCTAGCAAACTAAGAATAAAATGCCTTAATCTAATCAAGTTTCCTACAGCAAACCTTATACCTAATAGTGAAACACTGAAAATGTTCCATTTCAGAATGACAACAAGACAAGACGTCTACTCTCACTACTTTTATTGAACATGGTACTGGAGGACTTAACCAGGTCACTAAGGCAAATAATTAAATAAAGGAAGAAATAAATAGATGGCATAAGCCATAATGGCAAGGCAGAAACAAACCTGCCTCTATTTGCAGATGAGCTATTTTGTACATAGAAATTCAAAAACTGAGTGAGCGTACAAAGATTGCTGGATATAAAATGGATACATTTGTATTTTTATTATTTAAATTAATTTTTAATTTTTCTTATTATTTTTTGAGACGGAGTCTTTGGGTATTGCTCTGTCCCCCAGGCTGGAGTGCAGTGGGGATATCTTGGCTCACTACACCCTCCACCTCCACAGTTCAAGTGAGTCTCGTGCCTCAGCCTCCCGAGTAGCTGGAATTATAGACGTGCGCAACCACGCCCGGCTAATTTTTGTATTTTTTTTAGTAGAGATGGGGTTTTACCATGTTGGCCGGGCTGATCTTGAACTCGTGACCTCAATTGATCCGCCTGCCTCGGCCTCCAAAAGTGGTGGGATTACAGGCATGAGCTACCACACCTGGCCTGTATTTTTAGATGAAAGCAACAATTAGCACCTGAAATTTTAAAGTAGCACTTAAAACTATCAAACATTAAACCCTTCAAAATAAATCTAACAAAAGACATGCAAAAACACCACAGAGAGAAACAAGGAAATATTGAGACAAGTTAAAGAAGACTTAAATACCAGCCTGGTCAACATGGTGAAACACCATCTCTACTAAAAATACAAAAATTAGCTGGGCATGGTGGCGGAAGCCTGTAATCCCAGCTACTCAGGAAGCTGAGACAGGAGAATTGCTCGAACCCAGTAGGTAGAGGTTGCAGCGAGCCAAGATTGCACCACTGCACTCCAGCCTGGGTGACAGAGCAAGATTCTATCTCAAAAAAAAAAAAAAAAAAAAGAAGACTTAAATAAATGAAAAAATATTCCAGGCTCTTGAATTGATCAACTTAATATTTTAAATGTCAGTTTCCCCCAAATTGATCTATGGATTCAATATAAACCAAATCAAGATCCCATATTTTGTGGAATTTGATAAGCTCATTCTGGCCAGGCGCGGTGGCTCATGCCTGTAATCGCTGCACTTTGGGAGGCCAAGGCTGGCGGATCACCTGAGGTCAAGAGTTTGAGACCAGCCTGGCCAAAATGGCAACACCCCATCTCTACTAAATATACAAAAATTAGCCGGGCCTGGTGGCGCACGCCTGTAATCCCAGCTACTCGGGAGGGTAAGGAAGGAGAATCGCTTGAACCTAGGAGGCAGAGGTTGCAGTAAGCCGAGATGGCGCCACTGCACTCCAGCCTGGGCGACAGAGAGAGACTTCGTCTCAAAAAAAAAAAAAAAAAAAAAAAAAAAAAGTGGCCAGGCACGGTGGCTCAAGCCTGTAATCCCAGCACTTTGGGAGGCCGAGGCAGGCGAATCACGAGGTCAGGAGATCGAGACCATCCTGGCTAACACGGTGAAACCCCGTCTCTACTAAAAATACAAAAAATTGGCCGGGCATGGTGGCAGGCGCCTGTAGTCCCAGCTACTCGGGAGGCTGAGGCAGGAGAATGGCGTGAACCCGGGAGGCGGAGCTTGCAGTGGGCCGAGATCACGCCACTGCCCTCCAGCCTGGGTGACAGAGCAAGACTCCGTCTCAAAAAAAAAAAAGAAAGAAATGATAAGCTCATTCTGTAATACACATGGAAAGGCAAAACATCAAGCAGAGCGAAGACATTCCTAAATAAGAACAAGACGGTAACCAGGCATGGTGGCTAACACCTGTAATCCCAACACTTTGGGAGACCGAGGCAGGAGGATCCCTTGAGCCCAGGAGTTGGAGGCTGCAGTGAGCTGTGATCATGTCACTGCACTCCAGCCTGGGAGACAGAATGAGACCCTGTCTCTAAAAACAAAACAAAACAAAACAAAAAACAAATAAACAAAGGCCGGGCACAGTGGCTCACACCTGTAATCCCAGCACTTTGGGAGGCCGAGGCAGGTGGATCACCTGAAGTCAGGAATTCCAGACCAGCCTGGCCAACATGGTGAAACCCCATCTCTACTAAAGATACAAAAATTAGCTGGGCATGGTGGCAGGCTCCTGCAATCCCAGCTATTTGGGAGGCTGAGGCAGGAGAATCACTTGAATCCAGGAGGCAAAGGTTGCAGTGAGCCGAGATCACGCCACTGCACTTCAGCCTGGGCGGCAGAGTAAGACTCCATCTCAAAAAAAAAAAAAAAAAAAAACAAAAAAAACAAAAAAAAACTAAATAAGAGGACTTACTCTACCTGATAACAAACTTACCAGGGAACTATGGTAATTAGGACAGTGTAGAATTACCCAAACATGAACAGAGACCAAAGGAAGAGATTAGTCAGCCCAAAATAAGAACCCACTTCTGGTTGATGCCAAAGATGCTATTACAGAACCATCGGGAAAGGGCGGTCTTTTCCATAATGAGATTGAGACAATCAAATACCTTTATGGAGAAAAAGGAAACTCGACACCTACTTGACATCACATCAAATATTAATTCCAGATGGATCATATATCTCAATGTGAAAAGCTAAACAATAAAAGCTTTAACAGATAATCTAGAAGTGTATCTTTATGTCCCCAAGAGAGAAAACGTGTTCTTAAAAATGACACAAAAAAGCACAAACAATACTGGAAAGATTGATAAATTGGACTACATTCAAATGTAGTTCATCAAAAGACACTAGGAAGGGCCAGGTACAGTGGCTCATGCCTGTAATCCCAAAACTTTGAGAGGTTAAGGAGGGCGGATCCCTGAGATCGGGAGTTCGAGACCAGCCTGACCAACATGGAGAAACCCCGTCTCTACTAAAAACACAAAATTAACTGGGCGTGGTGGCACATGCCTGTGATCCTAGCTACTCAGAGGCTGAAGCAGGAGAATCGCTTGAACCTGGGAGCCAGAGGTTGCAGTGAGCCAAGATCGTGCCATTGCACTCCAGCCTGGGCAACAGGAGCAAAACTCCGACTCAAAAAAAAAAAAAGACACCAGGAAAAGAGTAAAATAGGGCTGGGCACGGTGGCCCACGCCTTTGATCCCAGCACTTTGGGAGGCCAAGGCGGGCGGATCACTTGAGTCCAGGAGTTCCAGACCAGCCTGGTCAACATGGTGAAACCCCGTCTCTACAAAAAATACAAAAATTAGCCCAGTGTGGTGGCATGCGCCTGTAGTCCCAGCTACTTGGGAGGCTAAAGTGAGAGGATCACTGGAGCTTGGGAGGTTGAGGTTGCAGGGAGCTGAGATCATGCCACTGCACTCCAGCCTGGGCAAGAGAGTGAGACCTTGTCTCAAAAAAAAAAAAAGAAAGAAAATTGTAGGTGAAGGTAGAAGTATCTCCAGTGATCTTCAAGACTGGCACAAAATTCTAAAAAGATACATTTGAATATAAAAATAAATGTTAATCAGACATCGTTTTTAAATGTTAACCAGACACCGTGTTATACAATACAAATTCTGGTGGGGAGTTGGCTGACAGACCCTCCTCCAGCTTCCTGGTGGTGTTCCACCTCCTGGGTCCCCACCCTCAGTCTCCCTTACTCTCCCTTCTCCCTCACCCCACCTCCACATGCTAGAAACCAGGTCCTCTTCTCACCCTGTCTCCCAGGTGAGCCTGGTCATTCACAGAGCTGCAGAATCTGCCATCTGTCTGCCAAGGACTCCCAACTCTGTGTCCACAGTGAGGATCTGTGCTAAACTACACTGGGTCTCCAGCGTGGCCCTTGCTGGGCCTCCAGCGCCGTACACTCCCTCTTATGGCTTGCAACAGGTGTTTCCCCACCTGGAATGTTTGCTCTCCTCTCTCCTCCAAAGTCCTGCCCCTCCCTGAGGTAAGAAATCAGTTCCCCCACCTCCCCCACAGCCCCAGCACTCTGTGCTGAAATCATCATCAAAAACTCTGGTCTTGGCCGGGCGCGGTGGCTCACGCTTGTAATCCCAGCACTTTGGGAGGCCGAGGCGGGTGGATCACGAGGTCAGGAGATCGAGACCATGGTGAAACCCCGTCTCTACTAAAAACACAAAAAATTAGCCAGGCGTGGTGGCGGGCGCCTGTAGTCCCAGCTACTCAGAGAGGCTGAGGCAGGAGAATGGCGTGAACCCGGGAGGCGGAGCTTGCAGTGAGCTGAGATCGCGCCACTGCACTCCAGCCTGAGTGACAGAGCAAGACTCTGTCTCAAAAAAAAAAAAAAAAGACTCTGGTCTCCTCCAATCCCTCCTGCTACCCTGTCAGCCACCCAACATGCTATTCCCCCGCAGGAACACTCTTCCCCATGATCTTTCTCTAGTCATTCTTCAGATCCATGTATCCCCTCCTCCAGGAAGCCCTCCCTGATACTCACCACTCTCCGGCCAGGGCAGGCACTTACTCTTGGCTCCCACAGGCCCCTTGGCCTCCCCCATCCCAGCCCTGACCACTCTGGGCAGTCAAGGTCTGGTGACTAACCTGCCTCCTCAACTGGACTGTGGGCCCCATGAGGGTAGGGCTGTCTTTGTCTCTATTGCATCCCCAGCATCATCCAGTCAGGCCTGGACCCAGGCCTGGCATCAACTCTGCATAAAGGAGCGGAGGTCAGGAGTTCCCTGGGGCCTCAGTGCCTGGCGCTGGTGGAGGGGCTTTCTGCATGCCACACTCTGGATCTTCTCCAGCTACTCCTTATTCTGGAAGCTGCAGCATGTTGAAATAAAAACTGGAACTAAATGGAGACGGAATGGACTTCAGATTTGGAGACATGGGTATGTAAAGAAGAACGTGACTTCTCCAAAGTAACGCATAGAGACCGGGTGCAGTGGCTCATGCCTGTAATCCCAGCACTTTGGGAGGCCAAAGCAGGCAGATCATTTGAGGTCAGGAGTTCGAGACCAGCCTGGCCAAAATGGTGAAATGCCGTCTCTACTATAAATACAAAAATTAGCTGGGCGTAGTGGCATGTGCCTGTAATCCCAGCTATTCCAGAGGCTGAGGCTAAAGAATCACTTGAACCCAGGAAGCAGAGGTTGCATTGAGCCAAAATGGCACCACTGCACTCCAGCCTGGGTGACAGAGCGAGACTCCATCTCAAAAAAAAAAAAAAAGTAACGCACTAACCTCCTGACCCACCCAGAGTGGGTCTTACCTTCTAGAAAGATAGAAAAGAATAGAACCAGGCCAGGCTGACTCTGGCAGCTTTAGAACAATAGTAATGGCAGGAGTGGCCGGTGATGGACAGCTGGGGGTGGGACTGAAATAGACAGCAACCAAGGAGTAGTGGGTTGAAGGGAGAAAGGGAATTATTTTTCTGTAGTCTTTGAAATTTTATTTTTCTCTTTCCTTTTTTGGAGACAAGGTCTTGCTCTGTTGCCCAGGCTGGAGGGCTGTAACGCGATCATAGCTCACTGCAGCCTCGAACTTGAGTGATCCTCCCACCTCAGCCTCCCAAGTAGGTGGAACTTCAGGCGTCTGCCACCACGCCCAGCTAATTTTTAAATTTTTTGTAGAGATGGGGGCCTTGCTATGTTGCCCAGGCTGGTCTCCAACTCCTGAGCTCCAGCGACCTTCCCACCTTGGCCTCCCAAAGGCCTGAGCCACTGTACCCAGCTGCAATTTGTAATCGACCCATAATCATCTATTACTTATGTAACTGAATTCCTGTGAAAAGCATAATAAAGTGGAGATCATAAAGGTGCCGACTTCGAGCTGTTGTAAGATTTCAGTGCCACACCTAGCACAGAAAAAGCATGGAGGGCAGGAGGGCAGTGAACTCCAGCTGGCACACATTGGCTACGTGCAAGTATTTGCCTAAACGCTGCGCAGGTATTCATCATATGATCCCCATAAACATCTGAGGGCTGCACTCACTCACGTGTCATCCCCGACCTGCTGATGAGAAGTTCAGTCATAGGCCCAAGGTCACATATGCGGAGCCAGCGTAAAAGTGGAACCCAGGGAGGAGAGGAGGAGGAGGAGGAGGAAAAGGATTACTGTCCATCTCTCTCTGGTTCTCTGCACACCCCTCACCTCCAGGGTTTTCAGTATGTCTCTGGACCATCCTCCTCCTCTTCCCCTGCCGCATTCTCCAAAAGCCCAATGGGGTGACTTGTAGGCTGGGGGCACTCCCTGGTGTGTGTGTGCCGGGTGCAGAAAGTCAGGGTGGTACAGGGTGGAGGCAGGTGAGAGTGTGGGGGTGGTTTGGGTCCCACCGAGATATGGAAAGGTAGGTATCAGAGTAGAGTGCACTCATTCATTTCTTCATCATCACAGCCCAGAGGGACCACTCTGTTCTGGGAGTGATGAGGGGTAGGAGTGGAGCAAAACAATGCCCCCAGACGAAGAGAGCAGTGGGAGAAGGAGAGAAGGAGCATCCCAGAGCCATAGATACTTAGGAGCTGTGTGACTCTGCGCAGGTGACACAGGGTCCTTGAGCCTCAGTTTCCTCATCTGAAGATGGAGATGATACGTTAGTATCTCCCTCAGAGTATTAATGGAGGCTAGGTACAGTTATAAGCTTCATTTACAGATGAGGAAAACTGAGGTTGGACAACTTGGTCAAAGTCACATAAAGGACACAGTGGGGTGCTCCCTCAGCACGACTCTCCGGCTAAGAAATCCGGCTACAGAGGAGGATGGACTCCAGGAGAAAGAACAGGCCGCCATTCCCATGGTTCGGCATGGACATCGGTGGAACGCTGGTTAAATTGGTCTGTTCTGAGGCCAGGAGCGGCAGCTCACGCCTGTAATCCCAGCACTTTGGGAGTCCGAGGCAAACGGATCACCTGAGGTCAGGAGTTCGAGACAAGCTTGACCAACATGATGAAACCCGGTCTCTACTAAAAATACAAAAGTTAGCTGGGTGTGGTGGTGCGCGCCTGTAATCCCAGCTACTCAGGAGGCGGAGGCAGGAGAATCGCTTGAACCCGGGAGGTGGAGATTGCAGTGAGCTAAGATCATACCACTGCACTCCAGCCTGGGCGACAGAGCAAGACTCTGTCTCAAAAAAAAAAAAAAAAAAAAAGGAAGGAAAAGAAAGAGGCAGTGGTGTTAGCAGGGCAATGAGTTGAATTCCAGTAACTCCGGTTCCCCTGTGTTTCCAACCCCCAGACCTCAAGCTTGGGCCTCCACGCTCCTCTCCATCCCATCCCCAAAACATGTTCCTGCCAAACTGTTAAGCTCCAGTTCCGGCCTATCCCACCACTTACCCACCACCCCTCTTCTACTCCCCCTGTCTCCACTAACCTGCCGATCCACATATTTTCAACAGCCAAGATCGCTCTCAACCTGTGAGCAAGAAGCCAGTTGTTGAGACAGGTACATTTTCATCCCATTTAATGATTGTGTCTTCCTCATCTCATGGCAGTGTGAGGCACGGGCACACAGGCCTAGGGAAGGCAGACAAGCCCTGTCCCTGCACTCGCCCCACTTTGGGCTAGGAGAGGAAATCAGCTCATACAAATAATCTCAGATGCCCGCTGTTTCAAGATCCTCTGGCTGCAGAGGGGAGGGTGGAGGGGAGCCGAACCTGGAGGCCTGGGACTCTGAGAGGAGAATGGGTGGGGCCTAGATGGGAGGGGAAAGAGCCAGAATAGACTGTGTGGAGGGCAGAAGCGGGCAGATCAAAGCCAAATGCTGGAGGCAGAAGAAAACAGAACCCCATGACTCAGGCGTTTGAAATGAGGAAATTCTCAACCCAGAGATAGATGCAGAACTGATTCTAAGAGAAAAGATTAGAAACAACCTAGAGATCTGATCAGATGGGAAATTAAATGGATGGAGAGGTTGTGCCAAAGCCTTCTCTGAAACACCTCCCAGGCGTTAACATTAGCGATCCAGAGCCAGCTGTATGGATATGAATGAATCTTAAAAGCTGAAGACCAAAAGCCAGTTGCAAAAGAAGGGATGCGGGCTGTGTGCTGTCCCGGGCATAAAGTTGTTTTTTTTTTTTTTTTTTGAGACAGAGTCTTGCTCTCTCGCCCAGGCTGGAGTGCAGTGGTGCGAACTCGGCTCACTGCAACCTCCACCTCCCAGGTTCAAGCGATTCTCTTGCCTCAGCCTTCCAAGTAGGTGGAATTACAGCCGCCTGCCACCACACCCAGCTAATTTTTTGTATTTTTAGTAGAGATGGGGTTTCACCACATTGGACAGGCTGGTCTCGAACTTCTGACCCCAAGTGATCCACCCACCTGGGCCTCCCAATGTGCCGAGATTACAGGTGTTAGCCACTTTGGGAGGCCGAAGCAGGCAGATCACTTGAGGTAATGGAGTTCGAGACCAGCCTGGCCAACATGGTGAAACCCTGTCTCTACTAAAAATACAAAAATTAGCTGGGCATAGTGGTGTGTGCCTGTAGTCCCAGCTACTGGGAAGGCTGAGGCAGAAGAATCACGTGAACCCCGGAGGCAGAGGTTGCAGTGAGCTGAGATCATGCCACTGCACTCCAGCCTGGGCAACAGGACAAGACTCCATCTCAAAAAAAAAGAAAAAGGAATAATTATTTTTGGCCGGGTGCAGTGGCTCACGCCTGTAATCCCAGCACTTTGGGAGGCCGAGGTGGGCGGAACACCTGAGGTCAGGAGTTTTGAGACCAACCTGGCCAACATGGTGAAACCCTGTCCCTACTAAAAATACTAAAAATATAAAATTGCTTGAACCCGGGAGGCAGAGGTTGCAGTGAACTGAGACCACTCCACTGCACTCCAGCCTGGGTGACAGGGCGAGACTCTGTCTCAAAAAACAGTACTTATTATTATTATTATTTTTTTTTTTTTTTGAGACGTAGTCTCGCTTTGTCGCCCAGGCTGGAGTGCAGTGGCGCGATCTCGGCTCACTGCAAGCTCCGCCTCCCAGGTTCACGCCATTCTCCTGCCTCAGCCTCTCCGAGTAGCTGGGACTACAAGCGCCCGCCACCACGCCCGGCTAATTTTTTTGTATTTTTACTAGAGACGGGGTTTCACTGTGGTCTCGATCTCCTGACCTCGTGATCCGCCCGCCTCGGCCTCCCAAAGTGCTGGGATTACAAGCGTGAGCCACCACGCCCGGCCAATTATTATTATTTTTAAAATATATTTTGGAGGCTGGGCACAGTGGCTCATGCCTGTAATCCCAACATTTTGCGGGACCAAGGCGGGAAGATGGCTTGAGCCCAGAAGTTCAAGACAACCCTGGGCAATATAGTGAGACCTCATCTCTACAAAACATTTAAAAGTTGGCCAAGCATGGTGGCATGCACCTGTAGTCCCAGCTACCTACAAGGCTGAGATGGGAGGGTCACAGGACCCGGGAAGGTGGAGGTTGTAGTGAGCCCACCATAACACTGTACTCCAGCCTGGGCAACAGTTCAAAATCCTGTCTCAAAAACATATACTTGGTCAGGCACGGTGGCTCACGCCTGTAATCCCAGCACTTTGGGAGGCCAAGGTGGGCGGATCACAAGGTCAGGAGATCGAGACCATCCTGGCTAACACGGTGAAACCACGTCTCTACTAAAAATACAAAAAATTTAGCCAGGTGTGGTGGTGGGCGCCTGTAGTCCCAGCTACTCAGGAGGCTGAGGCAGGAGAATGGTGTGAACCCGGGAGGCAGAGCTTGCAGTGAGCCGAGATCGCGCCACTGCACTCCAGCCTGGGCGACAGAGCGAGACTCTGTCTCAAAAAAAACAAAAAAAAACAAACAAAAAAAAAACATATACCTTTTTTTTTTTTTTTTTTTTAATAAGGGGACTGGCGGTGGGTGGAACCAGGTGATAGTTCGACACAGAGGGAGATGAAGGAAAGGAAGCAAAAGCTGTCCCCCAGGAGACCTGAAATTTTATTTTTCTCAACTTATGGTTGCCTTCCTGATATGAATTTGTGGGAGCAGTGCCTTATTTTTTCTTCTCCCACCCTCACCCAGCTACAAAGAGTAGTACTTAGAAAAGAACTTTTAGGCCACGTGCAGTGGCTCACGCCTGTAATCCCAGCACTTTGGGAGGCCAAGGTGGGTGGATCACTTGAGGCCAGCAGTTCGAGACTAGCCTGGCCAACATGGTGAAACCCCAATTCTATTAAGAATACAAAAAATTAGTTGGGCATGGTGGCAGGCGTCTGTAATCGCAGCTACTCAGGAAGCTGAGGCAGGAGAATTGCTTGAACCTGGGAGGCAGAGGTTGCAGTGAGCTGAGATCATGCCACTGCACTCTGGGCGACAGAGGGAGACTCCGTTAAAAAAAAAAAAAGAAGTCAAGGCAAAATTAATATAAGTAGAGAGTTTATTTATTTGGGCCAAGCTTGAGGGTTGCAACTCAGAAGTATAGATTCAAATTGCCCTGAATATTCACTCTGATTTAGCAGTACTTGCAAGTTGGATTTATTTTATTTTATTTTATTTTATTTTTTGGTCTGAGACAGGGTCTCGCTCTGTCACCCAGCCTGGAGTGTAGCAACAAGATCATAGCTCACCACAGCCTTGAACTCCTGGTATTAAATGATCCTCTCGCCTCAGCCTACAAGTGGATTTTTTTTTCTTTTTTGAGACGGAGTCTCACTCTCTTGCCCAGGCTGGAGTGCAATGGTGTGATCTCAGCTGATGCACCTCTGCCTCCCAGGTCAATCCTCCTGCCTCAGCCTCCCAAGTAGCTGGGATTGCAGACGTGCACCACTATCCCTAGCTAGTTTTTGTATTTTTTTTATTTTATTTTTTTTTTAAGTTTTTCTTAAGGTTTTTGTATTTTTAGTAGAGGCGTGGTTTCACCATGTCCGCCTGGCTGGTCTCGAACTTCTGACCTCAGGTGATCTGCCCACCATGGCCTCCCACAGTGCTGGGATTACAGGCATGAGCCACTGTGCCCAGCGAACAAGTGGATTTTTAAAGGCAAAAAAAGGGGGTGACAGGGAGTGGGACTGATACAAGTGGATCGCTTGAGCCCAAGAGTTTAAGACCAGACTGGGCAACATAGCAAAACCTCATCTCTACAAAAAAAAGTACAAAAATTAGGCAGGCATGGTGGTGCCTGCCTGTGGTTCCACCTACTCGGGAGGCTGAGGTGGGAGGATCACCTGGGCCTGGGAGGTCAAGGCTGCAGTGAGCCATGAACCTGCCACTGCACTCAAGTCTGGGCTATAGGGTGAGACCCCGTCTCAAAAAAACTCAACAACACCCCCTGCCAAAAAAAAAAAAAAAAAAAAAATGCTTGTCAGGAATTCTTATTGGTTTACAAAAATAACGTAACTCTCAGGAGTTTGAGACCAGCCTGGCCAATAAGGTGTGCGCCACCATGCCCAGCTAATTTTTGTAGGTTTCGTGGAGACGGGTTTTCTCCAGGTTGGCCAGGCAGGTCTCAAACTCCTGACCTCAGGTGATCCGCCCGCCTCGGCCTCCCAAAGTCCTGGGATTACAGGCATGAGCCACTGCACCCCCACTTGACTTCTTTCTTTTAGGTCCACAGTACATAGAACATGTCGGGAAAAGAAAGGATGGGGTGAGGTGATGGGGTGAGGATATAGGATAATGGGACAGGATGAGCAGTGGGATGAGGGGATGGAATGAAGGACTGGATAAGGGATAGGTGGAGGTAAATGAGAGCATGGGGGAGGCAGTGGAGGAAGGGCTGATGGGGAGGTGCACGAGTGGGTAGATGACAGGATAAATAGGGAAGGGAGGAGGGATAGGATGACGAGACAGCTGTAGAAGCCCAGAGCAGAGAACATTGCTGCTTTGGGGTCTGTGATGTAATCAACTCAACTCACTGACACTATTCCCAGCCAGGGATGATGCTCACAGAATCTGGGGAAGTCTAAGGCCTGGAAGCAGGACTCATCTTGGACTTCCCCTTCTATCCAGTTCTGGTGCTGAGTGGGGCGGCTCTGAAGAAGAGAAAGGAGAGAGACTAAGATAAGCAAGGCTCAGAGGAGAAAATCAGAGTGGGCAGGCAGAGTGAGCCTGATAAAGCGGGCCACAGAGCGGACAGGCTGTGGCTTAGCCTCGGACAGCAGGTGGGGTTCCAGAGCCATATGCTTGGAGGAGCCTTAGCAAACCAAACCCCCCGGCAAGTTCTCAAGCCCATCCATCACTCAGTTTACCAGAACCCTGGGGTTGGCAGCTTCCAGAATGGTTAGGAAAATCCACACTAGTGGCCAGGCGCGGTGGCTCATGCCTGTAATCCCAGCACTTAGGGAGGCCGAGGTGGGCGGATCACGAGGTCAGGAGATCAAAACCATCCTGGCTAACGCGGTGAAACCCCGTGTCTACTAAAAATACAAAAAATTAGCCGGGCATGGTGGCATGCACCTGTAATCCCAGCTACTCTGGAGGCTGAGGCAGGACAATCACTTGAACCCGGGAGGCGGAGATTGCAGTGAGCCGAGATCGCGCCATTGCACTCCAGCCTGGGCGACAGAGTAAGACTCCATCTCAAAAAAAAAAGAAAGAAAGAAAAAGAAAATCCACAGTAGGAGGCCAGACACAAAAAGGGTCACTCCAGCACTGCCCAGCCCAGATCAGAGGGTTTCTGATGGGAAGTAGCTGGGGTCAGGGCAGGGCGTGGTGGAAAAAGTCAGGCTGTTTGCAACTGAACTATACATATGGGCATCTCCTGGTCCAGGGTGGGGATTTGGCATTGCAGAAAGGCCAGAATCCACCTGGAATGACTCAGTTACTGTGAAATCTATCTTAGGAACCTAAGAATGTTTGCTCTCTAGACTTGAGAATTTTGGAAACTTGATTGCTTTCTGGATGAATTTTAGAGATTTACAAATTGTATTGAAATTGTTTATTCAACAAGATGTTTATTGAGCATCCACAGTGTGTTAGGTACTGGGAATACAGCAACACACAAAACAGACAGAGAATCGGCCCTTATGGAGAGAACATTTCAGTGGGAGAAGGGAGAATAAAAAAGCAAATCAAGGTCGGGCGCAGTGGCTCCCGCCAGTAATCCCAGCACTTTGGGAGGCCGAGGCAGGTGGATCGCTTGAGCCCTGGGCAACATAGCTAAACCCTGTCTCTAAAAAATTAGCCAGGCATGGAGCGCGTACCTGTAGTCCCAGCTACTCAGGAAGTCGAGGCAGGAGGATCGCTGACATCTGTGAGGCAGAGGCTTCAGTGAGCAGAGATCACACTACTGCACTCCAGCTTAGGCAACAGAGCAAAACTGTCTTTAAAAAAAAAGCAAAGTAGGCTGGGCCGGGCCAGGCACAGTGGCTCATGCCTGTAATACCAGAACTTTGGGAGGCCAAGGTGGGTGGATCACTTGAGTGAAGTCAGAAGTTCAAGACCAGCCTGGCCAACATGGAACATGGTGAAACCCTGTCTCTACTAAAAATACAAAAATTAGCTGGGCGTGGTGGCGGGTGCCTATAGTCCCAGCTACTCAGAAGGCTGAGGCAGGAGAATGGCGTGAACCCGGGAGGCGGAGCTTGCAGTGAGCCGAGATTGCGCCACTGCACTCCAGCCTGGGCGACAGAGCGAGACTCCATCTCAAAAAAAAAAAAAGAAATGTTTTATGGCTAGGCACAGTGGCTCACGCCTGTAATCCTAGCACTTTGGGAGGCTGAGGTGGGCAGATTGCCTGAGCTCAGGAGTTCGAGACCAGCCGGGGCAACGTGGCAAAAATGCATCTCTACTAAAAATATGAAAAATTAGCCAGGCGTGGTGGCATGTACCTACCTGTAGTCCCAGCTACTCAGGAGGCTGAGGCAGGAGAATCACTTGAATCCAGGAGGCAGAGGCTGCAGTGAGGTGAGATTGAGCCACTGCACTCCAGCCTGGGTGACAGAGCAAGATTCCATCTCAAAAAAAAAAAAAAAAGGAAAAAAGAAAATGTTTTATATATTTAACGAATAATTTAAAACATATTATAGGCTGGGCACAGTGACTCAAACCTATAATCCCAGCACTTTGGGAGGTTGAGGTGGGTGGATTGCTTAAGCCCAGGAGTTTAAGACCAGCCTGGACAACATGATGAGACCCTGCCTCTAAAGAAAAGTTTAGTATAAGCTAGGCACTATTAAGTGTTTAAAATGTTAACTCATTTAATATGTATACCATACTCTATTTAATCAATTAAAACAGGGGCTGGGATGGGGAAGGGAGTTAAGCTAATTCAGCTCGTGTGGTCTGAGAGGGTCTCTTCTGGAAGGGGGCTGGTCTTTGAGAAGGGAACAGAATGAGCCAACCTCAATTTCCAGGACAAGCACTTCAGGCAGAGGACAAGTGCAAAGGCCCTGAGGCTGGCTAGACATTGGAGAAACAAAAAGAAGTGATGTATTATAAGCAGAGAATACAGTGGGCCAAGATGATGTCAAATTCAGCAACCAGTGGACAGATGCTGAAGGGCCTTGTAGGCCACCGCGAGGGGCTCAAATTTTATTACCAGGATAGTGGAAAGTCTTGTTCTGGAATCTTTATTATTTTATTTTATTGAGAGACAGGGTCTCACTGTGTTATCCAGGTTGGGGTGTGGTGGTGCCATCACAGCTCACTGCAGCCTCAACCTCCTGGGCTCAAATGATCCTCTCACCTCAGCCTCCTGAGTAGCTGGGACTACAGGCATGTGTGACCATGCCTGAATAATTTTTTTCTTTGGAGAGATGGGGTCTCACTATATTTCCCGCTATATTGAACTCCTGGGCTCAAGCGATCCTGCCTTTTTTGAGATAGAGTCTTGCCCTGTTGCCCAGGCTGGAGTATATGATCTCAGCTCACTGCAACCTCTGCCTCCCGGGTCCAAGCGATTCTCCCGCCTCGGCCTCCTGAGTAGCTGGGATTACAGGTGCATGCCACCATGCCTGGCTAATTGTTGTATTTTTAGTAGAGATGGGGTTTCACCATATTCAGGCTGCTCTCGAACTCCTGACTTCAGGATCCGCCTGCCTTGGCCTCCCAAAGTGCTGGGATTCCAGACGTGAGCCACTGCGCCCGGCAAGAACTTTTAAGTTTTCTTATCTATAGGATGTTGCAATCGTCATCTTTAAACATCAGACATGGAATCTTTATAGTCTTGCTATATATATATATATATATATATATTTTTTTTTTTTTTTTTTTTTTGACACTGAGTCTCACTTTATCGACCAGGCTGGAGTACAGTGGCACAATCTTGGCTCACTATGACCTCCACCTCCTGGGTTCAAGTGATTCTCCCGCCTCAGCCACCCAAGTGGCTGGGACTACAGGCGTGCACCACCACATCCAGTTAATTTTTTTTTTTTTTTTTTGAGACGGAGTCTTGCTCTGTCGCCCAGGCTGGAGTGCAGTGGGGAGATCTGGGCTCACTGCAACCTACGCCTTGTGGGTTCAAACAAGCAATTCTCTGCCACAGCCTCCCAACTATCTGGGATTACAAGTGCCCACCACCACGTCTGGCTAATTTTTGTATTTTTAGTAGAGAGGGGGTTTCACCATCTTGGCCAGGCTGGTCTTGAACTCCTGACCCCGTGATCCACCCACCTCGGTCTCCCAAAGTGCTGGGATTACAGGCGTGAGCCACCACGCCCGGCCGGTTAATTTTTATATTTTCTGTAGAGACAGGATTTCACCATGCTGGCTAGGCTGGTTTCAAACTCCTGACCTCAGGTGATCCACCCGCCTTGGCCACTGTGCCTGGTCAACAGTCTTTCTATTTTTATTCTAGGCTGGAGACCTTTGTCTCAAAAACAAAATGAGAATGCTCCCTGGAGTCTGTACTGATCCCTCTTCCCTCCCACCGTAGATTAGTTTTCTCCTTGCATTTAAAAAGACCTTTCTGGCTGGCATCCAGTGAATGAATTGTGGAGGAGGGGGAGAAGGAGAGAGGAAGCAGGTAGCTCAGTGGGGAGGCTACTGCAAAATCCTGGCAAGCAATGACAGTACCTTGGATCAGGGCTGGTGTCAGTTGGATCAGGGTGGTAGGGAAAGGAGGAAATGGATAAATTTGGAATGTATTTGGAGGTAGAGCCAGCAGGATTTGCTGACAAATTGGGTTTAAAGTCAAAGAGAGAAATCAAGGTTAACCCTGACAAATAAAAACAGATGTGGTCTCAGGCGAGTAGAGACATTATGCAAAAAGACTATTGCAACAGGGGGAAAGATGGCTGCAAAAACAATGAACAAGACCAGAATCTGATAACCCAGAAGGGCGTGTTGTCTAATGAAACTAATGTTTTCCCCTCCTCCTATTTTTTTTTTTTTTTTTTTTTTTGAGACGGAGTTTCACTCTTGTTGCCCAAGCTGGAGTGCAATGGCGCGATCTCAGCTCACTGCAACCTCCGCCTCCTGGGTTCAAGCGATTCTTCTGCCTCAGCCTCCCCGAGTAGCTGGGATTACAGGCATGCGCCACCACGCCTGGCTAATTTTGTGTTTTCAATAGAGACAGGGTTTCACCATGTTGGCCAGGCTGGTCTCAAACTCCTGACCTCAGGTGATCTGCCCACCTCGACCTCCCAAAGTGCTGGGATTACAGGCGTGAGACACCGCGCCCGGCCTCTCCTCCTATATTTTGTTGTCATCAGCAAGTGAAAAGATGGTGATACCTTTTACAGAGGTAAGGAAGGAGACAAGAGAAAGTATTCCCAGATGGGGTGGGAAGCTGGTAGAGCCCATTTTGCAGGAGGTGGGGGAATTGGGAATTCTTTTATATCCATGAAGTTTGAGATGTCTTAGCTCTCCCAGGGGTAGAACAGAGTGAGCAGATAGGCTCAAGGTTGGATTTGGGACATCCTAGAAACCTTCCAGAACAAGGCAAAGGAGGAACTGAGAACTGGCATTTACTTCATAGTAAGAGCATATGAGCCTCCCCACCCCTCCTCCTTTGGCTTCAGGGCACCCCTGGAGTGTTAGAGGCTAGAATCAATGCTAGAGAAGACCACAGTCAAGGATTCCCCAGACTCCAGGGAGCACTCTGGCTATGCTCTTGAGAGAAAGGGCTCTGGACTAGAATACAAATTGCACGATTGCAGGCTGTGTGCAGTGGCTCATGCCTGTAATCCCAGCACTGTGGGAGGCCGAGGTGGGTAAATCGCCTGAGGTCAGTAGTTCGAGACCAGCCTGGCCAACATGGTGAAACCCAGACTCCACTAAAAATACAAAAGTTAGCTGGGAGTGGTGGTGGGCACTTGTAATCCCAGCTACTCAGGAGGCTGAGACAGGAGAATCACATGAACCCAGGAGGCAGAGATTGCAGTGAGCCAAGATCGTGCCACTGCACTCCAGCCTGGGCAACAGAGTGAGACCCTGTCTCAAAAAAAAAAAAAAAAGGACTGTGAAAATTCTGAGTCTAATATTTTAAAACTCCAGCATACGCATGTCAAAGCTCATCTAATTATACTTTTTTTTTTTTTTTTTTTTTTTTTTGAGACAGAGTCTTGCTCTGTCGCCCAGGCTGGAGTGCAGTGGTGCAATCTCGGCTCACTGCAAGCTCCGCCTCCCGGGTTCACGCCATTCTCCTGCCTCAGCCTCTCCAAGTAGCTGGGACTACAGGCGCCCACCACCACGCCCGGCTAATTTTTTGTATTTTTAGTAGAGACGGGGTTTCACCGTGGTCTCAATATCCTGACCTCGTGATCCGCCCGCCTCGGCCTCCCAAAGTGCTGGGATTACAAGCGTGAGCCACCGCGCCCGGCTAATTATACACTTAAGAGGTATGCATTTCATTGTATATAAGATACCTTGAGGAACAAAAAGTATCTGTAAACAAATACTGAACTCTAGCTACTGAAATGCATGCTGATGTATTTGGGAGTGAAGTGTACTGGTGTCTGCAACTGACTTTGAAATGCTTTAAAAAAATCAATGGATAGGCAAAATGAATAGATATGTAATGAAAAATGGGCCAGGCACAGTGGCTCATGCCTGTAATCCCAGCACTTTGGGAGGCTGAGAAGATCACCTGAGGTCAGAAGTTTGAGACCAACCTGGTCAACATGGCAAAAACCCCGTCTCTACTAAAAATACAAAAAATAGCCAGGCATGGTGGTGCACGCCTGTAATCGCAGCTACCTGAGAGGCTGAAGCAGGAGAATTGCTTGAACCTGGGAGGCGGAGGTTGCAATGAGCCGAGATTGCATGCCATTGCACTCCACTCTGGGCAACAGAGTGAGACTCTATCTCAAACAAAAAACAAACAAACAAAAAAAGAATAGATAGGTAACAAAGAAAGGATAATAAAATGGTGGAATCTGATGGGTATACAGGTGTTCACTGTATGTTTGAAATTTTAATATTTTTATAATAAAATATGAAATGAAAATGCAAAGCAAACAAAGTAACCGCCCTGCTGAAAACCCCTCCAGCTTCTGTTTGCAATAGAAATAAAATGCAGTCTTTTCTAAGACCTTGCAAGATGGCCCCTGCAGACTTCATGAATCTTATCTCCTAAATTCAATCTTTGAATTTATAAAAAATATTTATTGAGTGCCTACTGTGTGTCAGGCACTGCACTATATGCTGGGGATACAGCAGTGAACCAAACCTACAATAATTCCTACAGAAATGGCTCTAACATTCTTCCTTCTCAAGAAGCCCATTCCCCTGGCAGGCCTTCTCACTTCCTGAAATTGTCTTCATCTCATCTTCATCTGCATGTAGATATGAGCTCAGGGAGGTCAGAGCCCTTCTCTCCATCGCTCATAGCTGCACCCTCGGGTCTAGAACAAGGTCTTGTTTATAGTAAGACCTCAATAACAATTAGTTGCCGAAATATTAGCTAACATCTATTTAGTGCTTGTTACATGTGCACCTGCGTCTGCTTTAAATGGTGTGCACAGATGTACTATTTAATACTGAAAACTAGCCCCATTTTACAAGGCTAACAGAGGCACAGAGGGATTAGGCTGTGAACCCAAGCAGTCTGGCTTCAGCCATCACCGTCCTAACCACTCTACAAACTGCCTCTAAATGAATGAATGAATGAATGAATGACTCAATCATTCTAACTGGCCCAAGTCGAAATCTTAACTCTGCCACTCAGCCAAGTTGACCTGGGGCCAACCGATTTATCTCCCTGGACTTCAGATTTTCTATCCTTAAAGGTCAAGTTCTTTCTCTGGGTTCGTGAAGATGTAAGATGCTGGAGAAAATTGGCTCAAAGACACCCCATACACGCACGCACACACGAACCCACATCCGAACAATGAGGGAGGTAGGAGCTGGGGAGAGTGGCGCGGGGTCACCGCCAGATGCAGGGCGTGGCAACCTCCAGGCGGCCAAAGTCTCTGGCTTCCAGGTTCTTCTGTTTGCTTACTCCCTATCCGGGGGCCCAAGGCGCTGTCTCCGCCGCCCAAGCCCCGCGTAAACCTGGGTGACCTCGGAGACATCCGTTGGAGCATGAGTTCCCGACATCAGGCGGCGGCGGTGGTATGGGAGAAACCCGGCGGCGGGGAAATAAGCCTGCCCAGGAGGCAGGGGGCTGGGCTAACTGCCCCGCCCCGCGCCTGACTTCGTTGGGGAGGGAGACGCCCGGCTCCCGCCCCTAACTAGCCCAGCCGCGCGGAGCGCCTGGGAGAGGAGAAGGAGCCGACCTGCCGAGATGGAGGCGACCGGCACCTGGGCGCTGCTGCTGGCGCTGGCGCTGCTCCTGCTGCTGACGCTGGCGCTGTCTGGGACCCGGGCCCGAGGCCACCTGCCCCCCGGGCCCACGCCGCTACCACTGCTGGGAAACCTCCTGCAGCTACGGCCCGGGGCGCTGTATTCAGGGCTCATGCGGGTAAGGGGCTCTGGGGACGTCCTGGCTAGGGGCGGGGGGATCCCTGGGAGAGAAACCCGAGTGCCAGGGCGAAGGGCTTTTCGGGTATCCTAGAGAGGAGGCAGGGGCAGGGGTCCCAAGGCAAAGGGGCTGCAGCTGTCCTGGGGTTGGGGGCAGGAGCAGGTTGTCCAGGGCTGAGAAGGGGAGAGGTGCCCGGGAGAGAGGATCGTGGGGTGGGGGACCAGGGCTAGGAGGGGCAGAGACCTCTGCCTACAGAATCCTGGGAAGGTGATGGGCAGGGACCGAGGCTGAGAGAGACAGGAGTCCTCCAGCCGAGGAGAAGCTGATGCGGCTGGGCTTGTCCCAGAGGGAGAGGTAGCTGGAGCCATACAGGTGGGGCATGCTGAAGAGGGCACAAAGAAGAAAAGGGGGAGGCGCCCCTGCGGGGAGTTGGAGGCAGAGAAGAGGCTGGAGGGTTGCAGGCTCAGCGAGGGGGTCCCCCGAAGGAATCTGCCAGCAGAGAATGCAGGATGGGAGGATGGGTGGAGCTCAGCTGGGAGTTCCTGGGACGGGGGAGGAAGGAGAGCAAGAAAGAAGGCAGAGACAGCCCCAGCCTTAGGGGATAGCAGGTGGGAGTGGGAAGAGGCCTGAAGTTTCCCATTCAGAAGGATTCTGGGTGACTTCAAGGACGTAGAAAAAAGGGTGAGGTCTTGGGGAAGAGATGGGGTGGATACTCAGCAGTGTCTGCTCCAGAATTTCAGGGTTTTGTGGTGACTGAAAGGGGTGGCTGGATTTTTGGGGGGCAGGGAGGGCCCTAAGGAATTAGGGGAGACCCAAACTGCTTCTGGATTGCCCAGCGTCAGAGGTTAGGGTTCAGCAGGAAGCAAGGGAAAGGCAGGAAGTTGGGGGATGCCACTGAAGGATGTACTGGGGGAGGAGGCCCGGGAGCCTAGTGCAAAAAGAGAACTGAGCCTCAGCTATTTCTGCTGGGATGGGGGCAGATTCCTGGTAGAGGGTGTAGAAGCTAGACCCGGTGGCTCCTCAAGTGACAGGGGCCATGATGGAGACACCTTAGCTGGAAGAGGTCACAGCACCCTCCTCTTTCTTCCTCCCTGCCCCCAGCTGAGTAAGAAGTACGGACCGGTGTTCACCATCTACCTGGGACCCTGGCGGCCTGTGGTGGTCCTGGTTGGGCAGGAGGCTGTGCGGGAGGCCCTGGGAGGTCAGGCTGAGGAGTTCAGCGGCCGGGGAACCGTAGCGATGCTGGAACGGACTTTTGATGGCCATGGTAAGTCAAGGGCTGCTAGGCCTTCTGCTCACAGCCTGCCACCACTTACTGGTGTGTGACCTTTGCACATGGCTTAGTCCCTCTGTTTCCTCATCTGTAAAATGGAGTGATAACAGTGCCCATCTGCCGGGCACAGTGGCTTGTGCCTGAAATCCCAACACTTTGGGAGGCGGAGGTGGGTGGATCACTTGAGGTCAGGAGTTCGAGACCAGCCTGGCCAACATGGCGAAACCCTGTCTCTACTAAAAATATAAAAATTAGCTGGGCATGGTGGTGCGTACCTGTAATCCCAGATACTTGGGAGGCTGAGGCAGGAGAATCGCTTGAACCCGGGAGGCAGAAGTTGCAGTGAACCAAGATCGTGCCACTGCATTCCAGTCTGGGCAACAGAGTGAGCCTCCATCTCAAACAGACAAAAAGCAGTGCCCATCATGTAGGATTGAGTGATTGAGTGAGGACTAAGCCTTGTGCAAAGTGAGCACTCACTAATCACCAGGTTGTAGTATCAGTGATAACCATCAATGATCCAGGTAAAGCCCTGAGGGTTCAGAAAGATGCCGGAGTGCTTTCAAGGTGCTGGGGATTGGTGGGCAAGCCCTTGAATAATAGAAACAGTTCTCTGTGTTACAACAGAAAGCAGGAGGCCCATGCTGGGTGCTGCCAGGAACTCAGTAGGGACTACGACAGCACCGGTGCTGCTTCCCCAGTGCACCTATGCCAGTGGGGAAACAGACTCACCACACAGTGCCAGCCCAGAGTGGTCAGGGCCAAGATGGGGAAGCACGGGGAGAAAGGTCAGGGTGGGATGGGGAGGGGTCAGGGCAAGAGGGGTCAGGGCCAGGCTGAGGGAAGCCCTGGGACTATAGGAATTTAGAGGAGGTACCTGACCCGGCTTGTTTGGTGAGGGAGATTCAGGAAGTCTTCCTGGAAGAGAGGCTGTCGGAGCTGAGACTCATAAGATGGGTGGGGAGGGTGTTCCACGCAGAAAGACCAGCACCTACAAAAGCATGACTTTGAGAGAAGCATTCATCCATTCAGCTGATGAATTTTCAGGCTGGGCACGGTGGCTCATGCCTATAATCCCAGCACTTTGGGAGGCTGACTTGAGCCTAGGCATTTGTGATAAGCCTGGGCAACATGGTGAGATCCTGCCTCCACAAAACAAACAAACAAGCAAAAAATCATTGTACCTGGTCCTGTACTGAGTACCAGGTACATAGAAATGACTCAGGCAGATATAGAGTCCTCTCTGACTCTGGGAGAGGCGGGCTTGTACTGCAGTAAGACAATAGAGGGAGGGAATATAATTCTAAAATGAGAGGTACAGATCTGAGAGCAAACACAGGGCACAGGCATACGTACAAGGGTAAAGAGGGAATCAGGGAAGGCTTCTCAGAGGAGGTGACATTTGAGCCAGGACATGAAGGATGAACAAGTTAGTTCACCAAGGATGGGATGGAAAGGGGTAAGAGTGATGGAGGCAGAGGGAACTGCAGGATCATAGGCCTAGACAGGGGATCCTGACCCCCTTGAGGAAGTGAGAAAAGACCAGCGCAGTCATAGTGGGTTAAGTAACAAAGCTGAGAATCCAGGGAAATCCCTGGTCATGCAGGGCCTGTGAGTCACGCCAGAGTGTTTGGGCTTTTGTTTTTCCTGGGAGCAGTCGATTTTAAGCAGGGAACATCTGTATTCGGAGTTGGGAAGATCCTGTGGTTGCTGCCTGAAGGGGATGAAACTGGAGGCTAGGAGCCCAGGGTGATAGGGAGGATCCAGGGTGATGGGGAGGCTGGGAGGTCCAGGGTGATGGACCAGGGCTGGGGCCAGGGGATGGGGAGTAAGGAGTAATTGGGAGAGGCCTGGGGCTCTGACCAAGGAATGGATGGTGGGCTGAAACAGGGAGAGGAGAGATGCTGAGGCCACTTTGGAACACAGTAGGGCAAGGACAAGAGACACTCAAGGGGAGGTGCCCAAGAGACCACAACAGGCTGGCATTGGACAGGGAGGGTCTGTCTGGAGCACCTGCTTGGATAAGGGAGGAAAATGGTGCAGTTCCATCCTCTTCCCTCTCTGTTCAACCTCCAAACTACATGGGGCACAGAACCCAGTGGGACTCCATAAATGATGGGATGAGTGGATGGAAGGAAGGAAGGAGGAAAGAACTCTTCATTCATCCTGGTTATTTACAGAACAGGCCAGGTGCGGTGCTCACGCCTGCCATTCTGGCACTTTGGGAGGCTGAGGCGGGTGGATTACCTCAGGTCAGGAGTTCAAGACCAGCCTAGACAACATAGAGAGACCCCATCTCTACTAAAGATATAAAAATTAGCTGGGCATAGTGGCATATGCCTGTAATCCCAGCCAGTTGGGAAGCTGAGAATCGCTTGAACCCGGGAGGCAGAGGTTGCAGTGAGCTGAGATCGTGCCATTGCAGTCCAGCCTGGGCGACAGAGCAAAACCTCGTCTCAGTAATAATAATAATTACAAAACAGAAGGAGCCTGGGTCATCCCAGCTACCTACTTTTCAGGAGAATGTACTCTCCCTTACCCAAGGGCAAAGGATGGGAGAACCAGTTTGATTATGCATTTATTGAGCACCTACTGAGTCCTCATCCCTGGGCTAGGCTGGAATGGACTCAGATGGAGCCTGAAGAGTCCCCCTCAGGGAACCTCACTAGAAAGAAGGAGGAATCGGCCAGGCGCGGTGGCTCACGCCTGTAATCCCAACACTTTGGGAGGCTGAGGCGGGCGGATCACGAGGTCAGGAGATCGAGACCATCCTGGCTAACACAGTGAAACCCCGTCTCTACTAAAAATACAAAAAATTAGCCGGGCGTGGTGGTGGGCGCCTGTAGTCCCAGCTACTCAGGAGGCTGAGGCAAGAGAATTGCTTGAATCCGGGAGGCAGAGGTTACAGTGAGACAAGATCACGCCACTGCACTCCAGCCTGGGCAACAGAGTGAGACTCCGTCTCAAAAAAAAAAGAAAGAAAGGAAAGAGGGGGAATTGGGAGAGGGGCCGGTCCCTCTTTGAGTCTACCCTTCTGCGCAGGGGTTTTCTTCTCCAACGGGGAGCGGTGGAGGCAGCTGAGGAAGTTTACCATGCTTGCTCTGCGAGACCTGGGCATGGGGAAGCGAGAAGGCGAGGAGCTGATCCAGGCGGAGGCCCGGTGTCTGCTGGAGGCATTCCAGGAGACAGAAGGTCAGCACGGCAGGGGGGTCACCCCAGGGTCTCCAGCCGAGTGAAAGGGAAAACTCTCCTACTGTGGCTGGGGGTGGCCCCAACCCAGCTCCTGGAATGGGCAGGAGGGGAAGCCTTGAACTCTAGGGCTGGGCTGGGGGCTCTGTTCACCGCCACCTTCTGTCTCTGTCCCACTGTCTCTCCCAGGCTGTCATGACATCTCTCTGTGTGTCCCTGGTGCTATCATCCCATTCTTCCTGGGTCTCCATCTCTCTCTCTCTGTCTCTTTTCTTTCTCTCCCCTTTCCTCTATTTTTCGAGCCCTAAGTCTATCTCTGTTTCTGTCTCCCTGTCCGTGTGATGGTCACTCTGTTTCTTTCTCCCTGTCTGTTTCTCTGTCCCTATCTGTCTGTCTCCTTTGCCTGTTCAGCTCTCTCCCTGCGCTGTCCATCCATCTGTCTTTCCCTGCCTCCCTGTCTCTCTCTGGTTGGCTTCAGCCCCAACCTGCTCCCCTCTGCCTGGCTCCATCACAGCCTACCTCCCTGCCCCCATTCCCCCCAGGACGCCCATTCGATCCCTCCCTGCTGCTGGCCCAGGCCACCTCCAACGTAGTCTGCTCCCTCCTCTTTGGCCTCCGCTTCTCCTATGAGGATAAGGAGTTCCAGGCCGTGGTCCGGGCAGCTGGTGGTACCCTGCTGGGAGTCAGCTCCCGGGGGGGTCAGGTGAGTGGGTGGGACCCCTCTCCAACTACCTTCCCTGAAGGTTCCTGCCCAGGTCCCATGAGAACTAGCTGCCCTTCTCCCCACAGACCTACGAGATGTTCTCCTGGTTCCTGCGGCCCCTGCCAGGCCCCCACAAGCAGCTCCTCCACCACATCAGCACCTTGGCTGCCTTCACAGTCCAGCAGGTGCAGCAGCACCAGGGGAACCTGGATGCTTCGGTCCCCACACGTGACCTTGTCGATGCCTTCCTGCTGAAGATGGCACAGGTGCGGGAAGGGTGCAGGGACCCCCTCTCTGAATGGATGTGGTGACCTGGCAAGTCCCCAGCTAGGTGTCCCTGGGGACCTTGATTGGGTTCCTCTCTCTTTCTCTTTCTGCATGTCTCTGTGAGTATGAGTGTCTCTGTGCATGTGTGTGCATCCCTTCTCTGCACATCTGTCTGTCCCTTTCAGGGCGTTGCTCTCACTGCCTTTCCCGCCCCCGACCTGGGCATTTGTGCTGGGCTCTCTGTCTCTCCAGCATCTCTCCTCTTTCTCCCTCCCACCTTGGCCCTTGTGTTCAGGCCCCATGCCCAGGGCCCTACACCAGCAATCCCCAGGATCACTTCATCCTGTCCCCTGCAAGCTCCCCAGACTTTTATGTAAATTCACAATTTTATGTGAATTACAGTCATTTATTAGGAAGCCTTGCAATATCAAGTTATGTTAATAAAGTCCACTTTATTAATTATATGAGAACAATATTTCTTTTCCTTTTTTTTTTTTTCTTTTCTTTTTAAAGAGACAGGATCTCTTTCTGTTGCCCAGGCTGGAGTACAGTTGCAAAATCATAGCTCACTGCAACCTTGAACTCCTGGGCTCAAGCAATCCTCCTGACTCAGGCTCCTGAGTAGCTGGGACAACAGGTGTGCACCATCACACCTGGCTAAAATTTTTTTTTTTTTTCTTTGTAGAGATGGACTCTCACTATGTTACCCAGGCTGGTCTTGAATTCCTGGGCTCACATAATCTTCCTGCTGCCGTGAACTCCCAAAGTGCCGGGACTATAGGCCTAAGACACCACGCCCTATTAAGTAAACTAGAATTAAGGTGACTCCTAAGGAAATAAATAGTTTTTAATTGTATGAGCTTTGGAAGAATGGGGCCACATTCTTTAATTAAATGCAGCCTACCTGTTTGTGGAGAAAGAAGAATTTTTGTTAGCCCTATTGTTCCATTTCTTTTCTCTTTTATTGAATTTTTTTTTTAGTTTTAACTATAGTAAAATACACATAACATTTACCATCTTAACCATTTTTAGGTATGCAGTACAGTAGTGTTAAGTACATTCACACTGTTATGCAATCAGTCTGCAGAACTCTTCATGTTGCAAAGCTGAAACTCTATACCCATTAAACAACTGCCTGTTCCTCCCTCCCCCAACCCCTGGCAATCACCTTTTTTTTTTTTTTTTTTTTGAGACAGAGTCTCGCTCTGTCACCCAGGCTAGAGTGCAGTGGCTCGATCTCGGCTCACTGCAAGCTCCGCCTCCCGGGTTCACGCCATTCTCCTGCCTCAGCCTCCCGAGCAGCTGGGACTACAGGCACCTGTCACCACACCTGGCTAATTTTTTGTATTTTTAGTAGAGATGGAGTTTCACCGTGTTAGCCAGGCTGATCTCAAACTCCTGGCCTCAAGTGATCCACCTTCCTCAGCCTCCCAAAGTGCTGGGACTACAGGTGTGAGCCACTGTGCCTGGCCAGGAAGTAGACTCTTGATATTAGTTCTCTCTGGTTGAAATGTTTTTAAAAATGAAAGAGAATGACTACTAACAAAAACACAGGAAGTTATAAGGGTTGATGAAGATGTGGAGACTTTGAAACCCATGTACACCATTGGTGGGAATGTGAAATGATGCAGCCCTGTGGAAAATGGTACAGCAGTTACCTTTAGGTCAGGAGTTTGAAACCAGCCTGGCCAACATACAGAAACCCCGTCTCCATTAAACGTACAAAAATTAGCCAGGCATGGTGGTGCGCACCTGTAATCCCAGCTACTCAGGAGGCTGAGGCAGGAGAATTGCTTGAACCCAGGAGGCGGAGGTTGCAGTGAGCCGAGATCGTGCCACTGCACTCAGCCTGGGCAACAAAGCAAGACTCTGTCTCAAAAAAAAAAAAAAGTCTACTTCCCAACCTTCCCAAAAATTTATCTAAACCCCGTGACAAAACTTTAACTTGTGTTGCCAACCCCAGGCTTGGCTGTTCTGGACATTTACTTCCCGAAGGCTGTGTTCTCTCAGCCCATCTGCCTGGTTTCTTTCAGGAGGAACAAAACCCAGACACAGAGTTCACCAACAAGAACATGCTGATGACAGTCATTTATTTGCTGTTCGCTGGGACGATGACGGTCAGCGCCACAGTCGGCTATACCCTCCTGCTCCTGATGAAATACCCTCATGTCCAAAGTAAGAGCCTTTTCCACTTGCCAGGCCTTGGGAACAGAAGTCAGGGTTCCAGGCTGAGCAAGGTGGCTCATGCCTATAATCCCAGCACTTTGGGAGGCTGAAGTGGGCCGATCACCTGAGAACAGGAGTTTAAGACCAGCCTGGCCAACATAGTGAAACCCCATCTCTACTGAAAATACAAAAATTAGCGGGCGTGGTGGCATGCACCTGTAATCCCAGCACTCGGACGGCTGAGGAATGAGAATTGCTCGAGCCCAGGAGGTAGAAGTTGCAGTGAGCTGACATCACACCACTGCACTCCAGCCTGGGTGACAGAGTGAGACACCGTTTCAAAAAAAAAAAAAAAGAGAGTTCTAGAGGGAAGAGTGGGTGGGCCAAGCAGACAGGCTGAGTTAGATCTTTGAGGCATCGATGGGCATGGCATTTGAGATGTCGAGGAGCCAGAAGAGGTTCAGGAGTTGCTGATTGCAGTATGAGGCATAGTGAAAGACAAGGCGGGTGTCTGTGGGCCTCGTCGCCTTAGCGATACATTAGGTGCCTTATCTTGAGCCATGGGGAGCAATGGAATGACTTTGAGTAGGGGAGGGCAAGGTCAAATTGGTTTTTTATTTTTATTTTTTATTTTTTTGTGGGAGATAGACTCTCACTCTGTTGCTCAGGCTGGGGTGCAGTAGTGCGATCTCAGCCCACTGCAACCTCCAGCCTCCCGGGTTCAAGCAATTCTCCTGCCTCAGCCTCCTGAGTAGCTAGGATTACAAGCGTGCACCACCACGCCCAGCTAACTTTTCTATGTTTAGTAGAGGCAGGGTTTCCCCAGGTTGGCCAGGCTGGTCCCGAGCTCCTGACCTCATGTGATCTGCCCACCTTGGCCTCCCAAAGTGCTGGGATTACAGGCATGACCCAAGGCGCCCAGCCCAACTCCAGCATTTTAGGGTCAGGCAGCTGCTGTGGGCCATGGGGATGGGCTGACCTGGAATATGGGAGTTGAGGTCCTGGTAGTGTTGCAGGAGTGGAACCAGCTGTGACTTCCAGCAGTGACTTGGATTCTCTGAGTCTCAGTTTCCTCACCTAGGAAATGGGGATAGATAACAATACCTACCTCACAAGGGTGCTGTGGGAATTAAGAAAGTGTGGATGAGCCAGGCATGGTGGCTTATGCCTGTAATCCCAGCACTTTGGGAGGCTGAGGTGGGAGGATCACTTGAGGCTAGGAGTTCAAGATCAGCCTGGGCAACATGATGAGGCCCTGTCTCTACCAAAAATAGAAAAATTAGCTGGGCGTGGTGGTGTGTGCCTGTGGTCATAGCTACTCAGGAGACTGAGGTGGAAGGATCACTTGAGCCCAGGAGGTGAGGTGAAGGCTATTACAGTGAGCTGTCATTGTACTACTGTACCAGCCTGGGCAACAGAGTAAGACCTGTCTCAAAGAAAAAAGAGAGAGAGAGAAGGCCGGGTACGGTGGCTCACATCTGTAATCCCAGCACTTTGGGAGGCCAAGGCAGGTGGATCACCTGAGGTCAGGAGTTCGAGACCAGCCTGGCTAACATGGTGAAACCCTGTCTCTACTGAAAATACAAAAATGAGCTGGGCATGATGGCAGGCGTCTGTAGTCCCAGCTACTCGGGAGGCTGAGGTGGGAGAATCTCCTAAACCCGGGAGGCGGAGTTACAGTGAGCCAGGATTGTGCCGCTGCACTCCAGCCTGGGTGACAGAGCATGTAATCCCAGCTACTCAGGAGGCTGAGGCAGGAGAATCGCTTGAATCCGGGAGGCAGAGGTTGTGGTGAGCTGAGATCGCACCATTGCACTCCAGCCTGGGCAACAAGAGCAAAACTCTGTCGCAAAAAAAAAAAAAATAAAATGAAATGAAATGAAATAAAATAAAATAAGAGAGAGAGAGAAGATAGATGGAACACCCAACACACAAGATGTGTGGTCTTTGGGCTCAGTGAGGGCTGGGGGACCACTCCTCCCCACCTGTCAGCCTCACCCCAAACTACAGCTATGCAAGCAGATGGGCTTCTGAGAGGAGGATCCCTGGGCCCTACCCCCGTCTGACTCCCGCCCTCCTCTTGCTTGCAGAGCGGGTACGTGAGGAGCTGAATCGGGAGCTGGGGGCTGGCCAGGCACCAAGCCTAGGGGACCGTATCCGCCTCCCTTACACCGACGCGGTTCTGCATGAGGCGCAGCGGCTGCTGGCGCTGGTGCCCATGGGAATACCCCGCACCCTCATGCGGACCACCCGCTTCCGAGGGTACATCCTGCCCCAGGTGGGTATGTGTATGGCTGCCGCCCATGGTTCTCTGGCTTGGGGCCTGAGCCCAGGTGGGTTGCTGTCAGTGTCTCCCTGACTTTTTCTTGATCTTAGTGTCTCTCTCTCTCTCTCTCTCTCTATCTCCCTCTTTCTCTCTGTCTCTGTCTTCCTCCTCCACTCCTACCCCCCTGCATCTTTCTCCTTCTTCTTTCTCTGACACCCCCTCCCTTTCTGCATAATTTTTTTCTTTTTTTGAGACAGAGTCTTGCACTGTTGCCCTGGCTGGAGTGCAATGGCGTGATCTCGGCTCACTGCAACCTCCGCCTCCCAGGTTCAAGCGATTCTCCTGCCTCACCCTCCCGAGTACCTGGGATTACAGGTGCCCACCACCATGCCCGGCTAATTTTTTGTGTTTTTAGTAGAGACGGGGTTTCATTATATTGGTCAGGCTGGTCTTGAACTCCTGACCTTGTAATCTGCCCACTTCGGCCTCCCAAAGTGCTGGGATTACAGGTGTGAGCCACCGCACCCAGCCACGCTTTCTGCATCTTTTAACTCTTTCTGTTTCTTTTTGATTTGTGTTGTCTTGCCCTTTGACTCTATCTCTGGGCCCCATCTGCCCCACAGATCTCCTAATTCTACCTCCTTCCAAGGTGGTCGGGACAATCGAATGAGGTAACATACAGAGAAGCAGTTTGAAAACTGAGGAGCAAGTCCAGGACTAAGGGAAGCCCTCTTGACCCTTAGCCCCTGTTGCAGACGCATTCTCTCCTCTGTCTCTCTCCCTCAATCTCAGTGCCCTTCACTAGAGAGCAGCTCCAACGCAGAACCAAAAGGGGGCGATGTTTCCCCAGAAACCCCAGTAGTTTAGTGCAAGCAGCTCCCTCCTCCACCTTCACTGCAGAATCAAACCTATGGCAGTTAAGATCCAGTGCTGTTATGCCGCTATTTTCTTTTTCTTCTTCTTTTTTTTTTTTTTTTTTCCCGAGATGGAGTCTTGCTCTGTTGCCCAGACTGGAGTGCAGTGGCACAATCTTGGCTCACTACAACCTCCGCCTCCCAGGTTCAAGCAATTCTTTTGCCTCAGCCTCCTGGGTAGCTGGGATTACAGGTGTATGCCACCACACCCGGCTAATTTTTGTCTTTTTAGTAGAAATGGGGTTTCACCATGTTGGTCAGGCTGGTCTCAAACTCCTGACCTCATGATCTGCCTGTCTCGGCCTCCTAAAGTGCTGGGATTACAGGCGTGAGCCACTGCATCCGGCCTACCCCCTCCTGTTTTGTAGATGGGGCCTTGGGCAAATCACTTCCCCCTCTGAACCTCAATATATCCCTCCTCTACATTAGAAACAATAATAGTATCAACTTGAAGCTGTAAGATAATGCTTGTACAACAAACACCAACTCAGCTCTTGGGAACCCGTCCTGTGTACCAAGCAGCAACGATTTAATGATGACAATGACAGGTATCCAGGCTTCAGGACCTGCTCTGCACTGGCGGTTATTCTGAATGCTTTGCATATCTATTATCTCATTTAATCTTTAAAGCAACCCTGTACCATTATCATGCCCATCTTACAGATAAGGAAACAGAGCTTAAAAGTTTTTAGAGGATTTGCCAAGGTCGCCCAGCCTGCAAATAGTAGAGGCAGGATTTGAACTCAGAGCCTATGACTTAACTACTATTCTTTGCCTTTCTTTCTTTCTTTCTTTCTTTCTTTCTTTCTTTCTTTCTTTCTTTCTTTCTTTCTTCCTTTCTCCCTTCCTCCCTTCCTCCCTTCCTCTCTTCCTCCCTTCCTCCCTTCCTCTCTTTCTCTCTTTCTCTCTTTCTCTCTCTTTTTTTTTTTTTTTTTTTTTTTTTGAGACGGGTCTCCTCTGTCCCTGGATGCGTGCCTCTCCTCACTGCAAGCTCGCTTCGTTCGCATTCTCCTCTAGCTTCCGTGCTGGACTACAGGCGTCCGCCCTCCGGTATTTTTTTTTTTTTAGACTTTCGTGTCTCTCCTGACTCGTGGCCCCCCCCTCCCAGTGCTGGTACACGGACCACCCCCCGCCCTCTCCTCTCTTCTACAGGTCTCCTTGTCTCCCAGGCTGGGGTGCAGTGGTACAAGCATAGCTCACGGCAGCCTTGAACTCCTAGGCTCAAGTGATCCTCCCACCTCAGCCTCCTGAGCAGCTGGGACTACGGGCTCATGCCACCATGCCTGGCTAATTTTTTAATTTTTCATAGAGACAAGGTCTTGTTATATTGCCCAGGCTGGTCTCAAACTCCTGGGCTCAAACGCTTCTCTCACCTCAGCCTCCCACATGGCTGGGATTGCAGGCATGAGCCACTGCACGCCACTCAACACTCCACCAATGTTGATGCCATTATGTTTTGTGAACCAGTGTCCCTGGCACCCCAGACTTGTACTCCACACTCGAGGACCAAATAGACTGGGGTGGGAAGGGGTTTATGGTTTGATTATTATTTCCCCTCAGGGCACGGAGGTCTTCCCCCTCCTTGGCTCCATCCTGCATGACCCCAACATCTTCAAGCACCCAGAAGAGTTCAACCCAGACCGTTTCCTGGATGCAGATGGACGGTTCAGGAAGCATGAGGCGTTCCTGCCTTTCTCCTTAGGTATCTGCTGCAGCCCTGGGTATCACAAGCAGGTGCTGGCAAACTCCAGGCATCTGTGCCAGCTGGGGGCACCCTTCTGCACCCTGGGCTTACTGTTGGCCCCTCTACCTGCTGTTCTCCCCATGGGCCTGGGTGTGAGGAGGACTGGCTCAGCCCTGTCTCTCTCTCCTCTCACCAGGGAAGCGTGTCTGCCTTGGAGAGGGCCTGGCAAAAGCGGAGCTCTTCCTCTTCTTCACCACCATCCTACAAGCCTTCTCCCTGGAGAGCCCGTGCCCACCAGGCACCCTGAGCCTCAAGCCCACCATCAGTGGCCTTTTCAATATCCCCCCAGCCTTCCAGCTGCAAGTCCGTCCCACTGACCTTCACTCCATCACGCAGACCAGATGAAGGAAGGCGACTTGGAAGTGGTGGGTGCCCGGGACCCTCACTTGGGGCATGGACAGCCCCAAGTGGGCATGGACAGGGTTAATGTCTCCAGAGTGTACACTGCAGGCAGCCGCATTTACACACCTGCAGCTGTTTTCCGGAGTCTGTCCCACGGCCCACACACTCACTTGACTCATGCTGCTAAGATATACAACCACACAGCCATACACAACTACAAGGGCCAAAAAGCAACTGATGCGTTAGCTTTCCACAGACATAAATATAGTCCATCTGCAATCACAAGCACATAGCCAGCTAACCCACCAACTCCCCTGGATCTGCAACCCACACGTGGGAGTCTGGCTGTCACCTTCACAAGCCACAGAAACAGCCACACATGTTCACAGCTCATACACCCTCTCCATTCATCAAACTTCTCAGTGTCCCTGTCTCTGGTGCCTGGCACAGGGAACAGCATGCCCCCTCCGGGGTCATGCCACCGAGAGACTGTCACTGTCTATGGCCCCGACTCACACTCCCTCTCGTGGCTGCACCACTCTCCCGGCCTGTGACCACCGATGTCCACACACCCCCAACCACTGGTCCACACAGCTACCCACGTACGACATCATCCTGGCTCCCCAGAGTATCTTCCCACTGAGACACGCCGCTCCCACGGAGGCACAGTCCCCAGCCACCTCCGCAACTGCAGCCCTCAGTCACCCCTTTTTAAGCACCCTGATTCTACCAAGTGCAAACACATCTGGGTCTGCAATTATGCACAGACTTTGGACATACGAGGACCCTCAGACCAGAGGAACACCCGCCCAACCCCAACACGTGCTTATGTAACCATGTGGAAAGCAGCCCCTGCTGCCCCTCCACACACATGTACACACTCACTGATCTACAGCCCCTATTCAGCGTCAGAGTCCCCACCAGACCCAGTGGAAGGGGTTAGAGAACAAGTAGGGGCCAGTTTCCAATTCACCCTGTCAGGGAGTGAGCCGGATCTGACGTTCCTTGTGACTTAAGGGTCTGGCTTGGGAATTAAAGTTTGTTTCTGGCCTTTAGCCTACTGCGTGTGTGACCCGTGTCAGTCACTGTGAGTAAGGGGTGGGGACAGGGGAGTCCACCCCTCCCCTGAGGCTGGGCGGGAGCTGAAAAACATGGCCACCGCCCGCCCTGGCTGTTGACATCAGGACCAGATGTGGAGCTGGGAGGAGGGGCAGGACTGGGGACGCCCTGGGCCTCGTTTCCAAAAAGGGCCAAGGTGTCCGGCGGTGGGAAGTGGGCAAGGAAAGGGTAACACAAGCTGGACTGTGGACCTTGGGGGCTTCCTCAGCCAGGGAAAGCCTGAAGCCAACTAGATCCAGACCCTACAGACTCTTCAAACTTGAAAGCATAAGAACTCTTCAAACTTGAGCACAGGAACTAGCTTGCAACACAGACTCTAAGCCCACTTCCACTTCTTCCACCTTTTTCTCTTGCCTCCCCTTCACAAGGAAACCAGAGGCATTTGTAAATTTTTTTTTTTTTTTTTTTTTTTTTGAGACAGGGTCTCACTCTGTCACCCAGGCTGGAGTGCAGTGGTGTGATCTTGGCTCACTGCAGCCTCCGCCTCCGGGTTCAAGCAATTCTCCTGCCTCAGCCTCCCAAGTAGCTGGGATTACAGGTGTGCACCACCACGCCCGGCTAATTTTTGTATTTTTAGTAGAGATGGGGTTTCACCATGTTGGCCAGGCTGGTCTTGAACTCCTGACCTCAGATAATCTGCCCACCTCGGCCTCCCAAAGTGCTGGGATTACAGGCGTGAGTCGCTGCTAGATAAATTTCTTATCTAGCAAAGAAGTTTGCAAACATACAAAGTAGAAAGATACAGTGAGCCCCCAGGTGCCCATCACCTAGCCTCATTTCAATAGTCACCAACTTTCTGCAGCTTTTACTTCATCTATATCCTTTTCTGCCTCTTTTTTTTTTTTTTTTTTTTTGAGATGGGGTTTTGCTTTGTTGCCCAAGCTGGGGTGCAGTAGCATGATCATAGTTCACTGTGGCCTCGGACTCCTAGGCTCAAGTGATCCTCCCGCCTTGGCCTCCAAGCAGCTGGGACTACAGATGTGTGCCACCTGGCTAAATTTCTTATTTTTATTTTTTACAGAGAAAGTCTCACTATACAGCCCATGCTGGTCTCAAATTCCAGGCCTCAAGAGTTTCCATCCCAGCCTCCCATCAAGTGCTGGGATTATAGGTGTGAGTCACTGCACCCTGCCCTGATATTTCTATTTTATCTATTGCTTTTTATTTACTTACTTATCTTTTTTTTTTGAGACAGAGTCTCACTCTGTTGCCCATGCTGGAGTGCAGTGGCACCATCTCGGCTCACTGTAACCTCCGCCTCTTAGGTTCAAGTAGTTCTGCTGCCTTGACCTCCCAAGTAGCTGGAATTACAGGCACCTGCCACCAAGCCTGGCTAATTTTTGTATTTGTAGTAGAGATAGGGTTTCGCCATGTTGGCCAGGCTGGTCTCGAACTCCTGACCTCAGGTGATCTGCCCACCTTGGCCTCCCAAAGTGCTGAGATTACTGGTGTGAGCCACCGTGCCCGGCCACCTATTGCTTTTTAAAGATTTATTATTATTATTATTATTTTATTTGAGACGGAGTTTCGCTCTTGTTGCCCAGGCTGGAGTGCAATGGTGTGATCTCAGCTCACCGCAACCTCCACCTCCCAGGTTCAAGCGATTCTCCTGCCTCAGCATCCCTAGTAGCTGGGATTATAGGCATGCGCCACCACGTCCAGCTAATTTTGTATTTTTAGTAGAGATGAGGTTTCTCCAGGTTGGTCAGGCTGGTCTCAAACTCCCAACCTCAGGTGATCCGCCCGTCTCGGCCTCCCAAAGTGCTGGGATTACAGGTGTGAGCCACCGCGCCTGGCCTTAAAGATTATTTTAAGGCAAATTACAGAAAGTGATTTAATACACATTTCTGAGAGTTAAGGACATTTTTGCCCTTGAGATTTTATGAGGACAGTTTTCTTTTTCTTTTCTTTTTTTTTTTTTTTTTTTTGAGGAGTCTCGCTGTGTCTCCCAGGCTGGAGTGCAGTGGCACCATCTTGGCTCACTGCAAGCTCCGCCTCCCGGGTTCACGCCATTCTCCTGCCTCAGCCTCCCGAGTAGCTGGGACTACAGGCGCCCGCTGCCACGCCCGGCTAATTTTTTTGTATTTTTTTTTGGTAGAGACGGGGTTTCACCGTGTTAGCCAGGATGGTCTTGATCTCCTGACCTCGTGATCTGCCCGCCTGGGCCTCCCAAAGTACTGGGATTACAGGCTTGAGCCACCGCGCCCGGCCGAGGACAGTTTTCAAACGTGCAGCAAAGTTGAGGGAATTGTACAAGGAACACCTCGTGCACCCCCTAGGTTCTCCCACTAGCACTTTGCTACATTGCTTTCTAACGTTTCTACCCACCTGGCCACCAGCTCAGGATTTATTTATTTATCTATTTATTTTGAGACAGAGTTTTTCTCTTGTTGCCCCGACTGGAGTGCAATGGCACGATCTTGGCTCACCGCAACCTCCACCTCCTGGGTTCAAGTGATTCTTCTGCCTCAGCCTCCCAAATAGCTGGGATTACAGGCATGCGCCACCACACCTGGCTAATTTTTGTGTTTTTAGTAGAGACGGGATTTCTCCGTATTGGTCAGGCTGGCCTCAAACTCCCGACCTCAAGTGATCCACCTGCCTCTGCCTCCCAAAGTGCTGGGACTACAGGTGTGAGCCACTGCGCCGGGCCGATTTTTTTTTTTTTTTTTTTTTTAGATGAAGTCTCACTCTGTCACCCAACCTGGAGTGCAGTGGCACGATCTTGTCTCACTGCAGTCTCCACCTCCTGGGTTCAAGCGATTCTCCTGCCTCAGCCACCTGAGTAGCTGGGATTACCAGCGAGCGCCTGGTTAATTTTTGTTTTTTCAGTACAGATGGGGTTTCACCGTGTTGGCCAGGCTTGAGCCACCGTGCCCAGACCAGTTCAGGATTTTTTAGGCATTTCCAAGTAAATGTATGTATCAGTTCATCAAAAAACTTAAGCAATGCATATATCATTAGTGAAAGCTTCTTTTAAAAAAAAATCCAAGATGTTAACACCTCATTGGCTTAAGTTCTGTAGAGGTAGCACAAAACAGAGAATAATAGAGAACTGAAGGATGAGATTGGAATCAGATCCTAAATTTGCCACCTCCTAGCTGGTCACACCTTGACTGAGGCTTTACCATCTTAAAGCCTTAATAAATTGATAAGATGTAAGAAATGTGGGCCAGGCACAGTGGCTCACACCTGTAACCCTAGCATGTTGAGGGGCCGAGTCGGGACGATTGCTTTAGCCCAAGGGTTCAAGACCAGCCTGGCCAAAAGGGCAAGATTCTGATTCAAGGAAAAAAAAAAATCCTGAAAGAAATGTGAAAACTTTCAGAACTTCGTAGGAAATAAATATCTGCTAAGTTCTTCTTGGATTTAATATTATTACTATTTTTTATATGTCAGTGCACTTTGAAAAGGAATGAAGTTTAGGTTTTCTTCTTTTAAAATTTAAGGCAATGGGGCCGGGTGTGGTGGCTCACACCTGTAATCCCAGGACTTTGGGGAGGCTGAGGCAGGCAGATCACTTGAGGTCAGGAGTTCGAGAGCAGCCTGGACAACATGGTGAAACCTGGTCTCTACCAAAAATACAAAAACTAGCCAGGCATGATGGCAGGCACCTGTAATCCCAGCTACTCAGGAGGCTGAGACAGGAGAATTGCTTGAACCCAGCAGGTAGAGGTTGCAGTAAGCCAGGATTATGCCACAGCACTCCAGCCTGGGCGACACAGTAAGACTCCATCTCAAAAAAATAAAAAATTAAATTAAGGCAATGATTTGCATTCCTTTGCACTCAAAATTCACATTCAGGGAAATCTGGAATGAGGTAGAAATACAAGCAGACCTATTTATTTAAAGGGGCGGGCTATAGCCGGGCGTGGTGGCGGGCACCTGTAGTCCCAGCTACTCAGGAGGCTGAGGCAGGAGAATGGTGTGAACCCGGGAGGCGGAGCTTGCAGTGAGCCGAGATCGCGCCACTGCACTCCAGCCTAAGCGACAGAGCGAGACTCCACCTCAAAAAAATTTTTTTTTAAATAATAATAATAATAAAAAAATAAAGAGGCGGGCTGGGCGCAGTGGCTCACGCCTGTAATCCCAGCACTTTGGGAGGCCGAGGCGGGCGGATCACGAGGTCAGGAGATCGAGACCATCCTGGTTAACATGGTGAAACCCCGTCTCTACTAAAAATACAAAAAAGTAGCCGGGTGTGGTGGCAGGCGCCTGTAGTCCCAGCTACTGAGGCAGGAGAGTGGTGTGAACCCGGGAGGCAGAGCTTGCAGTAAGCCGAGATAGCGCCACTGCACTCCAGCCTGGGCGACAAGGCAAGACTCCATCTCAAAAATAAATAAATAAATAAATAATAAATAAAGGGCATGTCGGCTTGGGCATGGTGGCTTATACCTGTAATCTTAGCACTTTGGGAGGCTGAGGCAGGAGAATCGCTTGAGCCCAGGAGCTTGAGACCAGCCTGGACAATATAGTGAGACCCCATCTGTACAAAAAAGAAAACAAACAAACAAAGGCACAGACTTTGCACTGTATCAATATAAAAGTTGACATCAGGATGATTTCAGCAGCAAGTAAAAAAATACGGAAACTCAAAATGGCTTAAACAATAAGGAAGAATTATTGGACCCCAAAGTAAAAACGGAATCAGTGTGGTCTTCAAATAGTTTTCTGCGTGTGGTAAAATATACATAAAATAATATTATTTTAACCATTTAGAAGTATACAATTTAGTAGCATTAAATATATTCACAATGGGCCAGGTGCGGTGGCTCACGCCTATAATCCCACGACTTTGGGAGGCCGAGGCAGGCGGATCACCTGAGGTCGGGAGTTCGAGACCAGCCTGACCAAAATGGAGAAACCCTGTCTCTACTAAAAATACAAGATTAGCCGAGCGTGGTGGTACATGCCTGTAATCCCAGCTATTCGGGAGGCTCAGGCAGGAGAATCGCTTGAACCAGGGAGGTGGAGGTTGCAGTGAGCAACCTGCACTCCAGCCTGGGCAACAAGAGTGAAACTCTGTCTCAAAACAAAAAATATATTCACGATGTTGTATAACCATCACCACTATTTATGCCCAAAATGTTTCCATTGTTTCCAACAAAAACTACCCAGTAAATAATAACTCTGGCTGGGCGTGGTGGCTCACACCTCTAATCTCAGCACTTTGGGAGTCCAAGGCAGGCGGATCTCTTGAGCCCAAGAGTTCAAGACCAGCCTGGGCAACATAGGGAAACCCTATCTCTACAAAAAGTGAGACCGGTGTGGTGGTGCACATTTGTAGTCCCAGTTACTCAGGAGGCTGAGGTGGGAGGATCACCTGAGCCTGGGAGAACAAGGCTGCAGTGAGCTTTGATCACACCAGTGCACTCCAGCCTGGGTGACAGAGTGAGCCCATCTCAAACACCAACAACAACAAAAAACACAGTAACTCCCCATTAAAGTTTATTTTTTAAAAGTCAAAACTACAATACTCATTTTCACACCTATCACAACGAACAAATCTGTTATTCATTCGTTGTATTCATAATGTTCACATTTTCACATTTCTCTGATAGTCTCATAAATGTCCTTTTTTTTTTTTGAGATGGAGTCTTGCTCTGTTGCCCAGGCTGGAGTGTAGTGGCGCGACCTCGGCTCACTGCAACCTCCGCCTCCCGGGTTCAAGCAATTCTCCTGCCTCAGCCTCCCAAGCTCCCAAGTAGCTGAGACTACCAGTGTGCGCCACCACGCCTGGCTAATTTTTATATTTTTAGTAGAGACGGGGTTTCACCACGTTGGTCAGGCTGGCCTGGAACTCCTGACCCGGTAATTTGCCCGCCTTGGCCTCCCAACACTCTGGGATTACAGGTGTGAGCCACTGCGCCTGGCCTGTCCTTTTAAAAAAAAAAAAAAAAAAAAGGCTGGAGTGCAGTGGCACAATCTCTGCTCACTGCAACCTCTGCTTCCCAGGCTCAAGTGATCCTCTCGTCTCAGCCTCCTGAGTAGCTGTGATTACAGGCACACACTACCACACCCGGCTAATTTTAGAAAAACTTTTTTTGTTGTTGTTTTGTAGAGCTGGGATTTCATTATATTTCACAGGCTGGCCTCAAACTCTTGGAGTCAAGCAATCCTCTCACCTTGGCCTCCCAAAGTGCTGGAATATCAATGTCTTTTAAAATTGGTTTGTTCAAATCAGAATCTGAATTTTGTTTGAAATGTCTGTTAGGTTTGTAAAATCTGTAACTGTTACCCATCCTTTTATATGCCATTAATTTCTTGAATCGACTGGGTCTTTGGCCCTGTACAATTTTTCACATTCTGGATTAGGCTGACAGCATCTTTGTGGTGCTGTTCAAGATGTCCTTCTGTTCCCAGGATCTCCTGTAAACTGGGAATTAGATCAGATTCAAGCTCATTCTGGCAAGAGATCCTCCCTGGAGGTGCTGGGCCACATCTTGTTGCATCACATTGCAATAACTGATGGTCCCATGTGTAGTGACGCTTAAAATTAATGTGTCCAGGTCCTGATCTCTCTGTTAGAAACTCTGCCAACCAGCCAGGTGTGCAGTGACTCACGCCTGTAATCCCAGCACTTTGGGAGGTCAAGGCAGGAGGATCTCTTGAGCCCAGGAGTGCAAAACCAGCCCAGATAACAAAGTGATACCCTGTCTCTACGAAAAACTAAAAAAATTAGCCAGTTATTGTGGCACACACCTGTGGTCCCAGCCACTTGGGAGGCTGAAGTGGGAGGATCGCTTGAGCCTAGGAGGCCGAGGCTGCAGTGAGCTGTGTTCATGCCACTGCACTCCAGCCTGGGCAACAGAGCAAGAACGTGCCAACCTTTCACTTGCCTTAGCAGAGGGATCCTTTAAAACTAGATCAGATGGTATCACTCCTGTTCATATCATAGTTAAAACAAAGGCCAAAGTTTTTGCCAGGCCAAGGCTCACCCTCACCCCAAGCCCACCTTCCCTCTACTCCTGCCCCCAACTGTTCCAGCCACAAATAGGCCTCCTCACAGTTCTTCACACGCCTGCCACACGCCTGCCTCTGGGCCTTTGCACTGGCCGTTCCCTCCACCTGGAATGCTGTTCCCTACAGGGCTCACTTGCTGATTTACTTCAGATCTCAATCATAGCCTGAGAGAGGCCTTCCCCCATCATCCTCTCTAAAACAGCACCCACACCTCTCACTATCCCCTGCTTTCTTTTCCTTTTTTTTTGTTTTTGTTTGTTTGTTTGTTTTTTGAGATGGAGTTTTGCTCTGTTGCCCAGGTTGGAGTGCAATGACATGATCTTGGCTCAAAGCAACCTCCTCCATCGGGGTTCAAGTAATTCTCCTGCCTCAGCCTCCCAAGTAGCTGGGATTACAGGTGTGTACCACCACACCCAGATAATTTTGGGGTTTTTTTGTTTTTTTTTTTTTAGATGGAGTCTTGCTCTGTGCTCTGTCAACCAGGCTGGAGTGCAGTGGCACCATCTCGGCTCACTTCCTGCAACCTCTGCCTACTGTGTTCAAGCAATTCTCCTGCCTCAGCCTCCCAAGTAGCTGGGACTACAGGTGTGCACCACCACACCACGCTAATTTTTGCATTTTTATTAGAGACAGGGTTTCACTATGTTGGCCAGGCTGGTCTCGAACTCGTGACCTCGTGATCCGCCCTCCTCAGCCTCCCAAAGTGCTGGGATTACAGGCGTGAGCCACAGTGCCTGACTAATTTTTGTATTTTTAGTAAAGATGGGTTTCACCATGTTGGCCAGGCTGGACTCGAGCTCCTGACCTCAGGTGATCCGCCCGCCTTGGCCTCCCAAAGTGCGGGGATTATAGGCATGAGCTACTGTGCCTGGCCCCTGCTTTATTTTTCTTCACTGCACATCTTGCAACATGATAAGTATTTATGAGTGTTATTTCTCTTCCCCTTTGAATGGAAACTCCAGGAGGATGTGGACTTGTCTTGCTCATTGTAGAAGCCCCACCCCAGCACCACCTGTCCATCTTTTCTTTTCTTTTTTTTTTTTTTTTTTTTTTTTTTTTAGAGATAGGGTCTCGCTCTGTCATCCAGACTGGAATGCATTGGCGCCATCATAGCTTGCTGCAGCCTCAAACTCCTGGGCTCAAGTGATCCTCCTGCCTCAGTCTCCCCAAGTAGCCAAGACTATGTGTGCAAGCACACCTGGCTAATTAAAAAAAAATTTTGGAAGACACAGGGTCTGGCTATGTTGCCAGGCTGGTCTTAAACTCCTAGCCTCAAGCAACCCTCCAACCTGGGCCTCCTAAAGTGTGGCATTATAGGTGCGACCCACTGCACCCAGCCCTGAATCTTTTTCTCTTTTTGGTGGGGAGGGGGGATGGCTTCTTGCTGTCACACAGGCTGGAGTGCAGTGGCGCAATCCTGGCTCACTGCAACCTCCACCTCCCAGGTTCAAGAGCTTCTCCTGCCTCAGCCTCCCAAGTAGCTGGGACTACAGGTGCACACCACCATGCCTGGCTAATTTTTTTTTGTATTTTTAGTAGAGATGGGGTTTTAAAATGTTGCAAGGCTAGTCTCGAACTCCTGACCTCAAATGATCCACCCACCTTGGCCTTCCAAAGTGCTGGGATTATGGGTGTGAGCCACCAAGCCCGGCCCCCGTCTCATTTTTTAAAATGCATTTCAAAGTAAATTGCAGGCACATAGCAGGTGCTCAGCAAATAGTTCACATAGTTCATGAGTGAATGAATTCACAGGTTCAAGTAGGCCATCAACCAGCTGGGTCCACTGAGCCCTAGGGTGGGCAGGGGCCCCCCAACATATCTAAACAAGTGAGCAGATCTTTGCACATATTTGCACCCCTCAAAAATGCCACAATAGGCCGAACGTGGTGGCTCACGCCTGTAATCCTAGCACTTTGGGAGGCCAGGGCAGGCAAATCACCTGAGGTCAGGAGTTCGAGACCAGTCTGGCCAACATGGTGAAACCCCATTTCTACTACAAATACAAAAATTAGCTAGGCATTGTGGTGGGTTCCTGCAGTCCCAGCTACTCAGGAGCCTGAGGCAGGAGAATCTCTTGTACCTGGGAGGTGGAGGTTGCAGTGAGCCGGGATTGCGCCACTGCACTCCAGCCTGGGTGACAGCGAGAGACCATCTCCCCAACCAAAACAAAAAAAAGAAAAAAAGAGATGGGGCTGGGTGCAGTGGATCACACAGTGGGTCACGCAGTGGGTCACACCTATAAGCCCATACTTTAGGAGGCCCAGGTGGAATGATTGGCCAGGCTGACCTTGTGATCCACTCGCCTCGGCCTCCCAAAGTGCTGGGATTACAGGCTTGAGCCGCCACATCCCGCCCCTAAAACAGTTTTTTAAAATTAGCCAGGTGTGCTTGCACACATAGTCTTGGCTACTCGGGGAGGCTGAGGCAGGAGGATCACACGAGCCCAGGAGTTTGAGGCTTCAGCAAGCTATGATGGCACCACTGCATTCCAGTCTGGATGACAGAGCGAGATGACAGAGCAAGAAGACAGAGTGCTTGAACTGGGAAGTGGAGTTTGCAGCCTGCTAAGATACAGCCACTGCACTCCAGCCTGGGCGACAGAGTGAGACTCCGTCTCAAGAAAAAAAAAAAAAAAAAGCCACAATAAGGAATTGTCCCCTTTATGGCAGTCCTTTTACAGGATGGTGAAGATGCAGCAGTTCCCAAAATATACCCAGTCCCTTCCCCCGCAGAGCCCACAGACCAGTGGGAGGAGACAGACGTGAGACACATAATCATGCCAATAAATATATAATGACAACCCAGGCAAAGTGTTGCCAAGGAAAGGGACAGCATGTTGGGAGTGAACAGTATGAGGACCTAGATTGGGCTGGGGGGGGCAGGCAGTGATGCGATGGAGAAGGGATGATAGAGTTGGGGACAAAGTGCTGCAGGAGGTTGTTTCAAGGCCTCTGAGGGGGTTCTTTGGGTGAGAAAGCGAGAGAAGCCTGGGGAGGCGAGGGGAGGGTCACAGAAACATAAGGAGTTTAGGGTTCTGCTGAAAGGTTTGGGGCAGAGGTGGGAAAGGGTTTGGTTTGAGATCGGGAAGAAGCCTTCTGACTGTTGAGTGGGAGACAGATTGGAAGGAGCAACAGAAGCCAGCAGCCCATGGCCGGGCGCAGTGGCTCACGCCTGTAATCCCAGCCCATTGGGAGACAGAGGCAGGCAGATCACGAGTTCAGGAGTTCCAGACCAGCCTGGCCAACAGGGTGAAACCCCGTCTCTACTAAAAATACAAAAATTAACCTGGCATGGTGGTGCACGCCTGTAATCCCAGCTACTCAGGAAGCTGAGGTGGGAGGATCACTTCAACCCAGGAAGTGGAGGTTGCAGTGAGCCGAGATCGAGCCACTGCACTCCAGCCTGGGCAACAAAGCGAGACTCTGTCTCAAAAAAAAAAAAAAAAAAAAAAACACAGCCCAGGAAGACAATGGTGAAGGGCCCTAAGTGGCCAGTGACAAGGAGCTGGGAGCTTGCCCTGAGGGCAGCAGGAGGTCATGGGCAAGCAGAGAAGGGACAGGATAGGATTTGACTTTCAGAAACAGGCCTCTGTTTGCTAAATGGGAGAAAGGAGTGAGAGTAGAGGCAGGAGAAGGCAGGATCAGACGTGGATGCTGGGAAGGGGCAGGTAGAAGAGACATCAGGAAGCCAAACAGATAAGACTTTATGACTGACCGTAGGTATACCAGTACCCAAAGAGAGGTGGCCAAGAGCAGAGGGATAGACGCCCAGCCTCCTCCTCACAGACATCCAGGCATGCAGAGCCCTCCACACGCCAAACACACAGGGCAGAGGAATGGAGGTACAGCAGAGCCGATACGCAGGCAGCAGATCTGCAACAACCAGGATACACAGTCCCACCAGAGGGAGAGAGCAGTGGAATGATCAGGGCTCACTGCAGCCTCGATCTCTTGGACTCAAGCATTCCTCTCACTCCAGCCTCCCTAGTAGCTGGGACCACAGGCACATGCCATGATACCTGGTTAAGTTTTAATTTTTAAACTTCTTATAGAGATGGGGGTCTCAGTGCATTGACCAGTCTGGTCTCGAACTCCTGGGCTCAAGCGATCCTCCCACCTTAGCCTCCCAAAGTGCTGGGATTACAGGAGTGAGTTACCATGCCCGGCCAACAACTATTCTTATTCCCATTTTACAGACGGACAAACTGAGGCTCAGGAGGCCAGTCACTTGCCTGTAGCCCACAGTTAGTGGTAGCACTGGGATTCCAACTTGGGTCCCCTTCCGTGTCGCCTGTATATTGGTGTCCCATTTAGGCGTCCACGCAGGTTTTGGTGTGTCTGAAGATCTGTGTCTCCCCAAGTAAGTGTCCCCCATGGATGCCCACCCAGCCGTGTCCTCCTGTCTCTGAGGTTTCTCCAGGAATCGAGCTCCTGGCCTGGCTCGTCTGAGTGTGTCTGTGGGCCAGTAGCATGCCCCTGCCCGTCTGGGTCCCTCTGCGTGTCTCTGCTTGTCCTAGCCTCTGTGTGTCAGTGACGTCCAAGAGTGTGTGTGTGTGGTGTGTGTGTGTGTGTGTGTGTGTGTGTGTGTGTGTGTCCTTGTCCGAGGAGCCGAGAGAGTGAGGGGGAATGAAGGGCCAAGGAGGCCTGGCTGGGGCTGGGCTGGGGGTGGAGGCGGGGAGAGGGGCGTCACGGCCTGAGCTGAGAGGGGAGTGGAGTTCTGGAGGAATGTTTACCAGACACAGAGCCCAGAGGGACAGCGCCCAGAGCCTGGATAGAGAGACAGGGCCTCACTGGCTCAGGACGGGGGGCACAGCCACCAGGATCCCCTTCCCCCTCCTCAGCTCCCTCCCTGGCTCCTTTAAGAAAGGGCTGATCCTCTCCTCTCTTGAGTTAACCCCTGATTGTCCAGGTGGCCCCTGGGCTCTGGCCCTGGTGGGCGGAGGCAAAGGGGGAGCCAGGGGCGGAGAAAGGGTTGCCCAAGTCTGGGAGTGAGAGAAGGAGGCAGGGGTGCTGAGAAGGCGGCTGCTGGGCAGAGCCGGTGGCAAGGGCCTCCCCTGCCGCTGTGCCAGGCAGGCAGTGCCAAATCCGGGGAGCCTGGAGCTGGGGGGAGGGCCGGGGACAGCCCGGCCCTGCCCCCTCCCCTGCTGGGAGCCCAAGAACTTCTGAGGAAAGTTTGGCACCCATGGCGTGGCGGTGCCCCAGGATGGGCAGCGTCCCGCTGGCCTGGTGCTTGGCGCTGTGCGGCTGGGCGTGCATGGCCCCCAGGGGTGAGTGATGGGGGCTCCTTGGGGCAGGGACCCCCTTGGAGGGGCTGGAGCTGGGGTAGGAGGTGGGGGATGATGGCAGGTGTGTGGGGCCTGGGCTGGCTTAGGGAGTTTCCTTGGGACCACAGAAAAGGGACTTTAAGAGAGGGAGACACAGATTCAGACACACCAAGTGCAGCAGAGGGAGAGAAAGACTGAGAGAGGAACTGAAGAGCAGGGGGGACAGAAGAGAGGACCCGAAGAGACAGACAGACAAGGAGAAGCTGAGGGGCAGGGGTGGGGGCTGGACCTGAGAAGGGGGCCATGGGGAGAGGGGCTGAGCTGGGGATCGCCGGGAAGGAAGAAATCTTTCCGAAGGGGCACCGAGTCAGGCGGTGGGATGAGGAGGGCTCTGGAGCCCTGGGGGAAAACCCTCCTCCCTGCCAACACCACCCCCCTGCCCCACCACTTGTCCCTACCCCACCAGTCCACTCCATCTCTGGGGAGGAGGCTCTCACTTTGTCTCTCTGTCTCTGCCTCCAGCTCTGCTATCTCTGTGGGTTTCTGTTTCTGTCTCTCTCACAGTCTCTGCCTTTATCTCTCCCTGCTCTCGGAGTCTCTCTCTCTCTCTCTCTTCTCAGCCTCCCTCTGTGACTGTATCCCCCCTCCGCCCCCTCCTTTTCTTCTCTCTTGAGGGCTGTTTCTTCATTTTTTCTGTCTCTCCTTGTATCTCTGCTCCTCTCTGTCTCATCTCCCCTGCCTGACTTTCTCTGGCTTCTCCCACCCCCACCACCCTTATCTCCCTCCCCCACCACCCTTATCTCCCTCCCTCCACCCCTGATTCTTCCCCTCCATCCACCAGCACCAGCGCGATCTGTTAAGTCTCTAGAGACCTAAGAGAGGACGGAGGGGGCAGGGACTGGCCCTGCCAGGCAGTGCAGGGCGTGGGAGGCTGCCAGATCCCGAGCCTCCTTCCCAACGGGATGGACGCTGGATCCCAGTCCCCTGGGAGGGCTCCCATCCTCCCTTGAGAGCCTCCGCCCTCCACCCCCCTCTGAGGTCACTCTGCAACTATGTCGGCCTAAGGGCCTGGCGGGGTCCTGGCGGCCGCCGGTGGGCAGGCAGGGACAGGGTGGAACTGAGGGCTGGAAGGAGCTGGGGGGTTCCTTAGCTAACTCTTCCCATCTCCCCTGCAGGCACGCAGGCTGAAGAAAGTCCCTTCGTGGGCAACCCAGGGAATATCACAGGTGCCCGGGGACTCACGGGCACCCTTCGGTGTCAGCTCCAAGTTCAGGGAGAGCCCCCCGAGGTACACTGGCTTCGGGATGGACAGATCTTGGAACTCGCGGACAGCACCCAGACCCAGGTGCCCCTGGGTGAGGATGAACAGGATGACTGGATAGTGGTCAGCCAGCTCAGGTGTGTGGCCACATCCCCGAATCCCACTCCCACCTCTGTCACACAGGGGGCACAAAGCCCACCTGGGTGGGAACCCCAGTTTGACCACTTGTCAGCCGTGCGGCTTTGAGCATGTGATGGAACCTCTAGGTTTCGTTTTCCTCTTCTGCAAAATGAGTTAATAATAGGACCTACTTCGTGGTTGTCATGAGCTTCCAGGCTGGACACCCTCTTTCCGTTCTGACAGACCCTTTCCCAGTGTCCAGCTCTGACCCCGAGCCTCTCTGTCTCTCCTCTTGCCCTGTCAGAATCACCTCCCTGCAGCTTTCCGACACGGGACAGTACCAGTGTTTGGTGTTTCTGGGACATCAGACCTTCGTGTCCCAACCTGGCTACGTTGGGCTGGAGGGTGAGCTCTGGGGTCAGGGGTCCTGAGGGGTCAGAGGATGTGTGGCGCTCACAGGTTGTGGGAAGTCAGGAATCCTGAGGGGTCAAAGGGTGCTGGAGGATTCAGGATGACCCTAGGCATCATACAGCCTAAGAATGTCAGAGTTTTGGGGTGTCAAGAAGCTGGGAGTCCATATAAGTTATGGGGCCAAGGCTGGGGGGATTATATGTTCTGAGTGAAAAGACTTCTTGGGGGTAGTTGGATATCCTAGGCATCAGACACGATCAGGTCACAGGAGGCCATTCTGGGCATCAGATAAGGCGTCAGAGGCACGCAACGCACCCCTCTCCCCACCACCCCAGCGGTCTCATTTTTCTCATCCATAGAATGAGATGAGGATGAGCTGTCAGACATTCTGGAAGAGAGACATGAGGAGCTCAGCTATCTTGGGGGGTCTGACATGGGAGGAATCAGATATTGGGGTCACGTGTGTTGGGTATGGCTCAGGTGCCCTTGGGGATCAGATACAGGCAGGTCAATGACCCTGCAGGGTGGGTTTGCTGCCCAAAGCCTACAGCATCCTAGTGGTGGGTCAGGCATCTTGGGGCCTCAGAGGGACCCCAGCCTCTACCACTGCCCACCCCCCTAGGCTTGCCTTACTTCCTGGAGGAGCCTGAGGACAGGACTGTGGCCGCCAACACCCCCTTCAACCTGAGCTGCCAAGCCCAGGGACCCCCAGAGCCCGTGGACCTACTCTGGCTCCAGGATGCTGTCCCCCTGGCCACAGCTCCAGGTCACGGCCCCCAGCGCAGCCTGCATGTTCCAGGTGAGTCCGGGGATGTGGGTCAGCTCCGCATAGGGGGCCAGGCAGGGCTGAAGTCAGGAGCAAGGGAGCATTGCTACCTCTGCGTGAGTGTCTGACTGTCCTTCTGTCCCCCACTGTCTGTCTCTCTCTTGTTTCTCCCTCTGAGTCTGTCTCTGCCTCTCTGTCTCTACCTATCTTGTTTCTCTCCGCATGCCTTTTTCTGTCTCTTTCTGTCTCTTGGTTTGTGTGTCTTTCTGTCTGTCTCTGTATGTCTCTCTCTCTCTCTCTCTCTCTGCTTCTCTCTCCCTCCATTCACCCCGGCCTCTCTCTGAATAGAATTCTTTGTCCTGGGTTTCCTCTGAGCTGTTCCATGGCCCGAGTGTGTGTGGGCCTGGTGCCCCTTTGTCAGCCCTTGACCCAAGCAGGGCACCGGAATCAACCCTGCCCTCCTCTCCTCCTCCTCCCTCCACAACTGGCCCACCTCCTGCCCTAACAAGCCCTGCTGGCCTCAGTCAAAGGGAGGATGTCCAGCCCGGTCCCCACTGGGGAGACAGAACCCAAAGAAGAGAGAGCAGGAAGAAAGTGGGAGACAGAGGCTGGGCGAGGTGGCTCACGCCTGTAATCCCAGCACTTTGGGAGGCTGAGGAGGGCAGATCACGAGGTCAGGAGATCAAGACCATCCTGGCTAACATGGTGAAACCCCATCTCTACTAAAAATACAAAAAATTAGCTGGGCGTGGTGGCGGGTGCCTGTAGTCCCAGCTACTCAGGAGGCTGAGGCAGGAGAATGGCATGAACCCGAGAGGTGGAGCTTGCAGTGAGCGGAGATCGCGCCACTGCACTCCAGCTGGGCGACAGAGCGAGACTCCGTCTCAAAAGAAAAAATAAAAAAAGGAAAGTGGGAGACAGAGAGAGATAGAATGACATACACTGGAAGGGACAGGCCATAGTGACCCAAGATGGACATAGACAGGACAGGGAGGCCGGGCATGGTGGCTCGTGCCTGTAATCCCAGCACTTTGGAAGGCTGAGGCAGGTGGATCACTTGAGGCCAGGAGTTCGAGACCAGCCTGGCCAACATGGCAAAACCCCATCTTTACCCAAAATACAAAAATTAGCCAGGCATGGTGATGGGCATCTGTAGTCCCAGCTACTTGGGAGGCTGAGGCAGGAGAACCGCTTGAACCCGGGAGGTGGAGCTTGCAGTGAGCCGAGATCGCACCACTGCACTCCAGCCTGGGCAACAGAGCAAGACTCCGTCTCAAAACAAAAAACAAAACAAAACGAAAGACAGGACAGGGAAGTTGGAGTGACAGAAATCCTCTCCTTCTTGGTGACCATTCCCTTCTGCACCATGCAGACGAGGCAGGACTGAGCTCAGGGTTAGGCAGTGGTCAGAGGCATCACTGGGGGACCCTGGATTCAGGGGGTTCTCCCTGCTGAAGGAGGAAAGACAGAGGGGCAGATGGCAGAGGCTCTGTAAAGGAAGGAGGCTGCAGCCTGGAGGGCATCAGCTTCCCGCACTCCCAACCTGCTGCCTCTCTCTGCTGGAATGAGGAGGGACCTTCTGACTGGGGGTCTCCAGGGTGGAGGGAGGAGCTCACATTCTCAGCATTCCTGGGACCCTGAGTTGCAAGGAAGACCTGGTGAGCATGCTGACCCCAGAGGAGTGACTCAGGCCCATGGCTCGAGTGGCTGAGTAGGGACCAGGGTTGGGGATGGGGCATGAGTCAGCCTGGCAGGTCCCATGAGAAGGGGAGGGGAGGGAGAGAAATGGGTGCTGCACAGGTGTGAGGGTCTGTGCATGTCTCTGTGGTGGTGGTGGGGTGTCTGGATATTTGTGTGTTCTGGATCCGAGTGTTAGTGTATCCGTCAGCACAACCTCTGTGTGAGGGTGTGCCTTGGCGAGGGTGGGCTTCTGTGGATGTCCCATGTGTGGTGTGTGTGTGTGTGTGTGTGTGTGTGTGTGTGTGTGTGACTAAGTATATTTCCTTTAGCTTGGATTCTGTCCCAATGTGTGCTTGGATCTTTATAGCATTTCTCTCTCTCTCCGTTTCTTAGGGGTTGCCTGTGTGTGTGGTGTGTGTGTGTGGTGTGTGTGTGTGTGTGTGTGTGTGTGTGCATGACTGAGTATACCAGTGTCAGCCTGTGTCTGTCCCTCTTTTTTGTGTTTGTGTGTTCACAGCTGAGACTCACTGTAGGAAAGTAAAGTGTGCATGGAGGGTAGTGGGTTTGGGGCTATGGTGCACACCTCTCTGTATGGAGGTGGTAGTGTCAGCCCACAGGTGTGCAGCTATGGGTGTGAGCGTGTCCTAGTGAGAGCTTCTGTTCCCTTGCACAATCAGAATGCGTCCATGGATAACTTGTGTTTCTTACCAGCTTTTTTTTCCCCCTTATTTTTTTTCAAGACAAGCTCTCGCTATGTAACCCAGGCTGGAGTGCAGTACTGTGATCATGGCTCACTGTAGCCTCCACCTCCTGGGCTCAAGCAATTCTCCTACCTCAGCACCCTCCCACCCCTCAAGCAACTGGGACTATAGGCATGCGCCACCATACCCGGATAATTTTTGTATTTTTTGGTAGAGATGGAGTCTCGCCATGTTGCCCAGGCTGGTCTTGAACTCCTGGCCTCAAGTGATCCTCCCGCCTCGGCCTCCCAAAATGTTGGGATTTACAGGCATGAGCCACTGCACTCAACCCTCAGCCTCTTACCTGCTTTCTGTGTGTGTCCATAGATGTCTCTGTGGCGTGTGTGTATATGTCACAGGGTAAGCATGTTGGTGTATGACTGTCGTCACAGACCTATGTGTGTGTGTGTGTGTGTATATGTAACAGCACCCTCTGCTTCTCTCTGGTCTCCCTGTGTGTGCACTGGCCCCTGCTGCCTCTGAGTACATGACCTAAGGATGCTTACCAGCCAGCGTATAGATGTGTGTCTGTGTTAATCTATGTGTCCATGGCAGTGTCTCCATCCTTGTGTGTCTGCATCAGGCCTGTGCATCTAAGAAACTGTGTTTTTTTGTTTTTTGGGTTTTTTTTTTTTTGGAGACGGAGTCTCGCTCTGTCACCCAAGCTGGAGTGCAGTGGCACGATCTTGGCTTACTGTAACTTCCGCCTCCCGGGTTCAAGGGATTCTCCTGCCTCAGCCTCCTGAGTAGCTGGGATTACAGGCAAGCCCGGCTTATTGTTGTATTTTTAGTAGAGACAGGGTTTCACCCTGTTGGCCAGGCTGGTCTCGAACTCCTGACCTCAAGTGATCCACCGGCCTCGGCCTCCCAAAGTACTGGGATTACAGGCGTGAGCACCGCACCCAGCGCAAATGTGTTTTTGTATCAGTCTGTGTCTGGGTGAACATGAAACCTGGGCGCATCCAGCTCATCTTAATGGCGTAGATGAAGGCTTGGCTGTGGGGTGGTACATGTCGGTGTGTCTTGTCTGAGCAGGTCAAAATGACCCTTCATTGTGTCCTGGTGTGTATCTATCTGTCCACCTCAACTCCATGTACGCTGTTACATGGTGTGTGTCTCTCAATATACAGGGACATTTAGGTTTCTGTGTGTGTCAGATGCATCAGCCTAGATGTATATTGCGTTGCTAGGTGTTTGTAATCAATGTGTACACGTGTGACTGTGTGTTTATGTGTTTGTCCCACGTTGGCTTGTATGCGTACATGTCTCTTTATGAATGTACATCAGTGTCGCCCGTGTGTATATGTGTGAGTCACGGTGTTTTTGTGTCACTGTGTTTGTGACATCAGCTCTTGCATATCTGTGTGCCGTTAACTTACCAAGTACTGAGTTTTCTGTGCTAATAACAGCCCCTGTGTATTTAAGTGTGATTCATTGTGAGTGTGTGTGTGTGGGGGGGGTTGCTGTGAGAAGGAATTTTGTCCGTTAGTGTGCGTCTGTCCCTCTATCTGACTCAGGGCGTACCCCTCCTCCTTCCATCCCTCTCATTCTCTGGAAAAGCTGGGGCGGAGAGCAGGGGTTGTGGGGGGATGGTCAGGACATCTGGAAAGCACATCTGGAGTCAGCCTGCTCCTGTCCTTTTGCGGTAAAGCAAGAGCCTTCTGGAGGGGAAGGGGTCCCAGTTCCTCCTGTCCCCTTCACTCAAGGTGCGGCCGTTGGGGCCTGGGAAGGGGGATCCCGGCTCTGGCTCCGCGCCCCCGAAGCCGGCCGGAAGCGCTGGGGTGGGGAGGTGCCCCGGGTGACTCACGCGGGGGCAGGAATGCTGCGGTCGGAACGGGACCCGGCTCCAGAACCCACCTCCAGCCCCAGGGCTTCTCCGGCCGGCGGCGCCAGCTCCCGCGCGCTGACCCTGGCGGGGCCCCACGTGCCAGGTGGCTGGACCCGACCCAGGCTCCCCGCCCCCTCTCGGGCCGCCCGCCCGGGACTGTACTGTTTCTCCTCCTGGCGGCGCGGGGGCTGCGGGCGCGGGGCCTTCGGTGCGCGGGGGCTGCGGGAGCGGGCACCTGACCTTGTCTGGGAACGGCCACCTAGGAAGCCGCGACTGAGGAGCTCCCCTACCCACCCCCTTCTGGCCTCTGCAGACTTTGCCCCATTCCACTCCCTCCGCTGACGGAGAAAAGGAAACTTTGTGTCTGCGGATGGAGAGCCTCCCTTGCGAACGCGATGGGAACAGAGGCGTACACGCACGGAGCAAACACGAGGGACACGTACACGGATACTCAACACATGCACGTACACACCATCCGCAGATACACGCAGGGTCACAAACATACCAGCTCAGAAACACAGACACAGACGCACAAGCACACGCGTAAACAACATGCAGAACTGCAGTTGCACTTATAAGACCTGGTCCCAGGGCCGGGCACGGAGTGGCTCTGCCTGCAATCCAGCACTTTGGGAGGCCGAGGCGGGAGGATCGCTTGGGGCCAGAAGTTTGAGAGCAGCCTGGCGACATAGTGAGTCTCTCCTCTTCTCTACAAAAAAAAATTGAAAAAGTGTGGTGGCCGCTTGTAGTCTCAGCTGCTTGGGAGGATGAGACAGGAGGATCGCTTGAGCCCTGGAGGTCAAGGCAGCAGTGAGCCGTGATTGTGCCACTGTACTGCGGCCTGGGAGATAGAGCAAGACCCTGTCTCAAAAAACAAAACGAAAAACTTGGTCCTCCTTACATCCTAGCACAGACATTGTGTGTGTGTGTGTGTTGAGGGGGGTGTCTGTGTTTCTATGTGTATCTGTGTTGGGGGATTCCCCTTATTCACCAGGATACGTTCTCTAAGACGCCCCCCCCCCGCAAAAGCCTGAAACAATGAATAATACTAAACCCTGTATATACTACACGTAACTTTCTTTTTCTTTCACAATTTCGCAGATAGTTTTCTTACTATAGATCTTAGCAACCTCAGTACATATATATATAATTATCTTTTTCTAAGTGGAGAATTTTCACCTTTTCACTTAAAAGGAAGCACTTTAAGGCTTCTCTTTGGCCTATCCGAATTGCAGCCATCACTATTTTGCACCCTGGGGCCTTTTGCCTTTTTTTTTTTTTTTTTTTTTTTTTAGACAGTCTCTCTCCGTCGCCCAGGCTGGAGTGCAGTGTGGCGACCTTGGCTCACTGCAACCTCCGCAGCTCGGGTTCTAGCAATTATCGTGCCTCAGCCTCCCGAGTAGCTGGGATTACAGGTGCGTGCCACCATGCCTGGCTGATTTTTTTGTATTTTTAGTAGAGACGGGGGTTTCGCTATGTTGCCCAGGCTTGCCTTAAACTCCTAATCTCAAGTGATCCACCCGCCTCGGCCTCCCAAAGTGCTGGGATTACAGACGTGAGCCATAGCACCCGGCCAGGCCATTATTTAGATAAATAAGAGTTTCTTGAACACCAGCACTGCAGTACCAGGACAGTCAATCTGATAGCTAAGTGACTCACAGACAGGTATCAGATACAGCACTGAGATGCTGGACAAAGGGGGGATTCACGTTCCAGGCCAACCAGAGTGGGATGACATGAGGTTTCATCACAGTACTCAGAACGGCATGCAATTTAAAACTTAGGAGTTATATCTGGAATTTTCCATTGAAATATTTTTCGACCAAGAGTAACTGAAACCTCAAAAAGTGAAACCTCGGATAAAGGGGGACTGATATATGTTGTACAGCGGTGTGTGTTGGGTATCTCTGTGTGCTTGCAGGTCTGTGTCTCTTGTGTTTGCCTCTGTACTTGTACGTGCTTCTGTGTGTGCACGCTGGTCATACCAACACCAACACCACCACATTAGGGAGGGAAGGCAATCCACCTTCACTCAAAAACAGTTACTCAAGGCTGGACACGGTGGCTCACGCCTGTGATCCCAGCACTTTGGGAGGCTGAGGTGGGCAGATCACTTGAGGTCAGGAGTTCGAGACCAGCCTGGCCAACATGGTGAAACCCTATCTCTACTAAAAATTACAAAAATTAGCCGGGCGTGGTGGCGCGCTCCTGTAATCCCAGCTACTCAGAAGGCTGAGGCTGGAGAATCGCTTGAACCCAGGAGGCAGAGGTTGCAGTGAGCCAAGATCATGCCACTGCACTCTAGCCTGGGCAACAGAGCAAGACTCTCAAAAAGCAAAAGAAAAAAACAGTCAAGACACAATACGTGAACTCCCCTATGGAATTACACACGCTCATATTTCTACACCTATGCTCAGGAATGCTCATAAGTACACAGCTGAACACAATTTCACTCATTCATTCAACAAGCATTTATGGCACACCTATTGTGTGCCAGGCCATCCTGACACAGCAGGGGATGAAACAGACACAACCCCTGCCCTCCTGGAGCTGACATTCTAGTGGGGGAAACTGAAAATGGACAAGGTACCTGGGTAACAGGTGAAGTATGTTGGGTGATGAGAAGAACCAAAGAGGAAAAGTAAAGCGGGAAGGGGATACATTTGGAGAGGAAACTCCAATTAGCTCCAATTTTATTTTATTTTTTCTTTCTTTCTTTCTTTTTCTTTTCTTTTCTTTTTTTTTTGAAACAGAGTTTCGCTCTTGTTGCCCAGGCTGGAGTGCAATGGCATGATCTCAGCTCAATGCAGCCTCTGCCTCCCGGGTTCAAGCGATTCTCCTGCCTCAGCCTCCTGAGTAGCTGGGATTACAGGGGCCTGCCACTATGCCCAGCTAATTTTTTGTATTTTTAGTAGAGACGAGGTTTCACTATGTTGGCCAGGCTAGTCTCGAACTTCTGACCTCAGGTGATCCACCCACCTCGGCCTCCCAAGGCTGGGATTACAGGCATGAGCCACCGTGCCCAGCCTTTATATTTCATTTTATTATTTTTAATTTTTTTGAGACAGAGTCTCACTCTGTCGCCCAGGTTGGAGTGCAGTGGTGTGATCACAGCTCACTGCAGCCTCCACCTCCTGGGGCACAGGTAGTCTTCCCACCTCAGCCTCCCGAGTAGCTGGGACTACAGGTGTGCACCACCACACCCAGCTAATTTTTCTCTTTTTTGTAGAGATGGGGTCTCACCACGTTGCCCAGGCTGGTCTCTAATTCCTGGCCTCAAGCGATCCTCCTGACTCGGCCTCCCAAAGTGCTGGGATTACAGTCATGAGTCACTATGCCTGGCCAAGCTCCAATATTAACAGGGTGGCCAGGCCTAGCAGACTGAGAGGTGTTGTTGAGGGACAAAAACGAAAGAAGAGGGTGTGAGTCACGTGGACATTTGTGGAAGACTGTTTTGAGCAGAGGGAACAGTGCACAGTTCTCGGGGTAGAAACATGCTTCATGTATGCGTTCCAGAGACACTGGAGGCCAGTGTGGCCGGAGAAGAGCGTGTGACAGGGAGAGCGGGAGAGGGGTTGGCAGGAGGCGAGCTTAGAGATGAACAGACATGTCTCCATTAATGTACAGCCATGGGCTGGTTTCCTTAAGTGTGTCTAGCAGGTGTGTGTGTCCATACGTGTGTCCTTGTGAGTTAGTGAGGGTGCCTGTGTTTGTGCATGTGAGTGTGTGCATGTTTGTGTGTCTCCTTGTGTGTGTGTGTCTGTATGCTTTTGTGTGTCTATGTATATGTGTCTGTGTCCATATATATGAGCATGTGTGTTTCTGTGTGTGTCTATATATGTGTATATGAGTATGTGAGTATCTAGGTGTACGAATCTGTGTGTGTGAGACAGAGTGTGTGTGTGTGGCTGTGTCTGTTTCTGTGTCTGTGTCTGTGTGTGAGCATGTGTGTTTATATGGGTGTGTATGAGTATGTGTCTCTGGGGTGTAAGAATGTGTGTGTGTGTGCCTGTGTGTGGCTGTGTGTGAGTCTGTGTGAGCATGTGTGTGTATGAGTATGTGTCTCTCTCTGGGGTGTAAGAATGTGTGTGTGTGTGTATGCGGCTGGGTGTGGCTGTGTGTGTGTGTCTGTGTGAGCATATGTGTCTATGTGTGTGTATGAGTGTGTGTCTCTATCTGGGGTGTTAGAGTGTGTGTGCCTGTGACTGTGTGTGGCTGTGTGTGTCTTTGTGTGTTTCTGTGTGAGTATGTGTCTGTGTGTGTGTATGAGTGTGTCTCTCTCTGGGGTGTAAGAATGTGTGTGTGAGAGAGTGTGTGTGCCTGTGTGTGGCTGTGTGTGTCTGGGTGGCGGGAGGTTAGGGCTGAAACCAAGCCGTCCTTGTGTTTGGGGATGGAGGCTGTGTTCCTAACTCATTGCCCTCAACTCTGCTAACTCTCCCTTCAGGCAAGTGCCTGTGTGGGCTGCACTGACCCTGGTCAGGCAGGCCATGGTAGGAGTGGCCCGGCATGGCCCGGGAGCCCTTCCTGCCCCTCTCTGATACTGGGCCCTTCCCTCATATGACTCCCTAGGGCTGAACAAGACATCCTCTTTCTCCTGCGAAGCCCATAACGCCAAGGGGGTCACCACATCCCGCACAGCCACCATCACAGGTGACAGAGTTGGGAGGTGGGGAGTTGGGCGTCAGAGGGTGGGGTTTGGCTCTGGGGTCAGAATGGGGGCAGAGAGCAGGGTAGGGAGCTTTGAGCAAAGGCTCCCCAGGGTCAATCTCTCCTGTTTGTCCACAGTGCTCCCCCAGCAGCCCCGTAACCTCCACCTGGTCTCCCGCCAACCCACGGAGCTGGAGGTGGCTTGGACTCCAGGCCTGAGCGGCATCTACCCCCTGACCCACTGTACCTTGCAGGTGAGACTCCCAGACTTGGTTCATTTCAGTCTCAGGCCTCCTTCCACCCACATCCACAACCCCCATCCTCTCCCTGGGAACCCACCACTTCTCGGCCACTGTTGAGAAGCAGTAGAGCCTGGGGCGGGGGGTTAAACCAGATGTCCTGGGTTTGAATCCTAGCTCCACCACCTTCTGGCTGTGTGACCTTGGGTAGGTGGCTTAATCTCTCTGGGGCTCAGCTCTCTTGTCTACAAAATGGACGTAATGGTAGTGCCTACCTGGTATGCTTAGTGTGAAAATTCAATGAGTGAATGCAAATTACCAACTTAAAATGGTTTATAGAACATAGGAAACAAATTTAACAAAGTTGGCCAGGCGCGGTGGCTCACGCCTGTAATCCCAGCACTTTGGGAGGCTGAGGTGGGCGGATCACTTGAGGTCAGGAGTTTGAGACCAGCCTGGCCAACATAGTGAAACCACATCTCTACTAAAAATACAAAAATTAACTGGGCCTGGTGGCATGCACTTGTAGTCCCAGCTACTGGGGAGGCTGAGGCAGGAGAATTGCTTGAACCTGGGAGGCGGAGGTTGCAGTGAGAGGAGGTTGCAGTGAGCCAAGATCGTGCCACTCCTCTCCGGCCTGGGTGACAGAGCAAGACTCTGTCTCAAAACAAACAAACAAAACAAATTTAACAAAATGAAAAGGATCAGCTGTCTTAATTATTTTCAGTATTAGTGATATTAACTCTAGCCAGAGTGGGAGCCCTGAGACAGCAGGGTCTGGAGCCATTTCTGTCACCACGGGGTACCCAGAACCCTCCACTTCTCTCATCCCAGCCCTGGCCACTCTGTGTGGTCACTGTCTGGGGATGGGTCTGTCCCCTACTGGAATGTGAGCTCTGACAGGGCAGGGCTGAAGCTGTCCCAGTCACCACTGGCTCCTCATTCTTGCCCAGCACAGGACCACACATAGGGTAGGGAATATTTGCTAGAAGGATATACTACAACCCAGATGAGCTAGACCCAGCCTTTGCCCTCAAGTTGCTCCTAGAGTAAGAAAACCAAAACCAGGCCAGGTGTGGTGGCTTTCACCTGTAACCCCAGCACTTTGGGAGGCCAAGGCCGGTGGATCACCTGAGGTCAGGAGTTCGAGACCAGCCTGGCTAACATGGTAAAACCCCATTTCTACTAAAAATACAAAAAATTAGCCAGGTGTGGTGGCACACACCTGTAATCCCAGCTACTCAGGAGGCAGAGGGAGGAGAATCGCTTGAACTCGGGAGGCAGAGGTTGCAGTGAGCTGAGATTGTGCCATTGCACTCCAGCTTGGGTAACAAGAGCAAACTTCCATCTCAAGGAAAAAAAAAAAGAAGAAAGAAAGAAGAAAACCAAAACCAAAACAAAACTCACGGATCTATAAATATAAGGCCTAATTCTGGTCTGAAGTTCTCTGAGATTAGAAAGTTGGAGATGGGGGGTGGACAGTGCCTATGATGGTAGATGACAGTAATGAAGAATGACCAACTTCTGCTGAGTGTCCGCTGTACACCGGGTCTTGCATTAACGCACACCTGCTCATGTGTTTGTGAAGGAGGATCTATGGATACACCCATTTTCCAGATGAAGAAACTAAGGCTCAGAGTGGTTAACCAGCTTGTCCAAGGTCACATCAAACCCATGTCATTGCTCCTAACCTCCTTAGAAACTGTTTTTTGTTTTTTCTTTTCTTTTTTTTTGAGACAGAGTCTCGCTCTGTCACCCAGACTGGAGTGCTGTGGCATGATCACGGCTTATTGCAACCTCCGCCTCCTGGGTTCAAGCAATTCTCTTGCCTCAGCCTCCTGAGTAGCTGGTGTTACAGGTGCCCACCACCACGCCCAGCTAATTTTTGTATTTTCAGTAGAGACAGGGTTTCGCCATGTTGGTCAGGCTGGTCTTGAACTCTTGATCTCAAGTGATATGCCCACCTCGGCCTCCCAAAGTGCTGGGATTACAGGCGTGAGCCACCGTGCCGGGCCCTGAGAAAATGTTTAGAGTCAGTGCTTGATTAAACAGGAATTGTCTTATACGTGCATGCCCTGAGCACAACCCCATCTCCTTGGCATTTTAAACCTAGAACATAGTGGCTATTGGCTGGGCATGATAGGTCACACCTGCAATCCCAGCACTTTGGGGGGCTGAGGCAGGTCTGTACAAAAAATTCAAAAAAATTAGCTGAGTGTGGTGGCAGGCACCTGTAGTCCCAGCTACTCGGGAGGCTGAAGTGGGACAGTCACCTTAGCCTGGCAGTCAAGGCTGCAGTGAGGCATGATTGAACCTCTGCTCTCCAGCCTGGGTGACAGAGTGAGACTCTGTCTCAGAAAGAAAAAAAAAAAAATAGTGGCTATTAATCTTCCCGTTTTCAAGGTGAGAAACTGAGGCCCAGAGAGGGGCCCCTTCTCTGGGCCTCTGTTCCTCCCATCCTCCTCCCCTCCCCGGGGCTAGAAAGCCGAAGCTGAGATTCAATCCCAGAGGCCAGCCGGATTTGGGAGACCTCAAATGCCAGGTCAGGCATGAGCTGCACTCCTACCCACATCCACCAAGTGTCCCCAGGAAAGCAGAAGTGTGTCCTCTTCCCTCTCCAGGTCTCACTTCCTGCTGCACATGGGCTGGGGCCGAAGAGTTCCAGTGGGAGGGTCACAGCCGTCCCAGGGAAAAGAGAAGTGGGAGCAGGCATGGGGAGACCAACTGTCTGTACCCATCTCCCCTCTGTCCTGGTAGAGGTTCCTCTTCCTGTCTGTCACTGCGGGTCAGAGAGCAGGCATGATGACAGCCTCACCCGCTCCTCGTACCCACCATCTGCCCCCACTTCTCCCCAGGTCTCATGGTGGTGTCGTCTCCCGCCATGGGGGCTGTGTGACTTTGGGCAAGTTGCTGAACGTCTCTGGGCCTTGGCTTCCTTGTCTGTAAAATGGGGATAAGAAAAGAAATTGACCCCATAGGGTGGTAGTGCGAAGTCAATGAGTTCATCCAGTAATGTGCTTGACAGGGAGCTTGGTACATATTTGGCACTCAAGAAATGTTTGCTAGGCCGGGTGCCATGGCTCACACCTGTAATACTAGACCTTTGGGAGGCCGAGGCAGGTGGATCGCTTGAGCCCAGGAGTTTGAGACCTGCCTGGCCAACATGGTGAAAGCCCATCTCTCCAAATAATGAAAAAATTAGGTGGGGCTGTCATTGCACCACTGCACTCCAGCTTGTGTGACAGAGTGAGACCCTGCCAAAAAAAAAAAAAAAAAAAAAAAAAGAAAGAAAACAAATGTTAGCTGTTGATAATTATAACATGCAAAGCAGTTTATATGCATCATGTCATTAAACCTTACACCCTGACAAGTAAGAACTGTGATGTCCATTTTCCAGAGATGGAAACTGAGACTCAGAGAAGTTAAGACACTCACTCTAGGTCACACAGCAAACAGCATCCAATGCAGGACTTAGATCCAAGGAATCTGGCTTTAGAGCCCACACCCTGTGGCAGTAAACTCCTTCCTGACATACTGTGTGGCTGTATGGCTGGGGTCTCCAGGGTGAAGGGGAAGCCCTTGGCTGCAGCATTCCTGAGGTGCATGGCTGTGAGTTGTGTGGCTATGGGGGTTTTGTGGCTCCATGTGGCAGGGCTATACAGATGTGTACACCAGCGGTGGCCCCCTCCACCCTGAGTGTGCCATTCCTGTGGCGGAATAGGTATGGGGACAAGTGCCGCTATGCAGAGCTTGACACTTGTTGCCAGGAAACACACATAAAATAATAAGTGACAGGCCGGGTACGGTGGCTCATGCCTATAATCCCAGCACTTTGAGAGGCTGAGGCGGGCGGATTGCCTGAGGTCAAGAGTTTGAGACCAGCCTGACTAACATGGTGAAACTCTGTCTCTACTGAAAATACAGCAATTAATCGGGCGTGGTGGTGTGCGTAGTCCCCGCTACTTGGGAGGCTGAGGCAGGAGAATTGCTTGAACCTAGGAGACGGAGGTTGCAGTGAGCTAAGATCTCACCACTGCACTCTAGCCTGGGCGACAGAGCAAGACTCCGTCTCCAAAAAAAAAGAAAAAAAGAAAAAAGAAAAAGGAAAAGAAATGAGACATACCACATGCATAATCTTCAGTGTACCTCTAGATCAAGCTCGTCTAACACATGTGGCCCAGGATGGCTTTGAATGCGGCCCAACACAAGTTCGTAAACTTTCTTAAAACATTATGAGATTTGTTTGTGATTTTGTTTTAACTCATCAGCTGTCATTAGTGTTAGCGTATTTTATGTGTGGCCCAAGACAATTCTTCTTCCACTACGGTCCAAGAAAGTCAAAAGATTGGACACCTTTGAGATTGTTTAACACACATATTCGCCATGTAACCACCATCCAGATCAAGACACAGACCCTTCCAGTCCCCAAGAAGACTCCCTCAGGCCCCAGAGATGGCCACCCTTCTGCTTCTAGAACATTGCTTTTGCCTGTAGTATAATGTCATATAAATGGGGTCTCACAGTATTGTGCTATTTATTATTATTATTATTATTATTATTTGAGACAGAGTCTTGCTCTGTTACCCAGGCTGGAGTGCAGTGGTGTGATCTTAGCTCACTGTAACCTCTGCCTCCCAGGTTCAAGTGTTTCTCCTATCTCAGCCTCCCGAGTAGCTGGGATTACAGGCAAGCGCCACCACACCCGGCTAATTTTTTATATCTTTGGAAGAGATAGGGTTTCACCATGTTGGCCAGGCTGGTCTCGAACTCCTAACCTCAAGTGATTGCCCACTTCGGCCTCCCAAAGTGCTGGGATTACAGGCGGGAGCCACCGTGCCCAGTTTATTTGCATTATTATTGTCATCACACTATTATTATCGGTGCTGACCACCCGCCATGCACTGTGGCATCCTTTGGGCATAACTACACTTAATCTTTAAACAATCCTGTAAGGCATTTGATCCTCTAAGGCCCCATGTGCCCAAGGAAAAAACTGAGGCTCAGAGAGGGAAGAGTCTTGCCAGAGGTGGCTTTTGGAAGTGGTGACAGAACCACATTGTATACAGCCAAATGATCTCCTTGCTTTGCAAATCCAGGTGCCCGTGTTATCCTAGCAAGGCACTGCAACACACACACACCCGTGCAAAGTTGTGTAGTCACACCAGACCACCACCACTGGGAGCTGTGTGACCATCTCGTGTGATTGCTTGGTTGTCCTGTCCTCACACCCTTGCCTCTCCTCAGGCTGTGCTGTCAGACAATGGGATGGGCATCCAGGCGGGAGAACCAGACCCGCCAGAGGAGCCCCTCACCTTGCAAGCATCCGTGCCCCCCCATCAGCTTCGGCTGGGCAGCCTCCATCCTCACACCCCTTATCACATCCGCGTGGCATGCACCAGCAGCCAGGGCCCCTCATCCTGGACCCACTGGCTTCCTGTGGAGACGCCAGAGGGAGGTAAGAAGGGCTGGGGAGGGACATGTCACCACTGCCCCACTGGACCTTGCTTACATCAGTGCCACCCCCATTGTCCCCTTTCACTCCTTTACCCCTCATGGCCTCAATCTCCTTCCCATCCAGTCTCTGACCCCTCAGTAGCACTGCCCTCTGGCCTCTCTCCCAGCCCTTCTTTCCCCTGTGCTTCCGCTCATAGGAGGCCTGCACGAGTTGCCCACGTGTGTGCCCTTGGCACCCTGCACCCACTTCCTGGGAACAGGGGAGGGGGTCAGGAAGAGGTGGGGGTGCCAGCTTCCCCTCTTCCCTGTCCTCCAGTGCCCCTGGGCCCCCCTGAGAACATTAGTGCCACGCGGAATGGGAGCCAGGCCTTCGTGCATTGGCAGGAGCCCCGGGCGCCCCTGCAGGGTACCCTGTTAGGGTACCGGCTGGCGTATCAAGGCCAGGACACCCCAGAGGTGGGTGCTGCTGGTGGGATTGGAGTGGAGTGGCTTGGGAAGGAGGGAGGAGAAGATATCAGGGCAGACATGGATGGTTGTGAAGGTTGGGTAGTACACAATTGCTCTATCCCTAGGGGGCACATTCAGGGAAGGTTCACATTCGCATTCTGGGGAGAATAAGGGGGTCTAAGGGAGGCCATGGGGAATGGCTGTTTTTCAACCACTGCAAAAGCATTTCAGCAGACTCATATTCACTATAACGATTTTTCAGCAGATAGTTGTATAGCACCTTGGGGAAGGGGTACCTTTTCCTGATTTGCACAAAGGCACTTCTATCAGGGCTAGCAATACCCTGACGTAGGGAGAGAGGATGGAAAGAGAAGCTAGAAGGGGGTGGAGGGATACAGGTTAAAGGATGAGGATGAGAGATGAAGGGGAGGACGAGGAAGGATGAGGAGCTGGAGGATGGGGAGAGGGCTTTGAGAAAGAGATGGGGTGTCGAGCCCGAGAGTGAAGGCTTAACAGCTGGGGGGTGAGGTTCTACCCTGATGCCACTTCTGGACCTCCTAGGTGCTAATGGACATAGGGCTAAGGCAAGAGGTGACCCTGGAGCTGCAGGGGGACGGGTCTGTGTCCAATCTGACAGTGTGCGTGGCAGCCTACACTGCTGCTGGGGATGGACCCTGGAGCCTCCCAGTACCCCTGGAGGCCTGGCGCCCAGGTAAGTCCAAAGCCATGCCCAACCTGCTTCAACCGTGTCTCTCCCTGACAGCCCTGACTTACTCCTTGTACCTTTCAGTGTTACCGCAACTTAGGCCGTGTTCCTACCCTGAGCCTTACTGAGAGCCGCCCTCACTCCCTTACCCGTGCCAACCCCTCACTCCCTTACCTGTGCCATGGCCTCACTCCTTTACCCGTGCCACACCCTCACTCCCTTACCCGTGCCACACCCTCACTCCCTTACCCATGCCAACCCCTCACTCCCTTACCTGTGCCATGCCAGTCTTGTCCTCTCTGAGCACGTCTCCTCTCTGTCCTTTCTTCTCACAGGGCAAGCACAGCCAGTCCACCAGCTGGGTAAGGGCTTCCACACCCCGTTTCCTCCCTCCCTACCCTCAACACCTAGTGGGGGCGCTGTCACCATATATACTCATTGCACATCCCTTTCATGTTTCTTGAACTCATCACTCTAACCTACTTCTTGAGTTCGTGTGGTCCTTGATGGAGGTGCCTATAATGGCCTAGCATAGCACATTGTAGGTATTCAGGCAATGACAGATGGGTGGGTGGATGGGTGAACAAATGGATGGATGGATGGATGGATGGATGGATGAATGGATGGATAGATATATGGAGGGTGGATGGGTGGGTGGGTCAATGGATGAATAGGGGGTGGATAGGCAGGTGAACAGATAAATGACTGGATGGCCAGTGGATAAATGGATGGGTAGATGGATGGGTGGATGGATGGATGGGTGGATATATGGAGGGTGGATGGGTGGGTGGGTCAATGCATGAATAGAGGGTGGTTAGGTGGGTGAACAGATAAATGACTGGATGGTGAGTGGATAAATGGATGGGTAGATGGATGGGTGGATGGATGGATGGGTGGATATATGGAGGGTGGATGGATGGATGGTTGGATATATGGAGGGTGGATGGGTGGGTGGGTCAATGGATTAATAGACGGGTGGATAGGTGGATGAACAAAAGATGACTGAGTGGTGAGTGGATACATGGATGGGTAGATGGATGGATGGATGGATGCATGGATGGATGGATGGTTGGATAAATGGATGGATGGACAGGTGGATGGATTTGTGAGTGGATGAATGGATGAATGGATAGGTAGAAAGGTGGATGGATGGATGAATGAGGTATCCTCCTTACATCCATCCCTCTCAAATATTTCTCTAACAATTCTCAAACATTCCTCTAACAATTCTCAAACATTCCTCCTACACCCATTGTCCCCTCTGGGCACTATTAAGGCCCACTCTTGTAACTCAACCCACTAGCCTTCAATACTCCTCTTTTTCTTCACATACCCTTTCCACGCTCATTCCACCCTCCTTTCACATACATCCCATTATAATCCATTCCTCCCACATGACTCCCAAGGCCCATTGCACAACCACACTTCTCATTCACAAACTCTGCACACCTTATACGAACTTACCATACCTTCCACATTGCAAACACTGAAAAACACTGTCCACAGCTTTCCCACACCCGATTCTCCTTGCATGCTTACCCCACACTCCACAGACATCATTCCCTCACCAACCCATCTCACTCTGCACACTCACCCTGAACCCCTTGCACACTCAGCACACAATGATCTTTATTTCTTACACACTCCATTCCACCCCTGCCCACTTTACATCCCCTTTCTGTGCACCCCATACTCCTCATCTGCCCTTCTCACATCTTTTGCATGCTCACTGCACACTTCTCTCATACTGCAATTACATCCTTAAAATTCCTTGCTCACTCCTTGTATCTAAGACCTCATGAATACTCTTCCCACTTCACACACACCCAACTTTTCCAGCAGCCATCCAACCCTGTATATGCTTACCGTGCCCCTTTGGATATTTATTTCACCCTCATTCCTTGCTTTATGGAAACCCTTGTGGCCGGATGCAATGGCTCACGCCTGTAATCCCAGCACTTTGGGAGGCCTGAGACAGGTGGATCACCTGAAGTCAGGAGTTCAAGACCAGCCTGGCCAACATGGCAAAAACCCATCTCTACTAAAAATACAAAAATTAGCTGGGCATGGTGGTGCGAGCCTGTAATCCCAGCTACTCGGGAGGCTGAGGCACAAGAATTGCTTGAACCTGGGAGGCGGAGGTTACAGTGAGCCAAGATCATGCCACTATACTCCAGCCTGGGCAAGAGAGCAAGACTCTGCCTCAAAAAAAAAAAAAAAAAAAGAAAAGAAAAGAAAAAAAAATTAGCCAGGTGGCACAGACCTGCAGTCCCAGCTACTCAGGAGACATCGTGAAACCCTGTCTCTACCAAAAAAAGAATACAAAAATTAGCCGGGCATGGTGGTGCACATCTGTAATCCCAGCTACTTAGAAGCTGAGGCAGGAGATTTGCTTGAAACTGGGAGGCAGAGGTTGCAATGAGCTGCGACCGGGCCACTGCACTCCAGTCTGGGTGAAAGAGTGAGACCCTGTCTCACAAAAACAAACAAACAAACAAAAAAAGAGACAAAGAAAACCCTTTTGTAGTCATTGCATTCTCCTCAAAAGGTATTCCTTAGTCCTTTGTCCACAAGCCTTGCCCTCCTTGCGCACGCTTCATGCACCATCCTACACTGCAAGGATCTTCTTCCCCACTCACCTGTTTATCTACACTCTAGTCCACCCTCCTTGCACAATCATCACATTTCTCACACTAACCTATGCTACTTGAGATTTCTCCACACCCATCTCATGTTCATCCAGCCCTCCTGGCACACTCATAACCCGTTCCACACATTTCTCCCTCCCATTCCACACTCACTGCACACTCCTCAAATATCCATTCCACTCTTCTGTTTTTTTGGATCTCGGTGGCATAATATTTGGTAGCTTAAAGTAAGGAAAACTACAAATGCCCAAACAGGGACTTGAACCTTGGACCCTCAGGTTAAAAGTCTGATGCTCTACCACCTGAGCTATCCTAGCACTCTCTTTTTTTTTTTTTTTTTTTGAGATGGAGTCTTGCTCTGTCACCCAGGATGGAGTGCAGTGGCCCAATCTCGGCTCACTGCAACCTCCACCTCCCAGATTCAAGCGATTCTCCTGCCTCAGCTTCCGAGTAGCTGGGATTACAGGTGTGCACCACCACCCCAGCTAATTTTTGTATATATATTTTTTTAAGTAGAGACAGGGGTTCACCATGTCGGCCAGGCTGGTCTTGAACTCCTTGCCTCAAGTAACCCGCCTGCCTTGGCCTCCCAAAGTGCTGGGATAACAGGCATGAGCCACCACATCTGGCCTCCATCCCACTCTTAACTCACCCATCCTACAACTTTCACACACTTCTGCTTTAACATGCACTTGTATCACATCCATTGCATGCCCTGTCCAGCCCAGCCTATTCAGATATGTGAATGCATCCATCACACACCTCGTCAAGTATGTGCACATCTTTGCCGAGGGCTTCTGCCTTCCTCCCACATCACCCCTTTGGGTCCCAGAGAGCTGGATCCAAGGCCTCATCCATGACCTGTTCCTCATACCCCCTGATAGTGAAGGAACCTTCAGCTCCTGCCTTCTCGTGGCCCTGGTGGTATGTACTGCTAGGAGCAGTCGTGGCCGCTGCCTGTGTCCTCATCTTGGCTCTCTTCCTTGTCCACCGGCGAAAGAAGGAGACCCGTTATGGGTGAGTTGGAACCACATGGGGAGGCTGTGTGGCCTGGGATGGAGAGGCTGGAGGCAGGGAGGCCAGTGAGGAGGCTGGTGCAGGAGGAGTGATGACTAAGAATCGGAATGAGGGCAAGGGAAGCCAGGCGCGGTGGCTCACGCCTGTAATCCCAGCACTTTGGGAGGCTAAAGCAGGTGGATCACTTGAGGTCAGGAGTTTGAGACCAGCCTGGCCAACATGGCGAAACCCTGTCTCTACTGAAAAATGCAAAAATTCGCGGGAAGTGGTGGCACACGCCTGTGGTCCCAGCTACTTGGGAGGCTGAGGCACGATAATCACTTGAACCCGGGAGATGGAGGCTACAGTGAGCTGAGATCGCACCACTGCACTGCAGCCTGGGTGACAGAGTGAGACCCTGTTTTCAAAAAAAAGAATGAGGGCCAGGGGGTGTGTGGAATGAATGGAAGGCAGAAGGTAGCTGCCCAAGACATGGGCAGAGAGGGCAGGCAGATGCTAATGCTAGCAGAGAGGGCAGGCAGGGCTTGAGGCTGAGATGGTGCTTGCTGGTTGAGTAGGGGGTTCCACATGGTTTTTCCCTGCCCTCACCTACTCCCCCTCCCCCCCAGAGAAGTGTTTGAACCAACAGTGGAAAGAGGTGAACTGGTAGTCAGGTACCGTGTGCGCAAGTCCTACAGTCGTCGGACCACTGAAGCTACCTGTAAGTGAACCCTATGACCCACTGCCCTGGCCTGGATCTAAAGGCTGTAGAGAATCTGGCCTGCTGGGCTTCTGTAGATGCGTGAGCCAAAAGTTTCTGAAGGCCTTGGGATACTAGAATGTCAGAACCACAGACCCTAGAAATAACAGATTTGTGGAACCACAAAGAACTTTCAAGGAATAGAACTTAGACACAGTAAACCTTAGAAACACCAAGGCTGGGGGGGAAGGGGGGAGGGACAGCATTAGGAAATATACCTAATGCTAAATGACGAGTTAATGGGTGCAGCAAACCAACACGGCACATGGATACATATGTAACAAACCTGCACATTGTGCATATGTACCCTAAAACCTAAAGTATAATAATAAAAAAAAAGCAATTAACTTGGGAACACAAACACATCCCCAATCTACTAAATTCGGAACATTCTCAGATTATAGCAAAAAAAAAAAAAAAAGAAAAAGAAACACCAAGGCTGGGTGTGGTGGCTCATGCCTGTAATCCTAGCGCTTTGGGGGGCCGAGGTGGGAGGATCACTTGAGCCCAGCAGTTCGAGACCAGCCTGGGCAGCATGGCGAAACCTTGTCTCTACCAAAAAAAAAAAAATTAGCCAGGTATGGTGGCATGCCCCTGAACTCCCTTGTACTCCCTGCTACTCGGGAGGCTGAGGTAGGAGGACCACCTGAGCCCAGGGAGGTCGAGGCTGCAGTAAGCCGTGATCACACCACTGCACTCCAGCCTGGGTGACAGAGCAAGACCCTGTCTCAAAAAAGAAAAAAAAAATAAAAGAAAGAAAAGAAACACCAAACCTCAGAGCCATTGGATCTTAGAAGATGTAATGATGAAGATAATGACAATCAAGAAGAAAATGATGATGATGATGAACTAACGTTGAGATTAGATGGCGATGATGTGATAATAATCGCAGGCAACCCTAGCACTACCTATGTGGCAGGCTCTGTTCTAAGCATTCTACATGTATCTCCTCGTTTAACCCTCAGAGCAACCCAAGGACACGGGTTTCTTTTTTCTTTTCTTTTCTTTTTTTTTGAGACAGAGTCTCACCCTATCGCCCAGGCTGGAGCACAGTGGCACAGTCTCAGCTCACTGCAACCTCCACCTCCCAGGTTCAAGCAATTCTTACGCCTCGGCCTCCCGAGTAGCTGGGATTACAAGCGCATGGCACCACGCCTGGCTAATTTTTGCATTTTTAGTAAAGATGGGGTTTTACTAATCCTGTCTTTGTTGGCCAGGCTGGTCTTGGAACTCCTGGCCTCAAGTGATCAACCTGCCTTGGCCTCCCAAAGTGCTGGGATAACAGGCGTGAGCCACCACGCCCAGCCAGAGGTGGGTTTCTTATCACCTTCACTTCACAGATGAGGCAGCTGTGGCATAGAGTGGTTAAGTCACTTGCCCAAGGCCACGCAGCTTGTAAATTGGATAGCAATTTGAACCCAGGCACTTTTGCTCTGAAGTCTATACTATTTTTTTTTTTTTTGATAGAATCTTGCTCTGTCACCCAGGATGGAGTGCAGTGGCTTGATCTTGGCTCACTGCAACCTCCGCCTCCTGGATTCAAGTGATTCTTCTGCTTCAGCCTCCCAAGTAGGTGGGACTACAGGTGCATGCCACAACGCCTGGCTAATTTTTGTATTTTTAATGGAGACAGGGTTTCACCATATTGGCCAGGCTGGTCTCGACCTCCTGATCCTGTGATCCACCTGCCTTGGCCTCCCAAAGTGCTGGGATTACAGGTGTAAGCCACCTCGCCTGGCCTGAAGTCTATACTCTGAACTGCCACACTCTACTACCTCTTGGAATTATAAATTGGTAGAGAGATAGAATCTATCTTGGCCTGAAAAATTATATGCATGTACTCTACACCCTTATACTTTTGAAATCATAAAATCTTAGAACTATAGACTCTCTATTAGAAGGCTGGAAAGGGATGCAAGGTCTCAGCTAAGGAGGGGATCTCAGAGGCCCAATCAAATCTCTTCTTTCGGCTGGGCGCAGTGGCTCACGCCTGTAATCCCAACACTTTGGGAGGCCCAGGCGGGCAGACACTTGAGGTCAGGAGCTCGAAACCAGCCTGGCCAACATGGCGAGACCCTGTCTCTACTAAAAATACAAAAATTAGCCAGATGTAATCTGTAATCCCAGCTACTTGGGAGGCTGAGGCAGGAGAATCGCTTGAACCTGGGGGGCAGAGGTTGCAGTGAGCTGAGATCGTGCCACTGCACTCCAGCCTGGGTGATAGAGCAAGACTCCGTCTCAAAAAAAAAAAAAAAAAAAAAAGGAATCTCATCTTTCCAGTTAGGGAAACTGAAATCCAGAAAGAAAATGGAAGAGCTAGCTAGGTCTCTTCCTAGCACACAGCGAGAAAGCCGCCAGAGCCCCAGGGGGATGTTTGGAAAGGGCTGGGAAAGACATTTATTTAAGAAGGGAAGGAAGAAGCAACGATGTCCCAGTGATTTAACTGAGTAACATACAGCAGCCATTCTCAGGGTGTGAGCCTGGTCCCCTGTGGTCCCAGAGACCTTTGCAGGGGGCCCAGAAGGTCAAATCTATTTTCATACTACTACCAAGACATTATTTGCCCTTTTGCTTTCTCATTCTCTCATGAGCATTCAGCGCAGTTTTCCAGAGGCTCCCTGACATGGGATGATGTCATCTGACAGCTGATGATCACTCTGACAGCTGATGGACCTTGTGCTTGTATATTCTTGCTTTAAAAATCTATCAGGCTGGGCGCAGTGGCACATGCCTGTAATCCCACCACTTTGGGAGGCCAAGGTGGGCGAATTGCTTGAGGTCAGGAGTTTAAGACCAGCCTGAGCAACATGGTGAAACTCCATTTTTACTAAAATACAAAAACTAGCTGGGTGTGGTGGTGCATGCCTATAATCCTAGCTACTTGGGAGGCTGAGGAAAGAGAATCGCTTGAACCCGGGAGACGGAGGCTGCAGTGAGCTGAGATTGTACCACTGGACTCCAGCCTGGGCAACAGAGTGAGACTCTGTCTCAAAAATAAATAAATAAATAAATAAACCGGATAGGTTTTCTTTTGAGGCCCAGGAGTTTGAAACCAGTATGGGCAACATGGCAAAACCCCATCTCTATTAAAAAAAAAAAAAAAAACACAAAAATTTGCCAGATGTGGTGGTGCACACCTATAATTCCAGCTGCTCAGGAGGGTGAGGCAGGAGAATCACTTGAACCCGGGAGGTGGAGGTTGCAGTGAGCTGAGATTATGCCACTGCACTCTAGCCTAGGCAACAGAGCGAGACTCGGTTTCAAAAAAAAATTTTTTCTTTTTTTTAGAGATGGGGTCTGGCTATGTTGCCCAGGCTGATCTCCAACTCCAGGCCTCAACTGGTCCTCCTTCCTTGGCCTCCCAAGTTGCTGGGATTACAAGCGTGAACCACTGGGCCCAGCTGGTTTTATTTTTGAATACAGAAATATTGGTATATATGTAACATAAACAAAAGCTCTTTCTAGTCCTTAATAATTCTAACAATGTAAAGGTGTCCTGATGTCAATTTGTTTGAGAATGATTATATAACAAAGAAAACGGATAAATTACAATTACACCCAACAACAACTAAATTAAAACTATTTCATAGACATCATGTTGAGGGAAAGAAGCCAGACACAAAAGAGAATATACTATGTGATTCCATTTTTATAACATTTCAAAACTAATCGATTATAACAGAAATCAAGAAAGTGGCTACCCCTAGGAGGGCAGGTCATGTTCTGTTCTTGGCCTGAGTGCTAGTTACACATTTGTGTTTGATTTGTGAAAATCCACTGAGTTGGCCGGGCGTGGTGGCTCACGCCTGTAATCCCAACACTTTGGGAGGCCAAGGTGGGCAGATCACCTGAGGTCGGGAGTTCCAGACCAGCCTGACCAACATGGAGAAATCCTGTCTCTACTAAAAATACAAAATTAGCCGGGAGTAGTGGCACATGCATGTACTTGGGAGGCTGACGCAGGAGAATCGCTTGAACCTGGGGGACAGAGGTTGCGGTGAGCCGAGATTGCACCATTGCACTCCAGCCTGGGCAACAGGAACGAAACTCCATCTCAAAAAAAAAAAAGAAAAGAAAAGAAAATCCACTGAGTTGCTTACTTATGATTTGTGCAGATTATACTTCAATAAAAAGAAATATTTTTGTGTGTGTATTTTGTTTGAGATGGGGTCTTGCTCTGTCACCCAGGCTGGGGTGCAGTGGCATAAGCTCAGCTCACTGCAGCCTCCACCCCTGGGCTCAAGTGATCCTCCAACCTCAGCCTTCTGAGTAGCTGGGACTATAGGTGCATGCCACCACACATGGCTAGCTTTTGTATTCTTTTGTAGAGACAGGGATTTGCCATGTTGCCCAGGCTGGTTTTGAATTCCTGGACTCAAGTGATCTACTGGCCTCTGCCTCCCAAAGTGCTGGGATTACAGGCTTGAGCCACTGCGTCCAGCAAAAGAAATATTTTTATTTTATTTTATTTTATTTTATTTTTGAGACAGAGTCTTGCCCTGTCACCCAGGCTGGAGTGAAGTGGTGCGATCTCAGCTCACTGCAACCTCTGTCTCCTGGGTTCATGTGATTTTCCTGCCTCAGCCTCCCCAGTAGCTGGGACTACAGGCATGTGCCACCACACACAGCTAATTTTTGTATTTTTTTGTAGAGACAGAGATTCGCCATGTTGCCCAGGCTGGTCTTGAACTCCTGGACTCAAGTGATCCACCTGCCTCTGCCTCCCAAAGTGCTGGGATTACAGGCGTAAGCCACTGTGCCCGGCAAAAGAAATATTTTTAACAACTGGTATAGCAGGGCACTGACCCATCAGGTGCCCACTGGAGCAAGAGTGTGGCCAGGCTTTACCCCTTTAGTTCCCTTTGAGGGAAGGTTCAGGGGGTCCAGAGGAGGAGCTGGGGTGGAAGTGGCGGGGTGCTCAGGGCAGTAGCTAATTTTAAATTAGTGCAGAAGTATGTCAGTGTTTCAACAATGGGTCTATCCCTACTGGTGAGTGAATGTCACCTGAATGTCAGCCCTGCCCCATGACTCTGTCCACCCCAACCTTGCATGCAGTGAACAGCCTGGGCATCAGTGAAGAGCTGAAGGAGAAGCTGCGGGATGTGATGGTGGACCGGCACAAGGTGGCCCTGGGGAAGACTCTGGGAGAGGGTGAGTCCCCCCGCAGCATACACACATCCTTCTGAACTTCTGAGATCCTGCACTTCCACACTCCCATCTAACTATAGGAAATACAGTGCCCACGGGCCCTCTGAGGTCAATGTCTCCCTCTGGCCCCCCACAGGAGAGTTTGGAGCTGTGATGGAAGGCCAGCTCAACCAGGACGACTCCATCCTCAAGGTGGCTGTGAAGACGATGAAGAGTGAGTTATGCGCACACGTGCAGGACCCCCAGCCCCTTCCCTATGCCCCTGAGACAGAAGAGAGCAGAAAAGTTAACAGCAAGTTAGCCATAGCCTAGAACTTCCGGTGTTTCCAGATAGGCAATGGAGCCCCTGCCAGGTACCTCAATAGAAGGAATTGAATATGGGGAGATTAGTACAAAGGTGGGAGATGGGTTGAAGGAACAACTGGGGACAGGGAGGGAAACCAGAGATGAGCAGCAGCAGGAAGTCACTTCCCCCACTAGGCCTGAAGGGGAGAGGGAGCAAGTGGTGTTACCAGAATCCACAGCTAGGGACACCAGGCAGGAGCTGGTATCACAGAGTTAGAGGCTGCTCTGTGGGAGCTAAAAACCCAGAAGAGCACTTTGGGAGGCTGAGGCAGCAGATCGCTTGAGTCCAGGAGTTTGAGACCAGCCTAGGCAATATGGAGAAACCACATGTCTATGAAAAAAAAAATAGTAACAAAAAATTAGCTGGGCATGGTGGCACACGCCTGTAGTCCCAGCTACTTGGGAGGCTGAGGTAGGAGAATCGCTTGAGTCTGGGTGGCAGAGGTTGCAGTGAGCTGTGATCATGCCACTGCACTCCAGTCTGGGTGACAGAGTGGCACTTTGTCTTAAAAAAATAAAACACACATGGCTGGGTGTGGTGGCTCACGTCTGTAATCCCAGCACTTTGGGATGCCAAGGCGGGTGGATCATCTGAGGTCAGGAGTTCGAGACTGGCCTGATTTACTTAGTGAAACCCCACCTCTACTAAAAATATAAAAATTAGCCAGGCGTGGTGACAGGCGCCTGTAATCCCAGCTACTCGGGAGGCTGAGGCAGGGGAATCGCTCGAACCCAGCAGGCAGAGCTTGCAGTGAGCCGAGATCGTGCCACTGTACTCCAGCCTGGGCGACAGAGCGAGACTCCGTCTGAAAAAAAAAAAAATTAAAACACACACACGCACACCTGGGAGACACAACCACCACCAAGGGAATACCAGAAGCAGAGAGAGGGTGAAATACCCTGGCTTCTCCCTTTCTCCCCGCTACCTGCCAGTATCCCATCAGGGCCTACCTCCCATTGGCAAATCCCAGGAGGAAACCACTAGGAAAGGGAGCCTGGGAAATGTAGTTTTCAGGGGTCGGCCCACTGTGATACATAGTGGAGCGGGAGAAGCTCTAGAATGAGGCATACCTGGCTGAATCATTTACCAGCTATGCGATCTCAGGCAAATAACTTTCCCTCTCTGAGTCTCCCACTTGTCATCTGGAAAAAAGGACCCTAATGTCCCCACCTTCCAAAGCTGTTGTGAGGCAAAGCACTTCATGCTGAGGGTGGCAAGTAGGACATGCTTGTTAATGTGGACTAGGACTATATTATTTACATTGTCAGAGAGGGCAGGAGCCATTTCAGGGTTACACAGCACAGGAAGTCCAGGGCTAAGCTCTTCACACGCAGGGAAGGAGAAGCATAGGGCGTTCAGATTGGGGCTGGTGGTGAGTAGAGAATGATCGTTTCTGAATTACGGGGCTTAAAAGCTTGGGCTATGAAGTCATTACCCACTCATTCGTTCATTATTGAGCACCTCCTGTGTACCGGGTTATTTTGTTTGTTTGTTTTGCTTTGTTTTGTTTTGTTTTGAGGAGGAGTCTCACTCTGCTGTCCAGGCTGAAGTGCGGTGGCGCGATCCCGGCTCGCTGCAACCTCTGCCTCCCAAGTTCAAGCAATTCTCCTGCCTCAGCCTCCCAAGTAGTTGGATTACAGGCGCACGCCACCACACCCAGCTAATTTTTGTATTTTTAGTAAAGATGGGGTTTCACTATGTTGGCCAGGCTGGTCTCGAACTCCTGACCTCAGGTGATCTGCCTACCTCGGCCTCCCAAAGTGCTGGGATTACAGGCATGAGCCACTGCACCCAGCCTCAGGTTACATTTTTTGTTTTTTTGTTTTTGTTTTTTGAGACAGGCTGTCACCAGGCTGGAGTGCAGTGGCATGACCTCAGCTCACTGCAACCTCCGCCTCCTGGGTTCAAGCGATTCTCCTGCCTCAGCCTCCCGAGTAGCTGGGACTACAGGTGTGCGCCACCACACCCGGCTAATTTTTGTGTTTTTAGTAGAGACGGGGTTTCACCATGTTGGCCAGTATGGTCTCTATCTCTTGACCTCATGATCCACCTGCCTCGGCATCCCAAAGTGCTGGGATTACAGGTGTGAGCCACCACACCTGGCCTATGTTTTCTGTTTTTTGAGACAGAGTCTTGCTCGTCACCCAGGCTGGAGAGCAGTGGCAGGATCACAGCTCACTGTAGTCTCAACCTCTGAGGCTCAAGCGATCCTCCCCACTCAGCCTCCCACTGGTTATAGTCTTGGCCTGGGTCTGAATCCCAGCCGTGCAACCTTGGGCAAGTCGTTTTGCCTCTGTGAGCCACAGTGCCCTGAACTGTTAAATGGGATGATACTTGTATGGGTCCCCAGGGCAGGTAGGGAAGTGCTGGGAAGCAGTCTGGGTGGTTGTGAGCAGGTGAACCCTGGAGCCAGACTGCCCGGGTTTGAGATCTGCCTCTTCTACCTCCAAGCTGTGTGTTCCCTTAGGCAGACTCCTAACCTTTTTGTGCCTTGCTTTCTTCATCTTTAAAATAAAGATAGGCCAGGGACAGTGGCTCATGCCTGTAATCCCAGTGCTTTGGGAGGCCGAGGTGGGAGGATCACTTGAGGCTGGGAGTTTGAGACCAGCCTGGACAACATAGCAAGACTGCCTGTCTTAAAAAATTGGCTGGGCATGGTGGCTCACACTTGAAATCCTAGCACTTTGGGAGGCCAAAGCAGGCAGATCACTTGAGGTGGGGAGTTTGAGACCAGCCTGGCCAACATGGTGAAACCCCGTTTCTACTAAAAATACAAAAATTAGCTGGGCATGGTGGTGCATGCCTGTAATCCCAACTACTAGGGAGGCTGAGGCATGAGAATCTCTTGAACTGGGGAGGCAGAGGTTGCAGTGAGCCAAGACTGCGCCATTGCACTCAAGCCTGGGGGATAAGGGCGAAACTCCATCTCAAAAAAAAAAAAAAAAAATTATCCGGGATGGTGGTGCGTGCCTGTGGTCCCAGCTACTCAGGAAGGCAAGCCTAGGAGTTCGAGCCTACAGTGAGCTGTGATTGCTGTGATCGCATCCATCCTGGGTGACAGCGCAAGACCCTGTCTCAAAAAAATAAAAAAAAAAGAAAAAAAAATGAAATGGGAATGATAATAGTAGCATCTGAGATTAAATGAGTTAATATATACAAAGTTGGCCAAGTGTGGTGGCTCACGCCTGTAATCCTAGCACCTTGGGAGGCCGAGGCGGGCAGATCATGAGGTCAGGAGATTGAGACCATCCTGGCTAACACAGTGAAACCCCATCTCTACTAAAAATACAAAAAATTAGCCGGGTGTGGTGGCACACGCCTGTAGTCCCAGCTACTCGGGAGGCTGAGGCAGGAGAATTGCTTGAACCCGAGAGGTGGAGGTTGCAGTGAGCCGAGATCAAACCACCGCACTCCAGCCTGGGCAACAGAGACTCCATCTCAAAAAAAAAAAAATATATATATATATATACATATATATGTGTATATATATATGTATATATATATATGTGTATATATATGTGTATATATATGTATATATGTGTATATATGTATATATGTATATATGTGTATATATATGTGTATATGTATATATATATGTATATATATATATGTGTGTGTATATATATATACACACACACACATATAAAGTGCTGAGTATGGCGCCTGGTACTTACTAATCATGTTTGATGAAGATGAGTGATGATGATGATGATGATGGAGTGGAGGTAGAAGGAGAGTCCTCCCTCTCCTCCCCTCCTCCTCACCCACCTTTCTCTCTCCCTCAAGTTGCCATCTGCACGAGGTCAGAGCTGGAGGATTTCCTGAGTGAAGCGGTCTGCATGAAGGAATTCGACCATCCCAACGTCATGAGGCTCATCGGTGAGAGAGGGGCAGATTCAAGGGGTCTACAAGCCCCATGGGGGCCATAACAGAGGGAAGAGCCCTGCTTCTGGCCCTGGGAAGATCAAACTTCCAGGCTTCCTGCTCCCGCTCCTTCAGGGTCAGCAAGCTTCCCCCTCCTAATCTCCCTCAGCTTGGAATGCGACCTCTGACCATTCCCAGAAATAGCTGACCTCCCCAGGAGGGCTCCGGAAACGTCCCTGGGAACTCTGCTGGAAACGGCTTCTCTGCAGCTTGGTCCTTGCCACCGCCACTACCCCCCAAACAATATGGTGGCCAGATTGGATGGGGAGTGAGAAGGAGAGGCTGGAGGCTGGCTGGTGGGGGGCTTGGCTTCCCCTTCTGCCCAGCAGGAGTGACAGGGCTACCTGGGGGGCTCAGGTGTCTGTTTCCAGGGTTCTGAACGAGAGAGCTTCCCAGCACCTGTGGTCATCTTACCTTTCATGAAACATGGAGACCTACACAGCTTCCTCCTCTATTCCCGGCTCGGGGACCAGCCAGTGGTAAGGGGCATTTAATCATCCAGTCTACGAATATTAACTGAGCATCTATCAGGTACCCAGTGCTGCTCAGACCCTGGGAAGACCACAGTGACCAGGAGCTTGCTCTCCTGGAGCATGTCTTCCAGCAGGGGAGGGGCGGACGATAAACAAGCTAATAAATACCTAAGCGAGATGATTTAAATGTTTAAGTGCTAGGAAGGAAATACAGTAGGACGGATGATAAGGAGGCCAGGCAGTGAATTTGGGTGGACGTGGAAGATCTTGCCGAGGAGGTGACCGTGAAGGAGTTGGGGCTGGGGGGATGTCTAGAGATCTGGGCAGGAAGCGACCCCAACAAAGCGCACAGCATAGGCAAAGGCTTGGAGGTAGGAATAATCATCGTTTGTCTGAAGACCAGACAGGAGTCTGGTGGGAGTGTCAGTCAAGGGCAAGAACATAGGCGATCAAGTCCAAGAGGAAGGCTGGAGCAAGTTTATAGGAACTTGCAGGCCATGGAGAGGGGTTGGGTTGAATCGTCAGGGCCATGGGAAACCACTGCGGGCAGAGCTGGGCTTGCACAGAGGGATGGAGGGAGGAGGGATCGCATCAAGGACTCTGTTGACCTCTCCTCCCACGTGCCTTGGCTCCCCAGTACCTGCCCACTCAGATGCTAGTGAAGTTCATGGCGGACATCGCCAGTGGCATGGAGTATCTGAGTACCAAGAGATTCATACACCGGGACCTGGCGGCCAGGAACTGCATGTGAGTGCCTTTCAGGGACACCCCCCGCTGCTCCTGCACTCCCTGAGGGAGTTCCCTCCCTCCTTCTTAGGATGGAAGCAGGGCTAGACACCCACGGAAGGCAGGTCAGAACTCAGGACCAGGAAAGTCAGTAAGGGGGTCTGAGAAGGCTTCCTGGAGGAGGTGAGTCCTGAACTGAGATCTGGAAGGAGCATTTGGATGCGGAGAGGGAAGAGACCAGAAGGTGGGCTCAGTGCACAGCATGAGGTGAGCAGAGGGGCTGAGGTGACCGATGGGGGTGGGGACACATGAGCTGCATCTCTGTCCCGCTCCATGCTGGGTGTCTTGCCTGGGGCTGCCCTTTGGAAGCGGCCACACTGGATAAGGAAACCAAACTCTCCACCAATGGACAAGTAGAAAATATGCCAGACGGGGCGCAGTGGCTCACGCCTGTAATCCCAGCACTTTGGGAGTCCGAGGCGGGTGGATCACTTGAGGCCAGGAGTTTGAGACCAGCCTTGGTGAAACCCCCTGTCTACTAAAAACACAAAATTCAGCCGGGTGTGGTGGTGTGTGCCTGTAATCCCAAGAAGAGAATTGCTTGAACCCAGGAGGTGGAGGTTGCAATGAGTCGAGATCGCATCACTGCACTCCAGCCTGGGCGACAGAGCAAGACTCTGTCTCAAAAAAAAAAAAAAAGAAAGAAAATAGTAACCTGTAGTCCCAGCCATTCCCAAGGCTGAGGTGAGAGGATTGCTTGAGCCTCGAGACCAGCCTGGGTAACAACAACAAGACACCATCTCAAAAAAAAAAAAGAAAAGAAAGAACCAAAAATCCCCCAAAAGCCAGAATAGAAGGTAAGGGGAGGGTAGAGCGTGGAGGGAATGCAACCACAGAGTTAGAATATTAGCCTCGGCCAGGTGCAGTGGCTCACATCTATAATCCCAGCCCTTTGGGAGGCTGAGGTAGGAGGATCACTTGTACCCAGGAGTTCAAGACCAGCCTGGGCAACATAGTGAACCCTGTCTCTACAAAAAATTAATTAGCTGGGCATGGTGGTGTAAACCTGTGGTCCCAGCTACTTGGGAGGCTGAGGTGGAAGGATTGCTAGAGCCCAGGAGGTTGAGGCTGAAGTCAGCCATGATGGTATCACTTCCCTACTGCCTGGGCAACAGGGCAAGACCCCATCTCAAAAAAAATTTGATGTATATTTTACATACACTAAAATATACACATCATATATGTGCAGCTCAGCTCGATGAATTTTTATGGGTATAGACCCATGTAACCACTAGATCAAGGTAAAGAATATTTCTTAGCCCCAGCAGGCTCCTTCATGCCTCTTCCTCTTCCCAATCACTACTGCCAAGTGGTACCTACTATCCTGACTTCTCAGTGCTAGTTTCACCTGTTTTGAAGTCATACAAATGGGATCATGCAGTTTGTACTGCTTTGTGTCTGGCTTCTATGGCTCAGCATGATGTTTTTGAGATGAATCTGTGTAGGGGTAGTTTGCTCTTTTTCTTTGCTGTGTGGTATGGTATTCCAGCATATGAATGTCCTGTGGATTTTCTTTTCTTTTTTTTCTCTTTCTTTCTTTTTTTTTCTTTCTTTCTTTTTCTCTCTCTCCTTTCTTTTTCTTTCTTTTCTTTCTCTTCCTTTCTCTTTCTATCTCCTTCCGTCCTTCCTTCCTTCCCTGCCTCCCTCTCTCTTTCTTTCCCTTTTTTTCTTTCCTTTCTTTTTTGTTTTGACAGAGTCTTACTCTGTCCTTTAGGATGGGGTGCAGTGGCATGATCACAGCTCACTGTAGCCTCCAGCTCCTGGCTCAAGATATCCTTCTGCCTCGGCCTCCTAAGTAGCTGGAACTACAGACATGTGCCACCATGTCCAGCTAATTTTTAAATTTTTTTGTAGAGACAGGGTCTTGCTTTGTTTTCCAGGCTGGTCTTGAACTCCTAGCCTCAAGTGATCCTCCCGCCTTGGCCTCCCAAGGTGCTGAAATTACAAGCTTGAGCGACTGTGCCCGTTTTTTTTGTTCGTTCGTTTTGTTTTGTTTTGTTTTTGAGATGGAGTCTCACTCACTCTGTTGCCCAGGCTGGAGTGCAGTGGTGTGATCTCAGCTCAATGCAGCCTCCGCCTACTGGGTTCAACTGATTCTCTTGCTTCAGCCTCCCAGGTAGCTGGGATTTCAGATGTGCACCAACACACCTGGCTAATTTTTGTACTTTTAGTAGAGACAAAGTTTCACCATGTTGGCCAGGCTGGTCTCGAACTCCTGACCTCAAGTGATCCATCTGCCTTGGCCTCCCAAAGTGCTGGGATTACAACACCAGCCACCGTGCCCAGCCATGTTCTGTTTCTTAATCTGGGTGCTGGTTACATGGGTATGTGTGTGTGTGAAAATTCAGTGAGCTGCTCACTTATGACTTGTGCACATTTCCATATGTACAGTATACTTCAAGAAAAAAAAATTTCATCAAGGAATCAAACCCAAGGAAGGACCTTAGAATCTAACAAACAGCCAAAGTTGGGAAGTCCTGAGGAAGCCCTTTGTCCCATCCTTACTTGACAGAGTGAACAAGAACTAAAGCAGTTCCCTTCTGGACTGGGATGAAGGTTTGGGAGACAGATGCCCACCCGCGGCCAGGACAGTGAGGCGAGGAGGTGCAGATGTGTCTGAGAGCCAGGGCAGGCTTCCTGGTGGAGGTGACCGATGCCCTGACCCTGTTCCTTTCCCCAATCCAAACAGGCTGAATGAGAACATGTCCGTGTGTGTGGCGGACTTCGGGCTCTCCAAGAAGATCTACAATGGGGACTACTACCGCCAGGGACGTATCGCCAAGATGCCAGTCAAGTGGATTGCCATTGAGAGTCTAGCTGACCGTGTCTACACCAGCAAGAGCGATGTGGTATGTGCACCCCCGCCAAGAGTGGGGAACCGTGGGAGGGCATGGCCTGACCGTCACACACTATGCCTGGGTGGCTGTGGATGCAAGGGGTCACAGGGATAGGTGGGCTTCCCTTTGTAGGGGCTTGTCCACATGGGCTGGGCATGTCTTGGGGTATGGTGGGCATCTCTGAATAGTGGTGTGTACATGCCCAGGATAAATACAGGCTCACGTGTGCATGGTAGCAGTGTAGACAGTTTAGGTTAGAAGAAGCTGCAGTGATTATGCGTGCACGTGCACACACTCATAGAATGTGGACAGCCACGGTGTGCAGAGTGGCCCATGAGCTCATGTGTCCATGAAGTGTGTATATGTGTGTGATGGTGAGCATGTGTATGCATCCACAAAAGTTACTTATTCATGTGTATACCCGTGTCAAATACTTTATATATTTTTTTCTTTTTTTTTTCTTTTTTTGAGATGGAGTCTCATGCTGTCACCCAGGCTGCAGTGCAGTGGCACGATCTCAGCTCACTACAACCTCTGCCTCCTGGGTTCAAGCAATTCTCCTGCCTCAGTCTCTCGAGTAGCTGGGATTACAGGCGCCCACCACCATGCCTAGCTAAATTTTGTATTTTTAGTAGAGACGGGGTTTCACTATATTGGCCAGGCTGGTCTCAAACTCCTGACCTCAGGCGGTCCGCCCACCTCAGCCTCCCAAAGTGCTGGGATTACAGGCCTCAGCCATCGCACCCGGCTAAAGTATTATGTTTCTATGAATACTTGTGACACTCCCAGAGGATGGTTGTGAACATGTGTACATAAGTATGGGTGTACCCATGAACCTGGGTATTGGTGCGGGTGATTCTGTGCAGGAGAGACCGTCTAATTCCCTCTGCCCCTCACAGTGGTCCTTCGGGGTGACAATGTGGGAGATTGCCACAAGAGGCCAAACCCCCTATCCAGGCGTGGAGAACAGCGAGATTTATGACTATCTGCGCCAGGGAAATCGCCTGAAGCAGCCTGCGGACTGTCTGGATGGACTGTGAGGACCCTTAGGTTTCCCCCAACCCGGAATTCATTCCAAACCCCTGACTACCCCCACATGGCCCTCACAGGTCCAGGACTTTCTATAACCCAGACAGAATCCCTGAGAATGCTGAGTGACCCACTTGCCCCTCACCAATGCTCTGAGTAGGGCCACCACTAGCCAGTGGGGTGCAAATCAGCTAAAGGCACCCTTTCCTCCTTTGTCTGTGTCTGGGATGTGGGCTGAATCAGCCCCCTGGCTCCCCACCCCCAAGCCAGGTATCCTTGGGTAGTGAATAACAGCACAGGCTTACCTGGTGGCCCTGCCTTTGGGACATGCACTCCCAGAGACTTCTCATTCCAGACTCCTGAGCACACCACGCTTCCCCCACATGCTCCTCAACACCTGAGACTCTCTGCAAAACCCTTCAGTTTGTTTTATTGGCCTTCTCCAGACTCAGGTCTCTTCTGAGATGTTTGCAGGATCCTTTAGGGAATGCTTATCAAACTTTGCAATATTGGAGCATGTGGAGAAGGCCGCGACATTTAGCCAGCACTTTGAGGGTAAAGACAGGATGACTTTGTATCAGGAGGAGACAGCCTGGGGCGTCAGACTCCTCAGTCCACCTTGGGTACTCCAAGAGCTGAGAGGAGTAAAAATAACAGCTAACATTTTTTATAGAACTGACTAGAAGGCACTGTTTTAGGTGCCTGGCATGTGTTAAATCATTTGGTCCTTACCACAGCCATATGATGTAGATAGGTATCATTATGATTCCCATTTTGCAGATGAGAAAACCCAGTCCTGGCCGGGAGCGGTGGCTCACGCTTGTAATCCCAGCACTTTGGGAGGCCGAGGCGGGCGGATCACGAGGTCAGGAGATCGAGACCACGGTGAAACCCCGTCTCTACTAGAAATACAAAAAAAAATTAGCCGGGCGTGGTGGCGGGCGCCTGTAGTCCCAGCTACTCGGAGAGGCTGAGGCAGGAGAATGGCGTGAACCCGGGAGGCGGAGCTTGCAGTGAGCCGAGATTGTGCCACTGCACTCCAGCCTAGGAGACAGAGCGAGACTCCGCCTCAAAAAAAAAAGAGAAAACCCAGTCCTACAGGGAGGGTAATGTATTTTTTTTTATTTATTTGAGTCTCGCTCTGTCACCCAGGCTGGAGTGCAATGGTTCGATCTCAGTTCACTGCAACCTCCCAGGTTCTAGCGATTCTCTTGCCTCAGCCTCCCACGTAGCTGGGACTACAGGCGTGTGCCACCATGCCCAGCTAATTTTTTTTGTATTTTTAGTAGAGACGGGGTTTCACCACGTTAGCCAGGATGGTCTTGATCTCCTGACCTCATGATCCACCCGTCCCAGCCTCCCAAAATGCTGGGATTACAGGTGTGAGCCTCCACGCCCAGTCTGGGAGGGTGATTTATTTGCCAAAGATTGCACAGCTGGTGTGTTTGTTATCTATATCCCCAAATCAAGTAGTTTAAAACAACAAATGTGTATTATCTCACACAATTTCTGAAAGTTGGATACTGGGAACAGCTTAGCAGGGTGATTTTGGTTCAAGATCTCTAATGAAGTTACAAAGATATCATTGGGGGCTGCAGTCATCTGAAGGTTGGGACTGGAAGATTGCTTTCAAGGTGCCTTACTCACATGGCTGCAGCAGGAGGCTTCAGTTCATTGCCATGTGGACCCCTTTGTGGCACTGCTTGAGCTTACTCACAACATGGCAACCCAGGAGAAAGTGCAAGGAAGCCGCATGCCTTTTATGACCTAGTCTCAGAAGTCACACACACCATCACTTCTGCAAGTCACTAAGTCCTGCCCATGCTCAAGAGGAGAGGATTTATTCTTCATCTTTTGCAGGGAGGAGGGTCAAAGAATTTATGGACCTATTTTAAACCAGCACAGCTTGTAAGTGGCGTAGCCAGGCTTTGATGCAAGTCTGTTCTGGGGAGCTCGGAAGGTCTGTTCTAGCAAAACCTCATCAGAATACTACTCCATACCCAGACAGGTTTCCCGAGACCCTTCACAGCTCCTGAGTCTCCCAGGACCCAACTCAGAAATTCTTGGGAATTCCCAAATCCCCATAGATGGCCTCAAACTGCTGAGGCTCCCTCTAACCCTCTAAAATGCCCCCAGTCCCCTGAGTGTCCTAAAATGTCCCCAGGCTCCCAGAATGCCCCCCTTCTGAGTCCCTGCTCAATCTCCCACCCCTCATTTTGCTGCCCTAGGTATGCCTTGATGTCACGGTGCTGGGAGCTAAATCCCCAGGACCGGCCAAGTTTTACAGAGCTGCGGGAAGATCTGGAGAACACACTGAAGGCCTTGCCTCCTGCTCAGGAACCTGACGAAATCCTCTATGTCAACATGGACGAGGGTGGAGGTTATCCTGAACCCCCTGGAGCTGCGGGAGGAGCTGACCCCCCAACCCAGCCAGACCCTAAGGATTCCTGTAGCTGCCTCACTGCGGCTGAGGTCCATCCTGCTGGACGCTATGTCCTCTGCCCTTCCACAACCCCTAGCCCCCCTCAGCCTGCTGACAGGGGCTCCCCAGCAGCCCCAGGGCAGGAGGATGGTGCCTGAGACAACCCTCCACCTGGTACTCCCTCTCAGGATCCAAGCTAGGCACTGCCACTGGGGGAAACTCCACCTTCCCACTTTCCCACCCCAGGCCTTATCCCCACTTGCAGCCCTGTCTTCCTACCTATCCCACCTCCATCCCAGACAGGTCCCTCCCCTTCTCTGTGCAGTAGCATCACCTTGAAATCAGTAGCATCACCATCTGTAAAAGAAAGGGGTTGGATTGCAATATCTGAAGTCCTCCCAGGTGTTAACATTCCAAGACTCTAGAGTCTAAGGTTTAAAGAGTGTAGATTCAAAGGTTCTAGGATTCAAAGATGCTATGAGTCTTTGGTTCTAAGGACCTAAAATTCCAAAGTCTCTAATTCTATTAAAGTGCTAAGGTTCTAAGGCCTACTTTTTTTTTTTTTTTTTGAGATAGAGTCTCACTGTGTCACCCAGGCTGGAGTGCAGTGGTGCAATCTCGCCTTACTGCAACCCTCGCTTACCTAGTTCAAGTGATTTTCCTGCCTTGGCCTCCCAAGTAGCTGGGATTATAGGTGTGCGCCACCACACCCGGCTAATTTTTGTATTTTTAGTAGAGACAGGGTTTCACCATGTTGGCCAGGCTGGTCCAAAACTCCTGACCTCAAGTGATCTGCCCACCTCAGCCTCCCAAAGTGCTGAGATTACAGGCATGAGCCACTGCACTCAACCTTAAGACCTACTGTTCTAAGGCTCTGACATTCTGTGGTTTTAGATTTTCTGGTTCTAACATTTTTGATAAAGCCTCAAGGTTTTAGGTTCTAAAGCTCTAAGATTCTGATTTTAGGATCTAAGGCTCTATAATTCTAGATGTTTATTTTTCTAGAGTTCAGAGTCCTTAAAATGTAAGATTATAGATTCTAAAGATTCTATAATTCTAGACATGGAGGTTCTAAGGCCTAGGATTCTAAAATTTGATGTTCTAAGGCTCTGAGAGTCTAGATTCTCTGGCTGTAAGGCTCTAGATCATAAGCCTCCAAATGTTGTCTTCTCAAGTTCTAAGATTCTAATGATGATCAATTATAGTTTCTGAGGCTTTATGATAATAGATTCTCTTGTATAAGATCCTAGATCCTAAGGGTCGAAAGCTGTAGCATCTGCAATTCAAAAGTTCCAAGAGTCTAAAGATGGAGTTTCTAAGGTCCGGTGTTTTAAGATGTGATATTCTAAGACTTACTGTAAGATCTTAGATTCTCTGTGTCTAAGATTCTAGATCAGATGCTCCAAGATTCTAGATGATTAAATAAGATTCTAATGGTCTGTTCTGTTTCAAGGCACTATAGATTCCATTGGTCCAAGATTCTGGATCCTAAGCATCTAAGTTATAAGACTCTCACACTCGGTTGTGACTAACTAGACACCAAAGTTCTAATCATTTCTAATGTTGGACACCTTTAGGTTCTTTGCTGCATTCTGCCTCTCTAGGACCATGGTTAAGAGTCCAAGAATCCACATTTCTAAAATCTTATAGTTCTAGGCACTGTAGTTCTAAGACTCAAATGTTCTAAGTTTCTAAGATTCTAAAGGTCCACAGGTCTAGACTATTAGGTGCAATTTCAAGGTTCTAACCCTATACTGTAGTATTCTTTGGGGTGCCCCTCTCCTTCTTAGCCATCATTGCTTCCTCCTCCCCTCCTGTGGGGGTGTGCCCCCTTCAAGCCTGTGCAATGCATTAGGGATGCCTCCTTTCCCGCAGAGGATGGACGATCTCCCACCTTTCGGGCCATGTTGCCCCCCCTGAGCCAATCCCTCACCTTCTGAGTACAGAGTGTGGACTCTGGTGCCTCCAGAGGGGCTCAGGTCACATAAAACTTTGTATATCAATGAGCTTCTGTCTCCTCTTGTCTCCTTTTAGCTGTGATGTGGGCCCATTCCCTGGCAATTCAGTTCCCCCATCAGAAAAAAGAAGAGCTTGGTGGGGTCTTGGAATTCTGTCCTCACTAGAGAGGGTAGAAATGAACAGATAGACAAAAAGACACACAAGCAAAGAGATGCAGATTCTCAGAAATCCCCAGTGAGGAACTGGCATACAGATCCAGGATCACAGACACAGACACACACACACACACTGGTCCCCCGCAAAGTAACAGACATACCCGGGAGGACCTGGTCACAAATACAAAGAATGAAATTCTGGATCACAGACACACACACACCTGTCCCCCGCAAAGTAACAGACACATGAATTAATGGACACACCCGGGAGGACCTGGTCACAAATACAAAGACTGAAATTCAGACGCATAGAGTAACACAGACACACAGAATTACACAGACACAAGCATATTTACAAACATGCTCAGGCAGATACCCGCCACGAATAGGAAGAGCCACAGACCCAGAGTCAAGTGACACAAATACTCAAGAGACATGTAGAGTACAACAGGTACTCACAGCCCCGAACGTTCAGACTGACATAGAAACACAGGCACAGAACACCTCCGATCATCACGGACCCACAAAGGGCCTCCAGCCAAGACCAGCCCACCGTGTCTGGCACGCACTCGCGAGAGGGCGTTCGCGGGTGTGGCCGGCAGCAAATGGAGAAACCCTTGGCAGCGCCCGGACGCCCTCCAGTGGCGGCTCCTGAGAACCGGAGACAGTTCAATCCGGGCCACAAACTTTTTTAGAACAAATCATTGTGGGAAGCTGGGAGGAGAGAGAGAGAAAGGAAGTCGGACGTGGGCGAGGGGCGGGGTGTCTGGACTGGAACCTCTGGGCCCACGTGAGTGTCTGTCCCGCTGCTGAGTGGGTGCTATGTGTCTGGGTTGCTGTAGTGTTCGCTTGTAGTGCAACTATCCTGTGTTATCTTTATTATTCAATGCCGCCTGCCTCTGCGGACCGTAGTGGGCACATCTACACTGCAGCGGGGTGCCTTACCCAAAGCAGATCGGAATTGGGGCCGGGCGCGGTGGCTCACACCTGTAATCCCAGCACTTTGGGAGGCCGAGGCGGGCGGATCACTTGAGGTCAGGAGTTCGAGAGCAGCCTGGCCAACATGTTGAAACCCCGTCTCTACTAAAAATACAAAAATTAGCCGGGCGTGGTGGCGGGGACCTGTAATCCCAGCTACTCGGAAGGCTGAGGCAGGAGAGTCGCTTGAACACGGGAGGCGGAGGTTGCGGTGAGCTGAGATCGAGGCCCTGCACTCCAGCCTGGGCAACAAGAGCGAGACTCCGTCTCAAAAAAAAAAAAAAGAACAACAAAAAAAAAGAACTGGATGCGTCTGATCTGACGCACGCCTGTTTGTTGACGTCTGCGGGGTGTGCCTTTGTCTAAGTAGAGATAGTGTGTGGCTTCTGCGGGCTTAACGTGTGGCTCAGGAGGCAGTGGGCGTCTGCATCATGTAGCCCGATTGCGTCTTACTCGAGTTTTGTTTTCTGAGTTAGAGGCGACAGGTGGTGCAGCGTTAGACACTGGGAAGCTCTGTGGCTTTTGTATTCCTGAGCGCGAAGGTTAATGACGGATCCGTGAGGTTGAGCTTGTCGGTACAGACGCCAGACAGCCCGATTTACGGGAATAGCCGATTAGAGAGTTCGGGAGAGCGGTCGGTGAACTTCTGGATGTCTTTCGGGAGGGGAAGGCTCTATGGTCACGTGCAGAGCGCCGGTTCCACGTCAGGTACCCGACCATAGAGCAAGGCGGCCGCGGACTACCCAAGGGAAGGGGAGGCCGTGTCCTTTACAACTTGCCTCCCGTTGTTAGTCTAGTCTCTATAGCCAAACCTTCGGGACTCTCTAAAGTCAAAATTTTGCTTTTCCTAAAGGAAACTGGGTTCCTTCCCGATTACGAACTGTGTATCCACTTAATCTTTATTTCGTATACCTCCTCCTACAGCGAAATTTGTGAGGCAGTCCTCTGAAGCACGGCCAATCTGGTGAACTTTTCCTAAAACAAGCCATCTCTTCCAGCTTTAGTGAGCTAAGACAATAACTGCGATTGGTGGGCAGATTGTTTTGAAACCGCCCTAACGGCAAGGGGCGGGCCCCTGGTGAATTCATCTCTTTCCGGTTTCTTAAAGGCAACAGGAAGGAGGGGTTTCTGCCGACCCTCCATTTGATTGGTTCTAGTGGTTTTACCCGCTCGGACTCCTCAAGGGGCGGGAGATGTAGACCAATCGGAATGTGTGTTACAGAGACACTTAGTTTGATGAAAGGACTGCGCAGGAAAGGCCGTGGGACGCCCATTCTGAGCTCTCACCGTTGATTGGTCCAAATCGTTACTCCCTTATTTTCATTGGACCTTACGGCAGCCGGCGCGCGAGAGCTACCCAATCAGCACCCGCTCCGCCTCCTGCCTTTTCCCGCCCTCCGCTTCGTTCTCGGCTTCGACGTAGGCCAATGCTTCCTCCCCGGTAGCTCCTAGGCCTTGTCGTGGCCGTTGTTTTGAAAGCCGCGCTCTGATTGGCTAGGTTTCCGGGCCCGCGCCCGTTGCCCCAAGCACTGACCAATTGGCACTCATGTTACATCGGACGAGGCACGGGTGAGGGGGGGAGGCGGTGGCGGCGGCCATTTTGAGCCGCCGCCGCCATTGGAGTGGGCCCCCCCCCTTTCCCCCTTCGCCTCCTGACAGGAAAGGTTTAAGGGGGACAGAGCCCTGGGAGGCCGGGCCGGGCTCGGGGGCCACCCCGGGGGCCCGGGCCATGGATGTGCGCCGTCTGAAGGTGAACGAACTTCGCGAGGAGCTGCAGCGCCGCGGCCTGGACACTCGAGGCCTCAAGGCCGAGCTTGCTGAGCGGCTGCAGGCGGCGTTGGAGGCCGAGGAGCCTGACGACGAGCGGGAGCTCGACGCCGACGACGAACCGGGGCGACCCGGGCACATCAACGAGGAGGTCGAGACCGAGGGGGGCTCCGAGCTGGAGGGGACCGCGCAGCCACCGCCGCCCGGGCTGCAGCCGCACGCGGAGCCCGGCGGCTACTCGGGGCCGGACGGACATTGTGAGAGTGCGCGGGGCGGGGGCCGGGGAGCCCGGAGCCTGGGCCGAGGAAAGGGCTGTGGGACGCGGGAGTCCAGCGCCTGAGGTCGGGGAGACGACCTGAGGATCGGGGGATCCCGCTTCCCGCCGCCGAAAAGGATCTGGGGACCAGGGCCCCGGCACGACCGGAGGGTGGATCCTGACAATCTGTGCCGGGGGGACACTGGGGGAGGGGCCTCTGGGTTTCGGAGGTGAGGGACGGGGGTGGCGGGGAGGATTCCGTACTGTGGGGATCGGAGACCGGAAACTGGTTTCTGGAGCCGAAGAGAGTCGGAAGAACAAGAGGTTTTCCATTTGGGTTGGGGAGGGTCTCGAAAATGGGGATCCTAGGGTACGGAGCTCCGTGGGCTTGGCGGTCGTGTTAGCCCAGCGTGTGGGCTGGGGGGTGGGGAGCCTGTTTCCAGGGTGGGGAAAGAATGTCCAGGTGTGCGGGGCTGCGAGAGTTTTGAGGAAGGAGGATCCTGGAATATGCCACTGGATGCGATCCTGGGAGTTCTCATATTTGGTACGGGGGTTGGTGGGTGAGGTGGAGGCGCTGGTGTCTGTGGCTGGGGAGGCCCTAATGGACTCAGTGCTTTGGAGTTTGGCTAGTGAGCATTTAGGGGCTGCGGGAGATTGAACTAGGGGGCACCCCCATCTCCCTTCCGGGGCTGGAAGGCCACCCTTGAAGCAGGCACAGCCTGGACATTAGGTGCTGGGAGATCTGGGGACTTTCTGGTTGGCTTCTAGAAGAGGTATAGGGAGCCCTAGTGTCCAGAGGCTGGCGGGGGAGAGGATGCTTCCCTGGACAAAGGATCTGGGGGTCTAGAGCTAAGAAGACTGAGGACAAATAACTTTTGAGGCTGCTGCTGACTGGTCTGGAGCTACCTGTGGGGTTTTTGGAGAACAGGGGTAGCTGGGGGTGGGATGGGGGCAGATGAGCTGGTAACATTCCAAGTGGATGAAATATGTGGCGGGAGACAGAGGATCCTGTGTCCAGCACAGAAGGAGTACGTATCTAGCTTAGCGAATATGGGGAGGGGGGAGGCTGTAGGGAGCAAAGAGAAAGAAAACCTGTTGACTTCACTGGAGGCCTCCGAGTGGAGTGTGGGGAAATGTTTCTGGACCTGAGCGTCTCCAAGAGAAATCTCGTTGGTTCCCAGAAGCAGTTATTTGTGTACCCAGGGAGTGGGGGCCCTCGGGGAGCAGCACGGAACTCTGCATCAGCCAGGAGGTGTGACTCTGGGAATGGGTTCGGGTAGATCTGCGGTTGTCCGAGGAGAGGAAACCCTGGTATGGGACGGAGTGAATCTTCAGTTAGAAAAAAAGCAGCTTTCGGGCCGGGTGCAGTGGCTCACGCCTGTAATCCCAGCACTTTGGGAGGCCGAGGCAGGCGGATCACTAGGTCAGGAGTTCAAGACCAGTGTGGCCAACATAGTGAAACCCCGTCTCTACTAAAAATACAAATATTGGCCGGACCTGGTGGTGGGCGCCTGTAGTCCCAGCTACTCGGGAGGCTGAGGCAGGAGAATCACTTGAACTTGGGAGGGGGAGGTTGCAGTCAGCTGAGATTACGCCGTTGTACTCCAGCCTGGGCAACAAGAGTGAAACTCCGTCTCAAAAAAGATAAAAGCAGCTTTCTTTCTTTCTCTTTTTAAAATACAGATGGGGGTTTCGCTATGTTGCCCAGGCTGGTCTTGAACTCCTGGGTTCAAGTGATCTGCTCACCTTGGCCTCCTGAAGTGCTGGGATTACAGGCGTGAATCACTGCACCAGGCCTCAGGGCAGCTTTCTAATAGGACTGGGAAATGGGGGGACTGGAAAGGTTAAGGACTAAGTAGAAGGGATTCTGGCGTAAGAGTTTGTGGAGTTTTTCTGAAAAGAGGGCACCCTGGGACTTGGGGCTAAGGGGATGAGGAGATAAATGAGGTAACAGAAGAGACAGGATTTGGGATTGGAATTGGATACTTGTTCGTAAGAGATAGAGTTTCCTGGAGGGAGATAACTTGAGTGTGGATTTGGGGTAGGCAGTGGCCTGGAGATTATCCAGGACCCAGGTGCTGGAAAGAGGACTTCCCATTGCAGAGACTTGTGAAGAAAGGAGTGGGCCTGTGTGCCTGTCTAGAGCAGGAGGGATCGTGGCAGGAATGCCTAGCAAGAAAGGGTAGTGGGGTAGTAGTGACCTGGTGGTCTGGCTAAAGAGTCATCTCTGAGAGGAAAGCGAATTAGGTGCTTTGGAGCGTAGACTCTAGACTCAGACAGACTTCGTTTCAAATCTGGCTTAAAGATATTGGCAAGTCACTTCACCTCTGTGAGCCTGGTTTCCTTATGTGTAAAATGGGATTAATCAACAAATAGTGTGTTCACAGCCCCTCCAACCTCTGGGGGGTGTTATGAATGAGATCACCTGTGAGGGGCTTATCACTGGGCCTGCCTTTTATGAGAAGGGGGATGTTTTAGAGAATGGAGAAGGACCCTAGAATCATAACTTCTCCAGGAGAGGCTGCCTCTGTGGACACAGGAGAGAGATGCTGGGGAAAAGAGGTTTTGTGAAAAGAGGAGCATTGTGCTCAGAGCCTGGAAGCAGCAGAATAGTTTGAAAGGGCCCCATATTCCAATTAAGGAGATAATGCTATTTCTTCTTCTCTCCCTTATTTGCTACAGCAAAGTCCTTTGAGCCCCCTTCGTGCCTCCCTTAAGCCCTCCTTCAACCTTGGTAAACAGACCCGTAGCAAACCACATGACCTGTGACTTTCCTCCCTTTGGGCTGCACCTGGTTTGTGCCCAGATGTATTTATCCTCTGAGAAGGGGTCCGATCAGTTAGCAAGTGGCAGAATAGTCTCTCCTTCGCTTTGGTTCTGCCTCATGGCTCCTGGCATAGCCACTAGTAGGGCCCTTGGGGCCCTAACTGAGAGCTAGCCCCTGGGGAGGAGAGCCTGTTTGCTGCCCATCCTAGCTTTCTAAAGTTCTCTCTGGGTTTGGCTGCAAGGTTCTTGAGGGAATTTCTGGTTTTAGTTCCACCTCTGAGCTTTCACACGTGTTATCCCAACCCCAGTAACATTCTCCATTCTCATCACTGAGTCATCACCTATGTATCCTTTGAATCAAGGCTTATCTGTTATTTTCCAGGTCCCGTTCTTCGCTCCTGGTACTACTTTGTAGCCTTCAACACAATCATATTAAGTTTTTGTGTGTATTTGTTTTAAGATTTGTCTGTCTCACTAATCAAAGGCTTCAGTGGGGCAAGCTTGTCTTCAGCTGTATCCCAGGCTCTGGAGTATAGTATGCATTCCATGAATAGTTAATATTATTACTCTTACCACTCTTAGTTGAGCTCCTGGACCTGCAGATGCCTTCTGGACCCTTTGGTCCAGGGTTCTCCATGAACCGCCCCTCTAATTGGCCATTTTTTATTTTGTTTTAAGATGCCATGGACAATATTACCAGGCAGAACCAATTCTACGATACCCAAGTCATCAAACAAGAAAACGAGTCAGGCTACGAGAGGAGACCACTGGAAATGGAGCAGCAGCAGGCCTATCGCCCAGGTAGGAGAATACACATGGTTCATCTCTTAGGATGGAAACAGAATCTACATGGAGCCTTTTACCCTCTGCTTAGAGCATGTCTTCCCAGAGAAAGTATGCATCTTTTTTCTTGGGCAATTCATCTAGACTTTGTCACTCTGACAAGAATTGTTTAAAGGAAAGATCTCAGTCCTATTTCCAAGTGTTGGGAGAGGGGAGGTTCCATGGTATCTGTATAAAAGTGATGTTAGTATCAGCCGGGTGCAGTGGCTCACTCCTGTAATCCCAGCAGTTTGGGAGGCCGAGGCGGGCGGATCACCTGAGGTCTGGAGTTCGAGACCAGCCTGGCCAACATGGTGAAACCCGTCTCTACTAAAAATACAAAAATTAGCCAGGCATGGTGGCGGGCACCTGTAATCCTAGCTACTTGGGAGGCTGAGGCAGGAGAATCACTTGAACCCAGGAGGCAGAGGTTGCAGTGAGCCGAGATCACGCCATTGCAGTTCACTTAGTCTGGGCAACAAGAGTGAAACTCCATCTCAAAAAAAAAAAAAAGATGTTAGTATAAGCACCCTGGAGAGTTGAGACCCCCTAGACTAATACTTGAATCTTATTTAGAATCTTAGAATGGGGGAGCCAGAAAGAGCCTTCTAAGTCTAATCTGGTATTTCTCATGTTCTGAAGATTATTGTTTCAGGGTATATTATTAGGGGATTCTCAGAAAAGGGTTCCTTAGCCAAATGTGTCAGGAAAATGTAGCATGTGCTATATCGTCTCTTGGAAATTCACTGTGCTCGTTAGAACATTAAAGGCTCTGAGAAGTCTTGAATTAAAAAAAAAAAAAAAAAGCTGTGTGTCAGGCCTCAAGCCAGGTGCGCTGGCTCATACCTATAATTCCAACACTTTGGGAGGCCAAAGTAGTAGGATCGTTTGAGACCAGGAGTTCCAGATCAGACTGGGCAACATAGTGAGACCCCTTCTCTACAAAAAATTTAAAAATTAGCCAGGCGTGGCTATGACTGACTACATGCACACACCTGTAGTTAAAGCTACTCGGGAGACAGAGGTAGGAGGATCACTTGAGCCCAGGAGTTTGAGGCTGCTGTGAGCTGTGATTGCACCACTACACTCCAGCCTGGGTGACAGTGCAAGACCCTGTCTCAAAAAAAAAAAAAAAAAAAAAAAACCTAAAATTAAAAGTAGGTCAGGACACAGTGGCTCATGCTTGTAATTCTAGCACTTTAGGAGGCTAAGGCAGGAGGATCACTTGAGCCTAGGAATCCAAGACTAGCCTGGGCAACATAGTGAGACCCCTGTTGTCTTTAGAAAAAATTAAAAATTTCCTGAGCATGGTGACATGCCTGTAGTCCCAGCCACTCAGAAGACCGAGTCAGGAGGATCACTTGAGCCCAGGAGTTCAAGGCTGCAGTAAGCTATGATCGTGCACGGCACTCTAGCCTGGGCAACAGGAAGACCTTGCCTTTTTTTTTTAGACAGAGTCTTGCTCTGTCGCCCAGGCTGGAGTGCAGTGGCGTGATCTCGGCTCACTGCAATCTCCGCCTCCTGGGTTCATGCCATTCTCCTGCCTCAGCCTCCCGAGTAGCTGGGACTACAGGCTCCTGCCACCAAGCCCGGCTAATTTTTTGTATTTTTAGTAGAGACAGGGAGGGTTTCACCGTGTTAGCCAGGATGGTCTCGATCTCCTGACCTTGTGATCCGCCTGCCTTGGCCTCCCAAAGTGCTAGGATTACAGGCGTGAGCCACCGCGCCCAGCCAAGACCTTGGCTTAAAAATAAAAACAGGCCGAGTGCGATGGCTGTTACATACCTGTAATCCCAACACTTTGGGAGGCTGAGGTGGGAGGATTGCTTGAGTCCAGGAGTTCAAGACCAGCCTGGGCAACAAAACCCTTTCTCTATAAAAAAATAAAAATATTACCTGAGCATCGTTGCACATTCCTATAGTCCCAGCTTTTTTTTTTTTTTTTGAGACGAAGTCTCGCTCTTGTTCCCCAGGCTGGAGTGCGATGGCGCGATCTCGGCTCACTGCAGCCTCCGCCTCTCAGGTTCAAGTGATTCTCCTGCCTCAGCCTCCCAAGTAGCTGAGATTTCAGGCGCCTGCCACCACGCCTGGCTAATTTTTGTATTTTTAGTAGTGACGGGATTTCACCATGTTGGCCAGGCTGGTCTCAAACTCCTGACCTCAGGTGATCTGCCCGCCTCAGCCTCCCAAAGCACTGGGATTACAGGCGTGAGCCACTGAGCCCGGCAAAGTCCCAGCTACTCTTGACCCTGAGGTGGGAGGATCACTTGAGCTAGGAAGTTGAGGCTCCATGAGCCGTGATGGCAGCACTGCATTCCAGCTTGGGCAACAGTAAGCCTCTGTCTCAAAAAAAAATTTTTTTTAATTAAATTTAAAAACCTTGTGTCTTCTTGGGCTGGTGTTGCTGAAAATATTTTTTTAAATTAAAAATAGACAGCCTTGTGTTGTATTGTTTAAACTTAGGATTTCCCAAGCATGTTAAGTATATATCTTTACAGAACAAAGTTCCCCATGATGCCAACTCTCCCTTCCCTTTTTTTTTTTTTTTTTTGAGACAGAGTCTTGCTCTGTCGCCCAGGCTGGAGTGCAGTGGTGCAATCTCGGCTCACTGCAAGCTCCGCCTCCCGGGTTCACACCATTCTCCTGCCTCAGCCTCTCCGAGTAGCTGGGACTACAGGCGCCCGCCACCACGCCCGGCTAATTTTTTTGTATTTTTAGTAGAGACGGGGTTTCACCGTGGTCTCCATCTCCTGACCTCGTGATCCGCCCGCCTCGGCCTCCCAAAGTGCTGGGATTACAAGCGTGAGCCACCGCGCCCGGCCTTCCCTTCCCTTTTTTTTTTTTTTTTTTTTTTTTTTTTTGAGATGGTGTCTTGCTCTGTTGCCCAGGCTGGAGTACAATGGTACGATCTCGGCTCACTGCAACCTCTGCCTCCCAGGTTCAAGTGATTCTCCTGCCTCAGCCTCCCAAGTAGTTGGGACTACAGGCGCACCACCACACCCAGCTAATTTTTTGTGTGTTTTTAGTAGACATGGGGTTTCACCATGTTGGCCAGGATGGTCTCAATCTCCTGACCTCATGATCTGCCTGCCTTGGCCTCCCAGAGTGCTGGGATTACAGGTGCGAGCCACCACACCTGGCCTCTCCTCCCCATTTTATAGATTGAGGAGTTGGCTTGTCCGATGGCAGAGCTGGGGCTAGAACCTAGCACACTTGCTCCCAGGCTAGTCCTTTTGGTTAATAAGCAGCATTCCTTATCATTTGTGCCTTACTATTTGGAAAGCAGGGTCCCACTATTGAGAACTGATGGAGTCCGGACTGACCCCCAGTTTTGTGCTGCTTTTACTATGTTGTGGCCCCGCAGTGCCTTTTCTTAGTGTATCTGGTTGATTTTGTCTAATGCCATTCTGGTTCATCCACAAAGTTAAATCCCCAGACGTTTCTTGTGGGTGGCTCAGAACTTTACTGAATGTAGGTTAAACTGCAGATTTGTGTCAGGCTCTGTGAGACTTGTAGGATCATTCAGCCACAGGAGAATATTTTCTGTGCCGTTATCCACAGACATTCATCAGGAGCCCTGTGTGAGCCCAACCTATTGCTGGGAACCAGGGAAGCTCTCTTCAGGATGGCTGAGCACTATCCCAGCCCTAGAGAACCAGGAGACTTTTCTGAGAGATGTGGTCCACATGCCAAAGCTGGGGAGTGATCCAAAATGGTCTGGGGTTGAATGCAGAAATGAGTAGATGTGAATGAGCTTCAGAGGTGGGGAGTGATCCAAAATGGTCTGGGGTTGAATGCAGAAATGAGTAGATGTGAATGAGCTTCAGCATCAGGGATTAATGCTGTGGGAGAAATGAAGGTAGCCTACATCTATGGTTTGCTCTTGGTTAGGCACTGATTCCTGGAGTCTGCCTGAGACTAGGACTTACCCGTGGTCCACAGCACGGTATCCCTTCCTGACTTTCTGTTAATGGTATGACTTAAAGAGGTTATTGCACCTATGGGATGGCTTAACCAGAGTGATTCTGGCCTCTTTTGGTAGGGTAACTAAAGCTTGTAGAGTTAGCTGCAGGACCACAGTACCCTGTTGAATTCATCCTCTCCTGCTCCCTTGCCAGACTGAAGAAGCTTTGTAAGAACTAAGGCGGAGAGGTTCTTTGGGAAGAGAAATTGGAGAATTTAGGGTCATGGCATCGCAGATCCTAGCCCTGTTCTCCAGTACGGCCTTCTTGGCTGGCTCAGCAGGCTTCTGTTGAACTCAGCAAGCTGCCTGTGCCCAGCCCTTCATCACTGTAGTGAGGATCCTGCTCACATCTCCCAAGGGAAAAGGGACCAGAAAAGTGATAGCTGGGGAGCTTGCGAGTGTCTTGACCATCTGAATTTGTCCTGGCAATAGAAATGAAGACAGAGATGAAGCAAGGAGCACCCACCAGCTTCCTCCCGCCTGAAGCTTCTCAACTCAAGCCAGACAGGCAGCAATTCCAGAGTCGAAAGAGGCCTTATGAAGAAAACCGGGGACGGGGGTACTTTGAGCACCGAGAGGATAGGAGGTGGGTGTATGAGGCAGTAGTCACCCTTGCTCTGGTAGGTCTCTCTATCTATAGTCTCGTGCTTGCTGAGGACATTTGCACTAACCTAGAGGGGCTGAGTAGAGATTCCCTCTGTTTCACACTTCCTATCCCTTCCTGTACTTACTACCAGATTCAGCTTTCCTAAACTTTTGGTCCTTCCCCCAGTTCCTCCCTTCTTACCTGCGGGGTAACTTCTAAATATCTTAGACTTTCACGTGAGATGCCAGCCTGCCTCTTCTGTCCTTTGCCTTACTGCCCCTGCAGTCAGCTGCTTGATACCCGTAATGAAAGAAAGATCTATTTCCTAACACTACTCCCAAACACACATCCTCTTCCCATTCATCCACTTGTTCAGTCAGCTCTCACAGTGCTGTCACGAAGTGCCCACTCTTGGGCTGGACACTAGCAACATACAGATGGACAGTGGGTTTTGCCTTCTGTTGTTCCAGTATGGGACATACACAAGTAAGCCACAACCTCTGAGGTGAGTAGTCAGGATGCAGGTGAGTTTCAGGAGTTCAGAAGAGGGAGCAGCCTCTGTTTTGGTCATTTCCCTTCCCTAACAAGCCCTTCCCTCCTTTCCCTCCAGACCAAGTCCTTCCCTTCCCTCCTTCCTTCCTTCAGTTCCTGTCTGAAGCCTTTCGCAATTGTGAAAACTAGGAATGGCCACTGTACTCATCTGGACCAGTCATCTGACATTCTATTTCCTATCTAGCGGAGTCCACCTTCTAAGTAGCTTGTTACTCTCCAAGACAGGGCCTGGATCTCATAGGCTATGATTTAAGTTAGGACATGGAGCCCACCTCATATGGGGTTCTTCCACTGCTTCCCACAGAGCAGAGGCCTGGAAGCTACTTACTGATGGAGAGCAAAGGAAGAACACTCGCTCTGATCCTGGGCTGGCAGGGAAGGTTTCCTAGAATGGACAACATGTGATGAGCACAGCTCATCCGTGTTAGCCCTGGCCTGGCGAGGCCAGAGGGGCCCTCCACCAGAGGGAAGCCTGCTGCTGGGAGAGTCAGCAGCCAAATGGGCATGGGCTCCCCATCTGTGCATGCAGTGCACTGCAACCACCCAGACTGTCCAGGCAGGACCCTGAGTGTTAGACTCTACCTTTCTACCCTTCTTCCTCATTCCTGTACAGCAGAAACCAACAGTGTTAAGTCCCTTTTTTAATATTTTGGTAGGAAAATGAATATCATTTATAATTTAGGACACAGAAAAAAATGGGTCATCTCAAATTCTTACAGATGGAGGATTTTAAGAAGCCTGGTACATGGATAGATAGTAATTATTGGGATTTATCTAGGCTCTTGCACATTCCCCTTCCTGGCCAGCACCCTTTTGGGATACTGCAGCCTCCAAACAGTAATAGAGATCAGTGTGGAAGTGGTTGTCAACATGCAGAGGGTATGGATCAGAATCTTAGGGTGTAAAAAAAGACTGAAAAAATTCCCTAAATGATTCTGATGCCCCCGTTCAGCAGAGCATGCCTTGTCCAATCCCTGTCTCCACCGTAGGAGTTGACAGTCATTGCTCTCCTTGCAAGGATGTAGGGTTTCAGAGTTCTTTTGCCCACCTCTGTGGAAAGAAATGGAGATTCAGGAAGCAGTCTGGAGGCCCCTCATAGATTACAGCAGAACATTCATTTTCTTTCCTTTGTGCTTACCCATTGTTCTTGTGTGACTTAACCCCTGTTTCTAATACAGGGGCCGCTCTCCTCAGCCTCCTGCCGAAGAGGATGAAGATGACTTTGATGATACGCTTGTTGCTATTGACACCTGTAAGTCTTTGGAGTGTGCATCTAATTCTGCCTTACAGTCAGTGTGGGGACATCGTGTCTTGACCTTCACCAGAATCCTTGCCTGGCACCGTCCAGAGACACTGTTAGTCCACATGTGAGACACAGCATAGCTCTGGAGCAAGAGTACTGGTTTGGAGGCAAAAGACCTACTCCCAACTCTAGCAGTGGGACCCTGGGCAAGTCATTCTACTTCTCTGAGCTTCCCTTCAGGAAGGAGTAAATCTGCCGTAATAACCTCAGAGGATTTTCAGGGATACTCCTCAGTGGATATAGGAGCAATTTGGGAAACCCTGAACCGCCCTGTACACACAGGGGTCATCATCTAATCAGGAAGGGAATCTGAGTGCAGCTGGGGAAACTTAACTCTTTGACAACCAGTTCCCATTTCCATCAGCTGCTCACGTTCCTGGTGAAACCAATGCCACTGTGTCCTGTGAGGCAGTAACCTGGCCCGCCCTGCTGTCTGTCCTCCAGTTCAGTTTTTTTTCCACTGGATAAGTGGCTTTCACCTTCACTGTGCATCTGAGCGTTTGGAGGAATTATTATAAAAGTCCTTTCGCTCAGACCTCCTAGTCAGAGTCTAAGTGGTAGAGCCTATGAATCTAAATTTTTACACGCACCCAGAAGCCCAATCAGGTCTGAGAACACTGCACTTCTCAACAGAGCAGAAGATAAGCAGCAATTTATTCATCTATTTCTAGAGAAGCTTATGTTTATAAAGCACTGGCTACATGCTTCAGTAAGAGATAAAAATATACACAATCTCTAATATCACAAGCTCTCGAAGACAAAATCTACCCAGAGTAGAGGTAAACATTGTTTAAAAAATGTTGGGTGGCAGTGGTTCATGAGGCAGCGTCTGATGAAATGAAAATGTACAGACCATGGCGGTCAGCCTTCAGAGAAAGGAGAGCGCCTTATGGGAGGGATGGTTAGGAAAGGCTTTCTTGGAGGCGTGACTGGCTCCTTGAATACTGAGAATATTGAGAAGGGTAAGAGCAACAGTAGGAGAGTTCTAGGCCCATGAAAGGAATTAAGAGCCTATGGGGCACCTGAGCATTGGTTCCTGGGTGGCAGATGTGGATCAGGGTCAGATCCCTGTATAGCTATTGGAAACAGAAGTCTGGCTCCCAAATTGATAGAATTTAGCACAGAGGGTGGTAGGAATATATGGTGGTGGTGATTAACCTTTTTGTATTCTAAAAACTAGTTTGAGCCTGGGTATCATGGCGAAACCCTGTCCACGAAAAATATAAAAATCACCCGGGCATGGTGGCATATCCCTGTAGTCCCAGCAACTCAGGAGCTGTGGTGGGAGGATGGCTTAAGTGCAGGAGAACAGAGGTTGCAGTGAGCCGAGATCATGCTACCATACTCTAGCCTGGATGACAAAGCGAGACCTTGTCTCAAAAAAAAAAAAAATTAATTTGAAACTGCTGAGGATATGGACCCTCTCCCTAGCAAATACACATCCCCACCAAAGACATTTGTTGACAATTTCTGAGGATACCCCTGAAGCCCATCCTTGGATCCCACCAGATAAAGAACCCCAGTTCCTCTCTGAGGTCACACAGGCCGATTTGCAGTACTCCACATCCTCCCTACTCAAAGGCGGAGAGGTTCGGGGTGTGCTGGTTCCTTTTGAAACTGCCTCCATGATGTGTTCACTTGTGTACTCCTGGTCAGCACTTGGGGAACTTCCCTCTGCCTGTTTCTTTCTTAGGACTTTTAAAACATCAGCCAGGCCGAGCGTGGTTGCTCACGCCTGTAATCCCAGCAGTTTGGGAGGCCGAGGCAGGTGGATCAGCTGAGGCCAGGAGTTCGAGACCAGCCTGGCCAACATGGAGAAACCCTGTCTCTACTAAAAAATACAAAATTAGTCAGGTGTGGTGATACATGCCTGTAATCCCAGCTACTCAGGAGGCTGAGGCAGGAGAATCACTTGAACCTGGGAGGCGGAGGTTGCGGTGAGCCAAGATCGTACCATTGCACTCCAGCCTGGGCAAAAAGAGTGAAACTCCGTCTCAAGAAAACAAAACAAAACAAAAACATCAGCCAACTGTGGGCTTTTTCCTTCACAGATAACTGCGACCTCCACTTCAAGGTGGCCCGAGATCGGAGTAGTGGCTATCCGCTCACAATTGAGGGCTTTGCATACCTGTGGTCAGGAGCCCGTGCCAGCTATGGGGTCAGAAGGGGCCGTGTGTGCTTCGAGATGAAGGTGAGTAGGAGCAAGAGAAGGGGAAGGGACAGAGAAGTCCATCCATTGTAATATCCTGATACCAGCCACCTTGGTCAGAGCTACAACTGCAAAAGAGATTGGATTGTGCAATACTGTGTCCAAGCAGACAAAACTGTGATGAACTCAAGAGAACTACATCATTGCTAAATATCATATTAGAAAAGCAGGCCAACCGTACATTGCTTCATCAAGCAGATATTTCCTTGGCGAGATTCGACCCAGGTATTATGTAGTCAACCAGTGTAGTGATGACATGTTTGTAGAACTGAGAAAAGAAGTTGTTTGGAAGAAAAGTGATCTAGAAAGAATAGACTCAGATGTCACTTATCAAAGGGAGGCCAGAGGGAGAACAGGGCAAAGAACTGCCAGCTTAGGCCAGCCTCTGCTGTCATCTCTCCACAGTTCCATGTCAAGTTATGTTTATGAAAATAATACATGCTCATGTTTAACAAAAGTTTAGACAGCACGGAAGAGTACAGGATAAAACACGTTATTCTCGCCAGGCGTGGTGGCTTTCGCCTGTAATCCCAGCACTTTGGGAGGCCGAGGCAGGTGGATCACGAGGTCAGGAGTTCAATACCAACCTGGCCAAGATGGTGAAACCCCGTCTCTACTAAAAATACAAAAAAAGTAGCCGGGCATGGTGGCAGGTGCCTGCAATCCTAGCTATTCAGGAGGCTGAGGCAGAGAATTGCTTGAACCCAAGAGGCAGAGGTTGCAGTGAGCCGAGATCACGCCACTGCACTCCAGCCTGGGCGACAGAGTGAGACTGTCTCAAAAAAAAAAAAAAAAACACGTTATTCCCATGTCCTGTCAGTCCCCATCCTACCATCCCACTCCCTGGAGGGGACTTCTGTGTTAACAATTTCTTACCTGTGATTTGTGTATCCAAACTTACTGATGATAGCTAATAACGCATAGAGCTCTTTGCATACACAAGATTCAGCACCAAGCTCTTTACATGGATTATCTCCATTAATCCTCACAGTACCATCTGGAAACAGGTACTGTTAGCCCCAGTTTTTAGAGGCACATTATTTTATGTACCTCTCAGAGAAACACTGCAACTAAATAAACTACGCAGTGTTTTCTTTTTTTTTTTTTTTTTTTTTTCTTTTTTTTTGAGATGGAGTTTCACTCTTGTTGTCCAGGCTGGAGTACAGTGGCGTGATCTCGGCTCACCGCAACCTCTGCCTCCTGGGTTCAAGCAGTTATCCTGCCTCAGCCTCCCTAGTAGCTGGGATTACAGGCATGTGCCACCAGGCTCGGCTAATTTTTGTATTTTTAGTAGAGATGGGGTTTCTCCATATTGATCAGGCTGGGCTTGAACTCCCGACCTCAGGTGATCCGCCTGCCTTGGCCTCCCAAAGTGCTGGGATTACAGGCATGAGCTGCCACACCCAGCTTACACAGTGCTTTCTCATCACATTTGTAAGATGGATCCTGATTTCAGAGATTTTAAAATGTGTGTCTGAAAAGCCAGTGAGGCCGCAGGTAGATACGGATATTTGGCAGTCTAGTCTTTTAATACGAAATTAAGTCAGAAGGCTTTTTTTTTTTTTAACTTAATACTGTATCTTGGACATTTTTCTGTAGCAGTACATTAGCCCAATGTACTGCTTTGCTCCTTGTTTTTGTTTGTTTGTTTGTTTGTTTTGTTTGTTTTGTTTTATTGACGGAGTTTCACTTGTTACCCAGGCTAGACTGCAGTGGCGCAATCTCTGCTCACTGCAACCTCTGCCTCCCGGGTTCAAGCAATTCTCCTGCCTCGGCCTCTCGAGTAGCTGGGATTACAGGTGCATGACGCCACGCATGGCTAATTTTTTGTATTTTTAGTAGAGATGGGGTTTCACCATGTTGGCCAGGCTGGTCTCGAACTCCTGACCTCAGGTGATCCACCCACCTCGGCCTCCCAAAGTGCTGGGATTACAGGCATGAGCCACCATGCCCGGCCTGCTTCGCTCTTTTTAACTGTTGCATCATATTTTGTGGCATGGATATACCATAATCAGTGCCTTATTGATATTTTTTCTGATGTTAAAATATATATATATATATATATATGCACATATATACATCCAGTGCTGCACAGAATGTTGCATATACAAATACATTCACACATACATAGACATACTTGTCCACATATTTGTGTATCTATAGGATGCTGAGTTATAGAGCATGTGCATTTACGGGGTTTTGTTGTTTTGTTGTTTTAATGTTTTTGTAAAGATGGGGTCTTCCTATGTTGACCAGGCTGGTTCCTAACTCCTGGCCTCAAGCCATCCTCCTGCCTTGGCCTCCCAAAGTGTTGGGATTATAGGTGTGAGTCACCATCCCCAGCCATTTACAGTTTTGATAGAGACTTCTAGATTACCTTCTTTTTTTTTTTTTTTTTTTTTTTTGAGACGGAGTCTCGCTCTGTCGCCCAGGCTGGAGTGCAGTGGCGCAGTCTCGGCTCACTGCAAGCTCCGCCTCCCAGGTTCACGCCATTCTCCTGCCTCAGCCTCTCCGAGTAGCTGGGACTACAGGCGCCTGCCACCACGCCCGGCTAATTTTTTGTATTTTTAGTAGAGACGGGGTTTCACTGTGGTCTCGATCTCTTGACCTCGTGATCCGCCCGCCTTGGCCTCCCAAAGTGCTGGGATTACAAGCGTGAGCCACCGCGCCCAGCCAAGACTTCTAGATTACCTTCTAAAGACACTGTAACAGTTTATCTTTCTACCAGATGTTACAAGAGTCTCTTACGCTAAAAGATAACTGTATTTTGAAATGCGTGTCTCGGTGGCCCTATACTCTACTGATCCCTTTGGAGGCCCTGGCTTCAGTTCAACAGGCTCTTCAGAGCTGCTTAAATGCTTCTTCTCCAGCAAGAAAAGCCACTGCTATTTTTTAATGCCTGATATGCTTCCCTCCTATATTGGCTCATAACCTATGGCCTCCAGAGAAGCAACCCTGAGCCCTTTTGTCCTCTTTCCTCAGATCAATGAGGAAATCTCCGTGAAGCACCTTCCATCTACAGAGCCTGACCCCCACGTGGTCCGTATCGGCTGGTCTCTGGACTCCTGCAGCACCCAGCTAGGTAAGGAGGGGTCAGCTCTGCAGTCCAGAGAATAGTGACTGTCCCTACCCATGGATTTTCAAGGCTCCTAAGCTTCCTTTTCCAGTGTCAGACTTAGAATAGAACTAGACTGAAGTGGAACAGGTACAAGGATTAGATACATGCCACTGTCTCTGTCGTGCTGTATTCAACTGAGAGGACTATGGTCATGAAACAACTTTTCTGTGAAGAATCAATTGTTACCCTTCATCTTTTAGGAGAGGGTCCAGAGTTCTCTTTAGGAATCTATTCCCTTCCTGTAAAAAGGATCAGTGTCTCCTGTCCGTAAACCAAGCTGCAAATAAGTTCCCAAGCTCCATTAAGTTCTGTCTGTATTTTCTGTCCAGAGCCTAACCTGGAGGAAAAAGGGGAGCAGAGACCAGTGAGGCCAGGGCTAGTTGGGAGAGAGGCAGGGGCTGCCTATTGAAAGGTTTTGAATTTTGTGGGTCCCCAGGCTTCAATGACCTTCTGGTCGCAAGTGACTGATTATTCTGACCAACGCTGACACCTTCTGGCTTCCGTTTATGATCATACAGACGTTCTAATTATGAAAATAATATGTGTTGCTTGTAAGAATTCAGGCCATACAGAAAGGGAAAAATGAAAATCCTTCCTAAACCTGTGAGATAAACTAACCAATGTTAACATTCTATTTGTAGTCTTCCGGACATTTATTTTTTTGTACATATTCAAACTGGATCACACTGGGACTACTTTGTATAGCCTTGTTTTAATGTATGATGAGCATATTTTTGTAAATAATTACAGCTTTTTGACTACTGCATAATTTTCCATTTTATAGTTGCATTATTTAACAAGTCCCCTTCTGTAGGGGACTCATTTAAATTTATTGCAAATTTTTGCTGTTTTAACACTTGAGCCATTATCCTGGTCCATAATTGCCTGACCACTTAAGACTAATCTTTAAAAGTAGATATATTCTCACTCACCAGTGTTTGTTTAAAAACTGTGTTCACATGGACTTAGAGAGTGGAATAATAGATGATGGAGACTCAGAAGTGTTAGGGAGTAGCAAGGGGGAGGAGGATGAGAAATTGGTTAATGGGTACGATGTACGTTTTTTAGGTGATGAACACCCTAAAAGCTTGACCACTATGCAATCTGTGCATGTAACAGAATTGCACATGTACCCCATAAATTGGTACCTCCTCAAAAAGGTAGATATGTTAGCACAAAAAAAAAGTATACAGTTTTCATTTCCATATGTGTTAGCACTTTTTATTTAAGACTCGTAGGTCATCTCATCTTATCTCTGTCTCCGTTTTGAGATGTAGGTGGTGGCAGTTGATAGGGATGGGGAAACAGTCCAGAAGGGTGAAGCACCATATCCAGGGTCACATAGCTGGTTTGTAGCAGAACCAGGCCTGGCATTCATGCTTGTCGGCCCCTGCTTTTCTAGCAGCATACTCTTTGGGTTCTGCCAGGAATCTCTAACTCAGGTGTCTGCCAGAGCCCTTGGGATCTCTCAGTCATATCACTTCAGCACCCAGTTCTGTAGCCTGAGGAAATCCAGTACCTTTCCCAGGGGTCAGTCCTCATGGTCTCCAGGAGCAAAATCCAGCCCCTTCACTGATTTCTACCACGAGTAGACTGGACTGAATATTGGGTGTCACAAGGAAGGGTTGCATCTCAGCATACAGCCATTCTCCTCCATCCCAGCTCCTGTCTTCCTTTCCTCCCTTTCTTTTCAAATTCTCCCTTTTGTGCAGAGTAATTCAGTTGAGCTCCTACTCCCAGACTGGACAATGAAACCCATCAAGCCCTCCAAGTTCTACATCATTAAGGGCTTCCTTTCACCCTTCCCCACCCCTATTTTAAAAAGGCATCTGATTAATAAAACCAGTAAAGAAAATGATTTTCTTCTTCAAAAATAAAAGTATGTGGCAGCCATCGAGGCTGTTATGACCATCGCAGGTTTAACCTGCCTTTGCCTATTTCTTCCGTCAGGCGAAGAGCCTTTCTCCTATGGCTATGGAGGCACTGGGAAGAAGTCCACCAATAGCCGGTTTGAAAACTACGGAGACAAGTTTGCAGAGAACGATGTGATTGGCTGCTTTGCGGTGAGTGCTAGCAGCCTGTGGGAGTTGGCAGAACCAGATGTTGGGCTACAGACTTCTTTTTCAGGATACCTCTATCCATTGTCTGCCCCATATCCAGCCACTCTCGCCATACTTCTTTGTCTCTGCTTGACAGACTGGAATGTTCACTGTCATTTTGTGGGAAATTCTGTCATTCCATCTCCTCTGGTCTTGTGTGCAAAGTTTTCAGATGACACCCTGAAGAGGTTTGGGGACTTCAGGTGTGCATAGCCTTCCTCCATTCCTGGGTACCAGAGTAACATTTTCTAAACAAACCTAGGAATTTCTTATCTTTCATTGCTAGGAAATAGCCTGTCTGCTCTTGAAGGCAGTGGTATTGGCTCTTGCCCCATGTTGGCATCGTCTTATCCCAAAACTTCTCCCTTTCTTCATCTCACATTGGTTGAGCCAGGCTTCCTACAATGCACTGCCTTCTGGAAGAGTAGAGATGATGCAAAACAGAACAGCTGCTGCTGCCATACTTCAGTCTTTGAGAGCAGTGACCAGCAGTCACCATGCTGTGCAATATGGCTGTCAGCTCTGGACTGGACTCCCTGGACCCAGTTCTGTTCTTCCATTCACGCCCTGGGCAATTTACCCTCCTTGTTTTTCAGTTCCCTCTAAATGAGAATCTTTGCACCTACCTCAGAACTTTGTGTGGAGTCATTAAGTTAATTAAAAGAACTTATAATAATGCCTGATACACAGTAAGTGCTCAGTAAATACCACTTAATACTGTTAACATTAGGAGTTATAAGAGATGTTTGTAAAATGTGCCATGAGGCCCCAGAGGAAGTGATCACCCGGATGGATTCATCCTCTGAAGCTTATTTTGCCTTCTTTCATATTTGTACACACGTACTCTTCCTTCTTTTTTATTTATTTATTTTTTTGAGATGAAGTTTTTTGCTCTTGTTGCCCAGGCTGGAGAGCAATGGTGCGATCTCGGCTCACCACAATCTCCGCCTCCTGGGTTCAAACGATTCTCCTGCCTCAGCCCCCTGAGTAGTTGGGATTACAGGCATGCACCAGTATGCCCAACTAATTTTGTATTTTTAGTAGAGACGGGGTTTCTCCATGTTGGTCAGGCTGGTCTCGAACTCCCGACCTCAGATGATCTGCCCGCCTTGGCCTCCCAAAGTGCTGGGATTATAGGTGTGAGCCACCGTGCCCGGCCCCTTCTTCTTTTTTTAACTTTGAGATAAATTCAAACTCAGGAAAAAGCTTGAGAATAAAGAATTCTCATAGGGCCTTATCCAGATTCTAACATTTGCCACACTTGCTTTACCATTTTCGTGTTTATGGTGTACATACACATAGAGAGTTAACTCTTCAGCAACATGTTTGAATTGCACTGGTTCACTTATGTGCAGATTTTTTTTCAATAAATATATTGGAAACTTCTTTGGAGATTTGCAACAATTTGAAACAACAGACGTATAGCCTAGAAATATCGGTAAGATTAAGAAAAAGTTAAGCATGTTATGAATGCGTAAAATATAAGTAGGTACTAGTCTGTTTCATCATTTACTAGCATAAAATATTCACAAATCTATTACAAAAAGTTAAAACTTATCAAAACTTGTGCACACAAACACTGACTCTACATGGTACCATTCACAGTTGAAAGAAATGTAAACAAACATAGTAGTACAGTATTAAATCATAACTGCTTTTTTTTTTTTTTTTTTTGAGACAGATTCTTTTCTCTGTCACCCAGGCTGGAGTCTTGTGGCACGATCTCAACTCACTGCAACCTCCATCTCCGGGGTTCAAGTGATTCTTGTGCCTCAGCCACCCGAATAGCTGGGATTGCAGGTGTGCACCATCACGCCTGGCTAATTTTTGTTTTTTGTTTGTTTGTTTTGTTTTGAGACAGAGTCTCACTTTGTTGCTTAGGCTGGAGCACAGTGGTGCAATCTCGGCTCACTGTAACCTCCGCCTCCCGGGTTCAAGCGATTCTCCTGCCTCAGCCTCCTGAGTAGCTGGGATTACAGGTGCACGCCACCATGCCTGGCTAATTTTTGTATTTTTAGTAGAGATGGGGTTTCACCATGTTGGCTAGGCTGGTCTTGAACTCCTGACCTTAGGTGATCCACCCGCCTCAGCCTCCCAAAGTGCTGGGATTACCAAGTGTGAGCTACTGCACCTGGCCTAATTTTTGTATTTTTAGTAGAGATGGGGTTTCGCCATGTTGGTTAGGCTGGTCTTGAACTCCTGACCTTGGGTGATCCACCTGCCTCGGCCTCCCAAAGTGCTGGGATTACCATGTGTGAGCCACTGCACCTGGCCTAATTTTTGTATTTTTAGTAGAGATGGGGTTTCACTGTGTTGGCCAAGGTGGTCTTGAACTCCTAACTTGAAGTGATCTGCCCACCTCGGCCTGCGAAAGTCCTGGGATTACAGGTGTGAGCCACCAAGCCCAGCCAACTGCATAAAATTAACCAGCACATACTGTAATAATTTTGAAGCCACCTCCTATTGCTATTATGGTGAGCTCAATTGTTGCAAATTTCTACTTAAAACACTGTGTGTTGTACATCTTCACGTGAGCAGTTCTTTTCAGTAAATTGTGTATCACAGTAAAGTGATCTCTCGCAATTCTCGTGTATTTTTTAATCATGTTACTGCAATATCGTAAGCCTTGAGTAACACAATGGGATCCATACGAAGTGCCACTAGTGATGCTGGAAGTGTTGCTCAGAAGTAGAAAAAAGTTATAATATTACAAGAAAAACTTGAATTGCTTGATATGCACTGTAGTTTGAGGTCTGCAGCTGTATTTGCCTGCCATTTCAAGATTAATCCAGCATAAGGACCACTGTAAATGAAAAAAAGAAAAAATTCCTGAAGCCATCACTACTGCTGTGCTAGCAGGTGCTAAATCCTTGCACTTTTTATCATATTGAAAATGCAAGGCCGGACACTGTGACTCACACTTGTAGTCCCAGCACTTTGGGAGGCCAAGGTGGGCAGATCGCTTGAGCCCAGGATTTCAAGACCAGCTTGGGCATCATGGTGAAAACAAACTTTTAATATTTTATAAACATAAAAATTAACTGGGTGTGGTGACGCATGCCTGTAGTCCCAGATATTCAGGAGGCTGAGGATCACTTGAGCCCAGGAGGCTGCAGTGGGCTATGATTGCCCCACTGCACTCCAGCCTGGATGACAGAATGAGACTCTGTCTCAAAATAAATAAATAAAACTTGCAGCTTTTGTGTACGTACAGGGTTGCTATAAGAAGGGCATACCTGCCGGGTGCAGTGGCTCACGCCTGTAATCCCAGCACTTTGGGAGACCAAGGAGGGCAGATCACGAGGTCAGGAGATCAAGACCATCCTGGCTAACACAGTGAAACCCCGTCTTTACTAAAAATACAAAAAATTAGCCAGGCGTGGTGGCAAGCGCCTGTAGTTCCAGCTACTCGGGAGGCTGAGGCAGGAGAATGGCGTGAGCCCGGGAGGCAGAGCTTGCAGTGAGCCATGATCATGCCACCGTACTCCCGCCTGGGCAACAGAGCGAGACTCTGTCTCAAAAAAAAAAAAAAAAAAAGGCATACCTATAGGCTATAATTCAAGAAAAAGTGAAGTCGTTATATATGACAACATAAAGCAAAAGAAAGCGGAAAGATCTAAAGCTGCTGAATTTCATGCCAGCAAAGGATGGTTTAATAACTTTAGAAAGAGGTTTGGCTTAAAAATTGTTAACAGGTAAGGCAGCTTCTGCCAACCAAGAGGCAACAAACAAGTTCCCAGGCATCATTAAGGTATAATTGAAGAGAAGGGATATCTGCCTGAACAGATTTTTAATGCCAAGTCCAGTGGTATGATCTCAGCTCACTGCAGCCCCTGCCTCCCCGGTTCAAGCTATTCTACTTCAGCGACCCAAGTACCTGGGATTACGTACTTGCGCCACCACACCTAGCTAATAATTTGTATTTTTTGTAGAGATGGGGTTTCGCCAAACTCCTGAGCTCAAGCAGTCCGCCCTCCTTGACCTCCCAAAATTCTGGGATTATAGGCTGGAGACACCACACCCAGCAGATTCTGTCAGATGGATGATCAGGACTGTTGTTACTTATAAAGCTGGTAACTCTGAAATCCTGAATCCTCAACACCAGTTGCCAGTCATTTGGTTGTACAACAAGAAGGTGTCGACGATGAAAATCCTTTTTCTAGATTGGTACCATTGATGCTTTGTTTCTGAAGTTAAGAAATAACTTTCCAATATGTGGTTCCCTTTTAAAGTTCTTCTGATATTGGAGAATGCCACCAAGAACCCCATGAGTTTAGTACAGAAGGGGTCAAAGTCACGGCCGGGCACGGTGGCTCACGCTTGTAATCCCAGCACTTTGGGAGGCCGAGGCGGGCGGATCACGAGGTCAGGAGATGGAGACCACGGTGAAACCCCGTCTCTACTAAAAATACAAAAAATTAGCCGGGCATGGTGGCGGGCGCCTGTAATCCCAGCTACTCGGAGAGGCTGAGGCAGGAGAATGGCGTGAACCCGGGAGGCGGAGCTTGCAGTGAGCTGAGATTGCGCCACTGCACTCCAGCCTGGGCGACAGAGCGAGACTCTGTCTCAAAAAAAAAAAAAAAAAAAAAAAGAAGGGGTCAAAGTGGTTTATTTGTCCCTAAACAATGGGCTGACCCTTGAACTTTGCAGGGGTTAGGGGCACCAACCCCCATGCAGTCAAAAATCCACATATAGTTTTTGACTCCCAAAAACTTAACTACTGGCTGAGTGCAGTGGCTCACACCTGTAATCCCAGCACTTTGGGAGGCCAAGCTGGGCGGATCACTTGAGCCCAGAAGTTCAAGACCAGCCTGGGCAACATAAGGAAACCCTGTCTTTACCAAAAATAGAAATAAAAATTAGCTGGGCCTGGTGGCACACACCTGTGGTCCCAGCTACTCGGGAGACTGAGGTGGGGGAAAAAAAAAATTAATAGCCTACTGATAACATAAACAGTCAATTAACACATAGGCTAGTGTCTACAGTTTTTATGCACTCATGACATACCTAACTTTTCCTTATTTTTTTTTTTCAGTATTTCTAGTCATAGGGATCTGAGAGCTTTTTCAAATTGTTGCAAGTGTCCACAAATATTTTCAGTATATTTATTGAATGAAAAAAGTATACATGTATCCCAGCTTGAAGCCAGTGTTGTTAAGGGTCAGCTGTGTTTTCATCTGACCCATTTGAGAGGAGGTTGCATACATCATGTCTTCATTACTTTGGTCTGTATTCCTTCTTTTCTTTGTTTTTAATAAATGAGACAGGGTCTTGCTGCATTTTCACAGGTGGTGATCCCTCTTCTGATCAGCATGAGAGTTTTGACTTGCTTTGCTTCCTACCTTGGCTAGTTCACCCCTCCTTAGGCAACCTGATGGTCCCTAACTCCCAGGGGGTCACCATATCAATGCTGAACTTAGTGTGGACAGCCGATTGGCATAGTGCATTACAGCCCAGAACTGGGCTCAAGCCATCCACCCCAACCTAGTAGCTGAGACTGCAGGTGCACGGCACTGTGCCAGGCTCGGTGTGTACTCTTTTTTTTTTTTTTTTTTTTTTTGAGAGAAGTCTAGCTCTTGTCCCCCAGGTTTGAGTGCAATGGCTTTATCTCGGCTCACTGCAACCTCCGCCTCCCGGGTTCAAACTATTTTCCTGCCTCTGCCTCCCAAGTAGCTGAGATTAAGGCACCTGCCACCATGCCTGGCTAATTTTTGTATTTTTTAGTAGAGATGGGGTTTCACCATGTTGGCCAGGCTGGTCTCGAACTCCTGCTCTCAGATGATCCGCCCACCTCAGCCTCCCAAAGTGCTGGGATTATAGGCGTGAGCCACCGCACCCAGTCGGTGTGTACTCTTTTTGAGTCTTGTTCTGTCGCCCAGGCTGGAGTGCAGTGGCGTGATCTCGGCTCACTGCAACTTCTGCCTCCCAGGTTCAAGTGATTTTTTTGCCTCAGCCTCCCAAGTAGCTGGGATCACAGGTGCACACCATGACATCTAGCTAATTTTTGTATTTTTAGTAGAGACAGGGTTTCACCATGTTGGTCAGGCTGGTCTCAAACTCCTGACTTCGTGATCCGCCCACCTCGGCTTCCCAAAGTGCTAGGATTACAGGTGTGAGCCACCACAGCCGGCTGATTCTTAAGGGTAAAGATATTAATGACAGTAAAGTTATTAAATTTAAAACTTGCTATAATGCTATTATCTACTGCACATTCAAATTTTGTCACTTGTCCCAACAATATTCTTTCGTCCAGTTGAGTTTCTAGTTCAGGATCTGATCTGGCCTGGGATCATATTGCATTCTCTTGCCATGTGTCTTTAGTCTCCTTTAGCCTGAAACAGTTTCTCAGCCTTTTTTTTTGCATTTGAGGATCTCAATATCTTTTTGTTTTTGTTTCTGAGACAGAGTTTCGCTCTGCCACCCAATCTGGAGTGCAGTGGTGCAATCTCAGCTCACCACAACCTCCACCTCCCAGGTTCAAACAATTCTCCTGCCTCAGGCGCCCGAGTAGCTGGGACTACAGGTGCACGCCACCACACCTGGCTAATTTTTATATTTTTAGTAGAGTCGGGGTTTCACCGTGTTGGCCAGGCTGGTCTTGAACTCCTGACCTCAGGTGATCCACCCGCTTCAGCCTCCCAAAGTGCTGGGATTACAGGTATCAGCCACTGTGCCCGGCCCTCAAAATGTTTTTAATAAAACATTTTTAAAATGAAAACTGTGTTTATACTCTACAAATTGTTCGGTTTTAAACCTTGCATTTTTTTCCCGTTGAAGAGTAAATCTTGGCCATCTTTCCCTGTCCACACAGACAATATATAGATCTAGCTCAGTTAAAGTTGTTTCTTAATAGTTAATCATTGTGAATTGATTTTTTCAAGAATAGGGTTTCCAAAAAAAATCAAGGAATATAAAAGGGGATACAGTATAAAGTCTTCTTTAGACACCCACACCCCCCCGCCCCACCCATTTTTCACATATACCTTCCCCAGCATGTGAACCCACTGGTACTCGGGGTTTCATCTTTTTTTTTTTTTTTTTAACTTGTATGTCTTGGGGATCTTTTTATTTATTTAATTTTTTTTAAGACAGAGTTTCACTCTTATTGCCCAGGCTGGAGTGCAATGGCATGATCTTGGCTCACCACAACCTCTGCCTCCCGGATTCAAGTGATTCTCCTGCCTCAGCCTCCCAAGTGCTGGGATTACAGGCATGCGCCAGTATGCCTGGCTAATTTTGTAGTTTTAGTAGAGACGGGGTTTCACCATGTTGGTCAGGCTGGTCTCGAACTCCCGACCACAGGTGGTCTACCCTCCTCGGCCTCCCAAAGTGCTGAGATTACAAGCGTAAGCCACCGTGCCCGGCCTTAGTGGGGATCTTTTTATGGTACTACCAAGAGATGTACTTTTATGTTATCTGTAGTCATTGTATGACTGTACCATAATTGATTTAACCTAGTCCCTCACTTTAGTGGACATGTCGTTACTTTTGCAGCTTTGTATTTAGTGGCTGTAATGGCTGTCTAGTATTCTGATGCAGGGGTTTGGGTACCCTGCTTTAATTTAGCCCATCTTCCTGTTAGTGGCTCTGAAAGTTGTTTCCTGGAACAGATAATGCGGCTTGTCTTTTTTCCATTTACTGGAGTAACTTGGAGATCTTTTTGTAGCCCCACATATGGATCTCCTGTGCAATTTAGCCACTCCTGCTTCCCCACTGGAGCACATTTTCCATGCTGGCATGACCATTTTGCACATACAATTTTGCATTCTTGTGGGAATGTAGTTGTATTCCTTCTTGAAAGTTAGATTCTAAGTATATTTAAATTTTGATAGCTACCACCAAGACTACACTCCAAACAGGTTGCAGTAATTTAACTTGTCACTGTGTGACAGTGTTTGCCAAAGTCTGTTCTTTCAGAGTATGAGGTTCTTTGGGTATGTGGCAGTATGGAACTCTAGGCCTTGACTCTTGCTTCAACCAGAACATCTCTGCATCCAGTCTTAAGATTCCTTATATAGTTTTCTTTGTTCAGAAGATACCACAACTTTAAAAAGGCTCAGGGTGAGGAGTTGGTGGGGGTGTAAAAATCATTGGTCTCCTGGAACAAGAGGGGAGGACATTGGTGTCGAATCTCAAGTCCTCAATTTGCAAAACAAAAAGGTAAAACAGCCTTCCAAGTGGAGAACAGAATAACCCATTTCAGCAAACCATAAAGAGTATGATACTTAGAGCCTAGGGACAACAGAAAGAGGTGTGAGACACCAGGCTATAAAAATGGCAGGCTCTGAGTTATGCCAGGCTTCAGGAGTTTGGGTCTTTAGGCCTGGGACTGACACAGGAGTGTTTCAGCAGGAACAACACAACTCCACTTGCCTCTTGGACAGATGGCTCTGTTGGTGATAGATTGGTTGGTTGAGGGCGCCGGTTTCTGTGCATTATGGTAAGTTCCTATAGTGAAGCTGGTGGCCATAAGGAAGGCTAACACCCACAGTCATACCTGCTCTCCATGGTCTTTTTTTTTTTTTTTTTTTTTTGAGAAGGAGTCTTGCTGTTGCCAGGCTGGAGTGCTGTGACACGATCTCGGCTCACTGCAACCTCCAACACCCTGGTTCAAGCGATTGTCCTGCCTCAGCCTCCTGAGTAGCTGCGATTACAGGCACTCACCACCATGTCTGGCTAATTTTTGTATGTTTAGTAGAGACGGAGTTTCACCATGTTGGCCAAGATGGTCTTGATCTCTTGACCTCATGATCCGCCCACCTCGGCCTCCCAAAGTGCTGGGATTACAGGCGTGAACCACCGCATCCAGCCACTCTCCATGGTCTTGACGTGGGCGCATGCTTAGAGATGAACAGGCATGAGGGCCTCTGACACAGAGCTGCGCCCTGTGAGCACTGAGGAGGTTAATGAGGAAGCTCCTCAAGGGAGGGTGCTTCTGTCGCTTCTTGAAGGGCATTTCCCAAGGTGGTCACCTGAATAGAGAAAGAAATTGTACTTTTATATCAGAAACTGAACCTTGTATTTTGCTTCAGTCTGCTATCTAATCTCAAGTTTTGAGCCTTTTCTTCTCTGAGATGGGCATTTAGAAAAATATTTAACAAAGGTTTTAAAAATATAAATTTTAAAAAGGAAAAAAACACTAAGAAAAGAAAGAGCCTGTCGTATCCTACAGCCAAAGCGATGTTTCCAAAACACAGTTTTGAGCAGGCTGCTCCTCTATTCAAAATAAGTCAGAGACTCTGCTCTGCCACCAGCATCAAGTTCAAATTCCTGCGGTAAATTAGAGTCCCTCACATGCCGAGGTAGGCCATGTCCCCTCCCACCACTTCAGTCCCAGCCCCTTATTTGTAGCACAGTGCCTGACATCTTGCAGTGATAGCTCACATTCCTTGTGTGCTCACTGTGTATTAAATGTACTAGCCCATTTAACAGTTAGAATAAACATAGGCTGTATAAAATATTATTACCCCGCCCCCTTTTGTTTGATAAGGAAACAAGATAAAATAACTTAACCAAGGCCACAAGTTAGTAGTGGTAGAACTGAAGCCATCCACCTTCTAAAATGGGATCATAGGCTAGGCGCAGTGGCTCACACCTATAATCCCAGCACTTTGGGAGGCTGAGGCAGGTGGATCACCTGAGGTCAGGAGTTCGAGACCAGCCTGATCAACATAGAGAAACCCCCTCTCTACTAAAAATACAAAATTAGCCGGGCGTGGTGGCACATGCCTGTAATCCCAGCTACTCTGGAGGTTGAGGCAGGAGAATCGCTTGAACCTGGGAGGCAGAGGTTGTGATGAGCTGAGATTGCGCCATTGCACTCCAGCCTGGGCAACAAGAGTGAAATTCCGTCTCAACAAAAAGGGGGGAATCTTAATTACTAACTTTAGCAATTCACTAAGTAGTTGTTACAAAATAAATGAATGTGGTCCCTGCATGGCTCTTTAGCTGTTCCTGAATTACTTCCCCCTCATCTTTTATGCCTCAGCCAAACTGACCTTATGTTCTGTCACTGCTAGGCTTATATACAAGCAACTGAGAAACCTCCTCAGAAACTTGCTTCTAGGTAGGTCATCTTACTGAATTATGATAGAGTGTCCTTGTCTCATTCCCCACTGGTCCCTAAACTCTGTCGGTCCCAGATTACACGGACATATATATCAGAAAGAGTACGAACTCAGGGAACATGTTGAACAAGCTGAACTCAGTTCAGAAAGGCCCTGCTGTGGCTTTCCTTCATCTGTTATATTCATAGACTGCCCTTTCTGGGTTTCTTGTGTTGGTTTTTGTAGAGATGGCATCTCTCTCTGTTACCCAGGCTGTACTTGAACTCCTGGCCTCAAGCGATCCTCCTGCCTTGGCCACCCAAAGTGATGGGATTATAGGCGTGAGCCACTGCACCTGTCTCCTCGTCAGTTTTCAGGATGGGACTGGATCACCTTTTCCTTCGTCTTCATCTCAGTCTAGGCACAAGACTCAAATACTTGGAGCTTCTTAAAATTACCTGCTTTAGGACGGGTGCAGTAGCTCCAGCCTGTAATTCCAACAGTTTGGCAGGCCAACGTGGGAAGATCACTTGAGTCCAGGATTTCAAGACCAGCCTGGGCAACATAACAAGACCCCATCTCTACAAAAAAATTCAAAAATTAGCCAGGTGTGGAACATGCCTGTAGTCCCAGCTACTCAGGAGGCTGAGGTGGGAGGATTGCTTGAACCTGGAAGTTTGAGGTTGCCGTGAGCCCTAGCTGTGCCACTACACTCAGCCTGGGGGACAGGGTGAGACCCTGTCTCAAAAAAAGAAAACAAAAAAAAAACTCTTGCTTACTTGCTTCATATCCACCAACTTTGGGGTCTTAGGCAAGAAGGACTTTGGGCTGGACATTCTCTGAGATGTTCACTGATGCTGCCCAGCTTACCTGTATGTTGGGGAAGGATGCACTTCAATCTGGAAAGCTGTCCATATTCTACTCCCTGCATCTACTGTCTCCCACATGTGACTCCCAGTGCCTATGGCGAGAGTTGGCAATCATATTCCTTTGGCTTTTTCTCCTAGGACTTTGAATGTGGAAATGACGTGGAACTGTCCTTTACCAAGAATGGAAAGTGGATGGGCATTGCTTTCCGAATCCAGAAGGAAGCCTTGGGGGGTCAGGCCCTCTATCCTCATGTCCTGGTGAAGAATTGCGCGGTGGAGTTCAACTTCGGACAGAGGGCAGAGCCCTACTGTTCTGTCCTCCCAGGGTTTACCTTCATCCAGCACCTTCCCCTTAGTGAGCGTATCCGGGGCACCGTTGGACCAAAGAGCAAGGCAGAATGTGAGGTGAGTGAGGCCAGAAGGTATTGGTGGCCACCTTGCTGCCAAGACAGAGGAGACACACACACACAGACTTGCTGCGTGAGTAGCCTTGGGGCAAGTGGCCACTTTGCCCAGCTCCTCAGGGTTGGACTCAGAGCTGCAAAGCTGCTCTGAGTGTGAGGTGAGGGGTGTTGGTGTGACCTAAGTTGAAGTCGGAGAGGCTACCTAAATCTCAGAAAGATTCCATCTTCTTCTTAAGTGAGGCCAGAATATGGGAAAAGGAGGCTTTTCTTACAGCAGAAAAGGACACTAGGCGCTTCTTGGGGAGTGCACTGTGCCACCAAGTGTTCTTTTTTTTTCTTTAGAGACAGGGTCTCGCTCTGTCACCCAGGCTGGAGTGCAGTGGTGCGATCACAGCTTACTGCAGCCTTGACCTCCCAGGCTCAAGTGATCCTCCCACCTCAGCTTCTCGAGTAGCTGGGACCACAGGTACATGCCACCATGCCCGGCTAACTTTTTTAGCCACTGAGCCTGGCCCACCGAGTGTTCTTGAAGGAGGCTGAGTAAGTTCCACCTCTCACCCAGAGCTATCAAAAGATAAATGGCCTTTGGGAAGATTTGATTCCAAGAGCTATACTAGTGTCTTTTTTCTTAAAACAGTATTTTTCTTGTATGTGTAAGTTATTTATGCTTGTTATAGAAAATTAAGAAGTAAAAAGTTTAAATTTTCATAATGCCATCATCTACAAATAAGTTTACTTGCAGAGTTTTGGTGGTCATTTGTTCTTTTTAATGTCTAAGTGCCTGTTTTCTGCTCACAAACATTTATCATTGAGATTCTATGGTATAAGCATTGTGATACCCTGCCCTTTTCACTTCACATTATTTTGTGAGCTTTATCCCATCACATAAAAACCTCTTTTTGAACATCACTCTTTTTTTCTTTTTTAAAAATCCTTCAAGGGAATGAACGTCATTCTTAATGGCCTTACAAACTCATCGTTCCCCTCTAGTCAGGCATTTAAGATGCATCTGTGTTTACCAAATTCTGAATGTATTGATTAGATACAATTCATGTCCTTGTGTGTACAGCTCTGTTCTATTTCATACTTCAAGAAAGTTGTACCACTTCTCCTACCCACTCCATGGGGTCAGTCCCAGTACACAGCCTTCCCTGGGCTATTGGGGGGAGTGGGGAGCGGGTCACATAATCCTGTAAATGGGCTGGGTTTGGTGGCAAACGCCTATAATTCCAGCACTTTGGGAGGCCAAGGAGGGAGGAGGATCCCTTGAGTATAGGAGTTTGAGACCAGTCTGGACAACATAAGGAGACCCTCATTTCTACCACAAAAAGAGAGAAAAAGATTAGCTGGGTGTGATGGTTTGTGCCTGTAGTTCTAGCTACTCTGGAGGCTGATGTAGAAGGATTGCTTGAGCCTGGGAGTTCAAGGCTGCAGTGAGCCGTGATTGGGCCATTACACGCCAGCCTGGGCAATAGAGTGAGACCGTGTCTCAAAAAAACAAAATCCTATAAATGCTAATGATGACAGCACTTGGTTTTTTGTTTTTGTTTTTGTTTTTCCCGGAAAGTCCTGGGATTATAGGCGTGAGCCACCGTGCCTGGCCAGCACTTGACTTAATGCTCACCCTGTCCCAGGCACTGTGCTCAAGAGTCTGACAAGCCTGATCTTTTTGAATCCCGATACCAGTACTGTGAGGTGGATGCTATTATTGCTTCCGCTTTGTAGAGGCAGCCACAGCTCAGAGGTCCAGAGTCACACTCACAGTCACCACCGAGCCAAGTGGTGCCATACCACCATGCCGCAACACCTTCTCTGTCTTGTTCTTGTAGATTCTGATGATGGTGGGCCTGCCTGCTGCTGGCAAGACCACATGGGCCATCAAACATGCAGCCTCCAACCCTTCCAAGAAGTACAACATCCTGGGTACCAATGCCATCATGGATAAGATGCGGGTAAGGACAGCCACTGGACTCTCCTTACTCACCTCCAACCTACTAAGTGCTGCCCTGCGACTAAAATCACTCACCCCTCACCAATTCCTGCCCGCAGGTGATGGGCCTACGCCGGCAGCGGAACTATGCTGGCCGCTGGGACGTCCTGATCCAGCAGGCCACCCAGTGCCTCAACCGCCTCATCCAGATTGCTGCCCGCAAGAAACGCAACTATATCCTAGATCAGGTACTTAATGATGACCATTGTGTCCTCAGGAGAAGGGAGGGGACCCCTTGCATGCCTGAGAATCTTCCTCTGGTCCCTTTCTTTTTTCCCTGTAATGATGATGGACTGCTGTGCTAGTCGGGGGGTCAGACCTTGTCATACATGACGACATGATCCTACACACAGCTGAGCCCAGACTGGGATCATGATCTAGGCCTACTTACTCAGACTCATCAGCAGCCCCAAAGAACATCAGGTAAGAACTGTTTAGCAAAATGGAAGGAGTATGGATTTCCGAGCCTGAGAGACTGGAGCTTGAATCCCAGCTCGGCTACTCCCTAGCTCTGTGCCTTTGGGCAGCTGACTTTATCCTCTGAATCTCCATCTCTTGGTTTATAAAACAGGGATCTCAATACCATCTGCACACCTAACACAGGGCCTGGCACTTAGTAGCTGGTGATTATTGTTAAATACACTACAGAATAGGTAGAGTAGCTTTCATGCCAACAGCAGTGCTGTAAGGTAAATGCTATTATTGCTTCCGTCATTTTCTTTTCACAAATACATGTGACTGGCAGGTACATACCTAAGTCATATTTTCTACCTACATTTCAGTTAATGGTGGAGTTCTTAACATCAGGGACCTTGGAACCTTTGCAGTTGAACATAAATATTGTATGCAGGTGCAGGTGTATCCTTTTTACGAAAAAGAAGAAAAAAAAAAAACCTTAGACAGTTTTTTGTCCCTATCTTTCAGCATTCTCAAAAGGATGAGTGACCCAAAAATCATTACAGATTCCTGTCTCAGAGTAATGAGTTCCACATGGTTATTGCCTATGCAACGTCATTGCCTACTGACATTTGTCCTGAAGGCTTTCACAAGTAACAAAGGGTGTCTCCTTATTTTCCATATTTGGGGATCTGTGAATGAGCCTCTGTTCCCTTCAGCCTTGCATTTGTGCTTTCTTAAGAACCTGTGAGTGAGCAAATATGTAAACTAAGTAACACCCTGCCCTTGAAGCCTTCCTGAAGTGCCTTCCATACATGTAGGCCTGGGTACTTGGTGACCATAAGTTCAAAGGGCTCCTGATAAGAGTGGAGGTGGTGACAGTGTTTGGCTTTGTCAGAATGGTAGTTTGCTTGTTAGAAAGGAATCGCCAGGGACCAAGTTGCCTTCACATAGGAATGAGGATCCTACACAAAACAGTTGAGCACAGGATAGTCTAAAAGCCATCCATGGTTATCCCCCCAGCTCATACTGTGTACAATCAGGGTTCTCTCCGCTTTGAAGATTTGTCTTTTAAACCCTTGGCCTCACTTTACCTGATCCTCCTTGTGAGGGCATTTAAGAATTTTTTAGTCTGTATTGACTCCAGTTGGACTCATTGTCATGAAAGGGAGAGTAGTAATACCATTTTAACACTGTGAGGATACATACCTCTTTTGGATACCCCAGCCAGTATTCCTGTCTTTTTCTTGGTTTGCTGGTTAAATCAGCTGTGAAACCCATTTCAAATATGTGGCCTATGGGAGAATGATTATAGTCTAGAGTGGATCATCTAACATCTCTGTCCAGGATGCTGAAGTGGGTTTTCTCTGGAAGCCAGGCCCATGACAGCTTTGCACTCTGAAGACCTACTGTCAGCCTTCTTGGCTGCTGCTGGCTTGTTCAGGGACAGGGTCTAGGGCTGTACGAGGTATGCCTGTGGTCTTCAGGGCTACCAGCCTCCTGCTTAAGGACATGTGGGTCAGGCCAAGTGATCTGGGCCAACAGTGAGACAGAGAACCTAAACTCTGAAGGCTGGGAGGAGGGTTCTCTGGTTAACCACAGATTGGAGGATTGCCTCGGGGCCTGAAGCCATAGGCTACTCAGGCTGAGGGAGGGAGTATAAAGCCAGTGGTTTCACCTGTTTTGGCCTAAACCCCAAAAGTGGGTTCCAGAAAACTCTGGGTATGAGAGAGGGAGGGGGAAGTTGTGTGTTTGTGTATAGAAGGTTCAGAGCAGGCCCCTGGCCAATCGTGGCACTTCCATTCCACCAGCTTTGGCAGTGACAGGTAAGTTGATGATGCATAGCTGTCTCCTGGGCTAGGTGGAATTTCCAAAGGGGAAACCCATACTGCAGGCAAAATCCCTGCAGTTCCTGGATCTCAGCCCAGAACCATCTTTTGCCTTTACTGGGTTTTCCTGAGTGGTCAGACCTCCCCATATTTGGCTCTTCCAGCCTCCTGTTACGTAGGTTGGCCTCAGAAATGCTCATCCTTGAGAGGGAAGGAGAGGTTGTCTGCAGAAGCCAGGTGGGCCTGTGTAAGCCAGGATTCTGTGTTTGTCTGGCCAGGACTCTAACCCCTATCCTGGGATGTATGTGATTGGGCACAAACTCTCAGGTATATCGGGGCTTTGACCTACATTCTGTGATAACTTGAGTAGCCTTTTTAGATCACGTGGGCATCACAGCTGTGGAACATCAGAAGAGGAAAAAGAGGTAGACCAGAGAGGAAACTGAAGCCTCTGCAGAGGACTGTAGGACTTCTAAGTCACGCACTCAGTGTACTGATAGATCACAGCTCTGCCGACTTCCCAAACAGCCATAGTCTAGAATGGTTGGGGCCATGGTGGGAATTTGGGGAAGCTTTCTGGAGGTGGAATGTCTGGGTCGGGGCACAGAGGATGATTAAAAGAGTTGGGGCTTTGTCCTGAGGAGAGTGGGGAGTCATGGTCAGGTGTTCATCCGGAGGAATGTGGATAAATTTGCCTAGCTAGTAAAAGGCTGCAGAGGAGACAGAAAGGGGGAGTAGAAGGCCACATTGCATCAGGTGTCTCTTTGGGGTCCTCTGTTGGAGGTGGGAAGCCTCTGGAATGAGATGCTTTCTGGCCTTGTCCCAGAGGGCCTCAAAATGCAGTACAGAACAGGAACTGACTGGCCTGCTGTGAGGCAAACAAGTTGCCCTTCTGGAGGCTTCTGGGGAGCCTCCGCAGGGGCATGTTGCCCAAGCCCACCCCAGAGTAGGGCGCTGTTGCCTAGGAGTTCCGTTAGAGGGCTCTGACAGCCTAGAGCCAGGCCAGGCATCAGTTAGAATCAGGGCTGGATGGGTTGACGTCACAGAACATGTCGTTCTAGTCCTCATTTGCGTCCTGGTCAGCAGGTGCCACACTTTCGCCTGAAACAGAAACCCAGGGCTAGAATAGTGTCCCACCGTAACCTGTGTCTTATTTGCAGGCCTTGGAGAAAGGATGTTTCTTTCCATCATCCCCGACCAACCATCCCTAGAGCCTGAAGCCCATTCCATTCTTGACACACCAGCCAGTTCTCTTCCTATAAATGTGGTTCTTTTGACTGGAATTTACCTCACTCTGAGCCCAAAGTAAATCTTTTCTCATCAGCCTTCACTTTGCTCCCCAGATCTAGCTAGGTTTCTCCTGCTGCCAGTATGACCCTGGTGAGCTGTGACAAGTGACAGTAGACAGGGACAGTGGGGCTTGAGAGAGCCTGGGCTGTCACATCATCATTTGTACCTGCTGTGTTCACTTCTCCCTCCCTCAGACTGTTATACACCAAAACTCCCCATATAGCTTCTCTAAGAAACCCAACTCTTGTCCCTTAGTCCATGTCACAGGGTCCAGGGAACACAGCCACATTTTCTCTTAGAATCAACATCTTCAAGCAGGGTGGGACTGGGAGAAGCAGAAGCTAGGCAGAGGGAACCAAAGCAGCTGGAAAAGCTGACCTAGCTGTTGTGCTGGTCTCATAGCAACAGCCGCCAGCAGCCCCCAGCGACCACAGAAGTGCTGGGCTGGCCCAGGGGCTGTGACCTCACTGTGTTTGCTGTGGCAACAGCCACCAGCAGCTAATTCCCTTTCCTCCAGGAAAGCCAAGTATTTGCATTTCTGCTGGTGTGGTTTAGATACTCTTCTTCCCTTCCCCAAACGAAGGAGTAAGTGGAGGGAGGTGCAGTCTTAAAAACCATTGCTGAGAGGATTCTCAGCACCTCAATTCCAAAGTGCCTGAGAAGCCATCTCTCAGAGTCTACCCACTTCCAAGGACAAAGGCCAGCTATTTATGAGTCCAATCTGTTCCACCTCCATTCCTCCCATCCCATGAAGCTACAGGGGCTAGCCGTCTTGGCAGCATTGCTTCTCTTCTCTGTCCCCTCATCAGGGCATTGACGGGGCAGTTGTACCACATGGAAGACCTCCAGGTCTTCCTTCACTCTATGCCCTCGCAGTTCAGAGGAATCAAAGTAGGATCACTTAGGGGCAAAAAAATAAAATGCAGAATGGTCTGGGGCCATATTCACCCTGGCACCTACCTACTCTGGGCTTTTGTGTCAGAAGAAAATTATATTTAGCTGAGGAAGCCAAACTCTTTCTTCCTGTGACCAGATGCCACGTTACGCTTTGCATTTAGGAATGGAATCAAAGAAGAGTAGTGGGGAGAGGGGACTTAACTTTTCCTCTGTAACATGATGTTCCTTTTCAAACCATTTGTGGCCCAAGGGCTCTTTGTGGGCTAGTGTCCAAGACCCCAAGAACAGTATGTGTGTGCCTGTCACCCACATGACTGCCCACATCCTCCTTCGTGAGGGTAGGGACACTTTGCCTGGGGGACAGGAAAGAACATTTTTTCCTGGCGCGTGTTTCAGGGCCAGAGGATCTGGTTAGTTTAAGCAGCTGCACCCACGGCCCCAGAACTTCCAGCAGATCTGTGCTGGAGTCCCTGGCCCCTGGCTAATCCACATCCAGCACCCTGTTCCTGTGTCTTAGAAGAGGATCTCTTGTAACCTTGTTTTTTCCTCAAGCTTCAATTTTCCTTGGTATTTTCCATTGGGAAGCCTCTCCTGGAGAGTCAGTCCTATAGGCCTTATTTTCAGATCCACCCTGGGTGTTGACTTTTCACTGCCCACTCCCCTGGCACTTGCCAGAGATTTTTACATCTGCAAATCCTCTACAGAGCCAGGACGAGGGTGATGATCCTTGTCTTTCAGACGAGGAAATTTGAGACTCAGGCTACTTGGGGACTTGTCTGAGTCTCACAAATAGTAAAGGGCACAGCGGGGATTTCAAGCCCAAGTTTCTTCCTCAAAGCCTGTGTTCATTCCACCCTGTCTCACTGTTCCTGCCTTTCTGCTTGGGAGATCACTATAAGCTTAACCTTTTCTTTGGTCTGAGTTGCTTCAAGTCAACATGACAGTATAAATATCTACCCAGTGATGACCACATCAATGGCAGCTCACAGTTGTTGAGTGTTGGCTGTGAGCCAGGGCCTGGGCTTAGACGAGGGCTTTTACTCACATGGACTCATTCAGTCTTCACAGCAACCCTAAGACATCCATGCCGTTTTCCCTTTTCAGGGCTTGATTTTACAGAGGAGCAGGCTGAGGCTGGGCCATCCCAGTGCACTGCCTGCTTCCCATCAAGGTGTCTTCTGCCCTGGAGGCCACCTGTGTCCCCCTACTTGAGTAGTTTCTTGCACTTTGTCAGTTGTTTTATGGACATTCTCTTACTCAGTCCTTGCCAGCCCAGGGAGAGAGGCTTTTCAACCCCGTATTACAGATGAGGCAACTGTAAGGACTGGCCAAAGTATGTTAGTAGCCACACCAGGACTTGACCCTAGATTCTTTGTACCCAACCAGGCCACATCTTCAGAATACATTTTTTTTTTTTTTTGGTCCATTTGTACATACCCCTTTAGAGACTGTTTTCCCTATCTGTGGCTTCTTTCTTGGGTCCATGTTAGAGCCACTAAAAAATTGTTTAAATGCAGTTTAAAACTCCTTACTCTGTTTCTGCTGAGTTCCCGAGTTTCCATAGGGAGGGTACCTGTATAGGTGCCTGGGTCTTACTTCTAGAGGTTCAGGCTCAGGAAGTCTCAAATGAAGTTTGGGCTGCTCACTTTTTAAGTAGTGTCCACGTGATTCAAGTATACAGGCTGAGTCTGTGGAACCCTGAATCCAGCAGAAGTGGGCCCCATTCCCAAAGGGCCTGACGTGAAGGAGGTATTCGGTAAATGGAAGCCGATCTTGTTACTGCTCTCAACCACATATGTGCTAAAGCACAGCTCTGCCAGCACCAGCCCAGGACACACCTGCCATCACTTAGAGGAAGGGAAGGAAACATTAGGAGCAAAACTGCACTTGTGAAAAGCAGAGACTCCTGACGTGTTGAGCTGCTGGTTAGAAGCTTGTGGATGAGGCTGATGTTTCAGAGAAGGACTGAGGGAATAAAAGAACCAATGTTAATGGGAACAAACTACAAAACTGTCCAAAAGAGCTGGTTAATTAGTAGCATAGCTAATCTATAGGTATTACACAGCCATTAAAAAAGAATACTGCACAGAAAAACTTTAGAGAAAGTTTCACATTACATGAAAAAGCCTCAGGAGGGTGTGCATAATACAATTCCTTTTGTGTAAAAAATCACATAGATATTTCTAAAAGTGCACGGAAGAAATTCATTCTTTATTCTCTCTGGGAAGTAGGGCTGGCACTAAGGGAACGCAGGGGTTTTTCCTCTAAACTTTATGCCTTATACTGTGAATTTTTTACCAAGAGTATGTATTAGCTTTCAGAATAGGGAAAAGAAATTGTAAGGTCCAGTACCAACAACAAATAGGATTAAAAAGCAAAGTCCCAACCATTAGGAATCCTTTGCCCTGTGCCTGTCTGCAGCCACTTACCTAAGTGAATTCATTTGCTGAGGGTGACTCAAGAATCTTCGAAGTAAAGAAGAGCTGTTTCCTGAGTTGCTCTGCTTACAAGGAGCACTAATAGCCTTTTCTCAGTCCCTGGCCTACATAATACCCCTCAGAGGAAAAAAACAACTCTTAATGTACCATCTCTTGCCTCTTCTGTTACCTTACCCTTAGACAAATGTTTATGGGTCAGCCCAGAGACGAAAAATGAGACCATTTGAAGGCTTCCAGCGCAAAGCTATTGTAATTTGTCCCACTGACGAGGACCTAAAAGACCGAACAATAAAGCGAACCGACGAGGAAGGGAAGGATGTCCCAGATCATGCGGTCTTAGAAATGAAAGGTAGGAAATGTCCCAGAGGAACATCACTGCAGGGTCCTGGAGAGAAGAAGCTCTTTACTCAGTTTGTCCTTCCCTGGCTCCTTAATGATTTCTTTTTTGATTTACTCTTTCCTTGCTTCTGCTTTGTCCCTTCCTTGTCTACCACAGCTGTGAATGGAAAAGCTACCCATCTCTCTTATGTCGGGATTTTCAGGCTGGATAGGGCTGGGGCAGCACGAGGGAAAGGATTTATGGGAGCTAAAGCTGAAAGTCCTGCGTGCTCACCCTGCCTGTGGCCCCAGATGGGCTGACTGTGGGCAGGCCTCAGTTTGTTTCTATGTAAAAATAGGGATGGTGATGCCATCTGTCTGACCCATTCCCTGGGGTGAGGCCTGTGGGAGCTGAGCACTGTGTCTAGGTGGGTCTTAGCCACCTCTTCAGAAAACGGAGGAGTCTTTGTTAGCCCCTGACACTTAGCAGGCTGAGGGGTTGGGGCTCTGTCTACCTCTCTCTCTCTCTCTCTCTCTCTCTCTCTCTCTTCCTCTCTCTCTCTCTCTTCCTCTCTCTCTGTTTTTGTTTTTTTTTTTGGAGATGGAGTCTTGCCCTGTCACCGAGGCTGGAGTATAGTGGTGTGATCTTGGCTCACTGCAACCTCCACCTTCTGAGTCCACCCAATTCTCCTGCCTCAGCCTCCTGAGTAGCTGGGACTACAGGTGTCCACCACCATGCCTGGCTAATTTTTATGTTTTTAGTAGAGATGGGGTTTCGCCATGTTGGCCAGGCTGGTCTCGAACTCCTGACCTCAGGTGATCCACCTGCCTCGGCCTCCCAAAGTGCTGGGATTATAGGCGTGAGCCACCGCACTGGCCCTTCTGTCTATGTCTTTTCTTATTCACTATTCCAGTTTTCTTCACCTTCTCCCTTCTGGAAGGCCACTCTTCTGGGTGGAGGGGGAGCAGACTTCAGAAGGTACTGACTTCTTCTTCTTGTTCCCTTTGGGGCGCTTCCTTCCTCCTAGCCAACTTCACGTTGCCAGATGTTGGGGACTTCCTGGATGAGGTTCTGTTCATTGAGCTGCAGCGGGAGGAAGCAGACAAGCTAGTGAGGCAGTACAACGAGGAAGGCCGCAAGGCTGGGCCACCCCCTGAAAAGCGCTTTGACAACCGAGGTGGTGGTGGCTTCCGGGGCCGCGGGGGTGGCGGTGGCTTCCAGCGCTATGACAACCGAGGACCCCCTGGAGGCAACCGTGGCGGCTTCCAGAACCGAGGGGGAGGCAGCGGTGGAGGAGGCAACTACCGAGGAGGTGAGACATCTCACACACAGCACTCTCCACTTTCTGTTCCCAGGTTGGGGCTGGGCTTTGACTGCTTATTCAGTCAGCAACTGAAGTTTTCTGAGCTCCAGCTGTGAGTTAAACTCTGGTAGAAAACTGAAACAAGTCAGACACGGAGACCTCAGAAACGCTCCCAGTCCCACTCCCCGGACATTGCCTATGAAGCCCTTTGCCCATTTGCATATCACAGTGCACATTCTGTCACATTGCTGTCATTTTTGTGAACCTTCCCCCATCTGACCATGAGCTCCTTGGAAATAGGGTCTAGATCAAAATCTATTGGAAATGGGGGCTACATCTTTGGCCAAGTCTGAAGAGGACTAGATGTGACTTGTTCATGGCTGTCCCCAGTGCTTAGCTTCCTCTCATTTTTTTTTTTTTTTTTTTTGAGATGGAGTTTTGCTCTTGTTGCCCAGGCTAGAGTGCAATGGTGTGATCTCGGCTCACTGCAGCCTCTGCCTCCCGGGGTTCAAGTGATTCTCCCGCCTCAGTCTCCCAAGTAGCTGGGATTACAGGCAAGCACCACCACGCCCGGCTAATTTTGTATTTTTAGTAGAGATGGGGTTTCTCCATGTTGGTCAGGCTGGTCTTGAACTCCTGACCTCACGTGATCCACCTGCCTTAGCCTCCCAAAGTGCTAGGATTACAGGTGTGAGCCACCGCGCCCTGCCAGCTTCCTCTCCTTGAGCATCTCCTTCCTGCATATTCAACAGCTGTTGAGATGCTGGGACACAGAAACCCAAGACTACCCTGGTCTCTGCCTCACCATTCTTGCAGTCCAGTGGATGAGACAAACCTGTCATAAGGCTGGGACAGGGAAGTATGCCTGGGGGTCTAGAGAATCCTGGAGGACATGGTTTGTTGTTCACCTTGAGTTCTTGCTCTGCGCCTGGCCAGGCCGGCTCACAGCAGTCACCAAGACAGCCCAGTTCCCTGGGGTTGCCATTTGGGAATGATGGCGCCTTTCATCTGGATTTCTCCAACACAGGTTTCAACCGCAGCGGAGGTGGTGGCTATAGCCAGAACCGCTGGGGTAACAACAACCGGGATAACAACAACTCCAACAATAGAGGCAGCTACAACCGGGCTCCCCAGCAACAGCCGCCACCACAGCAGCCTCCGCCACCACAGCCACCACCCCAGCAGCCACCGCCACCACCCAGCTACAGCCCTGCTCGCAACCCCCCAGGGGCCAGCACCTACAATAAGAACAGCAACATCCCTGGCTCAAGCGCCAATACCAGCACCCCCACCGTCAGCAGCTATAGCCCTCCACAGGTGAGAGAATGAGTGTGTGTTTGTATGTAGTGAACCTGAGCAAGTTAAGTGGAGGCGGATCTGGGGAAATCAACACATGCCCCAGCTACTGGTCTTCACTCTAACCTCTAGCCTGCCCTTCTTTCTCCCTGGCCGTGATCTTGACTCAGATGGACCCTACACATTCCCAGATCCCCTCCAAACCCAGGAGTAAATGGGAGACCTTTCCAGAACCTGCTCTTCTCCCACCACCCTCAAGGGGATGGGCTGTAAGCACTGATCCCTCCAGCAAGTACATTATTCTTGGCTAGTGTCACTAACCTCACTGAATCCCCAAGAAAGCACTTGACTGGAGTCACCCCTTGCCCAGGCTGGCTGACCTCTTTGTATTTTGGACATAATAACCAGGGCCCTAAGGTTGCTGAGGACTTGCCCTCTGCACAGAGAGCTTCGATCCTGAGCAGCTCCAGGCTCAGTTCCCGTTCTTGGAAAGCCAGTGCCCTGGCTCTGGTATGCACAAGCTCCTGTAAACCAGAGAGGTCTTCAGTTATCGCACAGCCATTTCCCAAGCACTTTCCTCACGCCAGGCCTGGAATTAGCTGCCAGGAGACCAATGGATGGTTCCCAGGCCCAGCTAACTAGAATATTTCCTAGAACAAGAGTTGGGCAGGCACAGATCCAAACCCCCAGCCCCACAACATCCTGTTTCTGTGAGCTTGGACAAATAGCGTCCTGTCTCTGGGCCTTGTTTTCCTCATAAAGGTGTTAGTAGAAGTCCCTTCCAAGGTTTGTCGTGAGGAATGGGTGGCACTATAGCCCTGGGACTAGGCAGACCTGGGGTCAAGTCCTTCTTTCTTGGCCCAGAAATTTCATCTTGAGCCTCAGTTTCTTTCTCTTTAAAATGGGGCTAGTGGGACCTACCCCTATGTTCTATATGGAGGTTAAATGACTTAAATGATCCAACCTGTACTTGGGAAGCACTTAATAAATTGCCACTACTGTTTCTCAGCAGATCTTCCAGTAACAACTACCACCACCTGTTGAGTGCCCAGTGGTTTATACACACAAGCTTATTGGATACTCAGGGCAAGCTAAAGGGGTTGTTCTTGTTCTATTGTGATTCTCATTTCATAAAAAAGAAAACTGGGATTTCAAGAAGTGCTGTGTACCTTGCTCCCTGGGGGTCTCAGAGCTGGGGTTAGAGTCCACATCACAGCCCTGGGACTTGCCCTTCATCCTGCCCTACCATGGCATGGAGCTGGCTCTCCTCCTTCTCAGCCCACAAACAATGTCCACCAGGCAAGGGAAGGGCCCCTGTGGGCCAACCACTTACAAAGGCCCTTTTTCCATCCCAGCATTTCACATCTGCAGATTTCCTCTATTTCACAGAGCTTTGGCTTTTTTCCCTCCACTTTCCAGCCGAGTTACAGCCAGCCACCCTACAACCAGGGAGGCTACAGCCAGGGCTACACAGCCCCACCGCCTCCACCTCCACCACCACCTGCCTACAACTATGGGAGCTACGGCGGTTACAACCCGGCCCCCTATACCCCACCGCCACCCCCCACCGCACAGACCTACCCTCAGCCCAGCTATAACCAGTATCAGCAGGTAGGTGCCAGACTGGGGGCCAACTGGATGGAGAGACTTCCATGGGCCCCTCCTGGGTGTGTATTCCCAGACTCAAGTCCCTGCTTATCCCTAAAAAGACAGCCTGCTGCCCTCGGCCTGGCATTCATCTGGTGCAGCCATTCCATTTGGTCAACACTTCTGCACTGGTTGCTAGGTAATTGGTATCCTAGCCCCCTCCACAGTCCAGCAAGCGAACGGGGAGGGCTGGCCTAAGTAGCAGGGGCCTCAGAGTCCTCTTTCAGCACCATAGCCAGGGGGCTCCAAATCCTGCTGCAGGTTGGTGCCCAGGCCCCCATACCTGTTATTAAATCTTTTGACTATGATATCTAGCTATACCCAAAAGGCACGGGGTTGACAAGCTGAGACCTGGGCTTCAGTCCCTAACTGCCTACCTGTGTGGTGTCAGGTCTTTCCAAGGTGCCTTGGTTTCTCTGTAAGGGGACCCATGTTCAGCTGTTGTCACTGCACCTGTCTCTGCCCTAGGTGAGGGTGGGGCTGGTGGGGAGGCTAAATGTGGGGTAGACGCAGGACAACTTGGTGTTCTTGGTTTCTTTCCCCAGTATGCCCAGCAGTGGAACCAGTACTATCAGAACCAGGGCCAGTGGCCGCCATATTACGGGAACTACGACTACGGGAGCTACTCCGGGAACACACAGGGTGGCACAAGCACACAGTAGCCAGTGTGACCCAGAGGCTCCCGGAGGCCCCTGCCGGCTTCCTCCACCAGCGCCTGCCTCGGCCCCTCCTCTGCCCCTGCCAGATCCCGTGGTGCTGGGGATGGGGTCATCCCAGGGCTGCCTCCCTCCAGCCCACTGCCTCCCCTCTGAGGGGCTTCCTTCCCCTCCATAGGGCCAGGCATTTTTTTCTGGATTCAAACAGGCAACAATGACCTTTTATTTTCTGTTTGTCCCCACCTCCCCAACCTTCCACCTCCTGTTCTTCCTACCTTCTTCCTTTTTGACTAAATAATCCCCGCCTCCCTTGATCATCCAGTGAGGCTATAGTGACTGAGGGGAGAATCCCCTCCTGTTCACTCTCCCAACCCTGCTCCAGCCCCTCAGCTTCCCAGACCCTCATGCAGTTGGTTGTAAATTCTCCCAGGAGCTGTTTTACTGTCTACTTTTCAGGATTAAAAAAAAAAAATCAAAACTTAAAAAAAAAAAAAGTTTAAAAAGCAAAATGGGGAGGGAGGAAGCAGTGACTTTTTTTTGGTAATTATGCGCTTTTTTTTAATTTTTAGAATTTGTCTTTTTACTGTGGGTCGGCTGTTAATATTTCATCAAGATAAGCATTTCTTTCCTGAGTTCAGGTGACTGAGGAAGAGCCACAAAACAAAACACAACAAAACCAAACCACAGAATCATCTTTAACCCAACTTTTTATACGATGCCCCAGTTCCTCATAACTTTGCACACAAGCTTCTGTGTTCAGTTGAATTGTAACTGCTTTTTGTATTTGGAGAGAGTGTGACTATTGAACTTGAAACCTTTTATTCCGGGCGTCTTGGTAGTTTCTGGTGGGATTCAGTGGGTGAGAGGGAAGAAGGGGAGGTTGGGGGGCTCCTTCCCTTCAGAACTTGAAGTTTCTCCCACTGCCTCCTCTCCAGTGGTCTCCCAGGTGCCAGACCCAAAAGCTTTTCCTACAGTGATACCCTTTATTTTTACTTCCCCTTGACTCATATGTTTTAACATGATTTTAACAAACTGCACTTATTAAGAAATGTGTTTGCCCTGTTTTGTTTGGTTTCGTTTTGTTTTCTTTGAATAAATGACATGGCACCTCCTAGCAGGAAGGAAGCAGGGTTGAAACCCTGAAGTGTTACTGCAGTTGGCCGTTAATTGGGGTGGGGGCCTTTTTAAAGGGAAATTATTTACTCATTCATTAAACCAACTTGCTGAGGGATTCATATGCCTGGCCCCGATTTTGGTGCTAAAAATGCACGCTTAAACAAGGGTCCCTGGTTTAAAATCCACTAGTTCATTTTTAAAGCGCTTCTCTGGTTCTCTACCTCTCACAGTCTAAAATCCCTCCAGGAGTTTTTGAGTAAAGGACATGGAACAGGCCTCTAGGTGGAGGGATGGGTGGGACTGATGGGGCAGAGACCAGAGCTGGGTTTGTTCGGGATCATCACTGGGCATCCACAGACCACCTGCCTCAGGCCTGGCCTGTGTGCAGCACGGAGGACAGTTCTGCCTGTTCTGTGTTGGGGGCTCATGGAGATTCCAGGAGCTTCATGTTTCAGCCAGTGTGTGTGAGCTACCTGCTGTGTTCTTCAGCTGTCCTGGACAGTGCTGGGGACATAGTATGCCCACGGCAGTCCTGGACCCCGTTCTCACAGAGCTCCCGCTCCAGAGAGAACAAAGACCTGCCAGCACCAAGTGGTCGGCTGTGAGAGCCTGGGGTGGTGTGCAGGGAAGGCTTCCTGGAGGAGTGAGCCAGGGTAAAAGCCATGCATCCCCATGGCCCATCGTCCTCCTTCATTAGCAACCTTATGTCTTCATTCCCTCAGTACATGCTGTGTTCCTGGCTCCTTGTGAGAGAACGCTGGGCCACAGGAGAAGCTAATTCAGCCCCAATACTTCCCTGCGGGGAGCTCAGAGCCTTGTGAAAGGGAGATGGGCAACAAAAACGAGGGAGGGAAGCTGACTAGTCTCAGAATCTCGGGTTGGGCATCAGAACGTGAGAAGGAACCAAGGTTGGTGGCTAAAAGGGACCCTAGAGTGCTCCAGAGAGGAGGTGACAGGGCCTTTAGTCTAGAAAGTCCCCTTCCCTGCATGTCCATATGCTGGGCTACGGCGCCCTCTGCTGGCCCCTCCTGGTAATGCCTGGGTATCGGCTGGTAAATAGGGACCTCCTTGGCTTTCTTCCACATCCCCAGACCTCAAGGGAATGCAAATGAGGAAGCTCTTCCTCTGTTCTCAGCCAGTTTTCCTCACACACGTCTCATCTCCAGTCCCGTGATGCCCACTCCCTTCAGAATAAAGGAGGTCAAGCCACTTACTATGGCTTATGAGGCCCTGCATGGCGTAGCACCTGGTAACCTCCCTGGCTCCATCTCTTTCTGCTTCCCCTTTGAATATCAAATCAGTGGTTATTTTGTTCTGAGGAGCCATAAGTCCTTTTTGGAACCCACAAATAATGCCATGAACCACTGCACTGGAGAATACAGAAGCACATGGAATTTTGCATAAAAATTCATGAGGTTCTCAAAACCTCCACAGCCCAATCATAGCTTTCAAGTTAGAGCTCCTTTCCTATGCCCTGACCGTACTGAAGTGCTTGCAGCAACCAGAACCGTCCATACCTGCCATCCTGAAGACTCTTTCCCCTACCTTCCTCTTAACCCAGCTCCTACTCGTTCTTCAGGTCTTAGCTTGAGGGTCCCCTCCCAGAAAGAAGGCTTCCTTGACCCTCCAGCCTGGGGTGGACAGCTCCCTCGGCCCTCTGGATCCATCAAAGCCCTGGCCACTGAGTGCCTACTGGTGACATGTCTGTCTACTCTGCTGGTAACACCTAAATAGAGCCCCACCCATCCCATAGGGAAATAAGGACCACAGTTGGCTTGTTTCACACCTGCAGATTTCCTCCAGGTCCTGGGAACACAAAATGGGAAGTTCTATCTCACCACCCATCTCATGCCAGCCAGAGACAGGGTATGATGACGGAAGTAAGCCAGACTGGTGGCTCACGCGTGCAATCCCAGCATTTTGAGAGGCTGAAGCGGGAGGATTGCTTGAGGCCAGGAGTTGGGGACTAGCCTGGGCAACAAGTGGGACCCCTGGCTCTACAAAAAAAATTTAAAAAATTAGCCGGGCGCGGTTGTGCGCCCCTGTAATCCCAACTACTCCAAAGGCTGAGACAGGAGGCTCACTTGAGCACAGGAATGTGAGGTTACAGTGAACTGTGATCGCGCCACTGCATTCGTCTGGGCGACAAAGCGAGACCCTGTCTCAAAAAAAAAAAAAAGAGTCAAGGCTTAGTAAATATTCCTGAATTCCTGAAGGGATGAAGAAAGGAAACGGACATGCGGGGGTCTAAACGAGAGCACGAACCCTCAGAGTATGACGGCTCCAGGCTCCGGGGGACAGCCCTTTAACCATCCATCCCAAAATTAAGCACGCTGGGAGCTGGAGTCACAGCAGTGAACAAACGAACAATGGTTCTGGTTCCTACTGACTGACAGCAGAGGTTTAAGGGTCTCTCACTCTCGGGGGAGCCCCTTTCCTTCCTGGCTGCGGAGGGCGGAGCCCGAGAGAGGCACGCATGCGCAATGCAACGTCCGCCTTAGGCCCGGAACTTCGGTGCCTGGGCGCAGCGGTGCACCCGGACCCGGAACATTCTCAGGAGAAAGTGTCTCTTGCTTGCGTGGGCCGGAGGTTGGTGTGCGGGGCCCGCCGGGCTGTTGACAAGTCCGAGAGAATCAGGATGGAGGCCGTGGCGACGGCGGCGGCGGCGAAGGAACCAGATAAGGGTGAGATCTTGGTCACGCGGAGGCGGCGGGTGGGTGCGGCTGCGGTGTCTCTAGGAAATGATTCCCCCAGGAACGCGAAGGAGGACTCGTTTTAGGGGAACACCCGCCCCCCTCAGCTTTACCGGTCCTCTTCACCACTTTGCCCAGATTATTCCCTCCCTTGTCGCGGGTTGACCTCCTTTTCCTCCATTCCTTCCCCCCGAAATTAACCTCTTCCCAATTCCAGACCAATCTTTTCCGTGTCCCTAACTCATTTCCTTACCAGGCTAACTCTCAAATTAACAGAAACCTCTCTACCCCGGCCTAATTCCTGCATTGCCTCAGACCAGCCCTTCTCAAATTACCTCCTTCCCTATACCAAGCTGAGCCTTCCCTTGCTCTAGACGAATCCTCCTATCTTTCCAGGCTAAATAAACTTCTACCTGCCTCATGCAAACTTATTCCAATCTAACGATTCCCTCATTTCATTGTAACTCCCGTTTCCCCCAAAGTCGAAAATCCAGCCAGGCCCCTTTCAAAGTCCTTACTCAATTTCTGTGCTTTCCCACAACCTTCAAAGTAATCCGATGTCGGGTGAGGTGTGGTTGGAAGCGTGGCTCAAACACCACTGGCCAAGAATTGGTAATTGTAGAAGCCAGATGGAGATGATTGGTATATGGAGGTAGGGGGAGAGGTGTTGTTGTACTTTCTACTTTTGTGTATGTTTGAAATTTTCTAAAAATAAAAAATTTAACCTAAAAAAAGTCTTAAGGCCGGGTGCAGTGGCTCCCACTTGTAATCCCAGCACTTTGGGAGGCCAAGGGAGGAGGGTTGCTTGAGCCCAGGAGTTTGAGACCAGCCTGGGCAAGAGAGAGAAACCTGATCTCTATAAACATTTAAAAATTAGCCAGGCCTGGTGGCTAGGGAGTAGCTAGGACAAGCTACTCAGGAGACTAAGGTGGAAGTGTCACTCGAATCCTTTGAGATTGCAGTGACCTAAGATTATTACACCACTGCACTCCAGCCTCTGCAACAGAGTGAGACTTGAGCCCAGGAGTTTGAGACCAGCACTGGCAACATAGCCAGACCCCATCTCTACAAAAAATTTAAAAATTAAGACCGGGCCCGGTGGCTCACACCTGTAATCGCAGCATTTTGGAAGGCGGAGGCAGGAAGATCACCTCAGGTCAGGAGTTGGAGACCAGCCTAGCAAACATAGCGAAATCCCGTCTCTACTAAAAATACAAATATTAGCCAGGCGTCGTGGTGTGTGCCTGTAATCCCAGCCACTCGGGAGGCTGAGGCACCAATTGGAATCACTTGAACCCGGGAGGTGGAGGTTGCAGTGAGCAGAGATTGCACCACTGTACTCTAGCCTGGGTAACAGAGCAAAACTCTGTCTCAAAAAAAAAAAAAAAAAAAAAAAAAAAATTAGACAGGTTTGATGGTGCATTCCTGTGGTCCCAGCTACACAGGAGGCTGAGGCGGGAGGATCACTTGAGCCCAGGAGGTCGAAGCTGCAGTGAGCTGTGTTTGCACTGTTGTATTCCAGTCTGAGCAACAGAGCAAGACCCTGTTTCAAGAAAAAGAAAAAGAAAAAATCTGTCTCCTGGCCCCATCTATCTCCTTCAGAGAGTCATGTACACTTGGTCTCCATTTCCTCATCTCCTGCTGACGACTGTCTGACTTTTCTCCTAAGAAACTGCTCTGATTAGGGTCTGCACTGACTTCCCCCATGTTGTTCAGTCTAGTCACCCCATTCAGGTTATTTTTTGTTTGTTTGTTTTTTGAGAGAGTTTCACTCTGTTGCCCAGGCTGGAGTGCAGTGGCATGATCTCAGCTCACTGCAACCTCCGCCTCCCAGGTTCAAGTGATTCCCGTGCCTCAGCCTCCCAAGTAGCTGGGATCACAGGTGCCCGCCACCATGCCTGTCTAATTTTGTATATTTTTAGTAGAGATGGGGTTTCACCATGTTGGCCAGGCTGGCCTCGAACTTCTGACCTCAAGAGATCCTCCTGCCTCAGCCTCCCATAGTGCTGGGATTACAGGTGTGAGCCACCACACTTGGCCCATTCAGGTTTTTTTTCTTACTAGACTGGACTAGAATTAAATGCTGTTGACCCTTCCATCCTTTTTGCATGTTTTCCTTTGGCTTCAGCGACACCATAGTGCCTGATTTCCTGCCTGTCTCTCAGGCTGCTCTTTCTCAGCCTGACTTTGTTTCCCAGGGGTGCTGTAACAAAGTACCACAAACTGCATGACTTCAAACAACAGAACTTTATTCTCTCATAGTTCTCAAGGGCAGAAGGCTGAAGTCAGTGTTGCTGAACTGAAATCCAGGTGTCTGCAGGGTCGTGCTCCCCCACAGGCTCTGGGAGAAAACTCATTTCTTGCCTCTTCCAGCCAGTGGTGGTTTCTGGAATTCCTTGGCATGTGGCTACATCACTCCAATCTCTGCTTCCCCTTTTGACATTGCCATCTTTTTTTTTAAGACGAAGTCTCGCTCTGTTGACCAGGCTGGAGTACGTGATCTCGGTTCACTGCAACCTCTGCCTCCGGAGTTCAAGCAATTCTCCTACCTCAGCCTCCTGAGTACCTGGGACTACAGGAGCGCGCCACCCGGCTAATTTTTTGTATTTTTGGTAGAGCGCCATGTTGGCCAAGCTGGTCTTGGGCTCCTGACCTCAAGTGATCCGCCCACCTCGGCCTCTCAAAGTGCTGGGATTACAGGGGTGAGCCATTGCAACCGGCCTCTTTTTTTTTTTTTTAAGGTAACATTAATGGGCTCCAGGGATTAAGATGTAGCTATCTTTTGCACAGCCAGTTTTTAGCTTCAGAGGCATCCCCTCCCCGCATCTGTGCAGTGCTTTTTCCTGGACCCTCTTCTCATCCCTCTCGCACTCCCCCATGCCCTCCCCAATCCCTACCTCTCATTTCTCTTGGCTTTGGTTCTTGTCTTGACTCTGATGACACCCACAGCTCTGTCTCCAGCCTAACATTTCTCTCCTGAGGAGTCTGGAGGCCTATGTAGCAGCAGTCGGACCATTCCCCTGGATGCTTCCCTTACTTCCCAGCATGTCAGCCCCATGGCTCCTCCACTCAGCCTCCTGACATCTTTCTGATTCGCTCACTCATGATCCTGTTCCTTCCTCCACAGCCCCTGCCCTTGTCCAGCTCAGTCTTCAGCTGCATCAGTGATTTAAATCCTCCCTGATACACACAACACATGTAATGTCACCTGTGACTTCTCTTCTCCCCAACCCAGCCACGCTGCCTAAAGTTGTCTCTATATTCTGTTTTCACGTATTTCCTGCTTGCCGCAGGCTTGCTTCCTCCACTCTTGGGAAACAAGTCCCACCAAGGTTTGCCCAGCGCTCCACTTTCCTGTTTTCTTGAGACAGAGTCTTCACTCTGCCACCCAGGCTGGAGTGCAATGGCTGATCTCGGCTCACTGCAACCTCTGCCTCCTGGGTTCAAGCGATTCTTGTGCCTCTGCCTCCTGAGTAGCAGGGATTACAGGTGCCCACCACCATGCCCAGCTGATTTTTGTATTTTTAGTAGAGGCAGGGTTTCACCATGTTGGCCAGGCTGGTCTCAAATTTGTGGCCTCAAGTGATCTGCCCACCTCGGCCTCCCAAAGTGCTGGATTACAGGCATGAGCCACGGTGCCCAGCCAGCTTTCCTGTTTTCTTTGCCCATATTATTGTTGATCCTGACTGTCTCCCACATCAGAGTGGGTGCTCCCTGAGGGCAGGAGCTGGACTGGATTCATCCTATGGATCCTCAGCATTGCCTGACTTAGGGCCTCTCAGAGATTTAGTTTTTTGGGTTTTTTTTTAGAGTTTTGCTCTTGTTGCCCAGACTGGAGTGCAATGGCACGATCTTGGCTCACCGCAACCTCTGCCTCCCAGGTTCAAGCTATTCTCCTGCCTCAGCCTCCCGAGTAGCTGGGATTACAGGCATGTGCCACAACAGCTAATTTTGTATTTTTAGTAGAGATGGGGTTTCTCCCAGTTAGTCAGGCTGGTCTTGAACTCCTGATCTCAGGTGATCCACCTGCCACAGCCTCCCAAAGTGCTGGGATTACAGGCACGAGCCACCGCGTCCAGCCTAAGATTTAGAGTTATTAAAGAGTGGTTGGATGAACACATGAATGCATGAGAGAGTGAATGAATGAGTAAACAAATTAGCAAATGTATTAACGATTTAAAGAATTGAGTGGATCAATAAGTCAGGCCTCAGGGCCTTTGCAGTAGTTGTTCCCTCTGCTTGGAATTCTCTTTTCCAAGAGATCTCATGGCTTAATCCCTCACCACCTGAGGTCTCTAATCAAATGTCCCTTTTTTGGCAAAGCCTTCTCTGAGCCTTCCATTTAAAATTGCAGCCTTGGCCAGGCATGGTGGTTTACACTGTAATCTCAGCACTTTGGAAGGCTGAGGCAGGAGGATCACTTGAGGCCAGGAGTTCAAGACCAGCCTGGGCAACACAGCAAGACCCTGTCTCTACCAAAAAAAATTAAAATTAGGCCGGGTCCAGTGGTGCACGCTTGTAATTCCAGCACTTTGGAAGATCGAGGTGGGAGGATTGCCTGACCTCAAGAGATTGAGCCCACTGTGGGCAACCTAGTGAGACCTTGTCTTTACTGAAACTTTTTTTTTTTTTTTAATTTAAAGATTGGTAGAGTGCAGGCTGGGCGCGGTGGCTCACACCTGTAATCCCAGCACTTTGGGAGGCCGAGGCGGGTGGATCACGAGGTCAGGAGTTCGAGACCAGCACAGCCAAGATGGTGAAACCCTGTCTCTACCAAAAATACAAAAATTAGCTGGGCATGGTGGCAGGCACCTGTAATCCCAGCTGCTTGGGAGGCTGAGGCAGAGAACTGCTTGAACCCGAGGCAGAGATTGCAGTGAATCAAGATTGCTCCACTGCAGCCTGGGTGAAAGAGCGAGACTCCATCTCAAAAAAAAAAAAAAAGATTGAAAGATTGGCAGGGTGTGGTGGCACACACCTGTAATCCCAGCACTTTGGGAGGCTGAAGGGTGTGGGGGGGGGGGGGTGGATCACGAGGTCAGGAGTTCGAGACCAGCACAGCCAAGATGATGAAACCTTGTCTCTACTAAAAATACAAAAATTAGCCGGGCATGGTGGCAGGCACCTGTAATCCCAGCTGCTCGGGAGGCTGAGGCAGAGAATTGCTTGAACCCAAGGCGGAGGTTGCAGTGAATCGAGATTGCTCCACTGCAGCCTGGGCGAAAGAGCGAGACTCCGTCTCAAAAAAAAAAAAAAAAAAAAAAAAAAGATTGGCAGGGTGCGGTGGCACACACCTGTAATCCCAGCACTTTGGGAGGCCGAAGGGGGGTGGATCACCTGAGGTCAGGAGTTGGAGACCAGCCTAGCCAACATAGCACTGTCTTTACTAAAAATACAAAAATTAGCCAGGCATTATGGCTTGCACCTGTAATCCCAGCTAGTTGGGAGGCTGAGGCACCAACCGCAATCACTTGAACCCAGGAGGCGGCAGTTGCAGTGGGCAGATCTCACGCCATTGCACTCCAGCCTGGGCAACAAGAGCAAAACTCCATCTCAAAAAAAAAAAAGAAAGAAAAAGAAAAAAAAATGTAAAGATTAACTGAGTATGGTAGTGCATGCCTGTAGTCCTGGCTGCTCAGGAGGCTGAGGTGGGAGGATTGCTTGAGTCCAGGAGTTCAGGGTTACAGTGAACCATGGTTGTGCCATTGCACTCCAGCCTGGCAATGGAGCAAGGCCTTATCTCTAAAAAAAAGTAAAAATAGGCCAGTCACAGTGGCTTACACCTTTATTCCCCAGCACTTTGGGAGGCCAAGGCAGGAGGATTGCTGGAGTCCTGGAGTTCGAGACCAGCCTGAGTAACATGTCAATACCCTGTCTCTACAAAAAATTTAAAAATTACACAGGTGTGGTGGTATATGCCTGTGGTCCTAGGTACAAGGGAGGCTGAGATGGGAGGATCGCTCAAGCCCAGGAGGTCAAGGCTGTGGTGAGCTGTGATTGCACCCTGCACTCCAGCCTGGGTGACAGAGCAAGACCCTGTCTCGAAAATAAAATAAAATTGCAGCCTCCTCCACCTCCTTCCCTCCTCCTTCCCTCTTTATTTTTCCGCATAACTCCAGGAAACACCTAACACATTATGTTTTCGGTAATTATGTTGCTAATTGTTTGTGTCCCCTACTGAAATGTCAACTTTTGCTCACTGTGGTTTCTCTAGTGCCCAGAACAGTGCCCAGAATATAGTCGGTGCCCAGTAAATGTGAGCTGAGTGAGTGACTAAGCCCCCAGTCCCTTCCCACACTCCCATCTCTGAACTAACAAATCTCTCCTTTCCTCAGGCTGCACAGAGCCTGGACCTGGGCACTGGGGTGAGCTGAGCCAGACACCAGTCCCATCTAAACCCCAGGACAAAGTGGAAGCAGCTGAGGCAACATCAGTGGCCCTGGACAGTGACACTTCCAGGACTGAAAATGCAGCAGTGAGTGCTATGCTGCACGCTGTAGCCGCCAGCCGCCTGCCTGTTTGCAGCCAGCAGCAGGGTGAACCCGACTTGACAGAGCGTGAGAAAGTGGCCATCCTGGCCCAGCTGTACCACGAGAAGCCACTGGTGTTCCTGGAGCGCTTCCGCACAGGCCTCCGTGAGGAGCACCTGGCCTGCTTTGGCCACGTGCGTGGCGACCACCGTGCAGACTTCTACTGTGCTGAGGTGGCCCAGCAGGGCACTGCCCGGCCCCGCACCCTGCGTACCCGCCTGCGTAACCGGCGCTATGCTGCCCTGCGAGAGCTGATCCAAGGTGTGGAGGCCAGATGGGCGAGAGTGGGCACAGATGGGGAGGGAGGGGAGACTGAGGCAGAGGGAATTAGAGAAAAGAATACAAGAGCAGAAACAGACAGAGATCCTGGGAGAGAAGTTTTGAGACAGAGACAGGGACACAGGAAGAGACTGAGATAGAAATGTAAAGTAAGGGGGAGAGATAGACAGGGGTCCAGGGAAGAGAATGGGACAGACAATAAGAATAGATCAGAATTTAGTAGATGTCAGAAGTGGCATTTCAGATTGGTAGGCTGAGGACACAGTACACAGTGCTGTGATAATTGGTCATACCTAAGGAACAAAACATGAGATCCCTACCTCATACCATATACAAAGGCATCGGGGGAAACCAAAAGGAGTATGTACATGACCTTAGGGACACAGAAGCCTTCTGAACAAGACACACTGTGAAAACCATGAAGGAATAAAAAGATAGCTTTTCGACTGTCACATAATTAAAAGCATCCTTGTGACCACAACACCAGAACCAAAGTTAAAAGATGAGAGTGAATGAAGCAGAGAGTGAGTTAAGTTTTCATTAGGGAGAAGGCACAAGTTATAGAGAGGTTCATAGAGAAAGAGAGAGAGGCTGGGCATGATGGCTTATGCCTGTAATCCCAGCACTTTGGGAGGTCAAGGTGGGCAGATTACTTGAGCTCATGAGTTCAAGACCAGCCTGGGCAACATGGTGAAATGCTGCCTCTACAAAAAATACAAAAATTAGCTGGGTGTGGTGGCGCCCTAGCTACTCAGAAGGCTGAGGTGGGAGAATTGCTTGAGCCTGGGAGGTGGAAGTTGTGTGAGCTGAGATCCCACCACTAAGCTCTAGCCTGGGCGATAAAGCCAGACCTTGTCTCAAAAAAAAAAAAAAAAAAAAAAAAAAAAGTGAAACACAGATATGGAAATGAGGATGAAGACAGAAGGAAGATGGGCCAGGCACAGTCACTCAAGCCTGTAATTCCAGCACTTTGGGAGGGCGAGGTGGGGGTGGACCTGAGGTCAGGAGTTCCATAGCAGCCTGGCCAACATGGTGAAACCCCATGGTAAAACCCCATTTTTTTGTAAAAATACAAAAAAATTAGCCACGTGTGGTGGCAGGCAACTAATCTCAGTTACTTGGGAGGCTGAGGCAGGGGAATTACGTGAATCTGGGAGGTGGAGGTTGCCAAAAAAAAAAAAAAGATGAATGAGGTGGGGGTAGGTGACAGAAACTGAAAAAAGCAAGAAAGATAGAAAGATGGAGATAAAGGAAGAGATGGGGAGAGATCCAGAGCCTGGGTGGGTGATAATCCAAGTTGGAGAGAAGGAGGGATAGAAACTGAATCTGCTAGAGGCTGGGCACAGTGGCTCAAACCTGTAATCCCAGCACTTTGGGAGGCCGAGGCAGGCAGATCACTTGAGATAAGGAGTTCAAGACCAGCCTGGCCAACATGGTGAAACCCTGTCTCTACTAAAAATACAAAAAAAATTAGCCAGGCACTGCCTGTAATCCCAGCTACTCAAGAGGCTGAGGCAGGAGAATCACTTGAACCCAGGAGGCGGAGGTTGCAGTTAGAGTTAGCCAAGATCATGCCACTACATTCCAGCCTGGGCAACAGAGTGAGACTCCATCTCAAAAAACTGAAGCTGCTAGAGGATGCCACAAACAGCTGGGGGCAAGAGAGCTGGCAGGAGTGGGGAAGCTGAGCAGGACAGGGACAGTCACAGCCTATGGTGCTGCAGAGGCCAGGAGTCCGAGCAGTTTCTTTGCCCTGGGCTCTGAAGACAGGGCTAGGACCAGTGGAGGGGAGGGACCAGGACAGGTTTAACTGTTATCTGAGAGACAGAGTAGCTCCTGCAGGAACAGGCAGCCAGGGGTGATGCAGGGAACTCAGGTTTTGGGGTAGTGGGGAAGCCAGGCCCACCTGAGGGGTTGCTGCATAGAGGAGCACTCGAGAGAGGACGGATCTAGGGCCTTCCACCACCAGGAGGCTTTCCCAGGGATACACAGGCAGAAGCCCCACCTGACCTGATCCCTTGCACACACATGCCAGATCCACTTGGATGTACGCACATACACGCCCCACAGTGAAGGCGTGTCCACTGCCAGCCAGACTGGGGCCCCACAAACAGGCACACAACCTAGAGACACACAACCTCTGCTGCATTGTCCTGCATGCTGACACCCAGACAGACAGGTGTCTGTGGGCATATGCTGGGCCTCACAGGACGTGTGTGTGCATGGGCCACGCACACGTCCATGGGCAGGAGCTTGCGCATCGTGCCTGGACACAATTGTACACGAGCTCCAGACCGTCAGAGCCTCAGAGACCAGGATGTAGCCAGGTCTGCGCGTGTACACACATGCTTGGATGCATGAATACATGAATACACAGGAAGACAGAGGCCGGGCCACATACACACACTCAGGCGCCTGCACAAGTAATCACATGCACATGACCTCAGGTGCCTGCATGAGTGCTTGCGCACACGGCCTCAGGCGCCTGCATGAGTATTCACGCGCACGCCTCAGGCGCCTGCATGTTTTCCTGTGTTTTTGAATGTGTGCATACACACACTTGGACTGTGTATGCACATCATCCCACAAGCATGATCACACACATACCCACATGGACACGTCTGCTCAGTCGCTCACCCCATGCCCACCCTGTCTCTCCTCTGTGCAGGGGGCGAGTACTTCAGTGATGAGCAGATGCGATTCCGGGCCCCCCTGCTATACGAGCAGTACATCGGGCAGTACCTCACCCAGGAGGAGCTCAGTGCCCGCACCCCAACCCACCAGCCCCCCAAGCCCGGGTCCCCCGGGAGACCTGCTTGCCCGCTCTCCAACTTGCTGCTCCAGTCCTACGAGGAGCGGGAGCTACAGCAGCGTCTGCTCCAACAGCAGGAGGAGGAGGAGGCCTGCTTGGAGGAAGAGGAAGAGGAGGAGGACAGTGATGAGGAAGGTGAGGGTCAGTAGCAGGGAGACCCCAGATTCCAGACACCCCAGCCCCAGGCCTGTCTGTCTCCACTTCATGGCAGCAGGCTGGGTCCCCAACCTGCAAAAGCTGACATTGTGTCCCTCTCCTGCCCGGCCTGACTCTCTGTGTGTACCCTTCCAACCGCTGCAGCATCCCCATCCCCCACTCTGAGGCACCAAATGACCCCTTGCCTCCAGGTCTGGTCAGGCCGTTCCCTCTGCCAGGAATGCCTCTCCTCCCACCCTTCAAGTCTCAGATCCTGACCCGAGGATACAGTCTCCAGAGCACTATATGGTCATATGTTTTATGCATGTCCCTGGAGGGCAGGGACCAGGGCCACCTGTGTCACTACTGTGTTCCCAGAGCTACCCAGCACAAGGCTGGGCACAGGAGCAGCAGCTCTCTGTGGACTCTGTGCTCAGTGCCTGCCCGAGTGCACCCGCATTGACACCCCCTCTGCTCTCCCTCTGCAGACCAGAGGTCAGGCAAGGACTCGGAGGCCTGGGTTCCTGACTCGGAGGAGAGGCTGATCCTGCGAGAGGAGTTCACCAGCCGCATGCACCAGCGCTTCCTAGATGGCAAGGACGGGGACTTTGACTACAGGTACTCCTGTGCCCCCACCTCCCCATCCCCCAGCCCAGCATCTCACGGCCTTTGGTCACATGCAGAGCCCTTACCAAGCTGTGGGGGCCTCCCTTTGTGGAGCTAGAAGGTCCCAAAACAGTTCCAGGATGTGGGGTTGAACAGCCAAAGGAAGAGGCTGAGTGACCTTGGACTAGCCTTGTCCATCTCAGACCCTCAGTCTCCTCACCTCTAAGGCAGGGGGTGGACAAGGATGACATATAGCTCAGTATCAATGAAACCCTGAAACACTTCCCTCCTGACAATGGCAGAGGCTACTACCCCAAGCCCCCCAAGTCTCCCTAGGAAGCCCAACCTCTTCCGCTTCACCTTGGAACCTCCTCATGCTGCAGGAAGTAACCCCTGGCAAGGTTCATGCCCGGCATGGAGGGGCCTGCACTGGCTGCCCCCACAGTTAACAGTTGTTCATTTCTCCAGTAGCACCCCAGGGCTGAGACACGTGGGCCACCTGCTTTGGAAAAGCAGAGTGATGTTTCACTCTGTGATGTGTCACATCACAAAAGGAGAGTGATATGTCAGTCAAAGATTGGTTTTATCATTTAAGGTAGTTTTGCCTTGTGGTCCCAAACACTGGGCCTAGCAGCAGAGGACCCTCCTTGGTTTCACATCCAGCCCCGATGACATGTGAAATGTGTGACCACACATAAGCGGACCCTACGTCCGTCCTAAGGTGGGCTCATCAGGAAAGTGGGAATTGTGATTGCCTCTGCCGTGGGGCCCAGCCATGGTCACTGGAGCCTCCTCCCGTTCTGGGATCCCTGGCTCTTGAATGGAATCTGGCTGCTCCACTTCCAGCCAGCCAGGCCTGCTCAGAGCCCCAGTTCCTGCACGCAAAGTGGTGAGCAGAGGGCCTGGACCATGGGGACCCTCATTCAGCAGGCATCACTGCTGTTCCCAAGCCAGGGCCCAAGAGGAAATTGGGGTTGGCAGGGACCACAGTGTGTTGCCTCAGGAGGGCAGCAGTGGCCCCGATGTGTCCCCCATCCGTGCATTCAGTTGGCATGTGCTGAGCGTCTGTGATGTCCACAGGCTCTGGGGATAAGGCGGGGACCAAAACCAACGAAAGGCTTCCCTGCCTGGAAAGGGGTCCCACTCTAGTGAGGATGATCTATAATTTTCTAGCACTTCATGGTGATGGGGCCATGAGGAAAAGTGAAGCAGTGGGAGGAGAGTGACAGGGTGGCTAGGGAGGGCCTCTCTGAGGGGCTGACAGCAAAGGCCTGCAGGAAGTGGGAGGAGCATTCCTGGCAGAGGCCATAGTAGGTGCCAGAGCCCCCAGCAGCACCGAGGGGCAGAAGGGGCTGGAGCAGTCGCAAGGGGTCGCAAGGGGGTAGGAGATCTCTGAGTGGCCAAATCAAGCTAGGCTTGGCGACCCAAGTGAGTGCTACTGGGTTTACTTGCTGCCTTAGAGCACAGGCAGCTGTCCTGCCTGTGGTCAGCTCTGGCTGATCCCGGCCTCTATCCACTGGAGGGCAGTAGCAAGCCCCCAGTGATGACGTCAAAACGTCAAAATGCCGTGGGGGCAAAATCACCCCCAAGTAGTTCTTTTTTGAGAGCCACTGCCTGCTTGAGAATGTAAGCCCATGTGTCGCCACATTTTACAGCTTTTTAAGAAAAACTAGAGCTTTGGGGTTTTTTTTAGACAGGGTCTCCTTTGTCACCCAAGCTGGAATGTGGTGGTTTGATCATAGCTCACCGCAGCCTTGACCTCCTGGCCTGAAGTCAGCCTCCCGCCTCAGCCAACTGAGTAAGCTGGGACTACAGGTGCTCACCACCACACCTGGCTACTTTTTCAATTTTTTTGTAGAGACAGGGTCTCACTTTGTTGCCCAGGGCTCCAACTGCTGGGCTCAAGCCATCTTCCTGCCTTGGCCTCCCATAGTGCTGGGATTGCAGGCATGAGCTACCATGCCCAGCCCAGAGTTTTTGTGCAAACTCTGATTTGGAAAATGTTTCCTTGAGTTTTAAACCCTGAGAGTTTTAAACACCGTCTCCCTTGGGAGGGTCAGCTCTGACGGCTGCCAGCACATGGCCTTTGACATCAGGGTGCCCCAGGCCTTTGACCTGGGCATCCGAGGGTCCCAGGGAGACCCAGTCCTTGACAGCCTCCTCCCCCTGCAGCACAGTAGACGACAACCCCGACTTCGACAACCTCGACATCGTGGCACGGGATGAGGAGGAGAGGTACTTCGATGAGGAAGAACCTGAGGATGCACCCAGCCCAGAGCTGGATGGGGACTGATGGCCGCCACCCTTCCCACCACCTGCCCCATCCCCGACCCCAACAAGGCAGCTGATTCCAGGCCTGCTCAATGACCCTTTCTCTAGGGGGACATCAGAGCAGTGCCCCACAACCCACGCACACCACCATCTCACTGGGTCTAGTCTCATCTCAGACAACCCCCACCCCTCTGTTTCTGGGGTTCCCTATCTTTCTCGTCTCTCCCACCCTGTCTCCTGCCTCTGTCTTTCTTGGTGTCTGTCTGGGCTTCTTTCTCTCTCTTTTTCTGTCTTTCTGTCTCTCTCCCTAACCCCGCTCCCTCTTTCCAGTGCTCTGGCTGGCTGTCTCTCCCTTTCTCCCCCTCTCTCTGCCTTAGGCTCTGTCTCCACCGCAGGGCCCAAGGTGAAAGTCCTCCCCTTGCCGGAGGCCAGCTGGCAGGGCCTTTCGTGGCTGGAAGTGGCCAGTTTGGTTCCGGTGCTGACCCCTAGGCCCCAGCGCAGCTGCCTCCCATGCTGTCTGTCTCCCCCTCTCTGTTTATGTCTGCGCTGTGTCTCACACTCAGAGCCTCCTTGCTTCTGTTAGGTTCCCATCTCTCCTTCTGCCTCACTCTGGGCCTCTTCTTTCTACTTGTACATTTCCACCTCTCTAGGCCTCTGCTGTCACTGTCCCTCTCTATCTGTCTCTCAGCCTTTATCTCTGGGTTTTGATCCCCCGTTCCAGGCTCTGGGCCCCTTCTTCCCCCTTCCCTCAAACCTGGCTGCTATAGGCAGCAGAACCCTGACCACTGAGTAATGCAGCCCCAGGGGAGGGAGGAGACCCCAGGCAGGGAGGATGGGGGCAGCTGTCTTCTCTCCCCAGGACCCAGGTTGTGGATCACGGGGCCTGCCAGCTTGAGTGTAGAGGGAGGGGGGACTCTACCCCTCTCAGCCCCACCAGCCCCCCTCTGCCCAACCACAATTTTCCCTTCCTCCGCCTTCCTCTCCCTCTCCTGTTTACACTCCCCAAATGCGCACAGGCTGTTATCATGGGTCCTGAGTCATCCCACACACAGCCTGCCCCAGCATCCCTGCCCCCAGCTGGCCACAGGGCCCGCCCCATGGAGCCCCCTGCCGCCCTGGGCTAATGGGAGCCAGATGGCCGCCTGGTGACTCAGCCACCGGGCCTGTGGGAACCCAGGCGTCCCGCCTTCCCATGCCCCCACACCCGGCTCCTGCTCCCCCAGCAGACACACACAGGAGGGCCTGGCCACTGTTGAGGGGGCGCACAGGCCAAGGGTCAGCAAGTCGGGGCCTAGGGACTCCTCATGCCTCTGAGATGGAATGGTGGTATCCTGCCATGGCCGAGCCTGAAGGACCCTCAAAACTGCCTCCTGGAGTCCACGGTTCCTGACCTCTGAGCCTCAGCTGTGCCCTCTGGGTCAACCAGAATTAGAGCCAGACGGGGAAAGTGAGAGCTGGATGGAGGCAGACAAGACGCTCAGAGCGACTATTAAAGAACGAAAGCCTCCGCTACCGAGCGCTTCTGTCCTCTGCCAGGCCCGAGCAAAGTGCCTGACACCGGGTTGGATCCTCAGACGGCCCCGAGAACTAGTGCAGTGGGTCAAGGGAGGCCCAGAAAGATGTTGCTTCCTCAAGGCCACTCAGCCATCAGAGGCAGATATGAAACAGGAACCCAGGCCTAGAATCACAAAGGTCCTATAAACCACTTGGCTGTCTGGCCTCTCAGGTGTCGGGGCCATCCAGAGTGGGACAGCATTGGAGGGACAAGTGTGCATGCAGATGTCCTCAGACGGGAAGGTTTGAGAAGGGTCAGATGGCAGGCGGGGCCTAACAAGGGCTCCGTGATAGCCACTGTCTCACACACAGACAGGATCAGGTCATCTTGATATGGAGATCAGTCCCCAAATCACAGTTGTCCCAGCAGTGCTATGCGCTAGGCACTACCAATATCACTCCTCTATTTCCCAGAGGAGGAAGCAGCAGCTAGACTCCAGGACCTTGGGGTCATACCTCTCAGAAAGCCAAGAGTGCAAGATGAGAGCTGTCTCTTACCTGCCTGTATTTGTGCCCCATTTTTAAGAGCAGAGGGCCTGGGCCACAGGAAAGGTATTAGCCCTTGGTGATAGGCACATTTTTGACCAGTCTATCATTTGGTCATTAAATTTGTTTACGATATACTTTGCTATACGTAAATTTGTTGTGTAGGTTTTTAAAACGCGATGAGAGACACAGAAATTGAGTCAGAATTAGGGTTAGTCAGATGGTCAAGACGTGAGCATCTAGCTGACAGACAGAGGTGGAGCCGGTCCCAGGGACAGGGATTAGATGGGGAGACAGGAAGAGAGGTGGAGACAGAGTGGGGTAGGGATGACGGGCGACACACCCCCTGGTCACTGCCTCTGAGACCTGGGGGTGGTGGGCCCCCAGGGCGGGTGCCTCCCATCCCCATCCCAGTTCTCCCAGGGTCAGGGTAGGCGGAAGGGCTGAGTCAGGGAGGGCGGGCCCCGCTGGGAGACAACCCCTAGGTGGGCATCCGGCCCCCACCCCCGTGTCTCCTGTCTGTCCTGGCCCTGGCCTGGCTCGCTGGCCTGGCCGCCACCCCGCCCCCCACGTCTGACACCTCCATGCGTCCTGCCAAAGCGAGCTGCCTCCCTACACTCTTCCCCCTCCAGCTCCAGTCACTGTGTCCGTCTGTCCCCAGTCCCTTCTCCCTGCTTCTCTGCATTTCTTTCCAGCCCTCTGCCTTCCTCCCTCGCCGCCACTGCTCTGTCTTCTCGTTCTGTGTCCACACCTCTGGCTGTCGGTGTCTCCCCGTGACTTTCCGTCTCCCCTCTGTCTCCTCCCTTGTTTTTCCCATGCCTCTCCCTCCCTCCCTCCCTCGCTCTCCTCCCCACCTTTTCCACTCCATGTCCCCAGCCATTCTCCATCTCTGTTCTCAGCTCCTGTCACCTCGTTTCCCCATCCCTTTCTCTGCTGGAGCCTCCCTCTGGGGGGCTCTGTCCTCCCCTCACTTTGCCCTTTCCCTCTCCCTGCTGTGTGTCTTGGCCTGTCCCCCGTGCCCCCCATCTCCTCTGTCTCCCACACTCTGGGAAGCCCGGCTGGGATATCCAGGTCGGAGCCTCACTGGCGGCCCCTGGAAACCCAGAATGAGGGGTCACCGCCTCTCGCCCACCCAGAAAGGGCGCAGGAGGGGGCAGCAAGGTTGCGGGGCCTGTCTGGCCAGAAGGAAATGTCTGTGCTGTGGCCTGGTCACCCCTGCCCCCAGGACCTGCTGGGCTGCTGCCGCCCCCGGCCGGGGCTGAGGCCGAGTAAACACAGCAAACACAGCCGCCGGCAGCCTGGGATATTTATACCAAGGCTGGGCATGGATCCAGTGCCCACCACAGCCCCTGCCCTGCCCTGCCTTGCCTGCTGCCACAGCCAGCTCCAAGCCAGCGTGGCACCAGCCGGCAAGGGGACGTGCCGCAGACACAGCCTGCGCCGGGTATGGAGGCCAACAGGCACTGGCTGCTCACGATGCAGGCGGCTTCATGGACGCACCGTGTCCCCCTCCCTGAAAACACCAGCACACAATGTGGACCCACACTTGCAGCCACTTGCAAACACACATCTACCCACCCCTCAACGATGATGCAAAACGGACCCACACAACTCCACACACTGCAGTCACCAGCCTACATGTGGGAACACAGCATGCAGACACCACCTTAGCACCTGCTCACAGCACCCACAGGCTGGGAACACAGTCCCTGAGACGGGGACACACAGTCCCGAAGTACAGCCCTCCCTCACACACACAAACACCGAGAACCACCGAAAGCATGCTGGATGCACACCATGTAGACAGACATGCTCAGAATACCAGCGACACACGCACTGATCACAGTGCAACCCAGAAACAACTCACAACTCACCCACCTCATATGTAAGAAACACACACACACGGCCGGGCGCGGTGGCTCATGCCTGTGTCTCAGTACTTTGGGAGGCCGAGGTGGGCGGATTACAAGGTCAGGAGTTCGAGACCAGCCTGGCCAACATGGTGAAACCCCATCTCTACTAAAAATACAAAAATTAGCCGGGCATGGTTGTGGGTGCCTGTAATCCCATCTACTCGGGAGGCTGAGGCAGGAGAATCGCTTAAGCCCGGGAGGCGGAGCTTGCAGTGAGCCAAGATCGCGCCATTGCACTCCAGTCTGGGCGACAGAGCAAGACCCCGTCTTACACACACATACACACACACACTCCCCTCTCCTGGAGAAACATCATTCCCACAGATGATTAACATGTGCAGAAAACACCACATTTCAAGTCAAACTTAACACTAAAAAATGCACAAATTTACACCCAGAAGAACAGTGAAGGTGTTGAGGAAAATATCAGACACACAATATGCCCCAGATACGTGGCCGACTTGCAGAATCAAACAGTGCCAGAGCATAAAACCCACAGAAAATACAACAGCTTGCCCAGCAGAAATACAAAACGCAGATGCACACCCCAGAAATGCAGCGCAGCCACAAACACACGGAGCTAACACGTGCTGGGGACACACACAGAAAAGACCATCCATACCAAACAGCACACAGGCCCCCAGAACACCCATGCCAGGCACAACTCACACCACAAAGCTTGGAATCACACACACACAATAAGGTCCTGAACACACAAATCCAAATCCACACTGGAACCTCAAATACTCTGCATGTCCAGAGACTGAGGGGGAAGGGGCTTTCTCACCCCCCAATCTCCCCACTCCCCCTTGCTGACCCAGGTCCCAGGCGCATCTTGGGGGTGGGGGGAGAGGGCAGGAAGGCCTGAGCTGGCCTCCCCCAGCGGCTTCCTGCCCCACGGGGGCTGGACAGGAAGCTGGGGCTCCAGCCGGAACCCAGGCTCCCCCCACGACTTCCCTCTGTGGCCCCGGGTCGCCTGCAGAGGCAGGGGCAGGGCAGGGGGAGGGAGCGGGGAGCCCCAAACCCCCTGCCCTGCCCCTATGGTCGGCCACAGGCGGGGGCAGACTTGTCCAGACGGGGCTGAGCCACCCATCGGGCCTGGGTGCCAGGGTGGCAGGGCAGGGGCAGTGCGCACGCGGCCAGGGGAAGGTGCTGAGCCCACAGTTTCCCCTCCCTGCCCTGTGGGGCTGTGCCAGCTCGCCCGGCAGCCTGGGGCAGGTGGGCGGGGTGTGTCATGAGGGCGTGTCGGGCAGGCCGACCACACCGCGAGTGTGCAGCCAGCACTTGTCCTCAGGCCGAGGCACGAGCTGGGGCTGGGCGTGTGAGGGCTGCGTCTGCCACCCTGGGGGTGTGTCTGCTCCGTCTGGGACCCTGGGTGTGACAGTGTGTCTGGGCGTGATGTGACGGGGTCGCTGCAATCTGTGGGGCCCTGTGGGACTCCCCAGGCTGGAACTGTGCGTGTGTGGCGGAGGGTGTGGGATGTCAGACTGAGTGGGTAAGACCGACCTGCTGTCTGTGAGGTTGTGACGTGTCAGACCTGTGTGTGGGGTGTGTCTGGTGGGACTGTGACAGGTCCGACTGTGGACATGCACCCTGGACCTGTTTGTGACCGTGACCCCATGGAGGAGGAGGTAGCTGTTGAGGGATCCATTTCCTGTCCGGGCTCTGATGCTGTGATGCGTGTGCGTGCATGACACTGTTTGAATCAGTGTCTGGTGTGCGGTGGTTGCGACCATGACCCTACGGAATATATTTGTATATGACCGTGTCGTGCCAGGTCCCTATTGAAGTCTCTGCTCGTGTTGTGTCCCAGTGAGGCTCCGAGGCTGGGTGTGGTTACGTGATGGGCTGACACTTTCTCTATTTGCATCTGTGTATATGTGGGCTGCAGCTGCTGCCAAATGACACAGCCCATGTGTTACGGGCCCTGCAGGAGTCTCTGTGTGTCCACGGCAGCTCTGAGAGGTGAATGTTTGTGTAGTGTGGGGCACCGTCCGTGTTTCCCCCCGTGTGAGTGTGTCTGCGTGTGTACACGCACCACATCCTCACAGGGCTGCAGCGATTACAGCCAAGTCACTGTGTCCTAGCTTGTGACTCTGCCTCTTGGGGCCAGGCCTCCGCATCTCTATACCTATCCATTGTTGGCATGTCCTTGCATAGTGAACTCCTGCCTCCCCACTCCTCCCTCAGCCCTGTGTGCTTTGGGACCTGAGGCCAGAGGAGTAACCACATTTCTACCCCTACGCTGAGCTGGGAGGGCCCCAGGTCCCTGGCACCCAGACCCAGTGCTGCCAACAGCTCTCATGCCCACAGGCAAAGGAACCGCAGCACTCATACTGTCCTTCCTCCCAGGACAATCACTGGGTGTGGGGAAGTGAAACCTGGGAGAAAGAGCAGAAACTGAGAGAGGCAGGAGAAAGAGGAAGCAGGAAAGAATTCACGAGCAGGACCATAGCAGATGGGAAGAAATGGAGACAGCAGAGGGAGACCCACCCGTGGCTGCTGCCATTTCTTGCCTGGACAGCTGGTCTCTCTGTGCTCACCCTCACCCTGACACTTCTGTCCACTCCCAACCATGAGCAAGACGGCGAACCCTCTGAGCACCTAGGTCAAACCCTGCCATGGCTCCTGTCTTCCTCGAGTGCAAGTTTTTTGTTTTTTTTGAGATGGAGTCTCACTCTGTCGCCCAGGCTGGAGTGCAGTGGCGTGACTTTGGCTCACTGCAACCTCTGCCTCCCCTGTTCACGCGATTCTCCTGCCTCAGCCCCCCGAGTAGCTGGGACTACAGGTGTGCACCACAATGCCAGACTAATTTTTTTTTTGTATTTTTTATTTTTATTTATTTATTTATTTGAGATGGAGTCTCGCTCTGTCGCCCAGGCTGGAGTGAAGTGGCGTGATCTCGGCTCACTGCAACCTCCACCTCCCGGGTTCAAGCGATTCTCCTGCCTCAGCCTCCTGAGTAGCTGAGATTACAGGCGTGCGCCACCACGGCTAATTTTTGCATTTTTAGTAGAGACTGGGTTTCATCATGTTGGTCAGGCTGGTCTCAAACCAGCCACTGCGCCCGGCCAGGTGTACATTTAAAAAAAATGTTTTGTAGAGATAGGGTCTCACTATGTTACCCAGGCTCGTCTCACATGCCTGGATTCAAGTAATCCTCCCATCTCCGCCTCCCAAAAGTGCTAGGATTACAGACGTGAGCCACCCTGCCTGGCCTGAACTACTATCTTTTATTGTCTTCTTCACTATCCCCCACTAAAGCAGGTTCCTGGTGGGCAGGAACTCCTCCCTTAACCTCTCTAGGCTTGTTTCCTCACCTTTAAAATGGGTGTTATCAGAGTCCCTGCATCTCAGAGTGTTGCTATGGTGACTGAATGAGTTCATTAATGTAAGGCACTTCAACAGTGCCCAAGGTGCTCAATAAATAGATCTAACTACAGTAGATCTCAGTACAGGTCCCCACTGGTCCCCTGTGCCTTGGTGGGGGGCAAAGGAATAGTGCAGACAGGCAGGAGGAGGCAGAGAGGGAGAGAGATGGAGTGGGAGCGGGGGAACGTCAGGGATGGAGACCCCAGGCAGGCGCCCAATGACACAGAGATCCACAGCCCTCTCTCCATCTTTAATGGGGCCCCAGGTGGGCTTGGGGCACGGGTGTCCTTAAATACAGCCCCCATGGGCAAGGCAGCGGGGGCGGGGCGGGGCGGGGCGGGGTGGGGCCGGGCCTGCCGGGGCGGGGCGGGGCGGGACCTCAGCTGCACTTGCAGGAGCGCACGATCATGTTGGACAGCTGCTCCACCTTGGGCTTGCGGCCCACGTAGTACACGATGGGCAGCGGCTCCAGCGCCTGCGGCACGCAGCACGGCGCCGCCGAGGCGCCCGGGTTATGCTGGTTGTACAGGGCCAGGACCTGCGGGCGGCGGGCGGGGTCAGGGCTCAATGCTCCTGGAGGGAGGAAGACGGCCCTCCACTGCCCCATCCCCCACCCGCTACCGCGCCAGCCTCTCTCACTTCGTCTCTCCCCGCATCCCCGTCCCCCTCTTCCCATCTCCAATTCGGTCTCTCTTATCGTCTAACATCCTATCGTATTCTGTGTCTCCCCACCTGTCTGATTTTCTTTTTGTTTTGAGACTGGGTCTCGCTCTGCCACCCAGGCTGGAGTATAGCCCCAACCTCCTGAGCGCAAGCCATCCTCCTGCCTCAGCCTCCGGAGTAGCTCGAACCACAGGCAAGCGCCACCACTCCTAGCTTTTTTTTTTTTTTGCTTTTTTTTTTTTGGTAGAGATGGGATCTCACTCTGCTGCCCGGGCTACTCTCGAACTCCTGGGCTCAAGCGATCCTCCTGCTTCGGCGTCCCAAAGCGTTGGTATTGCCAGCGTGAGCTGCCGCGCCCGCCTGATTTCCTTTCTCAGTCTCTGCCCCTCCTCATCTTCGCCTCTTGCCTTGTTGTGTATCTGTCTTTGTCTCTCCTTGGCCTAACTCTGTGTCCGTATCTGCCTCTCTCATTTTGTCTCTCCATTTCTCTCTGCCTTTTTCCTTCCATCTCCCTGTCTCTCTTCTCCCCTTCACCCCCATCCCTCTGTTACTTCAGCTCTGTGGGTCTTCACATCTCTTCTCCCTCTGCGCCCTGCTCAGAGCCCCTTTCTAGCTTCCTGCCTCTCTCCCCATCTCTTCCCCACCCCATCCCTCTCTTTCTCTTCATCCTGCCAACTCACCTCTCTGACTTTACTTCTCTTTCTCCCTCCTCTTCCTCCGTCCTGGCTCCCCCCAGGCCATCTCCTAGCCCGGTGGGCCAGACGTACCTTGCTGTACTGCGTGTCCAGGCTCCAAATATAGGGGCAGGGCCCAAGGCAGAAGTTGGCATGGTAGCCCTTGGGCTCATGGATCCACTTCCAGCCGAGGTCCTTGCGGAAGTCAATGTACAGCTGCCGCACACAGCAGTTCTTCTCTGTGGAGCTGCAGGCAGGAGAGACGCGTCAGGGGCAGGGAGGGGCTACCACCACAGAAGCTACGTGCCCCTCCTCCCCAGGTGCGTGTGTCACCCTAGGTTGCCCCCTCAGCCCTATCTCCATCTGGGTCTCCCTTGCACCCCCTGTGTTAGTAACAACACATGTAGTCATGATAATCACTAACACAGATTAAGCACTTCCTCCAGTGCTAAGAGCAACGTAATAATCTCATGCAATGCTGAAGACAAGCCTGTAAGAAGCCAGATGACCATCCACAGGGTGGCCAAATAAATCATGGCATGCCCACGCCCTGGAACATACAAAATAACACAGCTCCATGTAAACTGATCTGCTCTATTTGTGCAACAAATGTTTATTGAACTACTACTGTGTGCTGGGCTGGGATCTACTGCGGACTGAGGACAAATGAAACAGATAGAAATAGGCTAGGCATGGTGGCTCACGCCTTTAATCCCAGCACTTTGGGAGGATGAGGTGGGAGGATCGCTGGAGTCGGGGAGTTCGAGGTTGCAGTGAACTATGATAACACCACCGCATGCCAGCCTGGACCACAAAGTGCAAGACCCTGTCTCTAAAACAATTTTTTTCAATTTTTTTAAAAAAGAGACAGAAATCTCTGCCCTCCAGGGCCATGCTATAAATTGTCATGTCACTCTTCTGCTCTGAACCTGGCTCCATCTCACGGCAAATGCCCAAGTCCTCACCGTGAGCCAGAAGGTGCTACCAAATCTGGCTGATCTCAACTCCCTCTCTCACGCCTGCTCCACTCCAGCCACACTGGTGTCCTGTCTGTTCCTCAGACAGTCTTATTTCGGGGTTCCTGCGTCTGCTGTTCCCTCTGCCTGGCTGCTAGTCCCACAGATACCCACTCTATCTTGTTCCTTCACTTCATTTCTTCTTTTTTTTAATTTTTTTTTTTTTTTGAGACAGAGTCTCGCTCTGTCGCCCAGGCTGGAGTGCAGTGGCGCAATCTCGGCTCACTGCAAGCTCCGCCTCCCAGGTTCACGCCATTCTCCTGCCTCAGCCTCTCCGAGTAGCTGGGACTACAGGCGCCCGCCACCACGCCCAGCTAATTTTTTTGTATTTTTAGTAGAGATGGGGTTTCACCGTGGTCTCGATCTCCTGACCTCGTGATCCGCCCGCCTCGGCCTCCCAAAGTGCTGGGATTACAAGCGTGAGCCACCGCACCCGGCATTAATTTGTTATTCTTTTTAGAGACACGGTCTCACTATGTTGCTCAGGCTGGTGTCAAACTCGGGCTCAAGTGATCCACATGCCTCAGCCTCCCAAAGTGTTGGGATTACTGGCATAAGCCACCACACCTGGCCCCTTCACTTCATTTAAACCTTAGCTCAAACGTCCTTCAGTCAGGGACCCTTAACTCCTAAAGCAGTGCCTGGAATGTAGTAGGTACTCAATAAATATCAGTTACATGACTGAACATCACCTCCTCAGAGATACCTTTCTGAGCCATCCTTTCCAAAATATCCAAGTGACTGTTCCATTTAGTGCAATACGGTATTGCAGTTATGCCAGAAAATATAAAAATGTCTGCATTTGAAATGGGGCAAAATCTTAATCACCGATGACACTGGATGAGAGTTTACGGGCGTTCATTATCTTCGTTGCTTTTGTATACATTTGAGATTTTCCATAATAAAGGAATTTAAATTAGAATAGGAAAAACAACAGTTCCCAATATCTATTACTCTCTGCCTGCCTTCTTCTGATTTATTTTACTTCTTAGAACTGTCAAAGAGGCCGGATGCGGTGGCTCACGCCTGTAATCCCAGCACTTTGGGAGGCCAAGGTGGGTGGATCACCTGAGGTCAGGAGATTGAGACCAGCCTGACCAACATGGCGAAACCCCGTCTCTACTAAAAATACAAAAATTAGCTGGGTGTGGCGGTGCTTGTCTGTAAGCCCAGCTACTCAGGAGGCTGAGGCACAAGAATCCACTTGAACCCAAGAAGCAGAGGTTGCAGTGAGCCAAGATCGTGCCACTGCACTCCACCCAGGGCAACAGGGTAAGACTCTGTCTTGAAAAGAAAAGAAAAAAGAAAGAAAAGAGAAAAGAAAAGAAAAAGTTGACAATGCCTTTTCTTTTTTTCTTGAGACAGAGTCTCGCTCCGTCACCCAGGCTGGAGTGCAGTGGCGCAATCTTGGGTCACTGCAACCTCTGCTCATAGATTGGTGGGGCCAGCCAGGCACGGTGGCTCACGCCTGTCATCCCGGCACTTTGGGAGGCTAAGGCAGGCAGACTTGAGGACTCTGTCTTTACTAAAAATTCAAAAATTAGCTGGACGTGGTGGCGGGCACCTGTAATCCCAGCTACTGGGGAGTCTGAGGCAGGAGAATCGCTTGAACCCAACTTCAAGTGGCACCAGATAACCTAGAGGCAAGATAAAGCCTTTCCAAGAGCCACAGAAGCCTGAGAAGGAAGTCAAGAAACTGAGATCCCTGTGAACTCAGCCTGTACCATCCAATTTGGTTGGACCTCAGTTTCCTCAACTGTTCAGAGGTAGGAGCTACTAGATCAAATAAGGTGTTAACATGAGGGCCAAGGGGCCATCATAGGCAGGCTTGGGGAGGGCCCTGAGTGCCTGAGATCATATGCACATGTGTGTATGTATGCATGTATTTCTGGGAAAAAGGGTCCTGGCTTTCACTTTCTCACAGGAAGTTCTGAACTCACAAAAGGGGAAGAACTAGTGTCCAGAATCATCTTTTTTTTTTTTTGAGATGGAGTTTCACTACTGTTGCCCAGGTTGGAGTGCGATGGTGTGATCTCAGCCCACTGCAACCTCTGTCTCCTGGGTTCAAGCAATTCTTCTGCCTCAGCCTCTGAAGTACCTAGGATTACAGGCATGCGCCACCATGCCCGGCTAATTTTGTGTATTTTTAGTAGAGGCTGGGTTTCACCATGTTGGCCAGGCTGGTCTCAAACTCCTGACCTCAGGTGATCCACCCACCTCGGCCTCCCAAAGTGCTGGGATAGGCGTAAGCCACTGCACCTGGCTCAGAATCATCTTTAATGTGCAGTTCAACCCTAGCTGGGGTTCTGAGATCCTAGGATTTGAACAATCTGTGATACTGTTATCCAAGTCAGCAGCTCTCCACGTGGGCTCCCAGGACCAGCGGCAGCATCACCTGGGAACTGTGGGAAATGCAGATTCTCAGGTGGCACCCCAGGCCACTGCAATCAGAAACTGTGTGCAGGACTGGGAACAACAGTCCGTGTTGAACAAGCCCTCTAGGTGATCCTCTGACTCATTTTTTCAGGACGCATTCAGGGCCTACCCTGCACCGGGCCTTGGATACCCACAGCCCTTGCCCTTGTCAAGCCTCTTCCGTCCAGTCTCTCAAGACCTAGGCCAGGTGCAGTGACTCACGCCTGTAATCTCAGCACTTTGGGAAGCCAAGACCGGTGAATCGCTTGAGCCCAAGGAGTTTAAGACCAGCCTGGGGAGCATAGTGAGACCCTGTCTCTACAAAACTTTTTTTAAATAAAAGACCCAACAGAGACTGTTTGTTGAGTCAAAGATCTACTTAGGGCCCCAGGGGAGGCCCAGAGGCCTCACAGCCACCTTGGATGTTGGAGAAAGGGGTTAGGAAGGAGGTAGTGTTCGAGCTGCCGTAAGAACAAATTTTCTTACGAAAGTTTTTTTTTTTTTTGAGATGGAGTCTTGCTCTGTTGCCCCAGGCTGGAGTGCAATGATGCGATCTTGGCTCACTGCAACCTCCATGTCCCAAGTTCAAGCAATTCTCCTGGCTCAGCCTCCTGAGTAGCTGGGATTACAGGCACACACCACCATACCCGGCTAATTTTTCTGCATTTTTAGTAGATGCAGCGTTTCACCATGTTGGCCAGGCTGGTCTCGAACTCCTTACCTCATGTGATCCACCCGCCTTGGCCTTCCAAAGTGCTGGGATTACAGGTGTAAGCCACCGTGTCCGGATGGAAAGTTTCAAATTTACACAAAAGCAGCTTCAACAATGATCAACTCATGGCCAATTTCCATTGCATCTCTACCCCTATCCACTAACAGTATCTCTTTTTTTTTTTTTTTGATACAAGATTTCACTCTGTCACCCAGGCTGGAGTGCAGTGGTGCAATTGCAGCTCACTGTGGCCTCCAGCTCCTGGGGCTCAAACCAACCTCCCACCTCAGCCTCCTGAGTAGCTGGGACTATAGGTACACACCACCAAGCCCAGCTACTTTTCTTTTTTTTTTTTTTTTTTTGGGGGGGAGATGGGGTTTCACCATATTGCCCAGGCTGGTCTCCAACTCTTAGGCTCAAGCAATCCTCCTGCCTTGGCCTCCCAAAGTGGTGGGATCATAGCTGTGAGCCACTGCACCCAGCCGACAATGGTTTATCTCAAAGCACATGCAATCCACCATGTTGCTTCATCCATAAATATTTCAAATGTATCTCTAATTAAGACTACTTTAAAACACAGTCACAATACCATGTAAGAAAATTAACAATTCCTTGATATCATCAAATATCTAGACAGAGTTCACAGTTACCCAACTGTCTCATAAATATCTTTTTTTTTTTAAAGCCTGTGTAAATAAAGATTCAAGTAAGGTCTACACATTGCAATTGGTTGATACGTCTCTTAGGATTTTTCTTTTTTTTTTTTTCTTTTTTAATTTTTGAGATGGAGTCTCACTCTGTCACCCAGAATGGAGTGAAGTGGTGTAATCTCGGCTCACTGCAACCTGTGCCTCCCAGGTTCAGGTGATTCTTCTGCCTGTCTCCCAAGTAGCTAAGACTACAGGCGCCTGCCACCATACCCTGCTAATTTTTGTATTTTTATTTATTTATTTATTTATTTATTTTTTTGAGACAGGAGTCTCGCTCTTGTTTCCCAGGCTGGAGTGCAATGGCGTGATCTCGGCTCACTGCAACCTCCACTTCCTGGGTTCAAGCAATTCTCCTGCCTCAGCCTCAAGAGTAGCTGAGATTACAGGGCCCACCACCACGCCTGGCTCATTTTTGTATTTTTAGTAGAGAGGAGGTTTCACCACGTTGGCCAGACTGGTCACGAACTCCTGACCTCAGGTGGTCCGCCCTCCTTGGCCTCCCAAAGTGCTGGGATTACAGGTGTGAGCCACGACACCTGGCCTAATTTTTGTATTTTTAGTACAGACAGGGTTTCACCATGTTGGCCAGGCTGGTCTCCAACTCCTGACTTCAAGTGATCCACTTGCCTCAGCCTCCCAAAGTGCTGGGATTACGGGTGTGGGCTACCATGCCTGGCCTCTCTTAGGACTTTTTTCAAAATCTACAAAATCATCTCTCTTTCTCTTTGTATATATATTCAGGGTCAACTATATATAGACTGACCCTTGGACAACATGGGTTTGAACTACATGGGTCCACTTACAAAATTCACCACTTACAGGTGAATTTTTCTTCCACCTCTGCCCTGAGACAGCAAGACCAACACCTTTTCTTCCTCCTCCTCAGCCTACTCAACATGAAGACCTTTATGATAAGCCACTTCCATTCAATGAATGGAAAATATACTTCCTCTTCCTTATGATTTTCTTAAGGACATTTTCTTTTCTCTATCTTATTTTAAAAATGCAGGCATAGGCCGGGAGCAGTGGTTCAAGCCTGTAAGGCCGGCACTTTGGGAAGCCGAGGCTGATGGATCACCTGAGGTCAGGAGTTCAAGACCAGCCTGGCCAACGTGGTGAAACCCCATCTCTACTAAAAATACAAAAATTACTCGGGTGTGGTGGCGGGCGCCTGAAATCCCAGTTACTTGGGAGACTGAGGCAGGAGAATTGCTTGAACCTGGGAGGCGGAGGTTGCAGTGAGCTGAGATCACTTCACTGCACTCCAGCCTGGGCGACACAGCTAGACTCTGTCTTAAAAAAACAAAGAATACAGCCGGGTGCGGTGGCTCACCCCTGCAATCCCAGCACTTTGGGAGGCCGAGGTGGGTAGATCACTTGAGGTCAGGAGTTCAAGACCAGCCTGGCCAACATGGTGAAACCCCACCTCTACTAAAAATACAAAAGTTAGCAGGGCATGGTGGCAGGTGCCTGTAATCCCAGCTACTCAGGAGGCTGAAGCAGGAGAATTGCTTGAACCCCAGGGAGGTGAAGGTTGCAGTGAGCTGAGATTGTGCCATTACACTCTAGCCTGTGTGACAACAGCAAAACTCCATCTTAAAGAAAAAAAAAAAGGATATAGGACATAATACATAAAACATGCAAAATACGTATTATTCGGCCGGGCGCAGTAGCTCATGCCTGTAATCCTAGCACTTTGGGAGGCTGAGGTGGGCAGATTGCCTGAGCTCAGGAGTTCGAGATCAGCTTGGGCAACACGGTGAAACCCCGTCTCTACTAAAATACAAAAAATTAGCTGGGCGTGGCGACGGGCACCTGTGGTCCCAGCTACTCGGGAGGCTAAAGCAAGACAATCACTTGAACCTGGGAGGCAGAAGTTGCAGTGAGCCGAGACCACGCCACTGCACTCCAGCCTGAACGACAGAGACTCCATCTCCAAAAAAAAAAAAAAAGTATTAATCAACTGTTTATGTTATGGATAAAGCAGAATTCCAGTCCACAGTAGGCTATTAGTAGTTAAGTTTTTGGGGAGTCAAAAGTTGTATGTGAATTTTTGGCTGCATGGGGGTACGTGTGTGTGTGCACACTTTCCCCTTCTTTGCATTGTATTTGATGAAGAAACTGGGTGAGGTTTCTTGCAGTCTGATTTTTGCTGATCATTTCCTCTGTTCCTGTCTTTCTAGAAAACTGTTAGGATCTACAGTCCTGTTCAGATTCAGGTTTGATTTTTTTTTTTTTTTTTACCTGAGACAGGGTCCTGCTGTGTCCTGAAATGCAGTGGCGTGATCCTGGCTGGCTGCAGCCACAACCTCCTGGGCTCAAGCACTCCTGCCTCAGCCTCCCAAGTAGCTGGGACTACAGCCACACACCACCCAGCCAGCTAGTTTTTTGTATTTCTTGTACAGAGACAGGGTTTTAACATGTTGCACAAGCTGGTCTTGAACTCCTAAGCTCAAGCAATCTGCCTGCCTTGGCCTCCCAAAGTGCTGGGATTACAGGCATGAGCCACCGCACCTGGCCTTCAGGTTTGATTTTTTGCCAAGACTTCCTAGGCAACACTGGGTCCCTCCCTACGGAGGCTCACATGGCTGGCTGTCTCCCTTTGTAATGTCAGCTGCTGTTGGCACTCAAGACCTCAATTTGTGGCTGGGCGCAGTGGTTCATGCCTGTAATCCCAGCACTTTGGGAGGCCGAGGCAGGCAGATCACGAAGTCAGGAGTTCGAGACCAGCCTGACCAACATGGTGAAACCCAGTCTCTACTAAAAAAAACAAAAATTTGCCGGGTGTGGTGGCACACGCCTGTAATCCCAGCTACTCAGGAGGCTGAGGCAGGAGAATCACTTGAACCTGGGAGGCAGAGGTTGCAGTGAGCTGAGATCACACCACTGCACTCCAGCCTGGGCAACAGAGTGAGACTGTCTCAAAAAAGACCTCAATTTGTTCATTGACAGGGTTGCTGGGCTGATGGCGCTAAGATCTGGTGGTGAAGGACCCTGGGAGCAGGGCTGATTTTCTGGCAGGGAAGCAGCAGGTAACAAAGCCCAGAGACACCACCAAAATATTTTAAACAAGGGAGGAATAAGGTCAGATGATCACTAAATTTACAACATTCTAACTCTCCATTTCAACTTTCTTTTTTTTTTTTTTTTTTTTGAGACGGAGTCTTGCTCTGTCGCTCAGGCTGGAGTGCAGTGGCGCAATCTCGGCTCACTGCAAGCTCCGCCTCCCGGGTTCACGCCATTCTCCTGCCTCAGCCTCTCCGAGTAGCTGGGACTACAGGCGCCCGCCACCACGCCCGGCTAATTTTTTGTATTTTTAGTAGAGACGGGGTTTCACCGGTTTCACCATGGTCTCGATCTTTTGACCTCGTGATCCGCCCGCCTCGGCCTCCCAAAGTGCTGGGATTACAAGCGTGAGCCACCGCGCCCGGCCTCCATTTCAACTTTCTAGGAATCCAACATTTCAGCTTTCTTAGATTGCAGTATTAGCATTCCAGCATCTTACAATTCTAACATTCTGACAGCATCTTCAACTCTCTAGGATTCCTACTTTGCAACTTTTGAGGATCTTGGCATTCCTGAATTCCAGTATGCCAATATTGCATCCCAACATTCCAAAGTTCTGAGCCATCACTCAAGAGGTTCAAGCTGCCACTCTATTTATTTATTTATTTATTTATTTATTTATTTATTTTTGAGATGGAGTCTCGCATCATTGCCCAGGCTGGAGTGCAGTGGCATGATCTCGGTTCACTGCAACCTCTACCCCCCAGGTTCCAGTGATTCTCCTGCCCCAGCCTGGGTACCTGTGCCAGCCACCACACCCAGCTAATTTTTGTATTTTTAATAGAGATGGGGTTTCACCATGTTGGCCAGGCTGGTCTTGAACTCCTGACCTCAGGTGATCCGCCCACCTCAGCCTCCCAAAGTGCTGGGATTATAGGCGTGAGCCACCGTGCCCAGCCTGCTGCCACTTTCTATTAAAAAAATCCCAGCATTCTAATATTCTAACATTCCAACACTGAGTTCCAACATGCTGAGATACCAACATTCTGCTTTCTCCAACTCCAACATTTGTGGATGTGAATATTTCAAAACAGAATTCTACCACTGTAAGCCCAATATTCAAGGACTCCAGTCTGCCAACACTGGTATCCACAATTAGCCAGTGGTGCAGGAATTCCACATGGGCCATCTTCCCATTTTGAATCCCCAAATTCTAGGATTCCAATATTTCAGCTTTCCTTGAGTCCGACATTCTCCATTTCAGTAATTAACACCAAATTCTAGCATTCTAGAATCCCAGCATTCTAGAACCTCAACCTGCCAACAATTTAGGGATTCAAGATGGTGACCTTCTAACTTTGAATTCCAACAATCGCAGGGTTCAACTTTCTAACATTCTGTGATTCCAACACTCCAGCAAGAAAGCAAGGCTGGGCGTGGTGGCTCACGCCTGTAATCCCAGCACTTCGGGAGGCGGAAGCAGGCGTATCACGAGGTCAGGAGATCAAGACCATCCTGGCTAACACGGTGAAACCCTGTCTCTACTAAAGATACAAAAAATTAGGCCAGGCGCGTTGGCTCACGCCTGTAATCCCAGCACTTTGGGAGGCCGAGGTGGGCAGATCACGAGGTCAGGAGATCGAGACCATCCTGGCTAACATGGTGAAACCCGTCTCTACTAAAAACACAAAAAAATTAGCCGGGCGTGGTGGCAGGCGCCTGTAGTCCCAGCTACTCAGGAAGCTGAGGCAGGAGAATGGCGTGAACCTGGGAGGCGAAGCTTGCAGTGAGCCGAGATAGCGCCACTGCACTCCCAGCCTGGGCAACAGTGTGAGACTCTGTTTCAAAAAAAAAAAAAAAATTAGCTGGGCTTGGTGGCACGTGCCTGTAGTCCTAGCTACTGGAGAGGCTGAGACAGGAGAATCGCTTGAACCCGGGAGGCAAAGGTTGCAGTGAGCCGAGATTGTGCCACTGCACTCCAGCCCGGGTGACAGAGCGAGACTCTGTCTCAAAAAAAAAACAAAAAGGAATCTGATCCCAACATTACAAGACTTCCAGAGTTCTTTTTTTGTTTTTTTGTTTTTTGTAGCTGGGATTATAGGCACCCACCACCACGCCTGGCTAATTTTTGGATTTTTAGGAGAGACGGGTTTCACCATGTTGGCCAGGCAGGTCTCAAACTCCTCACCTCAGGTGATCCACCTGCCTCGGCCTCCCAAAATGTTGGGATTACAGGCGTAAGCCACCGCGCCTGGCACAAGACTCCGGGTTCTTACACCCAGACCTCATCCCCTGAGCCCTCCAAGCTAAAGGAGACAGATGCTCAGCCCAAGCACAGCAGCAGCCAGGTGTCCAACCTGGAGCACCTGGTCAGCAGATGGCAGTCACGCCCCCAGCCTGGAAGGCCTCCATCCAAGGCTACAAGGCTCACCTGAAGCAGTAGTTGGTGTCCAGGGCTCGGCGGTGCCGGGAGCTTTGCAGATGCTGGGCCCTCTCCAGCGGGGTGGCCATGAGAAGCAGGAAAGGCCGGTTCATGCCGTGAATGGTGGCCAGGTCACCTCGGCGGCCGGTAGTGAACCCTGCTTTGGTGTGGGAGTCAGGGGATAGGGGACATACACACACACTCTCAGAGGGATAGATAAGTGGGGCATGGGGCAGATGGGAACACACACGCACACACGTCACGGCTGGGCATAGCCAAGGAAGCAGGCCTCACCGTTGATGTCCACTTGCAGTGTGTTATCTTTGCTGTCACAGGAGCAGTGGGCACTAAGGCGAAAGCCCTCAATTTCCCCTGTAGGAGTGGGGAGAGGGAAGCTAGTCTGAGAGTGCAGCTCACCCAGCCTCTGGAGGAAGAGGAAGGAAGGAGCAAACCCCAGGGGGTTCCTTCCTGCCTCCCCCACCCACCCCACTCTGCCCTCTCACTGCAGCTCTTTTTTTTTTTTGGCTCTGTTGCCCAGGCTGGAGTTCAGTGGTGTGCTATCGGCTCACTGCAACCTCCACCTCCAGGTTCAAGTGATTCTCCTGCCTCAGCGTCCCAAGTAGCTGGGATAACAGGCGTGTGCCACCACACCCGGCTAATTTTGTGTATTTTTAGTAGAGATGAGGTTTCATCATGCTGGCCAGGCTGGTCTCAAACTCCTGACCTCAGGTGATCCGCCAGCCTTGGCATCCCAAAGTGCTGGGATTACAGGCATGAGCCACTGCATCTGGCCTACACGGCTACTTTTTAAATTTTCCGTAGAGACAGAGGTCTCGCTATGTTGCCCAGGCTGGGCTCAAGCAATCCTCCTGCCCTGGCCTCCCAAAGTGCCGAGATTACAGGCATGAGCCACTGCACCCAGCCAGCATCAATCTCTTGAATGAATGAGTGAATGATGTTTTCTAAGCTCCTACAATGTGCCGAAGCCTGGGCTGTGTGCTTGGGACTCAGCATTGACCAAGACAGATGAGCTCCTTCTAGGCCTTTGTCGAACAGCCCAGGACACTCCTCCCAGTGCCCACCTGCTCCCTAATCCCTATTTTTTCTTTTCCTTTTTTTTTTTTTTTTTTGAGACAGAGTTTCACTCTTGTTGCCCAGGCTGGAGTGCAATGGCACGATCTTGGCTCACCGCAACTTCCACCTCCTGGGTTCAAGCAATTCTCCTGCCTCAGCCTCCCGAGTAGCTGGGATTACAGACGTGCACCACCACGCCCAGCTAATTTTGTATTTTTAGTAGAGACGGGGTTTCTCCATGTTGGTCAGGCTGGTCTTGAACTCCCGATCTCAAGTGATCCACCCACCTCGGCCTCTCAAAGTGCTGGGATTACAGGCGTGAGCCACCGTGCCAGGCCCCCAATCCCTATTTTTTCGTGTGGCCAAACTACTATTTATCCTGTGAGTCTCCACACAATCACCCTCATCCAGCAAGCCCTCCTAGACTCCCCAGATGGGTCCGGGTGCCTTCTCTGGGCTCCCAACAGCACTTAGGGCGTCCCCCATCCTGCATGCCTCCTGCATGTCCCAGCCTTGTCCTCCCTGCTGGTGCCTCCCCATCCCATCCTCGATTATTCTAGGTCATTCCTGCCTGGTGGGGCCTTGACAAGATCTCTTAGGTGTCCAGAAGTGACTGTGGGCCCCACAAGGGCAGAACTGAGGGCTGTCTTGGTTATCACTGTCCCCCACACCACCCAGCACAGGGCCAGGCACACAGCACGAACCTGTGGGCAATTACTGAATAAAAGCATAAATGAGAGGGAGGTGAGGAAGAGAGATAGGGGCACCATGGGCCCTGCCAGGAACCGGACAGAGACAATCATCTCCTGGACAGATCAAATGGGTTAGGCTCTCCCTGGCCTCCAGGCCTTTGCACAGGCTGTTCCCTTTGCCTGGAATCTTTTTTTTTTTGTTTTGAGATGCGATCTTACTCTTTCATGTAGGCTGGATTGCAGTAGTGTGATTATGGCTCACTGCAGCCTCGACCTCCCAGGCTCAGGTGATTCTCCCACCTCAGTCTCCCAAGCAGCTGGAACTACAGGCAAGCAACAGCATGCATGGCTAATTTTTGTACTTTTTTGTAGAGACCAGGTTTCGCCATGTTGCCCAGGCTGCTCTCAACTCCTGAGCTCCAGTGATCCATCCTCCTTGGCCTTCGAAAGTGCTGGGGTTATAGGCATAAGCCACCGTGCCCAGCCCCAGAATACTCTTATACCTCTCCTTTTCCTGACCATTCTACTCATCCCTTCAACATCAGCTATGGTGCCCCTCCTCCAGGAAGCCCTCCCTGATTCTGGGCTGGATCAGGTACCTCCTTTGGGCTCCCCATCCCAGTCCCACCCGCTCTGGGTCATCACTGCCTTACAGGTCTATTCCCCAGCTACCTAGCCAATGGACTATATGAGCTCTGTGAGGGCAAGGATGGGGCTGTTTTGGTCATTGCTGTGTCCTTAGCATCACCCATCACAGGGCAGGGCAGAGAGGTGCTCAGGAAACGGATTAACCAGTCACTCGGGTTTCCATGCCACAAAGGGGAGGCAGGTCTCAGCACTTTCACACCAGTATGGGGCAGAGAGGGGTCCTAGGCAAAGTGACCCCAGGACAAACAATGGGGTGGACCCCATTGAGAAATGGGTGGGACACACAAGTAATCCTCACCTCCGTGGCTCAACCACTGCCGCACAACTCCGGTGACATCAAAAGACAGCCACTCCGGCGAGTCACTGGGTGCCAGCAGCCGGTTGCTGAGGTATCGCCAGGAATTGTTGCTGTATTTCTAGAGGATGATGAAGGCAGGAGAGAGACAGTGGGTAGATGCTGTCACGCCCCCACATATACTAACTGAACCCTTCACCCCATCTGCTTCCCCAAACAGGCTTCCAGAAAGTTCCCAGGCACTACCCTCTCAGCCAGCCACCTGTGTGGTCCTGTGGCACCCATCTTCCCCCACAGTACCCGTGAGAGGAGGGGTGGAGAAAAAGCTCAGGCTGCGGTCAAGGCACCTTCACACAGCTCAGCCGAAGGTGTTTTCTTGCCTTCTCCAGGCCTGTTTCCTCACTGGTGAAATGCTAAGCCCCACTCAGCGTGGACAGCCCACAATGCTAAAATTCTGCTTCTAACATTCTGGGCCGGGCGCAGTGGCTCACGCCTGTAATCCCAGCACTTTGGGAGCCCAAGGTGGGTGGATCACTTGAGGTCAGGAGTTCAAGACCAGCCTGGCCAACATGGTGAAACCCCATCTCTACTAAAAATACAAAAATTAGCCAGGCATGGTGGCGCACGCCTGTAGTACCCACTATTTGGGAGGCTGAGGCAGGAGAATTGCTTGAGCCCGGGAGACACAGACTGCAGTGAGCCAAGATCGCGCCACTGCACTCCAGCCTGGGCAACAGGATGATACTTCATCTAAAAATAATAATAAATAAATAAATAATAAATACAATAAAATTCTGCTGCAAACATTCTGGGGTTTGCTGAGCATACGGTTCTGCAAATTTGACACCCTGAATTCTCAGTAACTTAGAAGTCATTTTGTGATTCCGGCTGGGCATGCTGGCTCACACCTGTTATCCCAGCACTTTGGGAGGCCGAGGCGGGTGGATCACCTGAGGTCAGGAGTTCAAGACCAGCCTGGCCAACATAGAGAAAACCTCGGCTTTACTAAAAATACAAAAATTAGCCAGGCGTGGTGGCACATGCCTGTAATCCCAGCTACTCAGGGGGCTGAGGCAGGAGAATCACTTGAACCCAAGACGCAGAGGTTGCAGTGAGCCGAGATTGCACCACTGCACTCTAGCCAGGGTGACAGAGCGAGTCTCAAAAAAAAAGTCATTTTGTGATTCAAATGTTTGATAATATCCCAAGTTTTCCACATTTAATGAGCCTGAGAAGCTTTAGAAGACTAATGTTCTATAAACCCAAGAGTCTGCCATGCCACACCTAGATGCTGCAGGTACCCAACATCTGTGTAGAGTAATTTTCTGGGCCGGGCACAGTCGCTCAGGCCTGTAATCCCAGCACTTTGAGAGGCTGAGGCGGGGGGGGATCACCAGAGGTCAGAAGTTCGATACCAGCCTGACCAATATGGAGAAACCCCGTCTCTACTAAAAATACAAAATTAGCTGGATGTGGTGGTGCATGCCTGTAATCCCAGCTACTCAGGAGGCTGAGGCAGGAGAATCGCTTGAACCCAGGAAGCAAAGGTTGCGGTGAGCCAAGGTCATGCCATTGCACTCCAGCCTGGGCAATAGGAGCAAAACTCCATCACACACCAAAAAAAAAAAAAAAAAAAGAAGAAGAATTTTCTGGGGCTGGATAGTCCACTCCAGGGACTGCAGAATAAAGCTGAATTCCCCAGACTCCAAGAAGCCAAGCTAACATAGGACAAAGTTCTCTCACTGTGAAAGTCTGAAATCTACCATCCTATGAGTTTAACATTCCCTCTGATATGGATTCTAGCTCACAGAAACTGCTAGAGCCTCCAGCCCTTCCAGATGCCCCAGTCCTCTTGGAAGCCCCCTATCTTCTAGAGCAGTGCTGTCCTAAAGAACTTTCTGGAAATGTGCTTTATCTGCAACATCCAAAATAGTAGCTGCTAACCACATGTGACTACAGAGTACTAGAAATATGGCCAGTGAGAATGAGGATTTCTTTTTCATTTTTATTTTTTGAGACAGAGTCTCTCTCTGTTGCCCAGGCTGGAGTGCAGTGGTATGATCTCCGCTCACTGCAGTCTCCACCTCCTGGGGTCAAGCGATTCTCCCACCTCAGCCTCCTGAGTAGCTGAGATTACAGGCGCCCACCACCACACCTGGCTAATTTTTGTATTTTTAGTAGAGATGGAGTTTCGTCATGTTGGCCAGGCTGGTCTTGAATTCCTGACCTCAAGTGATCCACCCACCCTGGCCTCCCAAAGTGCTGGGATTGCAGGCATGAGCCACCACGCCCGGCCTATATATATATTTTTGAGACGGTCTCACTCCATCACCCAGGCTGGAGTGCAGTGGCGCAGTCACAGTTCACTACAGCCTCGACCTCCTGGGCTCAATCAATCCTCCCACCTCAGACTACTGAGTAGCTGAGACTAGAGGTACGCATCACCATAACAGGCTAATTTTAGTATTTTTTGTAGAGACGAAGTTTCAACATGTTGCCCAGACTGGTCTCGGACTCCTGGGCTCAAGCAATCTGCCTGCCTCGGCTTCCCAAAGTGCTGGGATTAGAGGTGTGAGCCACTATGCCTGGCCCTAAATTTTTAATTTAATTTTAAATAATCTAAATTTTAATCAAGTTAAATGTGACTAGTGGCTGTCATACTGGACAGAATGATTCTAGAGTCCCCAACCTTTTCAGAGATTCCAACTTTCAAGAATCCTGTGTCCTTAAAGAGTCCAACTCCTAAGATTCCAGCCTTCTAAGTGTTTAACAATCCTAGGATACAAAGAATCTGAATATTTAAAAGCGCTCTAGGTTCCAGGTGCGGTGGCTCACGCCTGTAATCCCAGCATTCTGGGAGGCTCAGGCAGGAGAATCACTTGAGGGCAGGAGTTTGAGACAAGCCTGGCCAACGTGATAAAACTCCGTCTCTACTAAAAATACAAAAATTAGCCCAGCGTGTTGGCACATGCCTGTAATCCCAGCTACTCGGGTGGCTGAGGCAGGAGAATCACTTGAACCCAGGAGGTGGAGGTTGCAGTGATGCAGTGAGCCGAGATCACGCCATTGTACTCCAGCCTGGGCGACAGAGCAAGACTCCATCTCAAAAAAAAAAAAAAAAAAAAAGGCCAGGCGCAGTGGCTCACGCCTGTAATCTGAGCACTTTGGGAGACCGAGGCAGGTGGATCACGAGGTCAGGAGATCGAGACCATCCTGGCCAACATGGTAAAACCCCGTCTCTACTAAAAATACAAAAATTAGCTGGGCGTGGTGGTGCACACCTGTAATCCCAGCTACTTGGGAGGCTGAGGCAGGAGAATCACTTGAACCCAGGAGGCAGAGATTGCAGTGAGCTGAGGTTGTACCACTGCACTCTAGCTTGGCAACAGAGCGAGACATTGTCTCAAAAAAAAAAAAAAAAAGAGTTCTAGGATTGTATGGTTTGTATTCCTCTATCCTTCAGGGACCATCTAGATGGACCTTGTAACCAGCCGACCCACAGCCAACCCCCGGTCACAGCTCACCCTCTCCAGCCCATGCCCTGACCTTCCTTCTGGCTCATGTCCTCACCTGGTATAGCTCCACGTGCTGCTCCACTTTTAACTTGAGCCTCAGCAGACGCAGCTCTGCCCGGGAGAGCAACACGGGTTCAGGTACTGCTTCTCGGAGCTCTGATGTGTTGAAGAACATATATATGCTGTGTGTACTCTGCTTGAACTTGTCATAGATTTCTAGCAGGGAGAAATGAAGGGAGGTGATTAGGGGTTTGGCAGAGGTGAGTGGAGCTGGTGCTCCCAAGTCTAGGAGTTTTGGAGCTGACAGCTCTGGGGTGGAGTCAGTCTCTGATACCTTTTATTTATTTATTTATTTATTTAAATAAAAAAATTTTTTTTTTTTTTTTTGAGACGGAGTCTCGCTGTGTCACCCAGGCTTGGAGTGCAGTGGTGCGATCTCTGCTCACTGCAACCTCCGCCTCCAGGGTTCAAGCAATTCTCCTGCCTCAGCCTCCCAAGCAGCTGGGACTAAAGGCACATGCCACCATGCCCAGCTAATTTTTGTATTTTTAGTAGAGATGGGGTTTCACCATGTTGGCCAGGATGGTCTCGATCGCCTGACCTCATGATCCACCCTCCTCGGCCTCCCAAAGTGCTGGGATTATAGGTGTGAGCCACCGCGCCCAGCCCCAACTGTGATACTTTTTAGCTGTGTGACCTTGAGGAAGTGGTTTCTCCCCCTGGGTTTGTTTCCTCCTCTGTAAAATGGGTCCTAACCACACTCCTCTCTCATGTAGCATCATCTGTCAAGTCGACTAAGGCTGGCACCAAGGGGAACCACTCTGTTTGCTCTAGCCTTCCTTGCCCCAAATGCAAGAGCCCCTAAAATGCAGAGTAAGGATCAAGGGCACAGGCTTTGGACTCAGATAGTGCCTCTGCTGCCTCTCGGCTGTGTGACCACGGGCAGTTAACACCCTCTTTCTGAAAGTCGGTTTCCTGTTATTCTTTGAAAAACAGCAATAACATTAAGCTCCCTACATTCCCACCCAGACTCTCCTAATTTAAGTGCTGTGTAACCTTGGGCAAGTGAATTCCTCTCTCTGAGCCAGGTGTAAGACAAGACAGAGTGACTCTAGAACCCATTCCAGGATTATAGTGGGAAATTAGATAACCCAGGTCAAGCCATGTGGCACCAATTCTGCATACACTGGTCACTCAATCATGTATACGTCTAAGAGCGCTGGCTGGGCGCAGTGGCTCACACCTGTAATCCCAGCACTTTGGGAGGCTGAGGTAGATGGATTACCTGAGGTCAGGAGTTCGAGACCAGCCTGGCCAACATGGTGAAGCCCCGTTTCTACTAAAAATACAAAAATTAGGCCGGGCGCGGTGGCTCATGCCTGTAATCCCAGCACTTTGGGAGGCCGAGGTGGGTGGATCACGAGGTCACGAGATCGAGACCAGCCTGACCAACATGGTGAAACCCTGTCTCTACTAAAAATAGAAAAATTAGCTGGGCGTGGTGGCAAGCGCCTGTAATCCCAGCTACTTGGGAGGTTGAGGCATGAGAATCGCTTGAACCTGAGAAGCAGAGGTTATAGTGTGCCGAGATTGCACCACTGCACTCCAGCCTGGGTGACAGAGTAAGACTCTGTCTCAAAAAAAAAACAACAAAAACACAAAACAGCGCTATTTACCAGATGCTATTTAAAGCACTTTACAAAGATGAAGACATTTAAACCTCACAACCTTATACTATTATTATACCCATTTAATAGATGGAGAAACTGAGGCACCGATATTAAGTAATTTGCCCCAAGGTCACATAGCTGCAGACTGGGATTCAAACTCAAGCTGTCTCATTCCAGAGACTGTGCTTTTTTTTTTTTTTTTTTTCTCCAAGAGACAGGGTCTCACTCTGTCCCCCAGGCTGAAGTGCAGTAGCACAACCATGGTTCACTGCAGGCTGGAACTCCTGGGCTCAAGGGATCCTCACGCCTCAGCCTCCCAATATATTGAGATCACAGGCATGAGCCACCACACCCACCCAGCTAAAGACTGTGCTCTTAACCCCTAAGTGATTCTTCTACTTCTTTTTATTATTAGTTTTCCACCCTTAACTCCCTTCCCCAGCTGGTTAGGGAAAGTGAAGTTCATTCTGGGTAGGAATGGCTGTAGTGGGGAGAAAAGGAATTAAGGTGTTTTCTTTTCTTTTTTTTTTTTTGAGACGGAGTCTCTGTCGCCCAGGCTGGAGTGCAGTGGCGCGATCTTGGCTCACGGCAACCTCCGCCTCCCAGGTTCAAGCAATTCTCCTGCCTCAGCCTTCCAAGTAGCTGGGATTACAGGCGCCGCCTGCCACCTCGCCCAGCTAATTTTTGTATTTTTAGTAGAGACCAGGTTTCGCCATGTTGGCCAGACTGGTCTCGAACTCCTGACTTCAGGTGGTCCATCCGCCTTGGCCTCCCAAAGTGCTGGGATTACAGGCGTGGGCCACCGCGCCCAACCAAGGTATTTTCTAGTTTAGGAAAAGGTTGGGGTTGGGGATGAGGGAACAGGCCATGAACTGCTGGATCAACTGGGGCAACTGCTTCCAGCCTCCTATAGTGGGGGTGTGAAAAGAGACTGGTGAGAAAGGCAGAGGAAACCCCTTCCCTACGGCCCCCTTCGATCCTCCTCCTCCTCCCCAGTCTCCCTCCCCACCCAGCCCCAATAAGCCCTATTCTTGGCCCGGAGGTTACTCAGCAAACCCCAAAGGAAAAGCAGAGCCTTGGCTGGGGAAGACAGATAGGGAGGAAGAGAGAGAGGAGGGAGAGGAAGGGTTGGCGGGTGATGCAGAGAGGCAGAGGCGGGGAGATGCCAGAGACAGAGACGAGGCGACAGGACCGTGCAGGAGAAAAATAGAAAGGGAGAGAAAATAGTCGGAGAGACAAAAACCAGGAGACCCATGCGTGGACAGAGAGACTAACGGAGACGAAAAGAAAGAGGCAGATGGCGAGACACGTGCGAGGCAAGACACATGTGCATTTGTTGGGGAGAAGAGGATTGGAGGTGTCAGTGTTAAAGGAACCTCTACAACAAAGGTGAAGCCACGGAAGATAAGGCAAGGCTGAGAGACTTGGGTGCGGAGTGCGCGTCATTGGGCTGGAGCCGTGAACTGGCTCAGGAATAGGCCGGGGACCCGCAAGCCCACACCGCCCAAGAGTCAGTGAAACCTGAGGGATCTTCCCCAAGGCTGTGAACCACGCGGGACGCCTGGGTCCTCGCATGGATGCCGACGGGGCCGGCTGAGTGGGAGCCCCGCCCGTAGCTGGGGTGAGGAGGGCGGGAGGCGCCGCAGCCAGGAGGGCGGGAACCAGACCTGCCCCGTCTCGCCCCGGGCTCCGCGAGCGATCCCCGCCCCCGCCGGGGGCATGGGAAGGAAAGGGAAGGGAGGAGGGTGAGGCCGCCGGACGCTGGGGTTTCCCCAGCCACCCCGAGAGGAACTGGGACTTTGGGGTCCAGACTGCCAGCGTTTAGCGCAGCGGGGTCTTCCTGCCCCTTGGTGGAAGCGCAGGCTCCTCCCCCCGCGCGTGGCACCCACGTGGGGCTTTCTCACTCCTCCCAGCTTGGTTTTCTCACCTCGGTCTTGTAGAGTCACCTCCCACCCAGCACTTCCCCTGCGGCTGGACTCCTATCAGCCCATTCCCCTGCATCCTGCGGCGAGTGGGGGGGCTCGCTGCTGGCAGCGTGGATGGAGCTGGGTATCTCTCCTCCGCCCCGCTCACACCACCTTTCCCACGCTTGTCTCCCCTCTCGGTAAAGCCCTTCCCACGACCCAAGACTCCAGGTCTTCTGGAAGCTCGATTCCTCCGCTGGAAGCGCTTCCGCTTCACCAGCTCCCCACTCTGTCCCTCACGTCCCTGTGTGAAACACCGAGGACACCTCTGCATCCCGGTCGCCCTCCCGGGTCTCCGCTCCTCTCCCGCTTGCCTCCTCCTTCCAGTAACCTCCCGTCCCTTTCTCCCCACATTTATCACACCCACCTCTGTTTCTCTTTCTACGACTCTCCCCCAGCCCCGCATCCCGCGTGTTCCTGGCAGCCTCTGGAAGTGGGTCCGCTCTCACTTTCCTGGCACCCCCTGGGGTTGCCTTCATCTAGCTTTTCTGTCCTTCTTGAATCTTTCCACCTCAGGACCCCCAAGCTCTGGGTCAACTTTCTCCAGTGCCTCTCCTTTCCCAACTGCTGGGGTCTTCGCTTCTCCACACCAGGCTCCCCTCTCTGCACCTGGCACCCCACGACACCCCCCATTCAACGCGTCCTGGAGGAGGGAGCCTTCTACCCTCCCCCTATTGCTTCTCTCCCTCTAGGGGACTCCCCCCACGACCCCGCATGTTTCTGTCGCCCTCTAGAAGCGGTCCACTTCGCTATCTCTCCTCTCCAAGACCAGATACCTGGGGGGTAGGGGGCTCAGTGCCATCCTCTTTCGGACACCCCCCTCCCACCATCCCACGTTCCCTTTGCCCCGGGGGGTCCGCTTCCTCCAGCCAGTTTCTTCTGCCAGTCACTTCCTACCCGTGGCCCCGGCACTCCGGCGCCCCCTGGGGGCCCCCCTCCCGGCTCCCCTGCCCCTCCGAGCTCACCGTTGTGGGTTTCCACCATTAGCACGCGGGTGACCTCCTTGGCGTAGTAGTCGGCCTCAGGCTCGGGCTCCGGCTCTGCACTCTCCCCAGCCACCCGGTCGCGGGTGCTGTTGTACAGGGCGAGCACGGCCTCAGGCAGCGGGCCGGGCGGCACCTCCCCCTGGCTCGGGGGGCTGGCGAGCCGCAGCTTGGACAGGATCTGGCCGCGGATGGCCTCGATGCGCTTCCGCTTCACCAGCTCCATGTCGATAGTCTTGCAGGTGGATAGTCCCGCGGCCGGCCGGCCAAGCGTCAGCACCAGTAGCCACAGCAGCGGTAGCAGCAGCGGCAGCAGCCGCAGCCCGGAGGGCGGCATGGGGGAGGCGGCGCCCCCCGGCACTGCCGAGAGCGCAAACAGGGCTGGTGTGGTGGGGAGGCCCCGCCCCTGCAGGGGCTGAGGGTCTCCCGGGAAAAGGTAGGAGGGCCTCGAGGGAAAGTTGAGGTCCTCAGGGAGAAGGGCGCAGTGGTGGAGGGGAGGCTTGGACCGGGGGTGTCTCAGTATCCCACGGAAATAACCTAGATGGGCGCGATCTGGTACCAGAAGGTGGGTGGTCTTGAATAGGGGATCTGTGGCAGGTCGGAGAGAGATCCGTCTCCTGGAGGAGAAAGGGTCTAGGATGCGCGGGGGCTCAGGAGACAGGCCGGGGATGAAGGCGGCGTGCAGGGGGTGCGCCCGAGGTCTGAGGAAAAGTCTTTACGGGAGGCCGGGTCGGCGACTCCCGAGGGCTGGTCCGGAATGGGGGCGCCTGAGGGACGCCGTGTAGGGGGCAGGGAGGGAGCAAGCGTCCCCGGCGGCAAAGGGAAGAGGTCTGGGGTCCCCAAGTCCTGCCTCCTCGCGGGGCAGCGTCGCGCCAAGAGGTCCCCGCGCCTCCGGCTCCCAGCGGCAACGGAAAAGTCTCAAAAGTTTTTTTCCTCTTCTCCCGACCGGCTCGTCCCTCCTCCCGCTCCTCCTCCCCCTCCTCCCCGCAGTGGCGGGGGCGGCGGCGGCTCGTCTCAGACTCTGGGGCCTCAGGCTGCTCCTCGGCGACTCCTTCCTCCGCTCCGGGCCGTGGCCGGCCCCGCGGGCGGCTCAGAGCCGGGGGGGTGCCCCGGACGGGGCGTCCCCCCTGCCCCCGGCCGGGGCCCTCGCTGTCTGGCTGATCCGCGGAGGGAGGTGGGAGGGAGATGGCCCAGGGCGCGAAGGGCGGCGGCGGCGGGGACGGGCTGGGTCGGCGGGGGGTTTTGAAGCCGCCCCCGGCCCCACCCAGGAAGCGCACGGGGCGGGAGCGGGGGCGGCCCCCCGGGGGAGGGCATGGGGGGGCTGGGCCACCGTCCTCATCTCGCGTGGGCGGGCTCCGAGGGGGGTCCCTTCAGCCCTGGGGGAAAGGGGGCGGGCACCCCGGCTCCGCCCCGCAAACAGGGTGCTGCCTCCTGGCGGCCAAGCGCCACCAAAGCGGGTGATCCAGATGCGCTGTGGCTTTGCGGGCGGTGTGGGTCACCAGAGAAAGAGGACCAGGCGGAGAAGGCTTAATCCGGGGGTTGAGACACAGGGGAGCCGACCAGAGGAGGGGGACCCAGAACGGGAGGAGAGTGTCAGGCTGGGACACAGGGTAGGGGAAGAGGGTCTGTCAAGATACGGGCCTCGGGAGGGTGTCAGTGGGAGGAGGGGGCAACAGGACACCTGAGGGATGGAAGGGTCAGGAGGCAGACACCTGTAAGAATTGCTCTCCTTTACTGAGAACCTCCCATGTGGCTAAGCAGCCTCTTGTCACTCAACACCCTGCGACCCCATACATTTACTGTCCCCAATTTACAGATAGGGAAACTGGGCCCAGAGGGACCCAGAGGTCCTAGAAAGGACAGAAGCAGTGCCATGCCTTAGCTGGGGTCGGCGCTGACGGTCTCTAGAGTCTGTGCTCTTGACCACTGTGCCATCCTCCCCCATCACTGGGTGTCCGGGGTGTGGATGGTGGTGACGTTGGAGGCAGAGTCCCTCAGCACTCGACGCCGTAGCGGTCGAAGTTGCGGAGCAGCAGGCCGATCTCCAGGTGCACGGTGCCACCAGCAGCTGTGTGCAGGCGATAGCGGTCGGCCCCACTGTACATGGTATCCCCATGCAGCAGCTGCGGCCCACCACCCACGAAAGCCCGTGCCAGCTGCTCTTGCCAACTGCCCAGGGGCCGCCACGTGGGGCAGGCCAGCTGGTGGGTGCCCGGGCTGCTGGGCACATGGCAAAATCCATAGCCTGCAAGCTGGCAGCGGCCAAAGCTGTCCTGGGACCACACCTGGAAATGGAGCCGGGGCCAGCCTGCAGGAAAGGAGAGAGAGGGGAAAGGAGGGATGGGTAGGGACCAGACTCCTGCTCCTGATTCCCCCCTCCCTGATACTCACTGGGGACCCCAGGCCCAGTCTTTTCCTCTCTGGGTTTCTGTCCTAGGGTTTCCAACCCACCCTCCTTTCTAGGCTCCCACCGTCTCATCCATCCCCACACAGCAGCCAAAGATATCTTTCCAAATCCACGTTACTTCCCTGCTAAGGATCCTTCCATAGCTCCCCAGTGCCCTCAGTATAAAGTCCAACCTCTTCAACATTCAAGGCCCTTCTAATCAGACTTCCGCTGAATTTCCTCTCTGTGTTATCCTCCTCCATGACCCCATGTCAGGGCAGCCCATAGCTCCTCCAGTCCCCAGGTAACCATCGTGGGCCTTGTCAGGGACACCTCCTGCATTCCCTCCTCATGTCCCTGCTTGCTCTCTTTTGGCCCAGGGCCTTCTTTCTTGCCCTTCTCTAATCCACCTTCCACCTGGCATCTGGAAGCATCTTTCTCTCCTTCCATAGCTTTGCCCATGTCCTCAGAACACAGTTCAGCTCCTCAGTCTGGTAGTCAAGGCCCTTGGAGATCCAGCCCCATCTCATCTCATGCTGATCCCTTCTCCTGTGCTAGGCTCTGTTCTAGCTAGCTGGGGACGCGGCAGACATGAACACGGATGGCAGACAAAAATTCCTGCCCCCGTGAAGCTGATATTCTAGACAACGAATGTAGTAAATAAGCAAATTATAGGGTAGATCAGATGGTGGTAATTGCTGTGAGGAAAAACAGAGCTGGGTAGGGTGAGGGTGGGGATACCGCTTTAGCAAGAAGGGGATCAAGGAAGCTTCACTAAGAAGATGACATTTGAGCAAATGCTAAAAGGAAGGAAGGGTGTAGGCCATGTGGCCATCTAGAGGCAGAGTGCTCCTAGCCAGAGGGAACAGCAAGTGCCAAGGCCCTGAGGAGGGAGTGTCTGGTGGGGACGGTATGGCTGGAGCCCCGACGGAGTGTGCCTGGTGGGGACAGCATGGCTAGAGCAGAATGAGGTGGGGAGAAGGGAAGGAAGTACCAGGAAGGTTGTGGAGAGCCTTGTGATGCATGCTAAGACTATGGCTTTCACCCTGAGTGAGATGGGGACCACTGGAGGGTTCTGAGCAGAGCAGAGATGGGACCTGACTTAGGTGTTCACAGGGTCCCAGCTGCATGTGGGGTGCAGACCAGGGGGGTTGGGGAAGGGGACCCCAGAGACAAGATTCTTGTCATAGTCCAAGTGAGAGATGAACTTGGACAGATCAAGGTGCTGGGCGAGAAAAGGGTGAGAAGTGGGATTTAGGGTGTATTTCAAAAGTAGAGGCAGTAAGATTTCCTGATGGACAAAATGGGGGCTTGAGAAAAGAGAAAGCAAGGCTGGTGCCACCACTGGGGGACTGGAGGCCCCAAGAGCTGAAAGGTTAGAGCTGCCCACCTCACCCACACAGCACCGGAAAGATTTTTTTCCCCCAGCTCCAGCTTAAAAGACAGAAAGATTATTTAAAAGTGAAATCTCGGCCAGGCGCGGTGGCTCACGCCTGTAATCCCAGCACTTTGGGAGGCCGAGGCAGGTGGATCACCTGAGGTCAGGAGTTCGAGACCAGCCTGACCACCTTGGTGAAACGCCATCTCTACTAAAAAAAAAAAAAAAGGCAAAAATTAGCCAGATGTGGTGGCACGCGGCTGTAGTCCCGGCTACTCGTGAGGCTGAGGCAGGAGAATTGCTTGAACCCAGGAGGCGGAGGGTGCAGTGAGCTGAGATCTTGCCACTGCACTCCAGCCTGGGCAACAGAGCGAGACTCTGTCTCCGAAAAAAAAAAAAAAAAAGGTGAAATCTCACTTGTCCATCACCTGCTCTGGCTCCCAAGTGCCTTCAGGAGATGGCCTCAGCTCCTCAGCCTGGCACTCAAGGTCCTGCATGGCCTGTCCCCTGCTACCTTTCCCCCCTGCCGTCCCGCTCTCCCTCAGTCCACTAGATGCCCTTGGCTCACTTTCCCCTTTGAGTCTTCCACACGTAGCTCCCTCTGCCTAGAACCTTCTTCTATCCCTCTGCCTTATTAGCTCCACTGGCCCTTCACAGCAAAGTTCAGAAGCCCCCCACTCCAGGAAGCCCTCTCTGACCTCCCTGACAGAGTCAGGCACTTCCTCTGGGCTCCCACGGCCTCTCCAAATCGCCTATCTTAGTCCTGCCCACTCTGAGGTGCCACTGTCTGGAGAGAGGTGTGTCCCTCATAGGACGGTGAACCCTGTGAAGACAAGGCTAAGGGGCACTGCCTTGATCCCCAATGTCTCCCTGGCATCACCCAACACAGGCTGGACACAGGGCAGGCACCAGGTAGACATTCTTTATATTGGTGAACTATATGGCACATTTACCTAGGCAATTTCTCAGAATCAACTCATCTCCAGGAACCCACATTTTCTACCAGAAAGGCTTTCTGATGCCGCTCCTCCCGCAATACTGATTTCCCCTTTGAGCAGCAGCTCTACTTTCAGGCTGAGGAGCCCTTCCTGGAGAAACAGCCCTTGCCTGTCTCAGACCCTGCCTCCCAGCTTCCTCTTTATTGGAGACTCTCGTTTTGTCTCTTTACTTGAATGCCACCTCCCCTCCCACCCTGACCCCCACCTTCCCATCTCCTGCTCCACCCTGGCCTCTGCCCTAATCCTACAAACTTGGGATCGCCTATTGAGCAGGCCTGGGAAGGCCTTAGCTCAGCCTCTCCAGGGCCAGACTTGGCTGCAAAAGGGACCTACGTGGTATGGGGAGCAGGGACAGATCTTGGTGTTCCCAGCCCCAGGGGCCTCAGAGGCTACTGGCCCCCTCCCCTCAGCCTGGCCCCGGGTCCAGGTGTGATACCCACCTTGAAGACCTTTGGTGGCGAAGTGCAGGTCGATGGGGTGGGACCAGTAAGCCATGTCCCCTATCTGCGGGGTGTCCACTTGCGTTTGGCCCTCCCGCACACCTGACAGGAGCTTCCATGCTGCCCCTGCAGGGAGAGCCGGGACATAGAGGGGTGGGAGGCAGCCATCGGGAAGGGGATGCCGCTGTGGCTATAGGACTGTTTCTGTGGGGCATCTACTGGTAGGGGTTACGAAGCGTGGACTCTGGAACCAAGTATCTGGGTTGAAATCCTGGCACTATCTCTTCCTGCCTCTGCAACCTTAGGCAAGTTAGTTTTCTCTGCCTTGGTCTCCTCATCTGTAAAATGAGCTGAGTAATAATGCATTCCTCATTGTCTTCATTTGTTTTCTGTTACTCTTAACATAATATCCAAAACTGGGTAATTTATAGAGAAAAGGAATTTCTATCTCACAGTTATGGGAGACTGACCAAGGTGGAGGGGCCCCATCTGGTAAGAGCCTTCTTGCTGGGACTCTTCAGAGAGTCCCAAGGCTAGTGTGCTAACACGCCACTCACGTCTCTCTCTCTCTCATTTTATAAAGCCACCAGTTCCTCTCCCATGATAACCCACTAACCCATTAACCCATTAATCCATGAATGGGTAATGAGCATAGTGAGCGTGGGATAAGTCTTCAATATCATTTTATTACTATTCTCACCCCACATTTACAAGCCTAGTCCAAGGATTAAGAGGGGGCCAAGGGTACCCTCCAGGAGCACATCCTGAAACACACATAACAATTTCGATCCTGCCGGGCGCGGTGGCTCACGCTTGTAATCCCAGCACTTTGGGAGGCCGAGGCGGGCGGATCACGAGGTCAGGAGATCAAGACCATGGTGAAACCCCGTCTCTACTAAAAATACAAAAAATTAGCCGGGCGCGGTGGCGGGCGCCTGTAGTCCCAGCTACTCGGAGAGGCTGAGGCGGGAGAATGGCGTGAACCCGGGAGGCGGAGCTTGCAGTGAGCCGAGATTGCGCCACTGCACTCCAGCCTGGGTGACAGAGCGAGACTCCGTCTCAAAAAAAAAAAAAAAAAAAAAAAAAACAATTTCGATCCTGCTGAGGAGTGATAATGATAGCTAAAATGCACTGAGTGGAAAGACACAGTGGCTCATGCCTGTAATCTCAGCACTTTGGGAGGCCAAGGCAGGCAGATCGCTTGAGTCCAGGAGTTCAAGACCAGCCTGGCCAACATGGCAAAACCTCATCTCTACAAATAATATAAAAATTAAGGCTGAGCGCAGTGGCTCACACCTCTAATCCTAGCACTTTAGGAGGCTGAGGTGGGTGGATCACCTAAGGTCAGGAGTTCAAGACCAGCCTGGCCAACATGGCAAAACCTCGTCTCTACTAAAAATACAAAAATTAGTCTGGAGTGGTGGCAGGTGCCTGTAATCCCAGGTACTCGGGAGGCTAAGGCACGAGAATTGCTGGAAAAGTTGCAGTGAGCCGAGATTGCACCACTGCACTCCAGCTGGTGTGACACAGTGAGACTTCATCTCAAAAAATGAACAAACAAGCCGGGCGCAGTGACTCACGCCTGTAATCCCAGCACTTTGGGAGGCTGAGGCGGGCTGATCACCTGAAGTCAAGAGTTTGAGACCAGCCTGGCCAACATGGTGAAATCCCATCTCTACTAAAAATACAAAAATTAGGATGGGCGCAGTGGCTCACATCTGTAATCCTAGCACTTTGGGAAGCTGAGGCAGGTGGATCACTTGAGGTCAGGGGTTCGAGACCAGCCCGGCCAAAATGGTGAAACTCTGTCTCTACTAAAAACACACACACACCCCCACAAAATTAGCTGGGTGTGGTGGCACATGCCTGTAATCCCAGCTACTCAGAAAGCTGAGGCAGGAGAATCGCTTGAATCCAGGAGGTGGAGATTGCAGTCAGCTGAGATCGTGCCACTGCACTCCAGCCTGGGCAACAGAGTGAGGCTCCGTCTCAAAAATACATAAATAAATAAATAAATAAATAAAACAAAAATTAGCCAGGTGTGGTGGTGTGTGCCTGTAGTCCCAGCTACTCAGGAAGGTAAGGCAGGAGAATCGCTTGAACCCAGGAGGTGGAGGGTGCAGTGAGCCAAAATCACACCACTGCACTCCAGCCTGGGCAACAGAGAGAGACTCTGTCTAAAAAAACCAAAAAAAAAAAAAAAAAAAAAAAAAAAAAAACAAACAAAAAACCCAAACCAAACCAAGCCAAGCAAAGAATATAAAAATTAGCCAGGCATGGCGGCTCATGCCTGTAGTCCCAGCTACTTAGGAGGTCAACATGGGAGGATCACCTGAGCCCAGGGAGGTTGAGGCTGCAGTGAGCCGTGATCATGCCACTGCACTCCAGCCTGAGCAACAGAGTGAGCCCCTGTCTCAAAAAAAAAAAAAAAAAAAAAAAAAATCAAAGAAAGAAAATGTACCAAGTATGGCTGGGTGTGGTGGCTCACGCCCGTAATCCCAACACTTTGGGAGGCTAAGGCAGGCAGATCACGAGGTCAAGAGATCGAGACCATCCTGGCCAACATTCTGAAACCCTGTCTCTACTAAAAAAATACAAAAATTAGCTGGGCGTGGTGGCCCACGCCCGTAGTCCCAGCTACTCAGGAGGCTGAGGCAGGAGAATCACTTGAACCCAGGAGGCGGAGGTTACAGTGAGCCAAGATGGTCCCATTGCACTCCAGCCTGGGCAACAAGAGCGAAATTCCATCTCAAAAAAAAGAAAAAAAGAAAATGCACCAAGTACTAACTAAATCCCAGATGCTATGCTAAGCACTTTAGGCAATCCATTCATTTAATCCACCCTCTAGGACTCTTAATCCCCTCCTCACCCCCCAGTTTACAGGCTCTCCACCATGGCCCACGTGGCCTGGCTCTTGCTCCCCTCCCTGAGTTCATCTCCCATCACTCTCCCCTTCCCTCATCACCCTCTGGCCTCACTGTCCCACTTCTGTCTCCCCACCTCAGGGCCTTTGCACTGGCTGTTCCCTCTGCCTAGAAAGCTCTGCTCCTGGGTGTCCCTATCCCTAGCTTTTGTTTCCATCCTTCAGGGCCCAGCTCAAGTGCCACTTCCACAGAGGGGTTCTCCCTGACCCTCTTCTCCAAACGTTAGTCCCTGTCACATCATTTCTTTTCATCCTAGCACTTACCACTGTCTGGAATCACGGTGCTCCTTTCTTCTTTTGGGGGGTGGGGGGGACAAGATCTCCCTCTGTCACCCAGGCTGGAGTGCAGTGGCACAATCACAGCTCACTACAACCTCCACCTCCCAGGATCAAGCAATCCTCCCACCTCAACCTCCCAAGTAGTTGGGACCACAGGCACACACCACTATGCTTTGCTCATTTTTTATTTATTTGTAGAGACAGGGGTCTCACTATGTTGCCCAGGCTGGTCTCAAACTCCTGGGCTCAAGTGATCCTCCTGCTCCAGTCTCCCAAAGTGCTGGCATTACAGGGGTGAGTCACCACACCCAACTGCACTCGTTTATCTGTTTATTTCTTTTCTTTTATTTTATTTTGAGACAGACTTTTGCTCTTGTTGCCCAAGCTGGAGTGCAATGGCACCATCTCGGCTCACTGCAACCTCCGCCTCCCGGGTTCAAGCGATTCTCCTGCCTCAGCCTCTCGAGTAGCTGGGATTACAGGCACACGCTGCCATGCCCGGCTAATTTTTTTTGTATTTTTAGTAGAAATGGGGTTTTACCATGTTAGCCAGGCTGGTCTCAAACTCCTGACCTCAGGTGATCTGCCCGCCTTGGCCTCCCAAAGTGCTGGGATTACAGGCATGAGCCACCGTGCCTGGCCTGCTTATTTATTTTCTGCCTCCCCTACTGTATGGCCCAGGAAAACAGGGACCTTGCACACGCTGGATCTCTAAGACCACAAACCCAGCTCTTGGTATACAGAAGGTGCTCAATAAATGTTTCTTGGACAAATAAGTGATCCTAGGAGGTGGGAGCTAATATAATCCTCATTTAACAGGTAAAGAAATAGGCTCTCAGAAGGTAAGTTCGTGAACATTTATTCAGCACCTGCTATGTGCCAAGCACTGTTTTCCATGCTGGTGACATAGCAGTGACTATAGCAGACCAAGGTCCCATCATGGGACTGGATTCAGACTCAGCTCTAACTGCGGAGCCCAAGCCTTTCATCTAACTGCTTCAGTATTCTTGGCTGGATCAACACCCCCAGCAACTCCCTGAAATAATAAAAATCAGGTTAGTCATTACTCCCTTCTGGGCTGAGTGAGGGAAGCACCAGGCCCTGAGTCAGGCTCCTTAAAAGCAAGATTTCCCAATAGCCCTATGAAGAACAAATGAGGAAACTGAGGCTCCAAGAGGGGACAGCCTCTGCCCAGGGTCACAGAGAAGATGAGTGGTCCAACTTGGAAACCAAGTCTGACTCCAGAGCCTGCCTCTCATCCATCAACTGAAGGGTACCGATTTCCTGGGAATTTCAACTTCCACCTCACTTACCTGTAGAATCAAAAAGGACCCAGGGGCCAGGGGCAGTGGCTCACACCTGTAATCCCAGCACTTTGGGGGGCCTAGGCAGGCGGATCACTTAAGGCCAGGAGTTCGAGACCAGCCTGGCCGACATGGTGAAACCCCATCTCTACTAAAAATACAAAAATTAGCTGGGTGTGGTGGCGGGTGCCTGTAGTCCCAGCCACTCGGGAGGCTGAGGCAGGAGAATCACTTGAACCCAGGAGGCAGAGACTGCAGTGAGCCGAGATCGTGCCACTGCACTCTAGCTTGGTTACAGAATGAGACTCCGTCTCAAAAAAAAAAAAAAAAAAAAAAAAAATGGCCAGGCACAGTGGCTCACGCCTGTAATCCCAGCACTTTGGGAGGCCAAGATGGGCGGATCACGAGGTCAGGAGATCGAGACCATCCTGGCTAACACAGTGAAACCCCATCTCTACCAAAAATACAAAAAAAAAAAGCCGGGCATGGTGGCGGGCGCCTGTAGTCCCAGCTATGCAGGAGACTGAGGCAGGAGAATGGCGTGAACCCGGAAGGCTGAGCTTGAAGTGAGCCGAGATTGCACCACTGCACTCCAGCCTGGGAAACAGAACGAGTCTCAAAAAAATAAAAAATAAAAAAATAAAAAAAAGGGGGACTAGGACTCAGGCCTGAAGACATGATAATGCCAAATGGCCACATCTGTTTCATGGACATTTATCTGTGCCAGGCAACAACATACCCCAGGCTTTACAAACAAGACCCCACGAAGTCTTGTATGAGCCAGGCAAACACTGAATAAGCACTTCCTATTCCAGCCCTATTCCTATTCTAAGTGCTGTTGATACTCGTTTAGTACTCATGACAACTTCAACAGGTAAATATTTCTATTACTGTCATTGTACAAACAGGGAAGTCGAGGTGAAGAGAAGTGCCCAAGGTCACATATCAGCCCAAGGGTGCCTTAACAAGCAATAACTGGTTTTGAACCCAGGCAGTCTGTGCTCTTAACCTCAAACCTGTGCTGCTTCTTAGCTACTATTAGCTTCACTTTCAGACAAGGAAACTGAGGCTCAAAGAGGTCAAGTCCAAAGGTCTCCAATTAATAGGTGGGGGAGTTAGTATTTAAATGCAAATCTCGCAGCCCATGACCCTAACCATTACACTATACCATGACTCTATAGAGCCTCAGTTGGGGAGGCATGAACAAAATTACTTTCCTGGGACGTGGCGGCTCACGTTTTTAATCCCAGCACTTTGAGAGGCTGAAGCGGGTGGATTGTTTGAGCCCAGGAGTTCGAGATCAGCCTGGGCAACATAGCGAGACCCTGTCTCTACAAAAAATAAAAAAAATTAGCCAGACTTGGTGGTGCGTGCCTCTAGTCCCAGCTTCTCAGGAGGCTGAGGCGTGAGGGAGGATCACTAGAGCCCGAGAGTTCGAGGCTGCACTGACCTATGATCACACCACCTTACTCCAGCCCGGGCCACAGAGAGAAACCCTGTCTGTACCCCACCCCTCACACACACAAAAAAGCTGGGAGCTTGAGACTCATGTGGACAGGGTGTGGGCGGGGCCTGGAGTACTGAGAACTGATGGAAGATGAGGTTAAGGGGCTGTGTTAAAGGGTCGAAGAAGGAGCATGCAGCCTCTAGGCTAGGGGTCTTGGTGTGGAAATGAACTAGGCCTGGGGGAATACCTGTGTGAATGCCCCACTTGCAGAAGAGGCTACTTTCCGAGAAACCGCTGGCCCCCATGATCTGCCCGATCACGTGCACCTCAGCCATGGCCCTGGGAGGGGAAAAATATAATCACAACCCTGTGAGGTAAGTGTATTATCTCCATTTGACCATTTGACGGGGGGGGGGGGGGGGTGGGGGGAATCTGAGGCCCAGCAGGTAAAGGGTAGTACTAGGATTCCAAGCTAGCTTCGTCACACCCCTGAGGCTGAGGTCTTGACCATAGATCCTAATTGCCAACCCATGAAAGCCTGGAAAAAATGGGGAGACCCTTGTCTCGGGAAATAGCATTTAACTCTGCGAGTTCTAAAATAACTTCTTTGGGTTCAGGTCGGCGGAAAGCCCCTCCCGAAGGGGCTATGGCTCGGCCCACGAGCGCAAAAGACCCGCCTTCCGCGTCAGGTCAGCCACCCCGCTTCCCTCCCCCAGCAAGCTCCATAAGGCGCATGCGTTATGAGTTCAGGTCGACTTAGCCCCGCCTCTAAGCGCAGCGCATGCGTCATTCCTACCTTGGCGCACCGGTTAGGAGAGGCGAAAGCGGCAACGGGGGTTAGTTCATGGGCTTGACGGGTTTTCTTCTCCGCGGGCGCCGACCAGACCTGGCTCGCGCTTCTCCCAAGACCTTCCTGGCTGCGAGATATGGAAGCCGCGATGCTTCCGCCACCGCGCTCGCCTTGGGTTCCGTGGTTGTTGCTGGGGCAACAGCAGGCTCCTCCCCTAGCTTTGTACTCGCCCTCCACGCCACTAATTGGTGCTATCCGTCTGCAGGGGGCGGGGTGAAGCTCTGATGGACATTTTCCTCCTCTTGCTCCATTTTGGGAAAATAGCGTCTCTCCAGCTACGGCAAGGAGTTCCGCCATTTTGGGCGTGGCTAGGAAGCTGCCATGTTGAGTGTGGCTGAGGAAGTGTGAGTGCAGTTTCTCACAGATACCCTCTTCACCAAAAAAGCAAATCCCTAACTGCTCCGTGCTGCGCCTACCCCACCGAAGAGCTCTCTATGGTCCGGGATCACAAATCAGAGATTGAACCAGGACCAAGGGGGAATTCCTTCCAGGACCTCGTGTAGCCTTGTAACTGGAAAACAAAGCAAAAAAATCACTCCTCATTCAGAGAGAGTGGAGAAGCTGGGGAGTGGGTTCTGCTTCCGTTTTAGAGTTCCCCTAGGTTTCTCAAGGACAAGGAAGGAAGGAAGTTGGATAAGTCCAACTTCCTTCTCGGAGCTACTACCAAGTTCACTGTTACTGCTTGATTCTGAGCAAGGAGCTGTTGGGGTAGCGAAGAGAAATGAGGAACTGAGATTCCCTTATTTGCAAAAATCCTGTTTCCGATTGATTGATTTCTCAATCAAGAAATGGAGAGATGTTTTCCCTGGATGCCATCCTGGATGCCATCATTTCCCACATCAAGCCAGTCATCAGGTACCATCAAGGCTCCTTAAAAGGGTCTCACTCTGTCACCCAGGCTGGAGTACAGTGGCTCGATCACAGCTCACTGCAGCCTCTTAACTCCTGGGTTCAAGGGATCCTCCTACCTCAGCCTCCCATGTAGCTGGTATCACAGATATGTGCCACCATGGCTGGCTAATTCTTTTTTTTTTTTTTAAGAGATGGAGTCCTGCTATGTTGCTATGTTGCCCAGTCTTGTCTTGACCTCCTGAGCTCTAGCTATCCTCCCAGTTCGCCCTCCCAAACTGCCGGGATTACAGGCGTGAGCCACCCAGCCAGGCCAATAGATACAAGTATTTAAAAGCTACCATTGGCTAGGCGCGGTGGCTCATGACTGTAATCCCAGCCCTTTGGAAGGCTGAGGCGGGAAGAGCTCTTGAGGCCAGAAGTTCGAATATAGCGAGACCCCATCTCTACAAAAATGAAAAACAATAAAATAATGCATATATCAACTAGTGAAATATGCCATTGAATTGTTTAATATAAACGTTATCCTATTGAAATGTTGCCCCCTCCTTATAATTTTGGTTGTTTGTTTTTTTGTTTGTTTGTTTTGAGATGGAGTCTCGCCCTGTAGTCCAGGCTGGAGCGCAGTGGTGCGATCTCAGCTCACTGCAATCTCTGCCTCCTGGGTTCAAGTGATTCTCCCGCCTCAGCCTCCCGAGTAGCTGGGACTACAGGCGTGCACCACCACACCCAGCTAATTTTTGTATTTTTAGTAGAGACGGGTTTTCACCATGTTGGCCAGACTGGTCTCAAACTCCTGACCTCAGGTGATCCACCCGCCTCAGCCTCCCGAAGTGCTGGGATTACAGGCGTTAGCCACCGTGCCTGGCCGGGCTTTTTTTTTTTTTTTTTTTGGCAGAGTCTCCCTCTGTCGCCCAGGCTGGAGTGCAGTGGCGTGATCTCTGCTCACTGCAACCTCTGCCTCCCAGGTTCAAGCGATTCTTCTGTCTCAGCCTCCTTAGTAGCTGGGATTGCAGGCGCCCACCACTACACCTAGCTAATGTTTGTGTTTTTAGTAGAGACAGAGTTCCACCATGTTGGTCAGGCTGGTCTCGAACTCCTGGCCTCACGTGATCCTTCTGCCTCAGCCTCCCAAAGTGCTGGGATTACAGGCATGAGCCACCTCACCTGGGCCCAGCTACTTTTTGTATTTTCTTTTTTATTTCTTTTTTATTTTATTTATTTACTATTTTTTTTTTTTTGAGACAGAATCTTGCTCTGTTGCCCAGGCTGGAGTGAGCCTCTGCACCTGGCAGAGATTTCACTTTTAAATGATCTTTCTGTCCTTTAAGCTGGAGGTGGGGAAAATATATTTATTTATTTATTTATCTCTGGATGCTGTGTGGGTGAGGTAGACAGCTCTAACCTTTCAGCTCTTGGGGCCCCTGGTCCCTAGTGGTGGCACCAGCCTTGCTTTCTCTTTTCTCAAGCCCCTATTTTGTCCATCAGGAAATCTTACTGCCTCTACTTTTGAAATACACCCTAAATCCCGCTTCTCACCTCTTTGTCGCCCTGCATCTTGATCTGTCCAAGTTTGTCCATCACCTGGACTATGACAGGGACCTTGTCTCTGGGGTCCCCTCTCCCAACCCCCCTAGTCTGCAGACTGGGACCCTGTGAACACCTAAGTCAGGTCCCATCCGCTCAGGACCCCTCCAGTGGTCCCCATTTCACTCAGGGTAAAAGCCAAAGTCTTACCATGCATGACAAGGCTCTCCACAACCTGGCTGGCACCTCCTGCCTCATTTTTGTATTTTTAGTAGAGACGGGGTTTCACCATGTTGGCCAGGCAGGTCTCAAACTCCTGACCTCAGGTGATCCACCCACCTTGGCCTCCCAAAGTGCTGCGATTACAGGCATGAGCCACTGCTCCCGGCTGAGGTCTTCATTCTGAAGGCTCCCATGTATACATGTTAAATAAAACAAAATAAATTATTGTCAACCATAAATAATGAGATTCAGAAAATATGATTGAGTCCGGATTCGGTGGTTCATGCCCATAATCCCAGCACTTTGGGAGGCCAAGGAGAGTGGATACTCTGAGGTCAGGAGTTTGAGACCAGCCTGGCCAACATATAGTGAAACCCTGTCTCTACTAAAAAATACCAAAACTAGATGGGTGTGCTGGC